>NC_092650.1:6250000-7500000 GCF_032118995.1 Asterias amurensis | reverse complement strand
TGCTAACTGAGAGGGTGTGTATAGCGGGGGGGGGGGGGGTCGGCTGGATGAAACCGGGGATAGCTTGGCGCTTGAATGAAAAACACTCTAGCTAGTGTAGCTAGTGGTGAGCTGTTCTATTTCTGAACCATTACATCACTGACAAGAGATGCGATTTTTCGTAGAACACAAACCCCTGTTGCTGGGAGGGGGGGGGCAGGTAACTGGGCAATGCTTGACGCTTAAATGAAAAACACTCTACACGTAGTTTTAGTGGTGAGCTGTTCTATTTCTGAATCCATTACATCACTGACAAGAGGCAGGATATTGGTCTCCACTACTGTACAGCTTTCTAGCATTTAGCCGACCTTATCTTCCCTCCTCTTACACTCAGGCACTGGACACTATTGGTAATTACTCAGTATAAATGTTAGCCTTAAAACTTAACAAGCAATGGAGAGCTGTTGATAGTATAAAACATTGTGAGAAATGGCTCCCCCTGAAGTAACATCATGTAGTTCTTTAGAAGTGAAAATATTATTCCATGAAATACTTTACTTTTTGAGAAAACAGTAAAACAATATCAATTCTCGTTAATAGCGAGAATTACGGATTTATTATAAACACATGTCATGACACGGCGAAACGTGCGGAAACAAGGGTGGGTTTTCCCGTTATTTTCTCCCGACTCCGATGACCGATTGAACCTAAATTTTCACAGGTTTGTTATTTTTTATATAAGTTGTGATACACGAAGTGTGGGCCTTTGGACAATACTGTTTACCGAAAGTGTCCAATGGCTTTAAGTGTCTCGTGAAGGACACAGGTGTCAGGACTCTCGAACCCACATTCTGCTGAACGCCAGAATTTTTAAGTACGGTGCTCTTACCACTAGGCCATGACACGCCACTGTACATGATTGTTTTTTATCAAGACAACAACAAATCATTTAGTTTCAGTTAAAGTTCCCTGATTGCACTAAGCACAAATCCTCTATTATTCCATCTGAGATAATGTCAGACCCAATAAGACACCTTAATCTTTGAATTCTAGTCAAGTTGATATGCATAGCCCCATGACACACATGTAAGTGGGTTGTCGTGGAGTATGCGTTCTGAATCTATCTACACACTCTTTAACAGCACGACATGTTTAGAATACCTGGCTTTGTGCAATGGGAGACTTAGTAACACTTGGTGGCAGCAGACTTATTAAGTAAGATTCCATTGTAAGTTCTGAGCCTGTGTATAGACCGGTTTTTTTGATAAACAAACAGCCTTAGTTGGCATGGACGACCTAATGTTTTTAAACACTCGGTCGATCATTTTAACAGATGTTTTAACCAAATTCGCGATTTAAATTTAATAAAATACCTCCCATGATTAGTTGTTTTGTTTTTTCAACAAAATCAACACAATGTTTGAATAGTTTTGCAACCTGTTTCAAATAGTAGAGATCTGTTTTTGATTTGCATTAGAAGCTTTCCATGGTTTTCCAACCTGGGTTGGCAAAAACTCGGGCTGTGACATTGTAAAAGAAAGGTCTATTAGACGATGTGACCTCATGACGTCACTCGAAAACCATAATATGATTCGCGGGCATACCGCTGGGCAAAACCTTAATGTTTTGGCAGCCAGCTAGAAAGTGTAATGCAATCTTACCATACTACGCGTTTTTTGCACGGCGAAACATGACGTATACAGTGTTCTGTCAACAGAGGGCGGTTTGAATGTAAACATAGGTCACATCGTCTATAGTCTGAGAACGATGGATAACTGCAGTGCAATTCGTCTGCTGCCATCTAGTGTCCCCAAACAGTCGGTCATTGCAAGCAGTCGATTGAAATTAAAGTCTCATTCAAAATTCAAGACCAACAATTTTAGAAGACCCAATTCAATTTGTGTTTTTTTATTTAGTTTTGTTATTGTAACCCAATGATTCTTCCGATTTGAAGAGGTACACTTTTTGACCTATGCAAAAAAAAAATGTTTGAAAAATCAGGAGGGGGGGGGGGCACTGCCTTGAACACTGTGAGAAGGAAGAGTTTGCAGAACAGTCTGTAAGCAGACAGGTTAAAGTAGAAGGAAATGACTCACAGGATTGCTAATGATATAATGGCTGCCATGATATCCCTTGTCGATTCAACATCTTAAAGGAGAGGTTTGTGTTTAATCTCAGGAATCGTCTACTCGGATTAACACCCCAAAGCTCAACCAGGTTTGACGCATGATTTGTAATGATGTGAACAAACTCTCTGATCGCTTACTTTTTATAAATTGGATATTAGGCACCAATTCTCATGAGATACATTATGCCAGTAATTTCTGTTTAATAAAGTAGAATTTGACCACAAAAACTTCCGGAAATAAGGGGGTACTTGATACGATATGCCCAATCTTAGTAGGCGGGGGTTTATTATGACCACCCATTTTGCTGAAGTTTTCAAAGAGAAGAAAAAAATAATAGACCTTTCAATGACCTGTTCCATGAAATTAAAGCACAAATTGCAGTTTAAAACAAAATAGCAGGACAAAATCTTACCAGTTATATCCATTTTTTGGGGATGTAATCTCCCAAAACTTGTCAAAGCCTGAAAACCAAGACACTCAGCCAAATTAAGTGTGACAGCTGGTCGAATGCTTTGTTTTTTTAAGGGCAACAAAAGGAAAATGTTTTCTCCTACAAACATGTACATTTCAAGGGGCGCCAAAGCATCGGCAAGGCAGTTGGGGAATTGCACCCATTGCCTGTGCAGCCCTGACACTTTTGCTTTTTGTAAACATTTAGGGCACCAACAGAATGTGCCAAAATATCAAATCATAAAAACTTGCGAAGGGCATGGTGGCAATGATGAGGAAAGGGTATGTCAAGCATTGCCGTGAAAAATTGGGTTTTTAAAGGGCATTGCGACAATTGGTAGGGGCAACGACGGCAATTGCTGCGTTGCCAGCGTGAAGTATCAGGGCTGCAGGCTGTGTGTGGTTTCTTGGCTTTGTTAAAACTTATCCTGCCCTCATACACGTACTTGGGGAACTTGTGTAAATCCAAACTCAAAAATATTACTTAAAGTTGCTCACAATTTTTATCAGAGTATTTTCTCCAAAGCAAGCTTCTAAAAGCGTTACACATTTCTATATTGTGCATGGTTTTTTTAGAGTTTGTTTTCTACAAGGTGAACAAAATTCAAGCAACATGGAATTAATGGGGCATGAAGATGTTTAAGTAAACTTCAACATGCTTCAAAACAATAGAAGAGATTCAGGTTTTTTTTTCAGAACATGGCTTTGACTCTGACTTGGGCTTTGGATCTGTCTGAGGCTGTGGCTCAGGCCAGTGCTGGCTGGGGTGGTGGTTTTAGGGTCTGGCTGAGGCTATGGGCTGGGAGCTGGCTAAGGTTCAGTGGTAGGCTCTGTCTTGGGCTCTGGTTAAAGGCCAAGTCAAACAGGCCCCGATAACGAGAACGAAAACGATTGAAACAATTAAAATGCATGCCTTCGATTGGTTGAATGAGCATGGGCGTATTCTGCGTGGAGCATTTAAACCAATCAGGGGCATGCATTTGTATCGTTGACATCTTCGTTCTTGTTATCGGGGCCCTGTGTGACTTGGCCTTTAGTCTGTGTCTTGGGTTCCGGCTTAGGCTTCCACTTTGGCTCAGGATTAGGCTCTGGATTACGTTCCAGCTTAGGCTTCAATTACTTGGGCTCAGGATTAGGTTCTGGATTGGGTTCCGGCTTAGGCTTCCACTTTGGCTCAGGATTAGGCTCTGGATTGGGTTCCAGCTTAGGCTTCAATTACTTGGGCTCAGGATTAGGTTCTGGATTGGGTTCCGGCTTAGGCTTCAACTTTGGCTCAGGATTAGGCTCTGGATTGGGTTCCGGCTTAGGCTTCAATTACTTGGGCTCAGGATTAGGTTCTGGATTGGGTTCCGGCTTAGGCTTCCACTTTGGCTCAGGATTAGGCTCTGGATTGGGTTCCAGCTTAGGCTTCAATTACTTGGGCTCAGGATTAGGTTCTGGATTGGGTTCCGGCTTAGGCTTCAACTTTGGCTCAGGATTAGGCTCTGGATTGGGTTCCGGCTTAGGCTTCAATTACTTGGGCTCAGGATTAGGTTCTGGATTGGGTTCCGGCTTAGGCTTCCACTTTGGCTCAGGATTAGGCTCTGGACTGGGGTCCGGATTGGGTTCCGGCTTAGGCTTCATCTTGGACTCGGGATTAGGTTCTGGATTGGTTCTGGCTAAGGCTCTGGCTTAGGCTTAACCAGTTATTTTGAAAACAAAAGAATCATGTAATATCGACTCCCTTAATGTTTATGCATGACGTCATAATAGTTACCCAAAATGAGGCTATGGGTGCAAGTCCCCCATCACTAGCAGTGGCCGCGCCCATTGCCTTGTTTTGGGTTAGCATTGTGATGTACCTCATGCATAATTATTAAGAAAGGTGTATTGGTAGGTGACTTCAAATATGCATATGGAGTCTTGAGTTGGTTCCCCAGCTGAAGCTGTGGTTTCAACAGAGGCCACTGTAAGCAAGGCTAGGCATGCTAGGGAGTAAAATGTACACAGAGTTGCCATTGCTCAAAGCCTGCAGATTGAATTGTGTCAAAGAATGATATTGGTTTAAGGCCAAAAACCAAATTCTTTCTTCTCACTTTCTTCACCCTGATGCAAAATTAACTTTTATTAAAAAAGACATTTGCACTCGGCCCCTGGCTTTTTAGCATAACCCTCCCCTTTAACAAACTCTTCCTTTACCCCCCCCCCTGCCCCCACAATCCCGTTGTCCCTCTAAACAACCTCACTTGTCATCAGAAGTTTGTGTGTCATCGGCATATGGCCGGCTGATTCATATCTCCCAGTGAAGGTACTGTACGTGTCAGACCTTTAAGATAATATACATGTAGTACTGTATTCTTTGTGGGACAATACTCTAAGGGCAGGATATATCAGACACTTTATGGGTGAGTTGTTATAATTGACGAAAAAAATCTGTTAAAGATCAACTTAAACAAAATCACTCAAAACTTATTTGACTATTTATTGTTGTTTATTTTGTGTGTAGTTTGTTATTCAGTCATGAGTTTGAAGTTGACCTCACTGTAACTTTGTTGGATATTGATTTAGAAAAACTACAATTCTGGCCAAATTGCTTTGAGCCACGTGACATTAGACATACGTGTACCTTCCCGCTGTTTCTGACAGAAATGTTTCTCAAATTCAACTTTTGGGCAATAAAAAAAAACTATTTTGTATTCATAATCACATAACTTCAAGTAAAATGATTCTCAAAGTACTTTATACTTTAGAAGGCTGCTGTACTTATTTATTGTCAAATTATGGGAGTGGTTTTCAAACGTATATCTTCTCTTTAAGGTGTCATAATGCGATTGTCAAATGTCAATAAATCACCAATTAAGGGCACTGGACACCTTTGGTAATTGGACCAGTCATCTCATATGCACAAAATAACAAACCTGTGAAAATTTGAACTCAAGTTGCGAGGTGATGATGGAAGAACACACCCTTGTCACACAAAGTTGCGTGCTTTCAGATGCTTGATTTCAAATTCCAATATTTGAGTGGAAAATTACCTCTTTCTCAAAAACTAAGTTATTCCTAGGATTTTTCCAAAACTTTGGCGAAGTCTTGACTCAAATTGTTTATTGTTTGGTGAATGGACCCGAGTTGTAATTGGTTTTTAAAATACCTACTTTGAAAACTAGAGCATTAAATGGTTTTATTTTAGTGGTTTGTATGAAAATAGGCTGCCAAAACATAGGATTCAAACAGCCTCTAGCTACCGGGCAATCTCAGTAGTGTAGTTGGTAAGACACTGCTCTAGAATTGCAAGGGTCGTGGGTTCGGATTCCACCCGAGTAACATGCCTGTGATATTTGTTCACAGGACTCGGGGAATATACTGAAAGCTAACACATCGGTATATCCATGGGTAAAACCAAAATTAATATTCTTTACCCCTATGCAAATTCAACATCTCTGTATAAAAAAAGTTTACTTTTTGTGGAAGGGGGATGTATTGTATTAACTTGCACGTTAGCAGCATCCAATTCGCACGCATTGTCCAGATATGCTAGCATGTGCTTGTGTTCATTGTGAAATCTTCAGACCAGCTGGGCAAGCTTTTGCATGTATGGGTATACAACAACCTCAAGCTCACAAAAAGGCAGAATGCCAGTCTGTACTATTTCTGCAATTTTGTTTATTAAATTTCTTTTTGTACATTTTGACTCTCAAAATGGCAGACAGGGTAAGTTTGTAAAGAGTGCTGCATGTCATGTAAGGTGTCAATATAGGATGTTGGTAGCTCTGAGACACATTTCCAAAGGGGTTTCTAAACTTGGATGGTACAAAATAAGAAAGTAAACTGCGGCTGGATGATCAATGTCCTGTGTGTTTACCTAGTTCTCACCGGTACTTTTTGTTTTCTGTTCTTGTTTTTTGTCCTTGCAGTATGTGGATATGGGGAACCAGACAAGTCAGGGCCCGCAGGGGAGCAGCCAATCTGACGGTAAGACCTCTCAGCGACGAGCAACGAGCAGCGGCATCCCAAGCCGCTCTCGAGGAAAAGCTCATCGCTCAGCTCAAAGCGCAATCAATCCTGTACCAGCAATCCCACCTCATGGGTCTCACTCCGACTACGATACTGTGGCAACATCTACAAGCAATCCTGTGAAGGTCACACCCATAACAGCCACCGTTGTTGACAGCGCAGCTAAGGGAGCTGAGTTTGTAGACTTCATTTACGATTACGCCACCAAGGACGATGATCAAGAAGGCGGGGAGATCACCATCCGGAGCAACACGGGCACCAACATGAGCAACGGTCCCCCTAAGCCTGTCGATCGCAAACACGGACGGGAACGAGCCAGGGCTCACACTCATGGCCACTGCCCGAGGAAGCAGAAGCCAGCAGCCGCCAACAAGGCAGGCAACACCAAGAGCCAGCTGGTGGTGGATTACATGGATGGGACCAATCATTCTGAAGAGCAGCTGTCCCCTACTTCCTTGTCACCCTCCTTGACAGTACCAAATCTTACGGTGAATGGAACAGAAGTCGATGAGTCTCTTGGACCGAAACCAGGCAGGGAACGCGCCAGGGCCCAGTCCCATGGCCATAGGAAGAAACTCCCCAAGAAGATCCCAGAACCTCCCAGTAAGGAAACTACCAAGTCCGTCCCGGAGATTGTCCACGCGGTGGCCGCCGAAAATGTCCACAATCTGCGTAAGGGCATATACAAAGAAAATGGGCCAACACCTGTTAACAAGTCCTGTGATTTTGTCTCAAAAGAAAATGGCGAGAATACTTATGAGGCATTTCCCATGGTGAATGAGGATGCCAAATCCATCCCTGAAGGCGTTGAGGATTTAACGGCCGAGGTGATCAGATTGAGGGGGAATAACAAACTTCTGAGACAGGAACTTGTCTATGCTAAGAAGGCTGTTGAGAAAGATGCAAAAAAGTAAGATACTTATTAAGTTAAAGTAGCAGAAATAACCAACCACTTTCTTTAAAGGAGCACTTTTCTTTAATGGGGTTGATTTCACAAAGAGTTAGGACTAGTCCTAACTTAGGACCTAACTTAGGACTAGTCCTAGGAGAAATAAGAAACGTTTAAGACTAGTCTTAACTCTTTGTGAAATCCACCCCTGGACACCTTTGGTAATTGTCATACTTGGTGAATCCCAACATACATTACAGCATGCATGAAATGACAAATCTGTGAAAATTTTGACTCAATTGGTCATCGAAATTGCAAGAGGAAAGGAAAGGTAAGAACACCCTTGTTGCACAAAATTGTTGTGCTCTCAGATGCCTACATGTAGTAAAGGCTTCAGGCCTAAAGTCTTTTAATATTTGGGTGATACCTCTTTCTCAGCCTTCGAGCTGTCAGCAAAAAAATCACAAATATGTAGCTCTGACATATCTGGCCATCACAAAACAGCCGCTGTAAAAAAAAAGCGTTTATTGCTGGAATGACCAGGATACCAGTCACGTATCTAACATGAGACTATGTATTTTGGCTGGCAACCCTATTCATTAGGCATAATTATGTTGTGTCTAGCTACTTTTTATCAGTTTTAATCAGTTCAAGTTCTAGCCATGTAGCCTTTTTTAATAACAGTATTGGTGGCTTCTACATATTATATAGCGCGTGTTCCATCACTCGGTGATGCTCAAGGCCCTTTTACATTCAGTATTTTCCTGCAAGTTATGTGGGACTACATTTGAATTATGAGACCTACATTTACTCCTTTCACATAGCACCATTTAATGGTTTGCAAGGTGCTGTGGTGCTATATGCTGCAAATCAAACCAGACTCAACGAGGCGAACCTGTTCTCTTTGATAAGTGCACTGGGTTCTTTAACGTGCATTACACAACACACGGGACCAACGGCTTTGCAACCCATCCTGAAGAAGCATTATATGGTTTAAGTGTATTGCTTAAAAGCAGTGGACACTATTGGTATTTACTCAAAATAATTATTAGCATAAAACCTTATTTGGTTACAAGTAATGTGGAGCTGTTGATAGTATAAAACACTGTGAGAAACGGCTCCCTCTGAAGTAACCTAGTTTTCGAGAAAGAAGTAATTTTCTCCGAATTTGATTTCGAGACCTCAGATTTAGAATTTGAGGTCTCGAAATCAAGCATCTGAAAGCACACAACTTCGTGTGACAAGGGTGTTTTTTCTTTCAGTATTATCTTGCAACTTCGACAACCGATTGAGGTCAAATTCTCATAGGTTTGTTATTTTATGTGTATGTTGAGATATACCCACTGAGAAGACTGGTCTTTGACAATTTACCAACAGTGTCCAGTGTCTTTATAAGGACACAGGTGTCAAGACTAGGACTCAAACCCACACTCTGTTAATCAGAAACACCAGAGTTTTAATCCAGTGCTCTTAACCGCTAGGACATGACACGCCAAGGCAAAAGGACTTGGAATTTGCTTGTTTAAAACAATCGCACAACATCGGTAAACAGTATTGTCCAAAGGCCCACAATTCGTGTATCACAACTTATACCTTCAATTACAAATCTATGAAAATTTAGGCTCAATCAGTCATCAGAGTCGGGAGAAAATAACGGGGAAACCCACCCTTGTTTTCCATCGTTTCGCCATGTTATGACATGTGTTTAAAATAAATCCATTATTCTCAATATCGAGAACTGATAATTGTTTTAATGTTTTCTCAAAAAGTTTTGGGGAAGTTTTCACCGTTACCTTCTGTAAACCCTGTTAGTTATTTGTAAATCTGTGAACTTTTAATTTTTTTCTGTTCAGAAAGTGTCCAATTGCTTTAATATAAATAACAATTGTATTTTTTTTTTCCGATTATTCTCTCTCGTCATCTCAGGATTGAAGGAATGGAGGTTGAGTTGAGGAGACTTAGAGAGCGTGAAGCAGAGGATGCTAAGACCCTGGAGACCATGGTGCATCACGTAGAGGCAAACCTTAAGAGAACAACGGTAACTATACAAACGATCCTCACAGATAATAGACCTTTATCCATAGAGTTGTATATAAAAAGTAGAGGGTGCACTGGCCTATCTGCAATCCGGCATGCGCGCAGGCGGCCATTTTCTAAGTTGACGAAACAGGCAACGCACAGCCTGTGTTTGTGCGACCATTTTGTAAGTTGACAAAACAGCATCGCGTAGGGTTCAATAAACACAAACTCCAACGTGCGCTTCATATTCAAAGCGCGTACAGAATGGCGCCCGCGTGTCTCCTTGCAGACCCGTCGCGTTTGTGCCAGATGCATCACCAGTGCGCCCTCTAGTTCTTATATTATAACTCTATGCCTTTATCGTGATTCAGCCATCTTGAATTGTCCCAATCGAACAAAACAGTCTGGTTCCTATTTGCAAAATTATTATTAGCATTCATTATTGTTATTCGATAGAAGGAACATGATCAAGGTGGAGGCAGCATGATAAAGATCTATTGCATACAAAGAATTTTCAGCATTAGCATTTGATGCTTAGTTCTGATAAGAAATAATCATGCTTACAACTGATAAGAACTCATGATGCCAAGTTCTTGTAAGAACTCATCAGGCTTAGTTCTTGTAAGAACTCATCAGACTTAATTCTTGTAAGAACTCATGATGCTTAGTTCCTGTAAACTCATGATGCTTAGTTCTTGTAAGAACTCATCATGCTTAGTTCTTGTAAGAACTCATCATGCTTAGTTCTTGTAAGTACTCATCATGCTTAGTTCATGTAAGTACTCATCATGCTTAGCTCTTGTAAGAACTCATGATGCTTAACTCTTGAAAGAACTCATCAGGCTTAGTTCTTGTAAGTACTCATCATGCTTAGTTCTTGTAAGTACTCATCATGCTTAGTTCTTGAAAGAACTCATTAGGCTTAGTTCTTGTAAGAACTCATGATGCTTAGTTCTTGAAAGAACTCATCATGCTTAGTTCTTGTAAGTACTCATCATGCTTAGTTCTTGTAAGTACTCATCATGCTTAGTTCTTGTAAGAACTCATGATGCTTAGTTCTTGTAAGAACTCATAATGCTTAGTTCTTGTAAAAACTCATCATGCTTAGTTCTTGTAAGAACTCATCATGCTTTAACTTCTGACAACAAATCATGCTTAGTTGTAAGAACTCATCATGCTTAGTTCTTGTAAGAACTCATCATGCTTAGTTCTTGTAAGAGCTCATGATGCTTAGTTCTTGAAAGAACTCATCAGGCTTAGTTCTTGTAAGAACTCATCATGCTTAGTTCTTGAAAGAACTCATGATGCTTAGTTCTTGTAAGTACTCATCATGCTTAGTTCTTGAAAGAACTCATGATGCTTAGTTCTTGTAAGTACTCATCAGGCTTAGTTCTTGTAAGAGCTCATGATGCTTAGTTCTTGAAAGAACTCATCAGGCTTAGTTCTTGTAAGAACTCATCATGCTTAGTTCTTGAAAGAACTCATGATGCTTAGTTCTTGTAAGTACTCATCATGCTTAGTTCTTGAAAGAACTCATGATGCTTAGTTCTTGTAAGTACTCATCAGGCTTAGTTCTTGTAAGTACTCATCAGGCTTAGTTTTTGTAAGAACTCGTTGTGCTTAGTTTTTGTAAGAACTCATCATGCTTAGTTCTTGTAAGAACTCATCATGTTTAGTTCTTGTAAGAACTCATTGTGCTTAGTTCTTGTAAGAACTCATCATGCTTAGTTCTGATGACAAATCATGCTTTGTTCATGTAAGAATTCATCATGCTTAGTTTTCGTAATAACTCATTAAAAATGCTTAGTTCTTGTAAGTACTCATTGTGCTTAGTTCTTGTAAGTACCCATCATGCCTAGTTCTTGTAAGAACTCATCATGCTTTAACTTCTGATAAAAAATCATGCTTAGTTGTTGAAAGAACCCATCGTGCTTAGTTTGTGTAAGAACTCATCATGCTAAGTACTAAGAACTCATCATGCTTAGTTCTAAGAACATATCATGTTTAGTTCTAAGAACATATCATGTTTAGTTTTAAGAACTCTTCTGTCTTGTTTGTAAGCACTCATCTCAATTATAGCTCTGATAGGAACTTGTCCGGATGTTTTTTCCAAGATTTTCATACTCCTTATAATACATGTTGTTTTTCTTTTTCCTTTTTGTTTACAGGAAAGAGCTGTCACTGCAGAAACTACGATCACAAAGCTCAAATCTGAAATAAAAAGTTTCAAGGTATTTAATGCAACTTGCTCCATATTAATTTTGTTCGAGTTATTTCCCCAAGCACAACTGTTCTTTGTAAGCAGTTTTTAGAAGATTTGACGGCATGTGTGCAGTCGCAGTTGTACAGGGCCCAATTCAATGTGCTCGGCTTACCGCTGAATTCCTGGCTTACTACATGTATCACCATTCTCCTTACGTGCAAGTGCTGAATTTCTTCACTAGCTGTGAAGGCATATAAAATCTAGTAATGTGGAGTGCGCACCTGGCAATAGTCAAATGTCCCCCTTAAAGGCAGGTTTTCAGTCGGTCACGCAATGGTTGTGCGATAGAAATTTGGACGTGCGACACAGTTTATAGTCATTGCTGTTGTTTTTTTAATATCGCGCGTCAAGATTTCGTGCCCATCGTGTGACCATCGTGCGGGACCATCGTGCGACCATATATAAACCGACCTTAACCTGTGACATACCATTGCAGCAACATGGAAGTCCCTGTTTCCGTAAGCCTACGGTAAGCAGAGCCATGAAACTACGCCCTGATCTCAATCTGGAATACATTGGTCTCGGTCTTTGCAGATCAGGGGCCAATTTCACAAAAGGCTAAGACTGATCTTAACTGCAAATCAATTATAGTTTCTAAATAAAGTGTGATGTGACAACACAAAACACTATGGTAATATTGACCACTCATTTTAAAGACCCTGGAAACTATTGGTAATTGTCAAAGACCAGTCTTATCACTTTTCCAGTGTACATGTATCTCAACATATGCATAAAATAATAAACCTGTTAAAATTTGAGCTCAATTGGTCAATGAAGTTTGGAGATAATTATGAAAGAAAAAACACCTTGTCACACGAAAGTTGTGTGCTTTTATGCCAGATGCTTGATTTCGTGACCTCAAATTCTAAACTTGAGGTCTCAAAATCAAATTTGTGGAAAATTACTTCTTTCTCGAAAACTACGTCTCTTCGGAGCAGCCGTTTCTCACAATGTTTTATACTATCAGTCCTCCCACTACTGGTTACCGTGTAAGGTTTTATGCTACTAATTATTTTGAGTAATTACCAATAGTGTCCACTGCCTTAAAGATGAATGTTTGTGATTTGTGAAATCGAGTTCTGGTTTTAGTCAAGAATGTCGAGGGCCCAATTTCATAAAGCTGTTAAGCAGAGAAAAAAACTGACTAGCAAATTTCTATGCTAAGCAGCAACAAAAATGGGTTGGGCACCAGTCAAAACGATGTAACGTTGATGGACTTTTGGATGGTAACCAACTTTCTGCTAAGCAATACTTGCCTGTGCTTAGCCTGTGATTGGGTGAGCACCGCTCACTTTTGTAAAGGGTATGAAAATTACGGTGCGCAGGAATAAGCCTTCCCTTTGACACACCCTGTACAACACCTATAAACTGATAATCCATGCTTTCTATGTAACTGTTTATTGATGTACAGTCAGAGATAAACGCCCTCTCCAGCAAGAACAAGAAACTCGAAGAAGGAACTGCACTGAAAGAGCTGAAAGATAAAGCTCACTCTTCCTCCATCAAGCTTGCAACGGCTGCCAAGGAGGCGGAAGCAACCATCAAGTATGTAGACTTTGATTTTTATATCTGGTGTTAAATAAATAAATAATAATAACTCTTATATAGCCTATTTCACAATATTCATATCAATGCGCTTTACATTAGTGACCTGGTCACAGGGCCAATAACATCCCTTGTAATGTTTCTCAGCTCCCTTGGGAGTATACAACCTGGGCAACAGTTTATATCGCTTCAAATGCTTTTTCATTCACAATATCAACCTCTACCCTCGCAGGTATCCATTTATACCCCTGGGTGAAGAGAAGCAATTATAGTAAAGTATCTTGCTCAAGGACACAAGTGTTTTGCTTTTCTTTGGGCTTTTATTTCCTTATATCTTCAGAGTTTCTGATTGGATAAATTGTTAAATGCTTTTAGTTTTAAAGACTAAAATTGTCAAAAACCTGTCTTCTCACTGTGTTTATCTTAACATATGCACAAAAAAAAAAACCTGTGAAAATTTGAGCTCAATTGGTCGTCTTAGTTGCGAGCTGAGAAACATTACAAGGGATGTTATTGGCCCTGTGACCAGGTCACTAATGTAAAGCGCATTGATATGAATATTGTGAAATACGCTATACGAAGGAAAAACACCCTTGTCACACAAAGTTGTGTGCGATGTTCAGATGCTTGATTTCAAAGACCTCTAAATCTAATTCTGAGGTCTCTAAGTCAAATTCAGTGAAAATTACTTCTTTCTCGAAAACAAAGTCATTTCAGAGGGAGCTGTTTCTCACAATGTTACCAACCTCTCCCCATTACTGGTTACCGTGTAAGGTTTTATGCTAATAATCATTTTCAGTAATTACCAATAGTGTCCACTGCTATTAAACTTTATTTCTGAGATTTGTTTTTTGCTGGGATTAATGCTACCCAATCGAAAGGACCCATGTTAGTGAATATTTTTGGTGTACTCTTATGCCTTACAATTTCGTAGTTTCTGATCAGATTTTTTTAATATTTCAGTCAAACGAATCTTTTGTTTGAGAAAATAAAATAAGCTATTGCAAACTGCTTATTACCATTCAAAAAGATATGCATGTATGGTACAAAGTGTAAACCAATTAAGTTTTGACCCTTGCAGAGTCTTGACTCAAAGGCTACAAATTAAAACACAACACATAGAACTAAAGTAAACTGGTTTCACTTGGGGTTTTTTTTTCCAGACAAATGGCAGGTGGAGTAGAGGCCCTGAAGCTTCTTGCGGAGACCCTTGCCTGCATTGATCGTGTATCAGAAGAAATGCCCAAGTCTTTCGGCACAGCATTATGAGGTACAGCAGTAATAGGATCAGGGGCTCGCTAAATTCTGGCCCTCAGGAGGTGGTTCTTAAAGACCCTGCAGCCGATTTTACAAAGAGTTAAGACTCGTCTTATCTCGAGTTAGGACGAGTAACTCTTCCTAACTTAGGATTAATCTTAAGGTCTGCATGCTACAGTGCAGGGTTGGGACTCGTCCTAAGTCCTAAGATTAATCTTAAGTTAGGTGAGAGTTTTGTGAAATCGGCGGCTGGACACTACTGGTAATTGTCAAAGACCAGTCTTCTCACTTTGTGCACTCAACATAAGTATGCATCAAATAACAAACCTGTCAAAATTTTAGCTCAATCGGTCCTCGAAGTTGCGAGATAACCATGAAAGAAAAAAAAACACCCTTATCACACACATTTGTGTGCTTTCAGATGCTTGACTTCGAGACCTCAAGTTGTAAACTTGAGGTCTCGAAATCAAATTTGTGGAAAATTACTTCTTTCTCAAAACAGCTTCACCTCAGTGGGAGCCACTTCTCACAATGTTTTATACTATCAATCTCTCCCCATTACTCGTTACCAAGTGAGGTTTTAATGCTGATAATTATTTTGAGTAATTACCAACAGTGTCCACTGCCTTTAAAGGCATGGAGACCCTTGGATAATCCTTTAGAGATATCTTAGCAGCCGCAAGTGGCTGGTAACAAAACAGTGGCCACATAACACCCGCAAGATTTGACCTTCTACCACTCAACAAAGAGGTCGAAGTATAACCTCAATTCTTGACTTGAAACATTAGGGCCGATTTTCTGCACTAGCTGTGTAAGCAAAGAATGCCTAGTAACATGGAGTACGTGGAGTGCCGATTCTTTGCCTAGCGTAAGCAGAGCCATGAAATCGGGCCTTGATCTCAACAAAGCATCTACATTCAATTTTTCCAGGTATATATTTTGATGTTCTTTTCAGATTTTTTTGTAGACGGGAAACTGTGTTAAAATCAGCAACTTTAGCCAAGTCTTGGCATGTGTTGATGATTACACAGGAAAAGAATAGTCAGTTGAAACCTTATACAATGATGTTACCCATGGCTACTGGCTGCTACGCTCACCATTCAAGGTGTAAAATAGCATGTAAACGTACAATAATTCTGTACAAATGACACAACACTGTAAATATTTGAACAAACATTTTGTTACCTGAAGAAAGTTTTCTAGTGGTGTACAGATCCTTCCGAAAGTCCCAAAGACCTCCTGAGATTCAGCTTGTACAGGAGGTACATGTACACCCGTATAAGACGAGTCCTCTATGCGCTTTGGCTATGTAAAGTAAAGACAATTAAGGTTTGTCCAAAATGAGGGTGACGAAAAGCCTCACAGTCGAAAGGATTGCTCAATTATTAGAAGCACAGATGTAGGTATCTACTTAATTTAATGCAAACAGTAATTAGAGTTGTACAGTATTAATATTGGGAGTAATTTAAATTTGTTTGGATTCTGGATCTACGCAAAGTGTGCCAACATTTCTGATAGGGCAAATCAAACTATTTTTTATTTTTTTATGAGAGACTGCCTAACGTCACAAGGCCTGACGACCGCTTCCAGGTGAGGTTTTCAAAGAGACTACTTATTAAAGACTACTTATTAAAGACTACTCTTATCTCGAGTTAGGACGAGTTACTTGTCCTTATTCAGGTTTAGCCATACGTTTTAATATAATAATAATAATAATAATATCGAAGTCTTGTATAGCGCATGTATCTACCAAACAAGGTACTCAAGGTGCTGAGTATATACAAACTTTCAGAAACATACAGGTAGGTATTTGCAGTGATGATTTTTGCGACCCAATTGGTTAGACCTTCTGAAAGATTTACAAGGTGCTACGGCACATACATGCCACAGCCAGGAACACCTCCAGAAAATTTGAAGATCACCGCACTGCTGTCTGCCCGTGGTCTGCATTTTGAGAGTTAAATTCATTATCAAATTAATCATATTAGTCTTGTTGGTGTATGATTAGGATCAATGTTACAACCTCTTTCCCACCATACATGTAGGTCTGTAGCCAGTCCCTGTCTTTTGGTCACTCACAGGCCCGCTCTTCTGGTCACTCACAGGCCCGAGGGGGAAACACTTGTTACAGAATTAAGCCAGTCGATATGTATTTATACACAGCTCAGTCTAAAATATCAAATGAGAACAGACATCGGGAAAATAAAGGAAGTTTTGTAGTTACAGTTCACGGTTCAAGTCAAGAGAGGGCGCTGTAGCCGGGCAAAGACTATACCCGCTCAGGTACTAGTTCCCGTAAAACATGCGCGCGATCACTAGACAATATTAGTTCATCCCACGTGACCGTGTTTCAGCCAACCAGAATACAAAACAAGCAAGAGGTGTGTTATAACATAACATTATATAGTGTTACCACAAACCTTTCCAGATCGTATTTTCACCATGCAAAGTTTCAAATCCTTCTAACCTTTTTTTCTAGTTGGTAAGACGCTGCTCTAGAATTGCTCTAGCAATATGCCTTTGATACTTTTGTCTCATGACTCCGGAAAGTACTGGGTATACAGTGCTAAAACACATCAGCTATGGAAACAAAAAAATTAATATTCTTTATCCCTGATGCAAATTTAACATCTGTTATATATAACCTTTTTCACTTGTTAGTCCCAAGATCACAAGACCTTTATGTTTGGGGAACAAAGATAGTCCTTTTCTATTTTTTTCCCCCAATTTCATTTTGTGCTGGATATGTGATGGGGTATCCCCTCCTGATGTGCCTGCATTGTGTTCTTGGAACCCCAATAATTCTTTAAATTCTTTAGAGGATTTTTGAGGGGTAAGGTGTATATAGGATTTGAGGCATGGTGAGGTATCAATATATATTTGGTTTGCGGGAACGGCATGAGTGTATCTACTTGCCAGGTAGAGTTCCCAATGTTACCAAACTGAGGCTGGACGAAATATTAGTCTGGTGCCATGCGCATTGAATATTATCATTCATTACTGTTGTTGGAAACAGTGAACACAACCAAGATGGTGACAGCGTGATAAAAGTGAACACAGTCAGGAATCCCGTTCTAATGGTTTCGAGCTGATTATATTTTTCTAAAACTGTAGTTTTCTAAAAACAGAAGTGATTGAACGAAGGGAACACATAATGTGTAGGCTGGACCACCCTATTCAGAAGTGCTCTGGTTTGTTCAAGATCTTGTATGGTCACATTTGATATAAACTATAAAATAATAAAAATGTAGCCAAGGTTGAATCAAAGAGGCAAATGTACTTTTGAAAGATCTGAACTTATAACATTTGACATGAAATCAGTTTTGCCAATCAAACTTGTTGCTAAGAAACATTCAATTTAAACTGAGAAGAGTGATGTTTTGCTGATACAAACGTATTTCTGGCACGAAACACTAATTTCCCAGCAATGATTTTAATATTTGTATTGATACAGTATTACATAGATAAATTAATAATTATATCATATTATACTTTTGAAGTTTACATTCGTAATGTCATTGTTCTTCCATGATCTTCCATTATAATTCAATTGCAATTTTGAAATACAACTAACAAGGTCACTTCACTCTCCAAGGACACTTCCTTTTCCAAAGATCACAGTCTCTTTAAGGTCGCTAACCTCTCCAAATGTCACTTTCCTTTCTTAAGATCACTTTCCTCTCAAAGGTCACTTCCCTTTACAAAGGTCACTTCCCTCTCTATATGGTTACTCCCCTCTCCAAGGTCACTTCGCTCTCTAAGGTCGCTCCCCTCACCAAGGTCACTCCCCTCTCTCCAAGGTCACTTTTCTCATAAAGGTCACTCCCCTCTGCAATGGTCACTGCCACCTGAGGTCATTGCCCTCTCCCATGATCACTTGCCTTTCTGGCCATTTCCATCTCAAGGTCACTTCCCTCTCAAGGTCACTTCCCTCTCAAGGTCACTTCCATCTCAAGGTCACTTCCCTCTCAAGGTCACTTTCCTCTCCAAAAGTACAGGATTATTTTGATTTTTTTTTAAGAGCAAATAAATTTTTATTTTGAGCAAACCGAATGACATCAACAACCAGCGCCGAATTAAGTAGGGTAAATTTGGGGGAAGCACAGGGGGTTGCAGCATTTTTTTATTTTATTTTTTAGAGAGGGGGGCTGTGGCAAATTTTAGCTGTAATTTCCGTTTCTTTTCTCTTATACAAGCCCCTTTTCATTTAAATTGTCACATCAAAGATTATAGCTGTAACATTCGATTCTGGTCATGTTTAGTCGAACAAAAGAAAAAAAGATTTAAAATGGGGGAACCCAATGGAGGCCGGACATCAGTTTTGTTGGGAGGGATGGCACGCCAACATGAGTTAACATAAACTCTAACGTGTCTTCAGCATACAAAAATATTAGTGCGATTATTATTTTCAGCAGAAAGGTGATTTCCTTGGAGAGCATATTATAAATAGAGGGCGCTATTCTGCCACTTTGATTTGTATCTAAAGGTCGTATGGTCTGAAGTGGTGGCGTTATTGACACGATCATTTTCATACTGCTCTTTCCTCATGGACTGTTTTAAGTTTTTTTCTATTTAAAGGGTGCAATAACTGTACATAAAAGAAATTTCTTTCGGTTGTATTGAATTTATATAATATGATTTGTATGCAAATATAAGAATTAACATATTTTTGGAGCAATGATATTTTAGTAATGTATGTATCACGTTGAAAGCAGCCATTAAATAGACATGTATGAATCGACTACTTGTAGCACTCGTTGTTTGTATTAATTGTTAAAGTTGGAACTTCCTTACCGAAGTGATCGCATTTCAGTGAAATGAAATCTCAAAAAGCTCAGCCGCTGATACCGTTATAAACGTATTATTACGTTAATACGCGAACGTTTAAAAGCGTAACAATTACGTTTACCAATACATGTGCGTTTAAAACGTAATATTTGGTAGCACATGTACGTTTAAAAACCTAGTGTTACGTTAATACGGGTACATTTAAAAACGTTTTATTACGTTAACACTTGTATGTTTAAAAACGTATTGTTACATTCATACATACGTTGAAACGTATTGTTACGTTAGTTCATGCACGTTTAAAAACGTAACATTCTTTTTGCATGTGTGCTAATAAACTAAGGATACCAAATATTTAATAGACGTAAAAACGTAAAATTTAACATACATAAACATTAAATAAAAACATGAGCATATTATGTTACAGTGCTTGCAACGATGTTTTGATCAGTTTGCAATTATGTTTTAACCACAAGTAATTGTTTGTTGGCAAATCATTTTTTGCACAATTATGTTATCCTCTTCAATTTGGAAAGGCAGTAATTTTGAAGTTGAACTAGGCCTTGTTGAGTGTAGATTAGTAAAAACTATTTACATTTTCATCAATAGAAGAGTCTTATGAAAAAGTTTGATTACAATTATTTTGACTTAAACTAACGTCTAAAGGCACTGGACACTACTGCCGGTTATTCAAAATATAACTGGCATAAAACCTTACTTGGTAACGAGCAATGGGTGAGAGGTTGAAAGAATAACACACAGCTCCCTAGCCATCTAGGCCCAATTTCATAGAGCTGCTTAAGCACAACAATTTATTTAAGCGAAAAAATCCTTGCTTAGTAAAATCAGATTACCGGACAAGACTCCACTCAATTGTTATGCTAAGTAAACAACAGCTAAATACCAGTCACAGGGAATGTATATGTCATGAAATTGTGGCCAGTAACATGTGTACAATAAGCAAGCCATTTTCGTGCTTAAGCAAATATTTTGCTTAAGCAGCTCTATGAAATTGGCCCCTGAAGTGACGTAGTTTTCGCGAAAAGAAGTAATTTTCCATGAATTTGATTTCGAGATCTCGGATTTAGAATTTGAGGTCTCGAAATCAAGCATCTGAAAGCACACAACTTCGTGTGACAAGGGTGGTTTTTTCTTTCATTATTATCTCGCAACTTCGACTGCCATTTGAGCTCAACTTTTCACAGGTTTGTTATTTTATGCATATGTTGAGATTCACTTAGTGAGAAGACTGGTCTTTGACAATTACCAATAGTGTCCAGTGTCTTCAAACTAACGTATGACTACGTCTTAAAGGTAGCAGCCTCAGTATTTAGTTATGACAGATTGAAATGGGATACCAAGTTGATCATGTTTAACCCGAACCAATACATTTGTAAAGCTTGGTGTTGTGAAACCCTGGTCCGAATTTCCGCTGGGAAAATTTCCTTTTGAATAACTGACATAGGGCCTCCTTGGACACAATTCCATAACATAAGATTTTCTTAATCGAATTAGCAAAACGAGCACAAATCCATTTAAAGGCTCTGGAGAATGTTGGTAATTATTCAAAATAATTGTTAGCATAAGATCTTACGTATCAAATCTTATAATGGAGAGCTGTTGGTAATATACACATTATGTGAAACGGCTCCCTCTGAAGTAACGTTATTTTTGAGAAAGAGAACAATTCTAACCCAAATAATACTTTAATCTGATAACAGGCCTGGAGCCATTTCTAGGCACATGAAAGCACACAAGTTTGTTCAACTAACTAGGATGATTTTTCTTTTACTGTTCTATTGGATCTTCGATGACCAACATTGAGTCACAATTTTCACAGACTTGTTATTTTATGCACATGTTGGGATACACCAAGTGTGAATACTGGTTTTTGACAATTACCAAAGTAAAAGTGCCCAGTGCCTTTTGAACCTAATATAGTTTGATTTTTGTCTACCTGCAGAAATAAGGCGTCATAAATACTGCCAGTTTTCAACGTTTTAAAGTTTTCAGACACAGTGCACTGGTACATAGGATGCAGAAACATACTGGCAGGATTACACTAGTTTAATTCAGTTCGAGAGCTGATGAGGCGTGTTGGCTTCCGGGATGCGCGCTTCCGGTTTTCAGACAAAGTGCACTGATACCATAGAGCTATATATAAGTTATAGCTCTATGACTGATACGTATAGGATGCAGAAACATACTGGCAGGATTACATCAATTTAATTCAGTTTGAGAGCTGATGAAGCGCGTCGGCTTCCGGGATATTCAAGAAACACGTTGCCTTGGATCGGACGAGTTGGTCTTTGTAAAGCGTTCCAAACCTACGTGATTAGAAGTACGAGTTGGTCGAGGTGGTCTTTGAAAGGCGTTTGAAACCTACGTTATTAAATGTATATGGTTGGAAAGTAGAAAAGTAGAATATAATGATCCACACAAGTATCACTCAAAATTGCACGGTTTTCCTTTTACGTCGCGAACTAACACTTTGACTCCCATAAATGGCCGACCGTGTTTGTCGACGAGGTAAAAAGAAAACCACGCAATTTCGAGGCATATTTGTGTAGATCATTGTATTCTACTTTTACAACATCTTTCTACCCATATGCATTTTATAACAAACGGTTACAGAACGCTTTCAGTTTTCAGACACAGTGCACTGACATGATACATAGGATGCAGAAACATACTGTTAGGATTACATAAATTTAATTCAGTTTGAGAGCTGATGAGGCGTGTTGGCTTCCGGGATATTAAAGGAACACGTTGCCTTGGATCGGACGAGTTGGTCTTTGTAAAGCGTTCCAAACCTACGTGATTAGAAGTACGAGTTGGTCGAGTTGGTCTTTGAAAAGCATTTCAAACCTACGTGTTAGAAATAAAGCAGCCTTGGATAGGATGACGCATCTTGAGAAACATCCCCAAACAAATTGAGTGTAAGAAGCGACCGCGGTAACGCTTAATAATAAAATAATAATAATAATAATACCAAAACTTGTATAGCGCCCTAATCATGTAAACATGCTCTAGGGCGCTGAACATGGAAAAATGCTTATCAGATTATGCATAAAATTATTGAGAAACATTAATCCACTTCGAAGTGCTACGGTTATGGAAAACGGTTCCACTTGTTAAAATCCCCAACAAATTAAATATTAGCCATAGTTTCGCTTCTTAGATTGCCTGTTCCTATTAGTGATCATTCTTCCGAACATTTCGCCCGAGTTTTGGCGATCAGGTTAAAGGCAGTGGACACTATTGGTAATTACTCAAAAAACCTTACTTGGTAAACGAGTAATGGGGAGAGGTTGGTAGTATAAAACATTTTGAGAAACGGCTCCCTCTGAAGTGGAGTAGTTTTCGAGAAAGAAGTAACTTTCTACAAGTTTGATTTCGAAACCCCAGATTTAGAATTTGAGATCTCGAAATCAATATCTCAAATTCTAAACTTGAGGTCTCGAAATCAAATTAGTGGAAAATTACTTCTTTCTCGAAAACTACGTCACTTCAGAGGAAGCCGTTTCTCACAATGTTTTAAATGTTTAACAAGTGAGGATTTATGCTAAAAAGTATTTTGAGTAATTCATAGTGTCCACTGCCTTTAAAGGGTATATGTACTTTTTCCTAACAAAAACAAAATGTCGACAGATTTACATTTAACTTACACAGTTTGAAGATTATGATAGTAGAAAGCTTCCCTTGAAATTTTACTTACTGAGGTGCTGTAGTTTTTGAGAAATGAGTAAAAGTAGCAATTTTCGAATCAGTTTTAGCATGTAAAAACGTATTAACCAGTTCAGTTATGCTATGGTTTTGGTATAATATCATAACTGGTTAAGGGGATTTTACATGCTAAAATCATTTTGGTCTCATGAGACCAAAATGATTGTGTGACTTGTTTTACTCAATTCTCAAAATTTACACAACCTTAGTTGGTAATATTCGAAGGGAAGCTTTCCACTATCATTATCTTCAAACCCTGTAAGTTTAATGTAAATCTGTGGACATTTTGAAAAAGTACCCGAATCCTTTAAGAAGAAGTGTTTTGTCAAAATGTTGAGTAGATGGCATAATACAGCTGTCCTCAAAGAGATTTGTTTACTTAGTTTAATATGAGTGACAAGGTGCCCGTTTGTTTAAATTGCCTATGTGTACCAAAAGATAAGTCGTATAAATTTATGGCTGCCCTTTTACTATTTTGGAAGACCATTGTAAATGCAAACACTGAATATCAGTGAAACTCCATTAAATTTAACACCCGCTTGATTCAATTTCGTTTGAAAATTAAAATGATCCGTTGAATCGGCATTCATGAAGGGAAAATTCAAATTCACCAGTTGAGTATTCACTGAATGATTAAAGGCAGTGGACACTATTGGTAATTACTCAAAATAATTATTAGCGTAAAACGAGTAATGGGGAGAGGTTGATGCAATAAAACATTGTGAGAAATGGCTCCCTCTGAAGTGCCATAGTTTTCGAGAAAGAAGTAATTTTCCACGAACTTGATTTCGAGACCTCAAGTTTAGAACTCGAGGTCTCGAAATCAACCATCTAAACGCACACAACTTCGTGTGACAAGGGTATTTTTGCTTTCATTGTTATCTCGCAGGTTCGATGACCGATTGAGCCCAATTTTTCCCAGGTTTGTTATTTTATGCATATGTTGAGATACACCAACTGTGAAGGCTAGTCTTTGACAATTACCAATAGTAGCCACTGCCTTTAAAATAATAAGATTGATCAAACTCATAAGGTTGCAAAACTCATTCCATTTCAGCATCATGCATAAGGCTTGTCAACCATTCAATTCATCAAGTGTATATGAACTAGAAATTCAATTTTAGAATGATCAAAGTGTAGTCTTGAATAAGGGAATCAATGTGCGATGAAGAGGTTTTCAACTAGTGGTTTAATCCCAACGAAGCCTGGTTCTTGATAACTTTACCGAGACGAAGTCGAGGTAAGTTATCAAGAACCAGGCCTAGGCGGGTTTAAACTATGCTCACTAGTTGAAAACTAATTCAACACACGTTGATCCCCATTCATAAAAACTTTTTCGGTCAAAAACATCAACACTTTTGGTAAAAAAGTAAAATAAATGCAAAAATTATAATTGTTCAATGATTTCTTTTAACACAACACCCCTCCAGCTATGAAATGGTAACGCCCTCCGCCGTCCTCGGGTAAACAACTCCTTATAAGGGAATGCTGTGTGCGTCGCGCGTATCGCGTGATGTGGCACAACTGTTTGAGCCGTTGCTCTCGACCAATAGGAATGAAGAAACTATCTTATAAGAACAGGTGCAAGCTCGCGTGTCACGCCCATGTTTCAACTCTTTTTACTGGTCATAAACAAAGGTTTATACACACCCACGTGACGCGCCCTCCACCAATAGGGATAGCGAAACTGTCTGAGGTATTTATGAGTGCCTATTGATGGAATAGAATGAATGAAACGAATCTAAATTAGAAAAAAAATTATAATAATGTCTGCACGAAAACGAAAATGTATGCATTAACAGCTAAAAAGACGCGCTAGTTTTAGTTAAAATTGTCAATGATCAGTCTTCTCACTTGGTGTATCTCAACATGTATATGCATAAAATAACAAACCTGTGAAAGTGGGATTCGAACCAACGACCTCCGGATTAACGTGCCGGCGCTCTACCAACTGAGCTATATCAGAAAAAAAACATCCTTGTCAAACGAAGTTGTTTGTAATCATATGCTTGATTTCAGGACCACAAGATCTAACTCTGAGGTCTCGAAATCGAATTCAAATAAATTGCAGTGGAAAAAAAGTTCTTTTTTGAAATCTACTTCATTTCAGAGGGAGACGTTTCTTTGACTAAATTACCGATAGTGTCCACTACCTTTAAACGCATGTAAATGAAGTTGAATGATTGTTTGCTGAAATTGGCCTAATGCTATTCACATGTGATGTTCAACAAAAATGCTAGCAGGATAAATAAGGGTTGTAGCACTTTTTACCATGGTCTTGTATTAAATGTATTGTTCGCACTGTTGGAATGGATTGGTTGCGGGTAACTGGTCACGGGTAGCTACACTGCGGTAGGAAAGCTGCTGGTGTTGTTTTTACTGGTGCATTTTTATTGGTGCTTTTTTTTTAGTGTGCGGGTCTTTTGTTGCTTTGTATTTCTACTTCTTTTCTTCTTATTCTTTTATTTTGTAATTTATAAAGTTTTGATATTTATTGTGTATACTTGTATTTGGCCAGTGGATGTCAAGTTTCTATGGTTTTTTTAACGTGGACGATAAATAAAATCTAATCAATCTAATCTAATTTAATAACCTATAAATTATCATTCAGATAGTTCCTACTGGTAGTACGATAACGTCTTCGCCGTAATTGTCTACCCCCATTAGAATACAGTATACCTCAAGCCGTGTATTTAACCTTTCCCATGAAATATGCAAATCATATTCACATGCCAACTGAAACCATTGGGCCCGAATACGGGCATAGTATACTGTTCGAACCGTCGAGACCAGACCGTCTCTTCTAAAAAAAAAATAATAAGGAGAGGTTTACACATGGCTGTACCCGCAAGTTTACTATAATGTATTTATAGTTTCTTCCAAAACGCCATAGAGTTGTGCACTAGGTTAACCGAAAACGCGTATAAGCTTCACACAATCATCAGCCCTCATTTTTGCCAACCGGTAGGTGTAGATTATTGGCACACGCGGCAAATTCTATATGTAACTTGGAGGCAACCTACTGCAACCAACCAACTCCCAGTTATTTTCATTGCCAAGAAAAATCAGAGCACACTGAAAGAAACCATGGGAGACAAAACCCGTTTTGGATTGTTGGTCCTTTTCCTTTTTCTGATTTCAAAATACCTGTGCTCCGGGCAAGGTATTGATGATGATGAAACAACCATGGACACAAATGAGTCAATGAATCCGACGATTCCAAGCGGTTTGAGTGAACCTCCAAGGCAGAGTTATTACCAACCTTCCGTTGGTAACTTCGACAGTGAAATCTCCGATTCGCTGGACCACAAGGTGTGGTCCAACGCGGCCCGCGGAGAGGGCTCAAAACACGGCGGCCGGCATAACCGACGCATACTGATCATCGATTGCTTAATGGACGGCAGTCACACCCACATCCAACGCCTAACGGCAAGGGCGTTGGCTGCGAGGGGGCATGACGTTACCTGGCTAACAATCAAGGACCGTTTGTATTGGGTAACTGACCAAGACCGAGCGTCCATCAACTTCAGAACATTCGAAACCGACTTTCCAAATGAACTTGTAGATGAGTTTTTCGAGTATTGGACGAAAAAAAGTCTATCGGGAGAACTTGGTTCCTTCACTTGGTAAGCATCACCTTTTGTTAGTTCTTTTAGATTTATGACAGGAATAATGTTCATTATGAACTGTCATGGATTCGTGTTATACATTAAAGGGAGAAAACAAACAAACAGCAAATCTGTTCGATTCTGTTAACCAACTGGTAAGCTAAGCCCTGGGGCATTTTGTTAAAGATGCTTTACAACTGATATTGTGCTTGCTGAGCGAGTTTCCATTTCTATAGCGCGGCAAACCGTATAGGCTTCTTGAAAAGGCATGCTAATCGTGAATTCAAATGACGTCCCAATGGAAATCCAAGACGAAAAATTGTCTTGCTTTCCATGAGAATTGTGTTTTGTTCAGCTTTTTTGTAGACATGTTATCTATCTATCTTTATCTTGAATGATAAAAAGTTAAACAAGGCACACATTTTCGACCTCACCTTCAAACCTCTCGTTACCGAGATCCTTAATCACTCCTTATATTTTGTTTCTTCTTCAAATTCAGGTATGTTAAAATGAGGCTGGGTTTCATTGAAAACGAGTTCCAGCGCATTTCAGAAGCCATGAATGTCACAATGTGGGATATGTTCTTGAACACTGACTTTGACGAGCTCCGTGCTTTAAAATTTGACATGGTTTTGTGTGAGGCCATGACGCCATCGTGTAGCATTATTGCCCACGATATACTCAAAGTACCGTTCATCAACACTATCAATGGCGGCTACTTGGGCACTCGCTACAGTCGATGGTACAACCAGCCCAGCCCGTTATCATACGTCCCGGAGTTTTTGACGACCTACTCGGACACGATGAGCTTCACCCAGAGGGTCAAGAACGTCATCATGCACGGGTTCTCACTTCTCACTTACGATTACATTATGCTTGGTGCGATGGACAAGGAGAAAAATAGGCTTGGCCTCAGCCTGGGGATCGGGACGAAGGAGATTATCTCACGGTCGGAACTCTTCCTCTACAACTGGGATTTCCTCTTGGAGTTCCCGAGGCCAGTGACGCCGAACGTGATCATGATCGGAGGGCTAACGATCGCACCTCCGAAGCCACTATCTCAGGTAAAAACCATGTTTAGGGAGGGGGAAATGGAGAGAAGGGTGGGGGTCTCAGGCCGTGTCCGAATTAGTGTCATGAAGTCAAGACGCGGTGCAGTTGGAGCGCGGTGCAGCCACGGGGACGGTACACACACCCTCGATCCCAGTGTGTGTGTGTGTGCAGTCGCAATGTACCCTTCCCATGAAATATTCTAATTACATTCACGCATGCGTACAGACCCTGTTGGTTGGCAAACGCCATAGAGTTGTGCACTAAGCAGACGCGCAATCGCGTCTGCGTGACGCACCCATTACCCGTGTACAAAACACGCGATGTTCCCTCAATTTGCCAACCAAAACGTTAGTGCGCAAGCGCTATGTGCAATACATATTTCATGGGAAGGGTCTATTACCACGAGCTACCTACGATCGTTGCATGTGTATACGCCTCTCTTAATATTTATGCATGATGTCATAATTCGTACCCAAAATGAGGCTATGGGCGCACGTCCCCCATCACTTGCAGTGGCTGCGCCCATCGCCTCGATTTGAGTTAGCTCTGTGACGTACCTAATGCATAAATACTAAGAGAGGCGTACTACGTACATTTAATACATAACACACGGGACCAGAAGCGTTACGTCCCATCCGAAGGACGCAGCAATAATGGGTAGTTTGCTTTAAAGACACTGGACACCTTTGGAAATTATTGTCAAAGACTTTTTTTTCAATTAAATTCACTTTATTCCCAAATCCAAACAAATAAACAAAACAATTAGCAGTGAACAATGAACTATGTTTTACAAGCAAATGGAATAATGATAATACATGAAGTAATAATATAATACTACATTTACAAGCAAAGGCAAAATATAAATTACGGAAAACAAGCAAAAATATACAGAGCACAAGGTGATGGAGTTGGAGGGGGCCCATAAAAAGCAAAGCTTGTCGAGTATGGACCCCCTAACGAAAGCAATAAAGCATAACAATCAGTTTACAAAAGGAAACAAACACAATACAGTACGTAGGCGCTAAATAAATACTAAACAATAATTAAGAGATGAACATGAAACA
Source organism: Asterias amurensis (assembly GCF_032118995.1). Classification (NCBI taxonomy): domain Eukaryota; kingdom Metazoa; phylum Echinodermata; class Asteroidea; order Forcipulatida; family Asteriidae; genus Asterias; species Asterias amurensis. The sequence continues at coordinate 7,471,237 of NC_092650.1, read as the reverse complement.
GATAAACAAAACAAAAACCCCAAAAAACACAAAAATAAGGACAAACTTTACATCAATAATTTAACAGGATGACAAGTTTTCGGGCCAAACATTCTACTACCCACGCAGTCATCCACCTGATTGAGAAAGTCGTCACTGCAATTGACAATTCTGAACACACTCTAGGGATTTTCCTCGATTTTTCGAAAGCCTTCGATACTCTTGACCATAGCATTTTGCTTCAAAAACTCAATCATTACGGTATTCTGGATGAAGATCCCTAGAGTGGTTTACAAGCTACCTTTCCAACAGAAAGCAGTATGTCACTGTGGGGGGACACTCATCCACCACCCGCTCAATTACATGTGGTGTTCCACAGGGCTCTATTCTGGGACCACTTCTCTTCTTGATCTATATCAATGATATTGCTAAATCCTCAGATGTCCTCTCCTTCATCCTATTTGCTGATGACTCTAATTTATTTTGTAGTCATTCTCACTTAGACCCTCTTATTGCTACAGTTAACTCTGAACTTGATTTTGTAAGTAATTGGATCAAATCTAACAAACTGTCTTTAAACATTAAAGGAACACATTGCCTTGGATCGATCGAGTTGGTCTTTGAAAAGCGTTTGTAACCGTTTTTTATAAAATGCATATGGGTAGAAAGATGTTGTAAAAGTAGAATACAATGATCCACACAAACATGCCTCGAAATTGCGTGGTTTTCCTTTTACCTCGTCGACTAACACGTCGGCCATTTATGGGGGTCAAAATTTTGACTCCCATAAATGGCCGACCGTGTTAGTTCGCACAGTAGAAGGTAAACCACGCAATTTCGAGGCAAACTTGTGTGGATCATTGTATTCTACTTTTACAACATCTTTCTACCCATATGCATTTTATAAAAAACGGTTACAAACGCTTTTGTTTTGACCAACTCGTCCGATCCAAGGCAACGTGTTCCTTTAAAAAAAAAAAAAAAACTGTATGCTTTTTAGTAATGTGTCTAATGTTGTACCTAGAGATTTTTATATTGCTGGTATTAATATTAATCAAATTGACTGTACTAAATTTCTTGGCTTGCACATAGATCACAAGCTTTCCTGGAAACCACATGTTGACTCTCTGTGTAAAACTTTTTCTAGAAATGTTGGTGTCATCAATAGACTTAAGTTTTATCTCCCTGAGTATATTTTAATTACATTGTATAACACCCTTGTCTTATCTCACATTAATTATGGTATTTTAGCTTGGGGTAATGCGTCTCATTCTGTGTTAAATAGACTGTTCCTTTTACAAAAAAGGGCCATTCGTGTTGTTAGCAATTCGTCTTATCTTGCTAACACTGATCCCCTATTCACCAAGTACCGGTCTCTGAAATTGAATGACATCTATTTTTTTCATCTGGGTACATTCATGTTTCAACTGGCTCACAACAATTTACCTTCCTGCCTTGCTTCCATTTTCACACATAATCAGTCCATCCATACTCATTGTACCCGTCAAGCTTTCCACTATCACATTCCCTTTACCAGGACCCTTCTTTCTCACAATAGTATTAAATACCAAGGTCCTAAACTCTGGAACTCTTTGAACACTCCTCTCACTAATGCCACTTCTTTGAGTATGTTTAAAAGTAAGCTTAAGCAGTTCCTCCTTAATAATTGCGCCTAGTTCTAGTATGTCCTGTATGCACCTATTCACATTATTTTTATAGTCTTGTTGCCTAATTCTGGTTTTCCATTTTGTTGTTTTTGTTCTCTTATGAGTATTAATTTAATTTTAATTTAATTTAATTTAAATGCATCATAGCATCGAAATATGATGTATGCTTCTTACCAATAGTTTGTACACAGCCATGATTTTAAGAGTGATACCGAACGAACCCTACCTTTAAGTATGGCTAATTGTTATACTCCAATATTACTCCGGGTCAGAATTGACCCAAATATTAGTCCCGTTGGGCCCGACCCATTTCGGCGTCAGGTATAACCCGGAATACGTGTCAAAATGACCCACTGGGACGTAGAAACCGGGTTAATTCTGACCTCGAAGTTTTTAGTCACTCACTCTACCACATAGACTGCTGGGGTCCTTTGAGCTGATCTCCTTATGTCCACGGTTTGTAGCTAGCTTGAGTCGTCTTCCTTGCTTGGTGGACCAAGTTGCTCAATCCAAGATGCCATTGGGCGTCCTCAACCCGGCCTCTCTCCCATTTGGGTCAAGGTTGCACACAAACCATTCATTATGCATAAACTCTTATCGCCGATAATAAATGGTTTTGAACTGGACACTGGTCATTAAACACTGGTCATTATCAAAGGTTTAAACACCACACGTGACGCGCTCTCCACCAATAGGAATAGCGAAACTGTCTGAGGTATTTATGAATGCATTGTTATTATTATTATTATTAAGTTTACTTCTTACTTCGTACTTTCCACACCATGTAGGAGCTAGAAGAGTTTGTTCAGGGGTCAGGTGAGCATGGTGTCGCTGTATTCTCAGTCAGTACGCTCCTTCATGTCATGAATATGGAGATGGCCAATATGATCGGAGCGGCACTTGCCCGTATCCCTCAGCGGGTTGTGTGGAAGTACCTCGGCGAGGAAAAACCACACACATTAGGAAACAACACTATGTTAGTCAGATGGATCTCCCAGCAAGATTTAATCGGTAAGTTTGTCAGATTTATTATAAGTTTTGACCGATGATGTAGTGAACTAAAGTCCGAGATGACGTTTGGTGACTATTGGTGACTTAAAGGGAAGGTACATGTTTAATAATTGTCAAAAACCATCCTTCTCACTTGGTGTATCCCATCATAACCATAAAATAACAAGCCTGTGGAAATTTGGGATCAATTGGTCATCGACGTTGCGAGAAAATTATGAAAGTAAAAACACCCTTGTCGGACGAATTTGTGTGCTTTCAGATAAGAATAAAAGACCTCTAGCTAGAAGTCTTTTATTATTTTAGTGAGAAACGACCCCTTTCTCAAAAACTACAACACCTCTCCAATGTTCGTTACCAAGTCAGTTTTTAAGTTGTTTTGAGTAGTTACCAAACGTGTACCTTCCCTTTAAGGCCCATTAATGGATCACCACCCCCCCCCCGACCCGGAATTCGGATTAATTCGGATCTGGGATCAATTCTAACCCGAAAGTATACCATATACAAAGTGATCATAATAGTGGCTCCGAGAGAACTTTAGTGAGCTTTTGGTGACCTTTGACCAAGACATGCTGGCTCAAAAATTACCCTTGTTTTCATTCACAACGTTTCAAAAGGTGTGTGCAAACTGACCGGAGTTCCGGTTCCCAGGGTGCCTGACCCGCCTCTGGATCAGTTTGACCCGGCCGGAGTCTGTGTTAAAGTAACCTGAAATCCGAATGGGATGTCCAAAAATCAACCAAATTATGGAAAATAACATCAAGCCAGATTGACTAAGAAATGCCCCCGGACCCGCAATCCGGGTCAATTGTGACAATGGAGTTTTGGAGAGCGTGGACTTTTGCGAAGTCGTCAGAGAACAACTTTTATAATCCGTACTCACAAAATGATTGTCCTTTCCACACACAGCTCACGAGAAGACACGCTTGTTGATATACCATGGTGGCTTGAATGGAGGCTACGAGGCCATGTACTACGGGGTCCCCATCCTGGGCCTACCGCTGTTTACTGATCAGATCGATGACCTAGTCCGTCTCAAGGTAATCGGCATGGCTCACTATTTCCCCAGAGGGCCCATTGGCTTAACATCAGAACTATTGTACGAAGGCATCCGAGAAGTCGTGGACAATTCTTCGTAAGTATTCTTTGATTGCCTCCTCTAGCTATATCAAAGACTTATATATAACTCTATGAGCTATATAGACGGTGTCGCCATCTTGATTTTACTCCATTCCAGCCATAGAGCGATATATATAGCTTCATGAAAACCTTTGGTAATGTCAAAGACAAGTCTTCTTACTTGGTGTAGTCTCAACATAATGCACACAATAACAAACCTGTGAAAATTTTAACTCAATTGGTCGTCGAAGTTGCGAGAGAATAATGGAAAAAAACACGTTTTGTGCTTTCGACCTGTGGCGTGTCATGGCCGAGCGGTTCGAGCACCGGATTCAAGCTCTGGTGTTTGATCAGCAGAGTGTGGGTTCGGATCCCGATCGTGACACTTGCTACATGAAGTTGGGGAGGTAGTGCTTTCTACCGGCCAGGCTTCTGATTGATGATACCCACACCTACATCCATCTGTAAAAGGGGTAACCCTGTTTCAGCCCTATAGCGGCCTCTGGAAAAACGTGGTAGCCCACACCTTGAAGTGGCCATCCGGTCTTTTGTGTCTGGCGACTTGCATTAAAACAATTTTTCAGCTGAGGTCAACTCAAATATTTTTAGTGAGAAATGACTTCTTTCTCAGAAACTACGTCATTTATTAGGGAGCCGTTTCTAACAATTTGTTATACTATAAAAAGCTCTCTATAGTTTTCATGCTAACAATTACTTTTTAGTAATTACCAAAAGTGTCCATTTAAAGAGAATCTTATTTACAATCTACTTCGTTTCCTCCTAACAACAGTTACCTGGAGAATGCTAAGATAGCTTCAAGAAAGATGCATGACATGGAGAATACCGGCCAGGGTCTCCCAATGAATCGCACACTCTTCTGGATAGAGTATGCTATAGAACACGGTACAGATCACCTCAGGACTCAGATAGAAAAACTCGCCTGGTACGAACTATGCTTATTGGATGTCATGGGCATTTATCTTGTGATAACGATCGTCTTTGTATGGTTGCTAGGAAAGTGTTGTCTCGGTTGTGCACGCGCATGTAGCAGAACCGCTCCAAGGTAGAAACCAGGACCGTGTGCATTGTTGGCGATCGTAACTATAACCAAAAACTGTTTTGGTTGAATTGGCTGTTGGTTAATTACTGGCAAATCACTGGTTATTTGTTACAACCGCCATAACAAAGCATGTATATTTTACCATAGGTTATGCTTCAACATTTTCCTTCAGGGCCCAACGGCGCAACCAAATGTTGTTTTCATTTGGGGCGGCACAACTAAGCGAAAGTCCCTTTTCTTCCTTTATTTTATAGTTGATTGAAGTACAAAACGGTGTAGGCATATACTGTACATTACTAATCTCACTTTATGTAAGGTTATTTTCAGGGAAGTCCCCTGTTTTCTTCTCTTGTCGTTTTGCAAACATTGGGCCATCCACGCCAACCAGCGCAGTTTTTTTTTAAGAAGGGGGATCTCTGTTAAAGGGTCTATAGTTTTTGCCCAACCACTGTTGGTTAAGATATGCCCAATAATGTAGTCAGTTGATATTTGAACCAACGTTGGGCACAAAAGTTTGGCAAATTGTGACCAACGACCTTTGCAGTGTATGTAACTTTTGTAGGACAAAAAACAAAATGTCCACAGATTTACACTTAACTTACACACCTTGAAGATAATGATAGTAGAACGCTTCCCTGTAGTTTTTGGGAAATGAGTAAAACAATGTCATGAAAATCATTTTCGTCTCATGAGACGAAAATTATTTTAACCATTTTACAAACGTATTTTCATGACATTGTTTTACTCATTTCTATAAAAAAAAACCTACAGCACCTCGGTGAGTAATATTTTAAAGGAAGCTTTCCACTATCATTATCTCCAAACCATGCAAGTTTAATGTAAATCTATGGACATTTTGAAAAGGTAACCAAATCCTTTAAACGGAATCTCCTGCCACACCGGATGTTATAACGCCGTGGAGAATGGTTTTGTTTGATAGTGCCCGCCTTTGTTCTCACTTTACGCATTAAAAAACACAGTACCAGTAGAATGTAAGCTCATTCAATAAATGTTCGAAACGTTCGCATAATTATGTTTGTTGACCTGTCAAGACGATTATTACTATCAGTACAATGTTCTTCATATTTTATTATCGGTTACGTCGTGGTAATATTTGGGTCAAAATTGTGCGGGCAGGCAGCATTGCTATAGTGTTTCTCTTGTATATGTGAAATGTTTACGTTTGATTATTTACTTTAAAGTGAAATAATATTATTACCACTTGCACATTAATAAACACCACTTTACAAACAGCACGTAGAACCTTTTTTTTATTATAAACGTTTTTGGTTGTCATCCGTTTTTGTTTTGTGTCATGACCGTTCTTTGGTGTTGTTGGTGGTGGTGTTGTTGTTGTTGTTGTTGTTGTTTGACTTCTTCTTATTTTTATTTTTTTTTTCTACTTTTTGAGCCGACTTCCCTCACTTGTGGAAATTGGAAACTCATAGGGGAAAACAAAAGACTATAGAAGCGCTCTGAAAAATCCCGGGTCTGAATTGAACGTATTCCGGGTCCAGACCCACGAGGGTTGGACATGACCCAGAACCTGTGTTAAAATGACATGGATAGAAAGGGTACACTTGACCCAGAATCAGACTTTAAATGCACTGGACACTGTAGTCAGGTAGCTTATGGATAGCATCGTGACCGACTGGCCCAAAGCACCAAATTTGGTAGGTACCTTCTATAGGGCCCAGAAATCAATTTTAGAAGGGGTGACACCAAAAAATATTTTTGGAAGTTACCTAATTTACATAATTTCAAAATGGCTGCAAAATCCTATATTTAAGCACTAATTTCGGTACATTTTTATCATTTAAGCAAAGGTCATTTTGAAATATTTACTTTGGTGGTTTTGTTTACATATCCTGCACTTAAAAAACATTAATGAACTGATTTGCCTAGGTAATTATGTGTTGTCAGAAATCCAAGATGGCCACTATAATAATAAATTCAGTATCCTGGTTCGAAATATGCAAAACAGTTTTATTTTGTTGTTACTACCGTCTTAACTATTAAAACAGTCCCATGTGGGGAAAATTGGTTTAGACTGACAAGATCTTCAAAGATCTTGGCAGCTTCCGCTGCACTTGTAAAGCGCTGTGCAAGAAGCCTACAGCTTTGCGGCATCTGCAGTTTCTAAAGCACTGCAGCAGTGTTTGGCATCCGCACTCCAACAGCTCTCTGCAGACACTGGCTGCCTCTGGAATGAGTGACCACACAGGTTTCCAGTCAGATGCAACCTTTGTCCAACCATACCCCTTGGTTTGAAGCACGCTGTTCAGACTTCAAGTTTGTTGTCCAGATGCTCGCCTCAGGAAACTTCATGTTCGATACCTTCTCAGTTACTAGTTGAAATAGCTCTTGGTGGGATCCTGCAGAAAGTTTAGGAAGTTTGTTGGTAGTTTAGTGTTCCCTGCAACCTTCTTCCTACACCTTTTCCTCTCTTCTTCCTCATAGATTGCTTCAAACATACCTCTCTTGTATGTATTCCACACTATGTCTACTCGGTTGCTATTCCTCAATTGTTGGATCCAAGGGAGAAATAACTTTTCACCAGATTCATTGAATGTACTACAATGTAGTTTGATTTGCAGGAAGTGCGTGGACGATAGCATCATCGTAAAAAAAAACCTTGGCATGGTAGTATGACGGGAGGGTCTAGCTGATCTGTTGTCAGAATTTCTAACGGATCAGGTTTTATCGTCGGCAGGAGGAGCGCTCCATACACCGAGAGAGAATATGGCCAAGGATGATTTTCATGGGCGAAGAATTGTGTTGAGTCTCCATCACGGTACTGACTTAATTGCAAAGTAGAGCTGGCTGAAAAGATTGCAATCATTATTTTTACTTGAACGATGCTGCTTAGCACTTGTGCTTGTGATTTCAGACGCTTCCAAATGGCCACAGAATTTCTTTTGATGGGCTTATGAATGCTGGTGCTTCGGTCTAAAATCACATCCTTAACATGCTTCTGGTACTGGGAAATGCCAAGGGCTTCGATTGTTGGGACTGTGGAAACAACATCTTTATTAGCACAATTTCAAGTGTCGAAAGCAAGCAGTTCTGAAGAATCTTCAATGAAAGGGGTTACCCATTTCTGAGATTGCTTCAGTGAGGCTCTTCACTTGTTTCCTTAAAACCTCCTGCATAGTCATCCCTGTTCATGCTGCTTGTAAATGTTGACGTTTCTCCGTCCATGAACTGGTCCTCAAATTCCTTCAGCAGTCTTGCTTACTGTGGACCTGAAACCATCCATATTCTGGAGGCAGCTGGATTTTCAGTAAGTTCTACCACGCCACCAGACCCTTTACCAACGTTGTTTTGTTCATGACTATGGTCAAGAGGCATGCAAGAGGACTCGTGTTGAGTCTTTTGAAGAACCCACATTTGTATGACATCTTCTTTGATATTTTGTGGTAGAGCCTTTATGTCTCGGGTGTGAATGGGGATCCAGCGAGCGTAGGTGTGATCCAGAACAAAGAACCAAGACACCAATGCCTTCAAAGCCTCCCCAAAGAGATCAAAATTTCGGATACCATGAGCACGGATGAAAATCAACAAAAGTGTTTCATATTTCAAGATGATATCCCAGTACTGAAATGTAGAGCTTGCCGTAATCATCTTCTGCTTCCACGTTTCAAAAGAAATCCCACTGTCAGACTCCACCTTCAGTTGCCAAGCATCTCTCTCTGCAGATATGCAACTGTTGGGGCTGTAACTGTGACTATGCCTGGTTCTAGTGAGGTGAGCAGCTTAGAGGAAGGAGTCTGCTGTACCTGAGGAGCCCACACCAGCTTCACATAAGGCAGCGGTCCAACCAGATCCTTCAAGAAAGTCTCCAATTGTGTTCCATCTATAGAGTCATCTCAATTTGGAGACCACCAACGTTACTAAAAAGTGCTTTTCTCCCAATACAATGTCTCGGGCCAACACCACTGAACAAAATTGGCATGGACAGACAGTGGTTGGTCCACAGCAATTAGCGGTGTTTGGCATGGATTGAGATATGTTGTTATCTGCCTTTGGATATCCATCCTATCAAGCATTATGCTTGATCATGTCAATGGTTGTAGCCTTTTCGTGTAAAAGGGGAAAGAGGGCGTCAAGAGCAGCAGGATCTTAAGGAGGCATCTGAGTTAAAGCAGGGAAGGCAGACCAGGCAATGTAATCTTCTTTCTCAAGCTTGTCCTTCTTTATTAAGAGAAAAATTAGATCTGTGTACCCAGGAGACTTCTGTAGCTCTTGCAATTTCAAGTTTACCATCGACCTTATGTTAGATTTGCAGGGCAGACAAGCTTCTTGTTAATGGCACGGTCGTAGCTTACACTGATGCCCAGTCTATACAGGATGTTCATTATATGTTGCATCTCGTGAGTGTATGGATACATAACCCATTGTAGAGAGGAAGAGGTGGCTCCTTTTCTTTGGAATGCCTGCTGTTTTTTGCCACAGAAGCTTTGTTTTTTGCATTGAAGCTGACCATCTGAGCTATGGACAGACAAACCTGTGACCCATTGATATCTTGGTGCTTTACATTAGGTACATTCAGCAGCATGGCAACTAGTGTCTTAAGACTTGCCGGAAGAGAATTTTCCAGGCAGTTATGCTCAAAATTCCTGGTAACAGGGAGGGATTCCCAATCAAATATGTATTGTCTGATGCTTTTAAAACTGACCTTTATTATCTAAAATATCAAAGTGAATACGCCAGGAAGGATAAAAAACATTGAATTGGCTAATTGAAGCCTACCTCCAAATTGTAGGTGCAAATAATAAAACGAATATATAAAATTGTACATTAAATCTTTATAAATGAATTACTCGTCAAATCACTAACAATTACGTTGTAATTAGTCTTAATTAGTGATAATTAGTTATAAGCATCACTCTACTTTGACTTTAAAGTAAAACATACATAATTTGAACCCTATCAAAAGGCCTAATTAATAAAGGGCTGAATACAGCACTCAACTGAAAAGCAAAATCACCACATAATTTTTTTTAAAGCTTTTATATGCAAATTGTGCACAAATTTAGATTTATGCAAATTAGGTACCCTTCCAATACTGTTTTCAGGTGTCACCCCTTCTAAATATCTTCTCTAGGACCTAAACAATATATCTACCAAGTTTGGTGCTTTGGGCCAGTCGGTCACGATCTCGTCAAAATTTGGACCTAAGCAACCTGACTAATGGGGGTTATTGGTGTTTCTGCATGGTAATTTGTTTTTCTTTTTTTTTATATCGCCACTTCTTTAAGTTACGGTGGCAACTTCCAAAACTCCTTCGACCCCAACCGTCTTTTCAAAAAAACTTTCAAAAAACGTTGATTTCAACAGAATTGCAATTTGGGGACCAATACAAATGCGTAGGTACAGGCATCTTCATTTGTGCATGCCCATGCGTATCTGAAATGCAAATTAATCAGAGTCGTGTTGCATGCGAGCGCCCTCTTGGGAGAGCTATAGAGAGAGAGACAAAATGGCTGACTACGAAAGACTCTTGACTGTTTTCCCTTCAGTTGTTCCACATTTTATAGCCAATGTGGTGGACAAAGTTCCTGGAAAATGAACAAGGTGAGTTGATTATAAGTTATAGCATCCCTAAAAGACTTTCAAATATGAAATAGATTTTAAAACAGACTGAAACGAAGCAAAAATCAACACGTCTCTTTTCGTCGTTTGATGGCGGCATGTTTAAAAACACGTGAATAGACATGTCAATTGTTGATGAACACACCGTGTTGGTTCACATGGACGGCCAATGGCTGCTTGCAAAACATTCAACCGTATTAACATGTTTTTGAATTCATAATTTTCTGCAAACTTTCAATTAACTATAGCTCCTAAGATTGGTTTCGTTGTACCTCCAAGGCTTTCAACAACCTCAATAATACTTTGGTTATTTGTTTAACATTGTTATATTGTTTGGCATCCATGACTTTCCATGATTTTCCTCGGTTGGCAAAAACTCAGGCTGTGATCGTTGGAAAAGAAATGTTTTCCGGATCCAAAACATGGCGAAAGTGTGTGAGAAGACCGAAACAGGGGTAGGAGCAACACTGTTAAAAAATATTGGCCTATGGTCCATCCATGGTAAAGCCAACAAAACAGTCGCAGAAAATGTTTATGTTTACTTTGATTCGTGAAAAACACATACAGGTACCTGTGACAAATTTGGACTTGGTCCGTTGTGTGGGTCAAGATAAGTAATGGATAAATCATGCATGTTTTTCAGCACTTGGGCCTTAACACAGTCTCCTTAATTTTTCAATCAGTTAGTTTTCCATATGCGGTTTTCTCGCATAATATGACTTCATTTCATGGAGGTATAACAAAGAAAACTCCAATACAAAAGGTCAAAGTATTGCCATTTTCAATGAACACGTTACCTTGGATCGGTCGAGTTGGTCTTTGAAAAGCGTATGTAACCGTTTGTTAAAGAATGCAAATGATTATAAAGTATTAATTAATAATGGCCCACTCAAGTATTACCAGAAATAGCTACGTTTTCCTTTTACCTCGTCGACAATACGGTCGGCCATTTATGGATTTTTGACTCTCATAATGGCCAACCGTGTTAGTTCGCAAAGTAAAAGGAAACCACGCTATTTCGAGGCAAATGTGTGTGTGGGTCATTGTATTCTACTTTTAACACATCTTTCTAACCATATGCATTTTATAACAAACGGTTACAAACGATTTTCAAAGACCAACTCGACCGATCCAAGGCAACGTGTTCCTTTAACGCACGTCGTCAACGGCAGAAGTGTTTTTAGTTTTTTCAAAACCTTGAGGTTGGTGCCTTATATTTTGATCGACAGTTACGGAAAATGAGAAGTGTAAAAATATTTGTTATTACAGGATATGGATATAGTACTTATAGGAATATTCTATCCTGGCATCGATTAAAACTCTACCAAATTTTGAGATTAAATTTCCAAAACTTTGCTAATCGCGGTACGTCCACATTATATACAGGATTAAACTAATCGACCAGTTTCAAAAACCATCACCCAAGCTTATTAATTTGAAAATTTATACACGTTTTCTTTTCTTTTTGCTTGGTTGTTATTTTTTCAAACTTTTGAAGGTTTTTTCCCTGTATTTTTGCTTATTTTAATTAGTGATTAGGTTTTTTTTTTTTTTTTTTTTGTGAAACTCTGCAATTTTGCGTATAGCGTGACACTGGTCATAATGTGAGGGATTTAATATAATGAAACAAATTATTATTGAGTTTTAAATTATACCTAATTAATACACACTCGGTCATCTTTCTATAACAAAAAAAAACAATGTCAATTTTATTCAAGTTGATCTTTAAATGTTAAACATCTCTTGACACTGATCAAAATTGTTTAGTTTACTTTATAAAGCCAATTTTACTCGAGTTTTACTCAACTGTATGCAAGATATCTGCAAATAGAAAAAAATCATGTGACCAATAATACGAAATATTCATGTACATATAGGCCTACATAATTTTGTTCACTCTATTACAATCTTCTGAGGCACTTTGGATACATCTGTATAGCGTGGAGGAAAGTAAGAAAAATGGCCGACTGTGTGGTCAAGTTCTGTTTATAGGCAGTGGACACTATATTGGTAATTACTCAAAATAATTATAAGCATTAAAACCTTACTTGGTAACGAGTAATGGGGAGAGGTTGATAGTAAAACACTGTGAGAACTGGCCTCCTCTACAGTGGCGTTGTTTTCAAGAAAGAAGTAATTTTCCACGAATTTGTTTTCGAGGCCTCATGATTAGATTTTTAAGTTCTCGAAATCAAGCATCTGAAAGCACACAACTTTGTGTGAAGGGTGTTTTTTTCTTTCATTGTTATCTCGCAACTTTTCACAGGTTTATTTTATGCATATGTTGAGATATACCAAGTCAAGAAGACATGCCGTCGATTTCACAAAACTCTTCCTAACTTAAGACTAATCTTAGGACGAGTCGCAACCCTGCACTGTAGCAAGCAGACCTTAAGATTAATCCTAAGTTAGGGCGAGTTACTCGTCCTAACTCGAGATAAGACGAGTCCTAACTCTTTGTGAAATCGACCCATGGTCTTTGACAAGTACCAGTAGTGTCCAGTGTCCAGTGTCTTTTAAGCATGGTTCCACGCGTTCGCCTTTAGGAATCATTCACTGATCACATTTACAAAGTGGGAAACTTGCAATTTTGAGCACGGTAAAGAGTTTCACAATAATTGTTAAGACTCGTTAGCCATTTAAGGCACTGGATAAAGGCACTGTTGGGGCTTACGGACGGTTCAACATAAAAATACAAATTCTAGGCAGCCTAATTAGTGCACAACACTATTTCGTCATCGGGCTTAAAGGCAATGTAAAGGTTTAATAATGTACTCTTTAAAGGCAGTGTACAAAGGCAGGGGCAAAGGCAAAGCACAGGGGGGGGGGGGTGCTCTTCAGTGGGGGTAGGGGGACCATTTTCTCACTTCCTTTTAAGCTCATCACATGTATCTGGATTTGTTTAGGGCACCTGGGGGCCACTGGAAAATGTCATGGCCACATGACACCCCCCCACCCCTCCACCCCTATAGCTTAACCACTCCCCCTCCCTCAAAATAATTTTGTCTGGATCTGCCTTTGTACTCTTTGGAACACATTTTGTACCTCCAAGGGGTGTGGGTAGCTCAGGAGAGGGAAATGCTGAAAGGGGGTGTCCACTTAGGAGGGTGTCGCCTTTTCCATAACCACACCCTTTTTACCCCCAAAGTTCTTGCATTCCTGTGCATATTAAACACTGCTCGAAGAGCTGGAGATGTATACACAGTTACTGAATACAATATCTCACAGGGGGGGGTCCTATCAATCACGACTCCGAAGGCATCTGAAGATAGAAGAACATGTAAACGAGGCACATCACAGCACACAGTGCAAGCAAGACAAGCATGGAGTCCTACAAAGAAAACAAAAATAGTTTAGATTTAAAGCTATGAATGGTGTGATAGCACTGGCATTACCAGACACATTCAATTGAGGGGGGGGGGGGGGGCAAAGAAATAATGGGGAGAAATACATAGTGGGAGGGGGCATTTAGTATGTGCACAGTATGTCCACAATCATATTAAAGCCATATTATACACTTTCGGAACAGAAAGTTCACAGATTTACAAATAACTTACAGGGTTTACAGAAGGTAATGGTGAAAGACTTCTCTTAAAATATTATTCCATAAGATGCTTTACTCTTTGAGAAAACATTAAAACACTTATCAATTCTCCATATCGAGAATTACGGATTTATTTTAAACACACGGCATAACGTGCGGAAACAAGGGTGGGTTTTCCCGTTTTTTTCGCCCGACTCCAGTGTCCAATTGAGCCTAAATTTTCATAGGTTTGTTATTTTGTATATAAGTTGTGATACACAAAGTGTGGGCCTTGGACAAAACTGTTTACCGAAAGTGCCCAATGGCTTTAACAATCACTGTGTCAAATGTAATGCATCCTGCTGGCATTCAGAGAGAGAAAGGGGACCAGCTTATGTAATGAACTTTGGAAGTTTTAATCGAGTTAACAAGGTACGTGAGTGAGGGGTTGAACTCTAAAGGGCGCTGGTCCTGTATGTATACATGTGTGAATGTGACATCAATGATAAATACAAAGTGCTTTAAAAGTTTGTCAAGTATAGCTGTGTTGAGGTTCACACTCAATTATGTAATATGTATACTCAATATATATGTGTTGTTCATTTGGCGTCTTTGCAACAAAAAGGAACTCGTGATTGTTGCTGTGCTCATCTAGAACCATTCATTTGTGTATTATTTTTTAAATCTTGTTTGCAATTAGAAGACATAGGTTCAGAGGGGGTATGCCACTAGGTGAAAAGTAATTTGTAATGATTTTTTCTTAAAAGGACTCAGGATGATTCTGTGAAGAACCAGTGGTGGGATTTATCTCCTTCGTGACAAAAAAAGGCAAATTGAGAAAAAAGTAATTCCCAAACTTGAACTATCCTTCAACTTGTTTTGTTCAGGATCCAACATGGACTCCCAATGTCCTCCAACGTTAATTGTGCTGATAATATATAAGGAGCCAGCCTATTCTTCTGACGTCCTTGGTTTTGAAAGCATGCGTTAAGGTATGAATATATTTGTGAAGTTATTTACTAGCTACTAACTAAGATTTGGTGCAAATTGTTTTTAAAAGATTTGCAAATGTTATCATTCTGGAGGAGGGGGAAATTGCAAAGAACAATTAATAGTGAATGTTGAAGAGCTAAGAGCGTCACTAAGTGACGAATATGAGCACTATATAAGAAGCCACTGGCACTATGATTATTGGTATTCAAATCTGTACACAATCAATGGGCGTTATTGAGCTTGAAAGACGTCATCTAACTCTTACCCTGAAGACAGTGTTAGTCTTCCGTCGATCCGCCTCTCGCTTTGACCGGTGCAGATCCTTCTTGCTTTTTTTGTAGTCCTGCTTGCCGATATTCTTCCGGTACTGGTCAACAGAAAGGTTACTTTTCTGTGCATCTTTCTTCCCCATGGTGAATGAGGCCTAGGAAGAAATCAAATAATTCGCATTTTCATCATATGATGTGACAGGTGCGAAAATGCCCCTGTTAAAGGAACACGTTGCCTTGGATCGGTCGAGTTGGTCTTTGACAAGCGTCCTGGAACCGTTAATTATAAAATCGATATGGTTAGAAAGATGTTGTAAAAGTAGAATACAATGATCTACACGGTCGGCCATTTATGGGAGTCAAAACTCTGACTCCCATAAATGGCCGACCGTGTTAGTTCGCGCCGTAAAATGAAAACCGTGCAATTTTGTGTGATACTTGTGTGGATCAATATATATTCTACTTTTAAAACATCTTTCTAACCATATGCATTTCATAACAAACGGTTTCAAACGCTTTTCATAGACCAACTCGTCCGATCCAAGGCAACGTGTTCCTTTAATTGTCGGTTTTTATGAATTTCCCATAGTCAATTCCTTTGTTATGACAACGTGGAGGGCGCTCAAATTAATATAAAGATTAATTTGAGAGCCCTCCACGTCAGGTTTCCTGGGACTTTCATAAATCAATTGAATGACCCTTCTTTAACATGTGGTTCATCACACTAAAAGACGTACTTTAATAACCCTACCTACCTATATAGCCTATCTTTTAATACAGATGCAACTGTTGTTTTAAGACCGAGTAGGAGTGTACATTCGATTCAACTTAAATTTGACTTTTTTCTTAGTTTCATCAATAATCATTTACTTAGCACCACTGTGAACCAGTCAAGAGTCAGACAATGACACCGTACCTTTGCTGGTAACCAATTTCTGCTGAGCAAAAAGTATCTGTGCTATATTGCTAAGCAAATGAAATTTGTGGGCGTATACCAAAATACATAAGTTCTGCTATGCTATGCCTAATGGTTGTACTAACTTCTAATAATATAACTAAGTAAGTATGTGAAGTTTTATTATTTGTATTATAAACATTCTGTAGGGACTAGCAAGGAACTTGGGTAATTCTTTTAAAAAAAGGTCTTTTTTAAAACCTAAACTGAGCAGACGACATACCTCCTTCCGTTCCAAAGCTTTCCAAAACCGGCGTACACGTCGACATCACACAGGTGACAAAAACGTAAACACGCGAAAGGGCGCCCGCAAGAGTTGAAGGCTCATGCAGATAGATGGGTGGGGCGTTGTAGTTTCAGCGTGGGGTGCATTGCACGCAATAAATTAATACCAAATGAAAATTCCTACATTACTTCTTTGAAATTCCTCTTTTCAAGGTGATTAGAGCGAATAGACAGAATAAGCACCAAAATGCACAAAACAACTTTGATTATTCTCAAGTCATAACGTGTCATATCGTCCCAGCCATGCCACGGGTCTCATGCAAAACTTGGGAATCATCCCTCACGCAGCCCCCCTCCCCCAACGATTGCGTCATCCTAAAATTGCTATCATCGTATCTATATTCAGTCTCTGGAAAAACTCATAACAAATATAACACCGGGATAAAAAGTCCACTGTCGTTTATTTTGTGTCCGATAAAACAGGGTTATCAAAATGCAAAGATAAGGGGGGCCCAATTCCGATTATTATAACAATTGATCAAGAGTTCAGTTTGAGCGTACGGATAGTTACATGCCGACTTGTCAATTGTACCATGTACACAACTTCTGTGTCATTAAAGGGGTTCTGTAGGCGGTCCAGCTCAAGGTCAGAGCATTGTTCACAGTTAGTGTATCTCAACATATGCATAAAATAACAAAGCTGTGTAAATTTGAGCACAATCGGTCATCGAAGTTGCGAGATAACAGAAAAAACACCCTTGTCACACGAAGTTGCGTGCTTTCAGATCCTTGATTTCAAGACCTCAAAGAATTCTAAATCTGTGGTCTCGAAATCAAATTCGTGGAAAAATACTTGTTTCTCCAAAATTCACGTTACTTCAGAGGGAGCCGTTTCTCACGATCATGACAATGTTTTATTCTTACAGCCTCTTCCCACTACTCATAATGAGATTAATCAAGTAAGGTTTTATTATCACAATTATTTTAAGTTATTACCAATACAAGCGTCCACTGCCTTTAAGTCCACTCATTATCATTCATTCTCCGTAACAAAATACATTACAAAAGTACAAATTCAGACAAAATACAACACTATAACAAACATTTAGGTGTTAAATGAAACGGCAATCACTTGCATTATTTCTTTGTGTCCATGAAATTAACACCCCGCACAGACTGTAAAACCATCGTAAGACACAGTCGGTAATATTCAATGGTAAACTTGGGCAACACTCAGTAGCTATACCATTCATAACTTCACAGACTTCCAATTAAATTACTATCTCTCATTTTGTACAATAATGACAGAGACACCCAGGGGATCCATACCATGCCAACTCTGTGGCCCGGAGGAATAAAGTATTCCTCGGTGCTTGAACACACTCTTTTCCTCTTTTCATGAGATTTCCAGAGCAAATTGAAGACCAATCGACCCGTATCATGCAGCCACCATCTTGGTATTGTTCCCTGTATCAGGTACCAGTCAGGTACCAGTTATGAATGCTAACAGTCATCGCACAAGAAGGAACCAGACTATTATTCCTTCCAGCCTCGGTCTGGTAACACAGAGTTTTATGGGCGAAAATCAAGATGGCCGCACCATAATAAAGGGCTACAGGAAGGGGCAGATAACCACATAATCGAACACCACAATATTCAATATTATTTTCTGCATTGCATATGCGTGGTAATGAACTTACATAGGCTATATACCTCGTTACTATCACACGGAATTTACCTATAAATATTATCATGAAACTAGATCTTCAAAGATCAAAAATCCTCACTCATCACTTGTTCTACTCCATCACAACCTGCCTCCTGTTTAAACCACCAAAATGGCATCCCTGGGCTGATGGAAGTGGATGAGGCCACTATAGAGAGTGGCTGCTTTACAGCTTTCCTGAAAAGTTTTGTTCGCGACATACGCGAGAAAAAGACCCATCTGGTTTGTAATGTTCCCCTTTTCTTAAAATATATACTGCACTGTTACAAACAACATATTTATTGATGTTTCCATTTTACAGTTATACCCCTCTTCATTGCACATAAATCACCAACAGTCTAAACTTCACAGAGCTATTAGTGCATTTTGCACTTTTCGTCCACTCATTCAGCATCAAATTTTGTTCCCCTAAAGATCATTCAGAATCATAATGATCTAAACAGACAGATTATATTAATGTTTATGACGTTGTACATGTAATGATTTTACTTTTGTAAGTTATGGTGATGCATGGAGTAGGCTGGACGATGTCTCTCTGTTGAGAAGTTTGTTTGTTCTGAAATTTAATCTAAGTTTCCATTCGCTCATAACGTCATATCAGCCGACGCACAGAGGACGATTCTACCCGCCTGGTCTGTTAATTTTGCTTTCGCCTTAAAATGGCCCTGCAACAAGAAAGCAAACAAAGACATTATCAAATTTCATAACCTTTAAAACAAATTATTAGAATCTTAAAGGGGGTTAACATTGTTAATTTTGTTCAATGCGTGAGCTGGCAGTTTCAAATCAACTTCCTAAAACTTTTAAATTAAAGTTACACCGCGTATGAATTTAATTAAAACCCCATTTCCCCTGAATTGAGAATACCCTTGAAAAACAAAATTTAAAATCTGAGTGGCCAGGACAAGGTCGTTTACCCGCTGGATTTTATACACCATAGACTGGTCCGATAGTGCAACAAATAATATTGTTAGAGACACCTGACTCCAACTGTGGCAATAACCCGTGGGTTTGCCCCAGGAATTTTGAAATACATTATTTTGTACAATCTCTAGGTCATTTAGAAAGACTATGTGGGATTCCTATCAGGTAGTTTATCTCTCGACATTATGACCAATACTTAGAGATAAGTATTCCCTAAATATTCCCAGTTGTCAAATCGCAGGGTCTTATTATAACACCCAAATGGACTATTGTGCACTTTTATGTTAAAACGGGGATATTACTTTTCGTGAGTAGCCTATTTAAAAGGGAGAACACTGAAAGAAAGAAAAAACTCACACTGGGAACGAAAAATGGAACATGGATTTCCTTTATGTAGTACTTGTTTCCTGCAACAACAAAAATACAATAATAATTCATTTGTGTTAATTTAAAACACATTTTTTAAGTTAACGCACGTGTTGAGAAGTTGTTGCGGGCCTTTCGTTACAAACATAAACAAATTCCTATTAATTCATAACACAAAAGTGCATTCATTGGGGAGATCGGTAATGATAACAAAATTCCCGCTCAAACATTATGTTTAACATTATGTATAACCGCAAACTCGTGTGCTTTTCCATGTGGACTTGATCTTCGAAACGGAGATGTTTAAACAAAAATAACGATGCGAGTATTTTTCGTCCCAGATAGGAGCGGGAAAATACGGCACTGGAAACCCTTTATTAAATGGACCCCAAACCCCGATGGACCTACTCGAAATAAGTCTGAGATACAGGCTTTTTGGTGCTATCCTTTGATTATTTTATGCAGCTTTTCTGTCTTGTGTGCTACTTCATGTTTATGGGATTTGAGGCATTGAATGGTGACGTGTCATTGTCATTGTGTATCTACTTGCCAGGTAGTCTGGTAGACTACAATCCCGGCCATATCCCGTTGGTCCCCCCTGCCCCCTTTCAATGTTGGTTCCATTTGCCGACTGTGTTCTGAGTTACAGTCAACATTGGGCGGGGGGCGGGGGGCGGGGGGCGGGGGGCGTTGGGCAAATGTTTTGAATGTGAATGTGAATGGGAAGTGCACAGGGAACTGATGTATCAGGAAAGGGTGGCCCAAGCATTTTGGCCGGGATTGTAGAATGTGTTCTTTGAGAACTTGTCTTGCTTCAAATTTTACCACTTTAGGCTTATTTTACTTAATTGTGTAACGCAGAGATTTAGATGATGATATGCAGGACTCTGGTTAACCATTACTTGAAGAAGAAACGTGTTCCGAGCGGACTTGCGTATAGAGTGGTGACTGAAGAAAACACTTGAAACAATCGTCTGGGTCTTGTCTTGGTTTATTAACAAGTTGACTATAGCAATACAGTTGAAACAGAGGTGTTGGACCTAGCTCGTAGGTTGGAGATTTTAGAGAAAGTTTAAAGAATAGTCGAGGCCCAGAGTGAATGTTTGGCGGAGGTTATATAGGATTTTGGTTGTGGGGGAACTCTTAATATTTAGAAATGATGTCACACAGAAATAACATAAGATTGGTGACATCATTACCTAGAAGTGAGATGATGTAATGGTCAACAGGGGGGGGGGGGGTCTAGAGAAAACCGTGGGAATCATCCTTACAATAATTTAAAAAAAACTGTGTGTGTATTTGCTTTGTTCTTTCTGTTTTTAATCCGAATAATTTCAATCTCTCTGCTCATTCAATCAATCTTCCTTATCAAGTACAGCATTCAAATGATTGAAGATGTACGCACTGCGTGTGTGCACATGGGTTTCTTGAGACAACAGGAATATTGTGTCAGGTGCCGATATTTGCTTATGGTATGGCAACAATTTACAAGTAGGTCTGTCCTCAACGCTGTATCGCTGCTCACCGACCCACACATTGCACATGGGGCCAGTGGAACACAAAGCATTACTCTGGTGCGCCTTGCATCATTTTATTAAATAAAGAGTAAATTAAATCAATTGGATTATGCAGGGGTGCCACTCCTATCACAAAAACCACTTAATGTAGGGGAACCACTTTGCCCAAAACCCCACTAACAAAGTTCAATGTCACTCCTCTACACTCACACACACATACTATGAGTCAATAATGCTACAATGTGGTAAAAACAAACCTTCTGCCATTGGGCAGTCAAAAAATGTGTCTCTCTCCTCGTCCGGGTCTGGCTCATCGTCGTCATACAGCGTGCAGATATCCATGTCCTTCTCATAGAAGTTCATGTCTCCATACATCACAGATACAAAGATGGAGCCGTACTCCACTGGCTCATCTAGAAAACAATGAGATACAATTATTTATCAACCAAGTGCACGGGACGTCACAAGAACCAAACAGCGCCCTCACTGGGGTTAGTGCAGACCATTCATTGGCTGAGAGTTTGCGTGGTGTGTCAACTGTGCCACTTCCATTGCTTGACCTCACGGCCTCAGTAATGACAGCCAATGCAACAAGCATTTATCTGTATTGTAATAATAGGGATATAATAGGGATATTCATGGGAAATTATTTTTTGGAGGACGCTAGGTGGCAGCAGTCTTCAAAGGTAAAGTCGTTGTCCTTAGAAATGTGATGCGCATGCTCAGAACTACACAATTAGAATAGTAGCTGGGCCCAACTGCATAGAGATGCTTAAGCACACAGAGCAGCTAAGCAAAACAAAATTTTGCTTACCGAAATAAGTAAGAAACAACCATGTCACAACTCTTGAATTGACGTGGAAAAAGTGACACAAAAATGTTAAATATTTCGCATTACGATCTCGTTAATTAGTATCTCGCCGCACAGCAAATTACTTGGATTACAAAAAATGCTTTGTACACATAACAGTTACGTGATTCGCAATCAATGCAATTACTTCTTACCGAATGTGGTGTTCATAACAACCACAATCTTCAGTCCTCCCCTGTCCTCGTCTTTCATAAGTAAGACTTTGCCGATCACCGGTGGGTCAGAATCATCTGTATAAAGGAATAACCACCAAAGACAGAGCCGTGTTTTTTTTTAAAGGACCAATAACAACACAACAATAGAGAGGGGGTGGGAGGGGGACTACCACATAATTGTTTTTACGAAGTTGCATACACATTTTTATCATTCGTAAGCACAAGTTTATTACATGTGTATTTGCATCTATCAGTGTGTTCTTGTGGTGTGGGTGGTTGGTTGTTGGTTTGTTGGGGGTGTTTGTTTGTTTGTTTGTACTTTAGTTTGTTTGTTTTCAAAGCTCACATTAATAAGCCCCAAATAACGCATTCAATATTTGGAGGTCAGCGAATACCTTTTTACAAAAATAATAAAGATAACGAATTGGCAAGAACTAACCACCGATTCGTTTCATTAATATTTAATTTTAGATCATTATTATACAGCAATACTTGTATTTATGTCAACAATCGACCGGAGAGACCAAATGTTAACCTTTGTACTCTGACCTGGGGTTAAACACGTTAACCACCGTAAGGCTAGCCAGAATAAATGTTATCTTTTTACTATTGTTGTATTGTTCAAACATTGTACGGCACACTTGTTGATTTTTAGGTAATACTAACAGGAATTGCCACGTTGGCTGGAAATAATGTTCTTTTAAAAATAGTCTCAAAGCTATCTTTATAGTGACTTTGCCTTCGGATTTGGCGCTTTGGGTGTACAAAAACGATGGTATGAATTGAACATAATTGGATAATTATTTTAAAGGCAGTGGACACTATTGGTAATTACTCACAATAGTTTTTAGCATAAAACCTTTCTTGGTAACGAGTAATGGGGAGAGGATGATAATATAAATTGTTGTGAGAAACGGCTCACTCTGAAGTGACGTAGTTTTCGAGAAAGAAGTTATTTTTTCCACGAATTTGATTTCGAAAGTTTAGAGTTTGAGGTCTCGAAATCAAGCATCTGAAAGCACACAACTTCGTGTGACAATGGTGTTTTTTCTTTCATTATTATCTCGCAACTTCGATGACCAATTGAGCTCAAATTTTCACAGGTTTGTTATTTTATGCATATGTTGAGATACACCAAATGAGAAGACTTGGTCTGTGATAATTACCAATAGTGTCCAGTGTCTTTAACAGAAGACTAAATTATATGATTCACAAAAATGTATCTCGAAAAAGTGTGATTTGTACAGTTTCTATATTTGACGAAAGAACACATTCATTTGTTGAACCACATGTTTTGACTCTACAAAATGGCGGGGGGGTTTAAGAGGCAATTTTTGTTTTGTTAAAATCACCTCAATAACTACAGCTCAATCCGATTTTCAGTGCATGACCAAGTCATAAAATGGATTAAGATATCCTTTCCATTCTGCAAAATGTTGAGAGGCATCGTGCCTCTATCCTGGAAATATACCTAAAACTATAAAGAAGCTATAAACGAGGTTTAACACTGTTATGTTGATAGCATTGCAAAATGCAGAAAAGACACCCCGGTCAGACGGAAATTCTGACCGGAAGATTTTTAGAGTTTGGTTTAATCAGTGTTTCTCAAAGTTGACTTCGAATATTGACCCAGATTTCGTGTCCCATATCCGAGACAGGCTGACCTAGAAAATGGTGGGTTTTTTTAATGGAAAGTCATCATAGATTGTGCATCTTTAGATTGACCCGTTGGCACAGACCCCTGGGTCATACTGACCCAGAAAACAATGCGTTTATGTCCCACGGAACCCGGATCCGGGTCAACCCGGAAGTTTATAATTCTCAAAGTTTGTATACATAAATACGTTGAATGTGATACATTTTTAACTTACCACAATACCCCCAAAGAGTTCCGATGTCTACAAAACCGTTATCCTTCATCCACAGGTCCCAATCAATCTTTGGAATTTTGTGGTCTTTAACGGCTAATGCATTGCCATCTTCCTTGATGGCCTCACTTTTGACTTCATCTTCCTTTGCGTTTGGTTGGTCGTTGACGTCGTTGACAACAGCGACATCTTTAGTTTCAGATGACGTTTCCCCAGATGTGCTGTCATTTTTCACTTCGACTTTTTCGTCATCTTGTTTCGACAAATCAAAGTCGACTTTCTTGGTATTGCCCAATAAGGACTCTGGGTTGTCTTTCCCACCGTTGTCAGCATGTTGAACCCCCGCAGTGACAGCTAATATAGGCCTATCAGCAGCCTGAACAGCAGGGTGGTTCCGCAAGGCTTTGCCTCTGGTCCGCTTCGCCGTGTTATTATGCGATTGGATACTTCGGATGAATCCGTCAGACTGTTTCGGCGGAGGGCCGAAATCTGCAAATTTGGGTGGGCCCACTTTCCCGACTGTTTCGCCGTGGTGGTGCGCATTCGCTTCCAGTGTGTCGGAAGGCGGTGGGTGGTTGAAAAACCCCAAATAGAGACCAACAAATGCCGTCACTGTCATCAGACCAGCAATGACTCCCCGTTTGAACGTCATTCTCATGCTAGCAGGAAACAACCGTTGTTTAAGTGAAACTTCTGGTAAAAAAAACAACAATATCTTTTAATGGGTCAAGTGGACGACTCATTTGCATTATTCTTTCCGTAGAACCTATAGGTGCCTGTTAACAGATCAAAACTCGGATTTAGGGACGCTGTGTTATATCAGACAAAACACGGATATAATTGTTGGCTTCTTGTAATATACATCATTTTGAAACCGCAGTGGGACTTCCACCATTTTTTTAATTTGTGTTGTTGTATAATGGTCCATTATACCATCTACACAGTCTTCGTCTTCGTACAACAAACAATCAACAAAACAAAGGACGCTAATATTCAAAGCATTGATCGTGAAGGGCGGGGGCGTATATTAGTTGTTGTATCTGAAAGAAATATTACAAGTTAATCTTTCCTGATAACCCACCTACGTATAGGCCATAATATGGAGTAAAAACATTCTAAAAGCGCAAAAAAAAATTTCCCAAAATCGCGTTTAGCCTTTTTGTGTAAATACTGTTTTGACCACTTTGGTCTCGAGCATCGTCAAGTTGAATTCAGCACACATCTGAAACGAGGATTCATCCTATTTCGTAGGACGAGTAATTTATCCTAACTTAGGATGGGTTCAGTGCGCCCTGATTTCTATGGACACGGACTTTTAACTCGTCGTATAAGTCCTAAGATTAATCATTGAAAAGGTTAAGATGAGTTCGGTGGTATCATATGGTATGTTTAGATATTGTGGAAAATAAATGAATACTTGATGGAAAACAAACTCGCGCGTGCCAATGTTCGGAGATTTGCACGAAAGGTCTAATTAATGCTAATGCTTGGACTGTGCGATTGCACCTTCCCCTATACAAAAAACACCCAGAAAACCGTTGACACTTCGACGGCCCTTTAATCCGGGATTGGTGTAAACATATACGACGTCCATTGACGATGCGGTCGGAGGTGAACGGTCGGAGGTGAACAAGAAATTCAATGTGCAGACGATATGAACTAGCAGTGTGAATCTTGTTATTTTGTCAATATTGGGTTAAAACCATGTTGGCATTGGCCTATACTCACATTAAATATTGACACTGTTTAACCTCAAAACGTTACATCAATGTATAAAAAGACACGGGACACTATTGGTATTATTGTCAAAGACAAGTTTTCTCAATTGGTGCATCTCAACATATGCATAAATAACAAATCTGTGAAAATTTGAGCTCGATTGGTCATCGAAGTTGCCAGATAACAATGAAAGAAAAAACTCCCTGGTCACACGAAGTTGTGTGCTTTCAGATGCTTGATTTTGAGACCTCAAATTCTAAACTTGAGGTCTCGAAATCAAATTTGTTGAAAATTACTTCAGAGGGAGCCGTTTCTCACAAGGTTTTCTACTACCAACCTCTTCCCATTGCTTGTTACCAAGCACGGATGAGAGTCATTGCCAACAAAAAATACTGTAACTGGGATTCAAATCTTAGGGGATACATTGCAATGATGGCATTTCAATCTTCTGATCACCCTTTGGAGTTCTAGATTGCAAGGAGCTTTGGGAACAATATCCTCAGTGCAAGAGCAGTAGATCAAAGAGCATGTCTTATTTAATTTGGAAAAAAGTACAGCATTTTTTATTACCAGGTAGACTTTTAAAAAGTCTGAAATCAGACAAAAGACTGACAATTTTTTTGTAATAATAATAATTATTTTGAGTAATTACCTTGTGTCCATCACTGCCTTTAACATTGAACAGTACTAACTGTGATGTGTGTTAGATCATTAGATCAGCTTCAGCCTTCCACGACTCACTCGACTTGACTACTGCACGTTGCAGAGCTCATAATGAGCGTAGTTAGAAAGATTGCACACACAAAATTGTTCCACTTCTAAAATTACCACATGACGATTAATTCTTATTTTGGCACTAAGCGCGAAAGAAAAACCATGGAACAACCTACCTTCATGGAAACACTTAACCCTGCATTGTCTGCCTTGAGTCGCTATCTTTCTCTGTAGGGGTTTGACAGGGCCGCTGAACCTTGCAACGGTGGAAGGTTGAACAAATAATAACCGAGTCTTTTGTCTATAAAGTGTTGATAAGGTAAAACACCCGACTCCTGCCAGAAAGTACGTTACTCGGCTGACTGTGGTCATCAACGTCCTCTATCTATTTCGAAATATGTTTTTATATTAACTACATCAAGTAGGCCTACTGTCATTGTGTTTTCGATTCAGATTTCAGCAATTGTTTACAATGTCACGGGTTTTCCTTACAGCGTGGACGCATTGAATTTCTGTCAGTGATACGATAAACAGCTGGTTAACATTGTATGTAAATATAGCGCGGGGTCATGTTTTACCGCAAGCTACCACGTGTGCAGCAGTATTGTGTTTGTCGTGTACGCACACGCAATCGAAGTGTGTTTCACCAAGGCTTAAAGGAACACGTTGCCCTGGAGCGGGCGAGTTGGTCTTTGGAAAGCGTTTGAAAACATTTTTTATGAAATGTATATGGTTAGACAAATATCTTAAAAGTAGAATAATAATATAATGATACACACAAACATGTCTCGAAATTGCACGATTTTCCTTTTACGTCGCGAAGAAACACGCGTCGGCCATTTTGTGGAACCAAAATGTTGAGTAGCCGACCGTGTTAGCATGGAAGTAGCGACGGTAAAGGAAGTGCAATTTCGAGTGATACTTGTATGAATTGTATGAAACATTATACGAAACTTTAAAAAATATTTCTGATCGTCTCCGTTATGCATTTCAGAACAAACGGTTTCCAGGGACCAACTCGACCGATCCAAGGCAATTGCTGCAGGGGTTGCTCAGTGTTGCTAACCTGTGAACTGCTAATCTGTCTGCTGTGAAACTAACCCTTAGCACAAAACAAAGATATGAAATAAGTTCCTTAACAAAAAGTTTCCATGTGCCAATCTGCTTGTACACAAAAAGAGGGTATCAAACAGCATTTAATCATATTGTCCTCCAACCCTGTCAAAAACACTGTGTGGAGTGTGTTAGTCCACATACGGTGTTTCAAGTCACTTTACATTATAAAATTATGCCTACTCGTATGGATTAGGATTATAGAATTATACTGTCACAGAGAAAGGTTCTATCACCACGACTGTATCACAAAAGGTAACGCTGAAAAATCAGATATTGCGCACGCTGTCTATTTTATAAAGAGTGGTTTTAACAGGGGTCAAATACAACATTCATAAATACCCCAGACAGTTTCTCTACTCCCATTGGTGGAGAGCGCGTCACGTGGGTGTGCATAACTAACTCGTCGCTACCCTTTTATTCCCTTACTAATGACATTATTCAAAGCTAGATCTCATTGGGGCTGGGTTGTGCAAGAGTTCTGATTGTGAAAAGGTGTGGTTTAAAGCCCATGCAACCTCCCCCCCCCCCCCCCCACTTCCGTCCCCTGCTGGTTTCGCCTCTGATGTATGAAATTAGTGCACATTAAAGGAACACGTTGTCTTGGATCGGTCGAGTTGGTCTTTGGAAAGCGTTTGTAACCGTTTGTTATAAAATGCATATGGCTGGAAAGATGTTGTAAAAGTAGAATACAATGATGCACACAAACATGCCTCGAAATTGCGTGGTTTTCCCTTTACCTTGTCGACTAACACGTCGGCCATTTATGGGGGTCAACATTTTGACTCCCATAAATGGCCGACCGTGTTAGTTCGCACAGTAGAAGGAAAACCACGCAATTTTGAGGCAAACTTGTGTGGATCATTGTATTCTACTTTTAAAACATCTTTCCAACCATATGCATTATATAAACAACGGTGACAAACGCTTTTGTTTTGACCAACTCGTCCGATCCAAGGCAACGTGTTCCTTTAAGCCGGCCTCAGGTCGACCTACAATTTTCTTGCGCCCGCAACAAACCGTCGGCACCGCGTAGACAAAATATGTCCAGGTCACAACGACTGAGAAATCGTGCGCCTGCGATTGGTTCCCGACCGTCGGGATCACGTCGTTCAAGGTGAAATATTATTCTATTCTTGCGACTGTTAATTTTTTCGAGCGTTGACTGTTTCAGATTGTCTTTCAAATCATCGCAGTTACGCTCAGGTCGTAAACACTCGCCGATTGAAAAAATCCCGATGGTCTTGGCTCAGGCGCAGTGTGATCCTGAAAAGTCAATCGCCGACTGTTTATCGTTGACGCAAGGTCGACCCGAGGCCGGCTTAAAAGAACCCAGAGTACTTTATTGTGGAGAATTGGGGTTAACCCTGGTTCACATAGCATGCACCCTTGTTTACCGGTTTCCTCAGCCTTGATAGGTAAAGTGATTAAAGGCACTGGACACTATTGGTAATTGTCAAAGACCAGTCTTCTCACTTGGTGTATCTCAACATATTCATAAAATAATAAACCTGTGAAAATTTGAGCTCAATCGGTCATCAAACTTGCGAGACAATAATGAAAGAAAAAAAACACCTTTGTCACACGAAGTTGTGTGCGTTTAGATGGTTGATTTCGGTCTCGAAATCAAATTCGTGGAAATTTACTTCTTTTTCGAAAACTATGGCACTTCAGAGGGGGCCGTTTCTCACAATGTTTTATACCATCAACCCATTTTTCGTCACCAAGAAAGGTTTTATGCTAATAATTATTTTGAGTAATTACCAATAGTGTCCACTGCCTTTAAGTTCCCTTATGAGGAGGTATCCATAGTTTCAGTGACAGAAATATTTAATATTATAATAATACAACAAGTAATAATTATATAAAGAAGCAGAGTCACTAACAACAAATGAAATTAAAATGTTTATTTTTTTTATATCAGGCCCTAAAAAATTATTCGCATTGGAAATAAATTTTCGTTTGATGATAAAACGTTGGTAAACTTTTATCATCATAAGGTCATTTTAGGCACATCATTTGTTTTTTGGGAAGATATGATACAATTTCATTAGTCTTGAATACAGTGTGTGATTGTACATTAATTTTGGTTGTAATCTTAACAAATTGAATAATTTTTTGTGTAAAAATTTGGCTTTGAAATAATTGACCAAACAAATTTGTTGATGAATATAAATTTGATTGAAATATTGACTGCAGTCAAGGAATACCACAAACAATTTCAAACCTGACTTCCCAAAGTTTAACTTTGGTCTCTTTGGCCTCAACTGTGAAAAGGGTCATTTTAAAGCCGTGTGGTGTGTTGTAGCATTACCATGTCAAAACTAGTCCTTAAATTGGATTTAATCCGCCCAGGAAACTTCTCAGGTTAAAGGAACATTACAAAACTGCTGGCAGTGTAAGCACTTTATGTAATCCACCATATACATAAACTGACAAACCTGTAGAAGTTTGAGATCGAGCGGCATCTGGGTCACAAGAAAATAGTGAAACACCGATTACACATTTTGCATGACATTGATGCAAACAAAAAAATGAATAAAACGCTCACTGAGCGGTATACTTCAAACGCAAGATTAAATTATTTATTTCTCTTCAAATATTACATTTCAGGCAGAAATATTTCTACTCCAGGGATGGTTCTACTATCATCATCCTTAGACCGTGCAAGTTTGATGTAAATCTGTGATCTTCACGATTTTGTTTTCTTTACCAATTAATTAACGTTCTTTAAAGGTAATATTTTTCCGATTTCAGAATAGACCAGTTCCAATCAGTGTTGCCCCTGGATGTGGACTGAGCAAGGTTGGCAGGCCTGGAGTTACACCAAGGCCACCAAAGCCTCCGTTGCCCCTGGTCTTCACCTTTGTGCCCTATCCAATCTTTCCCATAGTCTTTCAAATGTTCAAATGGAACTGCCCTTTACAAAATGAAAATGGCCTTGCCCTTCACAAGAGGAAATCCCAGCCATGTGATGGGAAGTTCATCTGAACGAAATAAGCAACCGCTAATGGTTTTTGTGTCAGTCCAACCTTGTCCTCGTCTTTTAAACTCATTTCTTTGGGACGTACGTGATGATTGGCTTGGGCCGGGTCTTGAAAACAATCTTCCTCTTGATGGCCGCAGACACTTTGTAATAAATCCCGTCAGAACCGTCATCCTTGGGATTGTCCGTTTCCATGGCAACAGAGTCATTAAGGTCTCCAGAGTCCGAGATGGAAGGGTCACTTGTTGTGGATTTACTGTTTTTGATGAGGACAATGTAGGGCTTATCCAGGTTTGCCACTTTGCCGTATAAAATGTGATGTCCAATGATAATAATTGGAATTCCCTGCAAATGATATGAATAATATATGGGATCAATTGAATATTCTAATATTTTAAAGGCACTTGACACCATTGGTAATTACTCAAAATAATTGTATTAACAAGAACAGTTAATTTCCCATGGCACATGCAACCAAACTATTGATACACTTTCTTTACTGCTCAATATCTACACAACAATCACTGTTGTATGGGTAAAAAGCAAAAATAAAACAATACACCTCTAGTGTCTTTATACCTTCTTGTTGAAATGAAGATCACCGATGAAGTTTCCTGCGAGTTGTTCCTCACCTGGGGATTCCAGATGCCCTTGCATCTCAAGTAACATCCATTCTGGAATGCTGCCCTCTGATTCAGCTCTTTCAAAAATAAAACAAAGTTAGTTATAGGTCACTGTCAGTAGTGCCACACTCTCTCACTGGCTCAGCACTGCTCAGTGGTTATTCACAAATCACAGAAGCTCAAGGGGAAGGAGTGTACTGAGTGATAAAATTGCAGAGTTGTTGTAGTTGTGCCCGTGGTTAAAATGTAACTGATAGTAGTACATGTACTACCCTAGCCCAGGTTGGACTTATAAAAATTCTATTTGAGCTGTAATACTTTCCGGTTTTATGCCTCCTGGATTTTAAATGTATATTGGAGGAGTTGAAGGCGAGTTGATGGCACCTACCCAGTTGACGGCGAATAGTGGCAAGATAATGCACTGCACTCAAAGCCATGCGCACTTGGGCTCACACTATCAATTGGTATATGATGATCACAATGCCAGTGCAGAACTTCAACATATTTTTGGAAATAATTTCCTCCATGGATATACTTGTTAGCTGTAAACTCTATAGATGTTAAATCGTTGAAAATATAGTGAGAAACACTATATGAATCTACGTGTGTATGAACGGAATTTCAACTTCTAAAATCAGGTAAAAAATAAAGAAAATTGTAGTCAAAATTGTGTTCGCATTGTAAAGAACCTTTATACCCAGGACGTCAGTGCAGTGGCACTGACTGATGTCCTACCAGGGCTAGTACCACCCTAGCTAGCAGTACTCGCACGGGTCTAGCCACATATAAATGTTTCATGATGCAGATCGTTGGAATTTTTTTTTCTTCTTCAAAAAGCAAAAGATTTTGATATCAGGCGTGTTGGGGCCAAGGTCAAGGAGAAGGATACGGAGTGGATTGGAACGATTTATATAGGGCTAGGGCTATACTAATTACTAGCACAAGCGGCTGCACGAAATGTTTACTGCAACTAAACCATCCCATGGTGGTCATGGTGGGTTTTGTTAAATATTTGGACACCAAATATTTAAACAAAATTAATAAATGGAATGGATATATTTTTATACACAGCACGTCAGGGAGTGTTTTACTTCTATAAACTATAAGTTAAAACAAAACTTGCCCAGCATACTTACACTTTCACGACCAGTTGAACCATCTTACTGAATGAACCATGGATATCTAGTTCGGTGCACAAAAAATGTTTTAATTTTGTGCAAAAAAACTCAAAGCAGTTCTGATACACGTTTCGCGCGAAAATAATTTGTTGTGGTGACAGCGCCACCAAGAGTTCAGATTCCCTTGATAAATTGTAAGAAAATGTTGGAAAAGACGAGTGATACTATTGGACAAATTTCACCTCATTTTATCTGGTACGCCAATCAGAGAACCCGTTGGATAAACGCTTAGAGATAGCAACACACATGTTGACCACTGAATGTGGCATGTGGTAATTCTTCACGCCGGTGATATTTCGCCGTAAGTATGATCTTTAAAATAACATTTTGTTGAAGTGAGTAAATTAAAAAGGAGTTTTTGTTTGGATTGAGACATTTTACAATATTTAAGTATATATTTAAGAAAGAAAGATTAAAGAAAGTTTAAATAAAGTGAAAAAGAAACCAACTCAACTCAACTGCATGCGACTGCGAGACTCTCTTCTCCCTTCCTTCGGCACCTCGCAAACTCGGCACCTTGCAAATTCGGCACCTTGCAAGGATAACTTTCCAAATGACACCACCACTTTTTCACTCATTTTTACAAAAAGGGATATCTCATTGAGGTAAATTAGATTAGGAAATAATTATTATTTCATATCGATCGACTCGAGTGAAAAAGTGGTGGCGCCATACAGAAACTTTTCCCCTTGCAAACTGAAACTCGGTACCCACTCGGCACCAAGAATTTCGGCACCATACAAACAAACTCGGCACCGGCCTTTTAATTTTGACTTACAAACTTGGCACAAAGCAAAATCACCTCGAAGAGTTAAGTGGTTAAAAATAAAGTAACGTATGTGTTCTAAGACTAAGCATGCTAAGAGAAGACAATAAAAAAAGTTGTTGTAAACACTTTTAATGAATGGCAAAATACTAGTTAATGGGACCTTCAAGAAAGAATTAAGGACTTTCGAGAACATTTTGGACCCACAGGAAGTTCACCGTCCGTCCGCAACGTGTTCAGTTGACGGGTTTTTAAAACGCTGTTTGACATGTCTGCATGTAGCCTACTCTGGAACTATTTTGGTTTCGTCCGCTATCGGATCGCACTAAATACCGACAACTCACGACCCCTCACATGCCTCACGACAACTCACAACAACAACATTTTTTAAATGCACTTAAACCGAACATTTGAACACAAGCCAATCGTTGAATATATGCACAAGAGTCATATGCACCCAAATCACCTTCAAACTGTTGAAAAAATTGTATTTTTACTGGTGAATTAAAAAAAAAAATCCCCGAATTTAGTAACGAACGGAAATATTCGCTTGTCTTTCGTCGTACTTAGACGATTCAAATATGGCTGAACAGCGGGCAATATAAACGGACAGCGCACATGCTTTCAAAATATATTGTTGTCTGATAGTTGAAATTCTTTTCAAATAGAAACCTTTAAGTTTAAATTAACAAAATGTTGATACTAATTTTCCCCCTGTTGTTTCACCTTGGCTCAAGTTCATTTTATAGTTCTAGGAAAGACTGTGAATAAAAACGCCTACCAGTATGTATAAAAGAAGCTCCTTCAATATACTCATTCAAAACTAGGCTGGATAAAATCCAAAAGACCACGTTCATAAAGGGAGCTCACCAATTATTTTTGTCCACTTGCCACACCACACCTGTAACTTATAAATATATATGCTGTGAGGATTTTGTTGCAGTTGTCGACAGGAACAGATACAGCTAGTCTTGCGGGGTTTTTTTTAGTTTTTTTTTAAATATGATATGAATAGACTATTTCTGCTCTGGTTGTTTTAAAGGATTGGCGACGCCAAGATTAACTTGAGTGAGTGAGAAAGAACACAAGTTGTTTAAAAAACTAAACAATTGTTGGCTTATTTGCTGCAGGTTTAACTAGAAGCCATGGGAGAATTTCGCGTTCACCACGTCAAGTTCTTTGACTACACACCCAGTGCTGTTCAGTGCATCGCATGTGATAGATCCAGTAAGTCATCATGTGACAGACTGGCTGTTGGAAGGGAGGATGGATCTGTGGAGATATGGAGCATAAAGGATAAATGGTATCAGGAAAAGGTTTGTATAAAAAAACCAGGCTGCATACTTTTTAGTAGTCGACAGCAGGGTTTCCACAAGCGGATCTGCCCACCCGTCCAAAATTCTCCAAATACCAAATGCACTTGTTCAAAAAAGAAAACACCTGGACAATAACGGCAAGTGCGTGGGTAAAATTGTCAGCGCCAAGGAAGAAAAAGTCTTGAAAAATTACTTACGAAGAACACGAGCCATCATTTGAATGTGCCTTAAAATCACTTGCTAGTATTAACCAAAGTTTGATCTTCAGTTTAAATAGTGTACAGCAGCTGTTACCCAGAATTCAGCTATTTTGTAACGGCATTTCGCCTGCCTTTTTCGTTGTGTCGGCAGTCTGACTACATTTATTCATGCTTTCTTTCCGAACAATTTGGAAATACTTTAACTTAAAGGCAGTGGACACTATTCGTCTCTATTGAGCGAAGTCGAGGTAAATATCAAGAACCAGGCCTCGGCGGGTTTAAACCACTAGTTGAAAACAGACTCAACACACTTTGATTCCCATTCATAAATACCTTTTCGGTCAAAAAACATCAACACTTTTTGGTCAACAGGTAAAATAAATGCAAAAATTATAATTGTTTAATGATTTCTTTCAACACAACACCCCTCTAGCTGTGAAATGGTAAGGCATGATGTGGCACAACTGTTTCAGCCATTGCTCTCGACCAATAGGAATGAAGAAACTGTCTTATGTATAATAAGCACAGGTGCAAGCTCGCGTGTTACGCCCATGTTTCAACATTTTTAACTGGTCATTATCAAAGGTTTATACACTCCCTCGTGACGCGTTCTCCACCAATAGGAATAGCTAAACTGTCTGAGGTATTTATGAATATTTCTTTACTCACTCTTAGCTTATTCCAGGATCTGAGAAGAGGCGGGTTGATTCCTTAGCGTGGGTGAATGGGAGGCTGTTCTCTGCAGGGCTACAGGGAGATGTTACCGAGTATGACCTGATGAGATGCTCTGCAAAAGTAAGCTGGAGTTTGGTTGAATATATCTTCATTTATACAGGATTAAAAAAATCGAGCTGTTCTAAACACTAAAGGAGTACTATCCCTTTTAAGGCATTGGACACTATTGGTAATTACTCAAATTATTGGCATAAAACCTTTCTTGATTACGAGTAATTGGGAGAGGTTGATAGTTTAAAACATTGTGAGAAACGGCTCCCTCTGAAGAAACAGAGTTTTCGAGAGATAGAAGTAGTTTTCCACAAATTTTATTTCAAGACCTCAGATTTAGAATTTGAGGTCACGAAATCAAGCATCTGAAAGCACACAACTTTGTGTGACCAGGGTGTTTTTTCTTTCATTATTATCTCATTATTAACTTCGACGACCAATTGAGCTCAAGTTTTCACATGTTTGTTATTTTATGCATATGTTGAGATACACCATGTGAGATGACTTGTCTTTGACAATTACCAATAGTGTCCATTGTCTTTAATAATTTGGTTTCATAAAGGTAACAAGCCTTTATGTAATGGAGAATATTATTTTGTCATAGCTAAGTGTCAAGTGCACCATAGTTATGTGTTTTTGTTTACAACCCCAGGTTTGCCAGGTTTGCCTGGTCAAGGGACTTGTGTTCTTTAGCAAGAAACTTTAACACTTATTTTCTTTGTCTTTTTGATGGGACATTAAGCTGTAGGTCTTCCTTTAAGGGTAATAATACAATGCAATTCTTTATCCCTGATGCGTAATTAACATCTTTGGTTTCATATTTACCCAAAATTTTAAGTAGGAACCATTATAACTTTGTTTTTATTTGTAAATTTGTCTTTCAGAAGTCTGTGATGTATGGAAGTGCTTTCTGGTGTATGCAGCAAAATCATGCAGGAACTCATTTAGCGGTGAGTGACATAACATTGTCTTAAAAAGAGAAAGATACAGTTTAATCATGATCCTTCTTCCTTGGATGGAATAGTAAAAGAAGCGTTGATGAAATGGTGCCAGGTCGCTTTATCCCTCATGAGTTGATGGGTCTCAACTTGATTGAGATTAGTGTATCTACCGCGGCTCGTCTTTGGAATGAACTTCCGATCAGTCTTCGTGAAGCGCCGTCTTTGTCTGTATTCAAGCGGAAATTGAAAACTCATTTGTTTCCGTGATTCACTGTTCTTTTGATCCTCTTCTTTGTTGAGCGCTCCGTTCTTCGTTCATAGAAATGTTTGTGTATTATTATTACTATTTATTATCTGGTGATGGTGTCTGGGTAGCTCATTTTCCTCCTGCCGCAATCTGGATGTTCGCCAGGAGGATTCAGAAGATCAGGTGCGATATGGGTTGATCATCTGTACGCAAACAGTGTCGCCCAGCAACTGTGGACGTCTCTGCTGTAGGGTTTGTTCCAGTTTTAGTTAGCTTGTTTGTTTTCTTTTTTTCACCAATATTTTTGCAGACTGGTTCCGAAGATGGCTGCGTCAGACTGTTTGAAATACTTGGGGAAGGCGTGATGTATGACCGATCTCTTGACCCTGAGGAAGGGCGTGTTATCTCGTTGGCTTGGCACAGGTCAGATGAGGTCATTGTCACTGGGTCGATCAATACAATAAGGATATGGAATGTTACGACTGGTAAGTAAAGTGATGGTGGTAGTTCTGTTAAATAAAAAAAATAAAAATAAATAAATAAATAACAATAAATTACTCTTTCATAAAGAAGCATTACCGGGGAAAAAGGATTTCATGTTGGGCAAAAGTACAACTTCAATCAGCATAACGGTATCCGTCTTATCCCAAAAAATGATCAATTGTTTCATGTACATTGTATTCTGTGATTTTTCTTGCAGGTCATTCTGTGCAGAGAATCAGTATGCCTAAGGTTTCAATCCGTAATAGATTAGCACCACCAGATACAATTGTATGGAAGGTTGCCATCACCAGTAACTACACTATCATCAGCTGTGACTCCACAGGGAAGACGCAGTTCTGGAACGGAAGAATGGGAACATTGATCAAGGTTTGTTTGTTTGTTTGTTTGTTTGCTGAGATGATCTTCCCGTCTAGGGAACTCAGCAAAATAAACACCAAGCTGGCACCAGCCAATCTCTCTCATACAAACATTGGTTTTTAGGCAATATGTTCCTTTGGTTTTTGGAACCGTTTGATCGTTTTAATCCTATTACAAACATGATAACTGCAGATGTGTATACAATACAATTAATCTGAGGAAATTTCATTTTAAAAGGTGGTTGCCTTTTTGAGATATCGTCAAATTGAGTATGTCCACGCTGGAAGAATTATCCCTACATTAATACACATCTAACAAACCTTCCCGCCCATGTTTATTTTCTCAGATTCAAATTTTGGGGACAAAAAGTGTTATATTTTTCCATAATCGCAGTATTTTTAACTGACATTTTTCTCAAAATGCATTATACAATGTAAGGCTGCTTTACTTCTAACCACGTAGGTTTTTAGTGCCATTAATAATCAGTCATTAACGTGTACATAAGCTTGGGCGATATCGATTTATTTTATTCACGATATATCGCCGACAATATATCGCGATATTCAATATAATCGCGTTTAATGAAATTTGACATCATCAGTCTTAAAACTCCAAGTGAAAGTTGTAGAAGAGACAGTCCTAGCATAAGAGAGGTGTTCTAATGACCTATTCTTCTGGTTTTACTCCAAATCTATGGGGTATCAGCTAGCAAATACATCGCGATATTTAATCGATATATCAATATATCGCAATTATCGCGATTATCGCGATATATCGCGATATATCGATATTTCGATTAAAACCAAATCCATCCGATATCGAAATCGTGTCCAAATTAATATCGCGATATTCGATAATATCGTGATATCGCCCAAGTTTACGTGTACTGACCATTCAGTATATACATAATGATGTTGAATTGTAAAAATCAAGACATTGCGATTCAGTAACTAGACAACAATACTTATTCTAGTCATTATGAAATCAAAGGTTAGCTTGGGGGTTTGGAACCCACAACCTTGTACATGTTGTAAATGCAAGGAGGTTTGTTCCCAATGGTTTATTATTGTGGGACTGAGTAAAGTCGAATGCAATCGTGTGGTTTTACTCCCCCACAAACCACAGTGACTTAAAAGGTTCATAAGTGTTTGGTATTCCCACTGCGCCTGTCTCGCCACAACCAGAGTGGGTGTGAGTGCGTTTTCTCTGCTGTGTTGTACCAGTGAATGTTTTCAACTTTTTTTGCCATTTTAAGGTTCCAAACTGCTCATGCGGTGCTGAGTCGTTGTTTCCTCTTTGGAATTACTGCCTGAGTGCATTGTAACCATTGGAAAAATGCGCTTTATAAGTGCCTAGTATTATTATATTTATGTTGTTTGTTAATTACCCCCAGAGTTTCCTAAGCCACAAAGCTGACGTTCAGACACTGTGTGTCAGCGACGATGAGAAGTCAGTCTGTACAGCAGGAATTGAACCCGTCATCTCACAGTTCCACCTTGTTGACAAGGACGGGAGTGGAGAGTCCTTGACGTGGGTGCGGTCACGTAACGTCAGTGAGAGAGGGCATAAAGTGGGCCACACCCACGACATCAAGGCGTTGGTGTTCTGCGGAGACAATGTGGTATCCGGGGGTGAGTTTGATTAATTATCACACTTAGCTATCTCTGAGGGGGGGAAAAGTTGAAAAAGATTTGCAAGAAGTATTGGTAAAAGAAGGCAGAGCACCCTGTAAATGTGACTCAGAAAAAAACCTTATTACTACAGAATTTATGACTACAGTAGGACTTGAAGGGAAGGTACACGTTTGGTAATTACTCAAAACAAATATTAACTTAAAAACTGACTTGGTATAAGCATTGGAGAGCTGTTGATAGTATAAAACGTTGTTGGAAACGAATCCCTCTGAAGTAACGTAGTTTTTGAGAAAGAGGATATTTCTCACTAAAATAATAAAAGACTTCTAGCTAGAAGTCTTTTATTCCAATCTGAAAGCACACAAATTCGTCCAACAAGGGTGTTTTTTCTTTTATCATTTTCTCTCAACTTTGATGACCAATTGGGCCCAAATTTCCAAAGGCTTGTTATTTTATGCTTATGATGGGATACACCAAGTGAAACCTTTGATCTTTGACAATTACCAAAGGTGAACAGTGCCTTTAAACCTGTGACCTCTAGATTGAAAGAAGCAATTGTTCGTGGAAAATTACCTCTTTCTCAAAAACTACGCCACTTCAGAGGGAGCTGTTTCTCACAATGTTTTATACTATCAACCTCTCCCCATTACTCGTAATCAAGAAAGGTTTTATGACAATAGTTATTTTGAGTAACTACCAATAGTGTCCACTGCCTTTAAAAAAGTACTCATAAATACCCCAGACAGTTCCTCTACTCCTATTGGTGGAGAGCGCGTCACGTGGGTGTGCATAAACCTTTTGTTAATGACCGGTAAAAAGTGTTAATTCATGGACGTGACACGCGACCTTGCACCTGTTCTTATAAGACAGTTTCTTCATTCCTATTGGTCGAGAGCAACGGCTAAAACAGTTGTGCCACATCACGCGATACGCGCGACGCTCACAGCATTCCCTTATAAGGAGTTGTTTACAGTTGGTGTATCTCAACATATGCATAAAATAACAAATCTGTAAAAATTTGAGCTCAGTCGGTCATCGAAGTTGCAAGATATTAAGATAAAACACCCTTGTCGCACCATGGTCACACGCGGTTGTGTGCTTTCAGATGCTTGATTTCGAGACCTCAAATTCTAAATCTGAGGTCTCGAAATCGAATTCGTGGAAAATTACCTCTTTCTATAAAAACTACGCCACTTCAGAGGGAGCTGTTTCTCACAATGTTTTATACTACATGTACCAACCTCTCCCCATTACTCGTAACCAAGAAAGGTTTTAAGATAAAAATTATTTTGAGTAATTACCAATAGTGTCCACTGCCTTTAAAAAAAGTATAATAAGCAGTTTGGGGTTGTACATGTATGCTCCCCAGGGTGTTGAGAAAGTTTTAGGTCTGCTCTAAGTATGCCTGATGAACAGGGATAATAATGTTGTCAAGCACCTCGATCTAGCCACTAGAATGTGCAATGTACAATGCTGTACAAGAAACAATCTGGGCCTGTATGCTTCGTCTTTGAAAGGGCAAGGGCACAAAGGCATTGTTTCTTTGGTAAAGGGCACAAAGGCAATTTCCAGGGGGCATGGAGGCAATCACCTTTCGTTGCCTCCCTGAAATATCAGCCGTCAATTTCACCACCAGTCTTCATAACTTAGGATTAATCCTAGGACTTAGGACAAGTTAAGTTCCGTAAGTTAGGATGGGTTACTGGTCCTCGAGATAGGATTAATCCTAGCGTTTCGTGAAATCGATTGCAGGTCTGCAAATTTTTTATTCTGTTTTAAATACCACAACTCTATGAGAGAGAATTCACTTAGTGTTACCACAAACATTTAGTTTGTAGGTTACTCTACGACCCTGCGACTTATTTGATTGTTGTTTGTATGTCTAGGTGTAGACACCAACCTGATGGTGAGTCCCATAGAGGTTGATGCCACTCATCAGAAGTTCAAGAAGCAACAGACACCACAGTTTAAGAGGCTGCTTCCCGCATACCCAAGTGTGAGTAGCTGAGTATTTTCAGTACTGAGTATACAGTGCTAACACACATCGGTGTACGGGTAAAAAAACAAAATAGTATTCTTTATCCCCGATGCAAATTTAACATCTCTTTTATATTGTTGCGGTACCCGCTGCCAAAACATAGGATTCGAACTGCCTCTAGCTGCCGGGCAACCTCGGTAGTCTAGTTGGTAAGACACTGCTCTAGAATTACAAGGGTCGTGGGTTCCAATCCCACCTGAGTAACATGCCTGTGCAATTCACACATCGGTGTATGGGTAAAAACCAAAATTAATATTATTTGCATGTTGTTTTACAATTCACTGTTAACGGAATAAGCCACTTCGGAATGTCAGCGGCGCACGTCTGTTACTGCTGACAATGGGGTTTGTCTATCTCCCGTAACCTTTTCACAATACCCGCTGGTATTGTCAAAAGGTTATTGGAGATAGACAACATGCGTTGTCAGCAGTAACAGACATGCGCAGCTGGAACTCCGAAGTGGCTTATGGCTTGCCATTTCAACCCTAGCAGATTCCTTCTCGAAGGCTAAATTATGACAACACAACACACATAAACAGGTTTATAACACAACCTCTTGCTTGTTCTGTATTCTGGTTGGCTGAAACACGGTCACGTGGGATGAACTAATATAGGCTAGTGATCACGCGCGCGTGTTTTGCGGGAATAGTACCAGAGCGGGCACTTGTCTTTGAAAATAGTGTCCGCGGTAACAGCGCCCTCTCTTGACTTGAACCGTGAACAACTACAAAACTCCTTTTTTAAGATCGAGTTGTGTTATAGAACACATATTGACTGGCATAATTCTGTAACTAGTGTACGTCTATTCCCCCTGGGGCCTATGAGTGACCAGAAGAGGGCCTATTTCCCTCGGCCTTCGGCCTTGGGAAACAGGTCGCTGGTCACTCAAAGTCCCTCGTGGGAATAGACGTTTACTAGTTACCTCGTTGCCAGACAAGAAGTGTATAAGAAGTGTAACACTGAAGATGGAGATAAAGAAGGGTTTTAGTAAATGTTTGAGTCTGGGAAAGATACATGCATGAATCGTTTCTCAGACTTCTGACGGTTGGTGTTTGTTTGCCAACGCTACAGCCAAATGTGGATGGATTTGACGTTCATGTGAAAATAGCAGGGGTCGATTTCACAAAGAGTTAGGACTAGTCCTAACTTAGGACTAGCCCTAGGAGATATACAAAACGTGTGGCTAGTCCTAAGTTGGGACGAGTAACTCGTTCTAACTCGAGATAAGACTAGACTTAAATCTTTGTGAAATCCATCCCTGGACAGTTGTTGCTGTTTTCTCAGCAAGTACAGTAGACACTCTATTTCGCTGAACTTTTCACATGTGACTTTATCTTTATTTCTACAATAACCAATCTACGGCCCTGCCTTTAAGAGAAGCATTGTCGCACTGCCCCATTTCTTACATTTTTATCTTATCTCTTTCGGACAGAAATCTCGCGTTTGCAGTGCCCCAGATGCACAGTTACTGCTCTTCCAGTTCCCACTCCATCTTGAAGTATGGAAGCTTGGCTCAACACTTACAACAGAAGGTACTGCCCTTTAATTTAAACTCAAGGCCCATTTTCTCGCATGGGGCTCACTTAAAAATGGAATCAATTTAAAATCAACAAAAGATTTCAGTAAGGAAACATTCAGGGTCGCTAATTTATTTTGTAATGGTCTCAGAGTAGAACATGTGGTTTTTTCCTGCAACTTTGATGCCTTTCGAGCCCAAAGTTTCACAGATTTGGTTATTTAAGTAAGGATTCTGGTCTTTGACAATTACTAAAAGTATACCCTGCCTTTAAAGGTAGTGGACACTATTGCTAATTACTCAAAATAATTATTAGCATAAAACCTTACTTTGTAACAAGTAATGGGGAGAGGTTGATAGTATAAAACCTTGTGAGAAACGGCTCCCTCTGAAGTGACATAGTTTTTTAAAAAGAAGTAATTTTCCACGAATTTGATTTCGAGACCTCAGGTTTAGAATTTGAGGTCTTGAAATCAAGCATCCGAAAGCACACAACATCGTGTGACAAGGGTGTTTTTTCTTTCATAGTTATCTCTCAGCTTTGACGACCAATTGAGCTCAAATTATCACAGGTTTGTTATTTTATGCATCTATGTTGAGATACACCAAAGGAGAAGATTGGTTTTTGACAATTACCAATAGTGTCCACTGTCTTTAAGATAAGGGGGTTAATCCCAGTGGTTTCTGTTGTGGCAGGCGGCAGATTGAACCACATCACCTTGGTCTTCAAAATTGAAAAACTTGGCAAACCTGTCCAACAACAGCAATCTTCTCCAAATCCCGCGGGGGCTCTTTCGGACAACTAAAGCCACTTTGCACCGCGACTGCGCCCAGTACTAGATACCCAGTCTATTGGAGTTTGCACAATAGTCAACAGTTGCAGTTGCAGATGCACAGTTTGAAATATATTAATAAGCGCCTTGAGGCATCCATAGATAAAGCTGAATATTGGAACTGATAACTATAGCTCATACATATTCATGACAGAGAGTCGAGTTCTCATTGGTCCATTCATCATCACGTGCCAGGTGTTAATCTTGCTAACTACCAAGCGCGTACGTGAGTATTTACGCAAGTGGTAAATGCGCATGACAAGTAATAGTTCCCCGGGAGCTATTCTACTTGTCATGCGCAATACCATTGCGCGACGTCATCCCTGGGCGCTATTGATCGTGGCACTGTTTTGTATACACGCACGAACAGCGTTTCTACGCGACATCCAACACATGAACAAACTTATCATATGCATTTTGTTTCACAGTAATCATTTTCTCTTGCTCAAAACTCATGTTCCGGTAACTGAATATGTATGAAGTATAGTAAAACAAATATAACATGGTTTATTTCGGGTGACTAGTCGATGAGCTCCCCTCGGTATTGGAAGTTGACAAACTAGTTCCCTCGGCTTCGCCTCGGGAACACTTCCAATACCTCAGGGAGCTAATATCGACTAGTCACCCTCAAACTATGTTATATTTGTATATTATTGTGATGAGGTATATTAAAACTTTCAACTACACAAAGTCATTGACAACTTTACACAAGCTTCTGTTTTGTATTTTTTTCAAGGTGTCCACTCTTTGGAGAGCTTTATATTTAGTTCTACAATGTATGTTCCATTTTCTCCCTCTAGGAACAGATG
Source organism: Asterias amurensis (assembly GCF_032118995.1). Taxonomy (NCBI): domain Eukaryota; kingdom Metazoa; phylum Echinodermata; class Asteroidea; order Forcipulatida; family Asteriidae; genus Asterias; species Asterias amurensis. The sequence continues at coordinate 7,427,197 of NC_092650.1, read as the reverse complement.
GAGAGTCACTGCCATTGTCGGATAGACAGCTCAAACTGCTGGAGCTCAAGGCTAAGGTACTGTTTCTTATTTTGTTCGAAAAAATCAGAATTTATATTATAATGTGCTTGTAATATTTTGCTACTTTTACTCAGTAAGTGCATCGAACTCAAGCTCTGTTGTTGTCAGTAGCAGAGTGTGGGTTTGAGTTCTGGTCATGACACTTGTGCCCTTTGAGCCTCAATTTCTTTGTGAGAAGTTGGGAAGGTGATACATTTTGCTCTATCAGCCAGGTTTTTAGTGGGTGTTATGCATGCCTACATGTACATGTTCCTCCTTACGGACCGCAAAGGGGTAACCCTGTTTCAGAGCCAGGAGTAGGTGGCAACTTGCACCTGGTGACGGTTGATTAAGGTTTACAGCCCAAATCAGTTAGGTGTAGCCCTCCCCTTAAAGGAACTTTACAGAATTGGTAGGAAACAAAATCGTGAAGATCACAGATTTACATAAAACTTACACGGTCTGATGATGATGATAGTAGAAAACATCCCTTGAAACGTTTCTGTCTGAAAATGTCATATTTGATGAGAGACAACTTATCTAGTTTCGCGTTTGGAGTTTATCGCTCAATACAATACAATACAATACAATAATCTTTATTAGATCCCAAAAAGGATAATTCAAATGCTCGCATACAGTAAAAACATTGACACTCGGTGAGCGTTTTACTCATTTTTTGTTTTGCATCGATGTCATGCAAAATGAGTAATCGGTTTTTCACAATTTTCACTAACCCAGTTGGTTGATCACTCTCAACCTTCTCCAGGTTTGTCAGTTTATGTACGTGGTGGATTACATTAAGTGCTTAAACTGCCAGCGAATGTTTTGTAGCAAAACCAATTATGTAATGCTCCTTTAAAGTGGCTGATCAGCCTTGCGAATTATTTTAATAATTATCTTGTAGAGGACTCCGTGGTTTAACGATAATGGTAGGGCTTTGCCAATACGCCAATTAGTAAGATAATGACTAATTATTGCACTAAATTGTGCAAGTTGCGTAGAGAAATAAAAGAAAATGAACATGACTGGAAAACACATTTTATCTGCCCATGACACTGTCGATTGACTCGACGTGTCTGATTGAATCACAGACCTTTAACATTTGTGATTCAAATTGCAAAAGTGACCAACAATTTTACTCCAAGTTGAAGCTGCAGTGGTCTTTGGGTCACAGTGCTTTGAATGGTTAGACTGACGGACTTGCAATCACAAGGTTGTGGGTTCGAATTCTACTGAGATTTCTGCTGCCTCACAATAACAACATGTAGAATAAGTATTGTCATCTAGTTGCTGAAGCGCTATTACTTAGTTTGTACAACTCATAATGGGAGACGTTATTAAACTAATGTTTGTATGAGATAGATTGGCTGTTGCGTTTATATACTCTTATCCTTTTGCCGAGTTCCCTTGATGGGAAGATCATCTCAACAAGAATAAAGTGTCAATAAGATCCTCCTACTTGTGTTCCGCTGCCTCAATTCATTTCTCATTGACTCATTGTCAATCAAAGAACCTGAAATCTGCGTTCCTGTTCCGACACTTCCCTTTTTCACATTCAAAGAACTGAACACAGTTGGAGGGGATCGTGCCTTTTCTATTGCAGCACCAAGGATGTGGAATCATCTTCCTCAGAACATCAGGCAATCTGCTTCATTAGCAAATTTCAAAACTTTACTTAAATCTCATCTTTTTTCAAAAGCCTAATGTACAGCGCTATGAGTAACGACTGTTGGATTAGCGCCTTATAAATTTAACGATTGATTGATTGATCAGCCTTGTATTTGGTTTGAAGTGGGTACACGTAACGGTTGTTCCAGTTGCAGAGGAGCTTTATCAATCTTGCTGGTCTTGGATATGACTCTTTTTTTACATTAGAATCCCCTTATGGCTTTTTTTACTGGGTCAAACTGGGCTCTTAGGAATTGAGAAATTGAGAAATTGTTCACTCGGCAGTGAGCACGTACACTAATGATTGGCTCAGCCCATGCAACAGGGAAATGTGTGAGTTAGAACACATTTCAATGTTGATCCTGAAGCATACATGTATGATAATATTATTACTATTTGGCAACGCTGTCGGAGGAATACATTAATAGTGCCATGTGCCAATTCATACTCATATTATTGCCGTAATAATTCATGTTATTGCCGCTGCTGTCTTATGATTTCAAGGGGACAACAAGGATCCCTTTTTTTGTCAAGGGGTTTACCTCACGCCAGTATCTCAGAAGGGATTTTCTTAACAAGGAAAATGTGTAAGAGATGTTAAATTTGCATCGGGGATAAAGAGTATCAATCTTGGTTCTTACCCATACACCGATGTGTGTTAGCACTGCATACTCAGTACTGGAAAATGGGGTTTATCGGAGCAAGTTGTTTTTGATCGGCAGTGCCAGATGTTTGCAGCGCCGTATGAAACAATCAAGTTTAATACCTGGGTCTCGCCAGTTTGACACAGATTCTGTCCAAGAGTGAAGGTGTTCGGGAGATGAGTTTCACAGGTTAACTTAAAATCCCTCGGGGTTAGGGAGCAGGTGAGTAAGGGGAAACCACTTTTTAGACCTGATAAAAATTGTATACACTTTCGCCCACGAAATCGGAAAACAATTGAATACCAACCACCCTCGTGTGCTAATACCCAAATTTTGAACCACCGCTAGTGACAGGAAACTGACAAAAAATGTGAAAATATGCCATGATATTTCTGTGAAACACCACAAACGGTAAATGAAAATGTGTATATTCACAATTCTTGTCTCCGATAATTCAACTTTGCACGAAGGCAACGGCGCAGACTGGCGGTACCACACCTTCTGTTCAAAGAGATCTAATCCTGCTCGTTAATCAGCCGTCCAGCTGGAGGTCTCCCATCTTTTTCCACTGGTCAGACAGGGGCATTGTCAGAGTTCTTTTGTTACTCTGCGGTTTTGTGGGTCGTTCAAGCTCCTTCTCTTCCTTCCTCCATGGTTTGTGCAACTCATAATGGGAGATGTTAAACTAAAGTTTGTATGAGATAGATTGGCAGGTGCCAGCTTGGTGTTTGTATCCTCTTGTGGGAGTTTGCCGAGTTCCCTTGATGGGAAGTATCAGTCTTGTATTTGGTTTGAGGTAGCTACACGTAACGGTTGTTCCAGTTGCAGAGGAGCTTTATAATAATCTTGCTGGTTTGGGATATGACTCTTTTTTTACATTAGAATCCCCTTATGGCTTTTTTTACTGGGTCACACTGGGCTCTTAGGAATTGAGAAATTGTTCACTCGGCAGTGAGCACGTACACTAATGATTGGCTCAGCCCATGCAACAGGGAAATGTGTGAGTTAGAACACATTTCAATGAGTTCCTAAAGCACAATGATAATATTATCACTGTTTGGCAACGCTGTCAGAGGAATACATTAATAGTGCCATGTGCCAATTTATGTTCATATTATTGCCGTAATAATTCATATTATTGCCGCTGCTGTCTTATGAGTTCAAGGGGACAACAAGGATCCCCTTTTTTTTGTCAAGGGGTTTACCTCACGCCAGTATCTCAGAAGCGATTTTCTTAACAAGGAAAATGTGTAAGAGATGTTAAATTTGCATCGGGGATAAAGAATATCAATCTTGGTCCTTACCCATACACCAATGTGTGTTAGCACTGCATACTCAGTACTGGAAAATGTGGTTTATCGGAGCAAGGTGTTTTTGATCGGCAGTGCCAGATGTTTGCAGCGCGATATGAAACAATCAAGTTTAATACCTGGGTCTCGCCAGTTTGACACAGATTCTGTCCAAGAGTGAAGGTGTTCGGGAGATGAGTTTCACAGGTTGATTTAAAATCCCTCGGGGTTAGGGAGCGGGTAGTTCTGGGGAAATCCTTTCTGGTGAGGGAGGGGTATCTTCTTGTGCAGGTGTGGAGTTGTGTAGAGATCAGGGTAGACTACTGCTTAAAAGCAGTGGACACTATTGGTAATTACTCAAAATAATTATAAGCATAAAACCTCATTTGGTAACTAAAGTGGGAGAGGTTGATAGTATAAAACAGTGTGGGAAACGGCTCCCTCTGAAGTGACGTAGTTTTCCATGACTTTGATTTGGAGACCTCAAGTTTAGACTTTGAGGTCTTGAAATCAAGCATCTGAAAGCACACAACTTCGTGTGACAAGGGTGTTTTTTCTTCTTTCATAGTTATCTTGCAACTTTGACGACTAATCAAGCTCAATTTGCACAGGTTTGTTACTTTATGCATATGTTGAGATACACCAAGTGAGATGCTTGATTTCGAGACCTCAAAATGTAATCCTGAGGTCTCAAAATCAAATTAATTCTGTCTCGTAAACTAAGTCACTTCAGAGGGAGTCGTTTCTCACAATGTTTTATACTATCAACCTCTCCCCAATACTCATTACCAAGTAAGGTTTTATGCCAATAATTATTTTGAGTAATTACCAATAGTGTCCACTGCCTTCAAGAGAGCTGAAGATGCTGTCAATCTTAGAGATTGTATTCAAATCTTGTAGTTTTCAATTTGTGTTAGTGTAGAGAATGGGTAAGTTCGGAATGTTGATGGGTACCTAATCTCTTGATATAGAGGTGACTATTTCACAGGATTTTTCATTGATAGGTTATTGGCTTGTAATACATTAGTTCTTCTTTGGACATATTTAAAGGAACATTGCAGAATTGGTTTTGCTAACTAAACAGTTCCTGGCTGTTTAAGCACTTCAAACTCCAAAAGCAAAGTTATATGATTTATATCTCATCAAATCACATTTTAGGCAGAAATATTTCACGGGATGTTTTCTACTATCATCATCATTAGACCGTGCAAGTTTGATGTAAATCTGTGATCTTCACGATTTTGTTTTCTTAACAATTCTGTAACGTTCCTTTTACAGAGAGGTATAAATATACTACCAGCAGTGGAAAACACATCCCTGTTGTGTACTAACCTTTTAGTTTTCAAATTGTGTTGATTTCGAAAGTGTGTATGTTTTTTTTGGCTGGCTATCTCAAGATGTAGTGGAGACGACTACAAAGCTTTAGGATCGTGTTTGTACAAAAGCACCCCTGGTTTTGTTTCCTTTGTTCTTGTCTGCCCTGTAAAGACTGCCTCAGACTGACCTTGTGCCAACAAAAAACAGTCGGCAGCTGACTCTTCAGGATCACACTGGCCTGAGCTTAGACCATTGGGAACTTTTCAGTCCGTGATTTTTTAGGACCTAAGCGTAACTGCGATAATTTTAAGACAAGATTGTCTTAAAATTATCAGATTTCAGAAACAGTCGTCACTGTTGTGACCTGAGCATATTTTGTCTGAGCGCTGCCGATGGTTTGTTGCGGGTGTGAGGAAATCGAAGGTCGACCTCAGAATGGCTTTAGATGTCTGCAGCCTTTCAGATGTTTTTTTAATGAGTGAAGATAGACAACTTCCTTAGAAGGATTTTGACAGAAATGTGGCAGTTAGGGCCATGTCACCATGGGCAATTTACTGGCCACTGGTTCAAGACAATCTCAAAAAAGAAAGAACATTCTCGTTTACATGTAAACTTTCCTATGGATGGAAAGACATTGTTAAAATAATGACTCTTGTGGTTTGGAAGTGTTCCCTTTGTGTTCAGTTCTCAGTTGGTTGCCTCCAAGTTGCCTTTAAAAAATTTCTTGTGACGTTAATGCAGTCCTGATATAATCAGTATTATCTCAAGAAAAACTAGTTTTTATGAATCTTTAAAACAATTTCAAGTCAGTGACGTGTATGCACACCAAACTTTTCCAAATTGGCGTACAGTTGAAGATTGACATTTATAAATGCCTGGAATGACTTTTGAAGCGTTCTCTGTTTTTCGGCCACCCTGCGGACTTTTGCTTTCGTTCGACTGATGTTGTATTTCACCATTTAAAGTAAAATATTTTTGATTGAATTTATTTTAAAATATGTTGACAGAACCGACTTAAAGCAAATATTCATATTTATAAATCCCTTCCAAAAATTCAAGTGGCATTCTTGAAACTCCACACTACATCTTGAGTCTCGAGTAGGAGAAGAAAAAACCATGTGGACGAACTTACATGAACTTGCAGGGGTTGTGTGCTGCGTTGTTAATGTGGTTGGAATGTTTCTTTAACACTTTGAACACTAACAAAATTACGGTAGAACCCCCAAAAAACCATTTGAACTTGTGATTTGAGCTTGAACTCAGAATGCCCGACCGCTCAATTTACCCCCTCGTTACATTCAATTTGTTATGCTCTCTGAAAGCTCCATCATTTTAAACCCAATTTTCTCCGAGAGGAGAGAAGAAATACATGTTTGCTTTGGGATCGAACCTTGTCTCAACTTAATTTAAAAACACAGCAAGAATGTTATGGCTAGATGAAACCGGCGATGGCTGTCCGTCCCAATCGTGGGAGACGGCGGGGGTTTTTACAAGAAACCATTGACTCTCTGAGGGAGAAACCTCAATGAGACCTTGAACTCTTTTTCTCCCCCGGTAAATAGGAAGCAGATGTTTGTATCAATCATGGAACATTCATGTTGTTTACCATGTTGTTTGGATCAGGAGTCAATGATTCATGTATCTACGCTGATCCATCTAACACAAGATTGATGTTGTTTATCCCTGTAGCCATTAAAGCCATTACACACTTTCGGTAAACAGTATTGTCCAAGTCCCACACTTCGTGTATCACAACTTATATATAAAATAACAAACCTGTGAAAATTTAGGCTTAATTGGTCATCGGAGTCGGGAGAAAATAACGGAAAACCCAATCTTGTTTCCGCACGTTTCGCCGTGTCATGACATGTGTTTAAAATAAATCCGTAATTCTCGCTATCAAGAATTGATATTGTTTTAATGTTTTCTCAAAAAGTAAAGCATTTCATGGAACAATATTTCAAGAGAAGTCTGTCACCATTACCTTCTGTAAACCCTGTAAATTATTTGTAAATCTGTGAACTTTTTTTTGTTTTTTTCTGTACCGAAAGTGTCCAATGGCTTTAAAGGGAAAGTGTACTTTTGGTAGTCACTCTTTAAAAAAAAGGCAATTACATCGATTTGTTTAGAAGCTTACAGAAGCTTCCGAAAGAATAAAGCATTTTGAGAAATATTTCACTACCGGGTAATTATGGTCTTGTAAAAAGAAATCAGAGGCAGGAGTATACCCCTGGGTAAGTTTGTAAAAGCGAGTTAAACACCTAATGTGTCCATATTGGATCAATTTATCACTAAAGTAAATGGTTCAGGAAAAGGTTGAAGTCGTTGGTGTGTTTTGTTGTTTGAGTTTTGTTAGTTTTTAAAGTTTTTTTTAGGGGGGGGGGGTTAAAAGTTCATTTCTCCAGACTTTGAGTTAGTTGTAGAAATAACGCTATAATTGAACCTGTAAACTTTTATTGAATAAAGTCCAAAGTTCGTTTTGACCCATAGCTGTATGAGCCAACAGTTGCTTAAATCCGACATGGTCTTCTTCTCATGAAATGTCGAGACCTACACGTACAATGTATGTATCTTACCCCTAGTTATTTTAAGAATCAATAATAGAAGACCCCCTTGCTACAGGGACGCTGAGGTCCTGCACACATTTTTGTACGCACAAAGAACAGCTTTCGTCCAATGATTTGCCTCCTTGTACATGTAGCTTCGAGAGTCCCTGGTGCATACGCAACTCAACGGAGTTCAACGAACTTGTACGACAGCCAGATGGGAAATGTTTTATCAAATTGTGGAGTCATCAAACTGTATAATTTGGTCTTTAACTGGGTCAGTGGAATATATTGGTTGCCAGGATTCTCCTTTATATGCCCATTGTAATGCGGTGCAATCTTTACATAGTGGCGCTTTACAAGTCACATACATGTAAAACTACTGTGTGACTGTTGTTTGCCATTTCATGATTCAAATTACAAAGATATAGTACACGTCCGACTACGCCATAGAATTAGATAATATAAATAGGCGTCCCATTAAACCGGAGGTCATTGGTTCAAACCCTGCTCTCGTAAAGTATTCAACCACAATTGTTTTTTAGTTTAATGCCAATCAGTTGACGGTGTGGTTTATAACTTCAAATAGTAGAACTATAGAGGGCGTTATGATGCTGATCCATCGTATAACACAGGTCACGCACCAGTTCAGAAAGCCAACATTTTGTAAAGTGGAAATTTATATGTAATTTAGGGCCTAGGCCTACCTATACAGATTCGAACCTACATGTATGGTGGGCCAAGGCGGTTACACATGTGTAGTTATTTATAGTGTTTCCTCTAGGTGATTGGACTGCGCGCATGTTGCCTTAAATCTGCATCTGTGCTTTAACAAATGTGACACCTAAAATGGCACAGCAGAGATTTATCGTGGGTGATGACTCCAGGTTGAATTGGGTCAATTTGGAATTCGCACTGATTCATCCACACATTGGGAACCCGACTCCCAAAAGGGCGCGACCAAGATTTATTGACCCTTGGTTTCAAGGCTGTGGGATAGCTTTGCTTTACTAAACACAACCCTAGTGGGCGAATGCCAAGCAGCCCCAGCCGCTGCCTGACAGACTCTAAATGCACCAACATGTTCTCACGCAGTGCTTGTTCCCCAAGCCCTTGCCCCCTCACATCCCTAACGATTACACACAGAGTGGAACCAACGTTCCTCGGCACGAGCTCGTAAGGGCAAAGACTATGGGTGCCAGCTGTGTGTAGGTGCAAGCAGGGGTGTCTGATGGGGGTTGGAGAGCGGGGGCAGTTCACAGAGCTACATTGTAGCACTGCCTGAATAGAGCATGGCCTGCTGTTGTTCAAGTCTAAAATGGCGGTAGGGGCCACGTCGCATCGCATACGGCTGGCTGCGGTTATGTTCTGTAATGCACAGCCTTGAACTCAATGCTGAGATTAATGAAGAGTGATGATGTCGGGTGAATTGGGTCAATTACGAATTTGTATAAATTCATCGACAGTGGGTTCAACAAAGTTTTACAACTTGCGGGTTATGACTGCAAGTAGTTCATTAAACTGTACGTCCTACATGTGTACCTTTCAATTTGTAAAGATCATATTTTCAATCTATGCTTAATCCGTATGCACAAGCGCGTTTGGATTTGCTCTACATATGCTGTTTGTATTGTGTTTTTGACACTTTATTCAGCCATATGCACAAAAAAGTATGCACAATTCAATCTGTGTTTGCTCTGATACATAATATAATATGCTGAAGTAGCAATAGAATGAAACTAAGATTGCTGACTCACTGCAGCTTCTCACAAAAGATGTTTATAGAAACGTTTCAAACATGGCCTATCGCTTGAAGTTATTGTTCATTTTGACTTTCGATATGTCGTTTTGGCACGTAGGCAATCGGACCATCTGTTGTTTATTTGAGAGTATGTTTCCATTTACTTTTCACTCATTCATGTACATCGATGTCGGTTGGTGTTAAAAAAAAAGTTTTTTAGTCATACCTTTTTAAATTCTTATTCTTATTCTTTATTTGGCCATTAAACAATTACAAAAAAAAACATACAGTATGTCAAATAAATAATATAAATTCAAAAGTAAATACAAAGCAAGAAAAACATTTTACTTCAAAGTAATGTTGTTAAAAAAGATGCCTGTTTTTATCTCCCAAATTTTGAGTCTGAGAAATATTAATGTTAAAGGCAGTGGACACTATTGGTAATTACTCAAAATAATCATTAGCATAGAACCTCTCTTGGTGACGAGTAATGGGGAGAGGTTGATGGTATAAAACATTGTGAGAAACGGCTCCCTCTGAAGTGCCACAGTTTTCGAGAAAGAAGTAATTTTCCACGAATTTGATTTCGAGACCTCAGATTTAGAACTTGAGGTCTCGAAATCAACCATCTAAACGCACACAACTTCGTGTGACAGGGTTGTTTTTTCTTTCATTATTATCTCGCAAGTTCGATGACCGATTGAGCTCAAATTTTCACAGGTTTGTTATTTTACGCATACATGTTGAGATACACCAACTGTGAAGGCTAGTCTTTGACAATTACCAATAGTGTACACTGCCTTTAAAGTTACTGATTGTGTATTATGGATCATTCTGCCTTCGTGGACATTACGCTCCAGTTTTTTTGGCGCAATCTTAAAAATGCAACCATTTTGATGAAATTTTCATCAAGGTTTGCTTTATTGTATAGGCATATAGCTATATTTACATATATGTACATAGGCTAAAATTACAATTGAACGTTAAGAACCAGAGATAAATTAAGTTTTCTTTAATAAAAGCAGGAATTGTGCTCAAAATACAAGAGCATGACACATGTATTTTAATATGTCTAGTATATTTTATTTAATGGGGAACTAAAAAGCAGAATTGACTTCAAAGTCAATTTCTTAAAGTTTTTTTTATTTTAAATTAGCTTTCAGAAAGCTGTTACAAGCTTATACATTGTAGACACCACTTCTTGTTATGCAGTACATGTATATATTTTAGCAGCTTTTGTTTTTGTGCGATCAAGTAGAGACATGTAGATTTTTACACCTCAATTTATTTTTGTCAGCACAGTCGCTTTAAACCCCAAAATTATACCACATTGCACAACACAAGCCCTGTGACTTCTTGTCGCATAACACCAAAAATCCATTCACGTTTAGCTGGAATCTAGAAATAACCACATTAAGCTCAAGCCGACAATTGACTTGAAATGTGGTGGCCCGAGGCTTCTGGCGTTCGGCTTTATATAGAGTCCCTGACAGTCTTACGTAGCGTGGGTATTTGTCAGCGCACAACTGTACGGCTGAGTGGAAACAGGCATGTTTTTTATCCATAATTTAGTTCACACCTGTCTGGACGACACAGCGGGCAATCGTGATTGGTCATTAACGACAACCTAGGGCAACGTTCTTCAGTGACCGATATATGGGTAACCTCAATGAATGCGGGGTGTGTGTGTGTGTGTGTGTGTTTGTCTGTTTGTGTGCCCCATACTCTCCTTGTCTGCTGCATAATAAACAGCTCCTATAGTCTGGCTATCGCTCAGAGATTAAACAGCAATTTTCCCCCTTTATGTCTGGCTACCCAGACGTTGGGTATTTATAAACGCATATAGCCAGATATGGAAATGCTGATAACCATATGGGCGAAGTGATTGTGTTTTGAAGAGTAGTGGGAAGGGTTATTTGTCGGCGGTATTATGACTAGAGGTAACAATGTGACTCACAAAATCAGCAGACCGAAAAGCTGTTTTAGGTTTCGCATAAAATGTCAATTTGTCATGGAGTATTAGTTACCTACGCATTAAAAATCAAACTAAAAATATTCTTTTTACAAAATTATGATACTCGTTGCGTTTTTCTGCATAGTACAAAAACAATGTTCTTTTGTCAATTTTGTTCATTTTGTCTATATATTTTAGGGGGTATTCTGTTAAACTTCTTCGGTCTTTTGAACCATTGTCAGTTTTGAAAATATGATTTGATATCATGTGAAACAGTTTCAATGGCTTTACAGGATGCCCCCTGGTCAATGCCTTGGTGCCCTTGAAATGCTGCAGTAGAAATTTACATTTTCTTTATAAGGTGCCCTTGGGGGGGGGGGGGGGGTTTACCAAGGAGAAAATGCATCGACGTCCTTGCCCTTTCCAAAAAAAAACAAAACACAGGCCTGGTTCCTCCAACGACACCCAGCAATGAAAGACACCCCCGAGAGACCCACACGCTTTTTGTAGAGCGCCCTCATTGTTGGGCAGGGACGAGGGCAAATCCATTAGACGTCTGGAGCATTTACAGGGGCCAGTGTTTTGAGTGGCGATGCCCGCAGGGTGTGGACGTTTCTAGTGAAATTAATCAACCTTACAATAACACTGCCCATGGGTTCCAGACTAAACTCTGCATAGAATTGGAGCTGTAAGTGATAAAAACTTGTTACTACGTGTTTCGCAGATACATTTTTTGTGTATGAACATAATATTTTTGAAATGAGAGCCGCTGATAAAAGTAACCCCTTGTAATTAAAATTGCAGATCCCACAATTCAATTGTTAAAGGAACACGTTGCCTTGGATCGGTCGAGTTGGTCTTTGAAAAGCGTTTGTTATAAAATGTATATAGGTAGAAAGATGCTGTAAAAGTAGACTACAATGATCCACACAAACATGCCTCGAAATTGTACGGTTTTCCTTTTACCTCGTCGACTAACACAGTCGGCCATTTATGGGAGTCAAATTTTTGACTCCCATAAATGGCCGACCGTGTTAGTTCGCACAGTAAAAGGAAAACCACGCAATTTCGAGGCAAACTTGTGTGGATCATTGTATTCTACTTTTAAAACATCTTTCCAACCATATGCTTTTTATAACAAACGGTTAAAAACGCTTTTTTATAGACCAACTCGTCCGATACAAGGCAACGTGTTCCTTTAATAAGCTTAATACAAAATATAGTGAATGGTCTGACGTTTAGACCCTACATGTAGCAGAGTCTTTTTAGAGGCTAAAAAAGAAAATAATCAAAAATAAAGAAATAATACAATTACAGAAAGCACAAGCGTCTCCTGTCTATGAAGTTGGTACACGTGCCTAAATGCAGACAATATTGCTGTTCACAACTTTCTACTTGGCAACAATGAGCAGGATACCAGTCATCACGTTGCTAGCAGAATCGTTTTTGAGGCTAAAACAATAAATAATCAAAAATACAAATGTAAATTAATAATATAAAATACAGAAAGCCCAAGAGTCTCATGTGAATTTACAGTAGAAGTTATTGCATGTAAACTTAAGGTTTATAGTAAAAAAGAACAGTTTTCACAGTAACAACAACAAAAAACAAATTCTTAACAAAACGATGAATGAACAAATAAAAAAACATAACGCATATTTGTTGATGTAAAATTTTATGCCCTCACTCCATATTTGATCTTCCACCGGTGATATTTTTTTGGTTTCAACTTGTGAGGCCATAGATCAGTGAATGGTTGTCAACGACATCATGAGTCAAAATGGCGATCCTGACAATATTTTACCTCAATCGCGCAATTTTTTAAAAGCTTTCACATGGATGAAACTATAGTAACTTTGTGTCCCAATCGTGGATACCTTTGTTTCACTAAGCATAAGCATAAAAACATTTCGCTTGTAAGGTAAACCATGTTACATGAACCATCTTTTGATTGGTGTGACTGTGATTGTTGATCATTATTGTGTGCATGATATTGCATATTTGCACTAGATTCTTGGCACGATTTCATAGCTGGTTAGCCCAACAAAATTGTGCTTACCAGAATAAGTTTATTATCCAAAACACGAATCCCATTGCACCATGGGAGACATACGCCTTTTGGCGACAGTTATTTTTTTAAACTTTTATGCTCTCCTGGGCACCCCACTGTTGTTTTACTTTGTTTTCTTAAATATTTTTAATGTATGTATATGTGCTTGTAAATGTGATTGCCCGAATAAATATTGTTATTATTATTATCTATGACTGGTACCCTGCTCATTGTCGCTAAGCAGAGAGTTGAAGTATCCTGCTCATTGTTGCTAAGCAGAAAGTTGTAAAAGCAATATTGTCTGCATTTAGGCACTGGTACCCACTTCATAGAGCTGCTCAGAGAGACAAACTAGCTAAGCCCAGCAAAACGATGCTTCCCCCTAAAATATCGCATTTGTGATTGGTATCCTGCTCATTGGTGCTAAGCGAGAAACTTGTTTAGCAAAATTTCTAATGACAGTAAGTGTAAGTACAAAATCTTGCTAAACACAGGAAAAGCTTGCTTAGCATCGACAGGTTTCTCTTTTTTTTGTGGGGGGGGGGGCTGGTCTATTAAATCTTGAAATCAAATTAAAATGAAATTGTTTAGAATATACAGTAAAGTGTAGACTTGGTCAACTGCTTTGATCCCTTATTGTCTGGTTGCTTAAAGCCATTATACACTTTCGGTAAACAGTTTTGTCCAAGTCCCACACTTCGTGTATCACAACTTATATATAAAATAACAAACCTGTGGAAATTTAGGCTCAATCGGACATCGGAGTCGGGAGAAAATAACGGGAAAACCCACTCCTGTTTTCGCGCGTTTCGCCGTGTCATGACATGTGTTTATAACAAATCCGTAATTCTCGTTAACGAGAATTTATATTGTTTTACCGTTTTCTCAAAAAGTAAAGCATTTCATGGACTAATATTTCAAGAGAAGTCTTTCACCATTACCTTCTGTAAACCCTGTAAATTATGTGTAAATCTGTGAACTTTTTTTTTTTTTCTGTACCGAAAGGGTCCAATGGCTTTAAATAGAAAAAAAAAATACAAACAGAAAACAATCAACCCCCTATACCCCTATGAAATATGAACTTTTTTATTCACCATATACAAATACACGGTATTGGTATGCGTCATCTGAGCTCCTTTCAAGCAACATGATTTATCCCCTCCGCAAGAGTTATATCTAAAAGAAATTGTGTAATTTAACCCCCGAATTGGTCTGCACAATCGCTGAAAGAGGCACGGGATCTGTGGAGGCATTTAACCATGCGAGGCAACTACCACAGAATTATCAATCATTCACACGAAGGGTGTATTGTAAAAGGAAATAAGGAGAAAAAAGGAGGGGAAAAAAAACTGCATGGAGAAGAAAACAGAAGTTTTTGATCCGAGCTTAATAGGAGAAACAGATCGCTAGACACTTACTTCCCGGCGGGGTTTTTGATGCACAATATTTTGCAAGGGTCCTTCAACCCGCCGCCCCAGACAAACTGGAGTGATTTATACAGTGTACCATCAGACTATGTGGTATTAGTCTAGCTGCTGCAGTGGCAGGCAGGCATACTGTACCAATGTACCAATGCCGGCCGCTGCTTGGCTGCCTAGCTTAATGTTAAGTAATGTCTCGCAGTGAATGGAATAATTACCACGCATACACACGAAGAAAGAAAAAAAACGTGTGTGAGTGACCGGGTGGGCTTGCGTGTATTACACTACGTTCTGAAGTTCATGGTATGTGCAATGTAGCCAGGCAAGGATAATTGGGGCAGGTGACGGAGAATGGATTATCTTTATTTTTTGTTTTTTCTTCTTCTCGTCGTGGAGGAGTGGAAGAAGGAGGGCATTGACTTTCATTCTATAATGAAGTGATTCACGGGGAGCGGCGAACTCAAGAATTAAGGCCCATTGGGTCATGGGGGTGTGGAGAAACACTGCAGCTTGTAATGTGATTAAGGTGCACCATTGTGTTTAATGTGCTGATTATAGGGGGGTATTGGTGTGGGCTTTTTCGTGGGGTTCATTCCCCGCTAATTTTATCGCATGAAAGGCCTGTTAATATGTACTGCGTAGTAGACTTGTTTGGGTAGTTGGGTAGTGTGTACTTTAAGTTTGGTTTTACCCTTGCACTGGTGTGTAGCACTGTATTCTCAGTACCTTCCCAAGTTACATACTATGTTAACAAAATCAACAGGCAAGTCACTGGGTGGGAATTGAACCCACAACCTTTCCATTGTTAGAGCAGATGTCTTACTACTTGACCACTAAGTTTAGCCCAGTGGCTAGAGGCAGTTTGCATCCTACATATACAAATGTAAACTGGCACTCAAATTGATTCACTTACCTCTACTTGAGTTGTATATTTATAATTTAGATTAATGGCGTTATTCGAATGTGGCTCTTGGTCTCGTTGAATGTGACCGACTATAAGATTGTTGTGAGCCTGGAAATAGATCGTCTGGCGCTATGGCCTTCTTCCAGGCACACAAAGTACTTTTTTTCCAGTAACAGAAGACTGTAGGCAATAAAATGGCTTCTGACAAATTAATTGTTTTACAGGCCGTATTTGAAATGTGGCTTCTTGTTTTAAAAAAAAATTGCAACTGAAGGGTATTTAACAGTCACATTTTTTAAACAATTTCATCGTGAAATACATGTAGGAGACTGGTTTTCAGTTTTCATACTCGACTATAAGAAAATGGGTGGATCATAAAACTGAATTTCAACTTGAAACCCCTCTTTAAGATTGGTACTAAGGTTGTCACTGAGTACTCAAATAGATAGCTGAATACTGGTGCCACTTGCTTTTGTAGAGAACATTTAAGGGAAAACCCAAGAATCATTATGAGAGTTCTCCAACTCTAACTTTTTTGAGATTACGGTAGAGCTTGGTTTTGTTAATGTGTCGACCTTTTGATAGTACTTTGCCAAAGAAGACGACAAGCAAGGCAATATCGGCTAAGACTGGAACAATATGGAAGTCATTAACGCTGAAGAACGTTTCGGGATGCTTATGGGGGGGAGGCCCAAGGCCAGGTTCACGCAATGGGGGGGGGAGGCATGACCTGAAGAAAGTTCTTGACCTTCTGGGGATTACTTGTCTTCCAGCCAAAGTTAGTCTGATGACTGGGAAGTGGAGAGCCTTCTCATCCGATTTGATTAAAAGATGAGTGAGTGAGAAAGGGGCACGCGATATGATGCAAATGTTTATTCCGCCGACAACAAATAACATCCCGAGGATCGAATCACGAAAACGTCCTGACACACTAGACAAGACAAGAGGGTGATTAGACGTGTAGGATTTCCTCATGGCTGTTATTCGCTGCATCGATTCTGCCGACATACCAACATGACTAATCATGTTTTCAAGTAGTGTTCCGTTGCTAAACCCTGAAACCTAACCACCTTGATCCCCGAACTGATACACATTGCTCAGGGGCTCGTTCTTTTTACATTCAAACACCCAGACAGCGTTTTTTTTTCTCTTCTTTCTCCGTCTTTCTTCTTTTACTTTGTTTTCCCCCCGCCTTGGCCTAGGTTGAATGAACTTGGATGGATTTCAATTTCATCCACTCCCAGGTTTCGATCCATCTGCAAAGGAGGGTTGCACTTCATCCATGCTTACTGATGAGTGACGTTCAAGATGTCGGTAAACCAGACGAAAAGAAAGGCCCCTCGACAGGTTGTTGAACCGTGCCGGGCATGTCTTGAGCATTTTTGAGATCCTCGCCGGGGTATTTCAATCATTTTCAACATGAGCTGAGTGTGTTTGATTAGAGCTGGCAGCCGATGATGGCACTGACGGGATGTTTTTATAGATTTCATCTTTGGATGTGCTCTTTTTTCCATTTCTATTCTGAAGAGACAAAGAATGCTCATTGACATGAGTGTTTGAAGGTGGAAAGTTGTGTGCCTCTAGCAGAAGTCGTCTTCAAGAATAAAGTGAAGTTGACCTAGTTTAGGTTACATTGTAATTGCAGGACCTACCATCCTTACCTCCTACTAATAAAACACTACTTTGTGTAATTGTAATCTTTTCATTGGCAGTGTGGTCTACATGTTTCTCCCACTGAAAAAAACATTGCTTCTTTTTTATAGGCATTAGGGTTAATTCTTAGGCCTACATGCTTCGTTTTTGTAAGGGCGAGGGCACCAAAGCATTTTTTTTCTTGTTAAAGGGCACCTATGAGGAAATTGTAAACTTCTACTAGGGCATTTCAACGGCACAAAGGCACTGACCAGGGCCCAATTTCATAGAGCTGCTGAGCACCAAAATTTGCTTAGCATAACATGTTGGCCTTCTTAAAAACAGGATTTCCAACCAAATTTCCACGTGATTTTCAGGATAAGCAAACAACAGCTAAATACCAGTGACGGGCAATATGCATCAAATGGCAATTTTGTTGGTAATCATGTTTTTATCAAGAAAGAAATTTCATGCTGAGCAAATTTTGGTGCTTAGCAGCTCTATGAAATTGGGCCCAGGGGCCTCTGTGAAGCACGATTCCTCACCACTCTAAAATCAAGCATAATCCATTGCATGTTTTCAATCACTTTTGATGAATTGAATGGCTGGGTCCAGACAAACAAGATTATTCCAGAGGCATTGCGTTATTTTGGGTGTTAAGTAAATCTTAGACTGCCAAATTGTGAAGCAAAGAGGTGCCACTCACAACCACTTAGCTTGTGAATGTATGTAGTTTGACTAAAAAATGATTGACTTATTTTTTTGTTTGATTTGGGGTTGAAGAATAAAATTGACTAGAGTGGGACTCAAACCAACGACCTCTGGAAACGTGCTGGCATTCTACCAACTGAGGTCAACTATGTTAGCGTTCTCCCTACTTTGTCAATATTTTTGTTTAGGGGGTGCCAGTCAGAAGCCATACATAAATACAATCATGAAGTACCCTGTAGCCAGGGATCTCGCCCAAAATTACCATACAGCCTGGGAAGCGGCAGCCAGGGGATCACCTTTTATGGGGATGCTCTTTTTTGTTTCAGATATCAAATATTACAAACCACATTTTGTTTTATTCTTTGGAAAACAATTGCGTATTGTTATAGTTTGCAATGGGGAATTGTGTTTTCCTTTCACCTACAACTCAGAAATGTTTCCTCCAAGGGTTTTCACTGCCTATCACTGGTTTGTTGTATGTTGTGTTCATTAAAAAAACGACAGAAAGTGAACAAATATCCTCCAGAAAAAAAACCCAATGGTACCCTTTGCCTTTAATGAAGAGATTTTCCATTTTCAACATGATTTTTCTGTCCTTTGGTAACGGATAAATATTTTATCTGTTAACCATCTCCATCATACAGCTTGTCATAGGATTTTAACGATGATTACTTTATTATGAGTTTGTCATCTTACTTGGCAATCTTTTTCTTCCCCCCCCCCTCTCTCTTTCTCTGTACAGGGCGAGCACGTAGCCTGCAGTGCTATAAGCCGATGCGGCAGATGGCTGGCCTATTCAGATGTGAATCGAGTCCGGCTGTTCCACTTGACTCATACCCCACTCTCCCTGGCCAAGGTAAGACACATACTTAAAGGGAATAGCTCCAAGACATCATAGCCCTTCGATCTTCTTCACTTTCATCAGCTTCCCGACGCCTTCGCTCGTCTTCAATTTGCTCATTTCCAGCTTTCCCCAACAAGCTATATACCCACCCACATTCAAGCAG
Organism: Asterias amurensis; assembly: GCF_032118995.1. NCBI lineage: Eukaryota > Metazoa > Echinodermata > Asteroidea > Forcipulatida > Asteriidae > Asterias > Asterias amurensis. Next base: position 7,408,274 of record NC_092650.1, on the reverse strand, counting down.
CTCCTTCATTAGACACTTTTAAATCTCAACTTAAAACCCATGTGTTCTGTCAATCTGGTTTTTGTAGCGCTTAGAAACTTGCGTATTATTATTATTGTTATTGTTATAATTATTGTCCTTTTAAAGAAAACAGTTCATTGAAAATGGTTGATTTTGTTCACAGAACCCGGGAAATTATAACATACATCATTGTAAGGGTAGAAACAAAAAAGGGTAAAACAAAAAATAAAATACTCTTTGTTCCCGATGTAAGTAAGGAATCTATTAAAATCACACTGCATGAAAACCTCAAACTCAAAATATATTTTTGATTCAGGGATGGATTTCACAAAGAGTTTAGACTATATCTTATCTCGAGTTGGGAAGAGTTACTCGTCTCTACTTAGGACGAGCCAGATGTTTTTTATATCTCCTAGGACTAGTCCTAAGTTAAGTCCTTACCCTTTGTGAAATCGACTCCTGATTGTCTCTGATTTAGAGTTAGTGAGGATTGGTGATCGCTAACACAGAATTCAGTGGTAAGCAGAGCCATGAAATAAGCCCCAGATCCTATAGCCTTGCTCAAGGCAGTTGCATTATTCGCTCCGAAAAGACGCCGCTGTAAACCGACCCGTATACCCTGTGCATGGTGCGTGCGATCACACCGCATGACCCACTCGTACACACACTGTCACATCGTACGACTACTGTGCACACAAGTCATCCGCACTTGACCCAATTCACCTGATGTCATCATCATCGAATAATCTTGGATGTGCGATAATGGTGGGCAATGTCGCTGTGCGATATTTAGTGAAGTGCGCGTTTTTTCGGCGATGCAGCGTTTACACGTAAACCTAACTGCCAACCAATGGTGAGCGTGCCACAGTCGCCGCGTGTGACGTGTGTGCAAGGGGTCAATAGACGATGTAATCTGTGACATCATACATTAGGTTTACAAAAGAGCCACCAAGCCTGGACTTCCTGCAGGCATGATTTGTACACAACCTTATGAAGGATACATAGAGATCATGCACTTTTCCAATGCTTTTCTACTTTGATACAATGAAAGGGGGGCACATCTCAAAACTTGTCCAGCTTTTACTTTCATAACTCTTGAATTTATGTTGGAATTTTGACACAAAATGTAAACTTTCCCATATGACCTGTGCAGTATCTTCCAAAGAATGTACAGGGTCACGCTTATTGTAAGCAAAGGTCGTAACCTAAACACCCAAACCAAAAACTCTTGATAAAATTGTCCTTCATCAATGGATGGATGTTTGGTTACCTTCTTTATTCTTGATTTTTGGGGTTGAACAAAGAATTGACTTGAGTGTGGTTCCAATCCCACTCTAGTCATTTCTTTGTTCAACCCCAAAAATCATTTCAAAATTTATCCAGTCAGTTTTCCTTGTGGTTTATATTGATATCTTCTTGATTCTTATCTAATCAAAGGTCCCGGCCCTTCCATCCGGCCTTCAACCTGCACACCTAATGACATTCACTCAGGACTCAGAGCAGTTAATCCTAGCCTCACAGAATGGATCAGTGCAAGTAAGTACAGATTAGATAATCTCACAAAATACAAAGTGGGCTCAATTTGCAGCGGAAAAAAAGGTAGATTAATTTTGCAATACGACTCTTGTCTTCTGGCACATATTGACAGTCCATGAGATTAATCCATGTTAGAAAAGTGGAACAAATTGTCATTGAGAGTAACTGGCTTATAAACATGTAAATGGGTGGGATGCTTTAATAATTAAACAACGTTAAAGACAGTGGACACTATTGGACACTATTGGTAATTGTCAAAGACTAGTCTTCACAGTTGGTGTATTGATCTCTGCATAAAATTACAAACCTGTGAAAATTTCAGCTCAATCGGTGGTCTCGCTCGGTGAAATGTTGATTGCATATCTAAATATCCTTGCTATAATGCTAATTTGACAATCTGTAGGTGGTACGAGTTGACAGCATACAGCCCAACCTGCTTCACACCTTCCCCCCTACGGAGGACTCCATCACTCTCCTCACAGTCAGCACAAATGGTAAATTCGTTGCCGCCTCAGACAACAAAGGAAACATTCTCGTCTATAACCTCACGACCAAAAAGGTACGCTGTTCATGCATATCATCACAGGAACTTGTTTGTTTGCCGTATAATAAAGAAAAACACCACTTATGGACAATTTGATAAGAAAATACTCATCACTTGTTTTCTGCTTGGGAAAGCATACGTGATTGAAAAACACAATTCAGGAGGTATTTAAAGACACTGGACACTATTGGTGAATATCAAAGACTAGTCTTCACAGTTGGTGTATCTCAACATATTGCATAAAATAACAAACCTGTGAAAATTTGAGCTGAATTGGTCAATATTTTAGTGAGAAATGAACTCTTTCTCAAAGACGAACTGACTTTAGAGGGAGTCGTTTCTCACAATCTTTTACACAATCAACAGCTCTCCAATGCTCTATACCAGGTCAGTCTTTAAGTTAAGATTTTTTTTTTAGTAATAACCAAATTTGTACCTTCCCTTTAAGGATGGGTTCTTGAAAAGAGTTTGGAATTTCTAAACCAAATGTTGCACCATCCCTTTTTGACCCGTTGCTTGAAAACTGGACGGTTAGAACCAATGTGATCTTCAAAAAACCAATTTATGGTACCATCATCCATGGATGGTCAGGTCTTGATAATTCCAGATATGAAATTAATATACACAAAAAAATGAATGCTGTGCCATCTCCATTGAGAAATATTATTATTATTATTATTTTTTTTTATAACTCTTAACAGTCTTTTTGGGCGGTGATTTTTTATATCTATATAAAAGTCGACGTATATCATTGACACTTAATTTGAGTCCTACTTGAGCACAAGATGAAAGCATTAGACAGCAATGTAAGTCAGTGACTGGATTATACGAGATACACTTCTAAGACCCCGCAGGGGAGTATGTTATTGCCCCTCCTATTCCAATTCAATCCCTCGAGGTTACCTTGGATCAACATTTTAAATTAAAGGATCTTTTTCCTTTTCTTTTTTGGGGGGTGTCAGGAATATTTTGTGGTCGGGGTTCTGAGCACCAGACATAGGAACTCTTTAAGTCCCCGAGATAATGTGATTTACGGTACATTCTCTGCTCTGTGAGCCCTGGGGCTACATAACAGATCCAGTGGTATATGCCACTCGACTCGCTCTCCGGGGGACTATTATGTACTTTTTCCGCTTACCAGTGAACTGACGAGGCTGTTATTTGCTAAGCGTCGCAAGGGAAATCTACTAAGCTGCTCAACTTTTTTTGTTGGTATAACTGCCACTTACTTGTAAGCAGAAGTTGTTTCCGGTAGGTAACTATACTTCTGATGGTAACAACTACATGTACAAGATTTTTTCTGACCACACCCTTCAGAATTTTAGTCCTGACAACGTTTTTTTTTTCTTCTTTTTTCTCAGACAGAAATGTTTATTTTTGTCAATCACACTCCTATTATTATTATTATTATTATTATTATTTATTTATTTATTTTTTGAGGGGGGGGGGGGGGAGAGTGTGCAATTTCTCAGATTTCTTTCTAAGAATCGCAGTCTAAAATACCTCAACTTATTATCCACCCATTCCTGAAATCAATAAACACTTGAACTAAGCAGATATTTTAGATCAATGTTTTCCAAGCTCAGGCGTTTTCAATGGCTTGTCCAGGTGTCCAGCATGCATCTAAGTAGTTTAATCAGACAAAGAAATTGACAAACATGCAAAACTTGTCAATACTTTTGTTATACAATGTATAAGTTTAGTTACAAATGGAGTTTTGAGTTTTCAAGTTATTTATTTCGACCCACCAACAACAAATAAGCTCCACTGCTGGACCATTTACATTGTGTACTTTAAGTTCAAGTTTAAAAACAAAAACATCAAAAGTTCATGACAGGGTTGGTTGAACAGACTTTTAATGCACTCTCTTCATGGGAGACACTGGGGACAGCTCAGCGTGTCTAGAAGGCAAACAGTGGAGATGTTTACATGGATCGGGAAAAGTACTCTGGTCTTAAGAACTATTATAAGTTGGCTGCTCTTTGTTTACTTAGGAAGGAGTAGCAATTGTGTGGGGTTCAAATCTACTTTGATTTGGGTAAATGGGAGTGTCGTGGCTGAGCGGTTAAGCTCTGGTGTTTCTGTTCAGCAGAGTGTTTGTTCCGAATCCCGGTCATGACACTTGTGTCCTTGAGCAAGACACGTAACCATACGCTTCTCTCCACCCGGGTGTACATGTACAATATTTTTATTGGTACCTGTGAGGGCAGAGATGGTTTATGTGAATGATAAGCATGGAATGCGGTAACTCGCAGCACCGGCTGTATACTCCTCAGGGAGCTGAGATGGTTTAAGGAATGATTTAAGGCCCAGTGACCAGGGGTAACAATGTTGAAGCCCTATGAGCGTCACTGCATGACGGACCTGAGCGCTATATAAGAAGCCACTAAGTTTATTTTTATTAATATTATTATTAAGAAGGAAAGGGTATAGCAACTGTTGGAAAAACGTCTTAATTGTTACGCTTAGTGATGAATGATTTAGGTTTAAACAAATATAAATTGACTTGAGCGTGACTTAATTTATTGACCTCAGGATTAACGTACTAGCACACTACCAACTTAGCTATCCAGTCCGGTCATGGCTGTCTCTATAAGTCAGCATCTTAATACCGAATGAAATTACAGTAAACTTATGCTTTGATGTTCCTACAAAATCTCTGAACAAGTTTTGCAACTGCAGGTTTTTTTCCTTGTTAGTTTTCCGATTAAATATTTTAATTTACAAGAAAAGAGGCCGGCCGATACCCCGATGCCTGATACATAGCCTTGAGTCTCCCCAGTAGATAGTAATCAAATACTGATGGTCGTGTGTTGATTTTACAGTTGCAGTGTCGACTGCCGGGCTATAACCACCAACCTAGCGTCATGGCCATTAATCCCCATACAATGCTTCTAGTCATCATCTACACGGATCGCACGGTGAGTTGGTCCCCGCAAAGCCTCATTGTGTGTGTGTGGCGTCTTCCCCATTTCATGTTGTTCACCTTTTCATCGCCCTTAAAGGGACAGTTTTTGAAACTTGGGAATTAAGTTGACGTCTTTTTCAGAAAATCTCTTCTTCTTTTTCTTCAACTTTTTGCTAGAATTGAATATCATTAATGTAAGTGAATAGTGACTGAAGTTTTGGGTGCTTTTTTGGGGGGGGGGTAGGTTTGGTTGTCCTTTTGTAAGATTTTGATGGGCAAAATGGGATCTTAAAGTTGGAAGTATTTTTTTTAATTCTTGAGACTTTTGTGTTATTTTCAGAAAGGCTTAATTCTTTCCAAAACTTTTTTTTTTTTCATATAGATTTTTGTTAATTAAGGTAAAAAAAATTCCTACAAATTTAGTCACTGTGTGAGGGAAACTCGAAGGAAGCTTCTTAAGGAATTGGACATTTACAGCCATTGACGTAATTGTTACTCAATTACAATATGTTTCTTTGTTCATCTTTGTTCATCAAGTATTGGATTTCGTACAAAACCTGAACAGTCTGTCAAAATTTAAACCAACGAAATTGTTGTACCTTCACTTTAAGATGAGTAATGCTCAAGTGGTAATCCACACGCCTTGTCTCACCAGGCTGTGTTTAGTAAGCAAGGAATCGAGACTGGCTCTTCTTCCTTGATTGACCCTCACACTTCCCGATAATCTACTGATATTCCAATGAACCGCAACCCCCCCCCCCCCCCCCCCCCCCCCCCCGTTACAAAAAAAACACCAGAGACACACTCAAGTCTTCACTGTTTGCCACCTGAATTCACAATGATAAAAATGTTCCCCACAAAAGATTTTGGGGGGCCAGCCATTTTGAATGATTTTGGGGATCCTTCTTAGATCTTTTCTCCTCATTGAAACCTTGTTCGAAACTGGTAAAGATCAGCACCTCACATGTAGATTTAATACTTAGTTCCTTTTAGTACTTACTTTGATACCTATCTTCAGCTTGAGCAAAGAGAAATATTTATATGTTTTAATTATGACACCGATGGGGTACATTCTGCAGCCACTGGGGGAACTTAGCTTTAAGTGTAATTTGAGACCGATGGGGTGCATTCTGCAGCCACTGGGGGAACATAGCTTTAAGTGTAACTTGAGACCGATGGGGTGTATTCTGCAGCCACTAGGGGAACTTGGCTTTAAGTGTAACTTGAGACCGATGGGGTACATTCTGCAGCCACTGGGGGAACTTAGCTTTAAGTGTAGGCCCTAACCGGGGTTGCCTCGCGACGACCAGAATGGACCTTCATTCTGCTGATCAGAAACACCAGAGCCCGAGTCCAGTGGACTTGACCACTCTCTGAGGCTCCCCTGATTCCATTAAAAAAGGCGATCCTAAACATTTGATGCACTCAGAGTGTATAGTCTGTGAAGTACATGTAGCAAAAACAAATTCTCTAAAGATTTTGAATATTTTCTCTTTTTCGGAAACTGTTTTCTAGATCACAGAGTATGATTTCCTCAGACAGGGGATTAGTGCCTGGGCCAAGAAACTCAATAAAGCTGGCCACCACGAGGCCTGGCTGGGACGACGGGAGCCTATCACCACAGTGACCTTTGACCCAGAGAACAGGGATCGCATGCTGCTGCAAGACTCACAGGCCTTCTATGTGATCGACAAAAAAAAGGTAAGAATTACTTTAAATAAGACGTAAACTTGCGAATACACCGTTTTTGTGGGGATGTTGGCTCTGAAAAGAGTCGGTTTGGTCTCGACACTTCAAACAGTATATGCTGCTCGTCTAAAGGAGAAAGCTGGATTGCCGGTGGTGATGCTGCTTAAGTAGAGCTTGAGAGATCCATATTTTGGCTGTTGGAAAGGAGTATCCAAGTGGCCAAACTACTGGTTTGTTTGTGACGTTTTGAACAGTTTGCTCTCGTTGTCTACAGGAGAAGCATGGAATCCGTGTGTATGGATGAGTGGAAGAAAAATAATTAGTTACAAATAAAGGAACAGATTCTTGCATATCTAGTCACCTTTAAAGACATTCTAAATGACGGCTTCCCTTCATGATCCATTAACAGTGACATCACTTGCCCACAGCGTCTAACCTGACTTCTATTAGGTGAAAGACAAAAAAATCCATGAAAGTAATTCCTTTCCCCCTCGGCAGAGCTAGGGAAACCTCAGGGGCATGTACAGTAACTGATAAATCATAGACATCACTTCGGTCTTGGTCAATAACTAACCACCCAGTCTAGGGCTATATCACTACAAGCGCGAAATCCATGACAAAATGTGTGATAAGGGATCCCATATCGTGATGGAATTTATGAAGTTAAGAAGCTTGGCTCATTTATGAAATTGGGGGGGGGGGAGAGTGCTGACGACGAAGCCATCAGGTATATCAGATTACAGTTGTATATTAAAAGCAGATTGCTTCATTTGGTTTGGAAGAATTGATCGTAGCAATTCTTTTTGTTGGTAAAAGCACTTCATGATGGTACATCATTGGTGTTTTAAAGGCAGTGGACACTATTGGTAATTACTCAAAATAATTATAGCATAAACCCTTTCTTGGTAACAAGTAATGGGGAGAGGTTGATAGTATAAAGCATTGTGAGAAACGGCTCCCTCTGAAGTAATGTAGTTTTTCGAGAAAGAAGTAATTTTCCACGAATTTGATTTCGAGCCCTCAGATTTAGAATTTGAGGTCTCAAAAATCAAGCATCTGAAAGCACACAACTGTGTGTGATAAGGGTGTTTTTTCTTTCCTTATTATCTCGAACTTCGACGACCAATTGAGCTCAAATTTTCACATGTGTGTTATTTTACGCATATTTTATGCATATGTTAAGATGCGAAGTGATATGTTAGGTGAGAAGACTTGTCTTTGACAATTACCAATAGTGTCCAGTGTCCTTAAATCTGTTTACTCAATTTCCTTATTGATTATAAACTCTTAAATGAGTTTTAGCAAAGATTCAAAGAAATTGCACCAGTACGTGTCTGTATAAGTTTGGTAATGACTCTTTAAAATGAATGGTAACAAAAACTTACTTGGTCAGAAGTACAGCAGCTTTCGATAGCAAAATGCATTTAAAAAAAAGTTCTGCGACCAAGGAAATGTAATCGGAGAAGTGTTACTGACAGTTTCATTTCTCAGACTGGGTATTCCAATTGCAGTTTATTCTTTCTGCATGGACATGGACATCTCCAGATTCTCTGCAATATCTCAAAAATGCTACCACCTTTGGAAATGAAATTTTCCCAGGTTAGCTTTATGGTATAGTATACAATGTATATCTACAACTATATAGAATTTTTTAAAATCCAGTTGGTTCCATTAATCAAACGTACACACGCCTTTTAACAGGCATGCAACTCTTCCGCGGAATTCCGCGTTTTTAGTAAAAACAAAATAATAAAAAATAAAAAAAAATTATAATTTTTTTTTTTAAATCTGATTTTTTTAAAGCCTAATATATGCCTGGCAACAACAGTGTACAACTACAATCATGTAAAATAAGCCTAGTACATGCTAACAATGCACCTAAGAGCATAATAAACCTCAAAATTTTCTTTTTTTTTAAACAGGCAGTTGCATGCCTGTTTTAAAGACCTACTTGTTTTAATCAAGGTAACCAAAGCGAAGTAAAATACTGGCGTCTTGCCAGAATGCCATATTGATATTGCACTTGAGCATCTCAACTAAGATGATTGCAGCATAGACACTAGACAGTACTGTGAACAGTCAAGCAAGGTTTAACTACAGACCTTTCCAAAAAAACTTTCTTGATTCTGTGGTGATGACTTAAAGGGAAGCATAAAATAACAAGCCTTCTGGCTAGAAGTCTTTTATTATTTTAGTGAGAAATTACCTCTTTCTCAAAATCTATGCTACGAATCAGAGGGAGCCGTTTCTCACAATGTTTTATACTATCAACAGCTCTCCAATGCTCGTTACTGAGTCAGTTTTTAAGTTAATATTTGTTTTGAGTAATTACCAAACGTGTACCTTCCCTTTAAGGCTATTTTCATAGGACTAACAGTCTGTCTTATGTCAGTTTCTAAACTTGACAAGTGCCGGCAGTTTGACCTTTGTGCTCCCATTTGTTTTTATTACAATCATAATTTCATGATGGCAAACGACAAAAAGAAGTTTTCATAACTTTTTATTCTGTTGACAATTTTAACATTTGGAGCCTTAGTTAAACACAAAGTTGGTAAACTCTAAACGGTCGCTAAAAATCACAAACACTTAAGCTACTTTTCAGGGCCTCGCTAGCAATGAAAGGAATTTCTGTTCAGCGGGTCATTGACCGCAGGGGGTCAAGTGTAAGTGCGCTTCTTCCCCGAAAATCAATGAATGTTCTGGAACACGGAGCCAGTCCTAGAAACTCAATAAAAGCGTCTGGAAGAATGCTGTGGAAAAATGTGTTAATAGTATCATTTTTGAAAAAGCAGGGAATTGTATCTAAGAGGGGGGGGGGGTCTGAGAGAAGCCAGGGGCACTTATTCTGAAAACAGAGCACGGTGTAAATGTCTGTTGCCAGCGGCTGGCAAATATTTCATAGAAACTGTGAATGAGTAATATAGCACAATGTGATGTCATGACATTATGTTTGTCAGGAATTCTGCCTGGTTGTAGTAGAGAGTCGTCGTAAAAGAATTACGATCAGACGGGGAAGTGTGGAATGTCGTAGAAGGCAAAGAAAGAGTTGTTTCTTTTTTTTTCAATACTGAAATCTGTCAATATTTTGGTATAGGTAAGGTTTATCAACTTTGTTCCTGATTGTTTTCATTGTAATCAGTATGTTGGAAAGAGAATACTTAGGGCGGACATGTTGAAATTTTCTCAAGGGTGGGGGAGGGGTACTTTATTTAACTGACTTATTTTTTTTTTTACTGAGGGCAGTGTTTATATTTGTAATTTCCTTGTGGTGTGTCATGGCCAAGAGGTTAAGAGCACCAGACTCAAGCTCTGGTGTTTCTGATCAGCAGAGTGTGGGTTCGAGTCCCGGTCGTGGCATTTGTCTCCTTAAGCAAGATACACTTTACCGTCATTGCTTTGTCCTTCATATGGGACATTAAAGCCATTATACACTTTCGGAAAAGAAAAAAAAAAGGTTCACAGATTTACAAATAACTTACAGGGTTTACAACAGGTAATGGAGAAAGACTTCTCTTGAAATATTGTTCCATGAAATGCTTTACTTTTTGAGAAAACATTAAAACAATTATCAATTCTCGGTATCGAGAATTACGGATTTATTTTAAACACATGTCATGACACGGCGAAACATGCGGAAACAAGGGATGACCGATTGAGCCTAAATTTTCACTGTTTTGTTAATTTATATATTTGTTGTGATACACAAAGTGTGGACCTTTGGACAATACTGTTTACCGAAAGTGTCCAATGGCTTTAAGCCCAATGTACATGCTTAAGAACCCAAAGAGTAGGGGTTAAACCCTGTGTTTCTGTTTCACATAGCAACTACCCTTGTTTACAGGTTTCCTCAGGCTTGTGAGCTACAGTGATAAGGTTCACTTATGAGGGATCCTTGGTTTCCTTATAAGAAATATAAATTATTAATAGTAATAATCAAGAACAGCAATAATTCAAAAAACCTAAGACAGTTTATCCATTCTGATTGGTTGAGAGGGCATCACGTGGGGGTGTTTGAACGGATGATATAACACCAGTAAAAAGTGTTGAAACATTGGCGTAACACGCGAGCTTGCACCTGTGCTTATAAGACAGTTTCTTCATTCCTCTTGGTCGAGAGAGCAACGGCTGGAACAACAGTTGTGCCGCATCACACGATACGCGCACAGCAATCACCTTATAAAGAGTTGTCTACCCAAGGGCCTTACCATTTCATTGCTGGAGGGCCGGTTGTGTTGAAAGAAATCATTGAACAAGATTATAATTTTTGCATTTATTTTACTTTTTGACCAAAAAGTTTTGATGTTTTTGACCGAAAAGGTACTTATGAATGGGAATCAAAGTGTGTTGAATCGGTTTTCAACTAGTGGTTTAAACTCGCCGAGGCCTGGTTCTTGATAATTTACCTCGACTTCGTCTTGGTAAAATTATCAAGAACCAGGCCTCGGCGGGTTTGAACTGCTAGTTAAAAACCTCTTCACCACACATTGATTCCCTTATTAATACTACCATGAAGTTGAGTAAGAAGTCATTTTGGGAATCAAGTCACAATGTCCGTTCTTCCACTGCCCTGTAATAGATCACAGTGCACTTTAATTTGCAGACATCGTTTTCCAGCCTAGTTCTGCCGTTAACATTAGAATTGGGGACCTCCATTGCTTCGCTCAGACTACTCATTATTCATAGCTGATGGTGGTTTAGAATGATTGGTTGGTGTAGCAACTTTACACTAAGTGAGATCCATTCTCTAGTTTTTGGTGATTACCATAATTTGTCTGCTCTTACAGATGGATCATAGTGCAACGTAGTTGACAATCACCATCGTTTCTCAAAGTTACTGAGCAATTTTGATGAAGTAGTTGGTAATTTTCTGTCTGAAAGGTTTCATTTCAGAACATTGAAGCTCTACAACCCACACTCGATGTTTCAAAGCTGACGTCGAATGTGGGGGTCGTTATTTGAGCTTAAATGAAGATTGGGTACAATTCTGTGCCTCATTTCCTTATTTAACACTGTCAGGCTCGTCTATCTGCGCTAAAAGCTTTTAGTGTGGGTATGCATTTATTTGTTCATGTTACACACAAAGTTGAGTCACACAAATTTTTTAAGCTTTGTTCTATCATTGGATCTGTCAAACTGTAAACCATGATCTTCAAAAATCCCTCTCATTGATCAAGGAAACTGAATGGATGTTGCCATGATCTCCGCTCCCTTCTTCTTCTCATTGAATGTCATGAATGCTGAATGGGAGCTCAAAATATGTGACCTGTCGCCACAAAATGAGCTGAAAATTTGAATATCGGTATATCTGAATTCTGCAGACAAAGAGCTTTCTTAAGGTGTATATAACACTTGGGGTAACAATAATCTTCCAAGCCAACAGAGCTTTTGGAAACAAGAGAGTTCTCACTTATCTATTGAGAAAGATTTGACTTTGAAATGGGAAATGGCACAGATCAGCTCATTTCGACGTGACAGGTCACATATATTGGTTGGGTTGTCACAGGATTGAAGTACCCAACACATTATGTGACAGGCGAATCAAATAAACCTTATACCTTGGCCAAGATATTAGCCCTCAGTTATACGAGCGAGTAGAGTGTCTCTGACAGGACAGGATATGAGTTGAGAAAACTGCAAAGAACTGCGGGGGAAAGGTGGTAAGAGGGGAGTCAGGAACTAGATTCTAGAAACGCCTGAGGAGGGACGTTAGTATGGGATGGTGTTTGTCCACCTACTACGCCCTACAGTCCTCGCCATTGAATGATTTTTTTTTTGCTTTTTCTTTTTTCGAGAAAGTCTCTCTATCCCTCTCTCTCATTCTCGTTTACACAAACGCACTAATCCACCACCAAAAAGTGCTTATTTTGCCGGCCATTCATATTCTTTAAAAATTCCCCATTGGGTGTGTGTGTGTGTGTCTGAAAAAGTATTGTGATATCTGTCCGGAGACTGTCAGTTTGGAATCATGGAATTAGGCGAGAGTAGCGTTGGATTTGACGACGGCCAGGAAAAAGAGTTGGGGTCGGAGGCAGATGAAGGCTTGTTGGGTTGTTTTAAGATGAATTGCCATGTGGTATCGGTGATTTTTCAGGAATGTGTGTGAACATCGGGATGTGTTAATAATAATAAGAACACTTATAGTGTGCCGGTATCCACCACAAGTGATGCTCATGGCGCAAGGAAGAAACACAAAATTAATGAAAAGCAGCTGTGAAAAAAAAGGGTTTTGAGGACCTTTTTGAACCTCTGAATAGAAGACGTGTTACGGATATTAATGACAAAGAAGACAATGGTCATGAAGTCAACTTGCTCCATTGTTGAATAGTAGTTGTTTGTCAAGGCAACAGTAGCTATAGAGTTGTGTACAGGGTTGAATAAGCAAGCTGTTATGGTGGGGGTGTATGGAAGAGATGGCGTAGTTCCATTAGCAAAAGTCAAAAAGTTACCTCCTCTACAGATCAGTCAAAGTCCTCTTAAGAGCCTTTAAAATTGTCGTACTGGTTCCACAAGAGTTAAACTATCAGATGATCAAACAATATCATGCTTATTAATAATGAATGCAGAAAAGACACCATAATAAGCGAGAGCCGTGTGAGAGGCCAACACGGAGGCGCACACTACATCTTCGTACATCTTCCTCTTGACTGTGTCTTGAAGGGTGTGAGCTCACAATCAAGAGGGGGATGGCGAAGCTTTCTTGTGTCCAAAACTCTAGGTTACCTTTTAAAAAATTTTTTTATTCACGAATGATCGCCCTAAGTAAGGGTTTATAAGTCACTCTTTGTATGGTGCTACAAGAAGACTTATTATTTAATGTGAAAAAAACTCAGGGGAGGTGAAGTTAGGAATTGACATTCCTCTTAAAACAGTCTAGATTATAGGATAGAGGAAAACATGCACAAGGCAAGGAGTTCAACAGAGATGTTGTACATTTACATGTAATAAAGCTGTTGGAATGGCTCGTGTGTTCTACAGCCAATCAAGAGTGTATGGGTGAGAAGAAACAGAAAGTCTGGTTTCACACTAAAGAGTAATGAGTATGTAAAATCTCTAAAATGTAACACCCTGTGTGCTCCAGAGATTTATCTCAAGACCAAGCTTAGACAGGGCTTTTAAACTATTTACAATCATGCCCCATTGTTGGGCAGTTGAGTGACTGAATTAGTCGCAGAATGGTTGGCTTTAAGATTAGGTTATTGAGTTGATTATATAATTGTGAAAGTTGCTTTAATGTTTATTTTCCCTTTTTTTATTCATTTTGCCAGCCACTTCCGACAAGATATGACAAATTGTTCAGTCGAGGATTGGGCAGTCCACCCCAGGGAGACAACCAACAACATGGATTTAGCATCTGCCAAAAGTACAAGGTTGGTCTAGCTCATTATCTTTTTGCTGTTTTAAAGACAGTGGAAACTATTGGTAATTGTCAAAGACTAGCCTTCACAGTTGGTGTATCTCAACATATGCATAAAATAACAAACCTGTGAAAGTTTGAGCTCAGTCCGTCGTCGAGTTTGCGAGATAACAATGAAAGAAAAAACACCATTGTCACACGAAATTGTGTGCTTTCTGAAACTTACTTGGTAACGAGTAGCGGAGATATGTTGATAGTATAACAAATTGTGAGAAATGGCTTCCTCTGAAGTAACGTAGTTTTCGAGAAGAGGTAGTTTTCCACGAATTTGATTTCAAGACATCAGAATTAGATTTTGAGGTCTCGTAATCAAGCATTTGAAAGCACACAACTTTGTGTGACAAGGGTGTTTTTTCTTTCATTATTATTTCGCAACTTCAATGACCAATTGAGCTCAAATTTTCACACGTTTGTATGCATGTTGAGATACACCAAGTGAGAAGACTGGTCTTAGACAATTACCAATCGTGTCCAGTCTCTTTAAGTTCTCGTAAACCAGAACACTATGTTAAAATTTGGAAACTTTCCAAAATGTTTTTTGTTTGTACACTCAACGCTTTTCTTTCATGCGGGGAAACTAGTGCATTCTCCTTCTTTCTAAACGCCCAAGTTGGAAACATTCTGAAAAGAGACATCCTGTTTGATATGCTTCGCTGGTTTATGCTACAAATAGTTTTGTTGACTGTGATCAGCAGAGCGTCACAGAAATATATGTTTTTAGCCAGTTAAAGTTCCGTTGAGTCCTTCTACCCTTAATCTCACAGTTGAAAAGTTCTTTTCACCTTTTTTTTTACAAAAAAAGAATTGGAGATTATTTTTAGGCATTTGAAATGCTTTGTTGGTTATCAGGGCCAAGGTACGGCTGGTACAATTACTCCCAACTTAACCTCCATCAAAATACATGGACCTACATTTTCAAAAACGTTATAGGTTTTGTGGGAATGAGGGGGGGGGGGGGGTTGGGGATGGGTGGGTGTTGCACAATGCGACATGAACACTGCTCCACAAATTGCCAAAGCCAAACAGGACACTGTAAAAGGACACTCATTTCATAACCAGGCTTGTTCTATACACCAATTCAGGCGCGCAGGTGTTTTTTCTTTCATTATTATTTCGCAACTTCAATGACCAATTGAGCTCAAATTTTCACACGTTTGTATGCATGTAGAGATACACCAAGTGAGAAGACTGGTCTTAGACAATTACCAATTGTGTCCAGTCTCTTTAAGTTCTGGCCCAACACAAAAACAAATCTTGGATCCTGAAAAAACCCCAGGAACAAACATTTCTTGAAAATCGTAAACCAGAACACTATGTTAAAATTTGGAAACTTTCCAACATGTTTTTTGTTTGTACACTCAACACTTTTCTTTCATGCGGGAAACTAGTGCATTCTCCTTCTTTCTAAACGCCCGAGTTGGAAACATTCTGTTGTGCACAGAGACATGAGAAAATCATGTTTCTTTTCACCCTTTAAGGAAATTAAATGTTTTCCTCAACGACTATCACAATTTCCTTGCCAGGACATCATGGTAGACTAATGTAGATCACTGACCACAAATATTTGCAACTAAATAAAAACCGAATCACCTTAAAAATTGTGCTCGTCTTAGGTGAATTAGGGGGGAAAGACGCGGAAACTGTATAAAATAGCCTTTAAAATGAGATTTTGTCAGAATTTCAGTATTTTCCTCTGTGCTTAATTTAAAAAAAATATATCAAGAATGTAGTAAATTGTCATTTCATACAGCCATGTCAGAGAAATCGCATAGATTGTTGAGAAAGACATTAAATTTGCATAAAAAGAGAAAAGAAACATGATTTCCTTATGTCTCTGTACACAAAACTAGGCAAATGTTACCTCAGCAATGGCCGCGGTTCTTAACACTTGCGCGCCCGGTGCGTGCCTGAATTGGTGTATGCATCACATATAGGGGTTCCATTAACCCGTCTAAATGTGCCGACTGCAATGCCTGATGATTCTTATACCTTTCTTGCGTCTTTTTTCCCTTCTTTTCTGAACAGCCATTGCTGCATGCTGGGTACTTTGGCAAACCAGGCTGGTTAGTGGTTGTAGAGCGCCCTCTAGAGGAGATCTACGAGAATCTACCATCCACGCTCCCGGAGAAGAAGTTTGGAACATAAGTTTACATCCTTGGCCAATGGTTGGCCCTCGCTTGGAGAGAATTTCACTTTGGTTTTTATTTGGTTAAACTCAGGACCCATTTTCACAAAAAAACCTGGTTCTATTATTCTTAATATTTTGTGCTCACAAGATTTGAAGAAGTTTAACGATTGTTTGTTTGTACATAGTATTTTATTCACTTCAACTTTGTGGATAGTACAGCACTTTGGCAGGGGGGGGGGAGGGAGAACGGAAACATGTGAGAGTTAAGTTTCAACGTATACTTAAACGTGAAATTAATAGTGAACTTGATTAGCGTTAAGAGAATTTTTAAGACAAATGTTGGAGGTGGATAGGGTTCCTTTTACTACACACCCATATTAAACAGAGAAAATGAAAATCTCAAAAGGTACATGAGTTGCGCTTCAAGGAAAAACTTTTTTAAGTGAAGTGTTGGTTGGGTAGTCATGACATTTGATTTCAAAGACAGTTGGTCGACCGTTCAAACGCTAGTCTGTCTCTTTTGCTGCTTTTCTATACCAAACACAAAGGCGCAATCGACCGAAATGCTAAATGATGGGAAAATACTCTATTTGCATTGTTTTTTTGTTTCTCCAAAATTTGCTTGCATGAAATGTGACCTCGTATTTACATGCAGGATAAGTTACAATCAATGTTGCATTACTAAGTACTTCATACTCGAAAATGAGTGTTACTCCAGTACTGCTTTGATGTTATTCATACTCGTGCTCTCACTCATACTCGGTTAGCAAAATACTCAGATAGCAAGATACTCAAACTCAAAGTCCATACTCGATACCGGGCAGAAAAAATATCTGTACCCAAATTCATGTACTTGATACCTGATAAAAAATATACGTGTACCACAACTTTAAATACGCATGGGCAAAGTACCACTTTCCTTTCTGTGTACATGGAATGAATAGAAGAATAAAATTCTGGAACAATTAAAATTAAATTGTTTATGATGTATTCGTGTTTTAAAGACAGTTCATATCAATCAAGTCAAAGCTATAGCATCTCCAGCCTGCCCAGTGATCTTGGTCCAGACGACTCAGTCCGGCATGCAGGAAAAAAAGGAGCTCTTAAGTGCTGGGCAATCTGGTGTCCTGCTTCGGTTTAAGTCTAGAAGGAGAAACACCTCCCACGAGAGGCAGTTCCCCATGTGGGTTCCCAGAGAAGGGTTCAGCTAGCTACAAGATCCAGGTGATGGACGCATTGTACTGCTTCCTGCTTCGGTGTAAAAGTCTAGAAGGAGAAACACCTCCCACGAGAGGCAGTTCCCCACGTGGGTTCCCAGAGAAGGGTTCAGCTAGCTACAAGATCCAGGTGATGGACGCAGTGTACTGCTTCCTGCTTCGGTGTAAGTCTAGAAGGAGAAACACCTCCCACGAGAGGCAGTTCCCCATGTGGGTTCCCAGAGAAGGGTTCAGCTAGCTACAAGATCCAGGTGATGGACGCAGTGTACTGCTTCCTGCTTCGGTGTAAGTCTAGAAGGAGAAAACACCTCCCACGAGAGGCAGTGCCCCATGTGAGTTCCCAGAGAGCTAGCTACATTACAAGAACCAGGTGACGGACGCAATGTACAGCAACCTTGAGACGACATTGACAGTAACTCACATCTCCTGTGTTTTTAACCCGATCGATGATGTTGACATCCCTCATCTTTTGAGGCACTGCACCTTCTCGCCAGCAAGTGCCAGGAATTTTGTATAGGGTTTCCAGCAGGGCGTGTTTGACGGACTTGGTGATGACGTCAAAAATCGCTTGGCATTCGCAGGAAGTATTAACCAGGCTTTAGTTACACTTCCACCATGCAAACTTTTAAATCCTACAGACACCACTCGACGTGAGCAAGCAATTGGAATGAATAGTTATGCAAAGTCTGAATAAGCAGATTGGCTACGGCTTTGGCTATTGACAACATCAACATTGAAGAATGGGACTATTGAGGCTTCCAGACAAAGCCGCGGTCAAAGCCATCGATTCCAACATGGCTTTATCTTCCAAAATGGATGCACAATCCCTTTAGCATCTGCCAGGAAAACACTGCAGACAAAATTGTTGATATTCTAGGCACATTCATGAGGACCTTCCTTCAATAAAATCCAGAGGAACGATTGGGTAATTTAATTAAGCTACTGCCCTTTGGCTTACTCCCCTGTTTTATAAGGGGGGTTAAGGGAGAGGGGGCAGTTATACAGCTCCCATACAGCTCCGATTTCACCCCATGAGGTCATGTTTGATAACCTAATCAGTGCTTGCTTTCATTTGCATAAATTTTGCCATTTACAAGAACAACCCAGTCTTCGGAAAATTCCGTGGCAAAATTACTTGACATATTTCTCTCTCAGATTTGAGATCTTTTAGTACAAATGTATCTTGCAATTTTAAAGTCATTCATTTTTTACATTTGATTGGAAGTCTTACATTTATGGGTTGTTTTCTTGTCTATGTATTAGTTGGAAATGAACAATTGACGAAAGCGATGTCCTATTTTTAACACTGCGAATACTATGGTTATTTTATTTGAACTGTTTGTATGAATTAATCAGAATTAATCAATGCTACATGTAGTAAAGGGCTATTCACGACATTCAATATTAAATATTTGTTATTTTAAAATATTGAATGGCTTCATAATATTATCTATACTATGCAGAACAAAAAACAAAGTAGTGCCTCAACTGAACCAAATATGTGACCCGCTACGTGAAAATGAGTCGGATGTCGCCCGATGCATTATTGAGTTATAGACAGTTTTATGTGGGGGGGGGGAACTTTTTTTTTTTCTTTTTTTCTTTTCTTTTTAAGATCTTTATTTGCATGGTTAACCTTGGGAACACTTACCTTAAGGCAAAAAAGCTATGAATGCAACAATTTTGTTATCATACTTATGTCTAATTTGTATCCTTTTGCACCCAATGGTAGTTTAAAACATCACTTTACTTGAAATTCGTTTTTCAGAAAAAATGATGTATTGGCTAATTTCAAACGGGAGTAACTCAGCAACGCCACACACCCCAAAGCTTAGACATATACCAAATTACTGCTGCTGTGTTCTTTCCAGCCATGCATGCAACTCGATTCTTGAAATTGTCAACATCTGACTCATTTTCACGTAGCGGGTCACATATTTGAGATCAAAGGTCTCTAATATCAGTAGTTTTCAATGGCTTTCCCCGACTTTGTAGTTACAGGATTTGGATATTTTTTCAAAATGTCCACAGACTTACATAACATTTTACTAACAGGGTTTAAAGATAATGATAGTGGAAAGCTTCCCTTCAAATTGTACCACGAACTGACCTTACTCATTCACTGTTTGAAAAGACAAGTTCGGAGAAAATCACGATTGAAGTTGCTGTGCTTTTCGAACTGCTCTTTCGGAGTCTGCTTACCAACTTTATTGTATTATTTTATGACGAAAACAAAGCTGAATACTTTATTCATACAGAGCTATCAATGTGTTTTCATCCCTAAAACTATTTTAATTAACAATTCATTCCTAAACAGATAGGTCACTTTGTGTAAATGAAAATTTCATTTTTGCCTGCAGCACGCTGTGTACAAACCAATGCGTAATAGAGACCTATCGAGATCGGTTACTTAGTGAAAATAATACGCTCCCCAGTTACATGTAGGTCACTTCGTGGTACGAAAATTTTCACGCGCGCCATAATCGCGCGCGCTGTAGTGCTTAGTTTAACCATTGGTAAAGCGATGTATCTAGATAGGTCACTTTGTGAAAAGACAAATGGCACTATCGAGCGATGCGTCGTTCTTACTAATTAGTGTAATTACCAAACTATTACATATTAGGCACTGAAACTTGCTGATAATGTTAACAGCATTGAGTTTGTCAATAATTTGTTTTTTTTTTAACTTGCAAAAATGTGTGATTTGAATCAGTTAGGTGGTACGACCAACGAAATATTACTCACTGAGATGCTGTCTGCCAGTGTTGAAGAATAGGCAGATGCGCGATAGCAGACATTGCAGACTAGCAATAGCTGTAGCCTAACTTGCTGTTTCAGACATGGTCTAAGATATAGAATTGACATGTGACTAATTGTCTGTTGGTTTCAGTTTGGGTTCATGGTTTGGGTTTCCCCACTCTGGTGCACCTAACACAATGGGGCAACCTGCCCTCAGACATTGTTGTTCTGTTTATTGAAGGCCCTGCGCCGTTGTCATTTAGGCTCAAATGACATGAAACGTCAAAAGGAATGAGCAGCAAGGCTTACCCCTTGTCATTTAGGCTCAAATGACATGAAACATTAAAAGGAATGGGCAGCATCGCTTACCCCTTGTCATTTAGGCTCAAATGACATGAAACAT
This sequence comes from Asterias amurensis, assembly GCF_032118995.1. NCBI lineage: Eukaryota > Metazoa > Echinodermata > Asteroidea > Forcipulatida > Asteriidae > Asterias > Asterias amurensis. The sequence goes on along the minus strand of NC_092650.1, from coordinate 7,387,696 downwards.
GAAATGGAATGAGCAGTAAGGTTTACCTCTTGTCATTTAGGCTCAAATGACATGAAACATCAAAAGGAATGAGCAGCAAGGCTTACCCCTTGTCATTTAGGCTCAAATGCCATGAAACATGAAAGGAATGAGCAGCATGGGCTTACCCCTTGTCATTTAGGCTCAAATGACATGAAACATGAAAAGGAATGAGCAGCAAGGCTTACCCCTTGTCATTTAGGCTCAAATGACATGAAACATGAAAGGAATGAGCAGCAAGGCTTACCCCTTGTCGTTTAGGCTCAAAATGACATGAAACATTAAAAGGAATGAGCAGCAAGGCTTACCCCTTGTCATTTAGGCTCAAATGACATGAAACATTAAAAGGAATGAGCAGCAAGGCTTACCTCATTGTCATTTAGGCTAAAATGACATGAAACATGAAAAGGAATGAGCAGCAAGGCTTACCCCTTGTCGTTTAGGCTCAAAATGACATGAAACATCAAGGGGATGAACAGCAAGGCTTTACCCCTTATCATTTAGGCTAAAATGACATGAAACATGAAAAAGAATGAGCAGCAAGGCTTGCCCTTTTGTCATTTAGGCTCAAATGACATGAAACATCAAAAGGTATGAGCAGCAAGGCTTACCCCTTGTCATTTAGGCTTAAATGACATGAAACATGAAAGGAATGAGCAGCAAGGCTTACCCATTGTCATTTAGGCTCAAATGACATAAAACATCAAAATAAAATGAGCAGCAAGGATTTACCCCTTGTCATTTAGGCTCAAATGACATGAAACGTCAAAAGGAATGACCAGCAAGGCTTACCCCTTGTCATTAAAGCTCAAATGACATGAAACATTCGAAGGAATGAACAGCAAGGCTTTACCCCTTGTCATTTAGGCTAAAATGACATGAAACATGAAAAAGAATGAGCAGCAAGGCTTACCCTTTTGTCATTTAGGCTCAAATGACATGAAACATCAAAAGGTATGAGCAGCAAGGCTTTTCCATTGTCATTTTGGCTCGAATGACATGAAACATTAAAAAGAATGAGCAGCAAGGCTTACCCCTTGTCATTTTGGCTCAAATGACATGAAACATTAAAAAGAATGAGCAGCAAGGCTTACCCCTTGTCATTTAAGCTCAAATGACATGAAACATTCGAAGGAATGAGCAGCAAGGCTTACCCCTTGTCATTTAGGCTCAAATGACATGAAACATGAAAGGAATGAGCAGCAAGGCTTACCCCTTGTCATTTGGGCTCAAATGACATGAAACATTCGAAGGAATGAGCAGCAAGGCTTACACCTTGTCATTTAGGCTCAAATGACATGAAACATCAAAAGGAATGAGCAGCAAGGCTTACCCCTTGTCATTTAGGCTCAAATGACATGAAACGTCAAAAGGAATGAGCAGCAAGGCTTACACCTTGTCATTTAGGCTCAAATGACATGAAACATCAAAATAAAATGAGCAGCAAGGCTTACCCCTTGTCATTTAGGCTCAAATGACATGAAACATCAACAGGAATGAGCAGCAAGGCTTACACCTCATCATTTAGGCTCAAATGACATGAAACATCAAAATAAAATGAGCAGCAAGGCTTACCCCTTGTCATTTAGGCTCAAATGACATGAAACTTCAAAAGGAATGAGCAGCAAGGCTTACACCTTGTCATTTAGGCTCAAATGACATGAAACATCAAAATAAAATGAGCAGCAAGGCTTACACCTTGTCATTTAGGCTCAAATGACATGAAACATGAAAAGGAATGAGCAGCAAGGCTTACCCCCTTGTCATTTAGGCTCAAATGACATGAAACGTCAAAAGGAATGAGCAGCAAGGCTTACCCCTTGTCATTTAGGCTCAAATGACATGAAACATCAAAATAAAATGAGCAGCAAGGCTTACCCCTTGTCGTTTAGGCTCAAATGACATGAAACATTAAAAGGAATGAGCAGCAAGGCTTACCCCTTGTCATTTAGGCTCAAATGAAATGAAACATTAAAAGGAATGACCAGCAAGGCTTACCCCTGGTTGTTTAGGCTCAAATGACATGAAACTTCAATAGGAATGGACAGCAAGGCTTACCCCTTGTCATTTAGACTCAAATGACATGACACATGAAATGGCATGAGCAGCAAGGCTTACCCCTTGTCATTTAGGCTCAAATGACATGAAACATCAAAAGGAATGAGCAGCAAGGCTTACCCCTTGTCATTTAGGCTCAAATGACATAAAAAATTAAAATGAATGAGCAGCAAGGCTTACCCCTTGTCGTTTAGGCTCAAATGACATGAAACATCAAAAGGAATGAGCAGCAAGGCTTACCCCTTGTTGTTTAGGCCCAAATGACATGAAACATCAAAAGGAATGAGCAGTAAGGCTTACCCCTCGTCATTTAGGCTCAAATGACATGAAACATGAAATGGAATGAGCAGCAAGGCTTACCCCTTGTCATTTAGGCTCAAATGACATGAAACATGAAAGGAATGAGCAGCAAGGCTTACCTCTTGTCGTTTAGGCTCAAATGACATGAAACATTCAAAGGAATGAGCAGCAAGGCTTACCCCTCGTCATTTAGGCTCAAATGACATGAAACATCAAAAGGAATGAGCAACAAGGCTTACCCCTTGTCATTTAGGCTCAAAATACATGAAACATGAAAAGGAATGAGCAACAAGGCTAACCTCTTGTCATTTAGGCTCAAATGACATGAAAAATCAACAGGAATGAGCAGTAATTGGCTTACCTCTTGTCATTTAGGCTCAAACGACATAAAACATCAAAAGGAATGAGCAACAAGGCTTACCCCTTGTCATTTAGGCTCAAATGACATGAAACATGAAAAGGAATGAGCAGCAAGGATTTACCCCTTGTCATTTAGGCTCAAATGACATGAAACATGAAAAGGAATGACCAGCAAGGCTTACCCCTTGTCATTTAAGCTCAAATGACATGAAACATTCGAAGGAATGGGCAGCAAGGCTTACCCCTTGTCATTTAGGCTCAAATGACATGAAACATTCGAAGGAATGAGCAGCAAGGCTTACCCCTTGTCATTTGGGCTCAAATGACATGAAACATTCGAAGGAATGAGCAGCAAGGCTTACCCCTTGTCATTTAGGCTCAAATGACATGAAACATCAAAAGGAATGAGCAGCAAGGCTTACCCCTTGTCATTTAGGCTCAAATGACATGAAACATCAAAATAAAATGAGCAGCAAGGCTTACCCCTTGTCATTTAGGCTCAAATGACATGAAACATTCGAAGGAATGAGCAGCAAGGCTTACCCCTTGTCATTTGGGCTCAAATGACATGAAACATTCGAAGGAATGAGCAGCAAGGCTTACACCTTGTCATTTGGGCTCAAATGACATGAAACATTCGAAGGAATGAGCAGCAAGGCTTACACCTTGTCATTTAGGCTCAAATGAAATGAAACATCAAAAGGAATGAGCAGTAAGGCTTACCCCTTGTCATTTAGGCTCAAATGACATGAAACATGAAATGGAATGAGCAGCAAGGCTTACCCCTTGTCATTTAGGCTCAAATGACATGAAACATGAAAGGAATGAGCAGCAAGGCTTACCTCTTGTCGTTTAGGCTCAAATGACATGAAACATTCGAAGGAATGAGCAGCAAGGCTTACCCCTTGTCATCTGGGCTCAAATGACATGAAACATTCGAAGGAATGAGCAGCAAGGCTTACCCCTTGTCATTTAGGCTCAAATGACATGAAACGTCAAAAGGAATGAGCAGCAAGGCTTACACCTTGTCATTTAGGCTCAAATGACATGAAACATCAAAATAAAATGAGCAGCAAGGCTTACCCCTTGTCATTTAGGCTCAAATGACATGAAACATTCGAAGGAATGAGCAGCAAGGCTTACCCCTTGTCATTTGGGCTCAAATGACATGAAACATTCGAAGGAATGAGCAGCAAGGCTTACACCTTGTCATTTAGGCTCAAATGACATGAAACATCAAAATAAAATGAGCAGCAAGGCTTACCTCTTGTTGTTGGGGCTCAAATGACATGAAACATCAAAATAAAATGAGCAGCAAGGCTTACCCCTTGTCATTTAGGCTCAAATGACATGAAACATCAAAAGGAATGAGCAGCAAGGCTTACCCCTTGTCATTTAGGCTCAAATGACATGAAACATCAACAGGAATGAGCAGCAAGGCTTACACCTTGTCATTTAGGCTCAAATGACATGAAACATCAAAATAAAATGAGCAGCAAGGCTTACCCCTTGTCATTTAGGCTCAAATGACATGAAACATCAACAGGAATGAGCAGCAAGGCTTACACCTCATCATTTAGGCTCAAATGACATGAAACGTCAAAATAAAATGAGCAGCAAGGCTTACCCAATGCCGTTTAGGCTCAAATGACATGAAACATCAAAAGGAATGAGCAGCAAGGCTTACCCCTTGTCATTTAGGCTCAAATGACATAAAACATTAAAATGAATGAGCAGCAAAGCTTACCCCTTGTCGTTTAGGCCCAAATGACAAAAAACATTAAAAGGAATGAGCAGCAAGGCTTACCCCTTGTCATTAAGGCTCAAATGACATGAAACACTAACAGGAATGAGCAGCAAGGCTTACCCCTTGTCGTTTAGGCTCAAATGACATGAAACATCAAAATAAAATGAGCAGCAAGGCTTACCCCTTGTTGTTTAGGCCCAAATGACATGAAACATCAAAAGGAATGAGCAGTAAGGCTTACCCCTTGTCATTTAGGCTCAAATGACATGAAACATCAACAGGAATGAGCAGCAAGGCTTACACCTCATCATTTAGGCTCAAATGACATGAAACGTCAAAATAAAATGAGCAGCAAGGCTTACCCAATGCCGTTTAGGCTCAAATGACATGAAACATCAAAAGGAATGAGCAGCAAGGCTTACCCCTTGTCATTTAGGCTCAAATGACATAAAACATTAAAATGAATGAGCAGCAAAGCTTACCCCTTGTCGTTTAGGCCCAACTGACAAAAAACATTAAAAGGAATGAGCAGTAAGGCTTACCCCTTGTCATTTAGGCTCAAATGACATGAAACATGAAATGGAATGAGCAGCAAGGCTTACCCCTTGTCATTTAGGCTCAAATGACATGAAACATGAAAGGAATGAGCAGCAAGGCTTACCTCTTGTCGTTTAGGCTCAAATGACATGAAACATTCAAAGGAATGAGCAGCAAGGCTTACCCCTCGTCATTTAGGCTCAAATGACATGAAACATCAAAAGGAATGAGCAACAAGGCTTACCCCTTGTCATTTAGGCTCAAATGACATGAAACATGAAAAGGAATGAGCAACAAGGCTAACCTCTTGTCATTTAGGCTCAAATGACATGAAAAATCAACAGGAATGAGCAGTAATTGGCTTACCTCTTGTCGTTTAGGCTCAAACGACATAAAACATCAAAAGGAATGAGCAACAAGGCTTACCCCTTGTCATTTAGGCTCAAATGACATGAAACATGAAAAGGAATGAGCAGCAAGGATTTACCCCTTGTCATTTAGGCTCAAATGACATGAAACATTCGAAGGATTGAGCAGCAAGGCTTACCCCTTGTCATTTGGGCTCAAATGACATGAAACATTCGAAGGAATGAGCAGCAAGGCTTACACCTTGTCATTTAGGCTCAAATGACATGAAACATCAAAATAAAATGAGCAGCAAGGCTTACCCCTTGTCATTTGGGCTCAAATGACATGAAACATCAAAACAAAATGAGCAGCAAGGCTTACCCCTTGTCATTTAGGCTCAAATGACATGAAACATCAAAAGGAATGAGCAGCAAGGCTTACCCCTTGTCATTTAGGCTCAAATGACATGAAACGTCAAAAGGAATGAGCAGCAAGGCTTACACCTTGTCATTTAGGCTCAAATGACATGAAACATCAAAATAAAATGAGCAGCAAGGCTTACCCCTTGTCATTTAGGCTCAAATGACATGAAACATTCGAAGGAATGAGCAGCAAGGCTTACCCCTTGTCATTTGGGCTCAAATGACATGAAACATTCGAAGGAATGAGCAGCAAGGCTTACACCTTGTCATTTAGGCTCAAATGACATGAAACATCAAAATAAAATGAGCAGCAAGGCTTACCTCTTGTTGTTGGGGCTCAAATGACATGAAACATCAAAATAAAATGAGCAGCAAGGCTTACCCCTTGTCATTTAGGCTCAAATGACATGAAACATCAAAAGGAATGAGCAGCAAGGCTTACCCCTTGTCATTTAGGCTCAAATGACATGAAACATCAACAGGAATGAGCAGCAAGGCTTACACCTTGTCATTTAGGCTCAAATGACATGAAACATCAAAATAAAATGAGCAGCAAGGCTTACCCCTTGTCATTTAGGCTCAAATGACATGAAACATCAACAGGAATGAGCAGCAAGGCTTACACCTCATCATTTAGGCTCAAATGACATGAAACGTCAAAATAAAATGAGCAGCAAGGCTTACCCAATGCCGTTTAGGCTCAAATGACATGAAACATCAAAAGGAATGAGCAGCAAGGCTTACCCCTTGTCATTTAGGCTCAAATGACATAAAACATTAAAATGAATGAGCAGCAAAGCTTACCCCTTGTCGTTTAGGCCCAAATGACAAAAAACATTAAAAGGAATGAGCAGCAAGGCTTACCCCTTGTCATTAAGGCTCAAATGACATGAAACACTAACAGGAATGAGCAGCAAGGCTTACCCCTTGTCGTTTAGGCTCAAATGACATGAAACATCAAAATAAAATGAGCAGCAAGGCTTACCCCTTGTTGTTTAGGCCCAAATGACATGAAACATCAAAAGGAATGAGCAGTAAGGCTTACCCCTTGTCATTTAGGCTCAAATGACATGAAACATGAAATGGAATGAGCAACAAGGCTTACCCCTTGTTGTTTAGGCCCAAATGACATAAAACATTAAAAGGAATGAGCAGCAAGGCTTACCTCTTGTCGTTTAGGCTCAAATGACATGAAACATTCGAAGGAATGAGCAGCAAGGCTTACCCCTCGTCATTTACGCTCAAATGACATGAAACATCAAAAGGAATGAGCAGCAAGGTTTACCTCTTGTCGTTTAGGCTCAAATGACATGAAACATTCGAAGGAATGAGCAGCAAGGCTTACCCCTCGTCATTTAGGCTCAAATGACATGAAACATCAAAAGGAATGAGCAACAAGGCTTACCTCTTGTCATTTAGGCTCAAATGACATGAAACATCAAAAGGAATGAGCAACAAGGCTTACCTCTTGTCATTTAGGCTCAAATGACATGAAACATATCAAAAGGAATGACCAGCAAGGCTTACCCCTTGTCATTTAGGCTCAAATGACATGAAACATTAACAGGAATGAGCAGCAAGGCTTACCCCTTGTCATTTAGGCTCAAATGACATGAAACATGAAAAGGAATGAGCAACAAGGCTTGCCTCTTGTCATTTAGGCTCAAATGACATGAAACATATCAAAAGGAATGACCAGCAAGGCTTACCTCTTGTCATTTAGGCTCAAATGACATGAACCATCAAAAGGAATGAGCAGCAAGGCCTACCCTTTGTAATTTGAGATCAAATGACATGAGACATCAAAAGGAATCAGCAGCAAGGCTTACCTCTTGTACATATTAGCCAAAATGATGCCGCTACACATGGGTGTAGCCTCACGCGATCTTGTTACAGTTTGTTTTTCCAAACAAGGAGGTAGAAATAGTAATAATTTTAATAGGTAACATGAAAAGTGATGTACACGGGTGTATCACCATGATCATTCCCAGTGTTGGTCGGTTTCCAGCGCTGTGTACGAAACACCTGCGGGTTCGAGGGACCAGTGAGGATATGTTTCTTGTGAATACTCTGTCGTAAAAATGTTTGAAGATGACAACAGAACTTTGAGAAGAGGAATAACAGAGTGGCAAAGGTACATGTATAACAGAACAATTGTTGCATGATGTGACTGGGATCCATGGGTTTTGATGTACATGGTGGTAAATGGTGCCTTCGGCTTTGCCTCTTGAACCATTTGCCCCCTTGAACCATTTGCCCCCTTGAACCATTTGCCCCCTCGGGTGTACAAAACACCATGGACCCCGTCACATCGTGCAAAGGTGTATGTTTGACCCTATTGACAAAAACCTGTGACCTAATTTGTAGGCCTCGACTATTCCAGGCCCTTTGGAGCAGGCAAGGTACATGTACTTGTATACATTGGGCATATGACAAAATTTAACACAAATGAGCAATCAAAATTAAATAATAAATAATAATAATAATAAGACTTGTAATGCGCACATATCCACCCTGCTGGGTGTTCAAGGCGCAGTAAAACCAAAATTAAAAACAAAACACAACACAAAGAAAAACAGACACAACAAAATTAGTCATTGAAAACCTGTGACATGAGATAAGTTTTTAGAAGAGACTTGAATTTTGCGGTACAAAGACAAGATCGATCAGTTAACAGTTTAGCAAGATTTGTGATGTGCCCCTTTCACTGTATCAAATGTGTAGAAAAAAATTTACACTGTAATCTCAATAAATTATAAGATTTTCTGTGTTGGGCCCTTGGGTTGTGTACCAATTGTGCCTGCAGGGTGACCAGGCTCTGTACCAATTGTGCCTGCAGGGTGACCAGGCTCTGGGGTTCTTTTGTAAAAATGTGACGTCACACATGTCACATGGTAAATATGTCACATTTTACAAAACGTCTTATTAGGACAAGTTTTTTAGAACTTGGGCTATGTGAATTCCTGTAACAGATCAAGCAATCTATGTATACAAATTTGTTTTATGAACAGATAAACCAGCAACAAATGATGTTCAATCGTAAAATGTTGGAAACAGACCATGCGACCAGTGACCACAAAAGTAAGAAGAAATATGAATCTGTTTGGAATTGTGACAAATATGCGAATTATTTCAGAATTCATCTTTAATGCCTTGGTATGAAATGCAAAGGTACTGATGAAAATATACTTGAGTGATTTTTCTCTTCTGATTTTGATAATACGATACTCTTTCGTCGGGCCTATCCGATGTACTAACTCCTTACAACCAATATCCACTCAACATAAAAGTCCAACTGAATGAATGAACTGTGTATTCTAGAACACCCTGCCTAAAGCATCAATATACTTATTCTCTCTACTCCAAACACACACAAGAAAGAAGTGGAACAAAAAAACATACAGGTATATTATGTCCCCCCCCCCCCATACCACTGTCAAACCAGACTTCCAATATCAAATTTCCATTTCCCCGGCTGAGCCATTTTTAGGCAACGGCAAGCAATTCAATTTTCATGTGTAGACGCCCCCCTGGGGCAGTCTTGTGTAAGATTTCTTGATGCGTCCTGAACGCTGCAGGGCGCGGGATGCACACAGCTTGAGAGTTAACGTTTGGGTTCAAAGAGGAGCGGACAACGGTGACAACGGGATAAAAATAGCGTCCAGTCCAGAGATAGACTGCCGGGTGAACGCTATGCAGACCCCGGTCGTCTGGTTGGATATATTTTTACCAGCGACAAACTCAAGTCACTGTTTGTCTGATTTCTTCTGTGACCAGACAGTAAAATTACCATCGATCATAATATGGATAAAATAAAAGGTTACTCCTCCAGAAACATCATTACTTGTTGATGTATGAAATAAAAAGGGCGGACATCCAGCTTGCATTAGACTCCAAAATATTTCAAACTTGCATTTTTTGTCTGTGCTGACTAACCTTGTGTTGGAAAACCAAAAGAAAAATCGATTTTTTTATTTTTTTATTTTTATTTTTTTTAAGAATATTTTATTAAGAAATGACTTTACATTAAAGGATGCCATAGCCATGTCTTTTTTTAGAGTACTAACTGAGTCTAGACCGTTCGTTAACATTACATACATACATGTATGAGAGTAAAGAGGCCTGTCAAATATGACAGCATTTCAAACAGTAGGAAATGGCCCGAAAGTTTTTGAGATAATATTGTTTTCTTAACATGAGATCAGGGTAACTAAACAATAGTATGTCTTTTTAAAAAGTCAAAACTTGACTTCAGATCAAAAACATTTGGCTGTGTTTATGATTTCCAAGTCCGTAAGTACCTGGGTATATTTACTTGTACATGGAAATACATTGTTGTTTGTAACATTATCATCTGCAAATGTGGGTAGCACATGTAGAGTCCACATCAGCTCTTAAAAATGCACCTAACCGATCTTTACTTGTTGTGCCTTTTGCCAACTTTTGTCTGGGGTGTGAATATTTACTATATGTTTGTGCTGACATGTCACAACACTAGGCTTATTGTCTTTTCTGGCACAGGGAATTCCTTCACATCCCAAAGTTGCCGTGTAACTATACAGTTTATAGATCTGACATAGTTTACAAGTGCTTGTGACCTCTACTGGAAGCGCACAAATGTGCCGTCTCTTAATACAATAGACTTCTGTTTTGGATTGTTTATAAAATGTTACAGACTGCTCCTTCTTACATGTTATAGTAAAGGTGATGTGGTTATCAATAGACTATACAAATTTATCTTTCGTTATCTTCAATTGAAATCATTATGACCGACTGGAGTCTTGAGGGGCAAATAGTCAGGCCCCTCTTTGATTTTAATGCACTGGACACCTTTGGTTCTTGTCAGAGACAATTCGTTGATTTCACAAAGAGTTAGGACTCGTCTTATCTCGAGTGGACACTATTGGTAATTACTCAATATAATTATTAGCATAAAACCTTACTTGGTAACGATTAATGGGGCGATGATGATAGTATAAAACATTGTGAGAAACGGCTCCCTCTGAAGTGACGAAGTTTTCATGAAATAAGAGGTAATTTTCCACAAATTTGATTTTGAGACCTCAAGTTTAGAATTTGAGGTTATGAAATCGAGCATCCGAAAGCACACAATTTCGTGTGACAAGGGTGATTTTTTTTTTTCATTAAAATCTCGCAACTTCAACGACCAATCGAGCTCAAATTTTCACAGGTTTGTTAATTTATGCATTTGTTGAGATACACCAAGTGGGAAGACTGGTCTTTGACAATTACCAATAGTGTCCAGTGTCTTTAACAAAGTTTATCGTATGAGGGCGTAATAAATAGTAAAACGTACACAAAAAGCCTGCAAGAAAGACACCACAAAACTAAGTGATGACAGTGAAGTTAAATTGATATTGGACAATGGACATCCAAATAGGTTTGCACAGTGAATGTTAACTTTGCTGTTTCGATATTGCACATTGGACATTCAAATAGGTTTGTACAGTGGATATAAACTTTGCTGTTTCGATATTGGACAATGGACATTCAAATAGGTTTGCACAGTGAATGTTAACTTTGCTGTTTCGATATTGCACATTGGACATTCAAACAGGTTTGTACAGTGAATGTTAACTTTGCTGTTTCGATATTGGACAATGGACATTCAAATAGGTTTGCACAGTGAATGTTAACTTTGCTGTTGGACAATGGACATTCAAATAGATTTGTACAGTGGATGTAAACTTTGCTGTTTCGATATTGGAAAATGGACATTCAAATAGATTTGTACAGTGAATGTTAATTTTGCCACTCTGTACTGGGCATTGTTGTATTCAGTGAATGCCTTTACTTTGTATTTGGACCCTGCAAATTACAGAGGTTTGTACAAAAAATGTCTAGTCAACCCTAAAACAAGCAAGAACTTGCCTGCTATTTCATAAGTGTTAAAGAGTATCACCCGCTCTAACGAAAAAAAGTTTAACTTTTACTTTTAATGGACAGGAACCGTGACAAAAGTTCAAAACGTTTCCTATATAACACATAATAATTGGTCATGTAATATATTGTCGGGATCCCGACAAAAACTAATTTAGAGCACTTTATTTCACTGCTACAAATAATTGGCAGACTTTTTCGAGCAATGGCTCAAATGAAAGCTTGTAACTTTCTCGACCCCATCATAATACCTATTGAATTTTAAATCAAAATTTTTGGGTCAAATCGGCCAAAAATCTGACATAGCATCTTTAATTTGATCACGATGTGATGTGTCATGTTTTTATGACGAAGTGCATAAATCATTCCACACATGGATCTTAACAGCTGGACCAGATTATTAAAAATAGAAATGAATACAATTGTCATGTTGGCATGACAGATTTTATAGTCATATTAATCAACATTGGCTACATTTTAGCATTTGTTGAAAACACAATGAACAAAACATGAGTTCATGGTAATTGCATACTCACTGATATCTATTTTTGGAAAACATTAATGTCGCCCCAAAAAAGTGCGAGCATTCCGAAGTTGAAATATTGACTTTGATCTTTGTCATGAGCGCGCCAAAGCAAACGTTGAAAAAGAAAAAAATGTACGGGAGAGCATGGACACTTCTTTGACGTTTTTTTGATTGATTGAAAAAAATTAACAATTCCAACAGACGACTTTTTTTGGCAAAGCTTCAATAACTTATTTATTTGGTGGAGAGAAGGGGGGGGGGGCTGGGCATTCAAACGTCCTTGAGCAGGTGGCCCTTTGTAAAGTATTTCATAGCAGCAAATATTCATTTCCAAAATTTGAGGCATTTAAATAAACCCTCACACAATCGAAATGCAGGGGGTACAACCTGTGTTATTGGATGAAGGTGTTTTACAAAAGCTGGTGTACATCAAATTGACCCACAATTGCCAGTGGTGCCATTTTGATGCACCCACAAAAGTAAATAGTGTATTTCAGTTTTGCAATCATCAACATCATGGATTCTCATTTGGAACTGAAGCTTAAAGACAGTGGACACTATTGGTAATTGTCAAAGACCAGTCTTCTCACTTTGTGTACCTCAACATAAGCATAAAATATCAAACCTGTGAAAATTTGAGCTCAATCGAACGTCGAAGTTACGAGATAATAATGAAAGAAAAATCACTCTTGTCACATTGAGTTGTATGCATTCAGATACTTGATTTCGAGACCTCAAATTCTAAACTTGAGGTCTCAAAATCAAATTTGTGGAAATTTACTTCTTTCTCGTACTACTCCACTTCAGAGGGAGCTGTTTATCACAATGTTTTATACAACCTCAACCTTACTCAATACCAAGTAAGGTTTTTTGCTAATAGTTATTCTGAGTAAGTATACCACTTCCTTTAAGGCTAAAACAAAGTTTTTTTTTAAAGATAAAAGCTTTGTCAAGAGAATTAGAAAAAAAGAGAAAAAAAAAAGTGATCAGGAAAATCACATTGGTTCGATCGTGCTAATAGTATTATAAGCAGAGCGAAATTCGGCCCAGGGTCCATAGCTAAGCAACACAACATAATTATCCACAACATAATTATCTTAACCAGAATAAGGTATTGAGCCATGAGACAAGGCCCAGGGCTTAATTTCATTGAACACATGTGGGCTCAGCTTTATATTGTGATGTAAATAATACAATTCATCTTTGCCATGCTGAATGACCAAAGTGCCTATTTTTATTGAGCTATCTAAAGGAACACGTTGCCTTGGATCGGTCGAGTTGGTCTTTGAAAAGCGTTTGTAACCGTTTTTTATAAAATGCATATGGGTAGAAAGATGTTGTAAAAGTAGAATACAATGATCCACACAAACATGCCTCGAAATTGCGTGGTTTTCCTTTTACCTTGTCGACTAAAACGTCGGCCATTTACGGGGGTCAAAATTTTGACTCCCATAAATGGCCGACCATGTTAGTTCGCCAAGTAGAAGGAAAACCACGCAATTTCGAGGCAAACTTGTATGGATCATTGTATTCTACTTTTAAAACATCTTTCCAACCATATGCATTTTATAAAAAACGGTTACAAACGCTTTTGTTTTGACCAACTCGTCCGATCCAAGGCAACGTGTTCCTTTAAAGACACTGTGGACACTACTGATAGTTACTCAAAATAATTATTAGCATAAAACCTTTTTCGGTAACGAGTAATGGGGAGAGGTCGATAGTATAAAACATTGAGAGAAACGGCTCCCTCTGAAGTAATGTAGTTTTCGAGAAAGAATTAATTTTCCACGAATTTGATGTTGAGACCTCAGATTTAGAATTTGAGGTCTCGAAATCGAGCATCTGAAAATGCTTAAGTTCGTGTGACAAGGGCGTTTTTTTCTTTCATTATCATCTCGCAACTTGGACGACCGATTGAGCATATGTTGAGATACACGAAGTGAGAAGACTGGTCTTTGACAACTACCAATAGTGTCCAGTGTCTTTAAAACACAAACAGGAGCTAAGCCCAACAACCAAATGTTTACCAGAATAGCGCAATTGGCCATGACGTTAGGCCCAAGGCCTAGTTTCATACAAAGCATGTGTTACTCTGCTTCATATTGTGATGTAAATGGTAACATTAATTTTGCACAAGTAACTCAGCACAAAACAAAATTATGCTTACCAGCCAGAAGACACCACTCCATGTGTAGAATCTATAACTGGTATCCGGCTTAGCAAAAAGCTGTTAAGCAGTATTTTCTATTTGAATAGCTCTTTAAAATTGGGCCCAGGTTTGTAAAACTGTGTGTGTAGTCCTAGCCAAGTGGCAGTTCCATGGCAGATCAGGTCAACTTAAAAAAAAAAATCATTTTGAAAAAGGCAAGTAAAGAGATAAACTGTTACACACATATGCCACAAAAACAAGATGCAAGTGTAAAAAGATGCCGAGATACTTTTGAGCATCGTGTCGGCAAGCACACAAAGTCAGCTTAGCATTGAAGAACTGTGCTAAGCTGGTTGCGTGTTCCCTGAAGAGAATGAAACTGGGGTCAGGCGAGGGCGGGGTTTAGGGTAACCAAAACAACCAGATTGTCCAAAGAACATGTCAGATTCTTGCAATGATGTTTTTTCTTTCTGTTTTATACTTTATATTTAAGGTTACACGATGAACATTATATTCAACATTTTTTGCAGTGTGTAGTTTTATTTCTTCACAAAGAAGACTTTCTTTGACTACAATCCAGCACATAGATATAATAATAAATTCTTCTTTTCAACATTTTTTTCCTTCATGTTGATATACATTTTTTTCCATCTTACTTGTACACTGAGCAGAGAGCATAAAAAGAAACATGTCACATAAATAAATAGAAATTAGAAAAAAAAAAGTAAGTATTGTTTTTGTGTGTGGAAAAGGAAGACCATTGTAATCAGATGGCATATTGAGTTTGATTTGATTGCACTTTCACTGGTGCCCTAACCCCTACACACTAAAAAATGCCACATCAGTGCGGTAAGGTCGTACATGTAAGTTAAAACACAACCTCCTTTTTGTATTTGTTGTTCAACATAAGAATGGAACCAGCTTTGGTCTATGCCTGAAATTACACAGACGCCACTGGGCCCATTGCCCACTGGCCTTGGTGCCTATTAAAAAGGGTCCAGTATTTTCAAATGGAAGTGTTCTTTACTATGAAAAGATAAAAAGACCTTGCTCTCTCACAGATGAAATTCCAGTCCTACTTCGACAATTACTCAGACGAAACAGCAAAAAGGCCTCCCCCCTTTCACAGCAAGTACCTAAATACATCAGGCATGGTATTTGGCCCTTAGACAAAGGCATGAAAATTCATTGAGTACAAGCCTCCACCATTCCTGGACTTTTCAGGCTTTTAAATAAAATAAAATAAAATAAAAACCTGATTTTTCTGAGGTCCAGCAAATCAGAAATCAGACTTAAAGTGAAGGTACACATTTGGTAATTACTCAAAACAATATTAACTTAAAAACTGACTTGGTAACGAGCATTGTAGAGCTGTTGATAGTATACACGTACAACATTGTGGGAAACGACTCTCTCTGAAATAATGTAGTTTTTGAGAAAAATGTAATTTCTCAATAAAATATTTAAAGTCTTTTTACTCATAGATGAAAGCACACAAATTCGTCCAACAAGGGTGTTTTTTTCTTTCATCATGCAATGTCAATGACCAATTGAGCTCAAATTTTCACAGGCTTGTTGTTTTATGCTTATGATCGGATACACCAAGTGAGAATACTGGTCTTTGACAATTACCAAACGTGTACAATGCCTTTAAAATAGGAAAAGATCATCCCTGATATTTATGCAGGAGAGTAACTGAAAATGAGGATATAGAAAGAAAAAGGTATAAATTGCATTTGATGTTACATATAAACAATGAGATCTTGCCTTTCTGACAATACATATGCAAGGCTGTACAAAATCAGAAACGAAAAGATGGTTTGGGAGGCAAGTTTCACTCATGCATAAATATAAGGGAAGCATGGCGCAATTTTTGTTTCCGTACCACACACTGGCTATCGCATACACGCATAAGGTATGGGTGCTTTCCCGGATCCCTTCACTGTTGACTCCGTAGCCAGCATGTGGTACCAAAAACAAAAAAGCATCAGGGCATTCTTAGTACCAATTCTCAATATTCAATTCTCAAAAACTCAATATGCCATTTGATAAATCCTACCCCAATTATTACAAGTTTAATAAATCTATGGCTTACTCCACCAACAAAATCAGCTGTCAATTGATCTCATTTCCAAAAGTTGAATTATTTTTGGTTCTCCAAATCAGTGGGAAGATAGTTTTCCAACAATGTTCAACATTTGTGTTTACGCTCTACGCGCAAACCCCAACAAAACAACAACACCGAAACAAAGAGAGGTAATTTGTAATATTCTGGTTGACTATGCAATAACTCACCTCTGCCGAAAGCAGCGTTATTCTTGAAATGGTGGAGTAAGCCATATAATTTGTACAATTCAAATCCTATATCAAAAACACTTCCCTCACAACTCACTGGCCTTTTTTTCTACAGACACCTGTTCCATCTGTTTCCATTATTTTAGAGGTCAAGTTAGGGTTAAAATTTTAAAATTTGAAATTGACTTTTTAGCTGTCACCTTTTTGTGAATTGCTTTCTGTAAAACATAAAAGACATCTCACCAAAAAGTGAGGAAAAACAGAAAACAGATTGAAACCCCAAAATGACCTTAAAATAACAAAAACAAATCGGAATCAGCAACTGTTACGAGGTGTTCACAAATGGTCAAACATTTTCTTTTTACAATTAATACTAATGACAAAAGGAGTCATCACAACTATGTAGTCAAAGGTTTCAAGGAGAAACAAAAATGTAAAATGGTGATCCAATAATCCAGCCAGTAATGGTTCTCAAGAAAACTGACAACATGGAATCCACCTCCGATGTCATAGCGTCCGCTCAGAACTATAAGGTTGTTAGTGTAGTTCGTAAGAATTTCATCAAACTGCTTATGCATATTTTTGAGCTCCTGGTAAATGGAGGATATGGATCAAGAGTGGACTTCAAAGTATTTGTTGGCAAAAAGAAACATTCAGATTAATATTAAAAAAAAGTGTGGATTTTGATTCATACATGTACTTCGAACTTGTCCGCATTTTTCACTCAGCGTCCTTTTGATTGTTTTGAATATGAAATTTTACTCAAACCTTTCAGCACTGAGTGGATGATATGCACCCTGGCATTATGTGACCTATTACCACACACTGGTAGACTCAAGTCTGCATTTGCACAAGAACACCATGGAATTTCCGAATGATGTCCAGAAAGAACCAACACTTTTAGCATCGAGAACATTTCGACTTGAGATAGTCCATCGTTCCAAGGTAAAAATCTTCAACTATGGATTTGAGATAAATATTTCAACAACTTTGCTTTCATGTTTCAAGTCACCTTCATGTAACTTCAAATTTCCCACCAAACTTGTCTAGGTTTGACAAGTTAGAACTATCAGTTCGATGCTACGTACAGTAGCGGTAATTATCATCACAAACTTGATCAGTTGCAATGTGAAGGCTAACTGATAACCAAGTGTATACCAGTACTAATCAGCCACAGAAGTATTCCTATCCAAGTTGAGGTAATATAGCGTTTAAAGACAAAACGAATCAATACTCCAAATTATCTAAACAAATTAACATAAATTTTACCAAAAGTGAACACCTCTTCAGAACTCTTCAAAGTTTACAAATCACTTGATATACCAAATGCTTACACAATTCATGAAATGTGTTCCATTTCCACACATAAAGTTGAGAAGAAAAAAGAAAAAAAATACCAGCACAAAGGCACAAGTGTTTTTTAATTTTTAAAAATCATTTTGCCCTCTCCCGATATGGGAGTAAAAACATCACAGGCACTTTTTATAGGGCAAAGGCTTAACACCTCATTAATTATGCTAATTACATTATGAGCATGTGGCATCAACATTGGTGACTCTTCACTGGACATGAATAAACATGAGGAAACATCATGAATAATTAATTACCTACATGTATGAACGCCACCTGTTGGGACACGATTTGCACTCGATTGGAATGAAAAAGGCGGTCCTTTCAGACCAGGTAAACCTCACCCAAATCTACATAATCAGTTCTCATTGGTCAAGGGTGGGCTTGATGAATATACAAGAGGTATATACCTCATGAATATTCAACACACAACTCTTCATTTTTAGTGCAACCGGGAAATTCTCACAATTTCTTTATGCATAATAAGGGTTAACTCACACTTTGATTGAAAAGTTTGCTCGACTCTGCTAGATATATCACAGCGTACATTTTGGGACTTGTTTGTTTTGTTTCGAGGGAACAAATTGGACAATGGGGTTACCAAGTTGTGCCAAGCTCAAAACTCATCAGGAAGTGGATTCTTTGATCCTTTTTATGAATATAAATAATTCCAACACAAACAATCTCTGCACAGTAAAAGCTTTAGTTACATTATCTCCCATAATAATAGTACCATCTTTGATGATATACAACCCCGAAAAAAAAGGGGGAAGACAAAAAAAAAAACATGAAAAAAAAAAATGGAAAAAAAAAAAAGCCAAAGGAAATGTATTTATAATATTTAATATACACATAAACAACAGCATTTTATTCAGGGAAATAATTATATATATTGCTAGCACATGAAAGTGAACCAAAAAAAATAACAGCAGTTTCACACACATACAGGATAATATGACATTTGTTTTTTGATTTTTTTTTGTACATGCAACAATGATTTACGTTTTCCACCTTTCTACAGATTTGTTTTTTTCATGACCTTTCAAGCGATGCACATGACGATTGTAGTTGGGTTTCTTTTCCGAGAGGGATGGTAAATACTGGAGAAACATTGGGATGAGGATTCAAATCAGAACAAGAGAGTAGAGAGCCAAGAAAGAGAGAGATCGGCTCGACTTCACAAAGCACTAAGATTCAGCTTAAGATGAGTTGCGGTTTGTATTGTGACATCACACTTTGCTTAGCAATTAAGACTGATTTGCACTTAAAGGCAGTGGACACTATTGGTAATTACTCAAAAGAATTATGAGCATAAAAACCTTTCATGATTACGAGTAATGGGGAGAGGTTGATACATGTAGTATAATACATTTTGTGAGAAACAGCTTCCTCTGAAGTGACAAAGTTTTTGAGAAAGAAGTAATTTTCCACGAATTTGATTTTGAGACTTCGGATTTAAATTTTGAAAGCATCTGAAAGCACAGAACTTTGTGTGACCATGGTGCGACAAGGGTGTTTTTTTCTTTCATTAATATCTCGCAACTTCAACAAACGATTGAGCTCAAATTTTCACAGGTTTGTTAATTGTATGCATATGTTGTGATACACCAAGTGACAAGACTAGTCTTTGACAATTACCAAAGTGTCCACTGTCTTTAAGATAAGTTGTCAGTATTACCACAGCGATTTGTTTTGTGACATCACACTTTACTTAGCAATTGAGACTGATTTGCACTTTGGATCAATCTTAGCTCTTTGTTAAGTCGAGCCCGAAATCCACTTTATATTTTGTGCTGGGGGTTCCTGAGCATGAGGTCTCTAAATTGCCAAATTCACGGCTTAACTAGAGACTTCATTCAATCAACATGCTTGGCTTATTTATAAAACCCTGTTTTACATGTGTATGCAATTCTCAGAATATTTTCCCTCACAAAAATTACTTTGAGGTGGGGGGGGGGGGGGGGGGAGGAGGGAATACTAGTGTTAGTTGAAATAAAAAAAGTTAAACAAAACGTTACACTACAGTCTGTCCTCAAGAAAGCCTCCACTGCATCAAGAGCAAATCAACTCTTTTATGTACAACCCTTGATTTGACCTCTCCACTGAAACAATGACCCCCATGTTCATGCCCCTTGACCTCACGACTGTTTTACATTGAGGGGGTTACAAAGCCCGGAAAGCTGAGAAAATTGCTCACTAAAATAGAAGCAAAAACAAGCATCAGGCAGCCAGTCATGTACATGCATGTATGTATTTTGGATTTTAAGCAGTTTCCTGTTTAGCACACTCTGTGCCAGACAACTCTGTACATGTATGTACTTTGCAAAGCTGAAATGCATCCCCCCCCCCCCCCCAAAAAAAAAAAGAAGAAGAAGAATTTGTTAAAATTAATGCTTAGTATGTACATTTGAGAAGCACAGACAGTGCTTAGCAAGATGAGATTACCGACTAGATTACTATGCACGGTGCACTGATTTTGACTGGTTCCCCGCTAATTATTGTTAAGCACTAAGAATGTGCCCCCCTAAAGACCAATGGGTTGTTCATCATTCGATTAGTCTCCACGTGGCCTGTTACATTCCTACATGCACTTCGGCAGCGGTGCCAGCCGCAACTGACCCAAGTGACATGCAAATTGAGTGTTGTGCAAGTGAAAGGAAAAAGATAAAGGGAGATGGGTTTAGAAAAAAAAAGAAGTAAATCACCACATGGATAGCTCTGATGAATGTGGCAGCTGTGCTGATGTCACTATAGAGGGGTCCTTAGAATCCCCTGACACGGTTAGGGGGGGGGGGGGAGGGGGGGATCGACAAGACTGAGCTGAAAGTTTGTCAACCTGAAATACACATCACTTTAAATCTCATCATTCATGAGAGTCTAACTGTTCCTAAGCTTAAAACCACCACAAGAAACTTGGGCCGGAGGTCTGTGTGTTTGTCCGTATTGTGCGCTAACAAGTCGCAGGCAATGCGTCAAAATGAAAGTACACACGCCAAGCAACGCGCATAAGTTCTATGTGTCTGTTTAGCATACTGCGTACATAGGGATGTAGTTTTACTTAGCAGGACTGCGCACTGCGCGTCACACACAACGCATGGTGGGTTTTAGGCCTTTAAGGGGTACCCTGGTAAAGAAAAACACAAACTGGCAGGTGGCATTTCGGTTCTCAAAGTACATTTTCTTTTTTTCCATTCGGATGAAATCAAGCTTGAAGGAATGGTATTAAAAGATAGTCAAGTTTCTAAAAAACTCTTTGGATCGTGGGTGAACACATTTCTCATCCATTTGAAACAAATTTATGAATTCCGACTGACAGATTTACCCAAAGTTAGGACGGTGAGTAAAGAAGAAAATTTTGTGGGGATGGCTCAAAGGAATAAGTGAAATTCCCAATTTATGATCTCCATGATGAATATAACTTTAGGATCCTTTAATGGGCTGGGATCAGGCAGGGGCCGATCCAGGGTATCCACACTCATGTTTGGCACAAGATCAACATGAGCCTCGACTGGAACATGACGTCCCTTGGAGGGCTAAACTCACTTCAGGGTTGGTCTCGGAAAACGACAGAGAACAGCAACCCTCTGAAGTATGTGAGTAGGTACCCTAAGATGTAAAAACCGACGCTATAAACCACAGTTGAGGGGAGTAATAGGTGGGGGAGGGGTGGGGAGGCAACAAATCAGCCAAAGTTCACTAACTAGAAACGAAGGCAAGAAAACCCACATGGTCTTTCGATATCAACCCTCTATGAAATTGGAGACTAATAGGCTATGACCTACAGTAATGAAAGTTCATCTTTGGGTCTTAAACCACCCATCCGACCCCTCAAATAAAAAAATATTTCCAATTTTTTGTGATGATGTTTTTTGATTTCCTTATAATTGTTTCGTTAGAAATTTTAAAACTGGGTGTTTAAATTGTTCACTTACAATAAATTCACATGTCAATGACCGATTATATAAACAGGGTGTCCAAAAGCCACCCAGACCCTCTGGCTGACACTATTCCTCTCCCTCTACTTTTTATTCATATTTGATGCAAGGTGCTTCCTTTCCAAAAACATGTGAAACGTCCGAAGGGACTAGAAAGAAAGATGGGGGAAAAGAAGCTCTACATTTTGACAGAAAGATGAATTTAAAATTTAGAGATCTAGTTTTTGCATTGAGAATGACGCTAGAAGTTTGATTCGTTTAGCAGCTGTGGTGATTGGGAACATTTTCCCGCAGTATCAAGTTTGATTTTTTTTTGTATCGCTTTGCCCTAGAGAAAATGTGAAGGATGTTGTTATGCTACTCCCAACTGAATTACAGAAGATGAAAAAAAAAAATCATAGGACCGAGAAACGACAACATACAAATGTAATTAGGTAGTATTTGGTTTCAAAACAAATGGGAATTGAATCGTCACACGGTTTCGCATGACAAATATTTATACGTACAAAAACTGGATTTGCTACCATTAAAAAGTAATCTACAAACACTTGGGACATCTGTTTCAGGGTTTGGGTTCTTTAGAGGTTGGTACAAGGTATTATTGTTGTTATTTTGCCTTTGAATGCAGAGTGATAAATGAGCAAAGGGAATACACAGGTAGTTTGTTTCGCGTTTTTGTCGTTCAGTAGTTTCTCTTTTAACAAGTAAGTTGCAGTTTTTGATCGAAACGCGAACACAAAGGAAAAAGGTTGCACTCCAAAAAATGAGGCTTTTGTTTTTTTGGGGGGAGAAGGGAGACACTTTGACATTTAAATAGACGGCCGATAACTCAGTAAATCCTCCCAAACAGCTACACATCCGGTTTGGTGTTCTTACAATCTAAGACTGATGTTCTAATAGTGCCGTTAACCTCCCCCCCCCCCCCCCCCCCCAAAAAAAAAAAAGAAGAGTTTTCTGGAAAGGGATGAACACACAATGAATCATTTTTGGTGAAGAGTTTGAGGGCTAACACCCCCCCCCCCCCCAAAGAAAATAAACTTCCTGTACCCATGTACATCGTTGTGAAAGGCAATGCTGCGTTCATGTTAAGTGAATTGCCCATGTTCGTTGATAGGAAAAAGTTCAAACATTCATTGTGCTGGCTTGGGTGCTGACTTTGCTCTTATTTCCTCATTGTTATAATTGGAATGTTAAAGGGGGTTAGGCTAGGGGTCATGAACTCTGACCTGCCATCAGCTGAGATGGTTGGGATATATAAATACACACAAAAGCCACCCCATCCAGTTGTTATTGCTGAGTCAAACATCTCTACAAGATTAAATATTTGATACCCTGTTTGCCAGAAGAAAAAAAGAAAGAAAAAAGCCTTTGCTCTTATGTTTCAATGGCAATGGTTAAAGGTGAGCAGAATGCTCATGCAGTAAATGAACTACATGTACATGTACAAGGTATTTTCACCAGATATTGAAACTTGAGTTAAAACTTAATGTCTTAAGAATGTCCTGATTTGGTTTCAGGATTATTTATGACTGGATGTAAAGATAAAGGGGCAAGGGGGGGGGGAAGGGTGGTTGGGATAAAGCTAAGGATCTCTCTAGAGCTCTTGTTCTGATTCTCTTACCATCCTCCTCAGAAATATGATCGCCACAATGCCAAATAGTTGAATCTGCTCATCATGACAATTTTTTTTTAAATATGAATAGCGCCATACCAACGTGCCTGTGGCAGGCACCTTTAGTTTTACTTGTTTTACATAATAAGGCTGCATATAGATTCCTAGCATGTCTTGGTGCTTGGGGGGTGAACTTGGAGTAGTGGGAACTACGTTTCAGCCATGTCATGCGATATGAGACTCACTGGATTCACATCTTCTGTGGATGTCTTTTTCCCTCCTGGGCAGCGGAGGGAGCGGGGAGTGTCTACTGCTAGGTCGAGGATGCTGTGGCAGCGTCGAGGGCGGTGTGGCAGCGTCGTGCGGTCGGTGAGGCAGGGGCCACGTCTGCTCCACAACCGACCGCTGCATGCTGGGTTCGCTTAGAGCGGCCACAAGGTGGCTATGGTCAGATGTATCACACACATTGATGACCTCCGAGGAGGGTCTACGTTGTTGTTGGTGCTGCTTCTTTATCACCGCCGTATACGGGGGAGGGCCTTCCGAATCCGGATCTAATAACTTGAGAGGAGTTTTGGTCTCACTATCTAGCACTTGTAACCCTGACTTGCCCTTTAGGGAGCCAGCTTGTGTGGAGGAATCTGTTCGATGAACGGCACTTTGTTTCGTGTCCATTTTGGGTGCTTTTTTCATATTTGGGTTACTATCTATGCTGTCAAAGACAGTCCGATTTGGTGGGGCTCTGATCCCCGACCGACACGCGTCCTCTGTGAAGAGTCTAAAGGGCTGCGCTTCCTCGTCGTAATGGACAACTGTGGAGGGATACTCCTCCGTGGATTCACTGCGACGGCAAACAGTCTCTCGCTGTTGGCGCAGCATCTCCTGCTGGCGCTCACTAGAAAATTGCCTGCCTTGCATTAGCGGCAGTTGGCTCATCTGGCAAAAGCAAACAAGAGAAAATTATTAATAAAATACCTTACAACAAAATCAATCAATAGATCATAAATGTATAGGGTAAAAAAAACAATTCAAAATCAAAGAAAAATCTTTCAAAAGGGGATGGAGCTACCGAAAGTATCAAGCAGAAACAAGTTGTTTTGTTGGTTGTTATGAAGCAACTTCCAATGAGTGCAGGATTTACAGGCTGTTTATAAAAAAGTGACAAAACTGCAGCTGTAGGTTGTATCAACTATTTTAAGAAAAGGTTCTCTTCAAAGTGAAATGGTTGGGATAATTTTTCAAACTAAAACATTTGAATCTGAAACGATTCTCGCATGGACCATTGTTCCAAGTTTTGAGGGTCCGTGTCAGGTTGTGAATGCTGTGGCCAGAGATGCCGTTGTGACTCTCTTGTGAAAATACTGCGACAGTATTTTTTTGCCCTTTAAACCAGCATAAAGCACGGTTCATACTTCCTGCGAATGCGATACAAATGTTGACGCCACATATTCGCAGGGGTTGAGTTGCGCTCAACACTCTTGTGAATATCGCAGCGAAAACAGAGCTGCGGTGTCAAATTCACGTCAAATTCGCATGTATAGGAAGTATGAATCGGGCTTTACATTAAAAAAAAAACACACAATTGTTCACCTTCATAGTATGATACCAACAAAACAATGGATGACTCTCCATGTTGTTTTTTGTTTTTGTTTTTAAATCACAAACAGCGCTTCTGGCAATTTTGCCTTTTACACTCCTAACCATTTTTCTCTTCTGAATAAACATTTTAAAAAAAACTGACTTTTACAAATATGATGCAACATTACATCCAGAACTGCCACAATTCGAGTTGGCAGTCATTTCATTCTTGAGATTAAAAATCGCTCTCCGTGAGCATCAAAAATAAAAACAAGTAGAGAAAGACAATTTAAAAAAATAGACTAGAAACAAATTGTGAATTAAAATAACCCATCAGACGGAAATAACAGGCACTGAGGTGGGAAGAGTCCCCCAGGGAAGTTGCTTGCTAGAAAAATACAGGGGGGGGGAAATGTGCAAAGACAACAGCGAAATGAAAGAAAAACAGACCGATGTGAAACAAAAAGAAACTCATTGTTGTAAACAATGGCCGTGGGAAAATCTTTATCGCTGAGCCATCATCCTTTTGAAACGTGCCTAAAGAAGAACAAATGTTAGTTTTGTGATTTATGGCTGTCTGGCAAAGCCTGGTTTAAAGAGGGGGATTGCAATCATGGTGGAATGGTTCCTGATAGTGCAATGCCTGTCTCGCTTCGGTGGTAACCAACTCAGTGCCACTGCCAGGCCTCAACACTGGCTTAGTGCAGACTAGCAAAAACAAATTTAACTTGCCTGGTAAAAGGCTACTGAAAAATGCTCAACCTAGCTGTTTGAAATATTCATATATTCATGTCATAATATGTCAGACAAAGGTGACGAAAAAGGTACAAATGTGTATGCCACTTAAAGACACTGGACACTATTGGTAATTGTCAAAGACTAGCCTTCACAGTTGGTGTATCTCAACATATGCATACAATAACAAACCTGTGAAAATTTGAGCTCAATCGGTCTTTGAAGTTGCGAGATAAAAAAAAAACTAAAAAAAAACACACCCTTGTCACACAAAGTTGTGTGCTTTCCGATGCTTGATTTCGAGACCTCAACTTCCTAATCTGAGGTCTCGAAATCAAATTTGTGGAAAATGACTTCTTTCTCGAAAACTACGTTACTTCAGAGGGAGCCGTTTCTCACAATGTTTTATACTATCAACCTTTCCCCATTACTCAATATCGAGAAAGGTTTTATGCTAATAATTGTTTTGAGTAATTACCAATAGTGTCCACTGCCTTTAATACACAAACATAAACAGGGTACATGTACTTTTAACAATAGTACAATGCTCCCTGCAATGTTTTTTGTTGTTGTTGTTGTTGTTCTAGCAATGAATTTTACTGCTTTGTGGACACAAACTTATACAGGGTACTTTTAACAATAGTACAATGCTCCCTGCAATGTTTTTTGTTTTTGTTCTAGCAATGAATTTTATTGCTTTGATTTCACTGGTAAGATGGGACAATTTTCAACATGATACTAAGCGCTTTTTTAGCTGAGGGTCTGGCCCCTTTGAGGGAGGTAGGGGTGGGGGGGGCGGAGAAATAGGAAATGGGTACTTACTGGTGGCGTTGTATCAGATGGAGTAGACATGGATAGTCTCTGTGACCGGTGATGTAACGGCGGCATTAGGAGATGATCGCTGCGTTGGCGTATGTACATTACACAGCATAGCAAGCAGATTAGCGTTATTGGAGCTAGGATTGCTAGAAAGAAAAGATGTATACTACTGTTGTTGTCTTCACTTTTGTTGTCATCTGCAGAAACAAGTTGAAAGAGAAGAAAAAATACACGAAATTATTATATTGTTTGTTTTTATCCTCAACATGAATTGAGAGAAAAAGAAGAATTTTATTCATAGCTGTTTCTAACAAAAAGGATTTAACAACAATATGTAGGATGTGAAACCTTGCATGGTGGAAATAT
Source organism: Asterias amurensis (assembly GCF_032118995.1). Taxonomy (NCBI): domain Eukaryota; kingdom Metazoa; phylum Echinodermata; class Asteroidea; order Forcipulatida; family Asteriidae; genus Asterias; species Asterias amurensis. The sequence continues at coordinate 7,360,637 of NC_092650.1, read as the reverse complement.
GATTTAGTAAGGTTCGTGGTAACACCATGTAATGATAATCTCTATTTGAGTTGGGGTGGTTCTGAGAAGAACCACTGGTTTCAGCTCGACGTCACAATCAGTATGCTATGATATAGATAGGTTTGCGGTAACACCATGTAATGACTATCTCTAATGAGTTGGGGTGGTTCTGAATAGAACCGTTGGTTTCAACTCGACGTTTCGATCAGTATGCTCTGATCGTCTTCTGGAGAAAGCTGGACTCTGATGCAGCATGAATAAGTACTGAGGAGGTGGATTGGTGATGCACGAAGGCGGGAAATAGAGGCAGGAAAGAGGCGGATCAGAGCATACTGATCGAAACGTCGAGTTGAAACCAACGGTTCTTTTCAGAACCACCCCAACTCATTAGAGATAGTCATTACATGGTGTTACCGCAAACCTTTCTATATCGTATTTCCACCATGCAAAGTTTCAAATCCTACTCAGTATGCTATGATTGTCTTCTTGAGAAAGCAGTTTGTGAAAATGATACGCTTACATTAGTGACAACGCTGGCAACTCATTAATGTACAAAGTCCAATCATCGACTGACGAGAGCATCATACAATGACAGTCAAGACTAGGTGCACATTGGATAATTCACCAGAAGACGGTCGGAGCACATAGACCAAAACGTCAAGCAGTACCGCAAAATGGCTCTTCGCAGACCCACCACTACTTACTGCGATATTTTCATGGAGTCACCACAAACCTTACTTACTTACTTCACATTGGATATAATGATGACAAATTACGCTCAACAACCAGCAACATTTCACTTGATGAACATGTTGACTGTAAGTAGTTCAGTAATCATCACCCTCCCCCCCCCCCCCATTCAAACCTACACTTGACTACATGTAGCTGACATCCCAATCGCAGAATTCTTGTAAGGTCATTTCTAAGCAAACTAGTCAATGAGAGAATACCTCAATGCCTGATGAAACAAAGCCCGGCGCTCCTGCTTTCAATTAAGAATTGTCTGCGCGAACAATAGGTTTGACGAAATCCCATTGCGCGTCGGCAACCAGTGTACATGCACTACCGAGCGTAACCAATTTTCACCGGGGGTAATAAAAATTGAACTCTCAACCACACCTCTCGAACTACACTCATTCCCCACCATAGAACAATCAATGGGTTTTACTTTTCTGTCAAAAGGATTCCAGGTAGTAATATACATGTAGCACATTCTAAACAACAATGTGCAGTCATGAAATGGCTTCAGTTTGAAAGAACTGCGGTTACTTCACAAACCAGAACAGAAGGTTTAGAATTCTCCCAAATAAAATAATTTGCATTATACAGAATTTACATTATACAGGGAAAAAAGGTTCTTCACCCGGAAAGTTATCAGTTCGGGAAAAAAACCACAAGATACAAAAAAAAAAAGGTTTGCTGTATACAGCAAAAAAACCTTCCCTTTAATCTACACTAGACAAATCATTTAACATAAAACGTTACAATGCAAACTAGCCCAGCATAATAAATAGACCTTTAGAATTGTACAGGAAAAAAAGTTCTTCACCCAGAAAATGTGTTGTTGGCCAACGAGCACCGCCAGAATACTCCTTAAGATGACAGCCGTCTTGTCAATAGTAACCACCGCCACATCAAGAGTTAACAAAACAACAAGAAAGTAAGATGTCCAGCAGAATCAGTCGAGGTGTCAGCTACCAGGAGACTTCACCATCCCAACATTGTCAGCACTCCCTGATCCTCACCGAACAAAGTCACACTGCAAACAGAAGAAATCTCAACCTGGACGTTCCACCGACCGATCGACCGACAACGGCAAACCAGACCAAGGAAGCTGGTCAGGATTGTCACAGGAGGCTGGCAGAAATCACATCGTCTGTCATATATCCTGTGTACCTTCAACTCTCTTGTAAACTACGATGTGGCATAGACGACCGTACAACGCATTGTGTGTATCGGGAAAACAATCGCATCAGGAACTAGTAATACTAGACGAGAAAATGTGGTGATACGCATCCGAGAAAAGCAGTTCCCTGTTATCGTGTTTTGACAGGAGTTAAACAACGTGTCTTATATGCATGTACTTGTCCTGACTATCAACATGTCTGTATATATCCAATATTACATAGGAAGCACAATGTTGTTATATCAACAGTTTTGTATACATTCCAATAGGGTCCAAACAGGTGCGACTCTTGAGCACATGAAAATAAGGTCTTCCATCTTCAAGAGTGACATTACTGACCCTTATCGATGTTCGATGCTGGTGCCACATCCTGCCCTATATGGTTTTCCACTTGTACCTCCAGTTCCTCACGCATCTCCACAAACAAGAGGGCGCTGTATCCAAGCTTTTAGTAGAACAGAGCAACAATTTCTCAAATCAACCCAAACTATTTTTGTACAGACCATGAAACTTAACGAAGGAAAGCGCTCTGTTCATAATGAGTTGATTTTAGTCATTCCGTTCACACTGAAGTTTTTTTATCTTGGTTGCATTGACATGTTCACTCTCTCCCTCTCTCTCTCTCTCTATTTAAGAACGAGTTGCTAATGCATTGAGTTATGTGGTTATTCATTCTTCTGATCCACTTACCATTTCTATTTTATAACCTGAAACTGCATTGTGAAAATTGCCTTGAAGTACACTGTAATTTAATAGCGGTGATGATTTGAAAATACGGCACAATTTTGAAAAAAATCATTAGCAAAGCCTAAATTCATACAGCTGCTCAAAGGTATGTAGGATATACTTTTGGTATTACTTTGCAAGTTAAAGGCAGTGGACACTAATGGCAAGTATTACAAAATAATTATTAGCATAAAACCTCACTTGGTAACGAGTAAGAGGGTGGGAGTACAAAACATTATGTGAAACGGCTCTCTCTGAAGTGACGTACATGTAGTTTCCGAAGAAAGAAGTAATTTTTCAACGAATTTGATTTCAAGACCTCAGATTTAGAATTTGAGGTCTCGAAATCAACCATCTAAACGCACACAACTTTGTGTGACAAGGGTGTTTCTTTCTTTCATTATTATCTCGCAACTCCTACAACCAATTGAGCTCAAATTTTCACAGGTTTGTTATGTTATGCATATATGTTGAGATACACCAAGTAATAAGACTGGTCTTTGACAATTACCAACAGTGTCCAGTGTCTTTAAAAACTGCAATAATGAAAATGAGTACAGTTTTAGAGAAAAAGGGTAATTTTTGTAATCCTCCAAATTTGGATCTTGGGCTTCAAGCCTTGGTAGGCATCTGAAAGCACACAGTTGTATGCAACAAGAATGTTCTTTCTTTCATTATCTTCTTGCGACTTTGACGACCAATTGAGCCTAAATGTTCACTGTGCTACTTTCTGCATATGTTCGGAAACACCAATGGAGGCTACTTGTCGTTGACAATTACCAAAAGTGTAACCTGCCTTTAAGCAAACAATTTAGATGAACAGTTTACTGCTAAGCAATACAGAATACCAATCGAAGATGGTGCGTTACGACATGGTAAACTGGCTGGTCAGCTTATTCTTGCATGCATAAAAGTGTTGCGAGTAGCTACTTTGCTGCTCTACAAAATTGGGCATTGGGGTCATTCAGAATGGCAAAGATAAAAGTTATCATTTACATCACAATAAAAAGCAGAGTCCACTGTTCTTTTTTTAAGCTATGGGGACCCAAATCCAATTGTTATCAATTCTATTTCTGTACCGGAATTTGGAATGGGGACATAAACTTGAACAAACAAATAAAAGTTTGTCAAAAGTTCAAAATTATAAAAGGCAAAATCTAAGTTGTTCATATTTGTAAGGTATTTAATATATAAAAAATCATTCAATAATTAAAAAATCATCAGAAAACAAAACGCATTGTTTCAATGAATCCATTGTGCACCACAAAATGATATCTAAGCAGTCAGTCAGGCAGAAATACGTAATGGGCTCATTGTCAAACATTTTTTAACGATTTCGCTCTCTATGGCAGACATGTACACGTACGTTTAACGGCAGCATTCATGCACCATGGAGTCCACCAACATGACGTAGCCAAGCGGTGTCAAGCGCACCGGACTCGAGCTTTGGGGTTTCTGGTCAGCAGATTGTGTACTTTATGAGTCCCGGCCATGACCATTTGAATGCTGTGTCCTTCAGATAGAATGTAAATCCATTGGTCCTCTGTGTCATGGAATGCAAGTAGAAGAACCCATTTACACTAATCGTTTCTAGCAGTGGCTGCCAATGTGTCGCAGCACATTGAAAATCCCTGCTACATAAACCAGTCTCAAGCTACATGTAGTAATTCATAATAATAAAAAACAATTTTTTTTTTTTTTTTAAAGTGTCTCTTTTTGTTCAAGCACATTGAGTACCTAATTGGTGGATACATGAACTATACAAGACTACATTGCTATTAGTAATATTATTATTCACACATCAATGATCCCGGGAAACCCAACATGAAGTACCAGACTATCAGCCACTCACATCATACCTAGACTTCTAGCAATAACAACACCTCTACGTACAATGAGGATGTGTTACGACAGACAAGCAGCCTAGATGTTCAGTACCGATCGATTCTCGTCGGCAAATCACATAAATAGTTTGCTCGACAACAAGCGATAGGCCTACTCAAGCACAAGCCCAAAACAAAATACTTCACCTGATGCGCAGAGAATTGAATCCAAAGGGTTCATTATAACGACGAACTTCTAGACAGACCGTAGTCCCAACGTCAGTCTGCTGGCGCACCGTGTGGGAACCAACGTCATGCAGCATTTGTCATAATACCACTGATAACACCTTCCTGGAGTGACACTGGCAGATAACTGGCATACTATAACACACTGTGCAATGTTATGTATATACGTCTGTCTATGAGTGTGTGTTGCTCTGGCTTGTCCACTCTATACAAATGTACACCGTTCATACACCTCTATACACAGACACTGCGTAAATATCCCACTGCCAAAACCAGACAATCTTCTGTCTGGACACGTGCGCTTTGCACACAAGCTGTATGGAGAGCCTCATCCATCAAAAACCCACCAAAAAATAAAATAAAAAAATACATGATTCACAGACACCTATCCATGATTCACAGTTTTTTTCTAATTTGACACAAGGAGGATGTGTAGGTAATGAAATCCCCAGTGCTCAGATTAAAGGGTCTATGTAACTTTTGTAGGACAAAAAACACAATGTCCACAGATTTACATTAAACTTACACAGTTTGAAGATAATGATAGTAAAAAGCTTCCCTTATGTGCTGAGGTGCTGTAAGTTTTGGGAAAATGAGTAAAACAATATCATGAAAATTATTTTCATCTCATGAGACGAAAATTACTATAATCATTTTACAAACGTATCTTCATGACATTGTTTTACTCATTTCTCAAAAACTACAGCACCTCAGTAAGTAATATTTGCAGGGAAGCTTTCCACTATCATTATCTTCAAACCCTGTAATTTTAATGTAAATCTATGGACATTTTGAAAAGGTACCCAAATCCTTTAAAGAGTTAATCACGTACAATGGGTTTTTATTTGTCGTCTATTAACCAAAGAGAAAAAAATAAAAATAACGAGAACCGATACCCCACCGATCCAGACCGTTAGTTCTGTTGTCGTAATGCTGTTATCAACTACTGTCCGATATCGCATACCATAGCAGCCAGTTAATTTTTTTTCTCTTTCCTGAATGCATTGCGTGACCGTGGGACCCGTGCATCCTGCCAGACAGGGGCCCTTTCTTCACATGAATGCATCAGACATGGGTGAACGGGCACAAGAAGCTGTTATGACGGCAAACGGACAGGGGGGGGGGGGGGACGGGACAAAACATGCAAGGCTGATGTACATGCATTGAAATTTATATATGGAATAAGTGAATTAATTCTTGGCCTCTGATTTAAAGAGATACAGTGAGGGAGCCTACCGTACAAGTACAGCACCAAAACAACTAGTAAACACAACACAACCAGCAAAACATTTTCTTCAATAAGTTGATTTTTTATTTGCTTGCTACACAGGTATTGATTGTATTTTGTGTGTAAAAAAAAAAAAAAAGGAGAGGTTTTAGTCAGGTTTAGTTTTGCAGAACAATTTTAAACACTATTTGACACAACTTCATATTTTAAATTTCTGAGGCATTCGTCCTTGTTTCTAAGGTCTCAATTTTGACATTGAAATTGCAGACCAGAGGCCAAAGATTTTAGCGTCTGGGCGAGTCAACTCAAGACTCAAGACTGCACAATGTTGTTCAGTTTGTCAGGCCTTGAATGAACACAAAGGCTAGAGTGACCTCTGTTGCCCTGGTGTTTGCCTTGGTGCCACTTCAATAAGGTCTCTGCTCATGAAAGTACTGGGTGTCTCTGCTCAAGAAAGTACTGAGTGTCTCTGCTCAAGAAAGTACTGAGTGTCTCTGCTCAAGAAAGTACTGGGTGTCTCTGCTCAAGAAAGTACTGAGTGTCTCTGCTCAAGAAAGTACTGAGTGTCTCTGCTCAAGAAAGTACTGAGTGTCTCTGCTCAAGAAAGTACTGGGTGTCTCTGCTCATGAAAGTACTGAGTGTCTCTGCTCAAGAAAGTACTGAGTGTCTCTGCTCAAGAAAGTACTGAGTGTCTCTGCTCAAGAAAGTACTGAGTGTCTCTGCTCAAGAAAGTACTGAGTGTCTCTGCTCAAGAAAGTACTGGGTGTCTCTGCTCAAGAAAGTACTGAGTGTCTCTGCTCAAGAAAGTACTGGGTGTCTCTGCTCAAGAAAGTACTGAGTGTCTCTGCTCAAGAAAGTACTGAGTGTCTCTGCTCAAGAAAGTACTGAGTGTCTCTGCTCAAGAAAGTACTGAGTGTCTCTGCTCAAGAAAGTACTGAGTGTCTCTGCTCAAGAAAGTACTGAGTGTCTCTGCTCAAGAAAGTACTGAGTGTCTCTGCTCAAGAAAGTGCTTAAAGACATTGGATGCTATTTGTAATTGTCAAAGCCAGTCTTCTCACTTGCTGTATCTCAACAATATGCATAAAATAACAAACCTGTGAAAATTTTAGCTCAATCGGACGTTTGAAGTTGCAAGATCCTAATGAATGAAAAAACAACCTTGTCACACAACCTTTCTCACAATGTTTTATAAAATCGACAGCTTTCCATTACTCTTTATCAAGTACGGTTGTATACTACATGTGTAATCAATATTTTAAGTAATCACCAATAGTGTCCACTGCCTTTAAAGTGGTTGGGTACTTTTTGTATTCATGACACAAAACACAACGTTCACCGACTTTCATTTCAACTTACACGGTTTGAATACCCATACTCATGGTTACATAGTACTGCTAAAATAATATTCATCTCCTAAGACGAAAATTATGTTTGCGACATTGTTTTACTAGTTTCTCAACAACTACAGCACCTCAGCAAATAATATTCTACCACCATTATCTTCAAACCGTGATGGTAAGTTTAATGTAAATCTGTGGTCATCGTATTTTGTGTTACAACAAAGTTACCAAACCCTTTGAGACACATCGGTGTACTGCAAGGGTAAAAACAAATCATAGTCTCTAAATAGACTTGAAGATTTTCAAAATTGAAGTGCCCTTTGCAAAATGAAAAGGGCCTTGCCCTCTCAATCATGTATTTCAAGTTCTGGTTTTCAAAGAATGAGCTGAGAAAAAGAAAAAAACCGAAGAAAAAAAACCCAGGCAAATCAGCTGATAAAGATGCATGCCTGGTATTTCAGATGATAAATATCCTCAGAAAATGTGGCAATGGTAGCAAGTTTAAAATTTAAAAAAATAGCGACTTCAAAATGTGTTTATTTTGTTAACATGTAACCAACCAACCTTTCACAGGAGGGGTTGGGGCTGGTGTACGTGCAATAGGGCACGTACAAAGCTTTGTCAGTTTGCTGTTTAAAGGTAAATGTAGGGTCATAGATTGTTTCCTTTTTTATTTCAATGTAGCTGATTTATATCCCCATTTTCAATAAGGATACAATCAAAGTCCTCTGTAAAAGTTCCAGCTGAATACAGTGTCTACTTATTGCGAAAAAGGAAAAAAGAACGTCGGACCCACCTACATTTAGCGAGGTGACAGCGGTAACTACCGACTACATCTCTGGCCACAGCATTCACAACTGAACACCACAGAAACTTGAATCTCCTTAACCTGCTGTCCATTTCACAAAACTCTTTCTAACTTAAGACTAATCGTAGGACTTAGGACAAGTCCCAACACTGCACTGTAGCATGCAGACCTTAAGATTAATCCTAAGTTAGGAAGAGTTACTCGTCCTAACTCGAGATAAGACAAATCCTAACTCTTTGTGAAATCGACGGCTGCCCCTAGGTGAGTTTTGAAGACTAAAAAAGTTCTCCCCCCCCCCCCCAACCCTTTTTCTTCAATTTACGCACCTGGGCTAAATTCAAGATTTCACCAAAGGGTGGAGGAAATCTCAGGGGTGAGAGTAATTCCTGACGAAAAAGATGAAACTTGGAAACAAATTCAAAGTTATGTTGAAATTATGGCATTTCTACCGTTTGGTAACTAACCCCTGGGGTTAAAGATTACAAGGAGCTTTTAGAAACAGTATCCAAAGCATTAGAGAAGTAGACCAATGAGCAGGATTTCTTTATTTGTGGACAAAAATGTTGCCTGATTTTCTTCACCACCAGGCCGACATAAAAAGTATGAATTCAGCCAAAAGTCTTTACAATCTCATGCCTGAAATCTCTCACAATAATTTTGTTTCCCCTAAAAAAAGTAGGGGCTCGAACAAGTGTTGGAACTTAATAACTGACACTTGACTAGATAGAATGAAGACTACATGTACATGTAGCTTCAAAGTGCTATCTCATTACACTAGTTATCCATCAGAAAACTGAAGAAAAATAATGTTGTTGTTGTTGTAAATGGAAAGTTTAAGTACATGGGGCAGGCTATGCTAGTTCACTTTGTAGTGGTGGAGTCAGCGAAGTCAATCAAGTCGTTGAAATTAGCAATCATGACTGTCACTGCAATCAATATTGGCAATCTTAAAAACAAAAACAAAACAAGCAAAAACCACTTTAATTGTTTATGTTACTTTTAGTGTTCATATTAATGCAAGTCAAGAAGTCCTAAACTCCCTCAGATGTATATTGTATTATCCAAATCTATGGTCATTACTTACTTACATACAGTCATACTATATCAAATAAAGTGCTTTCCAGTCTCTAACATGTCTGAAGATCCAGTGTACAGAAAGTATCAAGAACACTTTAGCCGTCTGTTGCAATGCCAATCCATGTAAAAAAAAAACCTTTTCACCTTTTGCGGTTGCAGACAAAAGAATATACTATTTTCTGTTACCTAAAGTCAATCTAAGGGCGCGAGTCAATCAACCAGACCACAATGGATCAATTCTTTGTTGATCCAGAGTTTTCGATATGCACAAGCTACCATATCGAGCAGCCGTTTCACTTGAACTGCTTATTTCATCCAGTACACACACAAGAAAACAATAGGTATAATATAATTTCACAAACATTTTCGCGGGGAAACCATATAGAATTATCCAAATTGCAGAGTAGCACACATGTAGAGCTTTTAAAACCAAGATTAATGCCAAGTAGAAAACGTTCCACGGACCTTGTTCATTTAGGGTGCTTTGGCCAAACATACAAAAATAAATTGGGTCCAAAATGGCCTACACTTTTGACAAATCATGGGGCAGAACTCTGAAACCTGATTTGTTGGGTTTTTTTATATTTAATTTTTTAATTTTTTAATTAAACCCTGCTGCTTCCCAGATTGTATCTCAAATGTGGGTGTGATCCCTCATGCACCAGGCACCCCCAGCCCTGACAAAGATATTGACAAATTAGGGAGATCGACAAAATAGAGCTAAAGATGGCTCGGTTAGTAGAGCGCTGGCACATTAATCTGGAGGTTGTGGTTCAAACCCCGCTTTAGACAATTTGTCTTTGTTCAACCCCAAATCACTATAATTTGGCAAAGTTGATGATTTATCAACTCTTCCAGTTTAAGAACCATTATTGTTATAAAAGGTTCTAGATCATCACCTCGAGCTGAAGAGGTCTGCGGTCCCATCAAGACCTCTTCGAAAAGAATTGCGGCCGCTTTGGAAAGAGCTAGGTTGTGTCAAGTACTCATATAGTCACAGTACGGGATCTGTTTTTTTTTTTTTTTTTGGCTGGAGCTACCACAACTGAACAGTTATAATCTAATTCAGTGAATTGTAAATGGTTTTACAAACAACGACAACACAATCTAAATTTCAATTTTGGATATAAACATGTAGGCTGTTCACTTGTTTTGCTAGGAGGAAGTAAGGGTCATGGAAAGGTGAACCAGTTTCAAACCTCCTGTACAACTGAGGTATTGTTGTGACTTCAGCCTGAAGTTACATTTAGGCCTATGGCTCCACATGTACTAACATTTAACCCAGGAATAATGCACTCAACAATAGGTTTTCTATGATTCAAGCAACATAATCGAGATTTCATCATTTTTATAATCCGAATTGAAAAGCTGAAAAGCTGAAAAGCCGAGATATTTCCAGAAGCAGTTCTTAACATGTCAACAAAAGGCGGCTTTGAAAATTGAACAATGATATTGGGTGACGATTGGGGGAGGGGATGGAAGGGGGGGGGGGGGAGTTGGCGCAGAATAAAGAACTAATCCACACTCACTTATTTAGTTTGTCCTAAAACCACCCGTAAGGATTATAGGCCTCCTACTGAAAGGAAGTGGACACTATTGGTAATTACTCAAAATAATTATTAGAATAAAACCTTAAAGGAACACGTTGCCTTGGATCGGTCGAGTTGGTCTTTGAAAAGCGTTTGTAACTGTTTTTTATTAAATGCATATGGGTAGAAAGATGTTGTAAAATTAGAATACAATGATCCACACAAACATGCCTCAAAATTGCGTGGTTTTCCTTTTACCTCGTCGACTAACACGGTCAGCCATTTATGGGAGTCAAATTTTTGACTCCCATAAATGGCCGACCATGTTAGTTCGCGCAGTAATAGGAAAACCACGCAATTTCGAGGCAAACTTGTGTGGATCATTGTATTCTACTTTTCAAACATCTTTCCAACCATATGCATTTTATAAAAAACGGTTACAAACGCTTTTTATAGACCAACTCGTTCGATCCAAGGCAAACATGTTCCTTTAATTGGTAACAAGTAATGGGGAGAGGTTGATAATATAAAACATTGTGAGAAACGGCTCCCTCTAAAGTGCCATAGTTTTCGAGAAAGAAGTAATTTTCCACGAATTTGATTTCGAGACCTCAGATTTAGAACTTGATGTTTCGAAATCAACCATCTGTTTTTTTTTTCATTATTATCTCGCAAGTTCGATGACCGATTGAGCTCAAGTTTTCACAGGTTTGTTATTTTATGCATCTGTTGAGATACACCAACTGTGAAGGGTAGTCTTTGACAATTACCAATAGTGTCCACTGCCTTTAAGAGAAGACACCATAGTAAATATAAAAGACACTGGACACCTTTGGTTGTTGTCAAAGACCAGTCTGCTCACTGGGTGTATCCCAACATATGCATAAAATCTGTGAAAATTTGAACTCAATTTGTTGTTGAAGTTGCGAGATAACAATGGAAGAAAAACACCCTTGTCACTTGAAGTTGTGTGGATGCTTTCAGATGCTCGATTCCGAGACCTGAAATTCTAAATCTGAGGTCTTGAAACCAATTCAAATATTTTAGGGGAAAATTACTTCTTTCTCGAAATTTGAGTTATTTCGGGGGGAGCATACTTTATACCAACAACAGCACTCCATTGATCGTTAACCAGTCAGTTTTTTTATGCCAACAATTATTTTGATAAATCACCAATAATGTCCAGTGCCTTTAAATGAATGTATAAAGTAGGGATGGGGGGGGGGGAGTTCCCAACTTAACAGTAATATTAATAATATTAACTCTTATATATTTCATTTCACAATAACCGTATCAATGAGCTTTACATTACAGTAACGCTTATTCAGAGATGCCAAGTCAAGAGGCCAGCTACATGTATGCGTGAGATGTTTCAAAGCTCACCACCCCACCCCATTTTGCACACTCCTTACATATTAAAAAAACTCATCTATATGTATATCATAAAGATAAACATTGTTGAAAACCTCATTCATCAAGGGAGACAGTCAGTCCGAAAATGATTTGCCAAGACCTTACTGCACTAGAAGAAACTTACACAATACAATAACAGTACAATAATTGCAAGCATCCTTATTTTCCTCTTCAATGAGGGGGGAGTCCTCAGCCAGCCAACATCCATGAATACAATGGAATTCGCTGAAGCTTCTCAGAAAAAAGCACTAGGACCATGTGACTGTCTGCTCATACAAAAATGACTGGAAACCCAGTCTGAACACAAAATAAAAAATTGTTTCCAGTCACTGGAGTCATCATTTTACAACCCCCTCAGAATTGTTTTTATTTAGTACTTTTTCCACATCAAAATATGAGCAGACCTTTTTTATTCATTTCTGCCCAATGGGCAAAACTCACCCAAACAAAACACTAATTTAAATTAATTACTAGGCGATGGTGATGTCCAGTCCGCAAGTGCCGTTTGCGGGAGCTTAACACGGGGTGAACCGAAAGGAGCGAAGATAAATCTGGAGACAAAAATAGCACCCCCGTGTTTAGACACGACGCATTGTGCCTGTGAACATTACCATCAATATCTGAACAACAAGACCATCAATCAAATTTTTTTTTTATGACAGGCGCAAACATTTAACAAGAAGAATTCCAACCTTCCCTAACACACGATAAATTTCCTTACGAGCAACATGTCAACCTACTAGGGTCCCCCCCCCTTGCCGAAGCTCAATTTAGCACAGTATGCGGACTCCCATTTGCTGCGCCTTAAATCATTCCTACTACTTGTGAACTAGCCAACATTCTCTGCAAAGAACACAACATTGGCCTCTGCAGGACCCCCGTCGGTCAGACACATCTTTTGCCCCTTTCACACTATGCTTTAACCAGGAGAATCTCCGTGCTAAGGAAAAATTGAACACAGAGATTCTTCGGATGAAGTGGAGCGTTCACACTACACTTTTTAGGGCTAAAATTTCTCCGGCTTAACAAACTCAAAACTGGCCTCATCCTGGTAAAATTTAACCCTGAATAAGACTAGACTAGAGTCCCTTTCACATAAAAGGGAAGGTACACGTTTGGTAAGTACTCAAAACAAATATAAAACCGACTTGGTAACGAGCATTGGAGAGCTGTTGATAGAATAGAACATTGTAGGAAACGACTCCCTCCGAAATAACGTAGTGATTGAAAAGGAGGTAATTTCTCGCTAAATTAAGTAAAGACTTCTGGCTTGAAGTCTTGAGGTTGATGGTAACAAACATTGTGAGAAAGAAACCCAATGAAGAGAAGACAAGGAAGGAAGTGTCAGGTTTTTTTTTTTAGATGTGGGAGGAAAAACCTAGAGAGTTATTCCAGGGAAAACCCACGCAGTCAGGTAGGGACCGAAACCCAATCCACATAGTGCCCCTCATCTCGGTGTGATTTCAACTGAGATCCCAGAAATTTAAGGCGCGGAAAGATAATACTACGCCAACGCAACCACCCTATTCTACAAACCAAAATAATGATCATTTCTGACAGGCGCTGAACAAAAAACAAAGCATTTTTGGCGCTATATTTGTTAACTCCCTCTGATACATCGATTGATTTGTTAAACAATAGCCCAAACGCACACTACAAAAGACTCCCAAACTCCTACCTGCCTTCCCACATGCTGATTCAGAGCGCATTCTCTTTCTACTGGGTTCGAATCCCCCAGCTAACCACTGATTTCACACTGAGTAGAACAACATATTGTCGTCTAGTTAATGTATCACAGTTTCCTGATTTGTGCAATTCTTAATCATAGACTTAAACCAATGTTTGTGAGAGAGAGATTAGCTATTGCCAGCTTGGTGTTTATATCCCCCTTGTACTTCTAGGAGTTTGCCGAGTTCCCTTGACGGGAAGATCATTCAAACAAACGAACAAACAAACATACTCCGAAGCTATAGTCTGACTCAATTGTCGTCATACTAATTCAATAAAGCGTATGAAAAAGAAAATCCGCTGGCATACTACTCGGGTGGGATTCGAACCCACCATCCTTGCATTCTAGAACCACTTAACCACTTAGCACAAGCAACAGGGCATGCAGTTAACATAGTAAACCCATGTTCCACAGTAAAATCATATCAGTAAAACTATTTAATTGAAAACAATAAAATAGAAAAGGAAGCGAAACGGAGCTCTCCGGTTTACTAGTTTTACAAAAGTAGCAAAATTGTTTTTTTAACTACATATGTGGTTTGTGTTGAGCTGCATTTCTTTTTCTACAAACCACATTAAAACAAACATACATGGTACATGTACATGTATGGGCAATGTTCTAAATCCAATTAACTGACCCACCCCCCCCACCCGCCCCACCCACCACCACCACCCCTTAGTACAAAAAAAAACCTAAAAGAAACAAAGTACATACCACTATTCCATAAAACGACAAGTCTGGTATAAATCATCCGGAGAACATGGCACGAGTACACACCAGTTAAATAGCAAAGAGCTCTAATAGATGACCAGTTAACCACACGTGACTGATCGCTAACCCACAGGGAAAAAACATATCCTCACCAAACCCACCCCCCCCCCCCCCAAAAAAAAGGGAGAAAAACACTCACAGATAAAAAAAAAATATAAAACAAGGAAACCCAATGCAAGAGAAACACCACTAAGTTTCAGACTGGCCTTACTCTCGCCAGCATTGCACAATATAAATTATACAGCTTCCCCAAGTCTAGACGGTTCCTAAGTGACTTAGGGATCATGAGAGAAAATCTGTCTGACAATAATGTTCACCCCCCTTGAGTTCACAGGAGGTAATTAGTATTGGCATTGCACATAACTCATTATTATAGATTTAAGAGTGAGGGTTGGTGGGCATTGCTATACTCCTCTCTTCAGCCCGCCAATGGCAAATCCATATAGTATCCTTACATGAAAATATACAAGAGTAATATATGAACACCCCTTGTCCATTCTTTAGTGTTATATCTGTATCATCACATGATCAGGCACAGTGACTTAGCCCTACATGTACATGTATAGTGCGCAACAACATCATAAAAAGCAATAATAATGCATTTTGTGAAAATTAAATGAGGCATGACATTGTCATATCACACCATTGACAATCATGTTTCCACACAAGCTGGTGCAATACAGGACTAAGTGTGACATTCATTTTACCTGTGAGGCCAGCTTTACAAGTGCTAGCTAGCTGTTCAATACTACGAAATGATAACCCAATAATATGATAAAACCAAGAAGTTGATGATAACTCCTTGAAAAAAGACAACAAAACCATTTACACAGTAATGCATTTTTGATGAAGTGATGGCAAGCAGACAAAAGGGGCCAGGGGTAGAGGGGGTGTGTTTGACATTTAATTATGATAGACCAATCTATGATGATAGACCAATCTATGATGATAGACCAATCTATGATGATAGACCAATCTATGATGATAGACCAATCTATGATGATAGACCATTCTATGGTGGACCAATCTGTTTCTATACCTCCATGGACCAATACACTGCGTCAAATACAGAGCCAAGTTCACCCATCAAAGTGAAAAGTCTGAAATTCTTTGGGGGAGGGTTATTTATTTTATTATTATTATTTATTTATTTATATATATTTTTTTTTTTTTTTGGGGGGGGGGGGGTAGGTGCTTCCCTGAATGCACATTTCAATCATTAATTCAATTACATGATTATTTTTAAAACTACGTACACAATGACATGTACCATGTGAACTCTCATCATTCACTACATGTATTATATCAATTATGCTACATGTATTATATCAATTATGCCCCTGGATTTTAGTATATCACCCAGCGGGAACAGATTAGATTGTGGACAATGTACATGTACATGACCAGACTGCATTAGAGTTGGACCTTGGTCTTAATGGGGTCACCAGATTGCCACTGGGGTGAGACCATCCAGTGGGTGTCTGATGACCTCAAATAATTCAGGTCAAACTGTCATTCAAATTATTCAGAGATGTTGCTGTCATGCATTGATGACACACACCCCCCCCCCCCTCTCTACATGTAAAAGAAAGGTCAATAAACTTATCGAGTACATGAATGTTTCCACGATTACTGCACATTGTTGGGTTCATTACCTTTGCCAGGAATGAGCCTTTTCAACGTTATCAACCATCATTGGATGTGATGACAAACTAATGTGATGAGATCAAGCTATACACCAATCCGGCACGCCGCACGCAAGTGTTGAGCACTCATGCGCACTATTTGCTGCGGTGACTTCAGTGCCTAGATTATGCACAAAAACACACCGTAGTTATTTTTTTCCAATAGAGGACGCTTTTTTATTATAAACCAAAATATATCTTACTTTATGTTGACGACTGCCTTCCTCATAATTAAAATCAAAAAGGGCTGAAATTAAATGTGCCATGGAAAATTCTCAATAACAAAATTAATACCCCTTTTTCTAAATTTTATTTTAACAATAATCGCATATTTAGTGTTTCTACTTTCACAAGCTTTGAACCAAAGGTGGTAATCATCATGTGATTTAACAGTGTGCACAGTTTTTCAAATTTATTTATAAAACAAATACAAAACTACCTGGGTGGACTATATTTTGCCTGATCGCATCACAAACAAAGAGGTATAATGGGGTGTCGTAGCCACCGGTTAAAGCGCCGGATTCAAGCTCTGGTGTTTGATCAGCAGAGTTGTGGGGTTCAAATCCCGGTCGTGACACTTGTGTCCTGTTAAAAATCAAGACACTCAACCATAAGCTTCTCTCCACCCAGTGGTTAACTGGGTACCTGTGAGGGAAGAGATGGTTCTCTTGTAATTGATTAAGCCGAGTAGCGCATTTGTTGCACAAGGCTGTATTACCCCCAGGGAGCTGAGATGGTTTTTGGAATGATTTAAGGCCCAGTGACCAGGGATAACTGGGGTAGTTTAATGTGAAGCGCTTTGGGACGCGGCCTGAAGGACGCGGCGTGAAATTTAACTATTACAATGTATTATGATTATTATTGACTTTGGATTTGGTGTAAAACATTTACAATCATATTGGGGAGGGGGGGGGGTTGCTGAATTCTAGCAGCCTATAAAACAAGGAAGTGAATGTGACAGAAAATACGAGTCTCAGAGAGTCAAGAGATAGTTTTGTCTCGGTGCATACACATTCTTGTGTAGCTAGTCTCAACATCGGGAGGAATATTTATCAACTGTCTCGAAATCAGGGACTACATCGACATTGGCATGTACAAGAAATATAACAAAAACACACACAAACAAGAAAGGATTTCTCTATCAATCGGGAAACATTCCTTCATGCCGCTTCCTTGTTTGTTTCAGCTTGAAATTGAAACATTTTAAAACTATGCAATGTCATACAGTATAGTACACAAACAAATACCTGACACAGACAAATCAAATCTCTCCACAGATTAGACATGAAATTGAGACATAATTCTAAGATATTTATCAACAGCACATTTGTCCCCACCCCCAAAAAACCAGTGTGTGATTGTGAAGGATGTCTTGCAAGTTTGTTTTATAAATCTACAAAAGTATGACACAAAAAGAACCCTTTCCTTTGTAGCTGAGTGATCAGCTGGCTTGAACTAGTGTTGAACCTGTTTCCATTAACCAATGCATTGAAGGCACACTGAAAATATTCCGGCTAATATAACCCACACACTGCAGGCCAGTCCAAAATAATACTACTACTAATAATAATACACAACTTCACACAAAATAATAGTGAGCAATCTCCTTAAATGCAGTGGACACTATTGGTAATCACTCAAAATAATTATTAGCATAAAACCTTTCTTGGTGACGAGTAATGGGGAGAGGTTGATGGTATAAAACACTGTGAGAAACGACTCCCTCTGGAGTGCCATAGTTTTTTCAAGAAAGAAGTAGTTTTCCAAGAATTTGATTTCGAGACCTCAGCTTTAGAACTTAAAGCCCCGAAATCAACCATCTAAACGCACACAACTTCGTGTGACTAGGGTGTTTTTTCTTTCATTATTATCTTGCAAGTTCGATGACCGATTGAGCTCAAATTTTCACAAATTTGTTATTTTATGCATATGTTAAGATACACCAACTGTGAGGGCTAGTCTTTGACAATTACCAATAGTGTCCACCGCCTTTAATGGTTTCAAAAATACATGTAGCTCAACTTCGTATGTGTTTTTTTCTTTCTTTTTTTTTCCTTTTCCAAACAGGGATTTTTCTCTGGTGCACATTTGTCACTTCATGGAAACGGTGATGTGTATGGAACAATTAATTTTATTTTTTGCTGTGACGTTTTTTTCCTTTTCTTTCTGTTTTCTCGGGAAGTACTGTAGAATATTTCACGTATCACGTGACTTAATTGTACTGTATCTTAGGTTGCCTGATTACATTAACAGAAACCAATCTATAACCCAAACTTTAATACACTGCCAAGTTATTTTCTGCACACGCCTAAAAATTCCTTAGTTTTGTTGTCGAGTCTACCTGCTATATATATATATTTTTTTTTCAACAAAAATAATGTGATCAATCGCAAATAGTTAAAATACAGAGGGGAACAATTACATACAAATAAACCATCTGTTAAATTACAGAAACAACACATGTCTACTAAAGCATCTAGAAAAAATAATTACATACACAAAAAGATTCTGTGTTGTTTCTTAGTGGCCATTTTGGATCAGACGAGTTGGTAACAGTTTGGGTATAACCCCGGAATTTATGGTGTTATTTTAAAGCACCCTCACATGGTCAAACATACGGCTGACTGAGAATTTTAGCGTGGACGTTTGTCTCTTTAACTTCACTGTACAACAGGTGTGACATAACTCAATTGTTCCCTATTGTAATTGGACCACCTGGTGTTACCGAACATTCCAATTATGTTTTGTCTATTGCTGCTACCCAAGTATTATACACAGCAACATTAGTCTGTCAGCAACATTCATTGAGGCATTCATCCAAAACAAAGCGAAAGGGCCCATTTTTAACTTTGTAGAGCTGCTTAAGCAGAGAATATTGTAAAAAGTGTTGAAACATGGGCGTGACATGCGAGCTTGCACCTGTGCTTGTAAAACAGTTTCTTCATTCGTATTTGTCGAGAGCAACGGCTTAAATAGTTGTGCCACATCATGGGATACGCGCGACGCACACAGCATCTCCTTATAAGGAGTTGTTTACCCGAGGGCCTTACCATTTCATAGCTGGAGGGGTGCTGTGTCGAAAGAATTCATTAAACAACTATAATTTTTGTATTTATTTTACCTTTTGACCAAAAAGTGTTGATGTTTTTTGGGCGGGGTCATCGCATCCAGTATGCAAGTCTTTCTTTGGCATTATAAGTGTATAGTAGAAACATCAAAGTGGAGGGTACACAGAGGGGTGGGGCCTCACAGAAGGGAATCAAGGGGTGGACAAATGGGGAGATTGGCGAAGGGTAAGGGACTGCATGGTTTGTTTTGTGTTGTCATTTTAGCCTTCAAGATAGACTCTGCTACTCACTAGTGTCCAAACTTGCACAAAAATAACTCCTTAAAGCGATTATCTCATTAATCTGCAACAACGCAAGGTTAGTCTGGACGACTGTGATAACCGACCTGGATATCCACTTACAGTATTACCTGCTCAATCAACCAACAAAAGGGCAAGGACCATTCTGTTGGTGGAGTCTACATCAAAATATCCCCATCATTTAGTTTTTTTTTTTACCCAATTCCCACCCCCCCCCCCCTCCCAAGGTTAGTCTGGACCGACTGTGATAACCGACCTGGATATCCACTTACAGTATTACCTGCTCGATCAACCAACAAAAGGGCAAGGACCATTCTGTTGGTGGAGTCTACATCAAAATATCCCCATCATTTAGTTTTTTTTTTTTACCTTATTCCCCCCCCCTCCCTTTTAAAAGTTCAAGGACATTGGATTGGTGTAGCATTGAGTGTTGTATCAAGCCTGTGCTGACAGTCAACACAGACAGATAAACACGTCTGGGTCTATGCTATAAATAGGCCCGCAACTGTAGGAGAAGAGAAAAGGGAGATAACAACGTTTGTATGGTCTCTGTGAGCTTTTTGGTTTATTAATACCATGTTAATTAACACCGTAGATGTGTGTCGGTTCAATCATGGAGGTAGAACTAATTCTACCTCCATGGTTCAATCAACGTTGAGTAGTTTACATTTAGTTAATATTAGAATTAGCTGCTGGTACATGATCTGCGGACCAACCAAAAGGACTAACAGCAATGGTATAAATGCAAAAAAAATTATTAGTGGCTTGTCATGACCTACGTATGTGGTCAAGTGGAAAGAGATGGTTGATTTATAACCCCTTTCACACAAGTACGTTTTAATCCAGAGAATCTCTAGTGTAAAGGAAACACTTTAAAGGCACTGGACACTATTGGTAGGCCATAAAAACAATTATTACCTGTTGAGCTGTTGATAGTATAAAACATTGTAAGAAACGGCTCCCTTTGAAGTAACATAGTTGTTGAGAGAGAAGTAATTTTCCACTTACTAACAATATTTAAATTTCATTTTGAGACCTCAACTTAGAAAATTAGATTTTGAGGTCCCGAAATCAAGCATCTGAAAGCACAAAACTTTGTGTGACAATGTTGTTTTTTCTTTCATTATTATCTCACAACTTCGTTTTTACAAGTTTGTTATTTTATGCATATGTTGAGACACACCAAGTGAGAAGACATTCACCAATAGTTTCCGGTGTCTTTAATCCGGAGAATCTGCGTGAATCTCTGTGTTAAATTTGTCCGGAGATTCTCCGGATTTCAGTGGACTGTCAAAGGGACTTTTCACACTACAATATCTAACCCAGAGAAAAGTTAACACAGTTCCTTACTCTGTTGGTTAACCCTAAGTCCTGCATGGGCACTGTTAATGTTTAGCCGTATTAAGTCAGTTTTGGGTTTGTTAATCCCGAGAAGTTGCAATAAATAAATATTGAAAGAAATAAACACCCTCGTCACACGAAGTTGTGTGCTTTCAGAAAATCTATTTCTGAGGTCTCAAAATCAAATTTGTGGGAAATAACTTCTTTCTCGAAAACTACATTACTTCAGAGGGAGCCGTTTCTCACAATGTTTTATACTATCAACCTCTGCCCATTACTCGTTATCAAGTAAGGTTTTATGCTAATAATTACTTTGAGTAATTACCAATAGTGTCCACTACCTTATGAAGATTTTAAAACCCTTCCCAGGACTGAGTTAACCCACCAATCTCGGTGTTACGGTTTTGGAGCTGGGATAACTTTTTTCTTGGTTAGATGCTGTAGTGTGAATGGAATCTCCGGGTCTTTAATCTGTGTAGAAGACAGGGTTGCCAATTACACAGATCAAAAGTAGGTCGTGCAAGGGCTTATACAGGGCCTACCTTTTCATGTGGGTTGTGTTGTCATGATTTCACCCTTCGAGAACGACTCTGCCAGGGTCAAAACATCAAACCTCTAACTTGTTGTTGCTTCTTTTTCAAATAAACATGTCCAATTAATAAATGTTTATGAGGTTCTTTGTATACAGACAAAAATTCAATCAATAATAACACGATCTCCCAGACAACAATGATTAACAGAAATATAAAGGCAATATTTGATTAATCTTTGGGACGATTAAATTTTAGATCATTCTGAAACAACATGGACATTGCACGATTACCGTTTTGTAACATAAATAAAACCCTTTGGACCTGATTGTTCAAATGCTTGAAAGATGCTAATGATGTCTGTTTAGATGGGTTAGAATGCTAAAAATAATTTTGTGGACTAATTTTAGTTGGTGTTCAAAGTTTGGTAAAGTTTGGCTCCAGTTTTTTAGTGATCTGCAGCTCATTTTCCATTTGATACATGTGGAGTCCTTATATAAATGGTTAAAATGTCCCGAACCAGACATTTAAACGGTGTTCAAAGTTTGATAAAGTGAGGTTCACAGGTGAAACGCAGTTGAGTGATCAGCTCATTTTCTATTTGATACAAGTAGAGTTCTTAAAAAAATGGTTAAAATGTCCCTAACCCGACATTCAAGCGGTGTAAAATGCCCCTGTATTTTATTTTGAAGTGCAATTTGTGTCAAAATCAAATTGTTGAAATATTTTCTGTACATTTTTGTACAAAGAATTTAAGTGCGCTCCTGCAATCTCTGGAAACAAAAAAGTCTGACCACTTTTTGGATACTGAGAATTACTGTTCATTACTGCTGCTGTGGACAGGGAAACGTGACACATTACAATGACAGTAGCCCATATACATGTGTATGTACATGTGTGTACATGATAAAGGTCTACATGTATAAGCCATGCAAACAAAGGTGATACATGAAGAAAAGGCCCCGTGTTCATCCCAGGCACTGTAATGTGCTGTATAACTACCCTACCAGCCAATCCAAACAACATCATGTCGTTACATGTTCTCAAGCTTATTTACAAATGAGTACACTATCAACAACAGCCAGACAGACAGTACATATTATAACACCCCTTGCAGGTATTGTGCCTGCTCATTGGTTTAGAGCGCGTCACATGACATGTCTTAGTTTTGCTAGACGACGGCCGTGTGATAGAGCGTCGGTTTGCCATGCGCTAGTCCGAAGACTAGCACATGGCGCCGTGCGCTAGTCCGACAGACTAGCACACGGCGTGCAGTACCCAGACGTCCGTTGCGTGTACGAGGATGATAAATTAATAGTCTGTAACCATTTCGGATTGTCCGACACTACATGCAACACAGTAGGTAAAAGTGTTTGCAATCTGTGTTCGCGTCGTCCGTGGAATGTAGCATTCAGGTCTGTAACTTAATAATAATAATACAGGTTTTAGAAATGTTTGGGGTGTTATAAAACAAATATTGACTGCTTTTACTCGTGCAATGGTTAAAAACTATGACTCCCTCGGTGATCCCCGGAGCGTTCTATTTTCCCTCGGCTTCGCCTCGGGAAAATAGAACGCTCCGTGGATCACCTCGGGAGTCATAGTTTTAACCATAGCACTCGAAGCAGTCAATATTTGTATAATATTACATCATAAAAAGGTTTGAGCCACACCCCCCTTCCAACAAACAGCTTCACTTCACCTGTGATCAAAGCAAATAGTGTTGGTTACTTTTGCGATGTTCTTGCACCTCTACATTGCGGCCAGACAATCCACAAACACTGCTTTATTTGTTTTGTTCTGAGCCCACACTCCCATCTCCCCCCCCCCTCCCAAATCATTGCACCACACTTAAGTGTCACATGGATTTTGAAGACCTAGTTCTTTCAACCCCACTGTGGAACACTCTGGATCCAATTTGGGAGGAAAGTCCACCAGACCACGGCAAAGGGCTTGTTGCTAAAAAAAAACTTACAGGCCCAAACTTGTAATTGTTCTGAAGCCCGGTTCATACTTCCTGCGAATGCCAAATGAATGTTGACGGCACATATTCGCAACGTACAGTACATATATCACAGCGGTTGAGTGGTGCTCAACTCTTATGCGAATATCGCTCCGGAAAATTGTGACATCAAATTGGCATTCGCAGGAAGTATGAACCGGGCTTCACGTGCCAGATCAGTTCAACATGCATCTATGTCTGTTTAAACAAGCATGACTTTTTACTCCAGTCTGTCCTCATGGGGACACATGGCAAAGAATTTATTGTGTTTATTGACTCAAACTCAACCTTTGAACTTATTTATTCTTTTTCTACTTTTAAATTATCTTTCTAATCATATGCATTTTATAATAAACGGTTCCAAACGCTTTTCAAAGACCAACTCGACCGATCCAAGGCAACGTACTCCTTTAAAAAAAGAGTCTTAAAAATGTTCAAGTTTCTTACAGTGTGCTCCTGATTATAAGTTGTTTAATTGTATACTTCAGTTCAAACATTCATGAGGGACAACCTTCATTAATATATATTTGGTTTGCGGTAACACCCTCTGTGTATCTACTTGCCAGGTAGAGTTTGTTCTTAGAGAACTGTCTTGCTTTATTCTACTACCGTGGAGTAGATGTTCAGGGGTCGGGAGACTTCTCAGTTCTTTTAAAGAACTGTCCTGCCTTTTTAACTGCTACCCGGGCGGATGGTATAGAAAATAGGCTGGGACGACTACTTTAGCTTATATGATCGTAATTAAAGAAACACATTGCCTTGGATCGGTCGAGTTGGTCTTTGAAAAGCGTTTGTAACCGTTTTTTATAAAATGCATATAGGTAAAATGGTGTTGTTAAAGTAGAATACAATGATCCACACAAACATGCCTCGAAATTGCACGAGTTTCCTTTTACCTCGTCGACTAACACGGTCAGCCATTTATGGCAGTCAAATTTTTGACTCCCATAAATGGCCGACTGTGTTAGTTCGCACAGTAAAAGGAAAACCACGCAATTTCGAGGCAAACTCGTGTGGATCATTGTATTCTACTTTTATAATATCTTTCCAACCATATGGATTTTATAAAAAAGGGTTACAAATGCTTTTTATAGACCAACTCGTCCGATCCAAGGCAACGTGTTCCTTTAACTGTAAGCAAGACAGTTCTCCAAGAACAAACTCTACATGGCAAGTAAATACACACATGGTGTTACCGCAAACCAAATATATATTGACACCTCACCATGCAATGCCTCAAATCCTATAAACCTTCATTAATTTATTCTTCCAAAATGATACACTCTTGTTTGGGTCAAGTCATTACACAGGATGACCGATAACAGATATCCACCTACTGCACTTTCTGAAAATTTAGAAATGATTCAATCTTGATTCCCAGTTTGTTTTTGTTTTCATTTGAAAAAGAAACAAAAACAAACCGACCAGCTACACCTTGGAACAGGTTCGGTAACTAATCCCTTCCTTGAATAGTTAGAACTCCAAAAGTCAAAACTGATAATCAAGTCGGCAATGTTTTAAGACAGTTCACATTGCCGTGATTTCCTTTCTGTTGTATATACGCACCGTAGCAGCGCCAATGTGAAACTCGAAGTGTCCACGACTACCAAACACCGATTGCCAGAGATAAAGTTACGTTATGTGCGCAGCGATACATACTAGTAATTACAATGGGGGGGGGGGGGGGGGGACATTACATATTTTCGTTGCCAACAGATGTGCGGTCCGATTTCTTTTTTCTCTGTGTCCTTCTTCCCTCGACCAGCAGTTCCGACTCTTCAAGTAGTGAGATGTCCCCTTTTTTTTTTAAAGCTGGCAGTGGGACAGAAACTGTCAATCTAATCGATCCATTTACATGTACATGTAGTACATGTACAACAAAAATAGACAATGACCCAATTTCCCAGGAAACACACAAGCTCCGACCTTAAACAGTTTGTCCAACTTGACCCATTGTGTTTAGTCTGACACCTTTATGCAGGAAGCGTCTCTGATTAAAGACAAATGCTGTTGACATAAACCAGAGTTGAACCTTTCTACATGTAGCCCAGGGTTCTACCAAGCACAAGCTACATGTAACATATCGGGAATTGCGTGCGGATACGCGCAAACAAAAAAATCATCAAGAGAAAACAACAATGTTCCAAATTGCGAAGCTGGGCTTTTAAAACCAAGTAGAAACCATTCTGAAAACCCTG
Source organism: Asterias amurensis (assembly GCF_032118995.1). Taxonomy (NCBI): domain Eukaryota; kingdom Metazoa; phylum Echinodermata; class Asteroidea; order Forcipulatida; family Asteriidae; genus Asterias; species Asterias amurensis. The sequence goes on along the minus strand of NC_092650.1, from coordinate 7,334,918 downwards.
GTTCAATTCAGCATGCCTCAGCCAACATCAAAACTTTAGTGGAGCAGATAAAAGGCCTTTCAAGACATACATCAACTAACTGTGGCCCTTTTCAAATCCACGGCTTCGGCTTTAGGATTCGGCTTCTGGCTCCGTTCTCTCTTCTAAAGCCCTGAGCACGTACACAAAGCTTGTGCAATTGTCAAAACAACCGCTGGATGGGTCAAGCTAGCCTGAGCCGAATATGGAGCCGAAGCAGCGGTTCCAAAAAGGGCCGATGTGAAGACTCCAACACTTAAGGAAATACATGTCGGCATCTAAATGCTGAACAGAAATGTTTAAAAAGCCATTACAATTGTCCGATGGATGCGATGGAATGAATGACGAAACTGCTAAATTTTTACAACCTACTGTGACAAAATGGTAACTTGAGGGGGGCCGTGCTAGGTCCAGGAGACCAACAAATTTGGGTCGGTAGTGGATTTGATGCGCAGTGCATGCTTGGCTCCTAGTTCCCAGGGACCACAGCGCGTACTGTTCATCAGATCCACCGAAAGAAGACTGTTTAGAAGAACTCCCGCCTAAGAGCTTCCTCGCTTTACGAAAGGGTATATTTTCGGTAATTGTCAAAGACCAGTATCCTCACTTCGTGTATCACAACAAATGCATAAAACAACAAAACTCTTACAGTAATAGCTCAGTTGGTCAACGAATTTGCAAGAAAGCGATGAATGGGGGAAAAAAACACCCTTGTTTCATGGAATGGGTGTTTTAAGATGCCGGGGAAGACCTGCAGCCTGAAATCTAACCTCCAACTCTCAAACAACTCTAATTCATAGAGGGTAATTTCTAGTAATGTTTTATATTTTCAGTAGCTCTTCAGTGCCGTGTTTTAACAGTCATCAACTTGTGAAGTAATTACCCAAATTACACCCTGCCTTTAAATGCAATAACTGCTCGGAATCAATGAATCTTGCAGAAAACCGTTTGAAGGAATACAGAGTAAGGATAATGGATCGACTACTTACTGCTTGGCTCTGTGGTATTTCTATGTAGAGTCGTTTTCGTAATGTCTTCAGTACCTGGTGTGGTTATCATAATATAAAGATCGGACGTCTTGCGGACATCTCTCACAAGGGGGTAGGGCTCTTGGTATTTCGACTTTTGTCCTGGAGAAAAATGAAAGAAGCAAATCAATATACAGTTAATTGTAAGAAAAAAGAGTACACACTTATTGACAAAGGGGTGGTTCAGTTATGAGGAGATACCTTTCGAACTGAGGAGATACCTTTGCAAAATCGAGTAGATTTTAATTCAGTCTTTAATGTCTTGAAAAAAACACTAAGAAATATTGATAATATTAATAATAATTGTGGCTTCTTATATAGCGCACATGTCCGTCACCCAGTAACGCTGTGACACTCCTGGCGATGTAACATACAGTATTTCATGCCAGATGTGGGACTACGTTTAAATTATGAGACCTAATTCCGATAGCACCATGTAATGCTTTTACAAGGTGCTGTGGCGCAAACCACTGCTTCTTCTCAGAGCCGCCACAACTTCGAAGGAGGTTCATGGTGTCACAGCAAACCTCGATCACTGGAAACCCAGGCCACCAACCCACAGAATTTACATTGCGTTGTCACAATGACGCGTCACTTCAAAACTGGCATTTTCACTTAGCATAACCAGTTTGCCAATTCATTCATGATCAGAGGCTCTGAGAAATCCAAGGAAGTTCACTGCTTTCACATCAGCGTGTTTACATTTTGATCATCATTAGAACACAAAAAGCAATACATAGTACGTTGTTGAATACATACTTGAAGATCACTGTAAGTACATCTTCCGGTGTCTACTCCCCAAAATTGTTGTTTCATGAGTGTGACGACAAACAAACCCCCACAACAAATTACTGGCTGAGATGGCCGTCTGGGAACATTAATCTCAACACGTGATCCATGATAAGAAGTTCATTGGCTCATGTTTTGTAAACAGGCCGCTAACATAAATGATTGAAATAGTCTGGTGCTGAAGTCCACATTCAACAATGGTCTAAAAACAATTTTAGAAAATGTGCAGGCAATATTTTTTCAGGTTTTTTTGTTTTGTTTTTTTCAAAAGGAAAACACTCAACAGTAAATAATTGTAACTGATATAATTATACTGATATAGATAACTCTGTCAGACATTATTTACAATAATAACACCAAAATAGAATTTAAATATAGCACTTATGGATCACAGTTCTGTTGATGCGCTGCTAAAGTGAAAAAAAAAAAAAAAAAAAGGTTCAAAGATACACAAAAGAGACCAATTAATGTACAATCAAATAACAACTTGGCATGCTTGGTGTCTTGGTCTAGCCATAGAGCAAGGACCAAAGAAGGAGGTCAAACTTCCCGGGCAGTAACAATAGAGATCAATGGTCCCTTGTGCACGTTTTTGCGCCGCATTTTACACTGGTAAACTACAGCTCATTTGAGGCACGGGTTGAAGAATGCCATGTCTATTTTCTGACGTTGTTTCGCTGCAAGATGTTCCACATTAATGAAGTAGAAATTTATTGTAAAATAAGCCTTCATCGCATGCGCAGTCGAGTACAGTACACCCTAATTCATAAAGATGCATGCATCCTTATCTTTAAAATCTGATAAGTTTTAAAGTGTATGAAACCTGGCGATGATTGTGATATTTGTGTTGTATAAAAAGTACCCAACCTCTTTAAAGACAATGGTCACTATTGGTAATTGTCCAAGACCAGTCTTCTCATTAGGTGTATCTCAACATACATATATGCATAAAATAACAACCTGTGAAAATTTGAGCTCAATCGGTCGCCGATGTTGCGAGATAATAATGAACGAAAAGACACCCTTGTCACACGAAGTTGTGTGCTTCAGATGCTTGATTTCGAGACTTCAAATTCTAAATCGGAGGTCTCTAAATCAAGTTCATGGAAAATTAATTCTTTCTCGAAAACTATGTCACTTCAGAGGGAGCTGTTTCTCACAACTTTTTATGCTATCAACCTCTCCCTATCACTCGTTACCAAGTAAGGTTTTATGCTAATAATTATATTGAGTAATTACCAAAAGTGTCCACTGCCTTTAGAAAAAGATTGCCCTAATCTGTTCTGGCATGAGTGGCAGCATTTTGTTTGCACCAAAGCACTGTCTAAAGCACCACAAGGTGCTACGTGTAAAATGGGTGAATGGGTCACATAATCCCGGAAACAGCTCCGCACATCCATAAAAAACATGTTAAAAACACTTCAGGACCCCCTTTAGTGTGAAAAGTACTATCAAAGAGCTGCCTATCAAAATTATTATTTCCAGTTCAATACACTACTTTAAAGGAACCTTACAGAATTGGTAAGAAACAAAAATCGTGAAGATCACAGATTAAAGTGATCACAGATCACAGTGTAATCGTGAAGACCTTACACGGTCTAATGATGGTGATAGAAGAAAACATCCCATGAAATACTTCTGTTTGAAATTTCATATTTGATGAGAAATAAATAATCTTATTTCGCGTTTAGAGAGCGGGTATTCATTTTTGTTTTGGCATCGACGCAATGCAAAATTTGTAATCAGTTTTTCACTATTCTCTCCTGACCCAGATGGACAATCGGTCTCAAACTTCTATAGATTTGTCAGTATGAATGTAGGCCGAACTGTGAGAGGCAGTGTAATGTGCTGATGATGTCGACATATAGTTGACATCAATACTACTCTAAAGTTCAGAGCCCTTTTTTTCCTGAGAAAAGGTCTCTGAAGAACCAGTTTCAACTGCTATCAATCAGGGTTCGGGAGACTTCTCAGTTCTTAAAAGAACTGTCCTGCTTTTTTAACTATAACCCGGGCATATGGCATAGAAAATAGGCTGGGACTACTACTTTAGCTTATAGGATCGTGATTAACTGTACTACCGCGGAGTCAGTTAACTTGGTCTCAATGTTTCGACTAGCTTGCTCTAGTCATCGTCAGGAGACTGTCAGGAGAACAAACTCTACCTGGCAAGTAGATACACACATGGTGTTACCGCAAACCAAATATTGATACCTCACCATGCAATGCCTCAAATCCTATTTATTAATACACTTTTTAAATAAGAGTACAAAAAATCAAACTGAATAAAAATGATACTGCAATGTTATATCCCACACCTCAACTTGTGTCATCACGCCATTTGCCCATGGAGAAATGAGCCTAATCTGACAGTTGTACCCGACACTGTTTAGGATTTCAACATAATAGCCAGCCGCTTGACTTGACCCACTAAACTAAAGCAAAACCACAAACCAGACAGTATTCCAGGAAAATGCTGATCATATCTGGTGGTCCAGACTGGGTTTGAGGATAGTGGGGGTCACTGCCACACCAGGAGAGGAGGAAACTCTAGCCGATTAGCGGGATGTCGTAATGAGTGTTTTAAAGGCACTGGACACTATTGGTAGTTGTCAAAGACAAGTCGTCTCACTTGGTGTATCTCAACATACGCATAAAATAACAAACCTACAGATTAAAATGCAAGAAAAAACACCCTTGTCACACAAAGTTGTGTGCTTTCAGATGCTTTATTTCAAAATAAAATCCGTGGAGAATTTCTTCTTTCTCAAAAAACTACATTACTTCAGAGGTACATTGTACATGTAGTCGTTTCTCACAATGTTTTATACCATCCATCTCACAATGTTTTATATCATCAACCTCTCCCCATTACTCACTAAAAGTCACTACCAAGTAAGGTTTTATGCTAATAATTATTTTGAGTAATTACCAATAGTGTCCGGTGCCTTTAAGATTCTGTTCTCATCCTATCAATTATAGCATACCAGACTGGCTGACCGGAAGATTAGTGTCTGGGGGGATTAGGCGTGCATACCAAATGGAATTTCTATTTAATGCAGTTGTTAATTATCTGAAACATTTGATTGTGATTAGGAATTGTATGAAAGTTTTTTTCATATTTATATTTTATATTTATATTTTAGCATTCAGGCAGGGAGAGGTGGTGGTGGGGGGGGGGGGGTGGTTGGATTGGAGAAGCTCTTATAGGTAATACAATACTTATAGACCTAATATTACAATGGTACACATTAATTAGATTACAATTGACATTCTAGTTGTACTATGTATTTTAATTTTAAAAACACTGGTACAATCAGAATGCCAGCCTACAGGCTACCCAAAACCTTGTCTACTACTTTGACTTCAATACTCCACGCCAACGAGGACGCCCACCATTGCGTTGGAAGGTGCAAACTCAGGATGATGCCAACATTCCACTTCATGAGGCAGAGCACTTGGCTTAGAAATATACCTGAATGGGGACGGTTCTCCAAGGAGGGCAAGGGACACCCAGTTTTAAGCAGCTACGAAGTAAGTAAGGTACAATCAGGTAAAGCAATTTAAAATTTTGGAAAATGGTTAATTGGACGTACATAGATGGAGAAGTGCCAAGTTAGTGCCGAAAAAAAATAAAGACACTGGACACTATTGGTAATTGTCAAAGACCAGTCCTCTCACTTGGTGTATCTTAGCATACGCATAAAATAACAAACCTGTGAAAATTTGAGCTCGGTTGATCGTCGGAGTTCCGAGATAACTATGAAAGAAAAAAACACCCTTGTCACACAAAGTTTTGTGCTTTCAGATGCTTGATTTCGAGACCTAAAATTCTAAACTTGAGGTCTCGAAATCAAATTCGTGGAAAATTACTTCTTTCTCAAAAACTACGTCACTTCAGAGGGAGCCGTTGCTCACAATGTTTTATACTATCAACCTCTCCCCATTACTCTTTAGCAAGTAAGGTTTTATGCTGATAATTATTTTGAGTAATTACCAATAGTGTCCACTGCCTTTAAGTCATATTTTCAAAGATCGCCCAAATCAATATTGTACCTTGACCATGTTGAATTAGTCACAATTGTAAGCCCTAAAGAATCGAAAACCACTAAGGAGTGTCTAGGGAATTCATTGGAACCATCAAGCGGGCCCTGGCTTATTCAAGAGGCACACATCCCCCCCCCCTCCCCCACTCATTCTTTGTAACCAGGAATTTGTACCATTCCAATGGGAATTTGTACCACTCCAATGAGAGGAAAACCACACAAAGACAAATGGCTGAGGTTTCATGGCTCTCCAGGCACTTCCGATAGTGCGGTTAGACAAATATTGGCGTACCTTTACAACTCGGTCACACCATCCGCTACAAGGAAACCCAAACAGCGCCACCCATACATGTAAATTAGCCAGTTCTCAAAGAGGTGTTTATAGCTTGTTGTGAGTTACGCAATATCAGACATACAGGTATGCGTATCCTCCGGGTTGGGTTTTTTTTTTCGCTGTCAATTTCTTTTTACAACTTTTGAGATGTACAATTTGGTCACAAATAAGTTACAAGAAATAAAAAACACAAACTGACTGTGACACTAGGAGTTCTCCAAAGTTTTCAGATATTTTAGGGCAGGTAACAGAGAGCAAACAAATTGCAAGAGTCCTGGGAGTCTGTGTCTGTTTAACAGACAGTGCGAGAGAATGAGGGCACCAAGCAAATCAACTAAATATTTTGTACATACAAAAAAATACATGTCATAACCACTGGAAGAGAGTACACAATTTTAAAGTTAAGCCCATTCCCCATAAAATACATTTTGAAACAAGGATCTCAGTGTTTGTTTATTTATTTATTTTTTTACACATCAAAGATAACCAAATAAGTTTGAAAGGAGACCTCGAAAAATTGCCAATGTAAAAGTAAAAACCAAATTGTATACTTTATCCTAGATGCAAAAGTTAACATGTCCCCATATTAAATTATTGCGGTCTCCACTCTTTAAGGATTCAAACTGCCTCTAGCCATCGGATGAGCTCGGTAATCTAGTGGTAAGCTCTAGCAATAGTCGCTGTGGGTTGAAATCCCGCCCCAGTGATTTGCCTGTGGATCTTTTATTTTTTACAGAACTCAGGAAAGCACCAAGTAAAAAGCAATTTTTAAATACACATCAGTGCAAGGGTAACAAAAAAAAATTAATAGGAAGGAGATTTTTTTTTTTCCAGTTTTAGATGTGGGTTCAAGTCCCACTCTAGTCAGTTTTTGATTCTCCAAAAGGTGGAACCGGTAGGTGCGCCTTGCGTGCACATCATGCAAGGGGGCACCTGACATGTCTTGGGATCAAACTCTATGACAAACTCTAACAATACAAAACCACACTTTAACCATTGGATACACAATTATAATTAACCAACTTAATGACCTCGTCTTTAACTTTGTTTTTCGGGTCTTATTCCGAAGTGATTAATAAAGTTGCATTGGTTTCCGTTGTCAGCAAGGACAGCTAAACAAAAAATGCAATAATTGGTCTACAATGATGCAAAGAACACACACACAAAATATTACCTTTTACCTAGACCGGAATTACTGAGCTCCAAGTAGAAAACATTCAGGGATTTGTACTCAGTGGGGGATGTTTACAAAGATGAGGCTGGCAACCATAAGACTTTTAACCTAGGCATAATGCATTTAACATCGTTGTAACCCAGCCTTCTACTTGTCTAGACATACAAGGTTGAATGGTAAAATACAGAAAGCTCCTTCAAGTTTCCTTCAGACAACGACCTTTGATTTTAACAATGAAAATATAGTGCGCTAAAACACAGAGTGAGCTGTTAGTTGCTGGGCACGTTGAACTCTGGGCAGCCGGTTGCCTCCTTGTACTAATCTCTACCACATTCTTAATGTCATAGGATGAAAGGCCGTCACTATTGGTAATTACTCAAAATAATTATCAGCATAAAACCTCGCTTGGTAACGAGTAATGGGGAGAGGTTGATAGTATAAAACATTGTGAGAAACGGCTCCCTCTGAAGTGACGTAGTTTTTGAGAAAGAAGTAATTTTCCACCAATTTGATTTCGAGACCTCAAGTTTAGAATTTGATGTCTCGAAATCAAGCATCTGAAAGCACACAACTTCACGTGACAAGGGTGTTTTTTCTTTCATTATTATCTCGCAACTCCGACAACCAATCGAGCTCAATTTTTCACAGGTTGGTTATTTTATGTATATGTTGAAATACACCAAGCGAGAAGACTGGTCTTTGACAATTACCAATAGTGTCCACTGTCTTTAAAATCATCTTAGAGAACAAAAACTAAACAATTTTTTTTTCTGTGAATGAAGGAGAAAGAATTGATATAGACGTTGGTTTCAACTCGACGTTTCATTCAGTATGCCCTGATCATCTTCTGGAGAAAGACAAAAATTGTGAAAAAACCTTGCACAATTCCAGCTATCAACTAAATTTTGTTAGGATATTTTACTAGTTTTCTCAAATATTTCAGAGTGAAATAAATTACAGAAGAAATTGTTCTAGTGAAACTTCATAATCAGTAAGCTTTCAGACTAAGAATGACATGTTTGTTGACACCTATTTTGTTCAACACCTTTTTCAGGGCAGGAAAAAAAAGGAAGGGGAAAAAAAGTCCACAAAGAAGAAGGTTGAACATACTTTGCAAACATCAATAACAATTTGTGCTCATTGCACAACCCACATTGCCAGACAGTTTTACCATGGAGGTAGAACTACCTCCATGGTTTTACGCACTGGATGCCAAAGGTCTATATTTACTTTTAAAAAACAAAACAAAAAACCCAAATTGAATTCAAACAAAAAGGCAAGGGATCTGTAAAAAAAAACTGCCGAGGGATATCGGGAGCCAAATCCATTGCTGAACCACAGTTTGACCAGAAACACACACAGATCAAATGGCTAAGATGCATTAAATTTTCACAATTTTCAGCAGAGCCCTCAATAGTTCAAGGAGGGTAAGTTACCATCTGCACAGCATGTTTCCCCAGGCCGTACATATACTGTACGTACATGTACGTACAATTGATGTGTACAGGTACACTGTAGGCATCTGTATAATGGTCTGGTATTCATGAATGCACATGAGCAGTGCAATGAATATCACCAACATAACGATCACATTGTATTGTGCAGGTCCCACGTAGGCATATACATGTACACAGTCCACAATGTTCATGAATGCGCATGAGTGATGTATCATCAACAACAGCCCGCCCACACTTTCTACAAATGGCACTGTGTTTTTTTCCCCCAAAGGCATGACATGCAGCCATTGGAAAAAAAAACATTTCATTGATTATAATGAGTATAGGTTTTACAGCAGTTTCAGACTGGTTAATTTTTTGTTTTTTCTGATACGTCTGAGGCCAAACCAAATTGTAAACCAGACGCAAGATACCATGCTCCCTGTAATTACAGAGGCATTACAGTTGGGTGTTAAATGCAGTGGACACTATTAGCAAATACTCATTAATTCATTCATTCATTCATTCAAAATAATTATTATCATAAAACCTTTCTTGAATATGAGTAATTGGGGAAAGGTTGTTAGTATAAAACATTGTGAGAAACGGCTCTCTCTGAAGTGACCTAGTTTTCGAAGAAAGAAGTTATTTTCCATGGATTCGATTTTGAGACCTCAGATTTAGATTTTGAGGTCTCGAAATAAATATGAATAACGCATACGACTTCGTCTCGCTAAAATGATCAAGAACCAGGCCTCGTTGGGTTTAACCCACTAGTTGAAAACCTCTTCACCACACATTGATTCCCTTAATACAAAACAAAACCTGTGAATACTTGGCTCAATTGCTCAGCACACTTGCAAGAAAATAATGGGAAAAAAAATGAAAAAAAAAACTTTTGTTACAAAGTTTTGGTCAGATGCCCAAGAAAGGTCTCATCCTTGAAGACTTTCTCAATTTCAATTTTTGGGGTGGAAAAAAAAACTTTTTTCTCTAGAATAATCAAACTTCAATAGGGTCGTTTCTAACTTTGCTGTATGATTAACAGCTCTCGGTACCATCAGTATTTATGGTAATTTTTGGAGCACCTACCAAAAGTACCCATGGCTTTAATACCATCAAATTAATCTTATTTTTTTTTGTAATGGGAGTTTTACATTTCCCACATTTTTTTAATTGTCAATCTCATTAATTGTGTGTAGAGTTAACAAAGCATTTAAAAACCAAACAGTTTCCAGTCCTTGGCTTCTTTATTTGGTGAATAACACAGAAATTAATGCTTGAATGAAAACAGATTATTTTTTGTATGTTTGAGCAGGGAAAATGGGGGCGCTATTCACTGTCGTCATTATCATGTATCAGGCTACTCCTTGCAGGAAAAGACCCAATGATTTGATACAATAATTTCATTGTATAAACGTACAGTGCATTCAAAGACACTGGACACTATTGGTAATTGTCAAAGACCAGTCTTCTCACTTGGTGTATCTCAACATATGCATAAAATAACAAACCTGTGAAAAATTGAGCTCAACTTGTCATCAAAGTAGCGAGATATGAATGAAATAAAAAAACACCCTTGTCACCCAAAGTTGTGTGCTTTCAGATGCTTGATTTCGAGACCTCAAGTTCTTAATGTGAGGTCTCAAGATCAAGCTCGTGGAAAATTACTTCTTTCTCGAAAACTACTCCACTTCAGAGGGAGCCGTTTCTTACAACGTTTTATACTACCAACCCCTCCCCATTACTCGTTTCCAAGAAAGGTTTTATGCTAATAATTATTTTGAGTAATTACCAATAGTGTCCCCAGCCTTATAAGCTTTCCATATGTTTTTGATTGGTTCAAGTATAGAGTAGAAATAGAAGGTGATGTTTGTCACCAGCACTTTCGGTTGTCTGCATGCATAGTGCATTTAATCTACATTGCAGTTTCGCATGTAGTGCTTGTTGTGTTTTTTACTTACAAATGCATGTACAGTACGTAGGATTTGACTGCGAATCTCCATGTGAAATAATAACAACAATATACAGGGCTTGTATAGCGCTATTTTTTATAATAATTGACTTGTTTTAAATCTTCAGACATGCACACTGATTACAAGTTGGACAGGGGCTGTCAAGGTTAAAACAAAAGTATAAAAACTGTCATAAAAAGATATGTAAAACCAGACCCCAAAAAAACATCACAGCGGCTTACACGTGAACCATTACGAAAACAAATTTTATACACACAATGAATGAGAAGTTCCTTCTGGCTTCTAATGAAACTAAAGAACTCTGTTTCGTTCAATTACAAAGCAACATCCCACAAACGGGGTAAAATAGTGTCATTTCGACCAAATCGCCAATGGCAGAACTTAGCTAGTCTTTAAAAACCTTACTTCAAGTTGGGGCATAATTTGATAATATTTTAAACCAAACACATTATAGACAGCTTTCTCATTCACATTTTTTCGCTCAAGTAGCTGTTCAAAGCTGTTTGCATCACAGTAGTTACAAGTCTGGTATAATAAAATAAAAAAATAATAAAAAATATAAAAAAAGGAGAAGACCAAACATTTGTGAAAATTTGACAGAACAATAAAGGTAACACTGAACAGTCCCTTTGTTTTTAATCCTCTGAGTGTGTTCCAGTGCAATGTTCACATTGAACTAATTAACGCTTGCATTCCAGTAAACCCTTGATGCAATCTATAATGTTTAATAACTTACGATACTTTGACAATTATGGCATTGAAAGTGCCCGTTACCCCAAATAAGCTCCATATAATGGCCATAGCAGTTTACCAAACCCATTAAAAATATATAAAGTTACTGATTGATGACTCTTAATGAAAAACTCTCTTCTAAAAAGAAATCCATTTCTTGGATAGCTCTCCAAAAACGATCACCATTTTGCCACACCGGCTGCTGCAATGTTCACCAGTGGTTCTGAGTCAGATTGCGATGTGCGCAGGCCTGGGAAGATGATACCCCCCCCACCGCCCCCCTCTCCCTTTTGACGGAACAGATGCTCCCGAGCAGAGGTGCTCCCGAGAAGAGGCCATCCTCCGTCGTCGAGGGTAGGGTTCAGGTGTACTTTTAAGGGCTGCGTAACAGATTACTGTGACCAGTCACGAGAGAACATTAGGGGGTCTTTATTTGTCATGTTTCCTGAGTAGTATCGTATGTGAGGGGGCGGGGTACAGGAGTTGGGTGGGATCAGATGGGGGCCAGTACATGATGATCACAATGTCACGTGATGATTATATGAAATCTGCCCCCGTTAATGGCAGGGCAAATGCTACTAACCAAATGTCAAACATGATTGGCTTATGGGTTACCCTGTAAAGTTCAATTGATTGCATCTTTGTGAACATCTGTTACATTCATACAGTACCAGGCAATTATTTTTCATTAAAAATTGTTTTTGTTTTTTAAAATTGGTCATTAAGTTCTGAAAGTGTAGTGCTGGCGTGATTAAAAGTTGGTTTGCACTTTTTGTTTTTTAAATCATTGAACACAGTTTTTAACAAAATATTTCTCCGCTCCCCCCCCCCCTTCTTTACCATTGACCACTTTTCTGCCCCCCCCCCCCCCAAAAAAAAAAACACACACAAAAAACACTCCAGCCACCTTCCATAAGAATGAATGCAATGGTTGGCAAGCACCTGTTACATTCATACAGTACCAGGCAATTAATTTTTCATTAAAAATTGTTTTGTTTTTTAAAATTGGTTATTAAAGTTCTGAAAGTGTAGTGCTGGCGTGATTAAAAGTTGGTTTGCACTTTTTGTTTTTTAAATCATTGAACACAGTTTTTAACAAAATATTTCTCCGCTCCCCCCCCCCCCCTTCTTTACCATTGACCACTTTTCTGCCCCCCCCCCCAAAAAAAAAAAAACACACACAAAAAACACTCCAGCACCTTCCATAAGAATGAATGCAATGGTTGGCAAGAGAATGGAGATTTCAATCATGTTAAAATAAGAAAGGGTTGCTACTATGAACACTTGTGTCATTAAGCAAGACACTTAAAGTCACCTGGAAATAGAATTTTTGTTTCTTCAAACATTAGAGTATATGTTAATGATCAATAAAATAATTTTTTTGAGTAATTGTTTGTAATGATTTATGTTAAAAAAATAGACAAAAGTTGTTTGGGGGATGACTCCGCCTACCCCTTTTGTGACGTCAATCGAGGCAGACTTTGCCTCGATCGAACATGGAACACACATACGTGCAAGTACATGCAAGTCCTAGTCGTGAGTTTGTACGTTTCGAAAAAAGGTTTATTTCTTGCATTTTTCCGGCAATGTCGACCATGTGTATTGCTGCTGATGTATTGCTGCTTAAGGCAGCAAAACAACTAAAAATGGGGTCATTTTGCAAAGTGGTCCGGTCAGATGTCTTTTCCAGCGCTGTGCAGCAAACACTTCGAGCCGCCGTGCTTCAAATATCGCGCCTCAATTGACGTCACGAACAGTGCCCTCTCGGGTCGGGCCTACTTTTAAATTTGTTAATAAAATGGAAACTAAATATTTACAACCTTAGTTAACTGTTTATTCATATTCTACTCATCAAAACATATATTTTAGTGACAAAAGCTTTATCTTGACAAAATACCACTTCCAGGTGACTTAAACCATTTGCTTCCTCTTTCGGATGCGATGTAAAGCCATTGGTCCCATGTGTTGTGTAATGCTGAAAAAGAACCCAGTGCACTTCTCGAAAAGAGAAGGGGTTCGCCCCGGTGTTCCTGGCTGTGGCTGCTGTATGCACCATAGCACCTTGTAAACCCTTATAAGGTGCTAAATATTTGGGTCTCAGAGTTCATCACTGCAATTAACCTATCTTTCTGAAAATTTGTATATACTCAGCGCCCCGAGTACCTTGTTTGGTAGAGTATGAACGCTGCACAGAGCGCCATATGGTTGTGTACAAAACAGTGTATGAGTTAACAGATAGCACTTAGGTTTAAGACCAAGAACTTGGACAACTTCCAGCTGATCTCAGTGATGATTTGTACTATTACATGACATGGAGATCCATATTTAAAGGCAGTGGACACTATTGGTAATTACTCAAAATAATTATTAGCATAAAACCTTACTTGGTAACGAGTAATGGGGAGAGGTTGATAGTGTAAAACATTGTGAGAATCAGCTCCCTCTGAAGTATCGTAGTTTTCAAGAAAGAAGTAATTTTCCACGAATTTGATTTCAAGACCTCGAGTTTAGAATTTGAGGTCTCGAAATCAAGCATCTGAAAGCACACAACTTCGTGTGACAAGTGTGTATTTTCTTTCATTATTATCTCGCAACTTTGACTACCAGTTGAAAGTTGAGCTCAAATTTTCACAGGTTTGTTATTTTATGCATGAGATGAGATAAATCGAGTGAGAAGACTGGACTTTGACAATTACCAATAGTGTCCAGTGTCTTTAAGTAACAAATTGGAAGAATAATTTCGCTGTTAAACAATAATATGTCAAGGTGAGGGGGGGGGGGGGCATTAGTGCAGTTAACAAAAGTCGCCAATGGTAAGGATTCAAAAATAAATTTATTAATTAATGGACAACAATCCTATCAATGCCTTTCAGAATTTACATTTTGATGTGAACCAGCTGAAAATTAAAAAAGTGCAGCTCATTGAAAGATATTTAATTCAAAGGCAGTGGACGCTATCGAAAATTACTCAAAAATAATTGTTTAGCATAAACATTACTTGATAAACAGTGGAAGTGTGGTATGTGGAGGAGTGGAACTTGTAAGTGTCGTGGCTGAGCGGTTAAGAGCACCGAATTCAAACTCGGGTGTTTCTGACCAGCAGAGTGTCGGTTTGAATCCCAAGCCGTGACACTTGTGTCCTTTTAAAAGCAAGACGCTTAAACCATTGCTTTGTTTTTCGGATGGGACGTAAAGCTGTTGGTCCAATGTGTAGTGTAACGCATGTAAAAGAACCCAGTGCACTTATCGAAAAGAGAAGGGGTTCGCCCCGGTGTTCCTGGTCGGATTAGCAGCAAATTGCGCCTCAGCACTTGTAACACATTACATGGTGCTATCAGTATTAGGTCTCATAATTCAAACATATAGTCCCAGGAGTGTCACCATGTGTGCTATATAAAAAGCCACAATTATTATTAATTAATAGGGAGCTGTTGATAGTATAAAACATTGTGAGAAACGGCTCCCTCTGAAGTAACGTATGTTTTCGAGAAAGACGTAATTTTCCATGATTTTGATTTCAAGACCTCAAATTTAGAATTTGAGGTCTCGAAATCAAGCATCTGAAAGCACACAACTTCATGTTACAATTAGTGTTTTTTCTTTCACTATTATATCGCAACTTCGACAACCAATTGAGCTCAAATTTTCACAGGTTTGTCATTTTCTGCAGATATGTTGAGATACACCAAGTGAGAAGACTGGTTTTTGACAATTACCAATAGTGTCCAGTGCCTTTAAAAAGTGTACGACTACAGAACATGACCTGGGCTAACCCCATCATGAATACCCTTGTTGTCAGTCTGTGTCATGTTCCCTGGATGCTATAGAGTGATGATAAATACACATCTTGTTAAACCAACAAGGGGTCTGACTAGCTACGACCTTCAGATGAGGAAACTGAATAGGATGGCTAGACCTAGGTAGGTATATGCTGACTACAAGGGTGCACCCCACCAAAAACAGAGCTTAGAGCTCATTAATAGTTTGTAGGTCCTGAAAATATTCTATATTAGACAGATTTGAGAGCCCCCAGAAAGTGTTGGCAGTGTAAAAATGTTTTGAAAATTAGACCTGTGAAGGGGTGTTTTTACTTGGAGGGAGAATAACTCGACGGCCAAGGGACTCCCCATATAAAATTGAGCAGAGAATAAAAGTTCAATAGTCAATCAATACTTTTCCCTTTCAAGTTAAAAGCTGTGAGACTTTAAAGTATTTTTTGTGTATTTTTGAACATTGAGCATTTTGCACTGTGTGCTATGGGAGACTATTTGGTGGGGTGCACCCACAAATGCATTAATAATGGCTGTGGCCAGGTAAGTCAAATCCCTCTAGTGGTGAAATGTGTCCAGTTTCCAATGGAAGGGATTTGTACAAAAAAAATGCAGGTTTCTACCTAGCCTGCACATCTGACAACACGCTTTGAGGCTCGTGAATAACGCCAGAGACCTGCCTCCACACCGGCATGTACAGTTCACCTTTGACCTCATTCATTTCACATAGAGATACACAGTCAAATTGTGTTGCGGACGTGAAAGCAGTGTACTGTTTGGGCATCTAAGGAAACCTCGTGTCACTGCACGTATCATTGCACCCAATGAAATCACTGGATCTGCTGACAGCAGGGACCTGTCTTTATCCGCCCACTCTAGTTTCTACCCAATATACATACTATTTAAAAGGAACAAGTTGCAGCTATACCCATCAGTCTATTTTGAATCAGTGTAGCCAAACCGAGGCTGGGAGGAAATATAGACTGGTTCCTTTTTGTGTGATGCATTTTGCTATTTGTTACCTTGTTAGTGTGTCCAGAAACAAACCAAAGATCATAAATGCTATTGCATGACAAACTGTATGATTCTGTTTTTATAGCCATAAAGCATTGTCTTTATAACTACATGTTATAAGCATCGTCTTTATAATAACATATAACTACCAAGTGTACATATGGTCCCAATGTAAATGACACAAAACGACTGTTTCAAAAATCCTAAATTCTTTCCAGATTTGAAATTAAAAACAAAAAATACAATTAAACCAAAAACAAACATTGTACCTACAATGTAGGCAATTTGTTCCAATTGTGTTTGGGCTCAGCTGAAGGTTTTAGGCAGGCATTGGTGGCTTAGACCCCCCCCCCCCCCCCAAGCCTGGCAACTGCAGCACAATTGCCCCAAATTTACCTTTTTACCAACATTTTTTTAAAAGAGGAGAGAAACAAACTGGAGAAATTACTACATGTACTGTCTTAAAGATGCTTTGTCAGATTTGTGTACCATTTGACCCAAAATTTTGATTTAAAATTCAATAGGTATTTTGATGGGGGTCGAGAAAGTAACAAGCTTTCATTTGTGCCATTGCTCGAAAAAGTCCTCCAATTATTACTAGCAGTGAAATAAAGTGCTCAAAATCAGTTTTTGTCGGGATCCCAACAATATATTACGTGACCAATTCTGTGTTTTATAAGAAACGTTTTAAAATTTTGTCATGGTTACTGACCATTAAAAGTTAAAGTGTAAGTTTTTTATCGCTAGAGCGAGTGATGCTCATTGAAATACCATTCACTCATAAAAAAATCTATTTTGTAATGTTTGGGGACAAAAATCTGACATAGAATCTTTATAAATACAGTGCAACAAGTCCATGCAATGTAGTATATCTAGAGCATAGAGGTATTGTTCTCTACTTGATGGACAGTTACAAGTCCATGCAATGTAGTATATCTAGAGCATAGAGGTATTGTTCTCTACTTGATGGACAGTTACAAGTCCATGCAATGTAGTATATCTAGAGCATAGAGGTATTGTTCTCTACTTGATGGACAGTTACAAGTCCATGCAATGTAGTATATCTAGAGCATAGAGGTATTGTTCTCTACTTGATGGACAGTTACAAGTCCATGCAATGTAGTATATCTAGAGCATAGAGGTATTGTTCTCTACTTGATGGACAGTTACAAGTCCATGCAATGTAGTATATCTAGAGCATAGAGGTATTGTTCCCTACTTGATGGACAGTTACAAGTGCACTTAACGTAATGTGCACCACACCACTGTTAGACTCGCTGAGGCATTATATGCCAGCACAACGTTTGTTGTGCGCGCACAATGCAACAGTTCAAGTAAAGAAAACCATACTGTAAACAGTCAGAGGATTCAGGGAAGTCTAATGAGAAAATTCTGACAAGTTTGAAGGCGTCACAATGACGACTCTTTTGTCAAATAATCAATTTGTGCATCGACAGAAATACAAAAGCTACAGATTGGGGTAAATGTGGACAGTTTCTTTCTCCCTTTGACAACCAGTTCACTCTTTTTGAGAAAAGAGGAGGCTAGTAAAAAAAAGTCTCATTGTGAATCTACATGAACCATTTATTTTGCTTTACTTGCTTTGTCGAGTGGTGTCCTAAAGTCATCACGGTCCTCAATTTTGTCCCCCATTGCTTTCTTGAAATATCAGCTGATATTCCTGACCCATGTCCATTTAAAGTACATATAGTTTACTTACTTTACCAACAAATGTGTGTTGAAAACTGACGAATGCAACAAATCAGATTGGAAAAGAACCTTTTCCAATGATATTTCCTGTT
The DNA here is from genome assembly GCF_032118995.1 of Asterias amurensis. NCBI lineage: Eukaryota > Metazoa > Echinodermata > Asteroidea > Forcipulatida > Asteriidae > Asterias > Asterias amurensis. The sequence goes on along the minus strand of NC_092650.1, from coordinate 7,316,799 downwards.
GTGAACAAAAACTAAACTTACCGGATTTAGTGTGGAAAATAAAAGTTGCGTCAAAGCCACTCATCTGTTGACTGCACGTATGTCCCCTGAAAACCACTTTTAGTTCGTTATCCGAAGATTGCACAACAATGGGCAAAATATTCTCCTGGCTATCGCCAATAGTCCGGAGATGGGTCGTCCCTGACGGGCCAACGTTCTTGAAGATAAGTCTGGGGAGGCAACGCCCCCCTGATCCTACGGACGAGAAGCCCCGCAGGGAAGTTAAACTAAGGAGCACGGAGGAATCTGTCGGGGCGCGGAAGTGAAACTTGCAGGTCGACCAAAGACTAGTGGCATTTATCAGTCGGTTCAACGTGCCGGGGGCATGGGTGAAAGTTTCTGAACATTCTGGAAAGAAAGAAAAAGCAATATTTTTTTATATATTTGTTTTAAACCAAATTATTAACAAGGTGGTGAGGTTGGCGTAAGGGTATCTTTCCTCGCATTCCACCTCCAGGACCTTGGTTCGAACAAAATGTCTCTTTTTTTTAAGATGACAATGAAGAAATGTTAAGGATGTGGTAGGAAAACCCCATAGAGTTATATATAAGAACTAGAGGGTGTACTGGTGATGCTTCTTGCACAAACGCGACGGGACCGTGAGGAAACATGTGCGCCATTCTGCACGTGCGTTGAATACGAAGTACACGTTGGAGTTTGTGTTTATTGAATGCTGACACGATGCTGTTTTGTCAACTTACAAAATTGCCGCACAAACACACGCTAAGCAATACCCGTTTGTTAAACTTAGAAAATGGCTGCCTGCGTGCATGCTGGGGCGCGTATATAGGCCAGTGCGCCTTCTAGTTCTAATATATAACTCTATTGAAAACCCCTAACAGGGAAAACCAACTTAGTCAGGTAGGGACTGAAAACCCAATCCACAAGCAAGGATCCAGTCCAGGAATCGAACCTGGGTCCACAGAGGTGAAAGGCAGGGAAGAACCCACTCAGCTAACTCAACTGCCCACATTTTATATATGGTAAAACATATTTTGTTATCCTGTATTTTTCTTTTTAGGCAAAGCACTCACTTAGACGCACAACACATCCTGACCTGCATGTTATAAACTCCGAAATTGGCAGACATTGGGCTCAGAGTAAGTCATGCGCGAGTTATGCACTATTATCATCGCAACAGACATTTAACGACTGCGCAACAAGTCCATGGAAGTAGCAGTAAAATTTACAGGCTTCTTGAAAGTACCAGTAAAAATGTCTTGTATAAATAGAAGATAAATTGCATTTCCCATTCCGCTACAAACATTAAAAAACATGACATTCAAATATAACTTGCTCAAATAAAAACAGTACAGGTAGACTACCACATGTGGAGTGTCGTCTAGTGGATCAGCTGCCTATGAAAGTGTCTTGACCGAGCGGTTAAGAACACCCAATTCAAACTCTGGTGTTTCTGATTAGCAGAGTGTGGGTTTGAATCCCCAGCCAGACACTTGTGTGCTTAAAAGCAAGACACTTCACCATTGCTTCGTCCTACAGATGGGACGTTAAGCCATTGGTTCCATGTGTTACGTAGCGCGTTCAAGAACCCAGTGCACTTATCGAAAAGAGAAGGGGTTCGCCCCGATGGTCCTGGTCTGAATGGCAGCAAATTGCCCCACAGCACCTTGAAAAAACATAACATGGTGCTATCAGGATAAGGTCTCATAATTAAAAACAGTCCCATTCTTGCAGGAAATACTTTATGTTACAGCGCCAGGAGCGTCACTGAGTGACGGATATTCTATGAGCGCTATATAAGAAGCCACAATTATTATTATTTCACCAAACTCTTTCTAACTTAGAAGGATAATTCTAAGGACTTAGGACGAGTTAAGTAGTGCCTTTAACATGGACGTTAGGGCGCATTGAACCCATCCAAAGGAAGGACGAGAGTTGCTCGTCCCAAGTCAAATTAGGATTTATCCGAGCATTTCAAGAAATCGGTTGCAGGTCTAGTGCCCGAGACTCAAGGGGTCTAGGGCTCAGCGTCGTGGCATAATGGCACTTCCATGAGCAAGACATATTACCGTAATAAGGCCTTTAGTATCTTATTTCTGGCATGAAGCAGATCGAAGGTCACATGATTTTTTAGCAAACCCGCATTCATAACGAGTTCCTCATCATTAAAGATGCTATGTCAGATTTTTGGCCGATTTGACCCAAAATTTTGATTTAAAATTCAATAGGTATTTGATGGGGGTCAAGAAAGTTACAAGCTTTCATTTGAGCCATTGCACGAAAAAGTCCACCAATTATTAGTAGCAGTGAAATAAAGTGCTCAAAATTATCGAGCCCAACAATATATCACGTGACCAATTTTTATGTGTTTTATAAGAAAACCTTTTGACCATAAAAAGTAAAAGTTAAACTTTTTTTCGTTAGAGCGGGTGATACTCTTTGAAATACCATTCACTCAACAACAAAAAATTATTTTTTAATGTTTGGGGCCCAAAAATCTGACATACATGTAGCATCTTTAAAACATGCATACAAAGCTCTACAAACCTAACAAAAAAAATGAATGAACATTTTGATGCGCTCATTTGAGTCTGATAAAGTACAACACAGGAACTCCGTATTTTGATGATTACTTTAGAAACCCGCATTTTTAAGGAGCTTCTCATATTTAAAGCATAACATCCAAAGCTCTACAAACCTATAAAAAATGAATGATCATTTTGATGCGCCCATTGGAGTGTGATAAAGTACTCAACACAGGAACTCCACATTTTTATGGTTCAAATTTATGGCAGTGTATTAAGAGAATATGTGGTAAAGTATACCATCACAACATGTTCACTTACATTGTCCATAAAAAATGTACCTGCAAAAAGAACTGTGTAGGTTTACCCGAGTATGAACTCATTCAGACATTTATTTCACTAGTTAGCCCTTTTCCGGTTTCAAATAAAAATGCTAGACCTTTGTAAAAACCAAAACTAGAACAGGTAATCAACCAAGAGAAATACACCATTAATGAGAACAGGGCTTGCAAGCATTTTGTTTTGTAGTTTGTGAATTCTCGAAGGTATTTTAAAAGCACTGTTCCCAACATGAGTCCCCATATAATTACGTTAGAAAAAAACACAGCAAATTACTGCATGAGATTTAAAAGAACACGTTGCCTTGGAATCGGACGAGCTGGTCTATAAAAAGCATTTGGTACCGCTTGTTATTAGTTGGACAGATGTTTTAACAGTAGAATACAATGATCCACACAAGTTTGCCTCGAAATTGCATTGTTTTCCTTTTACTTTGCAAACTAACACGGTCGGCCATTTCCATGGGAGTCACTCCCATAAATGGCCGACCGTGTTGTTAGTCGTCGAGGTAAAAGGAAAACAATGCAATTTCGAGGCATGTTTGTGCGGATTATTGTATTCTACTTTTACGGCATCTTTCTACCCATATGCATTTTGTAAATAACAAACGGTTAAAAACATTTCAAAGAAAAACTCGACCGATCCATGTTCCTTTAATACATTTGTGTGATAAGCCCATGATAAGTGATTCAGCTGACAACGCCCCACCACCACTGCCTGCCTCCCCCTGTCCACAGGGTCTACCCCACATTAGCACTACTCCACAGTAGCAATATAGCATCATCATAAATATAAAATTGATAAATATATAAAATATTGATCAATCATAGCAGCTCCCCTACTCCTGCCCCAACCAAATTACTATGCATAATGCTAGTGGCATGACCTGGACTTAAATGCAAATGAATGCCAGTCCGTCTAGACGTTTGGCCTTTAACGCAAGGGTACTGAAGAGATAAGCGCCCATGTTGGGAGCATGTGTATTATCATGTGTGAAGGAGGTTGATTTTTGTCTGGCTAGTAGTACAATGTTCTACTGAGGGTCCCAATCAGTAGACTGTACTAAAAATGCAGGTAAGGGTGTGTGTAGTTGGACAGTGGGTAGCAATTATTGATCTGCCAGCAGAATGGTTTGTATACTAAACTCAGTGACTTTAAGCCGAGACCTAATTGTAGTTGTATCCAGTTCTATTTGGATTAGGGCTCAGAGTGGCTGTTGTTTTATCCTCATGGTGAAAAAAATGCTGTGTATTACAATGATGGACACTGCTTGATAGACTTCATCATCTGGATATCAAAAAAACACCTTTCAGAAAGTGGTAACAATTTTAAATAATAGTCTGACCATTAAAGGAATACGTTGCCTTGGATCAGACGAGTTGGTCTTTATAAAGCGTTAATAACCGTTTGTTATAAAATGCATATGATTAGAAAGATATTTTAAAAGTAGAATATAATGATCCACACAAGTATCACTCGGAATTGCGTGGTTTTCCTTTTACCCCGTCGACTATGGGAGTCAAATTTTTGACTCCCATAAATGGCCGACCGTGTTAGTTCGCAAAGTAAAAGGATAACCGCGCAATTTCGAGGCAAATTTGTGTGGATCATTGTATTCTACTTTACAAACATCTTTCTAACCATATGCATTTTATACTAAACGGTTACAAATGCTTTTCAAAGACCAACTCGACTGATCCAAGGCAACGTGTTCCTTTAAGAATCACCTTGGAGAGTTAATGCACTCTGACTGGTCATGTTGTGGTGAAAGATCGGTGTCATATGGAAATCTGTCCCCCATTTGGGAAATTAACACATTGTACACAGTTAACTTTTCGGCAGAACAGAATCTCCAGTCACATCGACTCTGTGAACTTGTGAACAAATGACCCTTAAAGGGAAGGTACATGTTTGGTAATTTTCAAAGACCAGTCTTCTTACTAGGTGTATCCCCTCATAACCATAAAATAACAAGCCTGTGAAAATTTGGGCTCAATTGATCATCGAAGTTGTGAGAAAATGATGAAAGAAAAAACACCCTTGTTCGGACGAATTTGGGTGCTTTCAGATAAAAATAAAAATCTTCTAGCTAGAAGTCTTTTATTATTTTCTCAAAAACTACGTTACTTCAGAGGGAGTCATTTCCCACAAAGTTTTATACTATCAACAGCTCTCCAATGCTTGTTATAAAGTCAGTTTTTAAGTTAATATTTGTTTCGAGTAATTACCAAACCTGTACCTTCCCTTTAAATATATATGCACCCAAAAAAATCAAAGAAAAACCTTGTAAATTAAAACATGTAGGCCTAGGCCATTCAAGAAATTGTGTTCAAATAAATTGTTCTCTCGAGATGTGAGAAAAACATGACAGTGAATGAGTATGCACTAAGTAGTCCCATATCCGGTTCCCTAACAACAACAAAAAGGAAGTAAATTCAAAGAAATATGAACTTATCAATTTTAGCAACTACCCATTCCATGAAATTGAGACATGAGAAAAACAAGATGTATAATGATGCACAGAGTATTCCCAAAAACATACAATTGTTTCCTTAAAGGGAAGGTACACGTTTGGTTGATACTCAATGTTGGCATGTGGCCTAAATAAGGATTGAGGAACGAGGAGACTTCTGAGCTGTTACAACTGTTTAATCAGCCATGTTGAATAACACCGCCCTCTGTTGGCGGGTGGATATGTGACACTCAAATCAAATATTAACTCAAAAACTGACTTGGTAACAAGCATTGGAGAGCTGTTGCTAGTATAAAACATTGTCAGAAACGACTCCTTCTGAAGTAACGCAGTTTTTGAGAAAGAGGTAATTTCTCACTAAAATAATAAAAGACTTCTAGCTAAAAGTCTTTTATTCCTATCTGAAACCACACAAATTCGTCCAACAAGGGTGTGTTTTTTTTTTCTTTCAAAATTTTCTCACAACTGCGATGACCAATTGAGCCCAAATTTTCACAGGCTTGTTATTTTAAATGCTTAAATGATGGGATACACCAAGTGAGAACACTGGTCTTTGACAATAACCAAACGTGTACAGTGCCTTTAACAAAAGGAAGTGAATTCAAAGAACTTCCCATTTTTTTATTTTAACTTCCAAGAAGAAATTGTGTTCGAATTAGTTAAATTTTCTTGAGACAAGAGAAAAACATGACAGAAAATAGATTTATTATGACGCACAAAGTAGTCCTAAACATCCGTTTCCTCCACAATAAAAGGAAAAACACTGAAAGAAATTCTTATTGTCAATTTTAACACCTACGCCTTCCAATAAACTGAGAAATGAGAAAAAGATATGAGTAATTATATTATGATGGGCAAACTGTGTGTCCGTTTCCTGAAAACCGTGTTAGTCTCAATGCACACAACTACAGTAAGCCCTCTTCCAAGAAATTTTGCATGACAAATTTCTTTCTCTGGAGAGCTCAGGCAAAGAGATGCAAATGTGCCTGTGCATGAAATATTACATATTTTTATGCATGTAAAATGATTTGATTCCTCAGAAAATACAATTGGCCTAATTCAGGGAAATGTTCACGGCTAAGTTTAAGGACAGCTTGGTTATGATAATGAGCATTATTGTTTATTTTAGTCTGAAAGCTAAATGATTATGAAGTTCATACTAGAAAGAAGAAAAAAAAATATTTTCCTCTGAAATGAAGTCAAACTTGAGAAAACTGCATCTGAAAACCTATAAACAGCGCATAACATGTTTGTTTACTACGTGTTAAAGACACTGGACACTATTAGTAATTGTCAAAGACTTTCAGTCTTCTCACTTGGTGTATCTCAACAAATGCATAAAATAACAACCTGTGAAAATTTGAACTTAATTGGTCGTGGAGGTTGCGAGATAATATTGAAAGAAAAACACCATTGTCACATAAAGTTGTGTGCTTTCAGATGTATTTTGAGACCTCAATCCTAAATCTGAGGTCTCAAAATCAAATTCGGGGGAAATAACTCGAAAACGACATTGTACTTCAGAGGGGGAGCCGTTTCTCACAATGTTTTATACTATCAACCTCTCCCAATTACTCGTTACCAAGAAAGGTTTTATGCTAATATTTATTTTGAGTAATTACCAATAGTGTCCACTGCCTATAAATGGTTTCTGTAGCAAATTGTGTCTGAGTATAAATGCACTTTATAGGCATGGTCAATTATTATGATTTAGCGATTATTAATTTAACAAAACATAACAGCTGATTTCGATTAGGACAACCAAAAACCTAGGACAACGTATTCACTTTTTTTCTCTTGACTCACTCAACGGACAATAAAGCCCAAATTTTCACAGGTTTTTTATTTCTGGTAGGCTAAGGCCTACATGTAAATGAATAGTCACAGCAAATATTTTGTTCATGCACCTATATAAAGAATAAAGACACCAACTTTGTTGAGTTAGCAACCGGAACACGTTTTGTTTGTGTAACTAATAGATCACCTGAAAGTTGAACAAATTCTTTTCTTTGTTTCAGCCTGTCATTAAAGATTAAAATCAGACAACTTCCATTCTTTTGGTAAACCAGCCAGCGCAATCCTTGATCACCATTATACATTTATGTACACTGTCTGTACATAAATGTTTTCATTTCAAAGGGTGAAAAACGTTTCTTCAGGGCACGGAATAGAATGCTTTCTCAATAAGAAAGGAGTGGGTAAAAAAAAAAAAATATTGACAAGTGCCAAACAAAAAAACGGAACAAAAGAGTTGGCTGTCTAGACGGTGACCTCAACACCAAGGTCACAGATTGCAAAGGTCTAGTAGGCCAGAGTGCTGAGTGCTGTGGGCCTGCTCGGTATGTATTCAACACACACTGGTAACCAACTGAATTATTATATAGAAAAGGGTCAGGCAAACTACTCCCCTGCTACTAGGGCATGACATGTGCATATAACACTATTGAACTGGCACAGCTCTTGAAGTTGCACAATGCATGTAGACACTGATTGTTATTTATTTTTTTGTGACCCCCCCCCCCCTTCATTTTCTCTCTCCCTAAATAATGTTTTCTGCATTCACAATGAGCAGTCATGACAGACACACCAAACTTTGCACAGTCTTTGCAGAGCAGTCAAGTGTGTTAACATTGCAAATAGTTACAGCACTCACTGCTTTTAACAACCAGTCCTACATTTAAGTCTGATTGTACATGTATACAAACAAATAAACACAAACTACACAACCAATACTTAAAGCTGATTCCATCCAACAGGCCCACAACTACCAATACAGACAGGGGACCACATTGACTTCAGCATTTTTCCCAAAGTTTTTCAAATATTTATTGTAAGTACCTAAATCCACACGAATAATACAAATCATGGCTGATAATTTAAAGGCAGTGGACACTATTGGTAATTATTCAAAACATTAATCAGCAATAAACCTTACTTGGTAACGAGTATTGGGGAGAGGTTGGTAGTATAACATTGTGAGAAACTTCTCCCTCTGAAAGTGACTAGTTTTCGAGAAAGAAGTAATTTTCCACAAATTTGATTTCGAGACCTCAGATTTAGAATTTCAGGTCTCAAAATCAAGCATCGGAAAGCACACATGACTACTTGTGACAAGGGTGTTTTTTGTTTCATTATTATCTCTCAACTTCGACAACCAATTGAGCTCAAATTTCCACAGGTTTGTTATTTTTAGCATATATATGATGAGATACACTAAGTGAGAAGACTGGTCTTTGATAATTACCAATAGTGTCCACTGTCTTTAATCAGTAGGCCTATCAAATTTATAGATAACATGATTTATTTTTATTGTTTGGGATTCTAGATAACTTGGAGCATTCACCAACAACACCTAGATGTACATGTACATATCTCTCAAGGACTAGGAAGTATTAATACTAATATCCGCGAAAATACAACAATATCAGTTTAATTACCCCCCCCCCCCCCCTCCTCACCAACCAGACCCGTGGTTTTGAACAAAGACATGTAATTACACAACTGACAATTGCCCTTTTCTTACTTCATACCTACATGTATTTTCTGGGAATTAAACTGAACTCCTGGGAAAATTCAGGGAGTTTTTTAACCCCACCACAACCTCAGCAACCGTTCTCACTTTCCCAATGATGGTAACCCCCGGGAGTACTTTCCCAGGAATATACATGGTTGTTTCACACTTTATGATCAAACCCCAGGAAATGTGGTAAACATGTCAGCCCATGAGGAGGTCTCAACACAGTGGACGCAAAAGTTGGGTAAAGTAAAACCGTTTTTTTTTCCCGGGACTAACATTTTATCCTGCGTTAATTATTTCAGAGAAAATAAGTTATTTCCCGGGAAATAACTATCTAGTGAGAAAAGTGCTAAGATGAAATTTGTAATTGCCAACTTGTCCCTTTACTGTTTTGAATTTCAAATTTCAAAGCGTGTGTCACAAGAGAATTAAACAGCATTTTTTGTAGTTTTGTTGTATTTCTGAAGACAAAAACCAATGTGATCTAGAAGAAAAATGTTTCTCTTACTCTTCCGGTTGTTTCTTCCGGAAGAGAGCAAGGAAATCTTGCCTTACTCTTGTTCCACACTTCCAGTTGTTTTGTTCCTGAAGAAAGCAGGAAAAAAATTCATCTTTCCTGTGTCTTCCGACTTCTACTCTTCTTGTCTAATGATAAATAGTTATTGCCACACCCTATTTGATTTAGGTTAATTTTAATTGCTCTGTGCAATGTTTTAGCATGTAAAAATGTGGCTTAACCATTCCACTTTGTTGTTTTCTCTTTTCCAATCGGCGATTTTTGTAAATGTAAAATTGTTGAAATTCAGACTTTCTGCTGCGAGGAAAGTTTAATGAATACCATTTTATTAATCTATCTAAGCTATCTACATGTATCTATCTTTCGGTTGTTTCTTCCGGAAGAAAGCAAGAACAGAAGAAAGCCGGAAAAAAACTTGTCTTTCCAGTTTCTTCCACTCTTCCGTTCTGTTTCTCCTGAAAGAAACCAAACCCCGCCTTGAACACTTGACTGGTTGAACTGTCTCCCCTTGATAACAATCATTATTATCTAAGACATGTTTTCAAGAACTCATTTCCTAATATTGTTATCTGTCTTGGATTTCCTTATTCAATAAGTGTTCTCGTTTGAAGGGGAAAAAACAGGGGGGGGGGAATGAAATCTAGGCCAATGCTGACGATCAAATGACTTTCATTTGTTGTCTATCCCCCTTCTTCAAACAACTTCCAATGGGTAAACAAAATACTGGCAGGTAAACTCTTTTCAGGAACAAACAAAATAATGTTCACATTCCTGTCTGTAAATCATTTATCACATATCCTCCATAAAAAAAGTAAATATATAAGCCGTCAGTAAACATACTGATATAGTTATATATATCATATCTCCACCAAAAGACGCGACAACTTTTCAGGGACATTCTTTAGCGCAGTAGTGTACAGCCAGGCGTGGAGGTAATTGCCTCTGTTGCTTTTATTTGTTTGTGAAGTATCAGGGCCCAATTTCATAGAGCTGCTAAGCACAACAATTTGCTTACCCTGAAATTTCTTCCTTGATAAAAACAGGATTACCAACCAAAATGTTCATTTATTGCATATTGCTTGTTACTGGTATTCAGCTGTTGTTTGCTTATTCTGAAAATCACATGGATATTTGGTTGGAATTCCTGTTTTAGTTGTAAAGGTAAAATTTTCATGCTTAGGAAATATTTCATGCTTAGATGCTCTATAAATTAGGGCCCTGGCCTTTACATACCATTTTGGCAGGGCTAGGGTTCCTAACTAGAATTTAATAAAGTATGTTTAATGCTGTAAACACACAAGTTTCAACATTTGTCATTTACATCCTAAAGTGTAAATTGCGAAGTAAGTTCTGGGTTCGAATCCTACAAGGGATGTGTTCAGCTTTCCTCATTCCTGACTTACATGTATATATAAAGGGAGCATGTGCTATTGGCTCAATACATGTAAATGCAGTCCATGGTTCAAATCCCATCTACATGTACATGTAGGGAGAGTGACCTACCCCACATAATCCCAAAAACAAAAGTCCTGAAAAAACGGGTTTTGTAACAAGGGTTTAACACAATACTTAAATAATATATCTAACCTCTAAAATTAGATTGGTAATAGCTCACTTTTACTTGTGTTGTAGACAGTAATATAGGAATTTAAAATGCTAAACTGAAACGATCGAATTCAGACATAGTGTCCATAAGACGCACCCACACACTCCCTTAAAACCTCATGTGCAAATGCAGTCATAAAGTTAAGACGTCAAAGAATTCACTACAATAATGTGAGGGGAAAAATACACATGGGGAAAAAAATGGTTGAAGTCTGACATGATTCGAACAGTCCCTGTGCAAACGACATACAACTACATGTTCAGCCTTTCAAATGTTCACATTATCATTTAACCTCTCCCCAGACATGTCAGAACACGAAAGAAATCGGAAAATCTACAGACCGTTTTTTTTCCTCTTCTTCTTCACAGGTTTGTCTCCCTCCATCTCAGAGCTGTCACGCATCCCCTCGCAACCCCCCCCCCCCCCAACCTCCAGAAAGAGGTCTCTCTCTCCTTAATCAAATTCTTGCGGTTTTACAGCCACATTTCCGTGGTTTACCGCAAACCAAATATTTTGAGTATCATTGTTCTCAAAATCAACAGCTGTTTCAATACGGATGAACACCCTGCAAGACAAGCCCAGAAATCATTGCACCATGCAATCATACATGAAATCCGCGGGCGACAGGAATTCCAAATGAATGTGACAAAAAACCACAACATGTGCTTAAATGTGCTAACAACAATGTGACCGTTTATTTTGTATAACATGTGGGTTTAGGAACACAAAAGATTATAAATCGCCAATGAATCAACACAGTATTCGGTAATGCCAGGGTATTTACCTAGAATTTCCAAATCAAGGAATCTGAGAAACAAAACTAATAAAAATTAATTTAATTAAGTTAATCTTTTTATTGTAGGCATGTCAATTACTATATTGTTATTGTTACAAAATAGATCAAGTAGTGTTAAAGCGATGGAAACTATTGGTAATTGTCAAAGACCAGTCCTATACTTGGAGTATCTCAACATCTTATGCAGAAAATAACAAACCTGTGAAATTATGAGCTCAATCGGTCATCGAAGTTGCGAGATAATAATGAAAGAAAAAACACCCTTGTTACACAAAGTTGTATGCTTTCAGATGCTCGATACCTCAAATTCTAAATCTGAGGTCTCAAAATCAAATTGTTGGAAAATTACTTCTTTCTCAAAAACTAAGTTACTGCAGCGGGAGCCCTTTCTCACAATGTTTTATACTATCAACCTCTCCCCATTACTCACAATCAAGAAAGGTTTTATGCTAGTAACTACACTGTATGTTAACTTACAGGGTTTACAATGGTAATGGTGAAAGACTTCTCTTGAAATATTATTCCATGAAATGATTTGCTTTTTGAGAAATTATTAAAACAATTCTCGATATCGAGAATTACGGATTTATTTTAACACATGTCATGACACTGCGAAACATGCGGAAACAAGAGTGGGTTTTCCTGATGTTTTCTCCCGACTCCAATAACCAATTGAGCCTAAATTTTTACTGGTTTGTTATTTTATACAAGTTGTGATACACAAAGTGTTGGCCTTTGAACAATACTGTTTACCTAAAGTGTTCAATGGCTCTAACAAGTATGAAAACTCAACAACACACAAATTATCGTATGCATCAGTAATTAACTAATTTGAAAGTTGATTTGGCAGTGCTAGTACAAAAGTCCTTTATAGACCGCAAACTATGCCACTACATTCATGTTTGGTGCTTTACAACATCTGTTGTGAATATAAAGGAAAGCATTCTTCAGATGATGCAGGTTACACAGCTCAGAATGCTGCCCTGTATGAAAGTACTCTAAAACAAGTAAGAACATGTTTTGGACTGTATATTACGAAAGCAGAAAATGCAAGTCCAATGTCGAACGTTTTCTAGCTTCAAAAGTCCCGACGATAAACAGACAAACAGATAAACTATTTCACAAATTCTACAAAAACTATTTTGTCCAGCAATTTTGAGTACCATTTTACTTGTATATTTGGTAGGTTCCTTTGAGAGAGAGAGAGAGAGAGAGAAAAAAAAAACTTCATGTTTGAATCTAATTTTTTTATAAATATTGCACCAAAGAATATTTGATGTCATAAGAGACACTTTGCAAATTATGTGGAAGTCACATTAAAAATGATTTTTTTTTTTTTTTTAATAGATTTCTCTCAAACGCTTAATTACCAATTAACGGCTCTTTAACTGACCAAATACATGAAAGAGATTTACTTATGAATCGTTGTGGGTAAAACAAAAATTATACCCTGTTTTTGTGCTAAAAATTTCTTGGATGTTTCCTGACTTCCCCTGAATTTAGAGCAGCTCCCCAATCTCAACTTTGTATAAAAACTAAAAACTAAAAATGTTTTCTATCAATGTGGTTAAGTTCTGACCTCCTTTATAAAAATACAGTGTAAATCACGACAGATTTCTTGCACAAATTTAAGATGTGTCAGTCACAAAATAGGTGCAGTAGTACTGTACACCTGTGCTACACATACGTCAGTCTACAAATTTATGGGGCCCCTCAACTGTGCCCCTGCAGCATGGCCTACATTTTCATGTAGGCTGTTCTGGCTGCTCTGTATGCGCTTGTGAAGACATGACCTAATTCTACACAGACAGACAGCTTAAACCAATTATGTTATTTATTTATTTATTTTTTCCCCTCGTCTCTCTGTCTTGTGTTTGGATCATTCCTTAGCTTGGTTTAATATCAAGACAAGCCCTATAAATATGAAATTCAAAGCATTGCAATATACCTAGAAGAATTTGTGCTTTTGTGTTATGTTTTATTTTTGTGTGTTTCCATACTTGGATTGGGGAGGTACAGATTGTGGTATAAATTAGAGTAAGCAAATTTTCAATTTTTAGCCTGGGTAGAGTTTGCTTCATTTATCACAAAGGATGGAACGATTATTATTTTGTCAGTAAATTAATTTATTGAAAATTAAACTTTTACAGAAGGAGTTAATTTCACTCTATCAAAACAGACAATGGATTTCAATGTTTGTAGAGTCAAACAAATATCATTAAATTATATGCAATTTTTAAGTTACTCTTTCTGAAATGTAACGAAACATGTGTAAGATCTGATGAAATACTTTATCAAATCAATTTGATGTTTTTTATTTGCAACTGGAGTAACACAATGAGGGGCAACAGTGGATATTAAATTACAGGACTCAAGGGTTTTGATAATCATTCAGTACTAAGGTTTGAATAATAAATAACAAAATGCATAACAAGTATGTTTGTCCCATCTAACCACTACAATGTTTGTGTGCAGATTTGCGTAGCAAATATTTCACAACTTAAACAACAAAATTCATCCGTTTTTAAAAAACAACTAGAAATTTACACTTTTCAAGTTGTCTGAATGTCTGACGCCAATACATCACTCACACAAGATTCTGTTTTCATGAAAATAATCATGCCTTCATGTAAAAAAAAAAAAAAAACTTAACAAAAACTACACAAAACCTTGGAGGATGACAAAGTTCAGGCAGGCTAACATTAAATCTGTGTTCACTTACCATGCTAATAGAGTTGCACTTAATCCAACCAAAGTTGCATCCACCCAACAAAACTATCCCCTTTTATATGAAAAAGGGGGGCTTTTAAAATTTCAGCATTACATGTGAATATCAGAGGCATTCACAATGTACCTGGCCTAGTACATGTACGTAGTAGCATGGAGGAAGAATAGGCACTTCTCAAACATGAAAATTCCCTTCGGCCTTGAACATACGCATTATGTAAAATGTGAGCACTGAATTCATGGTGGTGGGGCAATGAAGGGCAAAGAGGGTAAAGGTCAAGCATAGGGAAGGAAAAGAAATGAACAGGGAAGAAAAAAAAAAAGAAAAAAAATCTGCACCATGCAAAAGTATTTCTCCTTTGCCAGACACACAATATGTGTGTGAGAGACAAGTGGGATTTTGTGTGAGTTTTTTTGTTGGTCTTTTTTTGAGTGACGATGGTGAAAATGTTGAACACTGATGTATGTAAGGAGGGCAGATGTAGATGTGGAGCATGCATGTGCCACATCTCACGAGGTCAAATGCATAATCAGTGAATGCAGTGAGAGATTTCTTCATAGTGTGGCCCAACATTGTGGGAGCATGTGATTACAGAATTTCCTGTTTAAAGACCCTAGACACTATTGGTTATTACTCAAAATAATTATTGGCATAAAACCTAACTTGGTAACAAGTAATGGGGAGAGGTTGACAGTATAAAACATTGTGAGAAACAGCTCCCTCTGAAGTGGAGTATACGAGAAAGAAGTAATTTTCCATGAATTTGGTTTCGAGACCTCAAGTTTAGAATTTGAGGTCCCGAAATCAAGCATCTGAAAGCACACAACTTAGTGTGACAAGGGTGTTTTTTCTTTCTTTCATAGTTTTCTCGCAAATCTGACGACCAATAGAGCTCAAATTTTCAGGGTTTTTTTTAATGCATATGTTGAGATACAGCAAGTGAGAAGACTAGTCTTTGACAATCACCAATAGATAGTGTCCAGTGTCTTTAAAGCCACTGTACGTGTTTGGTAATTGTCAAAGACCAGTGATCTCTCTTGGGCTCAATTGGTCATCGAAGTTGTGAGAAAAATTTCTCAGATTGTGTATTCCAATCTTGGATTATACTTCCTTTTGCGGGACAATAAGTGCTCAAGATTTTCCACATGATCTCAAAATCACTAGCACATTTTTAAATGAAATGTTCACACGATGGTTTTATTGCATTGTTTACATTGATAAACATGCATTGCATTAGACTAAACAATCGACCAGTTCCAACAAACTAAGGTATAAACTTTGCCTTTAACAATAGTTCTGAGGAAAAAATGGTACAACTATTAACTTAACACCAACATTGTAACTGTCCCATCAAAAAATGGTATTGATGTATTTTTCTGATGTGGACATCATAACAAAAATTCCACTTCTTGAGTTTCACTTTGAATACACACTGAAGCACATTCTTGAAAAAAGCTCTGCTGGGTTTACAGCACATCCTGCAACATTCATGTCAACACGATTTCCCCAGGGTATCGGCGCTTGTTTTTTCAATTCTTACAGAAGCTGTGTTCATTGTGCATTACCCTGGTTTGTGTGGGAGTATTGGTAGTACACGTACATGTACATGCACCATATCCATGCACTGACTTTATGAGGAAAGGTTAATTTACTGGGCAAAGAGCAGTGGATGGAAATGGATATGTTGGCCACATGTTCACTGCAATAACCAAGAATGTCTGTATGTGTTGAGTGTGCTATTTTTCTGGATTTCCGCCTCAAAATAAAAAATAATACTGAACGTTGCTGGGTCTTACAATTACACGAGCCCGTTGAACAAGGTTCAGTGGCTTTACCAAGAACCTAACGTAATTAGAGAAAACAATGTGACATTTGTTTTGGCCAGTCAAGATTTGAATCTACACCAAGTTATTTGTAACGTGCAACACGTAATGTGCTTATAATAACAATTGGAGGTTATTAACTTGAAGAATTGGTTTGAGCTCAACATAGTTTTACTTAGAAAGACAACAATGTCAGTTTTTATAGTATAGTGCTTCTGTTCTCATTAATTTGGGTTCATCAGGCCTGATACTTCAAGGCGGCAACGAAGGCGATTGCCTCCGTGTCCCCTGGTCATTGCCTTGGTGCCCTTGAAATGCTTTGTAGAAATTTGCAATTTCATCATATAGGGTGCCCTTTATCAAGACGAAAATGCCTTGGTGCCCTTGCCCATTCAAAAACGAAGCATACAGCCCTGGGTTCATTCTTAAATATGAGACGGTTTAGGCTCCAATAGTTTTCCTTAGAACTTGACAGAGCCACAAGGAAGTTATTATCATGAAGACAAAGCCCCTTTAACCAAATTAACACATTTAATTGTCATTATTTGTTTGCTTAAAATGAAATATGCATTTCAAAATAATTGCACTTTGCTCTTAAAGTATCACTCAAGGAACTACTACATGTACTATGGGGTAATGTTGAATTATATTGTCTCCCCCCTGTTGAATGACTGCAGATACGTATGTACCTGGTGTGGCGGTTTCAACTTTCCACCTTGTTCAGTTTTCCGAATGACCAAATACGGTGACATTACGTCATGCGATGTCTGCGCACAGCAAGCGAAAGTAGTCAATTGTTAGTGCCGTACTGAGTCCAGGAAAACTGAACACGGCGGAAGACTGAAACTGCCACACCGGCCCCTAGTTGTGATTGAATAATGTAAGTAAGAACTCCGTCATTGTGGATAAATGTGATTAGCAAGGGATTCATTTGGCTAGACAGACCTAGCGTGGAGTGGCTGACCGGTGCCCCGGGATACCAGCTGACCTTTATAAACCATCAAGTGAATGTAGGGGTAGCTGATATAACATTACAAAATGTCTGCCTAGGATGTAACAGGAACATCGTGTGTTCCAGCTGGTTATCACAATGATAGCTTTTAGGGTTGGTTGGTCTTAAGATTTTATTTATAAATACCTCGGACAGTTTCTCTTATCCTATTGGTGGAGAGCATGTCATGAGGGTGTTTAAAAGGTTGATAGAGACACAGCTGAGGCTGTTTAAGACCGGCTGGCTTCGCATGTCTAATGTACGCCAATTTAAATTACGCGGAATTCCTAGCTATTAGTAAGAGCGCGTAACATGTGTGTACACGCCCGTAAACACACTGACCGACACGCATTAAACATTTTCATAAAAGTTTGGCAAAAGAAACAGTGTCACATTGTCTATAGTTGTGAGACTACTTAGATTTTTAACATTGAGGGCATTTATGAATGGGAATAAAATATTAGTGACTCATTCTTAAACGACCGTTTAAAACCATGCAGGGTCGTGGCTATTCAGCTTCAGGCTCAGGCCTTTATCACACAGCAACGACCGCCGGTTTTAAATGGCCGTTTAAGAACACGTCGCCTCCTCTTTTATTCTTATAACTGTCAAAAGCAGTAGAAAAGAATCAATTACTAAATTTTCTCACTTAAAACTACTAGCTACAGTGTAGATAATAAGATTAGTAGCTAGATAGTAAGATTCTATGGAGAAAAAACAAAACAATGGAAAACAAATTGTTGATTACAGAGCTACATGGCTGTGTGCAAAATTTGAACAAAAGTGTGAAAGGTATTTTTCTGTCATTAATACCAACCAAAGATCATCCCCAATGTTTAAAATGGTTCAGTCCAAGCACCCTAGTATTAATTTCAGGCACCTTGGCCTACCCCATCCTGACCTTATCTGGGGTCTAAGAAAGGGGGGGGGGAGACCTCTGAAAAAAATTGGTCCCTATGAAAACAACAAGAAAATGTGTTCAAGGATCAATGTAGAATAAGTAATGTATTGGGTAACGTACAATAATAAAAGGTTTGTAGTGAAATGGTGAATTGCGTAAACATTGTTCATTCTAGAAAGATAAGGGTTCATGTTAGCACAATGAAAATATTTCTCTAGTTAAAGCCATTGGACCCTTTCGGTTCAGAAAAAAAAATAAAAGTTCACAGATTTACACATAACTTACAGGGTTTACAGAAGGCAATGGTGAAAGACTTCTGTTGAAATATTATTCCATGAAATGCTTTACTTTTTGAGAAAACAGCAAAACAATATAAATTCTCGTTAGCGAGAATTACGGATTTATTTTAAACACATGTCATGACACGGCAAAACGCGCGGAAACAAGGGTGGGTTTTTCCGTTGTTTTCTCCCGACTCCGATGACCAATTGAGCCTAAACTTTCATAGGTTTGTTATTTGATGTAGAAGTTGTGGTACACAAAGTGTGGGCATTGGACAACACTGTTTACCGAAAGGGTCCAATGGCTTTAAAGTTGGGTCATGGATTAGTTTTCTGTCAAGGTAATTAATGCTGAATTCAAGCAAACTAAAAAGAAAGTACCAACAAGTTGCACGTTATGTTCCAGCTGAATAGTGTCTTTTTGCTGAGAAAACAGCAACAAAACTGTCAAGGCTTGCTATACAGTCAGTGGACACAATTGGTAATTACTCAAAATAACTTGTTGCATAAACCTTACTTGGTTAACGAGTAATGGGGAACTTATGATAGTATAAAACATTGTGAGAAACAGCTCCCTCTGAAGTAACGTTGCTTTTGATAAAGAAATAATTTTCCACGAATTTGATTTTGAGATCAGAATTAGATTTTGAGGTCTCGAAAACAATCATCTGAAAGCACACAACTTCATGTGACAAGGGTGATCATAATTTTTCTTTCATTATTATCTCATAACTTTGACGAACAATTGGCTCAAATTTTCACAGGTTTGTTATTTTATACATATGTTGAGATCCACCAAGTGAGAAGACTGTTCTTTGACAATTACCAATAGTGTCCACTGTCTTTTTAAAAGAATGTCAAATCAATGTCAGGTGACAGTGGTTACCAACCACAGGTCTCTGTTCACAGCATTTGTGAATGGGCACCAACCCACAGCTATCAGAGAAACAATTCAAGCATCACACCAAATCCACAACATCATAAAAAATCCATTAAGAATGCCCCAGAAGAACAACACCGAGTAGAAAACATTTCAAGTAGGCCTACCGCATTTTTAAATTTTCAATTCAGCCTGCTTAGACAAAACTTCCACAAAATTTGGTTCAAGACGGTCCCCCAGTTTTGTGTAACAAAAAAGTGAAGGCCTTTTTCTCACAATCAAATGAACCAACAATCCCAAAGTTATTTCCGGTCAGCGTTATTTTATCAGTGTTATTCTATCCTTCCAGTTTCAAGGGTGACACATTCAGGTTAGTTAACAAGAAATAACCGATAAGATTGCTTCATCTCAGAGCTTTCTAAAAGCTGGCGCACACGTCGACATCACACAGGTGACAAAAACGTAAACACGCGAAAGGGTTGCTAGCTCATGGAGATAGATGGGTGGGGCGTTGTAGTTTCAGCGAGGGGTGCATTGCACGCAATAAATAATGTAATAGGCCTGAGCAAAGTAACCAATTTCTGCTGAGCAAATGTATCTCCTTTTTATAGCTCCATGATCTCGGCTACGAGTAGGGTGATTTTGGAAAGTTTCCACGGCTGACTTTGGTGTACTTCTACCGCACGTTCCAACCTGGACTTATATTTCCGGAACGTTTTACTCCATGATAGCAGTATGTTAACAGCGCGGAGCTGTTCCAAGTAGAAATTTTAGCAGCACTGTTAAGTTACTGTGGATGCGCTGAAATCTTCCGCCAACTCTTTCGGCCTATTAGTTTTGCATTGAGGTCGCGGTAAGTTGACAGGGAGGTCCCTTTACAGTGCGTTCCCATTGGATTTAATTTTGTCATTCTACAGATCAAAGTCGCAGTACTCAATGCGAACACGGCTTATGTCACCCCAGTTCTTTGGTGTTCTTAAAATATTTGTTTTATAAATTGTTTTATATTGATATTCGGGTTTTTCATCAGTTCCTAATTCTAATGTTTTGTCTGTACTGTTTCAATCATTAATTCCCCCAAGTATGGCATAACAAAAGTTTTCATCTTATCTTGTCTTATCTTATCTTTACCTTATTCCTACCTGTATGTTATCATGTGAGTAAAGCACTGTATATTTCTGTTCTCCTCTCCTCCTCCAACCCCCACCCACTCAAAAAAAGACATTTCTTAAAACATGGACAAAAAATCTGACAATAAATAAGACAAAGTAAAGGCATCTTTAACAAGGCCATGCCTATGATTGCACATGGCCGTTCGACATGAGAAATTATTCAACATCTCCCATACTGTTCAGCATCTTCCACTTTAAAACACAATGCTCCAGTTCAACTGCTTAATATGTTGATTGTGTTTACACATCACTGCTTGGTATTTTTTCCCCCTCTTATTATACAAATGCCTTGATACATTAGGCCTGCTACTGCATACATCTTCTTGAACCTCCTTTACAGTTGATTCAGCTCAACACACAATAACACACATTACATGTAAGGGTTGCAAATTGCTTCTCCGGTCCATCATATTGTGGTAGGGAAAACAAGAGCATTAGAGCAGAAAGCACTAATGAACTGAACAACAAACGCACATAAATCATTGCTTCCAAGGGCAGGCAGGATTCTGTTTTTTAAAAACAACCATGAATCCATGGTAGGCAGATGGATACAAAAATCACAGTCTGATCCCCTAATCATGAATAAGTGCTCTGCAATGTAGGAGCACAGGGAATCTGTCCAGTAAGTAGCAACAGCCCCTTGCAGTGGCATGGAAGCATAAAAACAAATACACCAAGCTGACTAGACTATTTATACAGTAATTGTGTACATCGACCTTGGGGATATAATGAGAAAGTACATGGACCTCTACTGATATTGATTGTCTTTTATTTCTAAGAAAAGCACATTCTGAAAGGTAAAGATTTCGTTTAATATAATAGACATACAATGCAGTCCTCTGATCACTAATTTTTGAAAAAATATTACTCAAAAAGGTTAAAATGGAACAAAAGCACTGGTACTTACACGATTTATAGCAGGGTTTACTTTTGAGTTGTGAACACACAACATGCAAATGTTCACATGCATGTCTTGGTGCATTAGTGTGTCTCACAGATCTACAAGAGTACCGGCGGGTAATGAGACATGGCAAACCTTGTGTGACAAGGTTTAAGGTTACAGTACAGTACAGTTTCTAAGTAAACCTGCAAAATTATAATCTGAAGTTCCAAGGAAAGGGACTTCGGCCCAAATTGTTTCGGGGAGAGTAAAATAATTCCCATCCTCTATGGGTTAAAGGGTCTTTTATTTTATTTTTGTAGGACACAAGGTCTTCAGATTTACACTAAACTTACCCAGTTGGAAGATAATGATAGTAGAAAGCTTCCCTGAAAATATTACTTGCTGAGGTGCTGTGAGAAATGCGCAAAACAATGTCATGAAAATAATTTTCGTCTCAGTGATCATGAGACGAAAATTATTTTACCATGTAAAAACACATTTTCATGACATTGTTTTACTCATTTTTCAAAAACGACAGCACCTTAGCAACTAATGTTTTAAGGTACGCTTTCTACTATCATTATCTTCAAACGGTGTAAGTTTAATGTAAATCTGTGGACATTGTGTTTGTGTTACAAAAAGTACCCAATTCCTTTAAATGCACACAGTTTGAGTTTACTAATTATGTTATAAATTGAGTCTCATAATTAAAGGGGATGTTTAGGTTTAGTAATCACTCTTAAAATTAAAGGCAGTGGGACTATTGGTAATTACTCAAAATAATTATTAGCATAAAACCTTTCTTGGTGACAATTAATGGGGAGAGGTTGGTGGTATAAAACATTGTGAGAAACAGCTCCCTCTGAAGTGCCATAGTTTTGGAGAAAGAAGTAATTTTCCACGAATTTGATTTGGAGACCTCAAGTTTAGAACTTGAGGTCTCGCAATCACCCATCTAAACGCACACAACTTCGTGTGACAAGGGTGTTTTCTTCTTTCATTATTATCTCGCAAGTTCGATGACCGATTGAGCTCAAATTTTCACAGGTTTGTTATTTTATGCATATGTTGAGATACACCAACTGTGTAGGCTAGTCTTTGACAATTACCAATAGTGTCCACTGCCTTTAATGGCAGTAAAAACTTACTTTGTTAGAAGTGTATGTACATGTACATGAAAAGCAGCTTTTAATTTTAGTATAAAGAGCATTTTGAGAATCATTTCTCTTTGAAGTAATGTATTCGGAAAAAATGTATTAGTTTTTATCCCTCTAAAAATTTGAATCGGAGAACCGATACTGACAGTAATGTCATTCAGATTGTGTATTCCAATTACAGATTTTTCCCTCCCTGGGACTTAAAGTCACCTGGAAATAGAATTTTTTTTCTTTCAAACATAAGAGTATATGCTTACGAACAATAAAACAATTTTTTTAGTAATTGTTTGTCACGATTTATATGTTTAAAAAATATATAAAGTCGTTTGTGACGTAATTCAAGGCAGACTTTGCCTGCAATGCGTATAGTAAACACACGTGCAAAGTACATGTACGTCCAAGTCGTGAGTTGGTACATTTCAAAAAGTGTTTTTCTGCATTCAGCAGCAATATACCTGGTCGGCATTGCCGGAAAAAAAACAAAAAAACGCATTGCAGGCAAAGTCTGCCTCGATTGACGTCACGAACAGCGCCCTCTCGGGTCGGGGTCTACTCTTAAATTTGTAAATAACATAAGAACTGATTTTTTAAAACCTTAGTTAACTGTTTATTCACATTCAACTCATCAAAACACATATATTAGTGACAAAAGCTTTATTTTGAAAAAATACCACTTCCAGGTGACTTTAATTGCTCCAGATATTCATCAATATCTCAAATACATGACAACCTTTTTAAAAGGGAATTTTTACAAGACTGTTTTAATGTGTTTATAATCTAAATTTATATTATATCTAGAATTAAAACATTCAAACGGTTCCAAAAACCGAAGGTGTAATTTCCCTTAATTTGTTTAGGTATACATGTACTGTGATTTATACTTTGAATCTACTACGCTTTTAAGGACAAACTCTTTTATAAAAAAAAGTACAAACTAAGGTCTTAAATGGACAGAAAATGTATTTCATTGTAATTAAAGGAACACGTTGCCTTGGATCGGACGAGTTGGTCAAAACAAAAGCGTTTGTAACCGTTTTGTATATAATGCATATAGTTGAAAAGATGTTTTAAAAGTAGAATACAATGATCCACACAAGTTTGCCTTGAAATTGCGTGGTTTTCCTTCTACTGTGAGAACTAACACGGTCGGCCATTTATGGGAGTCAAAATTTTGACCCCCATAAATGGCCGACGTGTTAGTCGACGAGGTAAAAGGAAAACCACGCTATTTCGAGGCATGTTTGTGTGGATCATTGTATTCTACTTTTACAACATCTTTATACCCATATGCATTTTATAAAAAACGGTTACAAACGCTTTTCAAAGACCAACTCGACCGATTCAAGGCAACGTGTTCATTTAAGTGATGCATACAGTTCAGACAGGAATTGGGTCTTTTAATGCATTGCATGCATAATATGCATGAAGGCCAGACAATTGCTGTACAACTTGGCCTTACTTGGACACGGCTCATTTCCATTAAGGTCTAGACTATTATTGATGTGTCTTGTGTCTTGGGTAATTGGTGATTAGAGCAGACTTCGGTTTGCTGTACTTTTTTCTTTCCGTCAAAACTGTGTGTATAAATCTCGGGGGCCATGATGACTGGCCCACAGAGTCCCAGCATGAAGCACACACAAGTCTTCCAGCTTAACGTGTCAAAATCATTTACACTGACGACAACATTATCCCCCCCCCCCCCCCCCCCCGCTCATCCTGTATTTATGGCCTACATATTTTTTTCTTCTTTTAGTAAATCTTGTGAAGTGTAGATATCATCATGTAAGATGGTAATGTAGGCAGTGTTGTTACTGGACTGGCCAATAACTACACAAAACCATACATAATATTTTATATCACACCAGATTAGACTGTAAAAAGGGGGTAGGTCTCTTCCCCCCCCCCCCCCCCGAAACCCTAAATGCCCAGAAAATATTCTTAAATGTGTCAAAACTGCCTTTTAGTGCAGGTATTACGAGGCCTCGAAACAGAAAGAGTTTGCCAGGGTTCGCCCTGTAATTTTAAGCAACCAAGCTTTTAGCACGCTAAAGTAAAAAGGGGTCTTTTGAATGACTTTTGGTGGTCTTTATCTTTAGGTTAAAATTTAAAAAGCCATAATTTGGGTGTCTGGGACAAAATAAATGGTTTTCTCTTGATGTTTTTGTGTGAATCATTCGTAATTCATAGATATTGGCCCGGTATATGAGGAGAAGCCTAAGATTTCCTCAGACTTTTTTCCTGAACTTCTAAGTTTGTCGAATTGCCTTCAGGACTACATGGAGTTATTCAGCATTAAAACAAATCAAGTAATTATTCAACGTTGAGTAATTTTGCGACACATAAAAAATTAACAAATGTCACATTTAGTTGGCAGGAAAATTCTTTGGGTTTGAGTTGATGCTTTTTTGTGTTTGATGTAATGTGCGTATATGCCTTGTGAAATCTCAATTCAAAGGCAACAAATGTGTAATTGTATGCAATGAACTACGTGTAATTCCAAACAGAGCTAGAAAGTTTCATTCAATTTTGGATTCCCCTTTCTGTGGACCAACGAATATAATTTTGACCTTTTTGTTTAAATCATGCCAGTTTCTATGCACGCACGCATAATTCAGAATCCATAAAAGCATTAAAGGAACACGTTGCCTTGGATTGGTCGAGTTGGTCTTTGAAAAGTGTCTGTAACCGTTTGTTATAAAATAGATATGGTTAGAAAGATGTTGTAAAAGTAGAATACAATGATCTACATGTACACAAATATGCCTCGTAATTGCGTGGTTTTCGTTTTACCTCGTCTTCAAGCACGGTCGGTCATTTATGGGAGTCAAATTGTTGACTCCCATAAATGGCCGACCGTGTTAGTTCGCGACGTAAAATGAAAACCGTGCAATTTTGAGTGATACTTGTGTGGATCATTATATTCTACTTTTAAAACATCTTTCTAATCTTTCTAACCATCTGTATTTAACAAACGGTTACAAACGCTTTTTAAAGACCAACTCGTCCGATCCAAGGCAACGTGTTCCTTTAATGTTGACGTCAATTGAGCATCTGCATGTATCTGCTGATATTATGAAGTTGCGGGAAAAAAATACAAAACAGTTGTGTTCTATAGAGGCCTACATTGTTTGACATTGTTTGGCATTTTTATCTTAATGAATCTGCGTAATTTGTGACCTTGAGACATAACATATTTCTTTATCCGATGGATTTCTAGCATAAGTTTAAAGGCAGTGCACACTATTGGTAATTACTCAAACTTAAGCATACAACCTTACTTGGTGACGATTAATGGGGAGCGGTTGATGGCATAAAAGATTGTGAGAAACAGCTCCCTCTCAAGTGACATACATAGTTTTTGAGAAAAAAGTATTTTTCCACGAATTTGATTTCGAGACCTCAGATTTAGAATTTAAAATCTCGAAATCAAACATCTGAAAGCACACAACTTCGTGTGACAAGGGTGTTTTTGCTTTCATTATTATCTCGCAACTTCGACGACCGATTGAGCTCAAATTTTCACAGGTTTGATATTTTATGCATTTTATGTTGAGATACAAAGTGAGAAGACTTGTCTTAGACCATTACCAAGTGTCCTGTGTCTTTAAGGCCTTTGGACCATATTTTAGAGAAGAAAGAAAAACGGGGCATGCAATCAAAACGGGCATCATGCCCCATAACAACTGGGCCCAATTTCATAGAGCTGCTAAGCACAAAACTTTGCTGAGCATGAAATTTCTTCCTTGATAAAACCAGGATTACCAACCAAATTTCCATTTGGTGTATACTGCTTGTACTGGTATTCAGCTGTTGTTTGCTTATCCTGAAAATCATGTGGAAATTTGGTTGGCAATCCCGTTTTTACAATGGAAGAAATTTCATGCTTAGCAAACTTTGATGCTTAGCAGCTCCATGACATTGGGCACTGGTCCCCTCTCATTGTTCTTTGATCATCATGTGACATGTCTTACTTTGTATGGTGGAAATGTATTCATCAATGCTAGGTGCTTCATAAGAATAATGGAGCAGTTGCAGCCAGAATTCTGTGCTACAGTATAAGATGGCGTCTTTCTTCCTTTAATTGAAAAAGCCGGGCTCACTAACATCATGGAGCATCTAGTTTATTGCTCCATGCTTACATATACATAGGTTTATCATGTAAATGACAAGATGAAGGGGTTGGTAGAATAACAAAACATAGTGCATTGATGATAAGATATCATTACACCATTCTCCATAAAACGCCACTCTGTTTCAACAAACCAGATTTTTCTCGCAGCCAGCAAATATTTAATAATGCAAGGCAAGGGTCATTATTTGGTTCGCCTAATACATTTCTCCACTACTGCCAGTGGCCTTGAGGTATGTGCTTTAGCCATTTTGTCAATACACACCACACTGGCTGTATGGATACACACTTTTCAATCCTATTTTCACCACAGGCTCAGTCTGTCCATAGTTTGTATTCCCCAAGGGCAGGACCACAGCCAGACTGCTTATGAGTTCCGTGCATGATATGGCTATACATATTCAGCCTATTTTTCATGTTTGACCAGCACACAACCCCTCTTCAAAATGCCAGGGCTGGCCTTGGGGGTGGGGATATAGGGGCCCTGTTTGAATGGGATAAAGGGACCTATATATACCACAATGGCCAGATAGTGATGCTTTGTATTATAGTGTGTAGTACTCTGGCCTTCCTCTGAATACATGTCACCACCACAGTATTAGAATTGGTAGAGATATTATCAGTTGTTGTTTTTGAAAACCAGACAGGGAGAGCAGACCTGAAGGTCATCCCTTGGTCATCTTATAAATGCTTCTGTATATTATCGGCCAAAGTATGTTTTTCAAATAGCAAGACACAGGCTGAGAGGTTCACAAAGTGCTTCGAGCATTTTATGCACCTATGCTGACCAAGCAGCAACTTACATTAGTTAGTTTGTATTTTCTAACCTGTCTGCATACATGGATAAGAGTGTAAAATACATGTAGACTAGGGCCTGAATTTGTGGAACACAGACTTCTTCTTCTTCTTCTTCTTCTTCCGTAAAAGTACAGCCCACTATCTGGTGGTTGTTGTGTGCATGAGACCAGTGATTATAAACTCAGGACCAGACAAGTCTGGTGATCTTGTGTATTTCACTTGTATGATAAAACCAGACTACATGATATTCATACAAATATGTATACAAAAAAACAAGTGATGTTAAAATATTTACTTTGAGTCTGACAAACACCTTTTCAATCATATTGAGTTAATACAATCATGTGGGCCTTACATGAAATGAGAAAACAATTATCTTGATATAAAATATATCAGGATTTTGTTCACCAAGTTTTAAAACAAAAACAGTTTGCGTGCAATTAAACTCCACCATGGTCTACCATCTTGTTTAAAAAAAAAATATTCTGGGCGAAT
The DNA here is from genome assembly GCF_032118995.1 of Asterias amurensis. Lineage (NCBI taxonomy): Eukaryota > Metazoa > Echinodermata > Asteroidea > Forcipulatida > Asteriidae > Asterias > Asterias amurensis. Next base: position 7,288,788 of record NC_092650.1, on the reverse strand, counting down.
GAACATTTTGAGCAACAAGCCTTGCTGTCTGTGGTCTAGTGCATGATCTTCCCCCTAAATTCTAGCCCTGGTAACCTTGTGTACGTGTAGGCCCACACATGTTTGTAAAACATCAATTCTTTAAGATGAATACTTCATGGTATACTAAAGAACACACTTTCAATATTCTTGTTTTCCAACCAACCTATGCTTGAACTACAATAGGTAGGACCTTACTCTTTGGTACATTGTAGGACCCTAACTGAACAACTGTACTGTATTCCAAATTAACTAACACTACACTGCATAAACATACTAGACATGTACTAACAATACACTGGGTACATTCTAGCTACATTGTAGGCCTACATACATGTAGGGCCTACACATGTATTGTACACCGAACAGATTTCTGACAAAGAGCAGGTTTTTATTTGTGTACAGTCCTGGACATGGACTGAAAGACATGAAAGAAGCCATACCTTAGTTACTGTAAAGCTGAAAGGAAATATAGTCTGGCCCCCTTCTTAGTAAACTGTGTATCAGCATAACGAAAGGAAATATAGTCTGGCCCCTTCTTAGTAAACTGTGTATCAGCATAACATTACTAAGGAATGCACTAAGGGAATAAGACACATTGATTGTAAAGGCTCATGGCATACATTATCCAAGTGTACAGCAAGGCAGACAAATTAAGACATGGCATACTGTTTTGGCGGATACTTCGACAAGCCGTGACCAGAATATTTTTCCTCCTCCAAGCATTGTCCAAGTAATGATTTATTATAACACTGTGTTTTGGTCTGGGCAGTTTCCTCTACCGTCTCACCCGGCTGGCTACCTCGAGCATACTTTCATTATAATGTATTCCATAGTTAAAATAAACCCTCCGGTTAAGGTCTAGACGCGAATGAAAAGCGCTTCCTTTCGGGCATATGTTGATGTTTAAAACAACAACAAAAAAACACTGTGTGCCTCATTCTCAGGCCTGAAATGATTCAACAGCTATTGAATATTCACGAGATAATGGATTAACACATTGGATATGATCCCCCCCCCCCACCCTTCTTAGCCGAGTCTGGTTGGAAAGACATTTGCATAAGTGACGACGGCTCAACAAAGTTAGAAGGCGTTCATAGTTGTTTCCCCTCACGCGTCTTAAAGACGAGGAGGGAATTTGTTCCACTGCAACTGCTTCCCTGATCAAAACAATAGTTTTTAGAACTGAAAGTGATCTCATTTCAAACCCATGATGTGGCACAAATAGCGAAGGCCTTGAACTACAAGGTGATCACGGCCCTTGTTGCCCCCCTGGTTTTGGCACTTAAGTGCCCCTTAAATTTGTTTCCCACAAGTAGACATTACCCAAGATTTCCCTATGGAAGTGCCCTTTTGCGAAAAGAAAACGGCCTCGCCCTCTCAACGATGAAATTCGAGGGCCTGGGTTAATACACATTGTAGAAGACACTAAAAGGTAAAATTTTAGTTCACTAATCCGAGACAACTAAAAAGATAATATAACTCAAACAAAAAAGGGCTAACTTACAAGATGTCACCAACCGAATAGACGTGTTTTTCGGTTACCATGCAACAATGTTAAAAACAACCCTTCATCTTCAGTACTTTCCCAATGTCGTACATCTTGTCATGTTGAGATTAAAGGCCAATTAACTCTGAACACCAAATTGTCATCCAGTGTTTTTGGGCTATCATGTAATAATAATGGAATAAATATGTGCTTGGTCGGTTTTAAACACTCTGTTTAACCTCGGTTGCAGTCTGGATATGTGATATTTACCCGAGCCTCCAGCTCGGGTAATTATCAAAATCCAGACTGCAATCGGTTTTAAACAGGAATGGAATGAATAAGCACAGGAGCAAGCTCGCGTGTCACGCCCATGTTTAAACACTTCTGGCTGTGGTTATATCGCCCGTTTAAACACCCCCACATGATGTCCTCTCAACCCATCAAAATGGAGAAACTGTCCCAGGTATTTATGAATAAAGGGCGAAACATTGGTGTAGATCGTACCTTTAAATCTATTTAAACAATGCCATTAAGAACGTCATCAAATCATTAGGGCCTGCTGCCATGTAATTTAGGTCTGGGTTGTCATAATCTATCTTTCGCTCGGTCCACACAGAGATTAGTCCACAAACAATTACATTCTCAAAACCCGACTTAAAAAAAAAGTCTTCTCCGTAAACAAGCTCCTGTCCTACTTCCATATTTTTTTTTTCAATCTTGATTTAAAATCTAGGCCACGCCAATTGATTGATAATTAATGTGCATGCACAAGCATTCATGCAGCCACAGTGTAACGCTTTACATGTATAATAAATTTGTTAAAAGGTATGCTGTAATGATCCTTTAAATGTTTACGGTGAATCACTTTATTTTTTTAAGGGTCTGTATAAAACTTGGGTTTTGGAACCCTTTGGATGTTTCAATCCTAAAAAAAAATGTGTAAATTTGAATCATCCAGTAAAACTACCCATGAAAACTTAGGCGATATATTTAAAAGTAAATTAGACGATATCATCTTTTGATCATATTGTTTGCTTGATACCTAAAGACTGCCTTCGTAAGCTATACACTTTTTTAAATCTGTTTTCCATGTTCGATTGTACTGCTATTATCAAATTGATGATAGGGTGCTTTCCATTTCCAAAAAAATCTTCACCAAGTATTGCCATATCACTGCAATTTACCCGAAGATAATATCAACATTTTGGGAATCGTTTAGGCGTACCTGGACTCCCTCGCTTGTTCATATTAAAGTGATGAGCTAAAATGGCAAGGCAAGCGTCTGTAACATTCTATTGTGTTTCTCATTTTGATAATGTATCTGGGCAGGCTTGGCCAATGTCAACCATTATGAAATGAGATAGAGAACACATTGTTTGATGGACGTCACATAAAATATCAAAAATCTTCTCATTCTTTTCACCATTGAAGCCACACTTTGCACACTTTTAGTTTCCAATTAAAAAACCTATCTACTACGACAGGATAACACCCAAAATAATTTTCATCATCATAAAGCAAATTAAATGCGCTGGCATAGGTGCTTTCATTACAACATTCTAAAATGAGCACATTTCGCAAATTAAACTCTCCACAAAATTAATTATTGTGTACCCACGTTGTCTTGGCAACCACAAGGTGAAACCTGTTCAGAATTTCTCATTGACAGATCAGCCATCACAATAATGAAATTTAAGGCGATCCGTGTGTGCGTAGCCCAAGTTACTAGGCATTTTTAGCTTACACAGCTAGCACAACGATTGGGCACTTACCACGGGAAGGATGGTGATCACTAAGTGCTGAATTAAGTGGTAAGCAGAGCCATGAAATTGGGCCCAGGGGTCAATATGTCAATTCCATAAATCTGTCAAGCAGCAAATTTCATCTGCTAAGCAAAAAAATAGTGGGGCACCAGCCACAACAATGTTTAAAGCTTTAATTGAAAATTTGGCAAGTAACACTGTTCTGTGCTTGGTTTTTTTAGTGCTTACTTACAGGCTTTATGAAATTGAGCCCTGATGTGAACAAATTCTTAAAACCATTTCGAGAGTGCTTCTAGGGCACTAGTCTGAATGCCGATGAAGTACACAGGTCAAGAACAATGTTCATCACCTCTACTTCTCAGAACTACTCTTTGTTTCTTAGACATTATAAATCCATTCATACAGCAGTGTAACCTGAAATGCTTTACCCTACTTTCAAGTATTCTTGTTTACCATGCAAAGGCTTATTCCACTTTGCTTGTTGTTGATTTTGTCTGATTTTTTTCTTCTTTCTATCTGTCTTTCCCTCCTCTATTCTGATATTGCTTCCTCTGCCCACACATCATCTTCCTGACCATCTCTTTCTTAAAGCATTAATCTCGACATCGCACACATGGATTTCCTCCAAGACAAATGTGACTTTGCCGAGACAGTTCGCTTCCATCTCAACATTCTGCCGCGCAAATGTCAAAGATATCGCAGCATGAATCCACAGAAGGGAAGTCATGATCCTGCCGCTGGTTTGGATGTCCATATTTTCATCCCTCCCCTCCCCCCCCCCCCCCCCCTCCGAAAAACACACACCATATAATCAACATCTTCAGTATGATTTGTTTCTTTCTCTCTGAAGCTTCATACACAAAACCAAGCAATCTTCTTGCAAAGTACACATAAAACCATGGAGCAATAAACTACAGATGGGTCAGGGCGTAGAGCCCTTTTTCAGCTTTAAGAACTCAGGCTGCATCAAAGTGCATCAACATCAAAATCATACGTCAATGCTAAGCCAATATTTGAAGAAGACATTGAAAGAAGTTAACTCTCTGAGGTACTTGTTATTGAAAGCAGGCATACATGTACAAGTATACAACATTCCACATCTTTTGTATAATTTGACCTCCCAAAATGGCCGCCACAGTGGCGGTGTGTGAGAGGGCTGTTATAGCTTTAAAGTTTTATTTCTGTTGTGTAGAATAAGTGTTTATTTTCAGGGGAATACTTCTTGCAATGATGTTCTAGCTTACCTTCACAGTGGGCAGTATGATGCAGTAGGAACACTGTCAAAGAAACAAGAGAAGAGACGTCATAAATACATGATATAACCTCAATATGTCAAATTCACTCAGAACTTAGATTTAAATGTTTTAAAGGCAGTGGAAACTATTGGTAATTACTCAAAATAATTAATAGCATAAAACCTTACTTGGTAACGAGTAATGGGGAGCTGTTGATAGTATAAAATACTGTGAGGAACGGCTCCATCTGAAGTAACATAGTTTTTTTAGAAAGAAATAATTGTCCACAAATTTGATTTCGAGAAGAATTAGATTTTGAGGTCTTGAAATCAAGCATCTGAAAGCACACAACTTCATGTGACAAGGGTGTTTTTTCTTTCTCCCTCACAACTTTGACGACCAATTGAGCTCAAATTTCCACAGGTTTGTTATTTCATATGCAAGTTGAGACTACACCAAGTGAGAAGACTGGTCTTTGACATCTACCAATAGTGTCCAGTGTCTTTGATTTGATTTTGAAAGAAATTATTCACCCAAAGCATTTGTATCTGAGAAACAATTCATGTGTGAATCGTGTTATCTTCTACAGATGTTTTAGGGTTGGTTTCCGCTCATGAATGCTGCGACCAGAGATGCGGTTGGTACCCTGCTGTCACCTTATTAAATGTGGATGGATCTGACATTCTTGATGAAAACACTGACAATTCGTTACTCTGCACGTAGACAAAACTACTGCAGCCGAAACTTTCACAGGCGATCTTTATTGTATCTTTATTGGCAACTTCGCCTTTAAAATCAACAGTTAATCTCGACAAAAAACCCAATCCATACTATCGTTATAGAAATCTGAAAGCTTCTAATGTAAGTTTTCACGCCTCGTATATTTTATATACACAATGAAATATAAACCGTTATGATGAATTCATGAGTATGAGTACATGTATGTTCTTCCCTATTCACAAGGCAAGGAAGTCACGTTCTGCTGGTCCAAATCGGGTAACGCCCATGCTTAGGGTTACCAAAATAATGCTCGCAGAGACCGCTATTAAGTGTCTGGGTGTAATGGTCGCTGCACACTGAAATAAATGATGTGTGTAAGCACTGATGGAGATGGTCCCTGATGAAAGTTCGTCATGCGAGATTTCTTATGACAAAAAAAAAAAAACTTTGGCTGTTTACCGACTGGAAAGTATGATCTATTGAAACCTAACCAGGAATCAAGTCTTTGTGGTGTTCTTTGACAAAGAATAAAGTTCAACAGGTGGAAAACACAATCAAGTCATAGAAAGGAGCAAAAGTGGGTTATTTAAAATGAACTCACATATTTCGGTAGTAAACAGATATTGTGTATACAAATTGTGCCTGCAGGAAGCCCGGGATATATGTTTACAAATGTTTGTGGTTACAGAGTGTCTTGTTTATGGACAGGATTGTCAAGATCAGGATTAGGGATTCGAACCCACAACACTAATGCCAGAGCTTGAGTTCAGGACACGCAACACATTATAGGCCTACTGGGCAAGGAAAAAACATTCAGAAAGTCTAAACAAAAAAGGCATCGGTACTAATTTCCACTAGCTTCACTCAAGGGTTTCTTTGCACAATAGTGTGCAACTTCCAGAAGAAAAATATGGGACAGAAACAAAGATGGAAAGTATCGTTTTAAACCCTAGAATAACCTGAAAATGAACCATCTGAGAACCAAAGAAGCAGTGATACGACTTACTGAAAAACCAAAACATTTCAGTTTTATTTTACAGCAATCACATCAATTAAAGCAATTGCTTTTACTTAAACTTTAAATTTATTACGGACTACACGTGTAACCCAAAAATGATCCTTTACTTTTACAAAAAAATACATTTAATCCTACAAGGTAAAAGTTACACTTAATGGTGTAAAACTAAATTTTGAAGACAATTTAATAATAGTAAACAAGTCTACATAAAGTAACTTCATACAACACAACACTGAACATTATTTATTAGTTGAAGGTGTACAGTGATTATTAACACAGAATTATTATTATTATTTTTTTTTTCAGGTGGCCAGCAGTTGGTCGTAAACTTGGGTGTGATTCCCGGATATTGGCAGCTACAAAAGGGTGTAGGCTTCCGACTTGCATCCCAAGCAAAGACATTGAAAAAATGCAAGGACGCCCCAACGATGGCAAAAAAGCTCAGTAGAGCGTTTGCACATTAAACTGGAGATCTTTGGTTTAAATCCTGCTCCAGTAAATTTTGAAAAGTTAAAACAGAGTATGTTGGAGAAGAGCAGAGCCGTTTCATCCAAGGAACTAAGACTCATCACAGATTTGAAGACAGTACCCTGTTTTGAAAAGAGCGACTCAACAGATTAGACCCTAAAAACGCAAATGGCAGTCACTAGGCACACAAGGCCTGAAAGACACTTCAAGGTGATGGCTACAATTTTTTTTTTTTTTTTTTTTTTCAGAGGCTGTTGCCACCTTCTCCTAGGGCTGAAACAGGGTTACCGTTATTACAGTCAACACAGATGTAGGCTTGGGTATAAAAAAACATCCCATTCTCATTTATGGCCCTTTCTTCTCACTTAATCGTCACAATGGTGCGCTACATTGTTTTTGTTAATGATCCCTAATACTTAACATCCTGCTACTGGTACATTTACGAGGGCATTATTACAGTCTGTGTAAGGAGTTCCTACAAAGACCATTCTTTGTACTATGATTATTTAATGCAACCTCTGCTGGCCATCCGAGCGAATTGTCAATAAGAAGTTTGAAGAAAGAAAAAAGTCGACAAAAGTGAAAGCTCTGCCAACTTGTGGTGATGCCTTCAGTAGCTCAAGTTCATGTTTGTGTGAAAATTTTGCCTGAATGAGGTCTAAATACTATTATTGTTAATATTATTATTACTATTATTATTAAGTTTTACCAATAATCTTTGATAGACCTGAACACTATTCACCATACACCCAGAATGGCCGATAAGGTTGATTTTTTTTTTAACACAATCTTGTTTGGAAAAGAAATCTGAAAAGCTACACAAACTAGAAATGTCTTGTTCGAGATACATCCTATGTTAACATCGTGATACGTCCTATGTTAACATCAGAATCATTTGAAAATGTCAATAGGATACATGTGAGCTTTAGGCCTACTTTGACCTTTTCAGTTGGGGGAAGTAGGTCAATTCTTGTTATGAATAAGTTTGGCCCAGATACCTTCCTTCCCCACTGGAAAGTCCCAAAAAAAAATCAAGGGCATAAATTCTTCAGCAGATGACCTCTACATGTATGTCGTTGATGTGCTTGTTTTCTTAACAAGATGCTGAAGATCTACAGAGATACAAGTTCCATTCTTCGGGGATTTTAGAAAGTCGTCAGAGAGCGCTGGGGCTGTCCAGTTAAGTCCTAATGATGTCACCATGCAGGCCGAAAAGCAAACAACGAGGTGCTGGGTAGACGTGCCTCCAAAACAAACCTGAAGACTTCCTTGGGTTTAGAACGACGATAGTGAACATGGCAGTCGCATTTTTAACATCCAATCCTCTGTCGCCACACTTCCAAAGAACTGTCCAATATGAAAGGCTGCGATTCCAAAAATAAATATACGCATAAATAAACTTGATTCAATAACAAAGGCAATGTTAAAATTGGAGAAAACTAATAGTAGAAAGATAGTAAAACAATCTAAGAAAAAAAAACACACTGCAAAACTCAAGTCTAAGGAACAGCAGTCATACAAAGCAACGCTGATTATATGAATGAAGAAAGTTTGCCAAATTGAATCTTCTTCAAGTTCTAAACTTGAGGTCTCGAAATCAAATTTGTGGAAAATTAGGTACTTCCTTCTCAAAAACTACATTACTTCAGAGGGAGCTGTATCTCACTATGTTTTTTACTATCAACCTCTCCCCATTACTCGTTACCACAAAAGGTAATTACCAATAGTGTCCAGTGCCTTTAAGTACGTTTACTGGTACATGTAATTACTCAAAATAATCATTAGCATAAAACCTTGCTTAGTAACAAGTAATGGGGAGCTGTTTATAGTATGATAGTAACGGCTCCCTCTGCAGTAACCTAGTTTTCCAGAGAGGAGTAATTTTCCACGAATTTGGTTTCGAGACCTCAGATTTAATATTTGATATCTCAAAATGAAGCACCAGAAAGCACACAACTTTGTGTATCAAGGGTGTTTTTTCTTTCATTATCATCTCGCAACTTCAATGACCGATTGAGCTCAAATTTGCACAGTTAGTTATTCCATGCATATGTTGAGATACAGCAAGTTAGAAGACTGGTCTTTGACAATTACCGGTACCAATAGAACGTGACCACCGTCTTTAAGTAAAAAGAGTTGACATAAGGTCAAGGAAAATTACCCAATGAGTATTTTTGACATCAGCAACACCTTTCGAATAATAAGGCGTGCAGGGATCGAGGACATAAAATTGAACAACAGTACCACCTCTACAATTGTGGGTTATTTTCATTTCTGTAACGTTCTCCCTATGGAATGGACAGTTTTAGTCTATAACATTTAATGTGAATTTTGAAAGTACTTACCATTCATATCTTCAAATTTTGGGTTGATTTTCATTTGTTTACCCCCGGCAGCTCCTACTGTGTTTATCATGTATGTATCCAACAGTGATGATGCTTACACAGTCTAGACGATCATGTTTTTTGACAGTGTGATAAGAAGAACTAAAGGCAGTCCCAGTCCCAGCTAAAAACTAAAGGCAGTCCTAGCCCAGCTAAAAACAATTTTATTTCTCGTCAAACAAACGTTCTCATCAAGTAAAGTGCATTTTAAAGCACCAAAAATGATATGTCACTCGGTTACGAGGCTGACAAAGCATAAAGTTTAAAGCGGCTTATTAAATAATATTAATTCAGCATGTAGTTTTTGAGAAAGATGTAATTTCTCACTGAAGTAATAAAAGACTTCTAGCTAGAAGTCTTTTATTCCTACCTGAAAGCACACAAATTCGTCTAACAATGGTGTTTTTTCTCTCATCATTTCTCGCAACTTTGATGACCAAAAACAATTTAGCTCAACTTTCAGCTTGTTACTTTTATGCTGATGTTGGGATACACCATGTGAGAAGACTGGTCTTTGACAATTACCAATAGTGTACCTTCCCTTTAATACAAGTATGATGATAAGCAGGCCTGTGTGAGTATGCAGTGGACGATTTCCCTTGATTAGTAGAGCAAAATGCTATTAAAAAACCATCATTTGCTACTTAATATTACATTGTTCAGTCAAAATATTTTGCTTTATGATGCATAAGTGCTGGATGAAATCATTCTCTGAATTGTAAAGGTCGATGTACAGTAACCATGTCAAAATGTGTACATTATTGTCTGCATTGAGGATTAAAGGAACACGTTGCCTTGGATCGGACGAGTTGGTCAAAACAAAAGCGTTTGTAACCGTTTTGTATATAATGCATATGGTTGGAAAGATGTTTTAAAAGTAGAATACAATGATCCACACAAGTTTGCCTCGAAATTGCGTGGTTTTCCTTCTACAGTGCGAACTAACACGGTCGGTCATTTATGGGAGTCAAAATTTTGACCCCCATAAATGGCCGACGTGTTAGTCGACGAGGTAAAAGGAAAACCACGCAATTTCGAGGCATGTTTGTGTGGATCATTGTATTCTACTTTTACAACATCTTTCTACCCATATGCATTTTATAAAAAACGGTTACAAACGCTTTTCAAAGACCAACTCGACCGATCAAAGGCAACGTGTTCCTTTAACTAGTGCATTCCTTTGTAGCTGGTACCATGAAAGGAATTCCCATGAAAGTACCGTCATCAATGAATTAAAACAGGCTGGTGCAAACTCACAAATGACAACCCATTTGAAATCCAAGTGAGATGGTCTTTCAAAAAATCTATTGCAAGTGACAACTTCCTTGAGCTGTCCGGACGCATTTTTTCCCTCTCTAGTACAGAAATCATCATCCAAAATGTTCCTTTTTTTCTGCGGATTACCTTTTTTGGATAGATTTAGAAGAACAAAAAAGCAACATTGAAAAGCACTCAACAGTGGGGAATTCAACGTACAGAAAAAATGTTATTCGGCCGTGTGTGTGTGCTAAATATTTATCCTACGGGTGTTTGATGCGCTTGCAAATAGTCTACCTTGAAGTTAACTGGTACGCTATGCGCAGCTGCGCTGGTCCCGGTTGTGGGCTTGTTTTGCAAATAAACCGTTTGCTATTTTTTAGTAATACATAGATTGAGTAAGCACAATGAAAACAATGATGAGTAATCATGTTGAACTGCATGGTCTTTCAAACCGAATCTTGAATAGCTCCAGCAGACATTTCTGAAACTGTAAATAAAGTTACTCAAAAATGAGCATTTGAGTTGTGACCGCCTTTCAAATTCAGCTAACCTTACTGCGTTAAGGGTATATATTTGTTAATGATATTTTAATAACCTAGGTTATTTACAGGCCTTAAATAACATCCTTAACCTGACATCTGACTGATCAAAAACATCTTTGATCTTGGCTTCCTGCTCGGTTCAGTTAAAATATATTTGCCATTTTTGTTGCCAGTCAGCACTCACCAATAATACTAAAGCATATGAAAGACTCAGTGTGTCGGTCCATCCTCGGCACAACCACGTCGAGAAGAGAATCCACCACCGACGGGCACCGAGACTTACTCGGCAGACTGGCCAGGCCTCTCCCGTCACTATAATAGCTTGCCCGACATAGCCAAATCGTTAAAGATCCAAACACTCATTTACGTTTCCTTTTCTGCGAGTTGGAGTTGCTTCCGCCAGGTAGCGACAAAAACAGCGCCATGTTGGTTTGGGAAAACTTTCCAGGGTTTTTACGAGCTCCGGTTAGAACATAGAGGATTGCAAAAACGGCAACATCCGATGTGTTGAGTGTGAGGCAGGCAAAAGGAAAATTTACTGTACCGACTTGTGCAGAACGAAACCTTCCACTGTGGGCCGACGATGAAGGGCCCCTTGCCCATGCACGTTCAACGTGAGTCACATAAAATCAACGGTGCACATAAAAAGGCTCACTTGTCTTCCAATCCTAACGTTCAATGCCAGACTTTTCTACCAAAAAGAACTCCCATTCTCACCGAATTAGAGTCTGACATGTCGTGGGACAGCTGTCAAGTACGCTGATCCTTTCGGTTTAGCACCAAAACCACAAAGTGTGGTGGTTTTCGAGGTGATATTTTTTCCTTTCTGCAGCACAGCACATACGGGTCGTATGCATGTAATCCGTCAATGGCGAACGAAAAAAAGTCCTCCAGACTGTACTGGACGGATCACGGCCATTTTAGCAGACAGGTAGGTTAGCTTCCTGTCTGGTATATAACCGCAGAGGGGATTGGTGGCTAGTTTAAAATAAACAATTACGCAGGGAAAAGCTGTAAAATCTACGTAAACAAATCAGTTTAATTTTCTTTTTGTATGCTTCTGTTATTTCCATTTTGGAATGATGAATCTTAAGGAATTATATATCTGGGTTATTTATCGCACTTCCGTCCCTCTAATAATACCTGTCTCCTACCCGTAATGCACTCGTCGAATCAATCAATTAATTAACATGCATGCAGCTGCTGGCAGCAGGTACGGTAGGGGGCGTCTTGTTCCCATGACTACATGTTTGCTGCACGTTTGTTGTGGCCCATTCCTGTTGGAAAGTTCCTGATCGTCAGTTAAAACTATTCCTTGTGCTTAACGCTGATTAATGCCAGTTTCAGCAAGATTTCCTCTACTTACTTTTTAAGAAAGCAATCAACAAAGAACGAGTCATAATGGCAGAAAGGCCGGCAGTAGGAAACGCCGTGGCTGGTCTCAATTTTGTAGCAAATGACCAGATTTGGTAAGTTAAAAGTTGAAACAAAATTGACTGCACCTGACACTGACAGGCAAAGTGTGTTACTATTACTATTATAAACTGTACGGCCAAGTATACTTCCATAGTTCATTCATGTCATCTTTACGTGTTCAATTCTTCAGTAATCAGTTCGAGTTTGAATTGCCGATGTTAACCTTTGGCCGGTAAACTGGGCCGGTATTTTGTTTTTATTAAGGTTAAATAGAAAAAAGAGGCATAATAAATAATTGGTACACCAATCTTCCAATATTTCCTTCATAGAAGACATAGATAACAATAAACATACTGTAAAATTAAAAGAGGTCAACACCTTCTCCCACCAAATATTGTTGTATTTACCTGGTGGAGTCTTCAAGGGAAACAGACAACATGAAAATGGTAAATACTACAATATCGTGCTCGTTTTGGCCAATTTGATTCCAACCAACTCATACTCAAATCAACTTGTGTGTATGAGTTTCACATTCTTGAGTTGGTTGGTTGGAGTACAAGTAGTTGCGATAACCCTCCCTGTGACAGCGAGAGGAGGGATATGTTAACGTTATCGCAACTAAAGTACAAGATGGTTGGAAAATGTATGAGTACGGGTTTTCAGAGTATGGTTTAGTTTAGCCCCATAAATCGGTCCAATCCACTCCGTATCCTTGGCCCCAGCATGTCTGATACCAAAATCTTTCGCTTCCTTTAAAAACCATCTGCAACGATCTGCATCATGAAACTTACCAATCTATTGCTTCAGAAGTTGCAGATAGCCCTACACTTGGAATTGTTCAAATAGGTATCACAGGTTTTGAGTAAAAATTAAATGAGTTTTGAAAGAGAAGTAAAGTATCTTGCTCAAGGACACAAGTGTCACGACCGAGATTCGAACCCACACTTCGGTGAATCAGCACCAGAACTTGAATTCGACGCTCTAACCCACTCGGCCATGACACTCTGTAGTTTCGTAGAGGCAACAGAAGCAATTGCCTCTGTTACCCTTGGTGCCCCTTGCCCTTTAGAAAGGAGAAGGATTAAGTATCCATACCACTACAAGAACATTGCACATTTCACAGAGACCATTGCCTTGTTCCCCCCCCCCCCCTCAAACTTTTCGATGAACTTCCTGATATGGTTTCGATGAATGAAAGCGCCCTTTTATCATGATTAGTACCAGGTCTAAAAGGGACCGACTGCTTTAAAACTCTGCCATCCGAAACCAGGATATGTAATACATAATGAGGATTAAGCATATCAGTTCCCATTCTGCTGTGCATGAGATGTACAGGCAGCTGCAAAACTCAACTCCTACCCCAACGGAGACCATAGTGACAACAAACCTCTCTTGCTCCAAAACACTTCTTCACATCAGTAAAACTAAATCACGCGCGGGAGATCATGCCTTTCAAGCTGCTGCTCCCCGGCTCTGGAATTCCCTTCCCCGTCACATCTGGGAAGCCAACACACTGGAACGGTTCAAAAATATGCTCAAAACCCATTTATTTGTTTAATCTGACCATTTTTGTTTTTGCTTGTACTTTTTTTTGTATCTTTGTCTTTGCATTTTTTGTTTCTTTGTAAATTGTAAAGCGCTCTGTTCTTTGTGGGGCGCTATATAAATGCTTTCATTATTTTTATTATTTTTATAAAACACTCGAAGCTGAGCAATAGTCACTGTCCCAATGTCCCCCCAAGAAAAACATGGAAAAAGAGTTGTCTGTAGTTCTCACGCTTCCAAACTGTTATCCATTGCTCAAATAAAATAAACTGGTCAGGAATTTCACCCTAGAAGAATTTCTAGTTACAAAATCAGCCGTGTCTGGGCGAATGGCATTAAAGGGAAAGCGTGTTCGTTTTAGTAACATCATAACATTCAACCTGACGCAAAAGTCTACGAAAGTGCACTCAGAAGATGGTAAAATACTTCGCATTATTTTGAGAAAAACTTCAATTAGAAGTTGTCGGCAGCAAAAGTCAAGAAGCGCTGGCTCTTTAACGAACTTATCAAAATGTTACAACATTTATTGAGTAAGTTTTTAAACAGTTTTAATGGCTAAAAAACATTGACTTAAAGCAGGATTTGAATCTGCCACCCCGAATTAACGTGCTTGCGCTCTACTAACTCAGCTATCTACAACTAAAGTGGCAACCTCCCTATTTTTAAAACAGCATTCGGACAGTTCAATGTGAACAATAAATTCCTCAAAGCCCCTGACTAGATTTAAAAGCAACATCTGTCTTTCCAAGCGACAACTAATACCTATTAATTTTGCCAACAAATAGACTGTGACCACCCTTTTTCTTAAAGGCCTAAAAAACTATTAATTTTACACACTTGAACAGGATGAGAAAATGATGAATGAACACTTGAACAAATGGTTTGACAGGACTTGCACAGTTTCATTGATCTATTTTGTTAAATGTATTTTTTTATTTTTGTTTCCCATCTCGTTTGTAGGAAGGATCACATTAAGTATGAAATAGATGCTTCCCGCAGGTGGCCACATGACTGGGGTTTCTTGAGAACAAGTTACAAAGACGTAAGTATTATATGAAGCTTGCTCTTTGAGGCATGTGCAGAGCTTGAATTTAACATTGACCACTGGCCAGGGAGGCCACTGATTTTAGCCCTGGACCAGTAAATTTAAGGCTGGACAGGACCGGTGGTCTTGGGTTTTTCAATTGCACAATAATACCCCTGTGTGATATCTTAAGCAAAAAGAAAATATTCATAACTAATGTTGACTTTGAAATTCGTCAGGTGCTTATCTTTAAATTTTCTTGAAAATCAGAGTAAATAATACCTATTACAACAAATATATCTTCGCTTTTAAGTGCTTGTGTAAATAAAAAACAGTTAACATGTACATGTACATGTGAAACTCTGCATAAAGTTCTTTCTCGCTTAGACTTTGGTCGTGTAAAATTTACTCTGGTCAGGTAAAAAGTTATAAACGGGCTGCTTTTGGAAATTTGCACCAAGCTTGAGCCCTGATGTCTTAAAGGCAGTGGACACTATTGGTAATTACTCAAAATAATTATTGGCATAAAACCTTTCTTGATGACAAGTAATGGGGAGAGGTTGATGGTATAAAACATTGTGAGAAACAGCTCCCTCTGAAGTGCCATAGTTTTCGAGAAAGAAGTAATTTTCCACGAATTTGATTTTGAGACCTCAGATTTAGAACTTGAGGTCTTGAAATCAACCATCTAAACGCACACAACTTCGTGTGACAAGGGTTATTTTTCTTTCATTGTTAACTCGCAACTTCGATGACCGATTGAGCTCAAATTTTCACAGGTTTGTTATTGTATGCATATGTTGAGATACACCAACTGTGTAGTGCTGGGCGAATAGTAAAATTTTGTTATTCGGATACCGCTGGCCAACTATCCGAAGTTAACCGGATATTTGAATAGTTTTTTCGCCGCGAGAGGGCGCTATTTAAAAAAAATATATATATATGAAATATTATTTTTTGCCGCTAGAGGGCGCTGTTCGTTTGTGAATGAGATCTTATGGGCGGATTGATATTAGTTTTAGACAGTGTCACTCGGTTCATTCATAAAAATGACCGGATCTAATTTAAAGATGGCGATTTGCTTTTTCTTTTAATCGTGATTGACTCTACGTTAAGGAAAACTTTTGTAATCTTTGAACAAATTACGTCAGAAATGTCATTGTTTTAACTCTTCACGGAGGTGAGCATAGTTAAATACTTAATATATGCTGTTTTATGCTGTCTTAATAGAATTTTCGTAAGGATTCAGACAAAACATTCATATCAGTTGTCACCCGACGTCCGCGGATTTTCGGATATTAAAGAATATCCGGTTACTCGGTTGTAATTACAGAATTATCCGGTTTGTAAATAGGTATTCGCGCCCTATGCGGATATCCGGTTAAGAAAAGAAGGCATTCGCGGTTACGGATAGGAAAACCTATTCGCCATTAACCGGATATTCGAATAATTCGCCCAGGCCTACAACTGTGCATGCTAGTCTTTGACAATTACCAATTGTGTCCACTGCCTTTAAACTCAACCAATTAAGGCACCCTCTGGTATTCTTTGAACATTTTAAATAGAAAGTCACATTTACCTGGTGGAAGTTGGGGTCATTTGCCAGGTACTTTTAAGATTTAAGTTTAACAAGTCTGTTTTAAAACTAATCAGCTCTTCTGGCCAGTTTTAAAACAACCCAAACTTTTATCTTTTTACACACTTACATTACCTCAAAGTGAAAATGTTTCTCAAAGTGCTTTAAAAATGCTTTATGAAATGCTTTATACTAAGCTGTTGTTGACCTCTAATCAAAAGTTGTATTATTGCCATTAAATTGATTAGTGATTATCAAACATAGGTAGATTATGCAACTGAGCACTGAAAACTAATCAAGAACATGGGTATTAAAGGCAGTGGACATTATTGGTAATTACTCAAAATAATTATTAGCATAAAAACTTACTTTGTAATGAGTAATGGGGAGCTGTTGGTAGTATAAAACATTGTGATAAACGGCTCACTCTGAAGTAACAAAGTTTTGTAGAGAGAAGTCATTTTCCGCAAATTTGCTTTTGAGACCTCAGAATTAGATTTTGAGGTCACAAAATCAAGCCATCTGGAAACACACAACTTCGTGTGACAAGGGAGTCTTTTCTTTCATTATTATCTCGCAACTTCGACGACCAATTGAGCTCAAATTTTCACAGGTTTGTTATTTTATGCGAATGTTGAGATACACCAAGTGAGAAGACTGGTCTTTGACAATTACCAACAGTGTCCAGTGTCTTTAACAACACCTGGAACTGACCATGAGTCTTTTATAAATCTACTTGTAAATATTAACCGTCAATAAAACTTGCTTGATTTTTATCACATTGCCACCTGCTCAATACAATAAAATAAAAAAACACTTTCAAAGTCTGGATAGAGTTCACTAATTGTTCTGGGTGCCTGGGATCTAGGGTGACAGCAAGGTACTTTAGATTCTGATTGGTCCGTCGACTTTGTATATTAAGCACGTGTTTCCATTGACAACTTCAAACTGTAGAAGGGATTACACTTCCACATCCGAAGGTTGTGAAGTCCATTACTGCCGGCCTTTTTTAAGCGGACAGAATGAATGACCATCAGAAGTGGACAGTGAGAAAACGTGACTAAAGCCTAAGAGAGCGAACGTGAGCTCCCTTGACGACAAGGTTACCCAATAACAAAGACGCTTGTAAATTCATAATCCATACAAATATGACAAAAAAAAAAATGATAAATATCTTATGAACTGGGATGGGGGAAACAATACTAAATTGACCATGGTAATTTGTTTAGTCTAGACATGTAGATGATTGGTACTATCACTGTGATATTCAGCGGGATCAGCGGGGCAGGTGGTAAGTCGCAGAGTGTCTGTCCGGGTTTTTGTTTTTAAACATGTGTCCTAGCGCTGCGCTGTCGACACACACCCGAGTAAAAGTAAAAGGCAGCTAAATGAGGGGCATTAAAAGACATTACCTCACCGCTAATGACCATTCCGGCTTTTCGTATCTCGATGATACCAGACAGTTAATCAACACAATTGAAAACGGCCCGAACTTTCCACAATCAAAATGATGTGTCTGAAAGAAACCTGGTAGCAGATGTTCTGCGCAATCGACCTGTAATTTGTTTATTTTTCTTTTAAAGGCAGTGGAAATTATTGGTAATTACAACACAAAAAAATTATCAGCATAAAACCTTACTTGGTAAGGTGATGGGGAGCTGTTGATAGTATAAAAAATTGTGAGAAACGGCTTCCTCTGAAGTAACATAGTTTTTGAGAAAGAAGTAATCTTTCACGAATTTGATTTTGAGACCTCAGAATTAGATTTTGGAGTCTTGAAATCAAGCATCTGAAAGCACACAATTTCGTGTGACAAGGGTGTTTTTTCTCTCGCTATTATCTCGCAACTTCGAAGACAAATCGAGCTCAAATTTGAGGTTTGTGATTTTATGCATATGTTGAGATACACCAAGTGTGAAGACTGGTCTTTGACAGTTACCAACAGTGTCCAGTGCCTTTAATTAAATGTTTATCTTAGACTCGTGATCCTCCCCTTTTTTCTTAGTTCATTGACACTCACTGATCGGCTTCTATGTCACCCTCCCTGATGCGTACTTTGAATATAAATGAAATTGTTCACAAGGAAAGGTCAAAGTATTGAAAGATCGAAGTAGGTTACAACTCTAAAAAACAATTACACACGCAATAATTTATTTTTATTACCACATTTGGAAAGCAGATATATCTACTTACCCAACAATTATTTTCTTTCCATTGTCTCCCTCCACCACACGCAATCAAAAAGTATCGTTCCGAAATCCGAAGCACCGCCTCATTCACTTTTTAAAGTTAAAACGACACCCCTATTACCATAACAGCATATAACATGTACACGTACTTTCTATACTGTTCACCAAACAATTACACTGGGGCTCTAAATAGTGCCATTCCATTCAGACCACATGGCTTTAGTTAACAGACAGTAGTATTGCGAATAATCAGAACTTAAAGAAAGCAGCAAAGGAAAAATGTACAGATTGAGACACAAGTTAACTGCATTTCAATTTGACAAGCACTTAATACAATATGCTTTTACAAAGATAAAACAAAAACAAAAATGTGTGTCATCAAAACTAGATCAGGTCTTTCAAATGCAGACCAATATAACCATCTCAAACAGTCATTAATTTTCGATTTCACCCAAACACAAAATTATTTTCCCTTCAACCCGTCAGTATGTGAAGATCCAGACCCCCAGACTTGAGTCAGACACTGTTTACTCGTTTAGCTAAATAAACAATGAAATCTAACCCATTTATCAACAGCTCTGAACATTGCTCGATTTCAGTCGTCCCCCATAAAAACGGAGCCTGAAATAGTGCTGCAATGCAACGGAAGAATGTCAGTTATTCAAAGTTCAAGTTCAAAAGAGAATAAGGGTTTCCTGTGACATCTGGCACTTTTTGTTTGGACAGGGAAGACACATATTTTCTGCATCAAATTTACCAGATTGTTTTTTTCATTATTATTTGAAAGTCAGGCAGACCTGAAATTTCACTTGGCTCTTGCGATTTAGTCTTCCAGCTTGAAATCGTTCTCAAATCTCAGAGACATTCTCAGGCCCTGAACTTCATATTCTTGAAGGGGATTGGAAATATTATCGTGAATTTTTTTCTGGGAAACAGGGCAGTTCTTTGAAAGAAAGGCAAATATTCATTTGATCTGTAATTAAGGGTACCTTGGCAAGCGCCAACAGAGCATTTCTTTGAATCAAAGGCAAATGTTCATTGGATCTTTTATAAAGGGTACCTTGGCAAGCGCCAACAGAGCATTTCTTTGAATCAAGGGCAAATGTTCATTGGATCTTTTATAAAGGGTACATTGGCAAGCGCCAACACACCCAATTCCCATCTTGTGGGTTTATTAAAAGCCAGCTTTGTTATTATTGCACTTGCTACTTTTAAACAACAAAAAGTGGCCAAAGATCTTATAAGTTAAACCTTATTTGAGGCTGAAAAATATGGTGCAACAAAACTTTGTCGCATATTTCAGAATAACTGTTTACATGCAGTTAAGCCTCGAAGCTTTATGAATTCAAGTCTTCATCTGAAAACAAAGTGTCTGCTGATATTAACAAGAGAGCTTGTTAATGTTGATCAGACATGTTGATCATGGCTTCTTGTCTGGAAATGTTAGACAAGGCTTGCCATACAGACTCATTAGTGTAAAATTTCATAGTTATGAGAACATTTACATGTATATAACCAATGCTGGTCGATGAGTTACAAAAAAAGTTATTATATGTATGTAACAGACTGCATATCTCAATGGTGGGCCAATGGCGTCATACTTATGGGTGCCCAGATGACGTCTTACCAAGCTTGCTTCTTACTGCCTTCCCAACAATACAAGGTTGTGGAGGACACTGCTAAAAGATGCTATCATTCAAAAACAGTGTACATGGGATCCCATTAGATCCCAAGAGTCTAAAAAACATTTAAGAGTACAAGCAAGAGTTCCATGGTCTATGATGATTACAAAGTATGTATATTTCAAACTTGTGCTTGCATTGCACAACAAAAGGGTGGTGAGGGAACAAGTTTTGCTTTACCAATAATAACTGCATGTTGGCGAGTGTGTGGCATAGATATGGCACTTTACAAAAAAATGTGTCATTTGAAACTGTTGAAAAATCTGCAAATTTTGACAGTGCATTGGACCAAGTTAACTTTGTTTTTAGAGTATTTGACAAACTTATTCACTAACCCAAAACAAGCTGGATACCAACAGACAAAAGTACATCGCACTGTATTTTTCAGCTTCTGTTCAACAAGATTGATCTAAACATTTGCTGTTAACAGCGTCGTTGGATTAAGGCAAATAAATCATGATTCAAGATTTTGTTTCTTGCGGGGGTACTGTCAAGGGAAATCACGTAGTGAAAGAGTACAACATCATAAATCAAACTTTTTGTTTTGTTTCTCAGCTGGTAAAGGATGACTTCCAAAAGAGAGAGGTGAAGAAGATTGAGCTACCCCCACCCCTGACGCTGCCGCCCATCACACCTATCTCAAGATACATCAAGGTCCTACCCTCACCAAAGCCGTACCCTCAGACTTCAAGCTCTCAAGTAGGCTGGAGGTCAGCACATAACCTGCACAAACTAGAAATATATGGGTCATATGCCAGACCTAAAGGTGGACTCGTGAAGCAGTTGAATTGGCCAGCAGAGGGGATCGAGTAAACTCAGAAACCCTTAGTGAGGGATAAGGGAGCGGCAGATGTCAACATTTCGAAATACTTTTTTTCATGGTGTTCCGGGAATGGTCTTGACTCAAGGGAAGGAGGTATGCATGGTGGTGAACTTGGTTAGAGTGCATCTCGACAAGGAGATCAAGTGATGTGTGATAACCAAGACGAAGACAAACCCAACATAGCGGATGGTGACATAAAAGATGGAGCACGAGGCAACAGAGAAACTAATGTTATGCACCCACAAAATGATGTTAACACTCTGCTTAATCTTGTGTGACAGTTAGTCAACCCTATTAATGCTTGGACTAAAGGATCAACAATGGAATTTCATTCCAGTATTTCCGCATTTCATTTCTTTCAAAGTTGTATCATCTTTATAAAGATTTGATAGAGTAATATAAAAAGTTATCATTTCTGTTAGAGCTACAGCTTGGGTCGTTTATACATAACAATAATCTTTGTGGAACATAATAAACAAAACAAATCCTTTGTTCAACCCCAAAAATCATTTAATGTTATTATTTTTTTTCAACTAAATTTGTGTAACTTGCACCAAACACATGCTGAAGATCGGGTCTCTTTTTTCCCCTCATTTTTTTTTAAAAGTCTTTGTTTACAACTTTCCTTGAAATGTATGCTTTGAATACAGAATAGCTGAAAGGATGATGAACTGGTGTTCAACAAAATGAAAAATAACTATCCTTCAAAGTGGTGGGATCAATCCACTTTTTGTTAAGTCCCATCCTCCACAAAGACAGACGTGCGTGTATGTTGTTACACAGAACATACACCGACACAAATGTACCTGTGTCATCACAACATTTTCACCTGTTAGAATCAGTAAGGGCACTTAACACTGAAGACCTTTGTGTAAAGCGAGATTACTTTTTGTTCAAAGCAGCATTGTATGCGTGGGTTGGGAGAAAAAAACTGCGATCATCAAACTGTCAAATAAAAAAAATAACAGTTCTTTCTCATTAGGTTTCTCGGCTAGAGGATTGTACAAAGTACAGGTACATTTGGCATATTTTAAGTTGGGGAGGCTGGTACTATCTGCTCTACTGTCCAGGGGTCGATTTCACAAAGAGTTAGAACGCGTCTTATCTCGAGTTAGTACGAGTAACTCGTCCTATTACTTGTCCTAACTTAGGATTAATCTTAAGGTCTGCATGCTACAGTACAGGGTTGGGACTCGTCCTAAGTCTTTAAGAATAGTCTCAAGTTAGGAAGAATTTTTTGAAACTTTGCGTTACATCCTTCAAACTGTGAAGGAGGGACCAGGAGGGACCCTTCATGAATTTCAGCCCCAGGAATTGGTGGCAACTTGCTTTGGGACGACATGTGATGTTTGGTGACATCTCATTCATAAAATAAATAAAATAATATAAACAAACCTTATCAACAAAACCCTACGAGTATACTGAATAGTGGGATTTCTGAGCTAAAATTTTAGATCATCAACAACTAAAAGTGACCCATGACCCAGAAAGTTGTATTTCCTTTTATTATTTTTTATTTTTTTGACAGCAGTTTCAAATCTTCATTGAGATTCCCAACTGATCATTGTTTTATTTGTAAAAAATTAGTTAATGGCCTGATGATTCGACCTTAGAAGAGTCAGAAAGACTCTACGAGGGTCAAAAATGTGGGGCCATTAACTATTTATACCATAGGTCCTCTCGGTTAGTAGTTTGGATTGTGTCACTGAATATAAGCGGTGAAGCTGTACCCCAGTGCTTGGGATGTCTGAACATCGTAACAAGGGTTGATTTGCAACTCTGAATAAACCTTAACATTTATGTGGGGGGTGACTCAAAATGCATGAGAAAAATGCCACAGAATATTTGTTTTGGCAGTGTGCCAGTCCATGTGGTATTCCAATTACTTTTAAAGTGACACATTAATAACGCATAGTACTTCATCAAAAACAACAGACAAGATAATAACCTACAACCTGTAGCTTTTTGTAAGAAAATATTAACATGGGAAAAACATTTTTTTTTCAAACTGTTTTGAATGAGTTAAGTTAGCGAGAGCATCTGTCTTCGTTCCCACGAACTTGGCATTAGAAGAAGGAAGTACTAATTGACTGTTTGTAATCTATTCTTTAAAGGTTGCGCATACAAGTACAGATAGATTGTCATTCACTTTTGGAAGATGGATGTCTATTTACTGATAACATTATCAAAGAAAGTTGAAAACATCAATGGAAATTAATGGCAACTAACGAACTTTTCAATATTACCGGTAAATGAAGAATCGTGTTTTGTAAACTATATTTTGTATAAAGTGAAATTGTTTGCATATGATTATGATTATTATTAAGCAATAAATATACTCCCACATTCAAACTTTTAAAGGTACATGTAGAGTCATTAGTCTATGGTTGCTGATTCTTTGGCAAAAATATCAAGAAAATCTTTCTTTCATCTTTGTACACTGCTTTGTCTAGCTCATTCAAATATCACTATTGTTAAAAGCTTTAGTTCAAAATAAAAACTTAACTTTCTCAAGTCATTTTATTACCAACTAAGACCAGAAGTTTACAATTAATAACATTTTGTGAGTCTTTGTGAAACCTACTCTCTCTTTTTTTCCCTATTTTTATTCTTGGCTGGAATTAAAGTTCAAACGCCCCCGCTCAGGTACTCAGTGGTGGCTCGAAATGATCCATCAAAAAGTAAATTTGGCTGCGCCGTCCTCAAATGATAGCGTGGGTTGGTTGATTTGTGTTATATTGCCTCTCTTCCACTTAACATTTTAAACTCACTATTCCACACAACCGACTTTCAGTACTTTTTTATAACCTAATAGTAATTGATTCTTTAACAATACGAAGGAAACAATGTCTGTAGTGTTAGTTTGTCTATAGTTAAAAATACATTTTTAGAAATATCATGGTTTTTCAACATCTGTCCTGACAAAAAAACATACTTCTAAATAGTTTTATACTAGAAATTACTATTATTTTTTTTTCAACAAAGATTGTCGGCAGGCAAATATGCAAGTTTGAATGCAACACCATGTAATGATGTTAACGGGTATTTTTTAAAACATTGTTGTGATAAACATTCATCATTTAAATCAAGGTGTACTGTTTTTAATGGCTTAATAATTGTGGTAGGCTTCTGTTTTGCGGATTGATGTGGTCCAAGAAAGTGTGTGTATGTATATTTTGTAATGAATATTAAATTGAATAATAAGATAATGATCATCTGCGTACAGCATCTCTTATTATGTTTACCCCTCAGTAATAGACTTATGTACAGGATTGTCAATTGTCGTATCCCTAACTGTGACTCTTAAAGATGCTATGTCAGATTTTTGGCCCCAAACATTAAAAAATAGATTTTCAACCGCTCTAACGAAACAAAATTTAACTTTTACTTTAATGGTCATCAGGAACCATGACAAAAATTTAAAACTTTTCTTATAAACACATGGTCATGTGATATATTGTCGGGATCCCGACAAAAACTAATTTTGAGCACTTTATTTCACTGCTAATAGTTTGTGGACTTTTTCGAGCAATGGCTCAAATGAAAGCTTGTAACTATAAAAAATTTTGGGTCAAAATCGGCCAAAAAACTGACATAGCATCTTTAATAATAATAATAACAACAGGTATTTAGAAACGCTCCCCTTAAAAACCTATAGGCCTATCACAGCATTTACAAAAACTGAAAAAGCACATGAAACAACTACATTTTTATTTCAGGAAAGCTACAAACACATTGTAAGAAAAGAATGAGAAAAGGATAAAAGCTTCAACAGGGAACAGATGTGTGTTCAGAAGTTTTTAAAACTGGTTTGTGGATTTAGCGGCTTTAATGAAAGAACAGTCTATCTGACAACTGAAGAGTTGAATCCAACACTTGCATGAGTTCGGAGGAAAGTGTTCAATCCAACATTTTATGTTAAATCCAGCATTTTATAAGTATTCGGTCAACAATTGAAGTGAAAGTTCAATGTTTAAAAAGTTGATACAACAATTCAAAGAAATTTTTTTGAGAAATGTTGAAACAACACTTAAAGGCAGTGGACACTATTGGTAATTGTCAAACACCAGTTCTCTCACTTGATGTATCTCAACATATGCAAAAAATAACAAACCTGTGGAAATTTGAGCTTGATTGGTCGTCGGAGTGGTATTTTTTTCTTTCATTAGGGTATTTTTTTCTTTCATTATTATCTCGCAACTTCGATGACCGATTTTATGCATATGTTGAATATACCAAGTGAGAAGACTGGTCTTTGACAATTACCAATAGTGTCCACTGCCTTTAAAGAAAAACACAGACATTGAACTCCTCTATCTTTCAAGTTGAAGATACTTAAAAGTAGAATACAATGCACATAAATATCCCTTCAAGTTGTCTGGTTTTAATGTCAGACAAAACACTCTTTACAACCAGATTGTTGACCCCCCCAAAAAAGGCGGTTGGTGATGCTCACTTGAAGTTTCTCCAAAAGGAAAAAAATCAGAAACTGAGGAGAGCTTTGAGTACACAATAATGGAATAAAAAGGTTGCCGACTATCGTCCAAAATGATTCACCATCCCCTTTACAAAACACTACCATTTGTTGATGTTCTCACAGGAATCCCATTATTTCCAGGATCATTAAACATTTGATTAACTACAAAGAGACTTTTCACATTTTAAAGCCAAACAATAGTCGCCTAAAACCCAGACTAATAAATAAACTCACTAATTGTCCCACAGCAACCATTACAATGAAAGATCAAAGTCATTGCATGCCGTCCTGTCATTAATTTTGTTGTTAAATTGTTATAATTCTCAGTGTGCTGATTTTTAGAACCCGTTTCGGCGACAGATCGTCTAGACTTCTCCATAGCAATGCACTTCGAGAATTTTTATTTCAATTTCATCTGTACCTACATGTACACTCCCTGCCCACTCACTCTCCCCCAATCGCAAAGTAAATAACCTCATTAATGACATTTTAGTTTTAGTTCAATAAAAATATGGTCATGGTATAATGGAGAGGCGTTCCAGTTTCAGAGTGGCCTCACAGGGCTTGGTGGTATGGGAGCGTGTCATACAAACGGTGTGTGCACAGCTTTTGTACTTATATACTGGTGAATTATTACCCAGACGCTAACTCCCACATGCAGTGGTATAATTCACAGAGGTTTGGCAGATACATTGTACAGTGCTTGTAATGTAAGAAATACATTTGATGTTGCATCAGAAATAATATGCATCAATTATAATTTTTTAGTTAATTTATTTGGGCCTGTGGCAAGGGGTGTTGGGGAGGTGGGGGGGGGGGGGTGGTGTTGGCATGGACTGTATCTGCAACCTAACAGGGCCCAATATCATGACTCTGCTACCGTAAGCACAGAATCGGTGCTTACGGAAGCAGAAAATGATGTGCCTACGGCAAACGTATTTCACGGGTTAGCGGGGAATTTCGGCTTCTGCACCTGCGTACTTCACGTTGCATTCTAAGCTTACAAGGCTAGCGCAGAAATTTAGGCGCTTGCACGTATAAGCGGGTGACAGTAAGCGCAGAATTCGTGGACCCTTCCCATGAAATATGCTAACTACATTCACGCATGCGTACAGACCCTATTAGTTGGCAAACGCCATAGAGTTGTGCACTAAGCAGATGCGCAATTGTGTCTGCGTCACACAGCCATTAGCCGTGTACAAAACAGCGCGATGTTCCCTCATTTTGCCAACCAAAATGTTAGTGCGCATGCGCTATGTGCAATTTACATATTTCATGGGAAGGGTCTATTGGGCCCTGGTCAACCCATTATTGTTTTGGACATGGTACATGATTAGAGGAAGGGAAACAAAGCATCATCTCCACAAGACTTTTCATTTGGTGTTTATTACAAACATTAGAAGACAATGGCAGCAAGCTAATAAAAGTTCTCACAACTAAAAGCCTAGAAACTCCAATCTCTGTTATAGTCCTAATTTATAAGATGAATTTTTTTATATTTTATAGATCTACTTTTATGCTGTTACCTGCATGCGCATGCTGGTTTTTGCACCCAATTTTTGAGCAGACATTGTACATTTAAACTGCCTCTAAAAAATAGAAGAATCATTTTCATAAAGAATCAGTAATATCTACCCAGAGTTGGTGTCGAACCCCAGGTGGCCGGGGGTCACTACAGGCACCTGGGAAAGAGGGTGAAAAGGTCGTCTCATTTTTCATAACTGTATACATTATGTGACATATGATACCCACAAATTGTGCCCTTTTGACAAACTGCCACATGGTATCCATGTACATGACTAAACTACATGTCTGGAAGTGAATCTACTGGTACTCTACTTTCACTTTCTGTTACAGTGTGCAAGATTTATATCTAGTCGTAGAAAAGGGTTTTCCCTTATCAATTTTTTTTTGCTAGAAATTATAATTGTACAAATTTGATGCCTTGAAATTAGACCTGGCACCCAAATCTTCATACAATTTCATGCATTACAGTGGCTTAGTTCAAAACAGTGTGTCCAAAAGAAACACAGACTCCCATCATTCAGTGCAAAGTTTAAAGCCATTGGACACTTTCGGTAAACAGTGTTGTCCGAGGCCCACACCAAGGCCCACAACTTATATATAAAATACTAAACCTGTGAAAAATTTAGGCTCAATCGGTCATCGAATTCCAGAGAAAATAATGGGAAAACCCACCCTTGTTTCCCCACGTTTCGCCATGTGTTTAAAATAAATCCGCGATTCTCGCTATCGAGAATTGTTATTGTTTTAATGTTTTCTCAAAAAGTAAAGCATGGAATAATATTTCAAGATAAGTCTTTCACCATTACCTTCTGTAAACCCTGTGACTTATTTGTAAATCTGTGAACTTTTAATTTGTTTGTCTGTACCGAAAGTGTATAATGGCTTTAAACAGTAACAATTTTTCACATCTTCCAGTTTAGTATTCAGGCATTCCTTTCACCCAAAACAGAGACAAAAAGGGAGAGGTGGCAGAGTGATAAAAAAACGAATCTGGTGATTGTCATACATGCAACCGAAGGAAATTTACTTTTACAACAACAACAAATATTATCCTGAGTGTTGTTTAGAGGAACTGTTTGATTTCAGTTTGATACTGCTGTGTAGCATGGCAAGCTGAGCTGCGCTACAAGATAGTTGCAAGAAGTGGTGAAATATTGTGATCTTGTCGTGTCAAATTAAATTTAATTCTCAGTCTGGCGATAATCTTTGGGAGTACACAAAAAGCTTTTGAAAATTCAACTTAAAATGTTGAAAGTGTCACAGTCCTAACAGATATATGTGTATTTGATAATGTGAAAGTTTTCCTTGTTTGAGTAAACCCTAGCTGTGAGTACTCCGGGAATAGATGGGAAACAACTTCCGACTCGAAGAAACATTATTCTGTAGATTTCAGACTTAAAGACACAGGACAATTGTCGAAGACCAGTCTTCTCACTTGGTGTATCTCAACATATGCATAAAATAACAAACCTGTGAAAATTTGAGCTCAATTGGTCATCAAATTTGCGAGATAATAATAAAAGAAGAAACACCCTTGTCACATGAACTTGTGTGCTTTCAGACACTTGATTTCAAGAACTCAAAATCTAATTCTGAGGTCTCAAAATCAAATTCATGGAAAATTACTTCTTTCTCGAAAACTGTGTTACTTCAGAGGGAGCTGTTTTTTCACAATGGTTTACTATCCACAGCTCCCCATTACTCGTTACCAAGTACGGTTTTATGCACAACAAAAAGTGTTGAGTAATTACCAATAGTGTCCACTGCCTTTAAAAAGTATCATTAGTCTCAAACTCAACATTTAAACATCGTATCATACTTTTGAAAAAAAAATGTTGAATATAAAACAAAACATGACCACAGGGCTTGTCCGTCTTGAGTTTACTGGCCCGTTCACTGGCCTCTGATCGGGCCGGTGCTCCAGTGTCAAAGTTCAACCCTGACCATACTAATGTACCTAAAATGCACTGTACTGCAGTGCAATAAGCATTATTTTATATCATCCTCACAAATTTGGTATCTTCTGCATTATTTCATATCTTCTACATAATTTCATTGCATACATCCAAATCATAAACGTTATACATGCCGTTTCACAGTCAGTATTACTTTCTCCATTCTAAAGACAATTATAGTTGTTAGTTTCTACCATGTTCTTGTTTGGTGCTGGTACATTTTTCACGTATGAAGCGCTTGTTCTTCGGCTAATTGACACAGGAGACAGGATAATATGTTTTGTGACTTGATGCCACTGCTTGAATGATTCAGCCAGAAACAACTTCTTACCGGATACCAAGACTTTGTTTTGTTTTCAGGGCAAACTGGCAAACAAACTTTAAGAAAACTTAAGGATTAATCTTAAGACTTAGGATGAGCTAAAATCCGTATCCAAAGACGTAAGAATGCATTGAAACCATCCTAAGTTAGGACGGGTCACTATTCCTAACTCGAGATAGGATTTATCCCAGCGTTTCATGAAATCGGCTGCAGACCCCCTGGGATTACAAGACCCAGCCACAATTGGGCACACCAGACCTAATTGAAAGTTGGGCACACCAGACCCATTTGAAAGTTGGGCACACCAGACCCATTTGAAAGTTGGGCACACCACAGCCATTTGCAAGTTGGGCACACCAGAAACATTTGAAAGTTGGGCAGCCAGACCCATTTGAAAGTTGGGCACACCAGACCCATTTGAAAGTTGGGCACACCAGACCCATTTGAAAGTTGGGCACACCAGAAACATTTGAAAGTTGGGCACACCAGACCCATTTGAAAGTTGGGCAGCCAGACTCATTTGAAAGTTGGGCACACCAGACCCATTTGAAAGTTGGGCACACCAGACCCATTTGAAAGTTGGGCACACCAGAAACATTTGAAAGTTGGGCACACCAGACCCATTTGAAAGTTGGGCAGCCAGACCCATTTGAAAGTTGGGCACACCAGACCCATTTGAAAGTTGGGCACACCAGACCCATTTGAAAGTTGGGCACACCACAGCCATTTGCAAGTTGGGCACACCAGAAACATTTGAAAGTTGGGCAGCCAGACCCATTTGAAAGTTGGGCACACCAGACCCATTTGAAAGTTGGGCACACCAGACCAATTTGAAAGTTGGGCACACCAGAAACATTTGAAAGTTGGGCACACCAGACCCATTTGAAAGTTGGGCAGCCAGACCCATTTGAAAGTTGGGCAGCCAGACCCATTTGAAAGTTGGGCACACCAGTCCCATTTGAAAGTTGGGCACACCAGACCCATTTGAAAGTTGGGCACACCACAGCCATTTGCAAGTTGGGCACACCAGAAACATTTGAAAGTTGGGCAGCCAGACCCATTTGAAAGTTGGGCACACCAGACCCATTTGAAAGTTGGGCACACCAGACCCATTTGAAAGTTGGGCACACCAGACCCATTTGAAAGTTGGGCACACCAGACCAATTTGAAAGTTGGGCACACCAGAAACATTTGAAAGTTGGGCACACCAGACCCATTTGAAAGTTGGGCAGCCAGACCCATTTGAAAGTTGGGCACACCAGACCCATTTGAAAGTTGGGCACACCAGACCCATTTGAAAGTTGGGCACACCACAGCCATTTGCAAGTTGGGCACACCAGAAACATTTGAAAGTTGGGCAGCCAGACCCATTTGAAAGTTGGGCACACCAGACCCATTTGAAAGTTGGGCACACCAGACCAATTTGAAAGTTGGGCACACCAGAAACATTTGAAAGTTGGGCACACCAGACCCATTTGAAAGTTGGGCAGCCAGACCCATTTGAAAGTTGGGCAGCCAGACCCATTTGAAAGTTGGGCACACCAGTCCCATTTGAAAGTTGGGCACACCAGACCCATTTGAAAGTTGGGCACACCACAGCCATTTGCAAGTTGGGCACACCAGAAACATTTGAAAGTTGGGCAGCCAGACCCATTTGAAAGTTGGGCACACCAGACCCATTTGAAAGTTGGGCACACCAGACCCATTTGAAAGTTGGGCACACCAGACCCATTTGAAAGTTGGGCACACCAGACCAATTTGAAAGTTGGGCACACCAGAAACATTTGAAAGTTGGGCACACCACAGCCATTTGCAAGTTGGGCACACCAGACCCATTTGAAAGTTGGGCAGCCAGACCCATTTGAAAGTTGGGCACACCAGACCCATTTGAAAGTTGGGCACACCAGACCCATTTGAAAGTTGGGCACACCACAGCCATTTGCAAGTTGGGCACACCAGAAACATTTGAAAGTTGGGCAGCCAGACCCATTTGAAAGTTGGGCACACCAGACCCATTTGAAAGTTGGGCACACCAGACCCATTTGAAAGTTGGGCACACCAGACCCATTTGAAAGTTGGGCACACCAGACCAATTTGAAAGTTGGGCACACCAGAAACATTTGAAAGTTGGGCACACCACAGCCATTTGCAAGTTGGGCACACCAGACCCATTTGAAAGTTGGGCAGCCAGACCCATTTGAAAGTTGGGCACACCAGACCCATTTGAAAGTTGGGCACACCAGACCCATTTGAAAGTTGGGCACACCACAGCCATTTGCAAGTTGGGCACACCAGAAACATTTGAAAGTTGGGCAGCCAGACCCATTTGAAAGTTGGGCACACCAGACCCATTTGAAAGTTGGGCACACCAGACCCATTTGAAAGTTGGGCACACCAGACCCATTTGAAAGTTGGGCACACCAGACCAATTTGAAAGTTGGGCACACCAGAAACATTTGAAAGTTGGGCACACCACAGCCATTTGCAAGTTGGGCACACCAGACCCATTTGAAAGTTGGGCAGCCAGACCCATTTGAAAGTTGGGCACACCAGACCCATTTGAAAGTTGGGCACACCAGACCCATTTGAAAGTTGGGCACACCACAGCCATTTGCAAGTTGGGCACACCAGAAACATTTGAAAGTTGGGCAGCCAGACCCATTTGAAAGTTGGGCACACCAGACCCATTTGAAAGTTGGGCACACCAGACCCATTTGAAAGTTGGGCACACCAGAAACATTTGAAAGTTGGGCACACCAGACCCATTTGAAAGTTGGGCAGCCAGACCCATTTGAAAGTTGGGCACACCAGACCCATTTGAAAGTTGGGCACACCAGACCCATTTGAAAGTTGGGCACACCACAGCCATTTGCAAGTTGGGCACACCAGAAACATTTGAAAGTTGGGCAGCCAGACCCATTTGAAAGTTGGGCACACCAGACCCATTTGAAAGTTGGGCACACCAGACCAATTTGAAAGTTGGGCACACCAGAAACATTTGAAAGTTGGGCACACCAGACCCATTTGAAAGTTGGGCAGCCAGACCCATTTGAAAGTTGGGCACACCAGACCCATTTGAAAGTTGGGCAGCCAGACCCATTTGAAAGTTGGGCACACCAGACCCATTTGAAAGTTGGGCACACCAGGCTCATTTCAAAGTTGGGCACATCATACCATAGAGTAAGGGCAGAGCCACACACCTGCACCATGCACCAGTTTATATTTCACTTCACAGAACACAGGTATGGGAGTGCAACAACAACATCAAACATTCATCTTCAACTGTGTAAGAAGAAACACTGCATTTGATAAGATTTGTTGTTAAGAGTGTGGTAATGTTACCTGTTGTCTGAAAAAAATGTTCCGGCATTGTCCACTTTTTTTTCTCTCACACAATTCAGGAAGTAGGCCTACTGAGTATTACGGTGTATAAAATGAAAATCAGTGACAGTTACTGGGAAAAACAAAATTATATTCTTTATCCTTGATGCAAAACTAACATACAAATTTATAGGGATACTGACTAGGCTTGCTGCTACCTAGGATTCAAACTGCTTCTAAATAGCCACAAGGCTAGCTTGTTGGTCTAATGGTAAGCCATTACTTCTAGAACTACATGTTTAAGGATCCCTGTGATATGTTGTTCTAGAAAATGAAGTAAAACACAGCAAAGGCGTCCGGCGTTAGAGTCCCTTAAAAGTGATTTGCCAGTGGGGTTTTTTCTTCATAAAACTCGGGGTAAGTACAGATTATGCAGTGCTTTTACACATCGATGTAAGGGAAAGGGGAAAACAAAATTATAACCTTTTAACACTCAAAAAAAATGTTGTTGTTTTTATATCCAGAAATCGAAGATGCTTCTCAGAGGGCAATTAACCAAAAAACTGAATTCCAGCAATAACATTCAGATTTTGATTGAGCAATTGCAAGTTACAACCATTAACTCACCCCTATAGTTTAAATCCTGGATAACTTTCACCCGCGATTCTTGATACTTTTACACAAGTAAAAATTGTCATTTGCTCAATAGAACATGGGGGGGGGGGGAGATGAGTTAAAAATAAAACCTACAGAGAACTTTCTCTTTGGTTTAACAATAATTTCAACTTCCCTGAACTCATTGCACAAAAAGTACTTCCAAAATTGCAACTGTGCATCATTTTCGCTTGGTGAAACTTTCATAAAGGCTCCCAAAATTCCTTTCTCATGAGATCCTATCAGCTACTTCCCCCAACATTAATGACAATGCTATCATAATCCTATTTTGAAAGGTTTCAGGGTTACTTTTAAACGATTCAATAAAGAGACAATACTTACGTTACATTCCACTTGAATCACCCCAAACTGTGTGCTCCGAACACCGAAGATTGCGCCGTTTTGTCGCCGTATGAATGAGCCCTCACACGGTTCAAGTTGTGCGGCCTGCACACGCTGCTGGCTCTGCACTGGTTCCTTTCACCAGAGATAGTGATAATTTCTGGGAAAACAAGTCAGTCTAGCATTCTTTTTATTATTAATTTGTGTGTGATACGGATATATATACACGAAAGTGGAAGTATTATCAAAACGTGATCGAGTGCACGCTCGAGGGGTTTCTGGCTTCATGACCGTCCTCGGTGTTCACCAGACTGAAACTATGACGTAACGTCTGAGGATTCAGGGAGGTCATTGCGTCTGTTTTTCAATTTATTTTTTTGTTCTCTTTTGGCGGCTTGAATTGCATTTAAATGTGTGTAATTAATTTTAACCAAGCTGACCACGCGTTCACCTCCCCCGCTTGCCCATGATCACTGGAACAAAACAATTATTTCCAATTAATTTGTTTTATCTACCTCCATGTTCTGACGTTCTTCCATTTGAAAGTACAAAAGTGTTTTCGTCTTAGACAAGTAACAAAGTGATGTAGTTTTCGCACCAAAGTTTGCACCATCTTAGCGCATTTTGTTTGAAAAGAGCAGTCGTTTGAGATAGATCGAGCGACCCCCCCCCCCCCCAACAAATTAAACACATATGACAAGACAAGTAAACACACTAATTGCTCCCTTAATGAAAAGAACTTTCTAGTCGTGGCATTTGGTTTTGAGTCCACAACTGAACCTAAAGTACAGGCAACCTCGCGCAACATACCTGCAAAAGCGATCAGTTTTTTGATCAACATTATGTTCTTGAGTGACATCAAATGTAAGTCCCTAAAGTGAAATCGTGACGGTGGGTGGGGAGAACGATCAGTGGTTGGTTCACAAAGAAGTTTTCCTTATTACTCGCCATCCCAAATGGGTATTCTAGCTCTCGTAATAGTTACTAGAGAATGCTGTCTAGACCATCATAATGACGACATTGTTGTTCAAGTGCGTGTCTAGTTTTAATGGGGGGTCAATATACTTCTTTTACTTACCGTAAATTGACATCGAGTCATTATTACACGTTACTGCCTCCCCGATGTTTTCACCACATACACAGGATTTTCTTTGATACAATTCTCCTACCACAATTTAATGGCAATATTTAAGTTGCACACTCTTATGTTTGTGGTTGCAACATTTTAAAGGCATTACTTTTTTCAAAAGAACTGGCGACATTGACATTCAACAAAATGGAAGAATTGTTCTTTCTTTGTTGTTAAAGGCAGTGGACACTATTGGTAATTACTCAAAATAATTATTAGCATAAAACCTTTCTTGGTAACGAGTAATTGGGAGAAGTTGATGGTATAAAACATTGTGAGAAACGGCTCCCTCTAAAGTGCCATAATTTTTGAGAAAGAGGTAACTTTCCACGAATTTGATTTCAAGACCTCAGGTTTAGAACTTGAGGTCTCGAAATCATCTAAACGCACACAACTTCGTGTGACAAGGGTGTCTCCTTCTTTCATTATCATCTCGCAACTTTGTGACCGATTAAGCTCAAATTTTCACAGGTTAGTTATTTTATGCGTATGTTGAGATACACCAACTGTGAAGGCTAGTCTTTGACAATTACCAATAGTGTCCAGTATCTTTAATGACATTCTCACAACATTCACAAGTTGAACAGACACAGAAAATGCACTACAGAAATGTTAATTAGCATTAGCCAATATATTTTATTTCAACTGTATAGATGAATACCATTCTTTCTCTTTACAAAATTAATATTTTACATCATTTAAGTATTTCACATATTATTCCATTTATGAAGTAAGCAGTTAACATAATAAAGATAAGGTGCAGCATTGGTTGGTCATACCAGCTAAAATTTGGCATTCTTGGATTGTAAATTTGATCTGGAAAATACTTCCTAGTTGTACCCTGATTGGTAACATTTTCTCCCGTACTGGGTACAAACCATCAATAAACCATGGGTGTGAAAAAAATCTTGTTGGGGTTTAAATATACCAAAAGGTTTGTGGGTTCGAATCCCACCTGAGTAACATGGCTGTGATATTTTGTTCACAGGACTCGGGAAAGCACTGAGTACACAGTGCTAACACACAACGGTGTATGGGTTAAAAACCAACATTAATATACCAAATGGGATAACCTTCTACCCCAATTGGATACCAGGATGCCAAAATGAGGATTTCCACAATCAACAATTGGGAGAACAACGTCTAACACTGCAGTTAGATTTAACACTGAACTTCAAGAATTAAGGGTCACAGATTGGCAAATACTCCATTAAAAACGTACTTTGGTAAAAAGCACTGCATAAACTATTTTGAGATGAGATTCCATCTGAAGTAATATGGTTTGAATAATATTTTACACAAACACATTTGAATCTGAGAAACGGGCTGAATTTAATTGAATTGAATTGATTCCTGCATGAATCATTTTTCATGATCTAAGAGTTGGTGTCTATTCGTAAATGATGCAGCCAAATCGTAACCCTCTCTCACCTCGCTAAACGTGGATGGATGCAATGTTCTCGTAAAAATACTTACTCAGCAAGCAGCACTGCATTAAACTTAATTTTTCATGTGACTTTTAATGTATCTTTCTTTATAACTTTGCATTTAAATAAGCATAACATTGACAAAAAAACAATCTATTAGGCTAACCCTACCAGTAGGCTGTGAAGAGTGCAACTCTAATATATTTTAAGTTGTTCACACCGAAAGGGTTTTATCTCGAGAACATGTGAACCAAAACCTGTTTTTGAATTTCAGAACAGGTTCCTTTCACTGTAAACCTTTGTATATTTTCTAATGGTTTTCTTGTTAAGTAGAAAGTACGTCCAGTGCAAGCTAGACGAAACTTTGAGACCAATTCAGAACTGACTCCGCGGCAGTACGATCCTAAAAGCTAAAGTAGTAGTCCAGTCTACTTTCTATACCATCCGCCCTGGTAACAGTTAAAAAGCAGGACAGTTCTTTTCAGAACTGCGAAGTCTCCCGAACCTCCGATTATCTACTCCGCGGCGGTAGAATAAAGCAAGACAGTTCTCTAAGCACAACTCTACCTGGCAAGTAGATACACACATGGTGTTACCGCAAATCAAATACACAATAAATGTTTGTTAAAGTTTTGTTGGAGAATCTACCAATGCTGCACCATAGCTAAACCTAACAATATACTTTGGCACTGTTTCATTACATGTATATCACAATATTACAAATGTTTTTAAGTCTTAAAGGCAGGGTATACTTTAAGTAATTGTCAAAGACCCAAATCTGCATTTGGTGTATCCCAACATATGCATAAAATAACACTTCCTGTGAAAATTTTGGCTCAATTGGTCATCAGTTGAGAAGAAAGAACTCGCAGCACCCTTGTTACATTGTGTGCTTTCAGATGCCCTAAAAATCTTTTCTCATATTCACACTTTGGGGTGAAAAATAACCTCTTTCCACAAAACCACATTCCTTTAAAGGTGTCATTTTTAACAAGGTTTATCAACAGCTCTTCAGTGCTCCTACCAAGTAAGTTTTTATGGTTATTGATTTGTGGAGTACCCAAAGTATACCCTCCCTTTAAGGACCATGTCACATGAAGCATTTTCCAGGCAATCTCCAAGAAGAAAAACACATCCCCATTTAAAGGAACATGTTGCCTTGAATCGAACGAGTTGGGGTTTGAAAAGCGTTTATAATCGTTTGTTTTAAAATACATATGATTAGAAAGATATTTTTAAAGTAGAATACAATGATCCACACAAGTATCACCCGAATTTGCGTGGTTTTCCTTTTACCTTGTCGACTAACACGGCGGTCATTTATGAGCCGACTGTGATAGTTCGCAAAGTAAAAGGCAAATTATGCAATTTCGAGGCAAATTTGTGTGGATTATTGTATTCTACTTTTAAAACATCTTTCTAACCACGTGCATTTTATTACAAACGGTTACAAACGCTTTTCAAAGACCAACTCGACCGATCCAAGGCATTGTGTTCCTTTAAACTTCCACATCATCTTCTTTGGGACAGCCTGACACTGTTTGAAAACTGTTTGTTGTGCAACTAAAGTGTTTCCTTCTTACAGATGCCAAAACAGTGATGAGATTTGACGAGTGTAACATTCCTAAAAATGACCCCTTGTTCTAAACCTGGAACTTCCAAGACATTTACAATTCAGAAGGTTTACAGACTCTGAGCATCAATCATCCGAAACACAAAACGACAAGTTTAAACATGATGAGGACAATTTCTTTCTTTCTGTCTTCCTTTGGTGACTGCTATATTTCTTTCAAGAAACTTTAAAGGCTCACAGATACTTTCAGAAAATCTTGAAATTGGGAAAAATCCTGAGAAATAATACCCTTGATGTAAAAACTGTCTTGTGTGACAAGGTTCTACGCTTTTCAAGATTTATTTTGAAATCTTAATTTTATTTCATTAGCTATAATCTACTTATTCATTTTTTCACTTTCTTTGTATCTTAAAGTAAGTACACTTTTGTTTGAACTCTCTCAAAAACAAAAAATGTGTCTATCACTCTAGAAAAACTCTAGAAAAAATATATTTCAAAAACAAAACAAAGCATCTGAATTGTGCAATTAATAAGTACAAATATTTAAGTAATTTCTTTTACAAAGTCAACCTCTTTTACAGATTTACGATTGTTCAATAATGCTTTGTAATACTCGGACCCTTCATTAGTATATATCCTTCAGCTTTTTCACAAATAAATATAATATCTTTCTCTAATGTTCAATAAATAATACGCTACACGCCTGGGAAAACCACTACCAAATCTAACAGCAACCCGTTTATGAGGACACACAATTGGACACACAATTGGAAGAACAGTGTTCGGACCCGGTCTTCACTGCGTGGTAATGACAGGGTTGGTGGCTGGCGCGGCTCGGTCCGTTAACAGCGCCAGCTACCAACCAAGGTCACTACCACGCAGTGAAGACCGGGTCCGAACACTGTTATTCCCATAAATAAATACAGTGCAACGCGCAAGTTTTACACAATGTTTGCTGATTTTGGGGCCACTTATGCTAGAACCACATGTACCCCATTCCAACTCGGCAAGGTATCTCTTCGCTAAACAAATTTGAGTTCTTAGCAGCTTTGTAAAATCGACCCCAGTTGCCTTATGTTTCTTCTGATTCCACCCTAACAAATATCATTCCCTGTTTACTGGGAATGTTAGCGCCAGCTATACTAACAAAAATCCCAATTTAATTTACAACTGCCAACCCCTCAAACATCCCAGGGAATATGACTATGCCAGGCATTCTTGACTAAGGAATAAGGTTGGACAATAGATCGATCCAGTAGGCTCCGCCCACGACGCACGTGTGAGCAAGAACATGTGGGGCTCTCCAATGTCTTTCTGCACAACTCTGCCGCACGCGCCAAGTATACGCGCACACATGTCGGACCTGAGTGTCGGACCTTCGTTGCGTTGTGATTGGTCAATACGCAATGGGGCGGAGCTTAATGGATTGGTCTTTTGCCACCATGAGCAAATTTATACAAAGAAGACTTTCAGATTTAAACATGCGACATCTGAATGATATTTCATATAAAAAATATACATATATGATGTATGCAAACAAATTTGCTGTTTCCTTTGAAGAAAGTACAAAATTGACGCCAATGGTAGTCCAGGTCGTCAACACATCACTGTCTTGAATCTGGATAGGAGTATTGTCATTAGATTCTGGCATCATGAACACCTGGATCAAAAAGAACAAACAAGAACAAACGACAGATGTTACTATATTGTTTTGCTTCAGGGATAAAGAACATCATTTGGTTTTTACCCTGACACCGATACTGTGTACTCATTACTTTCCAAAATTATGTGAGAAAAATCAACGTAGGCAAATCACTCGATGGGATTCAAACCCACGACCTGGAGAAACAAAAGTAATGTTAAATGAATGCTACACCTCTGTATTTTTGAATAATATATATTGTTAGTTTTTTTTACCCATTTGGTAGTGGAAATCAAATTTCTATACTTTTTTATAATTTGTTTGGCAATAAACGAAATCTAAAGAGTTTGTTACATCTGAAAGTATCCTTTACAATGTTTGATTGTATTTCAGGAGGGCACTTTTACCGCAAACTTTTTCTACTTAATCCTAATAAATCTATCAGGAATCCTTCTTAAAGACACTGGACACTATTGGTAGTTGTCAAAGACTAGGCTTTACAATTGGTGTATCTCAACATATGCATAAAATAACAAACCTGTGAAAATTTAAGCTCAATCGGTCGTTTAAGTTGCAAGATATTAATGAAAGAAAAAAATACACTTGTCGCACCATGGTCACACGAAGTTGTGTGCTTTCAGATGCTTGATTTCAAGACCTCAAATTCTAAATCTGAGGTCTCTAAGTCAAATTTGTGGAAAATTACTTCTTTCTCGAAAAACTACATTACTTCAGAGGGAGCTGTTTCTCACCTCTCCCCATTACTTGTTACCAAGTAAGGTTTTATGCTAATAATTATTTTGAGTAATTACCAATAGTGTCCACTGCCTTTAAAGGTAGCGTCATAGATTGATGACAT
Organism: Asterias amurensis; assembly: GCF_032118995.1. NCBI lineage: Eukaryota > Metazoa > Echinodermata > Asteroidea > Forcipulatida > Asteriidae > Asterias > Asterias amurensis. The sequence continues at coordinate 7,248,408 of NC_092650.1, read as the reverse complement.
AGTCCAAAACTAAATGATCATAAAAACTTACTCGGTGAGAAACATAAAAACCAAATCAAGTGTACACAATTCTCTGTATAAGTTGGGCACAAAGGAATTATTTATGGGGGAAGGGGGCAATTTAAAAACAGGATGCACACCTTTTTTCAAGGTATTTGTAGAACACTGTGAAACAGAAAAAATATGTGACATTTAAATTTTTTGCTTGGAGATATATTTTGTCTTCTGCTTTCCTAAGACTTTTTTTTTTGATAAAGCACAAGGGGAACTGACTGAGTGAATTTGAAAATAATTTTGGGTCAAGAAAAGAAAAATTGACAACAGCGAGACTTGAACCTGCATCCTACGGATTAATATACCGGTGATATACAAGCTGAGCTATCTACATCTAGCCTCAATGTTGGCTATCAAGTACTGTGTTAAAGGGATGGTACACATTTTGTAGTTACTAAAAACAAATATTAACTTAAAAACTGACTTGGTAACAAGCATTGGAGAGCTGTTGATAGTATAAAACATTGTGGGAAACAGCTCCCTCTGAAGTATCATAGATTTTGAGAAAGAGGTAACTTCTCACTCAAATAATAAAAGACTTCTAGCTAGAAGTCTTTTGTTCCTATCTGAAAGCACACAAATTCGTCCAACGAGGGAGTTCTTTCTCTCATCATTTTCTCGCAACTTCGACGACCAATTTAGCTCAAATTTTCACAGGTGCCTTATTTCATGCTTGTGTTGAGATACACCAAGTGAGAAGAATGGTCTGCGACAATTACCAATAGTGTACCTTCCCTTTAATTGGCAAAGAAGTTATCCCCTTAGAAACAAACCAGTGCAGCCTTTTGTTCCATTAAAATGTTACCACAGTTCACTGCTGACTAATGATGAATTACTAAATACCAACTTAAAGAGAAGTATGATTGAGTATTTTGCAAGGAATTCAGCAGACATACAATTACATAATTTAAACACTAAGATCAGTACTGCAATCAATATGTTTAATATCTAAAGAAGCTCCCTACACAACCTCCCTCCAACCTTGGATAAGATCTGATGTAATTAAGGAAAACACAAATATTATCCCCCTTCCCCTTGTAAAGAGGAGCTTCTGTTTGCAGCCCAGACTAGATAAACATCAATTCAAAGAGGGAATCATCACTCACAAGTACTGTGTACAGTGTGAGAGCTTTCTCCCGTCAATGTCTAGACACGAGCAGCCAGGCACCCTGCCAATGGTTCGGATCTGTGGCAGGCGACAACCAAATACTGTAAAGGTCCTGGCCGTAGACGAGACATGTGCGAGGGGGGAGTGCTTGTTGTTAGCAACGTGGACGGAGCGTATAAATCCAACCGGAGAATTGATGGAGATCCACCGAGTGAAATGTGAAGAGTGAATTTGTCTAAATGTTGTGTTTGTTTAGGAAGGGGGGGGGGAGGATCCACTGATGTATATTATTGGCGATTTAACATTGTGAGGCAAGATTGTGAGAGGGATTGGAAAAGGGGCCATGTGAGTTGAGAGAACTTGGAGTGGAGTAAACATGTCTGCTATGTTCACAAGCCCTTTATGGGTGTTTTCTAGTGCCACCGTTTCACAGATTTGGCATAAGAAGGGGGAACTTAAGGTTGTCAATATAACTTAATAATAAACTTAGTAAATAAAAGATGCCCATTTTTTTCTAACAATATTTTGAAGAAGTAGTCAGTGGAGTACAGATGTGAAGCATTGCCGTGGCAGAGGAAGGGGCAGAGATGACATCTTGAGAGAAAATTATTTAATATTATATCAAATCTTTAGACATACACAATAGTTACAAGTTGTACAGGGGCTGTCGAGGTTAAAACAAAAGTATAAAAACTGTCATCAAGAGATGTGTAAAACCAGACCCCTGCAAACGATACAATGTAAAAAGGAGATTGCACTCAAATAAAGTAGAATGCAGGCTTTTTATGATGTTCAGTGAAAAAAATCAGAAATAGTTTAAATTTTGTGTAGTTATTTATTTCTCTTAAGGTTTTATGCACAAGCAGTGACTGGCTTTTTGCGCAAAACTTTTGACCAGTGCCCTCTGCTGGACCATGATATTTGGTCCTTTATGCGCACATGGTGTATGCTAATGTACATTTAAGTCTAGATACTTCAACACAGTATTTCAGATTTTGCCTGGGCAAAGCACTCGATCAGAAAGTAGGCAGAATATTATGCCTGATTATTGGCAAAAAAAGGTTCCCCGCTAATGTTCTTGCACATCAATTTGTTCATATGCTGAGCTGCCATCTGTATGTTCATTAAACATGTACGAAGCAGGGAATGACAATGATTGGGAAAACAAGTTTTTAGGTTGTTGTACCATAGAACTGGACCACCACCTGGCAATAAATGTTGGTGATGTGTCATTACTCTCTTTCATTAGAGATGACTTTATCAAAAGTACACTCTCTAAGCTAGCAATGGAAGTATGCATTTCCCGACCCAATTAATGATACTAAATTGCTCTATGAAAGTCAGTGGAAAGCAGAATAATGATTTGGGGGGGGGGGGGTGCTCTGGACTCAATCTCTGGTGTTTCTGATCAGAAAAGTTTGTTTTATTTCCTCCATTCATACTTGCATACGTGTACAGACAAATAAAAATTAATGATCATGACAAATCATTTTTCATAACATGGAAACATTTTACAAGGCAATATGTCAAAAATAATTGTTATAACATGCCTCGGGGAATTTCAAATTTACGACGGCGAGGCCATTTTCATTTTGTAAAGGGCACTTCCATTGGAAAATGTTAGAGAAAATGCCTTTGGGAGGGGAACTTTGGAAGGGGCACCAAGGCTAAGACCAGGGCATCAGAGGCCATGTCTACTGTGCAAATCCAGGCCTTTTGTAAAAATTCAAGCAAGTTTCTAGTCTATAGGATTTGAGGCATTGCATGGTGAGGTATCAATGTATATTTGGACTGCGGTAACACCATGTGTGTACCTACTTGCCAGGTAGAGTTTGTTCTTAGAGAACTGTCTTGCATTTATTCTACTGCCGCGGAGTAGAAAATCAGAGGTTCGGGAGACTTCTCAGTTCTGGAAAGAACTGTCCTGCTTTTTAACTATTACCAGGGCGGATGGTAAAGAAAATAGACTGGACTACTACTTGAGCTTATAGGATCGTAATTAAAACTGTTCTGCCGTGGAGTCAGTTCTGAAGTTTCTAGTCAACTAAAAAAGGTAACGAAAAAACGCAGGCCTCGAGTTGTACCCTTCGAGGGGCACAGCAATATTCCTCCGGTCAGAGGCACAACTACAGGGGAAATGGAAGTTTGTATCGGAACCTTGCAGATAAGGCACATACACGTATGGCACCACAACAATTGTTGTGCCAGGGTGTTTTTGAGGCCTGAAAAGGGATTTTTTTTAATAACCCATCCTCAATTGAACACATTTTAACTCCAGTGTGCGTACCGCGCCCCTTTAATACATCATGCCACCACTACAGTCACTTCAGATAAAGCGAGGATTTGACATTCTCAATGGACACGCTGAAAGAGTCCAATCGCTAGACTTTAAGGCATAACTAACCTTGTAATTTCAATAGCTTTACCACTGTCTAGTCTAGACGGACTTGGTCCCATCACTCACAATGCGCCAATCATCTTTGTCACAAATTACGCTTCAAAATCATACCTGCCCCATCAAGATTAAAATAATGTCATTGCACTATACCTCTTAAGGAGACACGATTACGTATCTTTTTTTCCTTCCTCCTCTCTGTATTATTGCTATTATTTTACGTCTGGCACAGAGGTTGGCATATTACTGGTTATTAGGCTGACTTTTAATAATCTGGAGAAATCCGGCCGTTGATAAAAAGTGCATCACGGTTGAAGGGATCGGGTTCAGGGACCGCGCGAGACCGGGGCAAAGCACACTGGCCGTCTTCATTAGTCGCTGGCACAGATAATCTTAACCCCGGAACATCACAGTCAAAAAAAAAGAAGAGGGGGGGTGCAGAGAAGGGAGGAAAAAGGAGAAAAAAAAGGCTGGAGGAATGACTCAGGAAGATGAATGTTTGGGTGTCATCAAGAGAGGATGGCCGTTCGGACAGTGGAGTGAGGGAATAAATTCTCACAAGCAAAGGCCTCGAGGGACTTACATTAGGAAACAGATCAGCGTCGTTCTATTTGCCGGTATGTTTTGAAAATAAAAAATAAGTCATTTCATTAAGTGATAAATAAAATATAAAAATAATAACCATGAGACCTGAACATAAGGTTCTATGAATAGCAGCAATGTGGCTGGAAGATGGTGGGGGGGGGGGGTCATCTAGAAGACTAATGGGGTTTCAGTATGGGGCGCTAGATTAATGTGAGTGAGATGTTTAGAGTGATAATAACGAGGGGACATGTAAATGACCATTAGCGCTCCAGGCTCAGAAATGCATTACAACATTTTTTTTTTTAAATCTCCCTCAGTAAAAGCATACATCAATAAATTGATTGAGTGGGTGTTATCAGAACACTGCATGAAGCTGAAATCGCGGTCTTTCGTCAACAGTGTTAAACAATCGCAATTAAAACGCCATAAAGGGAAGTCTCTCCAGATCCAGATTAAGTTGAAACACTCGCAATTAACTAACAATTAAACGTCGCACAGCTACGACCTCCATGTTACCACGCTTAATTTCCCTTTTTTTTTTTTTTACGGCAACTGACATCAAACTGAACAATGAGTGAAGTGGCAATTAAGAAAATTGCAATTGAGTAATCGGGATCCAAGGACCTTTTGCAGGCGCTGCGAGTCCAGGAAATTATCTCGAAAATAAACGACTTTGTACTACGATGAACTGAAATGAGAAATTTAACTAGGATCCCTTGCTTAAATTTAGCATGGTTGAAAAATGTAGCAATGTTTGACATTATTTTGCAAAGAACTTAATCATTAGAAACAATTGTTGTCCTTTCACACAAAGAATATTTTGTAAAATTTTACAAACATGCTTCAACTTAGCGAGGGACCCTTGCTAAAATGCTCTCGTCTAGGGGCTTAACAGGGTACTTTTAACAAAGAAAAAGGGCTACTCGACAAAGATTCTTTGTTATAGCAGTACCCCACAGAGAACTTCTTCATAGCAATAGAAAAACAAAAGCAGGAGCCCCAAATAATGGATCCATAAGGGTGCGTGTGGTTGGGGGGGGGGGGGTCGGGTTGTCGGGTTGTCTCTCAATTCCCCGAAGCTACATTTAAGAACGACTGTAATAGTCCTAATAGTCGCTCAATGACAGTAGTGGGAGTCATTAGGCGTAAAGGTCCCTGGTTAATAATATATGAAGTTTCAATGATCTAATCATTGCTACTCAAGTATTCTGTGTCATCCGCGCTAATTATCTGTCAAACAGAAAGAAATGAAGGCGTAGACAGACTACTTGTCCGGCTTAAAAGCCTTCCCTCTTCACTTTCATAAACTGCCGGGAGAGGAGTGAGAAAAAGGTGGGGGAAGAAGAAAAACAGAGAAAAAAAAAACCAGACCAAGAAGCAATAAATCAATAATGGATTTCTTTCTTCTTGGAAGGACGTCCTCTAAATGGAAAAAAGCTTTTGTCTGAAACCTGTCATACCAAGAGGGTATTTAAAATGAGACAACAGAAGAAGGAACTGGTGGGTATTAAAGACAGAGTAGGGTATCTTGAGGAGGATGGTGATTTAGGGGGGGGGGGGTGGATGTGACTTGATTGCAAGGGACTTACTGATCTCCAAGCGATCCCATTATTGATTGCAAATCGGCTTTTTAAATAAAAGTGTCTGTAACCTTGCTCGGAGCTCTCCAAAACTGTCTGGGTTTGGCATCAAGGGCTTTGATACTTTTAAACAAACAATGGAATGGTTGCGGTTTCTATTGGGATTAGTGCCACTGTAACGCTTAAAATGAAAACAAAGCTAGGGCCCGGTTCTTTTACGGAGCGTGGTGGAAACTACTTTTCTGTTTATAATGTGGTTAAGTTAAGCCGGTGTGTAATATGAAGAGAAAAGTCAGTTTCAGTTTCCTGTCATAAAAAAGGGCTTCCTGATACAATTTGAAATGCCAGATCTTTTCAGGTAGATATTCGTTATCAGAGAGCTGGAGACAATGCTGACAAATAAAGTCTTAAACAATAGGCACTATTACAAATTATCGCATTTCAACCATTTTGAGAGAAAGTTGACAACCTACAATAGCACATTATGGACATTTTTCAGCATGCTCTGTTTTTTAATAATTTCTTTATTACTCATGTTTCTGGGCCGGTTTTTATAGGGTTTTTGAGTCGAATTTTCTGATGCTGGTATCAACTTTCTTGACTATAATTCACTTTTCAAATGTTGTGATTTGCTGTAGTTGACCCTTTGGCAATGTCAATTTTTATAGTGTGCGTTTTGCGGTCGCAGAGGAGATCTTACCTTTTTGTTCAATTTTGTCTCCTTTTATTTATCAGTATAGTGGAGTTGATTTACTCTGGGTCCGCCTGACGCTTATTTTTTGTATTTTATTCTGTATAATATGAATGTTTGTAATGCAATGTTTTCCTAAATTTTTGCTATTTTTTTAACTGTTGTGTATTTTTAAAACCATATTGCTATTTTTGCTCAAATTTTTATATCCTGCATTTCAATGTTTTTCTTGGCTGTTCAGTGCTTTGAAACAGTGTTAAAGCGCTTTATAAATGCATTTAAGTTAAGTTAAGTTAAGTTGCAACCAATCAGGAGTCATAGATTTCAAGGAGCTTTTGGAAACAGTTTCCTTAAAACTACAGAGGCAAATAACAAAACAGGAAGTCTTCACATCTGAAGAAAATTTCATTCACCTTTTTTTTCAACAGGCAGGCAGACAGAAATGAGGACCGGGTTGCAGACAAAATCTGTAAATTCTCACCCCTGCATAACCGTCCCTTCATCTTGGAATGATGCGTGTCAAATCTTTAAAGAATACTGCATTTTCAAGCCCTCTATTTTCAATGAACCATAGACCCTACTATCCAAAGAACCATACTATCCAAGTAGGCTACAGGCCTGACACTTCACGGTGGCAATGAGGGCGATTGCCTCCATGCCCCTTGCCTTGGTGCCCTTGAAATGCTCACAGTAGAATTTTACAATTTCACCATAACGTGGTGCCCAGTTGCCCGTTCAAAAACGAAGCAAACAGGCCTGATGATTTATGTTAATTGAAATTCAATGATCACACTTGCAAAAATTTAATTGAAATTCAGTGCAGACTTACAAATTTAATTGGAATTTACTCTTTAGACAAATGGAAATTTGAGGCACGTTTTTGATGACCAACCTTCTGATGTGAATGATCTCCACTAACGACCCAGACAGCAAACGAGTACCACTCTAATTATGTCCGGGCCCATTAAAACAAACTGGCAATTAAAAAAGCAAGACATGGTCATACAAGGCCATGTAATATTCACTCGGCAAATCAGCGAACGCGATAAAAGCATCTCAAGGATAGAGATTATCAGCCGTTTTTACACTAGACATGGCCAGACAGATCCTGGGTTTATGGTATCGGTCGATTGCTTTAATCCTATATATAAAAATAGGTGCCAGATGGATACAACAAAACTAACAATGCCATTAAAAAGGTGGTCACGTTTTTGAGATATTTGTTTAATTTTTTTTTTTTCAAATGTTATTTATTACTGATATCCAACAGTGGATAGCCACCACTTACAGGTATCAATCAAAACTATGTATAGTTTATACATAGTTTTTAATGGTACCTGCAAGTGGCGGCTATATATGTAAAGTTGAAAATTATAGCTATCGCCGAACATCCAGAGTGCATATATGTCCACGCAGAAAAATAATGCCTAAAAGCAGCAGACAGTCTGTGAAGCCTAACCAACAGTAATACTTCTCAGATTAAAACTTTGGGGAAAAAAAACAGATTCCTAAATACCTCAGACAGTTTCACTACTCCTATTGGTGAAGAGCGCGTCACGTGGGTGTGTATAATTCTTTGTTTATGACCAGTAAAAAGTGTTGAAACCTGTGCTTATAAGACAGTTTCTTCATTCCTATTGGTCGAGAGCAAACAGTCGAGACAGTTGTGCCACATCACGCGATACGCACATTATTCCCTTATAAGGAGTTGTTTACCTGAGGGCCTAGACTCAGGGCCTTACCATTTCATAGCTGGAGGGGTGTTGTGGTTGAAAGAAATCATTAAAAAGTTATAATTTTTTGCATTTATTTTACTTTTATGACCATAAGTGTTGATGTTATTTGCCCAAAAAAAGGTATTTATGAATTGGAATCAAAGTGTGTTGAATGGTTTTCAACTAGTGGTTTAAACCCGCCGAGGGCCTGGTTCTTGATAATTTACCTCGACTTTGTCTCGGTAAAACTATCAAGAACCAGGGCCTCGTTGGGATTAAACCACTAGTTGAAAACCTCTTCACCACATATTGATTCCCTTATTTATTTTTACATAACCACATTACTTTGAAGTGAAATTGTGGAAATTATTGCCCATGACCACAAAAACCGAAACATAAGCGGCCACTAGGACGGGTTCAATGTTCACATTCATGTCATTACATCAGCATGACTTCTCCTGTAGGTTAGGCATGTTCCTCAGTTGTGGTTTGTGAAAAGACATGCAGTAATTGACATGTCGCGAAAAAGTTGAGGGTGGGGGGGGGGGGGGGGGCTTGAACAGCATTATATGTTTGGATTACAATGTTTCACAAAAGTCTCTAATGTCAAGTTTCAGTTTTGTTATGTACTCATGAAGTTTCCTTACAATTTGAACCAGCACAATGGGTTTGGGTGCCAGCAAGAACTGATCCTGCACATGATGGATTGAAAATTTAAAAAAACGTTCTCAAAGAGCAAGGAAATAGCTCTATTTTGGACGTTTGGGGTAAACAAATTTTTTTGAATAGTGAGTGGAAATTTACAAGTCTTCGACCTGATACAAAAATTGGTGTAAAATTTAATTTAATTTTATACATCATTTGATGTCAACAACAAATTAGTTTTGAACAGTTTACACAGGCATGTTTTATAGTAAAAACAGTCAAATTCAAGGTATAGTGTTCATTAAATATCACCCAAATTCAGTAATAAGTTAAACAAACTCAGATCCATGTGTTTGAAATTTTAAAATTAATAATTGACATTAAAACGTTGTACACTGGAAAGGTTAGGTACCACATATTTTTCCGTCTTTTGAATATAAGATAAGATGATTTTTGCTATTTTTTTACCACTTCCAAACGGTCCCTAGATAATGAGTGCATCATTGCACTGTATTTGAACCCCTCTGTCGTATTTTTCTAGAGCCGTTTCAAAAGCGCAGACAACCTGGTCATGGTTCGGTAGAGCTCCAACTTCGGCAGCCTCCTACACACACACACACACAGAGAGAGTCTCTCTCAAAGTCAAGCCCTTTAACAGGCACATGGACAAAGTCGTGTTTGTGTACAGGGGCTATCCCTGGTGGCTGTCAGATAATTTCAATGGAGCAGGACTAACAAGGAATAGTTGTGGTTAACCGCAGACGGCCCTGGATCCTCCATAATGGAAACGAGCTGTAATGTATCGTGTGTAACCGCTCTAAATGGGAATGACCTTACTCAACCTCTCAGCCTAACCCCCCCCCCCCCCCCCCCCACTTCTTCACTGAAGTTCCCACAACCTTGCGTGACTTCGGGACTGATAACAGTTATTAATTCAATGACAAAATGTGCTCATAATGTTAGACTTATGAAATTTCACACATGACTTCTACAGTAAAGCTGTGCGTGCACATTGACGACATAGGCCGGCTCCACACTGACACAGCATCTGTTTCCCTGAATGATAGATCAAAAACATATTGCCACCACATTGTTCAAAGGTGCCTAGACTGGCGAATGATCTCATTAAAAAAAAAAAAAATCCGAGATTGAAGAGTGTTATACTCGCCAATAATTGTTTCATTAATTTTTTTTCTAAATGAATGAGTATCAAAGATCTTATTTGAGGCATTGCATGGTGAGGTATCAATATATATTTGGTTTGTGTGTAACACCATGTGTGTATCTACTTGCCAGGAAGAGTTTTGTTATAAGAGAACTGTCTTGCCTTTATTCTACTACCTTGCTTTATTTAGCAAAGGTCGTGCTTGAATGTTCCCATCGTTCCCATTTCAAGGCATTTTGGTACAGAAAAAAAACTGCAACGACTTTCAAAGCCATCCATATCTTTCATCACACGATACTGTACACTGTTTTGCCAGTTACCAAATGGTAATAATATTAATATTAATAATAATATCGAAGTCTTAATGTATATAGCACACATATCTTACCAAATGTATCATCTAGTTTCTTAAATACAACTGCCGGGCAACCTCGGTAGTCTAGTTGGTAAGATACTGCTCTAGAATTGCAAGGGTCGTGGGTTCGAATCCCATCCGAGTAAAATGCCTGTGATATTTTTTTCACAGGACTCGGGAAAGTACTGAGTATACAGTGCTAACACACATCGGTGTATGGGTAAAAACCAAAATTAATATTCTTTATCCCCGATGCAAATTTAACAATCTATTATAAATACAATAAGTTGATGAAAGGCTGAAACTTTTCACAAAGTCACTTCATAAATTGTGCTAGAAAGTGTATAATGAGACCATGTTGATTGGTGTAGTGCCAAACCGAGTGCTTCGGCTTTTTTCGCATTTTCACAAAGTGCCAAAAACTTTGACCTACATGTACAATGTTTCATGAACACAAAACCCTAAGAAACCTGAAATTACGTTTTCACGAAGCACAGACGAGAGAATAGGGCCTATGTGATTGCATTGATTAAAATAAATAGCTGGCACAGTGCCAAAAAAGAGTGCTTTCGCATACAAATTTTTATGAACAGCCAAAAATGTTTTAAACATGGACACGCTGCACACAGATCACAGGTACAGTTTTCATTAATAGACAATCTTGGTAATTAAATTATATTACTCAATTATAAAACACAACATGAACAAAAATGTTTTTAACATCACAAAAAAAATCGGGAGAAGTATCGAAACTAATAGAAATATAATGTCAAGAACAGGTGGAGTGTTTACCAACGACGCAACCAGACCTTTTAATCTCGGGGAGGGGGGGGGGGGGCAAGCTCAAATATAAGGGGCGGGGGACAATAATCATTACGGTTTGGGCTTTTTGTTTGTCTTAATTTAATTTAAAGATAAGGTCGAACTTGAGTATATTGTTTACAACGTGAATAATATTATTAGTTTTTACTTCAATTCAATTTCGGGCTCTGACAAGTGGGAACTGGGGGAGGGCAAAGGTCATTTTCCGCATACTTTAAATTTCTGAAAATGCTTTATACTACCAAAAGCTGTTTTACATAAAGATGAAAACTATTTTTGCATGTAAAATACCGTTAACCAGTTATGATATCATACCATATTCATACATGAAGCATAACTGGTTAATAAGTTTTTACATGCTAAAACTGCGACGAAAATTATTTGTTTTACCAGTTTCTCAAAAACTACAGCACCTCAGTAAGTCAAATTTGAAGGGAAGCTTTCTGCTATCATAATCTTTAAACTGTAATGAAAATCTGTGGACATTGTGTTTTGTGTTAGGAAAAAGTACAGAGACCCTTCAAGAGGCAGATTCCAGAGAAAATGAAGTTTGTGAAAAATGAAATGGAGAAAAGCAATTCCAGGAGTGTTAAGGGTTTTTCAACTGATACATTTTGCATGAAACATAAGAGGATTCTGAATTTCTTTAATGATAATTATCTACAATCACATTTAAGTTATATTTGAAATGATTTTTAGCAGGGCCAAGTTGACAAAAAAGTAATTGGAGAAGGCAAGGTTTTAAAAACGGCTGAAAAAAATCTTGGCTCTATTGATCCCTAATAAAACAAGGAGATGAGCTGACGTGACGATCCTTCTTAAAACCCATGGAAGCTATCCTGACAGAGAGGGGGGGGGGGGGGTAAACATGACTACAGTGTCTAGACAGATGCTAATACTATTGCTCTGCCAAGGTTTTGGATTTTCCAAGTCTACCAGCAAATAATCAAAGCGCTATGATGCAGTTATCTAAACAACTCTGTCTGCCCTTTAAAGGGTTGTCGAGTTTAAAACAGAAAATTCCGTATACACAGTCTTTATAGTTTTCATTTTCAAGGCCTCATCGAAGAACCTTTTTTCCCAAGATGAAAAGATTTCAGACTTACTGATTTTAAAAGGCCTTTCGTTTTTGGAACTGTTTGGTTGTATAAAACTAATGGTGAAAATTTAGTTACAAAAGGTGGTTGCGTTCTAAAGATATCGTCTAAAATTTGGTTATGTCCCTGCAGGAAGATTAATCCGTGATTGGAATTACACAATCTAAGAAACAATGGGGGACTTTTAGACGTACTTCAGCCAAACATCAACAGTTTGGGGTCCAGAACAACAGGCCTGACACTTCACAGATGCAACAAAGGTAATTGCCTCCATGCCCCCTTCTCATTGCCTCGTTGCCCTTGAAATGCTCCAGTAGAAATAACAAATTCCTCATAGTCATAGGGTGCACTTTACCAAGGAAAAATTTCCTTGGTTCTCTTGCCCTTTCAAAAACGAAGCTCACAAACCTGAGAATGCCCAACAGATTCGAAAAAAAAAAAACACTTGGGAGAATTTTGCTTGTAGTGAGGTAAGACTACAAAATACATGTTGTGTCTTTTCATGCCGTCCCATGCATCTGCCCAACTCTCTCATTCAAAGCCTCGGTGTTAGGCTGCATGATTTATCTTCCAAGACCTCTCTTTCCCCTTCCCGACTCTTTAATTGACGAGGGAATTTCATCCCAGTGTAAAAAAAAAAATACACCAGACAAAATAAAAAAGACAGAAAAAAAAACCCCTGCTGTCTGGAGTAACGCAAAGCATTCCAGTTGAAGTGTGAGAGAAAAAGGCGCTCAAGTGTAAACAGGCAACGGGGTAACGTGAGGTAATAATTACTCAATAATCCTGTCGTTGTCGGCAGATCGCTGGATAGAGTGTTTCTCTGCATAAACACCATCCAATACAGGAGTCCGGGGCCAGACTTTTGTATCCTTCATACAGGCAGCCTGTCTGATGTCTTTGAACCCTAAAAAAACCTGCTTTCAACTTTTGCCGGCATTCTAATTCACCCATAATTAAATCCTGCTCTTAAAAAAAAAAAACGGAAAGGAAAAGATCGAGCCAGCCAAACAAAACATAACGAAGAGGCCGTACAATATTTGCAAGTCTGGGATGTAGAGTCCTGGCAGACTTGGAAGAGACTGAACGATTTTTATTAAATTTGTAGCCCGTTGCACCGGAATTTTCCCTCTACCTAATTTCAAACTCTGGATGAGAACGTAAATACAAGCAAATGTTCTGGTATGTTTTGCATTTGATTGCGACAAAAGAAAAGGAGGGGGGGTTGCTGCTCATAGTCTAGGGGTTTTGATGCACAAATCCAGCACATGCCGAGTCGTGCCAACCGCTGGGGTAATTTGTATAATTAAATGACGCCCCATTTGAGGGGCCGAATATGACACATTGTTGGCAAATGTTAGCAAACGTGAGGTCAGTGCCATGGATTTGATGATGGCATGATAAGACTCTTTAATGTCATCTGGATTCCACATTTGATGGGACTTTTTTTTTGCATCCTGACTTGATTAAAACCAGTATTAACAGTTTGTTTTTCAAGATAAGATCTGCTTTTAAAACTTCCACGTGGCTGCACACAATTACCATATTGCAGGATGAAAATCGCACCCTTGCAGGTGCCTATTTAAATCATGAAACAGCCTTGACTCATTTGGAGTACCCTCTCACCATGTTTACTGGTAGTCAAAATGCCACACTAGTTGCCCTTATCATTCACAACAACAATCTCGACCCTTGCAGGTGCCCATTTAACTGATGAAACAGCCTTGACTCATTTGGAGTACCCTCTCACCATGTTCACTGGTAGCCAAACGGCCAAACTAGTTGCCCTAATCATTCACATAAGCAATCTCGACCCTTGCAGGTGCCCATTGAACCCATGAAACAGTCTTGACTCATTTGGAGTAAAAATTCACCAAGTTCACTGGTAGCCAAAAGGCCAAACTAGTTGCCCTTATCATTCACATCAACAATCTCGACCCTTGCAGGTGCCCATCTAACCCCTGAAACAGCCTTGACTCCTTTGGAGTACCCTCTCACCAAGTTCACTGGTAGCCAAAAGGCCAAACTAGTTGCCCTAATCATTCACATCAACAATCTCGACCCTTGCAGGTGCCCATTTAAACCATGAAACAGTCTTAACTCATTTGGAGTACCTTTAACCATGGACACTGGAAGCCAAAAGACCAAACTAGTTGCCCTAATCATTCACATCAACAAACTCGACCCTTGCAGGTGCCCATTTAACCCATGAAACAGTCTTAACTCATTTGGAGTACCTTTAACCATGGACACTGGTAGCCAAAAGGCCAAACTAGTTGCCCTAATCATTCACATCAACAGTCTCGACGCTTTCAGGTGCATATTTAACCCCTGAAACAGTCTTGACTCATTTGGAGTACCTTCCACCATGTACACTGGTAGCCAAAAGGCCAAACTAGTTGCCCTAATCATTCACATCAACAGTCTTGACGCTTTCAGGTGCATATTTAACCCCTGAAACAGTCTTGACTCATTTGGAGTACCTTCCACCATGTACACTGGAAGCCAAAAGACCAAACTAGTTGCCCTAATCATTCACATCAACAAACTCGACCCTTGCAGGTGCCCATTTAACCCCTGAAACAGTCTTGACTCATTTGGAGTACCTTCCACCATGTACACTGGTAGCCAAAAGGCCAAACTAGTTGCCCTAATCATTCACATAAACAATCTCGACCCTTGCAGGTGCCCATTTAACCCATGAAACAGCCTTGACTCATTTGGAGTACCCTTCACCAAGTTCACTGGTAGCCAAAAGGCCAAACTAGTTGCCCTAATCATTCACATCAACAATCTCGACCCTTGCAGGTGCCCATTTAACCCCTGAACCAGTCTTAACTCATTTGGAGTACCCTTCACCAAGTTCACTGGTAGCCAAAAGACCAAACTAGTTGCCCTAATCATTCACAACAACAATCTCGACCCTTGCAGGTGCCCATTTAATCCCTGAAACAGTCTTAACTCATTTGGAGTACCCTTCACCAAGTTCACTGGTAGCCAAAAGACCAAACTAGTTGCCCTAATCATTCACATCAACAATCTCGACCCTTGCAGGTGCCCATTTAACCCCTGAAACAGTCTTGACTCATTTGGAGTACCTTTAACCATGGACACTGGAAGCCAAAAGGCCAAACTAGTTGCCCTAATCAGTCACATCAACAATCTTGCAGGTGCCAATTTGCCCATGAAACAGTCTTGACTCATTCGGAGTACCCTTCACCATGTTCACTGACACTGGTAGCTAAAAAGCCACACATGTAGTTGCCCTAATCATTCACACCGACAATCTCAACCCTTGCAGGTGCCCATTTAACTCCTGGACGAAAAGAAGCAACTTATGTTAGTCTCTGCTCAAGGAAAAAAGTGTCATGTGAATTTGAATTCAAACACACAACAGGAGACTCCACTGTTCATGCTGTAGAACTATACTATTTGTACACAGCCTTTAACATTGATTAATATTGATTCATAAATACCTTTCCTATTCCTATTGGTGGAGAGCCCGTCACGTGGGGGTGTTTAAATGGTTGATAATGACCAGCTGGACTTTGTTTAAAACCGGTTAGTCTTAGTGCAAGACGTTTCTTTTTACGGGTGATGCGGGCGCTGTCGGTGAGTGGTCGCGCTGTGTGTAAAAGGAAAACAAGAACATCTTGCACCAAGTCTATACGCGCATGAACGAATCCGGAAACTGTCAGAAGTAGGCGTCTCAGTCATAACAGTGCAACACATGGACATACAGAGCTCAAGCACGTCGGAAACGGAAAAGTTTTACACAGTTTCTTACTTTATCAGTCACGCCTTTTTAACCAAATGGCATTTATGAATGGGAACAAAAGAGTAGTGACACATTCTTTAACAGTCGTTTAAAACCTTACAGGGTCATTGCTGTGTGATAAAGGCCCTCACCTTCAGCTTGGGCCTTGATCACGTGGCAAGGACCCTGCTGGTTTTAAACGGCCGTTAAAGAAGTCAACGCTACCCTTTTATTCCCTTAGCATTTAACTCTGTGCAATTCTTGCATTTTGACAAACTCAATCACTTTTTAGTCGTCACTGACCAATGATTCTTAGTTGGTATAACCATGGAGGAAGGAAGAGAAGGAGCTTGAATGACTCGCAAAACCGCAGAGTAACAAAAGAATACCCTGACAATGCCCCTGTCTGACCAGTGGAAAAAGATAGGAGACCTCCAGCTGGACGGCCGATCAACACGCAGGATTAGATCTCTTTGTACAGAACCGGTGGTACCGCCGCTCTGCACCAATGCCTTCGTGTAAAGTTGAATCATTGGAGACAAGAATTGTGAATATACACGTTTTCATTTACCGTTTGTGGTGTTTCACGGAAACATCATGGCATATTTTTACATTTTTTGTGACTTTCCGGTCACTAGCTGTGGTTCAAAATTTGGGTATTAGCCATAGAGCTATAGCACACAAGGGTGGTTGGTATTCAATTGTGTTTTTCGATTTGGTGGGCACAAGTGTACACAATTTTTATCAGGTCTCAAAAAAGTTTTTTCTGTATTATATCCATACGACATACGACACCATAGTTGAGTGAAGAACCAAGTGCGCCGGCGCAAACTCACATACGCCAGGTCGCCCATTGTCTGTATAAGGTATGTTGGTGATTACGAGGTGTCGTTAAACGACTGCGGTACAACGGGTTCGACTTTTGAAGTCCCTTCGTTCGAGCTATTTCTCTTCCTTCCTCCATGGTATAACTATCATTGAGTTAACTGCTACATCTGTGGTTTGAAGGCATTGTACACTATTGGTAATTGTCAACGACCAGCCTTCTCACTTGGTGTATTTCAACATTATATGCATAAAATAACAAACCTGTGAAAATTTGAGCTCAATTGGTCGTGGAAAAACACCCTTGTCACACGAAGCTGTGCGCTTTCAGATGCTTGATTTCGGGACCTCAAAATCTACTCTGAGGTCTCGAAATCAAATTCGTAGAAATTCCTTTCTTTCTCAAAAACTATTTTACTTCAGGGGGAGCCATTTCTCACAATGTTTTATATCAACAGCTACGCATTACTTATCACCAAGAAGGTTTTATGCTGATACATTATTTTGAGTAATTACCAATAGTGTCCACTGCCTTTAAACACCAAAACAAAAAAATCACAAAAAAGTAAACAACAAAATGTGTACCCCTGATTGTGGGTGTGCACATAAGCAACGCACAATATCTTGGTACCTCTGCTGTCACCACCATCTGACTTGATACCTACGTTCAGTATGACTAACCAACATGCAGCAGACTAACCAACATGCAGCTTCGTGTGACAAGGGTGTTTTTTCTTTCATTATTATCTTGCAACTTCTGAAACTAATGTATCACACACACTGACGAACAGGTAGAGGTAGACAGTGTACTTGGCCAAATTCCATGACCCCGAGAGTCGCAGGGCAACAAGTCTCCCCTCTAACCACACCAGGTGCTGCTGTAATAGTTGAGTAACTTGCATTAGACAGAGACCAAAGGTGAAATAAGACAGAGGGTGACACCAGAGGATGTCCCTTCCACTCAGCTCGGGAAATGACTAAGGACCCGTAAACTACAGATATCGAGGAGGGGGAAGGGGGATACCTCTGGCGAAATGACTGACCCCTCAATGACTAACCACCAAAAAGGAATGTATACGACTATACATGTACATGTACATATCAAAGTCTTACATGTATATAGCACACCGATCTACCAAACAATGTACTCAAGGCGCTGAGTAATACAAACTTTCAGAAAGATAGGTTATTGCAGTGATGGATTCTGAGACCCTATTATGTAGCACAAACCTCTTGTAAGGGTTTACAAGGTGCTACGGTGCATGAAGCAGCCACAACCAAGAACACCGGGGCGAACACCTTCTCTTTTTGATAAGTTCACTGGGTTCTTTTACATGCGTTACACAACACATGGGACCAACGGCTTTACGTCCCATCCGAAGGACGAAGCAATCATAAAGTGTCTTGCTTAAGGACACAAGTGTCACGGCTGGGGATTCAAACCCACACTCTGCTGATCAGAAACACCAGAGTTTGAATTCTGTGCTCTTAACGGATTGGCCACAACACTTCCACAACTACATGTACATGTAGTTATACATTGTAGGACAACTTTCGATCCGTAATTAGGCAGATATTTGCTAACATTAAAGGTATTATACAGTAAAGTCGTTGGAAACAGTCTTAATGTTTTGTGTGTAAAACCCTATACATGAAAGAACAAATCTGTGAAAATTTAGGCTTAATCTGTTGTGCGAGTCAAAAGAAATATAGTGAAAGACCATACATGTACATTTTCAGCATGTAAACACACTGTCCTTACGTTTGGTTGTACCAACCGAAACGTCACAATTCACAATGTTTTAGTATCTGATACACATTAAAGTTGCAGCCCTTAAAACTAAAATTGCTGCCATAATATTTATGACATCATTGGCCCTGTAAGACCATAGTGCTGCTATCGACATGTCTCTTGCTTAAGGATATAAGTGTCACGACAGGGACTCGAACCCATACTCTGCTGATCAGCAACACTAAAGCTTAAGTCCAATGATCTTAACTGCTCGGCCATGAAATGCTATCAAATCAGCATGCCATCTTCAGGCAATGGGTTAAAATGTTTTATTATACACAGCACACACACACAGATTCTTGTCATTCGAATGTGGTTTTAGAAATTTCAGAGGGTCAAATTTCCATGTCTTTTTTTGTGTTGATTGTGAACACGAAGAATCTATGTGAGTCACATCAAATAAATGTTGAATGCATTTAGTTCATGCAATATCCAAGAACATAACATCTCAGTGAAATCTGGCTGTTCCATTCTCGGTGAAACGGAATAGCCCCCTGGAAAAAAAGCTTTGTCAGATGAAGAGTATCTCGTTTACGGTTTTGTGAGAATCCTAGCACATGTGAAAACCAGCCACTACTGGATTCAATGACTTTAAAGGAACACGTTGCCCTGGATCAGTCGAGTTGGTCTTTGGAAAGCGTTTGTAACCGTTTGTTATAAAATGCATATGGTTAGAAAGATGTTTTAAAAGTAGAATATGATCCACACAAATTTGCCTCAAAATGGCATGAATTTCCTTTTACTTTGCAAACTATGGACTCCCATAAATGGCTGACCGCGTTAGTCGAAGTGGTTAAAAGAAAAGCACGCAAATTTGAGTGATACTTGTGTGGATCATTATATTCTACTTTTAAAATATCTTTCTAATCATATGCATTTTATAACAAACAGTTAAAAACGCTTTTCAAAGACCAACTTGTCCGATCCAAGGCAACGTGTTCCTTTAATATCTCTTTTAGAATGAAGCTCAAGATAGGCACTCTGGAATTATAGAAATACGACATGTGAAAACCAGGGATTATGTGATTCAGTAACTTTAAAGGCAGTGGACACTTTTGGGAATTACTCAAAATAATTTTAAGCACAAAACCTTACTTGGTAATGAGTAATGTGGAGAGAGGTTGATAGTAAAAAACAATTGTGAGAAACGGCTCCCTTTGAAATGGCCTAGTTTTCGAGAAAGAAGTAATTCTCACAGAATTTGATTTCAAGACCTAAGATTTAGAACTTGAGGTCTCGAAATCAAGCATCCAAAAGCGCACGACTTCGTGTGACAAGGGTGTTTTTTCTTGGTTTGTTATTTTATGCATGTTGAGATACACTAAGCGAGAAGACTGGTCTTTGACATTTACCAATAATGTCCAGTGTCTTTATGTGTGTTGTTTTATAACGCACAGAACCCAGTGCACTTATCGTAAAGAGAAAGGCTTCACCCTGTTGTTCCTGGTCTGATCGGCAGCAAATTGCGCAACAGCACCTTGTAAAACATTACATGGTGCTATAAAAGGATTAGGTCTCATAATTCAAATGTAGTCCCACATCTCGCATGAAACACTATATGTTACAGCGCCAGGAGTGCAACTGAGTGACAGATACGCGTGCTATAAGAAGCCATTAATATTTATTATTATTATTTATATCAGGCTTCCAGAGGCAAAAAAAAAATCAGCGTATTGAATGCTCTGTCAGTAAAAGTTCCCAGATGGCGGGCATTTTAACACTTGCACGCGCATCACACGCGGCGATTGATGCAACGCTCACCATGTTGGGTAAGTTAGATTTACGTGTATTAACGCCGCGTCACCTAAAATGCGCACTTTTACTGCATAATGCACAGCATAGAGTTATATATTAAACGCACAGTGAAATGGCCCACAGTATGGCGCATTCAAGATTTTCAATAGCATTGAAATAGAAAAAAAACCATAATAAAATTTAATTGAAAATCTGGAATCAGGTGAGCTAAAAATAGTGTTGCTTTGATCAAGTCCTCAGCCTGATATAAATATTAATAATAATATTGGATTGCTTTTTTCGGGGGATACAAGAATATATTGCACTCGCTATGACAATATATTCCTGTATCCCCCTCAAAGCCATCCAATATTATATAATTATTAATAGTACTAATAATAATAATAATAATAGTAAAAGAGTATTAATATAGCGCTATATGCCAGGCCTGAAGGCGCTTTCCACTAAAATATAATATTTTAAAAACAACACTAACTAAAGAAAAGGCAATCTAAAAACCACAAAAAGGGTAAAAAATTTTAACTTAACAAAACCACCAGGAGCAAACCATGATTAAAAAAATACTACTTAAAAATACTATAACCTCTTCAAGATAGGCACTCTGGTATCCTAGAATAAATGACATGTGAAAACCAGTCATTATGTGATCCATTGACTTAATATACTTTTGAGAATGATCTCAAGATATATAATAACTTTTTCGATTTATATAGCGCCTAATAATTAACACTTAATTCTCTAAGCGCTTTACATTAGTGCCCTGGTCATAGGGCCAATAACATCCCTTTTTAATGTGTCTCAGCTCCCTTGGGAGTATACAACCTGGGCAAAAGTTTATATCGCTCCAAAGGCTTTTTCATTCACAATATCAACCTCTACCCTCGCAGATACCCATTTATACCCCTGGGTGAAGAGAAGCAATTATAGTAAAGTATCTTGCTCAAGGACACAAGTGTCACGACCGGGATTCAAACCCACACTCTGGTGAAAACGCACCAGAACTTGAATTCGATGCTCTTAACCACTCGGCCATGACACTCTACAAGATATAGGAACTCTGGTAACATAAAAATAACGACGGCATTAATATGTATGTCGCAGGAAAATGACGTCGTTCACGCATTGTTACCTTGCCCTTGGTGTACCACCTACATGTAACAACCTGGGTAACGTTATTGTCAAGGTCGCTCTTTCCCTACCAGCACGATAGTGTACCAGCACTATAGTGTACTCAATCCGAACATTACGTCAAGGCTGTGGATACAATGCATGGGAGGTAACGTGGTTTTTAAACGCAAGGCTGACTACAATGTACAACAATGTAAAGCAAGCTTCATATTCTGATTAGCAGTTTATACAATAAAATTCGTAGATAACTTCCCCCCCCCCCCCAACCAAACAAAAACCTGAAGTGATGTCTGATATCAATCCAAGTGAAAATCACCAGTCTTGGTACATGTTAGTATTGAAATTGTACATTTAAAGGCATTGGACACGTTTAGTGTATCGCTGCATTTGGGCATTGTTAAGGCCCGGTCCCACTGCAGCGATAACTAAAACGATAACGACCACGACGCAAAGAGAACGCATTCTATTGGTCGAATTGCTCCACGCAGAAAACGCACGTGCTCTTTCAACCAATTGGATGCGTTCTCTTTGCGTAGTTACGTGCATAAGGCCAACGGCAATAATAATATATAGCACTTATAGAGCTGAACTTATATACATTACTACACCTGTACCACCTTTTGTAAAATGTCCACATGTTAGTTTTGCTGTATATCTACATAACGGGTTAAAACAATCAAACGGATCCAAAAACCAAAGGTATCCAACGGCTCTTGACAGCCAACATCATCCCTTTAGTGAACACCTTGTCCGCTCATGATTATTTTTATGAATATCATTTTGCATTGATCCAGGTATGTTTTAAAATATGAATGTTTTGTTCAAAACCTTATATCTTTTAAATATTTGTAGTAGTATCAATTCCATCCTCAGGTTTAAAATTTTCCAAATCCATAAAAAAAAACCCAGCTCTATTGGACTAAAGGCATCTTCATTAAAGTTGAACACTGTTCTTGGTCGTACCATTTATTATTTTGCTTCCCCGCAAGAAGGATGATCATAACTGAGTGCCGAATAGGAGTAAATGATAGTTGCCCTTGCGTACCAATATTACAGATGGTAAATTAAGGCAGTGCCTGGAGTTATACTGCAGACCTGCTGTGGTGAATGGAGAATCTCCAACAGATAGAGATATATAGAAAGCAGAACTAAATAGGAAGTCTGTGGAATGGCCAGGAGAATAAATTATTATGTTTGTGGTGGTGATGTACAATCAGAACCCAACCCCCGATCTCTTCTGTCAGGCATGCAACTGCCTGCTGAAAAAAAAAGAGGAAAATTCAAAGGCACAACGCAAGTGTGGAGCGAGGCAGCCGAAACTCCAAGGGAAACGATACCAACAATGGTACCCTAGAAAATGTTGAGGTTTATTGTGCTCTTAGGTGCATTGTTAGCATGTACTAGGCTTATTTTACATGATTGTAGTTTGCCAGGCATATATTAGGCTAAAACAAAAAAATCTGAAAAAAAAAGAAGTAAGTTGTATGCCTGTTCTGTAAAAGCACGGTTTGCTGTTTTTCATAATTAATTTGTTCAGGGGATGAAACAAGGGTTTTGCAGCAATTGCTCCATGCTTTCGAACCAAGGTTGCAGTTCCTTACTTAGGGACAATTTTATGTGGGCACATGGGGGGGGGGGGGGGTGCACCCTTACTTTTAAATGAAAACTGTAGCTTCCTATTGAATTTCTTTTAAAGGGAAGGTATGCGCTTGGAAAATGAATGGCAATAAAAACTAACTTGGTTCTATAAGCACAGCAGCTTTCATAAAGTACATGTATATTGAGAAACATTTCACTTTGAAGTAATCCATTTATTGCAAAGATATGCCTATAAGTTTTTATGCCACAACATTTCAATCTGAGAGTATTCCTATTCATGATATTTATAGGGATTATATCTTCCTCTTGAATATATTTGCTCTGGATTTTACGTGATATCCAACAAAACCCAAACACTACCACCTTGGAAATTAAATTTGTACAGGTTAGTTTTTATTGTATGTACGTATGTATGAGATCTCCATTTATAAAGAATTGAAACATCCGAACGGTTCCAAAATCAGACTACAGGTAGAAAGAATATCATGCTTGACCCCTGTACACACATCTTTTGCTATTCAAAATATAATAATAATAAAAGTAATTGCACAGAAATCAAACACCTTATAGTATTTGTTCTCTGTCTATCAGAATATGAAATGCGTTCGGAGTACCATTGGGAAGTCAGAATTATGCAGACAGCATGCACAGATTTCACACCACTTTCAATACTTAGAGGCCTACATATAGACGATGTGACCTATGTTTACATTCAAACAGCCCTGTTGACAAAACACTATATACGTCATGTTTCGCCGGGCAAAGAGTTGCGTATAGTCATAGTAAGATTGCGTACACTTTCTAGCTGGCTGCCAAAACACAAAGGTTTTGCCCGGCGGTATGCGCGCGAATCATGTTATGGTTTTCGTGTGACGTCAGAGGTGATATCGTCTATACCAAGCTCTTTACAAATTGTGACTATTTGTTTTGATTGCTACTTTTGTTCCAATTGTTAAACGGCCAATTCAAGGCAGATGTACGACCTGTTACGATAGCAAAAGAACTATTTCTTATCACACAAACGAAGAGAGAGAAGAGAGAGATAAATACATATTCATAAAAACCCCAGACAGTTTCGCTTCTCCTATTGGTGGAGAGCGCGTCATGTTGGGGTGTTTAAACTGTTGATAGTGACCAGCTGGAGCTGTTTATAACCGGATGGCTTCACGTGTCAGGCGCGCGCGTACACCAATACTACCACGCGGAACGCGCAATTCATAGCTATTAGTAACAGCGCGTAATCTATTTCTAAGCGCCTGCGCGTACTCTATCTCTAAGCGCGCGCATACACACAACCCATGCGCTTCAAACAGAATTTTAATTGTCAAAGTGTCTATAATTTGATTTTTCACTTATATTTAACAAACAGGCATTTATAAATGTGAATAAAAGAGTAGCGACTCGTTTTTAAACGTTCTTTATAAATTAGCAGGATCGTTACTGGCAATTATCACAATGCAAAACCCCGTCGATTTTAAACGGCCGTTAAAGAACTCGTCGCTACCCTTTTATTCCCTTATTAAATTTAGCTCCAGGAACTAGTGCACTATTTTGACTGTCTGAACAGCTTGATTTTTTGGAAGGCCAAAGCGAGAGGCAAAGACTTGAGCATCTTGACAAGGTTGTTTCTTTAATACATCGCTCTTTATCTCTTCTCCTCTTTCTGGCTGGATCATCTACTTCAAGTTTGCCTGTCTGGAGCGCGGCCAGCCAGAATAAAAAATTAGTTCGCGGTACCGTGAAGAAGTCTGAACCATGCAGACAGCATGCATAGATTTCACACCACTTTCAATACTTGTGTCGGCCAACAAAGCTCTTACCAAATTGTGACTATTTGATCGCTACGTTTGTTCCGATTGTTATATGGCAAATTTAAGGGCGAATGGGAGATATATGACCTGATACGATAGGAGAACTCTTTTACTTGCCCAACTGTAAACATTATTTTTTGTTTTTGAATGAAATAAACCAATAGTAACAACAATAATACTTATATTAAAAGAAGTCACTTCGAACCCCCCCCCCCCCCAAAAAAAAAAAAAGTATAAAGATTGTTCCATATTGCAGCTCCATGGGTTTTCATTCAACTTTAAATATCTTCTTTGTGTGTAGCATTCTGTACACTACATCCCGCCCCCTTTAAAACCATGCCCACCCCCTTTAGATGACCACTTATCTTAACAACCAAAATAAATACAAAAATAAACAGGGGGGGGGGGGGGGAGGTGACACACACACACACACCCCAAACAAATAGTGTTAAATAACCTTGTCTTCAAACCTAAAATAGCATCAAAAATGTTTTATTGTTTATTCACCTGTTCATTACACAACACCAAAAAGAAACAATTCTGTCTACCACGATCCTTTTTAAATATTCAAAAGCAAACATTGGTGGGAAAAAAAAAATTCCCACTGAAGTTTATTGATATTTCAACGTCAACATCAGCGTTTACATCCAAGAAACAATTAACAGCCCAATCCCACTTTTAAAGTCATTAATTATAAGACATTAACACAAGCAATATGGTTCCTAAACTACTAAAAATAAACATGGTATAAAAAAGTATCGCCCTCAAATTACAGATTTTTCTTCCCGTTTCCTCCTTTCTTGAGTACCACAATTATACTAGCTTATGTCATGCGCATTTACTTCCATCTATAAATCCATAGCTATTAATCAAATATTTACATTAGCAAATTACGTTGGTGTATTTTTTTTCTTACTTTTTTTTTTTCGCCATCTGAAAGAGACAGGTTTTTTATTCCAAATCATTGTCTGGGATCTCCATTGATTTACACAAGCAATGTCAGACAAAACATTGTCTGCTGGAGGGCCACCACAAAACTAATGCTTGTTTCTTGTAAAAAAAGCAGAGCTGGATCTTTTAAAGGAACACGTTGCCTTGGATCAGACGAGTTGGTCAAAACAAAAGCGTTTGTAACCGTTTTGTATATAATGCATATGGTTGGAAAGATGTTTTAAAAGTAGAATACAATGATCCACACAAGTTTGCCTCGAAATTGCGTGGTTTCCTTCTACTGTGCGAACTAACACGGTCGGCCATTTATGGGAGTCAAAATTTTGACCCCCATAAATGGCCGACGTGTTAGTCGACGAGGTAAAAGGAAAACCACGCAATTTCGAGGCATGTTTGTGTGGATCATTGTATTCTACTTTTACAACATCTTTCTACCCATATGCATTTTATAAAAAACGGTTACAAATGCTTTTCAAAGACCAACTTGACCGATCCAAGGCAACGTGTTCCTTTAAGGACAGCACTTGCTTTGTTGAAAAACCTACACAGTCAATTCTCATAAGCCTTTTTCAGATATGGCGGACACAATGCTACAACACTGTTAAGTTGTGGTAAATTTGTGCGTATTGACCATAGAAATAGAACGTACGTGCTTATTGACTTACTACAGAACAATTATCAGTCGGTATGGTCGGACACACCCAATTATGTATGTTGTTCAGCGAAATGCCCATTTTAGGCGACGCAGCGTTTACACATAAACCTAATGACCACAAACATGGTGAGCGTGGCATCAGTCGCGGCGTGTGACGCGCGCGTATCACGTTCACCATACCTCAAAAAGGCTTATTGAGAACTCAAGCAGGAAACACAGTTCTAATAATGATTTGCTAATCAAAGATGAACAGGGTACCAGTCACAAACAAAGCATCAAATCTAACAGTTATTTTTTTGCTTTCTTCTTTTCCTCTATAAGCTACTTTCACCCTTGCTTAGCATGCCCCTACAGGCTAAATTCCATCCAGTCCTAAAATTTTGCTGAGTACAGAAAATGTTTGCTTAACATATTTTTTACACAAAACCATGCAAACAGACAGACAAAAATAACACAAAAAACTGTTAGGTCGCTGGCTGTCCATTGGTTTTTAAATGAAAGCGGCACACAGTCTAAATTCTGCTTTTAAAATAACATTATTAATTTTATTAATTTTATTATCCTTATAATTATCATCATTATATTTCTGGAGATGAAACTGAGAATGCCTATAAGTGAACTTAATCACCGTATCTCACAAACCTGATAATAATAATGGACACTGAATAAAGCTTAATGATGACACCTGTACACAAGGCTGTAAATTAGAAACACCCGAGTACATACAGATTTGTTATACATGTACCACGGTAACAAACTGTGTGAAGTTTGATTGGTCGAGAACCAATCACGTGACGTGCAACAAAAACGCATGGCTTACGATGCGCGCTACGCGAAATACACAGCACGGCGGGTAACATGAAAAGTGATGTACACCGGTGTACATGTACATCACCTTGATCGTTCCCAGTGTTGGACGATTTCCAGCGCAGTGTACGAAACAACAGCAGTTCGAGGGAACAGTCAGGAATTGTTTCTTGTTCGTCTGCTTATTAAACAATAAATACTCCGTCGTAATAACATTTCAAGATAACAACAGAAGAGAAGAGAAATATTAATATTACCAAGGTACAACAAAACAATTGTTGCACTTTGTGACTGCACCCTCGGCTTCGCTTCGGGTGCCATTTTCCCCCTCAGGTGTACAAAGCGCCGTGGACCCCGTCACAGCGTGCAACAATTGTATTAGGTGATCGTGATCCTATACTTTTCATATACATGTATTGCTCATGGAGACTGGGCTTGCATTTCTCCATGCACAATGTATGAAAAGTATAGAATCACATTCGCATAACTACATGTATGTGAACATCTAGAGTTGAAAGACCTTTCCATGAAAGGTCGCCTCCCATTTGAATCTGCAGCAATTAAAGTGACGAGGCTAAAAGGTTAGGGAAAATGGTGTGTCCCCACCCCTTTTTATGGAGCACCATTACCATGAATGTTTTTTTTTACAGGAAATCTGGCAAAGACAGCAGTGGCAGCATTTTAAAAGTTCTTTTGCATTCTGTTCACAACATAAATTAGGGCTGGCCACCTGCCAAGAGTATGTTGAACAACAGAGGGCCTCCTTCAATGTCTCAGTGGTCACGATGGGTGCACCACAGTTAATAAAATCACTCAGCAACCAATGCAAAGATAGTCAAGAAGATATTTTAAAGTCTCTCAGCCTCTTGAAAACCTATCAAATTATATATTTTCAGACCACTAAATTTTTTACGTTTTTGACAGGTCAGCTGTTTGGAATTTTTGCTAATAACCCCATAAAATACCAACCCCTGAAAATGAGCTCCCCCAATTCAGAGGAAAAATAGAACAAACTTTAAAGCCTAAATTTATCAAATCTCCACAAAACTTGAAACACAAAACCCCCAGGTTGTGACAGGTGCTTGTATTACACAATCTTGTAATTGGCATGACCCCCCGAAACGTTATTATTTAAAAGATCTTGAGGGTCTATATAAAAAAATTCTAAATAAGCTTGGCGCATGAGTTTTTACCTATTGTTGTTTAGCCACAATGAGTTGAAGGCAGTGGACACTATTGGTATTTGTCATAGACTACTCTTCACAGTTGGTGTATCTCAACATACATGTATGCATAAACTAACAAACCTGTGAAAATTTGAGCTCAATCGGTCGTCGAAGTTGCGATATAATAATCAAGGGAACAAAAATCCTTGTCACATGAAGTTGTGTGCTTTCAGATGCTTGATTTTGAGACCTCAAAGTCCAAATCTGAGGTCTCAAAATCAAATTCGTGGAAAATTACTTCTTTCTTGAAAACTACATATTGTATACTTCAGAGGGAGCCGTTTCTCACAATGTTTTATACTATCAACCTCTCCCCATTACTTGTTACCAAGTAAGGTTTTATGATAATAATTATTTTGAGTAATTACCAATAGTGTCGTCCACTGCCTTTAAGGCAGTAAATGAGAGGCATGAGGGCAGATGTCTCTGATGCACCCCTGTGATCCAACTAGCAATAACTAAATTGATCAATTGATTTATCTAGTTTAAGACTCCCTGTTTCTGCTTGAGATGTTTTGTGTCTGTTAAATAAGCCATTTTGTGAGTAACATGTACATTTGAATAATGTCTAGCACAATGACTTTGTTAGTCACAAGTTACTGCGCAAATTTGAATTCGCTCAGACTTAATGAGGCAGTTGCTATAGCACATGATTCGGGCAAGCTTTTGTGAAGTTACATGAGAGATGGCGAACACCCATAAACAGTTTCAGATGAGTGAGTATAGCACATTATGGCCATGATTGGAAAATGTGGCTCCTAAAGTAAGCATCCTTGTCCGAAGTCATAATTTTGTTTCTCTGTCTTTTTCAACAACTTAATTGTATTATATAGCAATCGACATTAAAAAACCAATTGCTACATCTACATATTTCAAGAATATACAAAAGAAATTCAATAAGTATTCAATTAAGATAAAAAATTCACTCTTTATTAAAGGTTATTTTCTCGCTTTAACACTGTCTATACCGTTTGAGGCCACATCAGCTGCTCGGCCATTCCGCGGAGAGAAAGAGAGAAGAGAAAAAAAAAAAAAAAAAAAAAATTGTTGCTTATAATAATGCCTTTTGAGTACATTGAGGTTTTTTTTTCCCCCATGAAAGTTTCAAAGGCATACTACATGTATGGATGTGCATATTTAACAACATGTCAATTATCTCGCCTCTTTTTACACTTTCATACCGCTTTCATGGCAAAACAGCTTACAGCAATACTTGCTTAAAGGCAGTGGACACTATTGGTAATTACTCAAAATAATTATTAGCATTAAAGCCTTTCTTGGTGACAAGTAATGGGGAGAGGTTGGTGGTATAAAACATTGTGAGAAACAGCTCCCTCTGAAGTGCCATAATTTTCGAGAAAGAAGTAATTTTCCACGAATTTGATTTTGAGACCTCAGATTTAGAACTTGAGGTCTCGAAATCAACCATCTAAACGCACACAACTTCGTGTGACAAGGGTGTTTTCTTCTTTCATTATTATCTCGCAACTTTGATGACCGCTTGAGCTCAAATTTTCACAGGTTTGTTATTTTATGCATATGTTGAGATACACCAACTGTGAAGGCTAGTCTTTGACAATTACCAATAGTGTCCACTGCCTTTAAATTCACAACATGAGTTGTTTTCAAGTTTGGCCAATTTGCCCTGGAATAGCTGAGCAGCTAAACCTGTTTCTGAAAGTACAACTCCTTCAGCAGTCACCCCACAACAAGCGAGAATAATTTATGATGCAACGCTAACTGCCTCTGATAGGAAAAGATGATTGAGGGATTCGGGCGGGCACACATGAAAAATGACTTTCAATTAATGAGTTTATTAGTGTGTGTCAACAGGATTGACTGGCCAATAACTCCATACTAGAAGGCCATGTCATTAGCTGAGGGGAAAAGAGAGAGGGATATGGGGGGGGGGGGGGCTGGTTGGTATTGATTAGTCTATGATTTATGTTGTCTAGGAGTAGGAGAACAGCACAATAGCATCAGCGATCAATTTCATGGCTCTGCTTCACCATAAGCACAAAGAGTCTGTGCTGGGCCCAATTTCATAGAGCTGCTAAGCACGCAAATTTGCTTAGCATGAAATTTCTTCTTTAAAAAAAAAATAAGCAGAATTACCGACCAAATTCTCATTTCTTGTGTATCACTTATTCCTGGTGTTCAGCTATTGTTTGCTTATGTGCCTAGTTTTGTGCACAAAGACATGGGTAAATCATGTTCCTTTTCACTCTTCATGGAAATTAAATGTTTTCCTCAACGACTTACACAATTTCCTTGCCAGGACATCATAATATACTAGAGTAGATCACTGACCACAAATATTTACAACATAATACATGTAGGAACCAAATCATCTTGAAAAAGGTGCTTGTCTTATTTTAAAGGCGAGTTAGGGGTCAAAGACTGCAGAAACTGCATAAAAGTCGCTAAAATGCGTTACATCGGCAGGGTATTTTGTCAGAATTTCAGTATTTTACTTTATATGCTTAATTTAAAAAATTTATCAAGCATGTAGTCCGTTGTTTTATCAAGCAGCAATATCAAGGAAATTTCATAGATTGTCGAGGAAGACATTCAATTCTCATAAAAAGTGAAAGGAAAACGATTTTCGCGTGTCTTTACACCGCAGCAGTGGTGCGCCGTGCCCATGGCAGCGCACAGCACTTGCGCGCCTGGATTGGTCTACATGTACATGTATACCCATGAATGGGAATCTAGAGTTTGTGGCTTGAATTTTACACTGGACCAGTGGCAATAGGCCAGTGGTTTTAGGGTCGGGCAATAGGCCAGTGGTTTAGGGGTCGGGCCAATAAACCAATGACCGCACGAATCCAGCGGTCTTGTGTTTTTCAATTAAATAATAATAATACATGTAAATTTACCACACTGTGTAGTGTCTTGAAACAAAAAAGTCATGTTTATTTGTTGACTTTGAGTTTGATTAACACCTTTCAGTTGTATTGACTAATGAAGTAAACTTAATGGTTTACCCTCGGTCTGCCCTGGGAAATAGCTAACCCTGCTCTGGAGCAAGTGGTAAAAACCCTGGGGTTTTGTTGAAACTAGCAGCAAAAACCCAGTGGATGGGACATATGACGCTTTGCACGCACGTCACACGCGGCGACTGTGCCACGCGCCCCGCTTTGGTGGTCAATAGGTTTGTGTGTAAATGCTGAGTTGTCTAAAATGCGCACTAAATATCGCACAGAGTGACATTGCCACCATTATTCTAATGATAACGTCAGGTGAATAGATCCTTCCCATGAAATATGAAAATTGCACATAGCGCGTGCGCACTAACGTTTTGGTTGGCAAAATAAAGGAACATCGCGTTGTTTTGTACACGGCTAATGGGTGCAGACGTAGACGCGATTGCGCGTCTGCTTAGTGCACAACTCTATGGCGTTTGCCAACCAACAGGGTATGTACGCATGCGTGAATGTAATTAGCATATTTCATGGGAAGGGTCCATTGGGAATAGGCAGGGACAGTGTGAAAGTGCGCCGGGGTAATCATGGGGTAAAACAAATCGCAGGGCCTCCTCTAGGTTGCATTCACCGTTGATAGGAGATAGAGTGTGAAAAGAGCTGTACATGTAGGGGGAAAGAGAATCAAGGAAGGGGTGTAGGTGCAATAGACCTTTATCATGCTGGCTCCATCTTGGTCATGTTCCTCGTATCTCGAATAACACTAATGAAAACTAATCATAATTTTGCAAATAGGAACCAGACTATTTTGTTCTTCCAGCCTCGGTTTGGTATCATTGATATCATTGGGAGAAATTCAAGTTGGCTGCACCATGATAAAGGTCTATAGGGGAGAGGGTCAAAGCCTACTGTCTTAATGTAAAAGAGTGAAAAGAAACACTCTTTGAAGAGCCATATGAAGGACAACTCTTTTTCAAGTGGTCTTCCACTCTTTTAGCTTTTGCATCTTTTTGAGTGATTTTTCACTCTGACCTGGAGTTTCACTCCAGGTCAGAGTGAAAAATCACTCAGGTCAGAGTGAAAAATCACTCAAAAAGATGCAAAAGGGGTTTCACCCCTCTAGAAGAGTGAAATAACCACCACTCTTTTTGAAGAGCCATATGGAGGACATTTCGAATTGTAAAGAGTGGTGTTTTTCACTCTTTTACATTTAAAAGGAGAGACTACTACATTCCTATTTTATTGCTATTGAAGATTCGTCTTTAACACAAGGTAATGACTCCTTCATCACAGTCTATGCCTCAATGCAGACATGACCAATTTGGAAGTGATCTGTTGTAGGTAAGTGTACTTTTTTCAAGTAACATCAGCTGTTGCCAATTAAATACATCAATAATTTTGTATGTCAACTCTCCAAGGACGAACATTTGTGCATCGTCCCCTGATGTTACAATCCGGCAACATGCTTGTTCGGCAAAAAAAACAAAAACACCATAAAAAAAAAACGAAGAAAAAACCCCCGCTTGTTTACAACATTGAAAACGTTCTTTGCTGTTTATGCCGGACATGTTCTTGAAAGGAACATTTTTAACTTGAACACTTTCTAAAGAAAGCTGCCCGTGCAGAATGTCAAAACTCCTGACAAGCTGAGGCTTTCAGGGCAACTGTACCACACTAACGTTTTGGGCAGTTTCCTTGCTGTAACTACTCATGTGAAATCAGCCATATCCCCTTTAAAAAATTTAACTGAGGAATGCACTTTTAGAAGGTGGTTCACCTACAGAATATGCAGGCAAAGTTCGTTGTTATTGATCTACACGCGCAATGTTGTTGTTTTTCTTTCAATACGACAGTTTGGACTGATGGATCTTTGCTCCATTACAATTAAAGACGCATTTTGTGTTACAGTATACATGATTTGTTCTGGGATTCACATCCACTCTGGGATGATGTTTGCCGAATGTGAGAAATCCTGAAAAGGCTAGCACTGTAGCAGGCACACTTTAAAGGCAGTGGACACTTTTGGTATTGTGAGAAACAGCTCCCTCTGAAGTGACATGGTTTTCAAGAAAGAGGTAATTTTCCACAAATTTGATTTCAAGACTCAGATTTAGAATTGGAGGTCTCAAAATCAAGCATCTGAAAGCACACAATTTTGTGTGACCATAATGTTTTATCGAGATTCAGAAACGCAATGCATTGTGGGAAGGAATATGGGGCGGTTTCTATGCAGTTTCTACGACTTGCACACGCAACGCCTAGATACCTTTGTGTGGGTTCAACAGCGCCCTCTCTTGATATTTTGCAATTCGCGATAAACCTTTTGCTGGACAAGGGTGTTTTTTTCTTTCATTAATAACTCGCAACTTTCGAAGACTGATTGAGCTCAAATTTTCACAGGTTTGTTTTATGCATTTTATGCTTCTGTTGAGATACACCAACTGTGAAGACTAGTCTTTGACAGTTACCATTCCAGTGTCTTTAAAAGTAATAAAACCTCGACAGCACACATAGCCAAAAATGTCTTGGTTTACTTGCATTAAAAACTCTCTCTCTCAAACACCCGGCTCAGTTAACTCTGTCTAGGTTACTCGATCTACTCGGTACGACACATTGACAAAATTTTGAGAAAATGTCACACAGTCATATCAACAACAGAATACAGACAGTCATGTCAACAAGAGAGAGGGAGGGGAGGGTGGATTGACTTCGTTACAAAATCCACTTTAACTTCAGAATGATACAATGAAAAAGCGCAAACTTTGCCGTAGGTTTAAACGCTGTGACTGCATTCTGATGAATGAGATGTACTTTATGGATGGTCAGCATCCCTTTTAAGTTTGCAAACTAGGTCACGTTT
Organism: Asterias amurensis; assembly: GCF_032118995.1. Taxonomy (NCBI): domain Eukaryota; kingdom Metazoa; phylum Echinodermata; class Asteroidea; order Forcipulatida; family Asteriidae; genus Asterias; species Asterias amurensis. The sequence continues at coordinate 7,214,106 of NC_092650.1, read as the reverse complement.
GGGTGATTGTAAAAGTACATTGCTACACTGACTGAATTGAAGGGCGATGCAGGGTAGGGCCTGCTCAACATGCGTACCAACCATTGTTGCCGCATAGACTAAACAATCTGATGTACAGTGTGGAAAAATCTCAGAATTTATGTTTCCAGTAGAAAAATCTCAGAATTTATGTTTCCAAGAAAGTACATGTAAACTCTTTTGATTCTTGATTATAAAAGTTATTAAAAGTGCAGTGGGACTTTTGACATTGTAAATATGCATCATTGCAGAGCTGGTTAACATTATACAATCAAATAGTCTTAGCGTATAAAGTCGCTTTGCAGCTAGAGTTGGGGTTACCAGCTGCATTCCCAAAGCATAACATTGCAGGGAACCGCCATGTTTGAATAAAGGGTTTCCTTTAAAGGGTCATGTTGCCTTCGGATTTGTCGCTTTGGGCTATTCAAATTGTTTGTTATGAAATGAATATTGATGGAGAGGTGTTATAAGGGCAGTGGACACTTTTGGTAATTACTCAAAATAATTATTAGCATAAAAACTTGCGTGTTAAACGAGTAATGGAGAACTGTTGATGGTATAAAACATCTTGAGAAACAGCTCCCTCGGAAGTAAAGTAGTTTTCCTAAAATTTGATTTCGAGACCTCAGAATTAGATTTTGAGGTCCCGAAAATCAAGCATTTGAAAGCACACAACTTTGTGTGACAAGGGGTTTTTTCCCTTTAATTATTATCTTGCAACTTCATAGACCGATTGAGCTCAAAGTTTCACATACTTTGTTATTTTCTACATGTGTTGAGATACACCAAGTGAGAAGACTGGTCTTTGACAATAACCAATAGTGTCCAGTGTTTTTAAAGTGTTTGTTATGAAGTGAATATTGTTTGAGAGGTGTTTTAAGATGAATATAATGATCCACACAAATATCACTGAAATTTTGATGAGTCAAATTTTTAAAATTTATTTGTTTATTATTTTTGTGGGCTACAATTATATTTTCCAGAGGACGTTGCCACCTACTCCTAGGGCTGAAACAGGGTTACCCCTTTCACAGTTCATCTGAATGTAGGCTTGGGTATCATCAATTCAAAGCCTGGTCGGTAGAGCAGAAAGCACTACCTCCCCAATTTTAAACGGTTAATTGTACAAAATTATCTCTTTTTTTCTCTCAGCAAAAGATCTTTTACAAAGCGTAGCACACTTCCGTATCCACTTTTGTATCCTCTCAACCATTTTGAAGTAAAAATGTACCCAAACAAGTTGACTCCCAGATTGTGGATATCCCGTAGTGTGCGGAGGTACATTCCGTAATGTGCCATAGGTCTATAACTCAAAATAGAATTACAGCCTAGCTACAAGCAAAATACCCATCAACTAGTTTTAACGATTCATGTATACATTTTCCCCTTATTCCTTCAGCATTTTTAGTTAAGGCAAAAAAAGAAAGAAAAAAAACCCCATAAACACAAATCAAATAAAAGTGTTTGCATTTTGTTTTAAACAAAATACATAGTAATCTGTCCCCAATGTGGGCGAATAAAAAAATGTGACCTACCCATTTACTTTGAAGCCAATGAGATACAAAATTGATCGATGCCGGAAAAATTAGCCAAACGACAGTACATATTTTCCCTAAATTATCCGTACTTAAAGACAGTGGACACTATTGGTAATTGTCAAAGACCAGTCTTCTTACTTGGTGTATCTCAACATATGCATAAAATAACAAACGTGTGAAAATTTGAGCTCAATCGGTCGTCGAATTTGCGAGATAATAATGAAAGAAAAAACACACGTTGTCACACGAAGTTGTGTGCTTTCTGATGCTTGATTTCGAGACCTCAAATTTTAAACTTGAGGTCTCGAAATCAATTTGGTGGAAAATTACTTCCTTCTCGAAAACTACGTCACTTCAGAGGGAGCTGTTTCTCACAATGTTTTATACCATCAACCTCTCCACATTACTCGTAGTCAAGAAAGGTTTTATGATGATAATTATTTTGAGTAATTACAAATAGTGTCCACTGCCTTTAAATGCATGCATACTTTGGGGAGAGTTTAAAGACATTTTCTGTGATTGGTCTTCCAATGCAAACTTTACAGATGAAAGTTAATATTATTTTATGAGGGTTGTTTTGCTTCTTTTACAATACTACTAGACTACTACTAAAAATAACAAAGTCTTTATACAAGTAGCGTATTTTCACAATAATGTATCCATGCGCCTTACATAAGGGCTAATATAACATTCCTAATATAACATTCCTAATATAACATACCTAATATAACATTCCTAATATAACATTCCTAATATAACATTCCTGTAAATCCGTAGGTCTTGTGTGTTGTGTAATGCACGTAAAAGAACCCAGTGCGCTTAACAAAAAGAGAAGGGGTTCGCCCCGGTGTTCCTGGTTTGATGGCTGCATAGTGTGCCAAAGCACCTTGTAAACAATTTCATAGCACTTTAAAAAAGAAAAAGGTCTCTTGCTTCAAAAACATAGCTGAACATACCTTGCAGGACAAAATAATACAATTAGGATGTAACCTTTAAAGTCTGGTGGTTTTGAAGACTGTGTATCTTCCATCTGCCAAATAACTTCTCAAGTTTCTAGACACTAAAATACAAAAGTTCCGAGGATAATTTGGGTCACAGACAACACAGCTTAAGGTCGTGGAGTGATTTTTAGCTGTTTCGTAGCGCAGCGCAGCGAAACAGCTCTTGTTTTTGTTAAAGTTTGTTTTACGTATATTTTTTTTTTTATTTGTCATCTTCAGAAAAATTTCATGTAAGTGCTGATTTGCAAGGTTCCCAAAGAGCAATTGCAATGAAACTTTCAGGGATGAAAGGTATTGGTGCAATGATCATTGCAAAACAAGGATGTCATTATGACACAATCAGAAGTCACGTGACGTCATCTTAAAGGTGTTGTATTTTAAATGTTTGAAAATTTATAACAAATCAGCCACAAGAGACCATAGGTTTCTGTTTGCGGGATTGGGGAGGGATAAATTAGGTCTTCGTTTTGTTTCGTGTGCGTGACCTCACATGACCTCTACTTCCGGTCGAAACCAGAAGTGGCCCTCTAATTCAAAATTGGCAAAAGATATGAAGTTGCTTTTAACGATGTTAGTGCCTGGCAAGGGTGGGCAGTTAAAAAAAAATACCAATGACGTCACAAAATGCAACAGCGCCCTCTAGCGGCAGGTTGAAAACTCGTCAAAATGAACTTTTTGAAGATGTGTGTGGTGAAGTTTTTTGTAATCACTTCAAATTTTACACACACGTTAACTGTCAGGCAGCCATCATATGTGTGAAGTTTCAGATCAATGACGTCATTGGGGGTCACGTGACGCGGCCTTAAAGGTGCACTTTTTGAACTAATATAACTCCCGAAGTAATTATGCGATTATGTTGAAACTTGGTAGGTTGTTGGATATTGACAAGTTCTTGTGAATTGTGAAACGACGTCATGATGACATCATCACATAATTTTTTATGATATTTTAAATTTTTGCACCTTTAAGTCATAAATTGCTATCTGAACTTGGTATAATCAAAATTATTTTTTTTAAATAGGCTGGACTGTCATAACTGCTTTGATGCAAAGAGAATTTCAAATTGAGAGGGACAATTTGAAAATTTTATTAACGAAACAGCTCTGCATTTGTGGACAAATGCAATCATGTCTAGTTTTTGTTAGGTTTTGGTGCACAAGTCAGGTATTCATTACGATATCAGAAGGGATCTCTCCACAGAGATATATCAGCACCCCCCCCCCCCATCTCCAATATCCCCCTGCCCACGCCATCGTTGTCTCTGCATGCAAACGACCGTGTTAACAATTGAAATATCCATGTGGTAGTCTCGTTTTGCCAGATAGTGAGAAGATGTCTGTCGCAATTACCAGACAGAGATGAGGCTGTCCTGGAGAAACTGATGCATAATAATGAAACGATTACCCGCCATGTCTAAAGGACATGCTTACCTTATCAGGATTGGCTCGTAAAAACAAAATTAACGTAAATGTACTCAGCGTGAAGGGGGGTTGGGTTGTCCTTAGGGGAGTGAAGGAAAAAATATATAAAAACTACACAGCCACAGACAAAACAAAGGGAGAAAAGAAAAAATGTGGTAATGACTTTGGCGACACAAAATTGTGATGTCTACGTCACCTAGGGCTGATAATGCACTGTAACACTGACAATGTGAAATATCAAATTGGGCACGGGGGAAAAAAAATCACATTTTCTTTTGATTTGATTCGATTTTTATAAATATATAGGGGGTGCTAGTTTTTTTTTGTTCCCCTCGCTTGGGAGAATTTGAATGGATGCTGTGGTGGCTGATAATGGAAGACTGACGGGGAGTAGAGATGGCTAGGGCGGGCTCAGGGTGGGATACAGACACCCACCCCCCCCCTCCCTGGAGCCCGAGGGGAGGGGAGGTTGGCAAGAGCAGGGGATGGTATGAATGGAAGTAAAGATTGTGTGGCGAGGCAAGATTTATGTGAAATGACGTGCATTACAAAGTGGGCAGAAATTGGCTCCACAGCTCCGTAGAGCAAACTTCTTTGTGTACAGTGTAAGCAAATTATGCATTTTGATCAGGACATGGTGGTCCAATGGAACAGTTTCCTCTACTAGGCAATGGGAGACTCATGAAACGCTGGCAGCAGCAGACGAAACGGTCCTTTTTTTGCAGCTCTGAGCATGCGCTCACATGCTCAGTATTGCGCACGAGGGTCTGAGCATGCGCGGAACTGTGAAAAAAGGACCGTCCAAAAGTCTTCCTTTGGAAAAGAGAGAGAGAGAGGGTGAGAGAAAGGTTGTAAAAGTTTTTTTTATTCAATTCAATTCAACTCAAGAACTATTTCCATCATGCAAAACTGGAACATATTCTCAGCACAAGAGAAGTACATGTACGTATGCAAATCAAAGAGAAGGGTTTCTTTACTTGTGGAAACCGACTTCACACGACTGACTTTTAATAAAAATTTGAATTCAGATTACAAGTCTGAAAATTCTCATCCGTGCATCAACAACAGAGCAAGAAGACGATGGTGTTCCAATGTAGCACTATCCTCCTGTGACATAACCACCAGAGCAATGTTTGTCATGCCGTCAATAGTTCGGACATTTACTCATGATACAACAATCGATGGCAATAAGCAGCATGACCCCTGGCAGACCCCCATTACGCGACACAATTTACACCAATACTAACTTCATATAGCACAGGGGGATGGTATTTGGTCCTTGGTAAAAAAAGGACGATTTTAACAAGTACATAGGTTGACCTTAAACATGTCTACACATGGTGTAGGCTTTATTTTGAATTTTAGGCTGTAATAACAGTTTTTTTGGGGGGGGGCTGGTTTCTCAAAAAAAAAAAAACATAAACCAGAACTCAGATGAAAGTAGGAAGAATGTCATGTCCGACTGCATCACATCTGTCACAAACCTGGGAAAATATGGACTTGATTTGTCATCGAAGTTGAAGGAAAAAAAAAGAAGAAAAAAAGGGGAAAAAACACCAACATTTAATGTCGTGTTTTCAGGTTCGTTTCTCAGATTAAATTTTCCGATTGAAAAGCTACCTCTTTCTCCAAAACAAACTTCAAAGGGTGTCATTTCTGACAATATTTCTAAAGCTCTCAAGTCTTCTGCACCAAGTAAATTTGTAAGGTCATGAATCTACATACATTAGTTACCAACGGCAAACTTTCCCTTTAAGCTGATGGTGAAAGAATTAGTGGGAAACTATATGGGACAACCAATCTAGCCCACAGGGACATTATAACCTACTCAAACAGCCTTTGTCTTCCTCTGAACAAAATAATATGTTTCACCTGTAATTTGAAGTCTACATATTGAATTTAACTCATCTAATTTAGGGAGACTTAAAAAGAATCGGTTGGAAAAAAAAGGAAATGAAAATAAGAAGAAGAAAAAAAAAACTTCCCGAAAGGCAGCCATTAACAAGACAAGACGATTTCACAGTTGAGAGAAACCGTGATACGAGAGTGCCCCTTATCGCTGTGGGGCAGGAACTGTCGTAATTGCTCCTGACCATTAGAGGCAGGTGGGCACATCCGGCGATGATTTCCAGTTCATGGAATGGGACCACTCTCCGTCTCCGAAAAGAAAGACAAATCTTGCCTCTTTATAAACAAAGCATCGCTGTGGAAACACAACTTTTGGCATTGCAATGAATGGAGAGTTTTATCAGTGTGGCATGAGCTGTCTCCGAGATGATTTGGGGAATGTCTTGCTCCAAGACTTCCTTACCAATGGAATTGATTGACTTAAGAGTACAGCTTGTGGCTCCTTGCTAGACATGGTGTGTTGGGTCTGCATGTCAAGTTCATTGTCTTTAGATCTCCTACACACTCTAGAACTATGGAAGTACCCTCTAGGGCAGTTGTTATTGTTAGGGTTCGACCCATCTATTCTACAAGCAAAATAGGCCAGTACTTGGTTTTTCTTTGTATATTTTGTTTTGTTCCCTCAAGGATCTCAGCCAAAGTACAGTTTTTCAGGCCGGTAGTCTCATCTTTGAACATGTTGAAAGGGCCAGGCAATTTTCATTTTGAAAAAAAAGGTACGTGCTTCCATTGAAAAAACAATGGGGGAACTTTTGAAGGCCAAGACCAAGGGCAATGGGGCATGCGTGTAGTTCCAGGCCTGGTTTTTGATAAAGGCAATTTAACAAGAATACTAACACAGAGAATCAACAAGTAGCAGCCAATACGCATACAAAATATGCATTAATTACATCAAAACATTAGACATAGGTTTTTAGTCTTCCAGAAGACAAAACAAAAAACCAATCATTCACAATTCCTTTAAGTACACCAGTACATTCACGGTAATTCAGCAAACCCCGCTCAAGTTACACTCTCTCGAAACCATCCAATGCCTCGCATATCACCCTACCTTTAAAAAAAAAAAGATCAGACAAGATTATGTTATACAACACTTTCATGCCTGTTTCCTCACACTTATCCACCGTGCTCCTTGAATCTTCAAACCCTAAACCTTTCCCTACAAACATGTCCCTCTGCCGCAGGAAAATCCTTACAAAATTACATATTTCCTCCCCCAAAAATCGTTTCCAACAATAACCTGATAACCACACAAACACACTCACACGCAACCCACCCCCCCCCCCCACCCACCCAAAAAAAGCGTGGACAATGGAGATTTGCGCACACTGATCCGACTGCAAGCTCTGGTTACTGTTCCCGGCGGGGCTGAGAAAAATCTCTGCGCTGCATCTTATTTTGACATTCCTCTATTTCAGAGCTCAAGAAAGAGCAGAAGAAACAGGAGAGTCCGAGAGCGAGACGGGCAAGAAAGAAGAAGAAAAAAAAAAACATGGAAAGCGAAAGACATTCCATCCTATCAGACATTAGTTTATACTAGAATTGACACAGGATTTACTTGTAGTCTTACGGTTTGGAAATATTATCACCCCTACGCACTGCCGGATTTGGGTTAAGCTGGCAGAGAGACACGCACAAGGTTCAAGTCAAACAATTCTTTATAAGGTGGTTATACAGCAGTAAATATTAGTGGGAAAGAGGTGAAAATGCTAAATTGTAACACATTCTTACACTTTGTTGGGGAAAAAAAAAATCCCCCCCCCAAAAAAAAAAAAAATAAGAATAAATAAATAATCAATATTTTTTTTTGTTTTAATTAATGAACAAAAATAAACCGGGTACCAATCACATTCTTCAAATGAAATTGTATTTCCACTGGTAACCCTTTTGTGGTAAGCACCATTTTGTTGAGCTTATCGTTCTTTGGTGCTTAAAGCAGCTCTATGAAATTGGGCCAAGATGAGACACTCAACAATGTCTTGTTTTTGTTGTTGAGAAATCTTGAAAATCATACGCATTTCAAGACAGACTTTTTTTTTTAAAGTCACCTGGAAGTGGTATTTTTTCAAATTAAAGCTTTTGTCACTAATATATGTGTTTTGATGAGTGGAATGTGAATAAACAGTTAACTAAGGTTTTAAAAAATCAGTTCTTATGTTATTTACAAATTTAAGAGTAGACCCCGACCCGAGAGGGCGCTGTTCGTGACGTCAATCGAGGCAGACTTTGCCTGTAATGCGTAGAGAAAACACAATTGCAAAGTACATGTACGGACCAAGTCGTGAGTTTGAACATTTCAACAATTTTTTTTTTTTTTTTTTCGGCAATGCCGACCAGGTGTATTGCTACTGAATGCAGAAAAACACTTTTTGAAATGTACCAACTCACGACTTGGATGTACATCTACTTTGCACGTGTGTTTACTATACGCATTGCAGGCAAAGTCTGCCTCGATTGACGTCACAAAAGGGGTAGGCGGAGTCAGCCCCCCATATAAACATTAAACATATAAATTGTGACAAACAAATACTAAAAAAAATTGTTTTATTGTTCATAAGCATATACTCTTATGTTTGAAAGAAAAAAATTCAATTTCCAGGTGACTTTAAATATAAATTGAAATTTGAATTCAACCATTCATTCTGTTATTTTCTGTGCGTACATTAAATACATTGATACATATTTGCAGGAAAAAAAGTAGAACCTTCCTAAAATAGGTTCAAAAGACGTCAAGATGGCTTGCACTTTCCCCAACCTACGTTGATCTATGTTTCCCTCTTGCATTCAAAAATACAATTAAACACAAGAATGTTGTGATATGTCGAGACATTCGACGATATCTTTAGAATTTCCTGGAGTGAGTAATTCTCAAGAGACACGGTCATCATTTAGAACTCCTTGATCTAGAGTTTCAAGTGTGGTTCATTCCCACATATTGATGAATGGAAATGAAATAGAAGCCTCCGTATAGACAGACACCACAATGCATCCTACTTGGCCTTCCCCTACCCTTACATGACGCAGTTGGCTCAGGATGAATATCAAAGGCCTCCAAACAGTGGACTCTCTGCGTCCTTAGCACAACAGGCCTTCCGGACAACTTAAAGCATCTGACGCTTTTACTTGGCCCTCTATTCAATTCAAAAATATCTCTCCGAGGAGGAAACCAAAAACCTCTCAAACAACTGACCAGTAAGACAGTGAACTTCCAAACAAAAACAGCCCAACAGAAACAACTTTAGGCAAAGATTCAGACAGGCACGACGAGGTTGTATTATTACTATTTTTTTTAATCGAGAGTGCCTGTGAATCAGAGATTCGAAATGAAAATGAAGTCCGTCATGGGTCGTCAGCGAGGAATGATCCATCATATTTTACTTGATGTTTCTCAATTTAAAGGAACATTACAGAATTGGTCAGAAAAAAAAATCGTGAAGACCACAGATTTACATCAAACTTACACGGTCTAATGATGATGATAAAAGAAAACGTCCCTTAAAATATTTCTGTTTTGATGAGAAATAAATAATCTAATTTCGTGTTTGTAGTTTATCGCTCAGTGAGCGGTTTATTCATTTTTTTTTTTTTTTTTGCATCGATGCAATGCAAATTTTTAAAGTGTTTTTCACTATTCTCTCATGACCCAGATGGCCGATCAATCTCAAACTTCTACAGGTTTGTCAGTTTATGTATATGGTGGATTACATAAAGTGCTTACACTGCCAGCAACTTATTTGCTAGCAAAACCAATTCTATAATGTTCCTTTAACCAAAGCGGGGCAATGTTATAGTGAGGGCTGACAAAAGAATTGAGTGTTGTTGAACTTTTTCATAATATTGTTTCATTTATTTGCTTTCCTCCCACATTCTGAGAGAATAAACGTGCATGTATGGCTGGCAAAAATTATGTAGAAACATTATGAGGGAGAGGTGAGACTTATACATGCACTGCTATTTTAACAACCGCTCCCTCGTTCCGCATTAAAAATTGCAAACCATGGTTCAGTTTCAAAACGACATAGACAAATAAGTTATTAGTTATTATTAATAATTAGTATAAACATGAGTTGCTGGGGTAGTCAATTTATCGGACAGGTGTGATTGTGAATTTTTGTTAATAATAAAAATTAAAAAAAATTCGCAACTTGAGAACTAGGGAAATAAATGGCATATTAACATTTGGTAGTTGTCATAGACCAATCTTCTCACTTGGTGCATCCCATTGTAAGCATAAAATAACAAGCCTGTGAAAATTTGAGCTAAATACATGTAGGTCATCGAAGTTTGCGAGAAAATGATGAGAGAAAAAACACTTTTGTTGGACGGGTTTGTGTGCTTTCAGATAGGAATAAAAGACTTCAAAATCTATGCTACTTCAGAGGAAGCCGTTTCTCACAATGTTTTATACTATCAACAACTCTCCAATGCTCGTTACCGAGTCAGTTTTTAAGCTAATATTTGTTTTGAGTAATTACTAAGCAGTGGACCAAGCAGTGGACACTATTGGTAATTACTCAAAATAATTACTAGCATAAAACCTTCCTTGGTAACAAGTAATGGAGAGAGGTTGATAGTATAAAACATTGTGAGAAATGGCTCCCTCTGAAGTGACGTAGTTTTCGAGAAAGAAGTAATTCTCCACAAATTTGATTTCGAGACCTCAGAATTAGAACTTGAGGATTCGAAATCAAGCATCTGAAAGCACACAACTTGGTGTAACATGGGTGTTTTTTCTTTCATTATTATCTCGCTACTTCGACGACCGATTGAGCTCAAATTTTCACTGGTTTGTTATTTTATGCTTATGTTGAGATACATGTACACCAACTGTGAAGGCTAGTCTTTGACAATTACCAATAGTGATCGGTGTCTTCAAATAAACTACCGTATGAAAACCGCTCCCTCCTTCCCATTAGACAATGCAAACCTGGATTCAGTTTCAAAACAACATGGAGATATTATTTGATTTTTTTTTGCCATACATGTGTTGCTGAAGTAGTCATTTATAAGTCAATTAATTGGATTGGACTGATTGTGATTTTTTTTACCAAAAGAAAAAAAGGTGACAATTCTAGACTTGCCTAGTGCACTACTGTAGCAATTTCATAAACGGCTCTAGTGAATGTGCTTCTCTGCAACTACATGTAACTCCACATGGTTAGAGAAGGCATCAGTCTCCTGCTTATATAAATATAAAATGAAATATTCCCAACTTTAACTATATTTTTTACAGCTTGCAATCACTTTGCAACTTTCTACTGAGGCATCCATAAAAAAAAATTAACACCCCTAACAACAAAAACGGTTTTCCGATAAAATGTAATAAAATATTCCCAACTTTAGCTATATTTTTCACAGCTTGCAATCACTTTACAACTTTCTACTGAGGCATCCTAAAAAAAAATTAACACCCCGAACAACAAAAGCGAATTTCTTACAAAATGAAATAAAATATGACCAACTTTAACTATATATTTTACAGCTTGCAAACACTTAACAACTTTCTACTGAGGCATCCTAAAAATAATAAAAAATACCTCAAACAAAAAAGGCGGTTTTCCAACTTTAAATTGAAATTTAACAGCTGGCAATCACTCAACAACTTTCTTCTGAAGCATCTTTAAAAAAAGTTAATAACCCAAATGAGAAACATTAAAAAGGGATAAAAGTCCAAGCAGACATTAATTCTAGACAGGCAAATCAAGCAAGTCAGACGGACATAATTAAAGACAAGTGTCAGATGAATTTTGAATTTACAATTTGTTTCCAATCCTCTAACTGAGGAGACATTTATACTAAGGGGAAAGACAGAATGACGCGACCATGGGAAGATAACTAAATAAAAGCCGACTGATCAGCTCAAGAGGGCAAAAAAGTATGCTTGCTGGTGGGAGAGAAGATAAGAAAACACGGGGAAAAAACCTGAATAATTAATATTTTTGACTGGATACATCGGGGCAAATTGACAAAAGGTGAACAAGATTATGCACTCTGAGCTTTTCTTCCGGTTTACGCGTAAATTTTTCACGAAGGACCGTCTGGGAGGCAGGAGCGGAAAGCCCCTCTAACAATCAAAACATAAATGATACATGATAATCTTCAGCATGACCCAAATCTGGAACTGTAAGTCATCGGCACGTCTCATCGCTCAACGGAACAATATCTGCAGTTATTTGATTTATGCAGTCAGTGAGAACTACGGTCTACAATAGGTGGACAAACTTGACTCTCCCTCGATAGGGAGACTTGTCTCCCCTCAAAGGAGAGGAAAATAAAAATATTAACAATAACAAATTCTTATATAGCGCATTTCACAATAACTGTATCAATGCGCTTTACATTGGTCATAGGGCCAATATCATCCCTGTAATGTTTCTCAGTTCCCAGGGTAGTATACAGCCCTGAGCTGCCTGTAAGGCGCTTGTGGCTTTTTCATACACAATATCAACCTCTACCCTCGCAGGTACCCATTTATTCCCCTGGGTGAAGAGAAGCAATTATAGTAAAGTATCTTGCTCAAGGACACAAGTGTCACGACCGGGATTCGAACCCACACTCCGGAGAATCAGCTCTAGAACTTGAATTCGATGCTTTTAACCACTCGGCCATGGCACAAGCTACTTGGGAAAACATAAATAACAGAAAAATAACTAAATCCCAGCCCCCAAGTTAATCTCTGATAATACAAATATAGACAACCTGCTCTAGAATTGCAAGGGTCGTGGGTTCCAATTCCACCCGAGTAACATGCCTGTGATATTTTATTAAAGGACTCGGGAAAGTACCGAGTATACAGTGCTAACACACATCGTTGTCTAACACACATCTCATTTTCACACGTTAGTTTTAGGGTACACATCTACATTTATAAGTGTAGTTGTGAACAATAAAACTAAATGTTAATCTAGTATTATATTTTAGATTAAAACAGTGGAACAGTTCCAAAACCCTAAAGTATACTTTTCCATATTAAAAAAAAAAAATATTCGTTGTGTTGACTAAAAGGAGTTTTGTCATTTGCCATATACTGGCTTGCCGCTATTTCAGACAATAAAGAAGCTGCTTACAGTAAGAACATAAAGCGTCAACAGGGGAAAACAACTAAAGGAAGCTACAGGATTGTCTTTCTAGAAATCCGAGCCTTTAAGTTTATTAGAAACATGTCTTCGACAGAGGGACTGAGTGGCAATGTGTACGCAGTTGTCTGCCTGTAAACCTTCAGAGACTATCGCGGGCACAAGCAGCTTGTATGGGAAAATGCCCAAGACTTGACCTATTTCCACTCTTAAACACAGAGGTCAAAGAAAAGGTCATGTCCTGAATTGAGACTTTCCAATGTTTCAATGTTAACATGTACACTGCTAAACCATTATAACTATAAGCATTTACTGACAACACGTTAGTAAATTTGTGTGCATTTATTAAAGAAGAAAAAAACAAAAGTATAAACAAGATCAGTTGCTTGTGAAAGTTTCAGCTCAGCTGGTGGTCTGCTTGGTGAGAAAACAGCGAAAAACCTGTCATGGTATTTTCACAATAGCGTCAAATCTATGGCTGCAGGAAAATCTCCTTACAAAAAAGTCCTATCTATCGGCGAAATGCCTATAGGATTTAAAAAGCATTCCTATAGAATTCCCACAGATTTTTCTTCATTTCTTTGATTTCTATAAGACTTCCCATAATATTCCTATGTTTTGGTTTTTTTTGTAAGGGAAGTTTCTCTGATGCAAATGATCATACTGTCTATTGATACTTTAAAGGGAATCTTTTTCCTCAAAATAGTTTATACTATCAACAGCAGCAGTGCTTCTCACCAAGAGCGTTCTTATGGTCATCCATTTTTGGAGTACTTATCGAGCTATCGTCATACCTTTAAAGACACTGAACACTATTGGCAATTTTTTAAGACCAGTCTTCTCACTTGCTGTATCTCAACATATGCACAAAATAACAAACCTGTGAAAGTTTGAGCTCAGTTGGTCGTTGAGGTTGCGAGATAATAAAAGAAAAAAAAACACTCTTGTTACACGAAGTTGTGTGCTTTCAGATGCTTGATTTTGAGACCTCAAATTCTAAATTGGACGTCTCAAAATCAAATTCGTGGAAAATTACTTCTTTCTAGAAAAATACGTCACTTCAGAGGGAGCCATTTCTCACAATGTTTTATACTATCAACCTCTCCCCATTACTCGTTACCAAGTGAGGTTTTATGCTGATAATTATTTTGAGTAATTACCAATAGTATCCACTCCCTTTAAATCTGACGAATTGTCAAAACATTATGTTCTGAACAATCGCGCTAACTTGATAACCTAGAGATTGCTTTCAAGAGATAAACTAACACTTTTTTTTTGCCAAAGCCATGGTTGTCCTTCAGTGTTTAGGAACAGCAGAAATAGAAGGCGTGATAGAATCAACGTCAAAGTGGCTTATTTGTAGAATGGCCAATAGGGAACAGTTCTCCAATCTCATTTCCCAGTCTTAATGTTTCCATCCCCCTCATTTTCCACGCCAGTGTCTTGTTTCCTCAGACAGTGAAACAAACTCCAAACTTTTTGTACCAAGAAAATATGAAGTAAAAAAAAGAAAGAAAAAAAAAAAAAAATCCTGAAAAAAAGGAGGTAAAAACAAATTTACCCTATCATTCAGAATTAAAAACCACTTTGGTACACTGTTTTTTCCCTTTTTTTTTCTCGTCTTCTTTCAATTCCTTGCCCAGGGCTTGTGCGACCGTATTAAGCAGAACCTCTAGACAATAAGATTTTCATGAATTTAAGCCCAAGCCACGAGTGAAGAACCTTTCCTCTTTTGGGAAACAACGTCTCGCCTGAATGACGCCGGTCAGTTGTTTGTGGCGGGGAAAGCATCGAGACTACGAGCTGCTAGCGCAATCGGCCCGGCCCCAGCCTACCCTCGTGGGGTTTGGGCAATGCAATATATGCGTGTCTGCGAGTCAACATGAACTGCAATTTCACACAATGTTGTCGGGAATTTGTTGGGGAGGGGGAGGGGGTAACAGGGGGGAAGGAAAGAATGAGGGGGAAGAGATAAAAAGCTGTTGTTAGTGGAGGAAGATGTTTCGAGCATTGTAAGAACTAAAGAAGTCTCGGTAAACAAGATGTCTTTAATATGAGAATTAGCTACACGATTCCTTCAAATGTAAATATGGACATCAATAACATTTGGGAAATAACAGCAATTATTTACAGTATGAGTGGGTGAACGTAATCTACTCAAGTGAAAAACAACTTTACTTTCTTTTTCCTTTTTATGAGACTATGAAGTATTGAAATGAGCGTTGATTTTGGAAAGTACATGTACGTATAGATGTCTGTGTAGTTAAAGGCACTGGATACTATTGGTTATTGCGCAAAAATAATTGTTAGCTTAAAAACTTACTTGTTAGCGATCAATGGGGGAGATGTTATTAGTACAAAACATTTTGAGAAATGGCTCCCGTCGTTTTCGAGAAAGAAGTTATTTCTCACTTTAAAACATTAGTTTGAATTTGATTTAAATACCTCAAAATTTGATTTTAAGGTCTCAAATTCAAGCATCTGAAAGCACACTAACTCCATGTGAAATGGGTGTTTTTACTTCCATTATTATCTCGCAACTTTGACGAGCAATTGAGGTCAAATTTTCACAGGTTTTTTATTTTGTGCATATGTTGAGATACACCAAGTGAGAAGACTGGCCTACGTGTACAATGTATGACAATTACCGAATGCGTCCAGTGTCTTTAAAGAAAGTCAATGGGTTTGTCCCCAGGATTACTAAAAACTTGGGTATTGTGGCCAAAGCACGCTGGGTTGAAACAAGGTCTTTGGGATGTTTCATACTTGGTGTTTATCTCAGTTTTAAAACCATTAATGCTATGCAAATTTTCTCTCAATGTTTTGCTGTGTGAAGAAAAGACAAGAAAAGGATGAGCAAAATGCAATCCTGCATCAGCCAAAGTGTGCGCGTATTGGCATGCAATTTGCGCGTATCGACATGCAATTTGCGCGTATCGGCATGCAATTTGCCCGTATCGGCATGCAACCTGCGCAAATCGGCATGCAATTTGCGCGTAGCGGCATGTAACTTGCGCGTATCTGCCCGATGCACTAGCTTAGCATGGGAAGACCCCTGAGCAGAACATCTTTTTGGAACATGGTAGGGTATCAGAGTCATTGCTGAAAGAAAGATCTGAACGTAGAGATTCAAATGATTGTATTTTCACCACTTGGCCACCCCTGGAGTTTTAGATTCCAAAGAGCTTTCGGGAAATTTAGGTCTACTGTTAGCAATAGAAAAGTTGCATCAAAAAACCTTCATTTCTTTATAACTAAGGTAAACAACAGTTACAATTTTCCAAAAGCAGATAAAAAAAGTCTGAAAATTTCTCAACCCCCCAAAAGCACCAGTCAAGAATGCCTAAAGGGTATTCAGATGTACATGTATTCCTCAGGTACAAACAGCAGGCTACTCAAAATTCTCTACCTCTTTTAAATTAAGATCCAATACTTTATGATTTTCAGTGTATTGTGATTTGTGAATACATTTTTTCTTTGATAGAGACCGCGACCGAATTTAATGAGTCCAACAGCTACATGTAGTAAAAACTTGATGGAGGCTAGTCAAACATACAGCTGACTAGCCGCAAGGAATTGTCAGACACAAAAATTGGCCCCAGGCCTGGCATCATTCAAATACGTCTAGATTTCAAACTGGATCAAAATTTTATGAAGCTAATTCAAGGGAAGGTATTTTTGACAATCAATCCGACAAAATCAATGACAAAAACAACTTTTTTGTTAGCTAGGCCGCTTTTGATATTATACATGTAAAGCCGCTTTTGATAGTTAAAGGAACACGTTGCCTTGAATCGGACGAGTTGGTCAAAACAAAAGCGTTTGTAACCGTTTTTATTATAAAATGCATATGGTTGGAAAGATGTTTTAAAAGTAAAATACAATGATCCACACAAGTTTGCCTCGAAATTGCGTGGTTTTCCTTCTACTGTGCGAACTAACATGGTCGGCCATTTATGGGAGTCAAAATTTTGACCCCCATAAATGGCCCACGTGTTAGTCGACAAGGTAAAAGGAAAACCACGCAATTTCGTGGCATGTTTGTGTGGATCATTGTATTCCACTTTTACAATATCTTTCTACCAATATGCATTTTATAAAAAACGTTTACAAATGGTTTTCAAAGACCAACTCGACCGATCCAAGGCAACGTGTTCCTTTAAGTAACCAATTCTTATATAGCGCATTTCACAATAACCGTATCAATGCGCTTTACATTAGTGCCCTGGTCATAGGGCCAATAACATCCCTTTTAATGTTTCTCTGCTCCCTTGGGAGTATATATGTACAACCTGGGCAACAGTTTATATCGCTCCAAAGGCTTTTTTCATTCACAATATCAACTGTACCCTCGCAGGTACCCATTTATACCCCTGGGTGAAGAGAAGCAATTATACTAAAGTATCTTGCTCAAGGACACAAGTGTCACGACTGGAATTCGAACCCACACTCCGGTGACTGCACCAGAACTTGAATTCGATGCTCTTAACCACTCAGCCATGACACTCTACAAGTTTAATGTATGAAGCATTTTAAGAAAATTTCACTTTGAAATAATGATCTGGGATGTTGTTGCTTTGGTAAACTTGCATCTCAATGCTGTAACAAAGCAGCAATTGTGGCTCCCACAAATGATGAACACCAAAAAGCGCCTGAGAAGGGCAGGCCTATTCAACATGATTGTTTTTTCAATCTCATGCGAACTCAACTTTCTTATCTGAATGTATTAAAGGCAGTGGACACTATTGGTAATTACTCAAACAATTATTAGCATAAAACCTTACTTGGTAAATGGTAACAAGTAATAGAGAGAGCTGTTGATGGTAAAAAAAAAAAAAACATTGTGAGAAACAGCTCCCTTTGAAATAACGTAGTTTTTGAGAAAGAAGTAACTTTCCAAGAATTTGATTTTGAGTAGGTATTCAATTATTTGTAGTCCACACCTTGAAGTGGCCTTCTGGCCTTGCATGTCTAGCGACTAGCATTTAACAAAATAATAACAATGAAAATAATAATAATATGTGCGTTATAAAAGACTTTGGTATTATAGACATACGCCCTGCAGCTAGCGACAACAGCCAACATCAGACATGGTCATGTTCCCCCCTCCCCCGACATTAGGGTCACCGGAGGTCAAGTCCTGTTTGTCTCATAGAATAAATCAAACATGACAGAATATAGTCCAAAATTTGTGGACAGTGTTTGAAACATTGCCCGTTGAGTAACGAACATTGCCGTGTGTGAATACAAGATTTCCTTTAAAATGTAAAGCTTGTTTATTAATCAAATAAATCTCAGACGTACACTAGGTACACTTTAAAGAGTCTTGGTATTTTTTGTACGGCACAAAACACAAAAGCCACAGATTTTCCTTAAAATTACTCAGTTTTAAGCAATGATGGTTACAAAGCTTCTCCTAAAATATTACTTACTGAGGTGCTGTACTTTTTGACCAATGAGTCAAACAATTTCACGAAACTTTACACACAAATTTCCTGAAAAAATGCTCTGTGATTTTTCACTCTTTTTTTTCCTAAAAACTTTGACAACTAAGGGTTTTCTAGGTCGCATTCGGCAAATGAGCAGCCAATTTCGTTTTCATGCGTTCGTATTAAAGCTGATTTGCCTCACCAGTTGTTAGTGTGCTTCAAATTCTGAATTCAGCCATTCAATTTTGTTCTAAGTCGAGTCAAATTCCTGTAGCACTGTGTTCAATTTAGTGTATCGTAATTTGTTTTTGTGACAAACACCCCTCAAGAAGCGTCTGTGAATTCGAATGCTGCTTTTATGAGTTGATAAATTGAATAATTTGACTAATCCTAAAACGAAATCGTACAACCCTTTTCAGTAGCATTCGATTTCGCGTAAAATAGAATAGCTTGGAGGTTAAATTGGCTGCTCATTTGCCAAAATTGGCCAAGAAAATCTTAAAAAATGAAACTTCTACATGTAAAATGATGTATATAATCATGTACATGTATGCACTATCTATCTTCATTTACAGAGATGTCATGGCGAAAAACTTGATCTATAAAAGGTATTTTTTAAAACTTTGTAATTAATCAAGTGAAATCTCAGACAAAACATAAAAAGTCATTGAAACTTGACTCAAAATCTGTCTGAATATAAGGGTACCTTAAAGCCATTGGACACTTTTGGTACAGAAAAAAAAAAAAGTTCACAGACATACAAATAACTTACATGGTTTACAGAAGGTACATGTAGTGGTGAAATACTTCTCGTGAAATATTATTCCATGAAATGCTTTACTTTTTGAGAAAACAGTACAACAATATAAATTCTCGTTAACGAGAATTACAGATTTATTTTAAACACATGTCATGACACGGCGAAACGCGAGGATACAAGGGTGGGTTTTCCCATTATTTTCTCCCGACTCCGATGACCGATTAAGCCCAAATTTTCACAGGTTTGTTATTTGATATAGAAGTTGTGATACACGAAGTGTGGGCCTTGGACAATACTGTTTACCGAAAGGGTCCAATGGCTTTAAAGGAACATTACTGAATTGGTTTTGCTAGCAAAACCATTGCTGGCAGTGTAAGCACTTTAATCCACCATATTATGATAAACTGAAAAACCTGTCGAAGTTCGAGATTGATTGGCCATCTGGGTCAGTAGAGAATAGTGGAAAAAAACGATTACACTTTTGCATTGCATCGATGCCAAAATAAAAATAAATAAAACGTTCACTGAGCGATAAACATACAAACGCAAAATTAGATTATTAATTTCTCATCAAATATAAATTTTCAGACAGAAATATTTCAAGGGATGTTTTCTACTATCATCATCATTAGACTGTGTAAGTTTGATATAAGTCTTTACGATTTTTGTTTCTTACCAATTCTGTAACGTTCCTTTAAAATGCTGTTCGGCGCACGGCAGAGGAGGGAATGGCTTGGGTCAATAAACACTCGCGGCAAAC
Source organism: Asterias amurensis (assembly GCF_032118995.1). Classification (NCBI taxonomy): domain Eukaryota; kingdom Metazoa; phylum Echinodermata; class Asteroidea; order Forcipulatida; family Asteriidae; genus Asterias; species Asterias amurensis. The sequence continues at coordinate 7,194,195 of NC_092650.1, read as the reverse complement.
ATTATTTCGTCTGAGTATTATCAGACACAGGGAAAGGTGTTTTTTTTACGCAATAGAGGAGTAATATCTGGGAAGAACTATCGGGGACTGTAAGCCGTTAGCCGGCTGACTAGAGCCACCTGTTCTCTGATGCCTGGTGGCTTGTCGAAGGGTTACCCCGCCGCAATTGTTCAGGGGTTTAACAAAAACTTGTGTGGTTGAACATTGTGTTTTGATTTATTAGTTCCAGTCGGTGCGGGGGCAGTTGTCTCTTTTGGGAGGGTGACGAATTCGTCGAGTCACTAGAGCTGAAAATTTAACCCTGCAAACTGGCCCCGAGGTATCGGTTGGGTTTTTTGGTACCCCAAGGAAAGGTAGTTTGAGAGGGCAGATAAAAACTCTCCTGAAAAAAAATATGTTATGATCTTAGAGCTAATTTGTCTGAAACTGAAACTATTATATGGAAATAATTTACGGTCCTCAGTCAGCTGACCTGGGTAATTGATGCTTTTTTTTGCAATGGTTGAGTTTAGTGAGGCATGATGTGGCCGAGCAGTCAGGCACACTAGACTCAGAACTCTGGTGTTTCTGATTAGCAAATTGCGGGTTCGAGTCCCAGGCTCGACACCTGGGCCCTTAAGCAAGACACTTAAACCGTCTGAAATTTACTCCGTCCTACTGATGGGACGTACAATGTACATATGTACGTCATAAAGTCATATGTACCATGCATTTGTGTAATGCCTGTAAACGAACACAATTACACTTATTACTGTCCCAATGTTTCTGGCAGTGGCTGCCGAGTACGCCGCAGCACCTTGTAAACCTTTATAAAGTGCTACATAAATGGGTCTCATGTCATACGTGTAGTTCAAAAAAAGTTGACAAAACCTGTCTTAAAATTGTTTCTGTCTGTTTAATTGCCTTATATACCTTATTAATGGGTATATGTGCGCTATAAGAGCAAGACTCAAGTATAAAGTTGCAAACTTCTAAAGAGCGGTACCAGACTGCTTTTTTTCGGACCCTCTAGCTCACTAGACATTTATCAAATGGGCCTACTGTAAAAGTTACCTCTCACAGTTTAATTCAACCTCATGTACATTGGCAATTTAACAGTCTGGAACATAGCATTAGCTGCACATAACATTAGACGAACACAACATCAGACAATATTTCAGGCAGAGATGAATGCACAATACAAGGCAGTGCAAGGTAAGGTCATTTTCTAACTAGAGCCATCCTTTGGTTTCTGGTCACCGTTATGCTGATTTATAGGCCAAGTAATCAAGTAAGGTACAATAAAAGTCACTAAAATGTCAGTGGTTTAAGTGTCTACTTGTTGAGAAAACAGCAACAAAACCTGTTTTTGTTATTTTCATCAAGAAAGTTAAATCCATCCTTGTTGAGCGGGTACCGATCGCAGCTATGGCTGTATTGAGGGCAGCACTCAAAACGGACACCATGCAAATTTTTTTAAGTCACCTACAGGCGATCTATGACTCTTCACGTTTTTCTACATACTTTTATTGATTTCTATTCAACGGGGGCGCTTCAGCTGAAGTAAGCTTGTATACACAAAGTCTGACTACGTATATCAATGAGTTGATTTTTGTAACTTGTAAGCAGTCATGATGACTTAAATACAATTAAATATGCCATGCAAGTATTCAACTATCTCTGGCATGCGTCAGCGTCGGCCATTTTTGGTTGAGTTTCCTTCATCCCAGAACATTACATGTAGCTTTAGTCAAAATCAATGTGCCTTACACCCATTTCAGACAGGCGCTCCAGAGTCGTGCCGAACCGAATTCTGAATTAAGTACATGAAAAGTTTGACGTCTGAAACATTTAGGAGCAACTGGACGCTCTCAAAAGTCGAAAGATCAACTGTTGCAGTCGGTCGGAATGACTCTGGAGCGGCTTGGATTCAGAAGTTGATCTTGTCATAAACCGAACCTAATTTAAATGTTATGTTCAGTTTGCCTGTCTGAAACAAAAACTTAATTGGGTTGACCCAGAGTCGCTCCTAATCTATTTGGTTCGGCGCGACTCTGAAGCACCTGTCTGAACCGGGTGTAACATTCGTTTTAAGCAGGCACTCCAGAGTCACCTGAACCAAATTCTCAATTAAGTACATGAAAAGTTTGACAGCAGAAACAGTTAGGAGTGACTAGACGCACTAGAAGTCGAAAGATCGGCTGTTGCAGTCGCTCATAACGACTAGAGTCGCTCCTAATGTTTTTGGTTCTGTAAAACAGGGGGTACATGTAAGAGACCAGCCTTTAGATTGTGCAAGTTCTGGCGGTATTCAAAAGAAGTTTGACTGACCTTGCTGTGAACATCGCAGGCTAGAGAGCTGTTTCACGGAATGTTTCAGACGCCGATTCCCTCGAGGCGTGACATGAGGTTGTGGTGGCCCTCTAGGGTTATGACCAGTGCTGCCTGGTGCTTTCCTGGTGCAGTGGGCTTGAAGTACACCGGTAGCCTGATGAATCGTTTGGGTTGGATGGTATGCTTCGGGTGGCGAATGGAGAATGGCGCTTGGGGGCTGACAAATTTTACCTGCAAGATGTAATACCAGAATCAATAAGGAGTATTTTCTTTAAAGACAGTGGACACTACTTGTAATTGTCAAAGACTAGTCTTCACAGTTAGTGTATCTCAACATAAGCATAAAATAACAAACATGTGAAAATTTGAGCTCAATTGGTCTTCAAAGTTGCAAGATAATAATGAAAAAAAAAAAAACCTTGTCACACGAAGTTGTGTGCGGTGAGATGCTTGATTTCGAGACCTCAAATTCTAAATCTGAGGTCTCAAAATCAAATTCTTAAAAAATTACTTCTTTCTCGAAAACTATGTCACTTCAGAGGGAGCCGTTTCTCACAATGTTTTATACCATCAACCTCTCCCCATTACTCGACACCAAGTAAGGATTTATGCTAATAATTATTTTGAGCAATTACCAATACTGTCCACTGCCTTTAAAATGGTGATACTGAAGATTTGGGGCTAATTTCACAAACAATAACACTTTTTGCAATAACACTTATTGTCAGGATTACTATAGTGATATGTATTGTGACATCACACTTTACGTAGCATCTACGATTGATTTACAGGTACGATCAATCTTAGCTCTTTGTGAAATCATCCCCTGTACATGTAATATCACTGAATGGGCTATCCGATTTGACAGAAAATATATGATTTTTTTTGTCATAATATATATCGATAATAATAATAACCGTATTTATAACGCTGCCTTTTGCCAAAGGATACAAAGCGCCAGGTATTATTGTTGCAAGGTGTGGGACAAAGTTTTGAGATTTAAGACCTAATCCTTAGCAATCATGTAATGGTTTACAAGGTGCTGTGGCGCAATATGCTGCAAATCCAGCCACGAACACCGGGGCAAACCCCTTCTCTTTACGATAAGTGCACTGGTTTTTTTTTTACATGCATTTACACAACAGCTTTACATGGGACCAACAGCTTTACGTCCCATCTGAAGGACGAAGCAATGGTTAAGTGTCTTGCTTAAGGACACAAGTGTCATGGCTGGGGACTCGAACCCACACTCTGGGCCCAATTTCATAGAGTTTCTTAAGCACAAAATGTTGCTTAAGCGAAAAAATCATTGCCTAGTAAAATCAGATTATCAGCCAAGACTCCACTCAATTGTTGTGCTAAGTAAACAACAGCTAAATACCAGTCACAAGCAATGTATATGGCATGAAAATTTGGCCAGTAACATGTGTAAAATAAGCGAGCTATTTTCGTGCTTAAGCCAATTTTTTGCTTAAGCAGCTCTATGAAATTGGCCCCTGCTGATCAGAAACACCAGAAACATATATGAATTAAATTTCATCTTGACTTACAGTGTGTGTATGGTTGGAGCTGTTTTGTACTTGGAGCTTGAGCATGGCTGCCGAGCCAACCTTGGTCTGACTGAAAATGAGATGATCATCTATCAGGGTCACTCCCTGGACCGAGGTGGAGTCTGGACTTCTACTGGCTACTGGCTCTTTTCTATAGTCGGCGGGACTGCCAAGGGAAAAATAAAAATATATATTATATATTCACAAATACCACACAGTTTTTCCATTTGGATTGGTCGAAAGAAGATCACGTGGCCATGTTTAAACGCAGTGAGAGGTCTCCTGATGATGACTAGAGCAAGCTAGTCAAAACATTGAGACCAATTAAGAACTCACTCTGTGGTAGCAAATAACGAGAAGTCCCCTCTATCCACAAGGTGAAAGAAGGACAGTTCTTTTCAAATTTGGAAAATCGACTCAGCGATAGTAAAGAAGTCTCCTGATTTCCGAAACATACAGTGTACTCCGCAGTAGTAGAATTTAAAGACACTGGACACTATTGGTAATTGTCAAAGACTAGCCTTCACAGTTGGTGTATCTCAACTTGTGCATAAAATAAATCTGTGGAAATTTGCGCTCAATTGGTCATCGAAGTTGCGAGATAATAATGAAAGAAAAAACACCCTTGTCACACGAAGTTGTGTGCTTTCAGATGCTCGATTTCGAGACCTCAAGTTCTAAACTTGAGGTCTCGAAATCAAATTCGTGGAAAATTACTTTGTTCTCGAAAACTACGTCACTTCAGAGGGAGCCGTTTCTCACAATGTTTTATACCATCAACCTCTCCCCATTACTCATTACCAAGTAAGGTTTTATCCTAATAATTATTTTGAGTAATTACCAATAGTGTCCACTGCCTTTAAAGCAAGACAAGTTCTCAAAAGAACGTAGTAACATTGTACTACAAACCAACTATACATTGATACCTCACTATGCAAGATCTCAAACTCCCAATTAGGGTGAAAAGCTTTATACTCTTGGCACTAATTTAGGCCGAATGCAATTAATACAGAGTAATCATAGCACAATCTGATAGTGTGAGCAGGTCCCTTGGCATCTGTTTTTAACCATCCACACAAAGAATGCCATGGACTTGACACAAATTGAAATTTTACAGAAAAGTTTTACAGATTTCTGTCAGTTTTTACAAAAGGGGCATTTATGAATGGGAATAATAGAGTGGTGACTCAGTGAGTCTTGATCGTTCGTTTAAAACATTGCAGGGTAGAGGCCGCACGCCAAAGGACTCTCACCTTGCGCACGGCCACGACCCTGTCAGTTCACAACATGTACATGTGTAGGCCATGGTATCGTCCTAAAAACCCTTTAAGAAAGAAAAAAATGGGACAAATATTGAGTGCCCTCATAAATCATTGTTACCCGCTCAGACCCTTACATCCTCCCCACCTCGTTCCCAGGGGGAACGTCCTCCAGGGGGCAACTGACTGCCCCCTTTCCTTTTTTTCTACTCTTATTAAATAGTCATTCTGGGGTCAAGTTTGTACAGGTCAGACAACCTCATTCCCCGTGGGATACTGGTAAACATGTGTTGCGCTAACAACACCCCCCTGTACCATGCCCTCCAGCCTGTAGGTTGATTTACGAGCGCTAACGAGGGACAGGGGGGTGATTTTTTTCTTCTTTGGTGGGTCAGGAACTGTTTTCATTGTAGCTTATCATTGTCTATATAGGCTTCCCCACCTTTGCTTCCTTTGGGACAATAGTTTGTGTGGACAGACCATAACAAAGACAGACTCTCGAGGATTTAAAACGTGTTTTGAATAAACGGGGTGTCCAGTTCCAGACAGTGCATGATTAATGGGTGGTGATGGGTTTTTTTATCTGGGGGCAGACACTCATAATTTTAACTGCTCTTGTTAAGTTTATTGATAGCATAAATAGGCATGTGCCATTCATTTATGATTTATTTTTTCTGGTAGTCTCTTTTTTTTAGACACATTTTCATGATTTGATTCATTGTTGCTGACCCAGTGCAAGGAAGGAACTATTTAATTTGACTGATGTTACCGATTGTGCTGGCTTCCACGATTTAATCAGAAGTGCATGCTCAAAATATGGGTTTGAAAACAGTAAAAAAAAAAATAAAAAAAAACCTGTGGTAAGAATAAAAGCTTATAAATGCATAATTCAGTCGTTCACCCTTTTTATATTTTGGATTTGTGGGTTTTCAAATTTTTCGGCAAAATATTTTTCATAACAGCCAACATTATGCAGGATATGAACGATTTGTGACTGACTTACTTCCTGCAAATTTTTGCAGCAACCCCCCCCCCCAAAAAAAAAAACCAAACCCTTAAATAAAAGTCCATATAAATTATTTTGAATACAAATGTGAAAATTTGTTTTCTTGGTGGAGATTGTCTAGACAGGGAAACCTTTTAAGTTCACAGAGAGTGTTGTTGTTAATGTAATACCGACTTCCAACATTACAAAGAAAGATACAATAACAGTAACATGTGAAAAGTGTCAATACATTGTATAATCTAGTGTCTAATTGCGGATAGTGGGAGTGTCGTGGCCGAGCGGTTAAGAGCACCGAATTCAAACGCTGGTGTTTCTGATCAGCAGAGTGTGGGTTCCATTCCCCAGCCATGACACTTGTGTCCTTAAGCAAGACACATAACCATTGCTTCGTCCTTCGGATGGGACGTAAAGCCATTGGTCCCATGTGTTGTGTAAACGCATGTAAAAGAACCCAGTGCACTTAGTGAAAAGAGAAGGGATTCGCCCCAGTGTTCCTGGCTGGATTGGCAGCATATTGCGCCACAGCACCTTGTAAACCATTACATGGTGCTAAGGATTAGGTCTTATATCTCAAATTCGCCCCACTCCTTGCAGTAATAATACCTGGAGCTTTGTATCCTTTGGCAAAAGGTGCGTTATAAATACGGTTATTATTATATTATTATCATTAAAACAACCAAAAACCTGTTACAGTATTTTCACAAGAAAATACACTTTAAAAGCCATCCATATTTAGCGAGGTGACAGCGGGTGACCAACAACATTTCTGATTGCAGCATTTGCAAAAGGACACCAACCAATAGTAATCTGGGAAGCAACTCAGTCACAAATCATTGCTCAGGTTCAAATGTTAGGGGGGAGAAAATTTTCCAACCCAAACTACTTCCTAGGGAATGCTTTCTCTAAAGTAGTTTATTTCATCAAACAGCTGCAGTGTTTCTCACCAGGACAGGTTATGGTAAAAAATTAATTTTTTGCAGTATAGCACTGACCCTTAACAGTGGTACGCTGGCCAGAACCCAGTTAAAACACATTCATAAATACCTAAGACAGTTTTGCTATTCCTTTTGGTGGAGAGCACGTTACGTGGGGGTGTTTAAACCTTTGATAATGACGAGTATTTATAACCGTTTGTGAGAGGATACTCCGCGCTAGTCTTGGTGCAAGACACTTGTGTCCTTAAGCAAGACACTTAACCATTGCCTCGTCCTTTGGATGGGACGTAAAGCCGTTGGTCTCATGTGTTGTGTAACGCATGTAAAAGAACACCAAAGCACCTTGTAAACCCTTATAAGGTGCTAAATAATTGGGTATAAGAATTCATTATTGCAATCACATTTCTTCTGAAAGATATACGTGCGCTATATAAGACTTTGATATTATTATTAATACTAATTAATATTATACTACAACGAAGGAGATTTTTGGATTTCGGGAGACTTCATAGTTCTGAAAAGAACCGTCTTGCTTTTGAATAACATGTAACTCACTCACCTAATATCTCCTTCACTTGAATTGTCGACCAGGATGGGTACGGCCAGGGCAGTTGGTTTGGAGTTGACTCGAGGCTCAACCCGTACCAGGTTCCCTTCTCCGTGATGTCGACTCTTCTTCTTCTTCTTCTTGGTGTTATGATGAAGAGGCACCGACAAAACTACCTCCTCTTTGGAGCCCTGGCCTACCAGCTCGATGCGAGTCTTGTGAGGACCACTGGCCAGTGTGGACTTTCTGTTACTCTGTGAACATAAACAAATATGCACATAAACAAATTTGCACTTTAGTGGGTGTTATGTTTGATTCAACGTGAAACCAGTCGGCTTGTAATTCCCACGACTAGAATAAATCTAAAATGGGCAGCAGTCTTTCATTAAAGTTCTCTTTAGTACAAACCTGTGAAAATTTGAGCTCAATTGGTCGCCGAAGTTGCGCGATAAAAAAAAAAAAAAAAAAAAACTTGTCACATGAAGTTGTGTGCTTTCAGATGCTTGATTTTGAGACCTCAAGTTCTAAATCTGAGGTCTCGAAATCAAATTCGTGGAAAATTACTTCTTTCTCGAAAACTATGGCACTTCAGAGGGAGCCGTTTCTCACAATGTTTTATACCATCAACCTCTCCCCATTACTCGTCACCAAGAAAGGTTTTATGCTAATAATTATTTTGAGTAATTACCAATAGTGTCCATCGCTTTAAGACTTGATGCATGTTTTAATCATGAGCTTTGCATACATGTACATCCTAACACAGAATCGATGAACCACAAGACTAACTAAATTATCAAATATCAAATATGTTTGGATATTTTGGGTTATGATCCAGAAAGGCATTCTGGGGGAGACAAATGGCGCGGCAAGATGGTACACCACTTGGAACGAGGTTTGCTAATTACTGTTATAAAGGGTCAAATAGACAAAAGGTCTGTTCCGTTATACAGGGAAAAGGTCTATTGTTAACAAGAATACAGGACACAGGTCTATAAGGTTTATCGCGATTTAGAAATGCAATGCATTGTGGGAAGGAATACGGGGAGGTTTCTATGCAGTTTCTACGACTCGCGCACGCAACGCCTATACCTTTGTACAGCGCCTATACCTTTGTACAGCGCCCTCTCTTGATATTTTGCTATTCGCGATAAACCTAATTGTCAACAAGAATACATACCTCCAGGTCCCAGTATTGTGAATACATCCCTTCATCTCTTGGAATAAACTCCAGATTTACCTTTAAAATAGATTATTAAAAACCAACCAATGAAAAAATATGTGAATGATTATTGAATATCAGAGGCATTTATGCTTACCAAAGGTGAGTCAGATACAAAGCAAAATAGATTATTTATGCAAAACTTTGTTATCCTCTCAAGAAATATGTGTAGTTATTTCTGTCGCTGAGCCGTTAAGAGATAATAATAAAAGCAAAAACACCCTTGTCACACGAAGTGGTGTGGTACATCAGATGCTTGATTTCGAGACCTCAAAATCTAATTCTGAGGTCTCAGATCAAATGCGAGGAAAGTTACTTCTTTCTCAAAAACTACATTACTTCACATAGCAAGCATTCTTGTTTACAGGTTTCCTGAGGCTTGCGAGATACAAAAGGTGTTTCAGTTCACTTATAAGGCATCCTTGGTTTCAATACCATCATATACAAGTAATAATAATAATAATAATAATAATATCAATAATACATGATTTGAGGCATTGCATGGTGAGGTATAACTATTGTTTTGCGGTAACACCATGTGTGTATCTACTTGCCAGGTACAATTCGTTCTTAGAGAACTGTCTTTCGTTATTCTACTACCGCGGATAGATTTATCGGATGTACAGGAGACTTTGGGAAACTTCTCAGTTCTGAAAAGAACTGTCCTGCTTTTTAACTACTACCCGGATAGAAGGTCTAGAAATTGACTGGGACTACTACTTTAGCTTAAAGGATCATAAATTAACTGTACTACCGCGAAGTCAGTTCTTGAATTGGTCTCAATAATAAAATAATATGAATAATAAAAATATAAAAAATTAAGAAACTGTTACACATGTAAGAGATTAACGCAGAACCTACCGTAATATTCTGTCCTGGTTCAAGGTTTCCGTACTGACAAGTGAATCGGAATGCAGAGTAAGTCGCTCGGTAGATCTCCCCACTGTCTTGCTTGACGTAGGTCGGAGCGAAGGAAGACAGACACCACTGACGGGGCTCTGATGTATTGTTCTGAAACTCTAATGTGGCTTCTGGGTACCAGACAAAAAATACAAATTTAAAAAAATAAAATTGAGCCCCTTGTGTGCAACATCCATTCCTACAAAATGCAAAAAAAATTTGAATATTGTTTTCCCCTTAGTTATGGGGCAGTGGTTTAGTTAAGAATTGATGTCCATGCCTCCCCCCCCACCCCCCACCCCCCATTTGAAATCTTGATTTTTTAGAGGCTAATCATCCTAGCTCGCAGCTGGAAAAAACTGCACTTTGACAGATGTGGCTACTGGTGTTCAAGCTGGGGGCATGCTTGCCACAACGACCAATGCACAAACACTAAGCATCAATTCATTTGTGCTAGTAATGACTAACAACGAAGACTCAATAGTTCAGTAGTAACCAGCTATGTTGATAAATTCATTAACCGGCATGCATGGTGTCGTGTAAAAGCTTGCGAAAACTCTGAAGTGTTAGATGAGAAATAACAATCTGCATATTTGTAAACTTCATCGCAAGAAATCTACGCTTATTGGGGCAACAGTGAAAAGGGCTTATGAAACATAAATTCTTATTGGGTGCGTTCGTTTAGCTTCCCTGGGTCTACCCACGGTGCTCACTCGGGTGAGCCCCTGACAAGAGCTCGTCGAACGATCACACTCGCCCTCTCTTGGTGACGGCATGCACCTCAGGTCACCCCAAGTGACCCACTCCACAAGCAGGGCACTGGGGGCTGACCCGGATGAGCCCCGTCAAAGCTATTCGAATGTACCGGGCAGACCGGGGTGACCCAGGGAAGCTAAACGAAAGCACCCTTTATATAGTTGTAGGTTTTTTGGGGGGCACAATTTATTTTTTACACTATAGTTAGTTCTTGTTTGACTTTTTGTTCTTCGTACCTGAGGTATTCCCAACCACTGTCGTCGGAAAACGAATCGCCTTCGATTGTAACTTAACAGGAGAGGTGGTTTCTGTTGGAGGTGCAACCATTGATGTATCAGGGGTGACCGGCTGGTCCGAGAGGGACTGCATTCTACCCAGTGATGGAATAATAGAAGAGTCCATTCCAAAGTCTTCCCTGATCTGAACTTTGACCTCCTTTACAAACAAAATGACAACAAAAGGTTTTAAACCACACCACATAATATGGCCCTATTATTAAAATATTGAAATGAAAAAAAAACCATTAAATAGAATTTTTGTTATTAAGAAAACATTTGGTATAGTTACATTTTTTAAACCAATTTGAAACAGATAGCCGTTTTATTGTTATTGTTGGTGTAAAAGGTTTTACCTGTTTTTGGTCATCACAAACTACCAGAATGGCCCCACTCCATGGTAACTGCACCCCTCTGGACCGAATGGAAGGGTTACAGCTAACTAGCACCAGCAGCTGACTCATGGGCTCCACCACTCCCGCCGCAGGGGTGACAATAAGGCAGTCCGGCGTGTGCATAGTTTCAAATCTGAATGGTTAGAACAAAAGTTAAATTTGGTTTTTAGATGCGTTTAATTACCTTCCCCAGGTCGACCCAGGTGAGCTCATCCGAGTGAGCCCCTGACATGAACTTAAATAAAAACCAAACACTTTGAAACAATCTTTTTCACCGTACTCGGGAAAAGTACTGAGTATACAGTGCTAACACACATCAGTGTAAGGGGTAATAATATAAAATGTATATATATTTTTTATCCCGATGCAAATTTAACATATTAAAGACACTGAACATTGTTGGTAGTTGTCAAAGACCAGTCTTCTAACTTGGTGTATCTCAACATCTGCACAAAATAACAAACCTGTGAAAAATTAAGCTCAATTGGTCGTCGAAGTTGCGAGATAATAATGAAAGAAAAAACACCCTTGTCACATGAAGTTGTGTGCTTTCAAATACTTGATTTCAAGACCTCCAAATCTAATTTAGAGGTCTCGAAATCAAATGCATGGAAAATGACTTCTTTCTCAAAAACTACATGTATGTTACTTCAGAGGGAGCCGTTTCTCACAATGTTTATATTATCAACACTCCCCATTACTCAATACAAAATTAGATTTTATGCTAATAATTATTTTGAGTTTAAATAAAAAAGAAACACTTTGAAACTATTGTTTTGTCCGAACTCGGAAAAGTACTGAGTATACAGTGCTAACACACATCAATGCGACGCGCACAGCAATCTCATTATAAGGAGTTGTTTGCCCGAGGGCCTAACCATTTCATAGATGGAGGGGTGTTGTGTTGAAAGAAATCATTTAACAATTAAAATGTTTGTATTTATTTTAGTCTTTGACCAAAAAGTGTTGATGTTTTTTGACCGAAAAGGTATTTATGAAAGGGAATCAAAGTGTGTTGAATCGGTTTTCAACTAGTGGTTTAAACCCGCCGAGGCCTGATTCTTGTTAATTAACCTCGACTTCGTCTCAGTAAAATTATCAAGAACCAGGCCTCGGTGGGTTTAAATCACTAGTTAAAAACCTCTTCACCACACATTGATTCCCTTATTGAACTAACCTTAGTTTCCTTGGGCTGTGATTAGCGACTCGTATACTGTGGCTCTTCTGCACTCCGATCCCAGCACCGGGGGCTGTAATGACCATCTGATGGGGCTGGACACTCCATGAATCCATCCTGCTGCCCTCATTGCTGGTCAGAACAACATCGGAGGAAGAGGTTGTCCTTGAGGGCCGAGTGGGGCTGAGTTGGGTGGAGGTAGATGTGCAAGGATTAGGGGTGCCTTTGACCGGTGGGGTGTAGGCTCCTGTGACCGGTCTAGGGAAGGAGAATGGCACATTTTATATTCTGGTTTTAGTGCCATTAAAAGACATGAAACTTTTGTAGTTAGGGCCAAAGTTCATAAAGCTGTTTAAAGCAGAAAATACTGCTTAGAAAATTACTTTGCTTAGAAAATAAATGAGTGGAGCACTACATGTAGTTGTAACCAACTCTATTTTTTTTTTGGCTGGTACCCAGTATTTGCTATTAAGCAAGATTTTTCTGCGATTAGCACATCTTTGTGGTTACAAGCTTTATGAAATTGAGCCCTGGTCAAATATAGAAAAGAACAGACATGTTTAGCGTCCTCACCTGCTTCTGTTACATAATGGGGCAACATGTAGCCCGCAAGAAAAACACTGAACGGGAAAAAAAACGGAACCCGCAGAAAAAATGTGGATGGGAAATTGAAAAAAAACAGAGATTTCACAGGCCTGCCAGTTATACACATAAATGCTTTCAGAAAATCTCACCTATTTGACTGGTCAGCGGATGCCAGCCTGTCCTCATCCCTGGAGGAAGGTCCTGATGATTTGACTGGTGACAAGGAAGCCAGTGAGGGCCTCTTGGTGCTGGCTACAGACTCACTCTGGTTCATCCTACCCTTCAGTAGAACCATTACCCGTGATATGCAACAGTAGAATAGATTCAGATCCCCACTTCTCCATGGTAGGTCATTCACTGTAAATACAGATCATTTTGTATTCAAAGGGAAGGTACACGTTCAGTAATTACTCAAAAAAAAATAGTAACTTAAAAACTGACTTGGTAACGAGCATTGGAGAGCTGTTGATGGTATAAAACATTGTGAGAAATGGCTCACTGTGAATTAACATAGTTTTCGAGGAAAGTAGTAATTTCTAACTAAGATAATAAAAGACTTCTAACTTTTATTCCCATCTGAAAGCATACAAATTCGTCCAACAAAGGCGTTTTTTCTTTCATATTTTTCTCACAACTTCGATGACCGATTGAGCCAAAATCTTTACAGGCTCATTATTTTATGATAAGGCTGGGATACCAAACGTGTACAGTGCCTTTAACGGGCCGGTGTGGCAGGAGATTCTGTGTCCCACCCCCCCCCCCATGTGGCGAACTAAATACAAACTACTTCTGATGGCGCCCTCTTTTGAATCCTCCTTCTCCTCAAGCCAATGCTAATTTTCCATAATATATATGGGGGGACAGAATCTCTAGGAGATGGTATTCCACTGGAACACCGGCACTCTACCAACTGACCTAAACACAAGATTTACAGTTATTTACAGTTAATTCCTGAATTACGACGATATTCAATAGACCATGCCATTTGGCCTTTGTTTAAAACAAGTGTGACCTTGTACGTTCTTTTGCTTGAACGTTCTTCTTCATGTACAGGCAGGCAAGATACTGCACTGATCATATGGGAAAGTTGACAATAAGTGTCATAATTTCCACATAAATCCAAGTGTTATGAAAGTAAAAGCTGGGCAAGTTTTGAGATGTGCCCCCTTTCATTGTATCAAAAAATAATAAGAATTAGACAGTGCAATCTCCATAAAATATAACATTTTATGTTTTCTTCTGTGTACAAATAGAGCCTGCAGGAAGTCCAGGCTCTGTGGATCTTTTGAATTCATGTAATGTCACAGGTCACAACGTCTATACAAACAGCATCGCGTTTGAGCTTTTGACTGTTACAGAAATTCTTCTTTTAGGCGTACAGATCCATTTGTCCAATCACACCATGATTCAAATTGTGCTCTATATTATGCAAAATAATTTACACTACTAATGATATGTTTGACACTTTATACAATTTGTTCAACTTTCATGAGGACTCTATCTATCTAAAAAAATGAGTGCAACAAAAAACTGAACTTGACTTTAAAACCCCTCTTGTAACAAAGAGCTTTAAAGACACTGGACACTATTGGTAATTGTCAAAGACCAGTCTTCTCACTTGGTGGATCTCAACATATGCATAAAATAACAAACCTGTGAAAACTTGAGCTCAATTGGTCATTGAAGTTGCAAAATAATGAAAGAAATAACACCTTGTCACACAGAGTTGTGTGCTTCCAGATGCTTGATTTCGAGACCTAAATCTAAATTCTAAATCTAAATCTGAGGTCTCAAAATCAAATTCGTGGAAAATTACTTCTTTCTCAAAAACTCTGTTACTTCAAAGGGAGCCGTTTCTCACAATGTTTTATACCACCAACCTCTCCCCATTACTCGTTACCAAGTAATGTTTTATGCTGATTATTATTTTGAGCAATTATCAATAGTGTCCACTGCCTTTAAATATAATATGATAAAGTCATTACCTTCATTTACTTTGGCCTCTCCAGTGAAGGGTCGATCAAATGTGACATCACTCAGTGGGTTGTGGGTAGACAGACTGACTTTCTCGCTCTCACTGCGTTTCAATGCTCTGTTTTACAAAAAAGTAACAACGTTATAACTACAGCAAATAAGGGAATTCCTGAGTTTTGATAATACTCAACTAAAAGGGCATTGCATTCAATAATTTGTCCGCACACACAAAATTGCTTAGTTTTGTACAGGCCCATTCCTTTTTTATGTCCGCTGACGTCGCATTTCACATTTCGCTATGAAAGAGTAACAGATCAAGTTACATTTTACCCCATTATAGACTCAAAATGTTACAAACCACAAGGGATCGACCACAAGATTAGAAACTTGTACACTTCCCCCTGACTTTTTTTGTAAACCATATTTATTGAAAAATTGTTGCAATACAAAACCACATTTGAAATTGAAGCCCCCTCATCTTACTGACCTTCTATATTGCTGTCTGGAGATCTCATCTCCATAAAAGAGCCCAATAGCAGCCAAGATGCCTTCCTTCCCTACAGGTCTAGTGTTGGTGTCCATCTTATTTGTGTGGAGAGTCACAGTCAGAGTCTTCCGATGCTTCTCTGGGAGGATGAACTCATCTGGCTCGACCCGGAGCTGGCTGGTTCGTAGTTTATCCCTGCCTTGATCATCTATAATAATAATAATAATAATATCAAAGTCTTATAAAGCGCACGTATCTACCAAACAAGGTACTCAAGGCGCCGAGTATACATTGTTTAATAATAATAATAATATTGAAGTTTTATAAAGCGCACGTATCTACCAAACAAGATACTCAAGGCGCTGAGTATAATTACACAAACTTTCAGAAAGATTAAGTTATTGCAGTGATGGATTCTGAGACCCAATTATGTAGCACTTACATGTAAAAGGGTTTACAAGGTGCCACGGCGCGCGCATTAAGCAGCCACTACCCCTTCTCTTTTCGATAAGTGCACTGGGTTCTTTTCAGGCGTTACACACAATACATGGGACCAACGGCTTTACGTCCCATCCGAAGGACGAAACAATGGTAAAGTGTCTTGCTTAAGGACACAAGTGTCATGGCTGGGGATTCGAACCCACACTCTGCTGATCAGAAACACCAGAGTTTGGATTCGGTGCTCTTAATGTGTAAAGAATGATAGAAACATAGGGTGTGCTCGATAAGCTTCCTGGGTCGACCCTGATCTTCCCCGGTGCGTTCGAATAGCTTTGACATCATTCCAGGGGGCTCACCCAGGTCAGCCCCAAGCGCCCTGCTTGTGGAGCGGGTCACTGGGGGCTGGCCCGAGGTGCACGATGTCACCAAGAGAGGGCGAATGATCGTTCGATTAGCTGTTGTCAGGGGCTCAACCCAATGAGCATAGGGGGATCGACACAGGGAAGCTAATCAAACGCAGCCATAAATATTCACAATTTTGTCGGAATACATGCTGAAAAAAAAAAATTTTTGAATGAAAACTTTACTCATTCCAAATGAGTAAATATCATTAAGTGTCTACCTTGGAAACCAATTGCTTTCACAAAGGCACTTCTCCTTCCGATGTTTGAAACGGTGATCGTACAGACAATGGGGTTGTTGCTGCTTGTAACATGGCCGACGTTGATACCATAGCAACCATGCTCTGATTCATGGACGTCCTCCACGATTAGTTTACTCACACCTCCATAGCCGCTAAGTGGAACCTGAGCAAACAAAACGCAGAAACACCAACAGGGTATCGATGAGGGTGTTAATGGTCACAGAATCGTTTAAAAATAGTCCAAATATTTAAGAGTTGATTTGATGCAGGGGTTGAGAGTGATTGCTAACAGAGTGGTCTGAAACTAAACAAATCTATGACCTGGAATAAAATCAAACTATGACTGAAAAGTAGTTTAAAGGGAAGGTACACGTTTGGTAATTGTCGAAGACCAGTCTTCTCACTTAGTGTATCCCAACATAAGCATTAAATAACAAGCCTGTAAAAACTTGAGCTAAATTGGTCATGGAAGTTGCGAGAAAATGATGAGAGAGAAAAAAAAACACCCTTGTTGGACGAATTTGTGTGTTTTCAGATAGATGAGAAATTACCTCTTTCTCAAAATCTATGCTACTTCAGAGGGAGCCGTTTCTCACAATGCACATTACCAAGTCAGTTTTTAAGTTAATATTTGTTATATAAGTAATTACCAAACGTTTACCTTCCCTTTAGAGCAGTGTTTTTTACGAGAGTCGCGTAAATCCTTTGTGCTTCACCGAGACAAAAACTATTTTCAAGAAATTGCTTTACTAATTTCTCAAAAACTACAGCACCTCAGCAAGTAAAATTTAAGGGAAGCTTTCTACCATGTTTAAAGCCATTGGACACTTTCGGTAAACAGTATGTCCAAGGCCCATACTTCGTGTATCACAATTTCTATAAGAGTAACAAACCTGTGAAAATTTAGGCTCAATCGGTCATCGGAGTCGGGAGAAAAAAAAAACACCCTTGTATCCTCAGGTTTCGCGGTGTCATGACATGTGTTTACAACAAATCCGTACGACTCGATATCGAGAATTGATATTGTTTTGATGTTTTCTCAAAAAGTAAAGCATTTCATGGAATACTATTTCAAGGGAAGTCTTTCACCATGACCTTCTGTAAACCCTTTAAGTTATTTGAAAATCTTTTAACTTTTAATTTTATTTCTGTACCGAAAGTGTCCAATGGCTTTAACACATGTAAGTTTAATAAAAAATCTTTGGATGCTTGTGTTTTGTGTCATGCCAAAAGTACCCAAACCCTATAAATTTTACAGTCAATAACCCAAGAATGGATGACACCCGGCCTAACCAAAATTCTTCTCCTCCTGCGTTTATACTTTGTTAGTGGTAACTTACATTGTATTTGAAGTTGCTATTCTGTGGCTTAATGCTCAGTTTGGCCTGACTGGTTGCAATGGTTGTCGGAGAGTAGAGAACGTGAACCAGCATGTCCTCCTGTGGCTTGAGAGTCACGTACTGGTTGTTATCCGTCGACCATTCACCGGAACCAAAGGCATTCAAGAGCTGAGGCAGAGGGGGAAATGGGTGGTGGAGACATTAGTTCATGACAAGTCAAAATAGATTTTAAAAAGGTATTGACTGATAGGGAGATTGAATAGGGCTGAATAGCTTAGTTGGTAGAGCGCTGGCAACAATCTGGTTGCAGGTTCAAATCCCGCTACAGTATGTTTTTTGTTTTCAACCCATGCTTATTAAAGACACTAGACACGGTTGGTAATTGTCAAAGGCCAGTCTTCTCACATGGTGTATCTCAACATATGCATAAAATAACAAACCTGAAAAATTTGAGCTCAATTGGTCGTCAAAGTTGCGAGATACAATGTAATAATGTAAAACGAAAGAAAAATCACCCTTGTCACATGAAGTTGTGTGCTTTCAGATGCTTGATTTGATCAAAGGCTCCCCATTACTCGTTACCAAGTAAGTTTTATGCTAATAATTATTTTGAGTAATTACCAATAGTGTCCACTGCCTTTAAAATATATGTGATTACGTTACGTCAACAGCAATACGATGACTTTTGACCTCTATGATCTGAGAAAGTTCTTTACCTGGAACTGAGCTTTTGCGCCTGATATGTAGAGTCTGAGTTTCAACTCCTCTTCCTTGGCGCAGCTGCGGATTGTTAGCTTCTGCTGTCTGCAATGATATAGCAGTGGGGGAAAAAGAGAATACAGAGTCAGTAAAATGTGGTGTGATCAAGCCAAATGAGTCGCCCAAGAGGTGAAAGATTTTGAGATATCATCGATAAACCGGAGCATTATATCCAAGCAGGCAGAGAAGTCTGTCTTTATAATAATAATAATAACAACAATAATAAGACTTGTAATGCGCATGTATCCACCCTGCTGGGTGTTCAAGGCGCAGTAAAAACCAACAAGAAACCAACCATAATCAGACAAATGTTTCTGACAGGAACGATTCTCGGGTTCAAATTTCAGCGAATAAAAACTGATATCATTTTTTCATAACCACATCAAAAATAATAATGTAAGAGATGTTAAATTTGCATCAGGGTTAAAGAATATTAATTTTGGTTTTTACCCATACATCGATGTGTGATAGCACTGTCGAACAATGTAGTACAGTGCTAACGCACAGCGGTGTAAGGGTAAAAAAAGTAAAATTGCTAACAATAATGATACTCTTAACACCTCTTATAATAATAATACTTAAATCACATTTGTGAGTGTTTCACCATAAAATGTCCAAAAGCGCATTACAAAAATCTACAACCACATAAAAATCAGCACGATCAGGAAAAACAGCAAAGAGTAAAAAATAACAATATTACACATAAAATAACATAAAATAACATAAAATAACACTACTTTGAAGTGAAATGTTTCTCAAAGTGCTTTGTACTTTCGAAAGCTGCTGTATAGGCTTCTAATTCTAACCAATTGTTTTCCTTGTCATTTATTTGAAGAGTGATTGCCAATCGATACATTACTTTCAAAGATGATTATTTAGAAAACTTACAAAGCCCTGCCTATGGGAACCCCTCCCCAAGAGATGAAGTGACGGTTGACCAGAAAGTTAGGCTTGTTGTCGTCAAGGGTTTTCTCCACTGCCTCCCCACGGAGCATCACCTCATAAGACGGACCATCGGGTCTGGCGCACATTGTCAGTTGCCTTGGAGACAAAATACAATAAAAATCAAACATCAAAACTTACTTAAATGCAATCTCGGTCAATACATACATACATATAGGGCATTTTTATAGCGCCACTATGTCAAGAACGCAGCGCATCAGATAGGATATACAGAATGTTTGATACAATTTTTTAAATGTTGGAAAAGAGTTGGATTTCCTGATTGAGGTGGAGAGTGAATTCCAGGTGTGTGGAGCAAAATGTGAGAATGTGCGACTTGAGGCTGACTTAAGAAGCTTGATTGAGTTAGGTTCCATGAGGCTAGTAGTGTCGGATGCTGAGCGTAGACTTGAGCGGCCAGGCCGATGGAGAGACAGGCAAGAGGATAAATAGCCAGGAGCTGTGTTGTTGAGGCATTTATACACATAAACCAAGATCTTGAAGGTTGGCGTAGTGGTATCTTGCTTTGCCTTCTTGCTTTGGGAATCATGCCGAGGACACTATATGGGGATTAGGATTTAAGTCGCAGCCCGACTGCGTTGGTTTTCGCTGGAATAATTCTCTGGGGGTTTTCCTCCCACATCTAAAATTGAAACTTCCTTCATTGTCTTCTCTCCATTGGTGTCTCTACTAGTGAAGTGATTAAGTTCGCTTCTCTGAGAGTCCTTCGCTGACTATTTTCATTTCACTTGGCTTTGCCTTATAAAATAACAATAACAACAACAACAACAACAAGTACAACAATGACTTCAACAACGAAACCGACGACAACGCCTACAACAACAAGTTATATGCATGTGATATTTTTTCACAGGACTCGGGGAAAATACTGAGTATACAGTGCTTACACACATCGGTGTATGGGTAAAAACCAAAAGTAATATCCCCGATGCAAATTTAACATCTATTTTAACAACTTGTTTACAACCAATATTGTTTGTTTTTGTAGGAAACAATTTATATCTTGACACCAAAATCCCCCCCCCCAATAAAAAAATCCTTTCTTCTTTCAAAGACACCACCATACCAAAGAAAAACTCACCCAGTGTCTAGAGAAGGTAGCTCCTTTGGTGTGTATTTAACCAGTACATTGACCTCTTGATCCGGGGCTAGCAGGACGGTCTGGGGTACCACGGTGAATACCCCCTGGGCAGAGAACACAGACAGCTCAGTGTCTAGGTGGATGTTGCCGGTGTTCTTGAGGGGTAGCATACGGCCGGTGTGTTCCCCACCGTGGGACTTGAAAGTAATCTCTTTCTATAATGTTAAACAAAAATAAAACTATCATTGCTTAATAGTAAAAAAAAAAAAAAAAAAATCATTATCAAATTGTACATGCAGGCATGCAACTGCCCGTAGAAAAAAACAAGAGGAAAATTTTCGAAGGCACATGTGAGCGAGGCAGCCGAATTGCCATGGGACATGAGACCCATTATTGTTGTTGTACATGTTTGTGCCAGGCATATACCAGGCCTTGTCATCCATGTACAGCAAGTTACAGGCCACCAGTTTTAAAGGCAGTGGACACTATTGGTAATTACTCAAAATAATTATTAGCATAAAACCTTTCTTGGTGACGAGTAATGGGGAGAGGTTGATGGTATAAAACATTGTGAAAAACGGCACCCTCTGAAGTGCCATAGTTTTCGACAAAGAAGTAATTTTCCACAAATTTGATTTGGAGACCTCAGATTTAGAACTTGAGGTCTCAAAATCAACCATCTAAACGCACACAACTTCGTGTGACAAGGGTGGTTTTTTCTTTCATTTTTATCTCTCAAGTTCGATGACTGATTGAGCTCAAATTTTCACAAGTTTGTTATTTTATGCATATGTTGAGATACACCAACTGTGAAGGCTAGTCTTTGACAATTACCAATAGTGTCCACTGTCTTTAAAACAATCTACCGGCAGAAGTTTGTTTGTATAAAACATTATTGATTGTAAAGTATTATTGGGTAAGATTCTGAACTTACCGTTAAAGCCCTGGGTATATTCAGCTTTGCTAGACCAACAGTTGCCCTCAGCGCCACGCTGGTGATGGCAACACCTCCATCGGGTACATCTAAGAACACCTCCATCTTGGCTGAAACCTGCTCCGGGGCGCCCAGTGCCCCAGGTGAGCCGGCTTTGTCCCTCGGAGTTGCCCGGAAGTGGACCCAGAGGGTTACCGTGTCGTTCTGGCCCTCAAGGGTCAGGTGGGTGGGAAGGTTCAGACTGGACGAGTGTTCAGGGTTGGTTTTCGTCGAGTCTCCAGTGTGGAGATAGAAGGAATGCCATGCGGAGGAGTTCTACACAGTAAAAACAAAAACATTACAACTAATTAATCGTAAACATGTGAAGAAGGATGGTAAAAATCCCGGTGGACGTCTTTGAAACTTGTCATTAAATAAGGGAATAAAAGGGTAGCGACGAGTTCTTCAACGTCCGTTTAAAGCCGGCAGGGTCGGCGGCCGTGCGATAAAGGCCCGAGCCGATTATCGCACGGCAATGAGTCTGCAAGGTTTTAACTGGACGTTGAAGAACGAGTCACTACTCTTTTATTCCCATTCATAAATGCCCTTTTGTTAAAAAACGTAAACAAATACAGTTATAGACACTTTAACAATTGACAATTCAAGGTTTTATATATTTATTTTCCAAAACTTTGTGAAGAATCTGTGCCAGGCGCGGGGGTTGTGTGTACGCGCGTGCGCGCTTAGATAACGCGCTGATAGCTATGA
This sequence comes from Asterias amurensis, assembly GCF_032118995.1. Classification (NCBI taxonomy): domain Eukaryota; kingdom Metazoa; phylum Echinodermata; class Asteroidea; order Forcipulatida; family Asteriidae; genus Asterias; species Asterias amurensis. The sequence goes on along the minus strand of NC_092650.1, from coordinate 7,171,909 downwards.
TTTGCACGTTCCACGTGATAATCTTGCGCGCCCGACACGCGAGGTCAGCTCAGTGTGCATAAACAGAGCTCCAGTGTGCATTAACAAAAGGTTTAATGCACACTCCACCATTAGGAGTAGAGAAACTGTCTGGGGTATTTATGAATCAATTTTTAACATTATCTTCAGAGGAGTTTTACTTCAAGTAAGTTGCCGAAACTTGCTACTCTATGGTTTATTTCATTAAGTCAAAGACCACAGCCCAATTTCATCGAGCTGCTGACGCAGAAGATATCGCTTAGCAACCATGTTCTGCTATTAAGCACAAATGAGAAGGATACCACTAACAAATGTTACATGAGACATGGTTTTTTGGCTGGTAACCTGAATCTGGCGAGCATAATTTTGCTATGCTTAGATACTCTTTGCGGTTTAGGCAGCTCTATGAAATTGGGCGCTGTATTAGTGGTGCACCTTAGTAAACAAAATCTCACTTAATTGCCTAGGCTACATTAGGGCTTCAGGCTTCCCCGTAAACATTTTTAAAAAGCAGAAATTTGTTTGAGAGATTTGAGTGTACAAATTTCTGAGAAATGCTTGTGAGCCTGGATTCCTCCTTCTTCAAGACCTGGATCCTCTTAGATGTTTACAATTCAGAAGATTTACAGACTGTGCATTGTCAAGAATTACAAAACTACAATTTTTTGTGACTGCTTTATACTTCATTCAAGAAAATTTGAAGACTCAAGGAGAATTTTAAAGATAAATGCACAGTTCACTAGCCCGGTGAGCAACTTTACACAAGAAGCTAAAGCAAAAGGCCTAACTGAAAATAAACCTAAATGAAAAGCTGAATGTTACTTACTACTTTGATGAGAAGCTGTAGAGGAACCCTGGATGAGCCCTTGTTGACGAGATAGATGGGAGCCGATCTCTCCTTACCATAGCTCAGCACACCAAGGTCCAGGGTACCATTCTGAGCACCTTTGACCTTGAGAACCAAAATAATCACAGCAAGTTTTAAATAGATGAAAAGTCGGTATATTGTGCTTTTGTTTGGTTTTGCTTTTTACAGGAGGGGAGGGACGATGTGTAGGGAAGATAAACTGGTAGATTGAAGTCACATTTGTGGCATTTTGTGGCCGAGTGGTAAAAAGAAAAAGGACTCAAACTCTGCTGGAGGTTCTGATCAGCAGAGTGTGGGTTCGAAATAAGAAATAATAACCTAGGACTAATCATCGTGGAAGAGTAGGGGTAAACCCTGATGTGTCTGGTTCACATAAATGTAGCATATTTCCTCATACTTGCAAGCTAGAGTAATTTAGTTTACTTATGAGGCATCATTGGTTTGTCAAATAAAAAAGTTGCATCCCCTTAAGGTGATTGCATGGTGTCTGATTGACAACACCGCCCAAGATCGCCAATATATTAAACAATAGCACAGTAGGTAGAGCACCGACAGATTCATTGGTAAAAATCCCACTCCAGTGAAAAAAAAATAAAAAATTCAAACCGCATTATTTAGGGAATAAAAGGGTAGCGACAGTTTCTTAACCGGACGTTTAAAACCGGCAGGGTCGTTAATGTACAGTGTATGATAAAGGCTCGAGCCGAAGGCAACAACCCTGGAAGGTTTTAAATGGCTGTCTGAGGTATTAATGAATGTAAATTTAAGCTGTTTTTACTCTCGATAGTCTACACTCGATTGTAAAAGTTGAAAAAAAGGACAAAAGACAGTCACAACATAAAATCACTTACCCCAATATTTGGCTTTTCTGCCCTGGCCAAGACAGTAACAGGTACCCCCTGACTAAGAGATGCTACCTCCCCTTCAGCAACCACAGGGCTGGAGCTAACCTGGATCTGGGCCACGTAGATGCCCGGTTGGTGCGGAACAAAGACAATCTTCACTTCCTCGGTGTGGTGAGGGCTGATGATGGTGCGGCGTTTCACCAAAAACGAAGACAAGCTGTCTGGCGGGAGCTATAAAACAATGACAAATTTTGCACACAAACACTGGTTTCAATTCTTACTGTGTACATTTTGTTTAACAAATGATGGATAAGCTTGGACCATGTGTACCAGAAACACCAAAATGAAATGCAGTTTAGACGATGTGACCTATGTTTACATTCAAACCGCCCTCTGTTGACAAAACACTGTATATGTCATGTTTCGCCGAGCAAAGACACGTTGTCATTATAAGATTTGCATACACTTTTTTAGATGGCTGCCAAAACACAAAGATTTTGCCTGGCAGTATGCGCGCGAATCATGTTTTGATTTTCGAGTGACTTCAGAGGTCACATCATCTGTACTTTTCGTCATTACTCCAAAAATTAATGACACAAAAACTTACTTGGTAAAGAGACTGGAGAGCTATTCATAGTATAAAACCCTTATGAGAAACGACCCCTTTGAAGTCAGGTTACTTTAAAGAAAGAGGTCACTTTCAAACAAAAAATTTGGATACAAGAAAGTTCAAGCAAGAAGCCCTTCTCGGGTGTTAAAAAGAACACAATTCTATGCAACAAGGGTGTTTTTCTTTCACTATTTTCTTGCAACTTCGATGACCATTTGAACCTAAACTTGCACAGGGCCTAATTTCATAGAGCTGCTAAGCACAAAAATATGCTTCGCATAACATTTCTGCCTTGATAAAACCAGGATTACCAATCAAATTTCCACGTGATTTTCAGGATAAGCAAACAACAGCTGAATATCAGTAACAAGCAATATGAAAATTTGGTTGGTAATCCTGTTTTTATCAAGGAAGAAATTTCACGCTTAGCAAATTTGTGTGCTTAGCAACTCTATGAAATTGGGCCCTGGTTTATTTTATGGGTTAGTTAAGATTCACCAAATGAGGATACTGGTCGTCGACAAGTACTTGTCGGACTTGTCTAGTCATGAGTTTACTGGCCTCATGTTAAATCCCAAGCCTCTGGCCTGCGGTCCAGCACAAAAACTTGAGCCTCGTGCTTGAACAAATTTACAAATCATCTTTCTTGCTTCTTCTCTACTCACCTCTTCCCCATTGACACTAACGGATGTCACCTCCATGTGGCATTGCAGCCAGCGTGGGCCGTTGTTCTGCAGAGGCAGCAAGGCCTGTTTGGCTATCCCCAGGCAACATACACCCTTGATGTTAATCGAGCCAACGACAACTGGATTGACAGCTTGTGCTGTGACTCTCACAGGTTGCGGAGGTCCGACGTTTGACATGGCTTTTTCAGAAATAAAGGAAGAGGGATTGACTCATTAAGGAATTTAAAAAAATAAGGGAATGAATGTGTGGTGAAGAGGGTTGTGTGGTGAAACTAGTCGTTTCAGCCGAGACCTGGTTCTGCAAAATTTTACCGAGATTTTACCGTATTGCGTGATGTGGCACAACTGTTCCAGTCGTTGCTCTCGACCAATAGGAATGAAGAAACTGTCTTATAAGCACAGGTGCAAGCTCGCGTGTCACGCCCATGTTTAAACACTTTTTACTGGTGTTATATCATCTGTTTAAACACCCCCACGTGATGCCCTCTCGACCAATCAGAATACTGTATTAAGTATTTATGAATGTTTAATCAAAAACAAGTAGATGTTTACCAATAATTTTGTCCTTGAGTAAATGAGTGCATTAGCAATGAGGTATAAAGCACATCAGTATAAAACAACCTGTTCAAAGTGTACTTCAATAACATCGATTTGAACTTTAAAAAGTAGTGTTAATAATCTTTCTTCATTTGGGAGTGTCTCAAAAGTCAGGAATTTTCAGGCAGCAAAAGAACGGACCCGTGGGCACACACTCGCTATCTTTTGGACAGCAAGAACATTCCTGCTAGGCCGCATCATTGTGCTCAGGTAACAGAGAAATCCTTCACAAGTGAATACGCGCATTAATTCCAATGCAATGAAACGGTCCGTGTTCCCTCCCTGGAATACTTATCCGGTCCCATTACAATGTTCCCACCATTCTGACGTTTGAGATCCTCCCTTGCACCAAACAATGTTCACAGTTCAAACTTCCGACATCCATGTCAAGCAGAGTTTTATGACAAACGTGTATAGGTACACAACTTGCATTTGTGAATTATTGAGTAATATTGAATTGAATGCAATTTTTTCATAAGCTAAAAGCTTTACACTAAAAGGGCCCACAGTCTAATGAGAAGGTAAAAATTTCAAAGAATTATACAGTTGTGTTTGATATCTTAAATACTTACCATGATCTTGGGCGGTGACTGGTCTGCTCGGCAATGTATTCACTTGATACCCTTGGATTGCAGCTCCCTGGAAACTGGGCAGCGAAGCAAAGCTACTTGCGGTTAGGCTTCCATATCCGTACACACTGGAAGGAATGGTGTGGGTTGACTGGAGTGGCAAAACAGGCATGGTGGCAGAAGGCGGATAGGCTGAGTTTGAGGCAGAAGTGGGATATGATGTGTTAGTTTGACCAGCGAGAGTGACTCTCTCCAGCATAGGTCCCAGATCTCTAGTGCTTGTGAGAAGAGGGTGGTTTGCTGTGTTAAGGTTTGGCGAATCTAGACGTTGCAACAGGCTAAACGATGGAGCAGTCTGAGCCGTGTTGATGGTCAGATTCGGAAGGGTCTGCATCAAGCCAAGATCGGAAGGCTGTGACGACACATACGGAGGGTTTGTTGCACTGACCAGCGTTGGTTGTAAGTTTGTGCCTTTCTGAATTGCATCTAGTGTCTTCATCAACTGACCGCTGACATAGGAGGGAGCTACTGATAGAGTGTTTGCTGGTCTAGATGTAACTGCCTGTTCATTCAGGTACTGCTTCAAGAGGGCATCTGTCAAGAGACTCTGGCTAGTCAGAAGAGTCGGGGTTGTGGATGTTGAATGAGTTGATATACGTGATCTTTCAGGATATGGTTGGAAGGATGATATTGGGGGACCATATTGCAGGGATGTAGGAGGTTTAGACAAATTCGAGGTGTCTACAGTCTGGGTGTCATTGTCACTAGTTTGAGTGGCTGACTCGCTGAAACTACTACTTGCTGAGCGAGGGGAAACTGACATCTTATTAGCACCTGGTGTTCTAGGTGTATCTGGAGATGCTGAGAGTCTACTTTTCACTTTGGTTGAAATATTTTCTGTTGAAGGATCATGGCTTAATTCAAGCCGTGCCTTGCTTCTAAAATCCTCTGTGGGTGTTTGATATTTAGTTTGTTTCAGTGAAGGTGAGGAAGGCCTGACATCAGACATCTGTTTGTCTGCTTCTTCATTCATGGTTTTCTGACTTGTTCGTCTACTAGGCTTACGATAATTACGTGATAGCTGTCTCCTTGACAAGCCATCATTCTCATCATCTGATGAGGAATCACCATTCTGAGCTCCTGTATGGCGAATAATTTCATGTCTGCTTTCTTTTGGTGAAACACTCGCACCTCTCCCGGGGCTTCTGGGTTTATTTGCAGTCCTTTTAGAATGACCATTAGTCAAATGACTTGAGGTGTCTGTTCTGATAGGAGATTTCAGATATTGCTGATTGCTGGACACTCTACCTCTAGTCACAGAGTCTTTATGACTTGCCACTCCTAATTCCATACCCTCTGGTTCCTTAACAGGCCTAGGAGACCTGGACCGATTTCGGTTTCTGTTGTCTTTGGGTGAATGTCTTGGAAAAGCTCTCTGAGTAGGCTTTACATCCTCAGTTCTCTCAGTTTGTCCCTGGAACATATATTCCAGATCTTGTCGACTACCTGAAGATACCTTTGTGTTACCATCATCAGTGTTTTCTAGTTCAATCAACTGCTTTCTAGATTTCTTCTCTGTATCTCGACTTTCTTCTGATGATCGTGGGGTCCAAATCAAAGTGTCACTGTCCAACGACTCTAAAGAGTCTCTCCCAGCACTTCTGGTTCCAGCCTCCAATTCCTGGGCTCGTTGTATATTCTTTAGACGCTCCGTGTGAACTCGCATGCGAGAGTCAAACGACAAATCAAAACCACGTACTTCATTCATGACGCTGTTTTCAAGGTAATCCTGTGGAGTATTTTGCCTGCTAGGACCCTTCTCGGTTGATGTCGAGCTGGCGACACTGCAACTGGTCGATCGTTTCTTGGTAGCAGCACCTTCAAGAGTTTCTCCTATTGGAGTGTATGTTCTACTTTTGAAATGGTCCGATCTACTTAAATCAGCACTCCCTTCAGATGTTCTTGAAAGATGTTCAAGAGATGTTGATTCAGTTAATGCCTGCATCTCACTATCCTTCAATTTGGGGGGAATTTTATCAATAAGATGCGGATAAGATCTTGACTCAGTGCCAGGTGCAACATTTCTGGGTCTCTCTGGGACTACCATTGTCCCAGGTTCATTACTGGTAGCTTTTGGTGAAGTATGAACTTTTCTTGACATCTCAGAGTGACCTAGGAAACCCATGTAACTCGAGTCTTGCAAGTTGAGCTGCGCTGTTTGGGATTTTGAAGCACTTCTTGTTGTTCTGGGTGACTTCTTATTCAGAGTATCCTTATCGTTAAAAGCATCAACTGATGTTCTGATTACAGGCTGTGATTTTTGTCTGAGAGCTTGGCTGCTTTGTTGACTTCGTTGTTTTCTGGAGAGTGCAAGGACCATTGCAGCGAGCTCCTCGGGTTTTGTACAGCTTGAAGCACTGGCTATGGCTGCAGCAATAGCAGAGGTAGCTATTGGGGGTGTTCTAATCCCATCCGGCTCACTCTCCTCCCTAAGCATGGCAATCTGTCTTGGGAGTGGGGTGGCGGTATCTTGGAAAGGTTGCACTTTCAGGTTAGGTTTTAATGGCGAAGCAGTCGGTGTCTCTCCAGATGCCTGGTTAACAGGAGTCTTGTCTGCATCGCTAGACCTGTCAAATCTGGAGATGCCTCTGGAACGGTCATCGACGTCCACCAAGGAGAGGTCACCGAGATTCAAAGAAGCCATCTGGGGGTCATTTGATAGACTCCTGAGTGAGAGACTTGGACGGAATGTCTGGCCGTCCATGGTGGCGTCGGAGCCTTCGGGGTTTGCGACTCTGAAGTAGAGGCTGGCCATCGGTAGGGATTCTCGGCCGGCTGAGTACTCGTCCAGCTCAGCGAATGAGGAGCTGCTTGTGTCTGCTGGTTTAGAAGCCCTGTGCGAGGAAAACTGATTCCTCTCCATGTGATGACCTGGATGATCTGCAAAGTAAGTTGAGAATTTAAAAAAGTAAACTCCAGACAGTTTATAAGGAGTAATTTTTTTTCCAGGATTAAAAGCATTTACCCAATTTTAAGGTATTTTCAACTATCCGAAATTGTGAATTGTGGTATTGGCTAGGTGCACCCTACTTATTATTAATAATATAACAATAATGGCTTCTTATATAGCCTTCATATCCCTCACTCAGTGACGCTCAAGATGCTTACATTCAGTATTTTCCTGTAAGGTATTGTGAAGCTTGAAGTACATGGCTGTATACTCCCCAGGGAGCTGAGATGGTTAAAGGAATGATTTAAGGCCCAGTGACATGGGGTAATAATGTCGGAAGCGCTTTGAGACACCCCGTGAAAAAGCGCTATATAAAACCGTGTATTATTATTATTATTATTATGTATGAGACCACTTTATAGCACCATGTAACGGTTTAAAAGGTGCCGTGGTGCAATATGCAGCCAATCAAACCAAAAACATTGGGGCGAACCCATTCTTTTATTCGATAAGTGCACTTTTACATGCAATACACAAGGATGCAGCACTAATGGTTAGGTGTTTTGCTCAAGGACACAAGTGTCATGACCAGGACTCAAACCCACACTGCGCTTAATTAGGAACTTTTTGTAACACAAAACACAAAGTCCACAGATTTACATTAAACTTACACAGTTTAAAGATAATGTAAAGCATAAGGCTTCCCTTGAAATTGTACTTGCTGTAGAGCTCTGTAGTTTTTGAGAAATTACCAAAACATTATCATGAAAATACTTTTTACACACATGTGTACATGCTAGAATAATTTTCGTCTGACTGCGAATTGTTTTACCCATTTCTCAAAAAATACAGTACCAAAGTAAGTAATATTTTGAGGGAAGCTTTCTACCATAATTCTCTTAAAACTGTGTAAGTTTAATGTAAATTTGTGGACATTGTGTTTTCTGTCCTACAAAAAGTGACCAGACGCTTTAAAGGGAAAGTACATGTTCGGTAATTACTCAAAACAAATATTAATTTAAAACTGACTTGGTAACGAGCATTGGAGAGCTATTGATAGTATAAAACATTGTGGGAACTACTCCCTTTGAAGTAACGTAGTTTTTGAGAAAGAGGTAATTTTTCACTAAAATATTAAAAGACTTCTAGCTAGAAGTCTTTTATCCCTATCTGAAAGCACACAAATTCGTCCTATAAGGGTGTTTTTTCTTTCATCATTTTCTCACAACTTCGATGACCAATCGAGCCCAAATTTTCACAGGCTTGTTATTTTATGCATATGTTGAGCTACACCAAGTGAGAAGACTTGTCTTTGACAATTACCAATAGTGTCCCATGCTTAAACAGAAGCACCAGAGCCTGTGTCTAATGCTCTTATAAGCTCATCCGTAACACACAACCAACATTATCACTTCCTACCTTCTGTGTCCGAGCCGACACCAGAGAATCGGATGCTCTCCCCAAGCTCCGTCATTCCCATAACTCCCTGTCCTTTGTCTCTCTCTTCTTCCTCTGCAACTAGACTCAATCTTGTCGTCTCCATCAGGACCACTGGGTCTTTTCCTTCCGGTGTCTTGATATGACCTGTGCCAAAACTCGGCTTTAAAGGAACGTTACAGAACTGGTAAGAAACAAAAATCGTGAAGATCACAGATTTACATAAAACTTACACGGTCCAATGATGATGATAGTTGAAAACATCCCCTGAAATATTTCTGTCTGAAATGTCATATTTGATGAGAAATGAATAATCTAACTTCGCGTTTGGAGTTTATTGGTCAGTGAGCGTTTTATTAATTTTCATTTTGGCATCGATGCAATGAAAATTTGTAATTGGTTTTCACTATTCTCTTGTGACCCAGATGGCCGATCGATCTCAAACTTCTACAAGTTTGTCAGTTTATGTATATATGGTGGATTACATTTAAGTGCTTACACTGCCAGCAACTGTTTTGTTAGCAAAAACCAATTCTGTAATAAGGGAATCAATGGTTAGGCCCTCCAGCTATAAAATGGTTAGGCCCTCGGGTAAACAACTCCTTGTAAGGAAATGCTGTGCGCGTCGCACGTATCGCGTGATGTTGCACAACTGTTTCAGCCAATACTCTCGACCAATAGGAATGAAGAAACTGTCTTATACGCACAGGTGCAAGCGTGCGTGTAACGGCCATGTTATAACACTTTTTACTGGTGTTATATCATCCGTTCAAACAACACCTCGTGATGCCCTCTAGACCAATCAGAATGGATAAACCGTCTTAGGTATTTATGAATGTTCCTTTAAAACAACAGAAGACAAAAATTTGAGGGAAAAGTTTACAAATCCCAGCAACAACAAGCAAACTCGCTTTTTACCTCCAAGGTTATAAAATGTGCACGTTTAGCTTGTATTAGAACTTTCAGGACCAAGTTTGCCCCAACCATGAGTTTTAAATTCTGTTTCTATAAATACTTTACTTAAACAAAGTTTGTGGCTTAACATTGTTTCACATTGTTGGGAAAGTACAAATAGCCATGAAATATCTGAAAGTAAAATAAATTCAAACGGCCATCGAAGTTGCGAACTTATAATGAAACAAAAAACACACTTGTCACACGAAGTTGTGTGCTTTCAAGACCTCAAATTGTAATTCTGAGGTCTCGAAATCAAATTCGAGGAAAATTACTTCTTTTTCGAAAACTACATTACTTCAGAGGGAGGCGTTTCTCACAATGTTTTATACTATCAACCTCTAATCCTTACTCGTTACCAAGTAAGGTTTTATGCCAATAATTGTTTTTAGTAATTGCCAATAGTGTCCACTGCCTTTGAAAAACCTAAAACTTACCCGACTAGTTTGGGTGTCGCCGGAGAGAGACCCAAGAGCCTCTGTTCTAGTCCTCATAAACGCCCCTAGAGAGACACGGTCGAACGATTCGTCACCTTGAACCTCCGACTGGTCCTGTATGGTCAAGTGACTCTTGTTCGGTGAAGTCCAGGAGGAAGCGTTGTGGATGGAGAACTGGTCCGAGGAAATGTGCTCATCCTGTCAAAATTATAATTAAAATAAATAAAAAATATCCTGTGTTACAAAGGCTGAGCACTGTATATATGCATCGTCTTGTCTGAGCTTACAAGAGCGACATCGTGGGACTGTACAACTTTCTTTCTTTTTTTTGAGGTTGTGGGGTGAAGCCCACAATGTTTTTAAGCAGGTTAGATTAGTTTTAGTTTTATTCATAGAGTATTATATTTATAGAGCCAATTTCATGGCTCTGCTTACTGCCGAATTCTGCGCTTACGATCGCGATTCCCCGCTTACGTGCAAGAGACGAATTTCTGCGCTAGCCTTGCAAGCGTAGACTGCCTAGTAACTTGGAGTACGCACGCGCAGAAGCCAAAATGCGCCGCTAACCCGTAAAATACGGTTGCCGTAAGCACAGAATTCCCTGCTTCCGTAAGTGTCGATTCTGTGCTTACGGTAAGCAGAGCCATGAAATTGGGCCCTGGTCTGATCCAAGGCAACGTGTTTCTTTAACTGATTGTATCTTACTTGTCTAAATTGATTCTCTTTCTCAAAAGCTTCTTGATCCTCAGCTAGGAGAGCTGCTGCATCATCTGAAAGAACAACCCAAAAATATACCCCAAAACCCTCATTAAAATATCAAAGTCTTATATTGACCCATTTCACCGGACGTCATCATCAGAAAAATCTTTAATGCGCCATACTGGTGGGCAAATTACTGTGCGTTTTTATATATAACTCTATGCATAGAGTATGCTGTGCGTTATGCAGTGAAGTGCACATTTTAGGCAACGCGGCGTTAATACAGGAAAACCTAACTTGCCCACCAACATGGTGAGCGTGGCACCAGTCGCCATGTGTGACGCCCCTGCAAGGGGTCAATAGCCCACATATTCACCATACAAGGTACTCAAGGCGCTGGGTATATACAACCTTTCAGAAAGATAGGTTATTGCAGTGAGTGATGAATTCTGAGACCAAACTATTAAGCACCTTATACAGCAGCCACGAGCACCGGGACGAACCCCTTCTCTTTTCGATAAGTGCAGTGGGTTCTTTTACATGCATTACACAACACATGGGACCAACGGCTTTACGTGAATCCAAAGGACGAAGCGAGTGTCACGGCTGGGGATTCGAACCCACACTCTGCTGATAAGAAGCACCAGAGTTTGATTTCGGTGTTCTTAACTGCTCGGCCAAGACATCTACACAATTATAACATTTGATATCTGAAGATAAAAGTTTTGTGTGGACAAATAGACATTAGGCCGATTTCACAAGGGTCTAAGATCGATCATAGTTGCTAAGCAAAGTGTGGTGTAATAATACAAATCACTATGGTGATACTGAAAACATGTACAAGCTGTGACTGGTATCCTGCTTATTTTCGCTTAGTTTAAAATGTTTAAACAGTATTTTCTACTTTAAGCAGCTCTATGAAATTGGACCCTTGACCCTGGGCCAAATTTCATAAAGCTGCTTTAGTAGACAATTTTGCTTAACAATTTTGTGCTTTACAAAAATTAGCAGGATGCCAGTATAATATTGCACATGCAACATGGCACTTTTGCTCAGCATAACTTGTTTGTGCTTGGCTACTTTTTGTGCTTAAGCAGCTCTATGACAATGGGTCCAAGAGCGACATTCTTCTTGTGTGTTCACAGATGAAAAGCAGCTTTCAAAAACATTTTTACAGATTAGCTTCAAGGTGATTCTTGTCTTGAATAATTGCAAAGGGTCTACACTTCTGAAAAACCAACCATGTTCTGCTCCTCTAAACCAAGTTAACTTGACACAACTGGGCATCATCTTCCATTGCAAATCCCCTCCAATACCTGTACATCTTGGCTAGTGGCATTCTGCAGGTCCACACATACTTTCGGTTCACTCGTAACCGGAGCCAAGCTGAGAATCTATTTATCAATTACAAGGCAAATTTGAGCAGGTTGAAATATGTCCCTCTTTTACAGAACCTCTGTATTTTAATCTCCATCTCCACTTTGGAATGACCAAACCTTCACCCAGCACAGTTGTTTTTTTTTACTGTGATCTTACCTTGACCTAAAAAATCACCGTCAAAATCTGAGAATCCAATGCCGTTGCCTCCCAGGGTGACATCGCCTTGAGTGTCGTCAAAGGGATTGAAGATCTTTCCCCCACCTTGACTCGAAGGGGAGTTCTCCTCAAAGTTTCTCATCATTTCTTGAATCTGAAGTATGTCCCTCTCTGTGTTTATGTCTCCGCTGTCCAGCTAGATGAACAGAGAGTTTTGTTATTAGTTTAGTCAAAGAGTGTAGGGAACGAGTCAAAAGCACTCTGCATTAATTCAAACTTTGGTGTACCATTTCTGGGATGATGTGATAACACAATGTGGAGTTGCCGGACACTACTAACGCCGCAACCCTACATGGTTGGGTACCTCTGAGATGAAAATCCAAATTTCTACTGGAACATTTTAAAGAGTTCCAAGGCAATAGGCAAGGGGCATTGGAAGCAGTTGCCCCCCTTACCTCCATAATGTGACACTTCACAGACAAAGTATATTATCTCAAATTGACGTTCCCTCGCACAAACAGAGAGCAAATTCCAAGCGCAAAAATTTAGTTGACCCATGATTGACCACTGACTATAGCAGGCCTGTTTGCTTTGTTTTTGAAAGGACAAGGGCACCAACGCATTTTATCCGTGGTAAAGGGCACCCTACGCAGAAATTTTTAATTTCTACTGGAGCAATTCAAGGGCACCAAGGCAATGAGCAGGGGGCACGGAGGCAATTGCCTTTATTGGCTCCGTAAAGTACCAGGCCTGCTACAGCAACACACATGCTCAGTGCCGTACTCATTGGAATGACTCAGTTGGAAAGCTAGTCAACCATCAGCACGGTATTCAACATTTCCTTTGCCTTCTGCAATTTCGCTACAGCCTCACTGGCTTCCTTCTGTGCTTTACACAGGTTTGCATGAAACAAGGCTAGCGGGACCAGGGAAGAAAGCATGGTCCTGAGGCTGGTCCCAAATGGCCGACCATAGTTGTCAACCAATGGTCGACCACCCTGGGTTCCAGTCAAGATAGTCGACCTTTAGTTCTAAACCATGGTAGGCACTCGAACTTGCTAAGTAAGAGTGTGCTGCAGAACCATAGAGTTATATATAAGAACTAGAGGGTGCACAGGCCCATATACACGGCCCCGGCACTGCGGCCATTTTCTAAGTTGACAAAACAGCATCGCATATGGCGCCCCATAAACATAAACTCCAGCGTGTACTTCATATTCAACGCCCGTACTGATTGGTGCGCGTGTCTCCTTGCGGTCGCGTCGCGTTTGTGCAACCGCATCACCAGTGCGCCTACTAGTTCTTACAGTAAATACAACTCTTTGTACAGGACCAATTTTTCAAGTGTTTTGCATACACAAAGCTTAAACCTAGGGTAACTTAATAATGATAGAGCTGCCTTTTTTGCAGTAGGGGGCTTCCAAATGTACAATGGACAACTGGCTAGAGTGTCTTTAGTGTTGGGCAACCAAGCTCAAGACAGGACAAATCCGGGGGTGTTGTTCTTTTTTTCAATTCAAGATCTCTGTCTCAAAAGAATGATGTTCAAATGTTGAGTTTGAGTCTCACAAATATCTTTCAATCCTCCTGACTATCACTCATAAATCACTCTTAGTGTTTTGTCAGAAAATGAAACAGTTGAGATGATAAAACCCATTTGATAAACTCATTTTGATTATAGTCTCTGTTCAATTTGATTCTGGTCAAGTATTCTTGTGGATTTTTTTCTCTTTGAAATTCAAACCCTGCACTGCGTTTATAAATAATAAATATTCACCCCTTCTTGTGTTTCATGCCATCCTCTCTCAGATCCTTGAATCAGTGTCTTCTCCCCATCTCCATCCTCCTCCTGCTCTTCTTCCTCTTCCTGCTCCTCCTCACCATTCCCTCGTCTCTTTTCCTCCGTCACCGGTCCCTCTAGCATTCCGCTGTTCCAGAACCTCTGGTGCAGCCCCTCCTGCGATGAGCCAAAAGCCCCCTCCTCAAAATGGAAGCTGCTGGCACTGCTCAGTGGGCGGAGTTCAGGACTGGTGGTCAGGTCGGTCGCTGAACCGGCAGACTGGGGGTGTGAGGTGGGCAAAAGGAAGTGAGGGGCAAGGCAGGACATTTCTGGGGTTGGTGTCTGATGAGGATCGCTTAAAACTGAACCCTGGGAAAACAAGTTAAATACATGTAGGACAGTTAAATATTTTGCACAACTTTTGCATTTCACATATGTGAGAAAAATATTAAGACAATTCTTTCTTTTTTGTCTATAGAAGATATTGTCCATCAGAAATATTTTTACAGATTTATTATGTGTTGACAGAATGGAGGTTGAACACGGACATACTGTACTACAGTTTTATAACGCCCTTGGTGCTATTTGATCTTAAACATCTCGTTTCAGGCGCTCTTTTGCGTCTTATTTTGGCAAATTCCTTCAAAAACAATTTCCAAGAGTCATTCATTCACCATGTTTTTCGTCAGTTCAATAAACGAGCGATACCATATATGGCATTACTGACAACAGTGCCCTCTGTTGTTCAATGGATTGTTAGACTGGTTCCTTGTGATATCGTGACATCAGATAAACGGGCGTGTGGATTTATATGCGACACAGGTTCGCGTTATCCCTAGCGTGCAATGGCCATGCGAGGGAAATCGATCTCCCTTGCGCTTGATGTGAACTTGAATACCACAACTATTGAGTTCACTGGATAATTATTGTCGGCCGTTAGTAGTTGGTCGAAAACAAATTTTTGTGTCAACAAAAAACTTGGGTTAAAAAAGAGCACGACGGTAAACGGGGAGAAAGGGCACGGCATATAACGATGTATGGCTAAAAATATGTGTCTGTCATGTATATTTTTAAACAAGGGCAACCATAGTTACCATTTTGTAAGCATAAATACTAATGAAATCAAAACTCTGAAGTGAAAAATGGGAAAACCACCAACTTTTACGGTCGGCTGGGGAAGGGCAATCAACAACAAAAAAGGTTTAAATTCAATCATTAATATTGCGAATTACCTCAATATTTCTATCTTGATCACTGAATCCGGATTGATTACTCCATGACCGGAAAAACACCCTCCTGTTCCCAGCATTGGGTCTACCCCCTGCCCCTCCACCAACAACCGAGGGTGCTGTGAGAGAGCTCCCTGTCTCCCCGTCACTCATGCCGTCCCCTCCTCCACCCCCATCCCCAAGGATTGGGGAGGTTACAACTTCACCCTCTGCTGACTGGCGTATACTCATCTCATGCCGTGGGGAGGAAGGGAGGGTGGAGCTGTGCTCATCTGAGCTTCCCCCTTCAAGGCCTGGCCGAGAATGGTGGCTGTCGTCACTCCCGCTGTCGCTACTTTCACCACCGTCGCCAGCATGAAGACTTTCTCTGTCCATGGGAGCAGTAGGGTAGAGCTGTCGCCTGGCATTTTCCTGAAATAGTAATTCAAGTAATTAAAGAGAGTAATTTTAAACAACTGTTTTGTTAAAGACCATGAAGGCATGTAGGCTTTCTATGTGCCTGGCATTTTCTATTGATTGCAGCCTTCTTGATTTCAATCAATTCAGCCCAACTAAGGCTAAATGGCAAAAGAGGCTAGTCCCCTAGTGCTGGGCGAATAGTGAAATTTTGTTATTCGGATACCGCTGGCCAACTATCCGTAATTAACCGGATACTCGAATAATTTTTTTGCCACGAGAGGGCGCTATTTAAAACATAATATTAAAAAAAAAAAAAATTTTTGCCAATAGAGGGCGCTGTTCGTTTGTGAATGAGATCTTATGGGCGGATTGATATTAGTTTTAGACAGTGTCACTCGGTTCATTCATAAAAATGACCGGATCTAATTTAAAGATGGCGATTTGCTTTTTCTTTTGATCGTAATTGACTCTACGTGAAGGAAAACTTGTGTAATCTTTGGACAAATTACGTCAGAAATGTCATTGTTTTAACTCTTCACGGAGGTGAGCATAGTTAAATACTTAATTTATACTGTTTTATGCTGTCTTAACAGAAGTTTCATAAGGATTCAGACGAAACATTTATATCCGTTGTCGCCCGACGTCCGCGGATATTCGGATAGTTAAAGAATATCCGGTTACTCGGTTGTTATTACAGAATTATCCGGTTTGTACAGAGGTATTTGCGCCCTATGCGGATATCCGGTTAAGAAAAAAAAGGCATTCGCGGTTACAGATAGGAAAACCTATTCGCCATTAACCGGATATTCGAATAATTCGCCCAGGCCTATAGTCCCCATCTGTATAATGAGAAAAATGACAATCGTTATAGCAGCTGCAGACAGGGTACATAACCACAAATGGTGGCTTAACGACTAAGGTCGGTTTTTACTATTCACAGTGAATGAATATGGTATTTTCTTGATGGAGAAACAATTAATCCCAGTGCTACAAAGAGAATCTTTGATCTCCTCTAGTGACAAGTCAGGGTTTCTTCATGCCGGTGACACTCTCAAGGAAAAAGGAAAACCCTGCCAAGGTGGAAGTAAACAAAATGAAAGATAGTAGCAACTGGTCTAAAAACAAGTGTTTGGGTGCCAAACAGATTATGCATGCAAAAAGGGAACAAGAAACAAATTCATGTTAAACGCAGCTCTTTTCTAGTCCAGAATGCATTTTAAACAAATACGGAATTTAATCAATATTGAGAAAGCGAAATGAGAAATATAATTTCAAATCCGGAATTTAAATGAATTGAATAGAATACATCTTTTAACCTTTGATAAAACCCAACTAGCAAATATGTGTATTTTTTGTTGGCTTACCCTCCTGACTGCGTCAAGTTCATCTTCAGTGTCAATCTCACTGGTCCCCATTGAGTCTCCTCCAGTCGCGTTCCCTCGCTCTCCTGTTAAACATACAAACATGTTTTAGTCACTTAATCCATCAATTCTGTCACTAAATTGTTACTTCTGTTCATCTGTGTAAAATTCTAGAGGAAAGGTAACCCATTTATTGGGGAGGAATCCCATTTAGTAAAATCCTGTAGATTGAAGAATAAGTCAAGAAAAGTGGAATTTTCTTGACTTGGAATAAATGTGCATGTTTTAAAAGTAATGATGTTACATGTTTAAAGTGCTTACTTCTTACATAGCATACATGTCCTAGTGGCTAGATAAAGGGGGCTTCACAAAATTATTATCCCCGGGGGTCAATTTCACAAAGAGTTAGAACTAGTTCTTACTTGGAGGACTAGTCCTAGGAGATACAAAAAACTTATGGGTAGTCCTAAGTTAGGACAAGTAACTCTTCCTTACTCGATATTAGACTAGTCTTAACTCTTTGTGGAATCTACCCCTGTTCGTCAGGCATACTTTTAGACCATTCCTCTAATTTTGTCATGTTCCTGGGAGCATACAATCTGAAGCTGCTAAAATTAGCGCTAATGGGTTAATCCAACACAATAGCCATTTTAGCTAACATTTATACATTTGGGTTAGAAGAAGCAATTACGGTTAAGTCTCTTGCTCAAGAAAACAAGTGTCATGACAGGGAATCGATCCCACACTGATTATTCAACCATCAGAACTTGAGTCCAATGAACTAGACCTCTCAACTACGACACACCATCAATTAAAAGCAAAAACGCAAGAGGCCTTTTGTTCATGTTTTGTTTTCTTCACAAGTTACACAAGACTAACCTGGCTCAAAGTCGCTGTTGAGCTCACCGACACGATTCCCTTCAAGGAAGCCATTGCTGAACCGTGGCTGGTTGAAACTGCCATCAAGTTGAAGAAGGCTTGTTGACAGATCTAATAAGAATTCCAATCAAACGATAGTAAATGTAACCAGAAGTATTGACACCAAGTGCACTACATTAAGATTTATTTCTATACTTGAATGAAAAAGTTAACTTGGCGTGTGTTGCTCTCCGAAACCAAAGTTCAAGCAGGGTTTGCAGCTGACTATTTCAGTGAGGAAATCAGAAGTTCTGGAAGCTTAGCCAAAGGTACCCCTTTCCCTCGCTTTCTGGATCTAACTGGAAATGAAATGTCAGATTTGTAAGAAAATAACCTAAAAGACCATTTAGCTTTTCATTTCACTGGTCCTTCAGCTTCTGCACTTGTTCATAAGAATTCATATTAAATAAGGATGGTTCTCAAAACTGAACTACCTGGGCAGACCAAGCAGAAACAATTTTGATTAAACCATGAATGTTTTTACCAGCGTTTGGCCAGCAGCATGAAACAAACAAACAAATGCATAAGCCTCCCCTCTTAGGACTGGCCTAGGTATCTAGCAATGCCCAGAGGACTTAAGGGTCGTTCTGGAAGCTTAGCCAATGGTACCCCCTCCCCTAGCTTTCTGGATTCAACTGAAAATGAAATGTCAGATTTGTAAGAACATAACCTAAAATCATCCATAACACCACAGTAAATGACAAACCATGTTGACTCATCCGGAAACAATGTGTAATAACAATAATAATAATAATAATAGTAGTAGGTATTTATAGAGCACTCTTACACATGGTACCACAGCGCTTTACACAAAATTAAACAATAAGAAAATAAATAATGGCACTAATGGAAAAAAAACAGTTTGTTGATGTAGCTGGACACAGTACTCAGGGGTTCCCCAAGATTTGTCAAAACAGTGGGGCAATCTGGACCCCCAAATTGTTGTACTGTTTGTTGTTTGTTTGATTGGCACTCAATTTTAATCGGTAGATATGCTAGCGTATGCGTGTATAACACCCTGGTACTGAATCCGTCGTGTGGACTGGGGTAGGTTGAAAGTGATGTCACAGATGATGTCATACACACCTGCCATCGAGTCTAGCTGTAGAATCCCCAGTGAGGATGTGCTCTGTACACTCGTAGTAGACATCTGGGACGACAACAAGCTTTCCTCCGGTGGAATGTCCCTGAGCAAGCAAGCAAAAAGTCAGAATTATAAAGTTTGATCCATCATTTTCCTTTTGTTTTGGAAGTGTTTGCATGGATTTAGAAACCCTTTTCAGTGCAAAAATTGTGTTCCTTTAGTTTGCTAATATGTAGTCTAGCAAGGAAACACGCCACACAAAAACATTGGAAACTTGTTTGGTCTGGTAATCTAGGTCATTTTAAACGAGATAGACTGTTTTGACAATTTCATAACAAAATACTGCTTTTTCCAAAGCAAGTAGGGATTCCTTCAGAGGTGTTACAATGCAAAATACATTTATGAGGTTCTTTCAAAATAACGTCATCAAACAATGTCAAAATGTCACAGGTCAACACCTTATAAGAGTGGAATTTAAAAAGGAACAGCTCTGTGTTTCATACACAAACGAACACATGACTCTAGTTATTGTTATCATACAATACGTTTATTCTAATGTATACATGTATGTATTTAACAATCCAGCTGTGTTTTTTAGGTTCTTTTTCGCAAACAAGACAGTACTTTGAACTCTTTGGAATACCATCCCACTTCAACTCAGAAAAGCAGTACTTGTTCCAAATTCAGAACTCACCTCAAAACATATCTATTTCGGAAACAATAGCCTCCAAACTTTTAGTTGTCTTGTGTCATTGTGTACTAGCAGAGTTCTTGTTTTTTGAGCCAGGAGTGTCATCATTGACAAACATGGCACATTAGAAATGTTCATTATTATTATTATTATTATTATTATAAATTGTTCTCAGGGCAGCTGGAAATAGTCTTTCATTTTAAAAACTTATTTCTTTCTCAGATGACAGACTCACAATGTACGGTCTAAAACTCATACACGTGTAGACTTGTGACTTTTCTTTTGCAACACTTTAAGGCAAATGAAGCCCACAGATTAACTCCTCGCCAAAACAGCTCAACTGCCAAGTAGGAAATTGGCCATTTAAGGCTCAGGAAATGACTACCGGCTAAGACAATAATACCACCTAGTGCAACGTGTTATGGTATGCCAAGTTGTTCAATAACAGGACAAGGTAAGGTTTGTGATAAACAGCAAAGAGCTTTCCTTTCCTCAGACTCCACCCAACCTAACCATGTGCCTAATTTCATAAAGTTGCTTAAAAGCAGAAACTTGTGCTTACTATTTTTCACTTTTATAGCAAAAATTAGCAATATACGAGTTACAAATTTTATGGGTGACATGATATTTTGGCTGGTACATGGAACCCTATTCTAATAATAACAATAATAAAATCGCACATATCCTAGTTACTAGATTAAGGTGCTTAAAATAGAGAATACAAAAATTTAAAAATTTATTTCGGAGGCTCTTCCAGTCTTCAACAGTTTTTTTAATGTCATGAAATGTAAGCATGAAATGTAAGCATACGTGTACATTTTGTAGTATTCTTCTTTATTTGTTGTGCTTAAAAGTAGCTCTATGGAATTTGGCCCTGAGCTTGAGTTTTACACTGGACCATACATGTACATGTAGGCCTAAGGCCAGTGATTTTAGTGACAGGGACAGTCAGGCCAGTTAACTTATGACCACACAAGTCTGGATGTCTAATTAATATTCAATATCTTGCTGTGTTATCTTGCTGTGTTATCTTGCTGTGTTATGTAAGAGTGTACCAAGTGGTGATTCATGGGTTCTCAGATCTTCTTCCAAAAAATTAGAGTGATACATCATCATACCAAACAAATAAATCCAAAATTTTAGTTTGCTGACGCTTTCGGTTTTGGAGTTACCAGTTATCAAAGTTTCGACCTAAAAGCCCTCGAGAAACGAATAGTACATTCCCTGTAAACACAAAAATGTGCGCCAAGGTCATCCCAACAAAAGTAAAACATTTTTTGAAACCTCCAGTTGGGCTTATAACAAAAGTAAAAAAAAAAAATTGGGATCTCGTTGGCGCATCATGTTACGCGCACCTGAACCTTTGACGAACAGTGCCCTCGTGCCATTTTCAACGCCTCATAACTCAGCGCGCCTATAAGTTCCCATGAATTAAACAAGTTCAAATGAAAGAGCTTGCATCCCTAAAACTTTTGATCTGTAATATTTGTTAGCGCCACTCAAATCCCATTTGATTTTTGCTTTTTATTTGTTGCTGAGAATCTATATAATCATAAAATGCGGACAACTTAATGGGATCATATTGGCGCGTGGATTTCTAGATGACGCAAAATTGCCCAAAATAGGCAGTAGTGTAGTTTCATATGACCTTTGACCTTTGTTATATTGGTGGGCCAACATGATCTCAATTATTTTTCAATTGAATTCTGTTAAGGAACACTCAACTTAACCAAATACAAGAAAAAATTGATGGGATCTTGTTTGGCACAGATACTTACAGTGATGAGAAAAGTGAATGTTGTCCCAATTTAGGCCAAAATGTGTGGAATGACAATACTTTAGAAAACTTTCAAAAAATCTTTTGACATGCAAGATGCAGAGATCCCAAGATTCTTTTTTCATTTGTCATTAGATGAAAACTGTTCCAATACCCAGTTGCCATAAAAACAATTTTTTGTTGTTGGCGCGCGAAGTTACGGAGGTGCAAAAACGCAATATATTGGTAAAATTTGAACTTTGACCTCTATTATCTCTCTGCGCCAACGAGATCCCACGCACTTTGCACTTAAATTTGTTTTAGGGATGCAAGCTCTTTCATTTGAACTTGTTTAATTCATGGGATCCTATAGGCGCGCTGAGTTATGAGGCGTTGAAAATGGCACGAGGGCACTGTTCGTCAAAGGTTCAGGTGCGCGTAACATGATGCGCCAACGAGATCCCAACTTTTTTTTTTTACTTTTGATATAAGCCCAACTGGAGGTTTCAAAAAATGTTTTACTTTTTTTGGGATGACCTTGGCGCTGGTTTTTGTGTTTACAGGGAATGTACTATTCGTTTCTCGAGGGCTTTTTGACCCAAACTTTGATAACTGGCAACTCCAAAACCGAAAGCGTCAGCAAACTAAAATTTTGGATTTATTCGTTTGGTATGATGGTGTATCACTCTAATTTTTTGGAAGAAGATCTGCGAACCCATAAATCACACCCCCCCCCCCCCTAATTTGGTACATTCTTACAGGCAGGGACTCTTATAAGAAGGGATACTATAAATAATTTCCACAAAGCCAAATGAGATTAATCTCAATATTTTCTTTAATTAATGTTTGTTTACTGAAAAACAGGTTTTCTTTTTGTTTGATTCTGATCATGCGAAAAGTTTTCCTGTCCCGTAAACTTCTTGATCCTCAAGTCATAGGGTCTCGGCAAGTTTCCCCAAAATTCAAGCCCTGCTGACCATACTGAGTTCAGTTTGGCTGTGCTGTACCGAAAATGGCAGATCTTGATGTCATGGCCGAGTGGTTAAGAGCATCAAATTCAAGTTCTAGTGCCAAGTCACGAGTGTGGGTTCGAATCCCGGTCGTGACACTTGTGTCCTTGAGCAAGACACTTTACTATAATTGCTTTTCTTAACCTAGGGGTATAAATGGGTACCGGCGAGGGTACAGACTTTGATATTGTGAATGAAAAACCCTTTGAAGCGATATAAACTGTTGCCCAGGTTGTATACTCCAAAGGGAGCTGAGACACATAATAAGAAAGGGATGTTATTGGCCCTATCACCAGGGCACTAATGTAAAGCGCATTGATACAGTTATTGTGAAATGAGCTATATAAGAATTTTTATTATTATTTTGCCTATTTATGTACAGTAATATAGTATACATGTACAGCAGGTAGGCATTCCAAGATTATGATGTGTAACGTACATGTAACATCAAAATGTGTGCACATAATGTACATCAAAATCAGAAGAAAAAGGAACAGCTTATAAAGGGTTTGTGGCAGTAGGATATTGTATTATAAAAGTACGCCCTTACCTTCTGAGTTTACGTCCTGTTGAGACATACATGGGGTCACCCACAGAACCAAGGGATGACCTCAATGTGTCATCAAAGGTCATCCTGTGACCTGCCTCTGCCTCTATGGTCTCATCAGTACCTAAACTGTAGCGATCTGCAAAGATGCCACTCTGTCGTTGTAGATCCATTATTTATTTTCTAAGGATAAAAATGAAAAGATCATCCGTCATTGTAAAGACAGATTGTTATAAGGGAATGCATCTTTTTACTTTAAACATTTAAGTATACCTTACTCTATGCATTGGTTCTACCCTCAGGCCGCGACACTGATTAACACTGTATCAGTACTCAGTGCTTTCCGAGATTTGTAGGAATCTGCAGACCACTTTAGGATTTGAACCAACTCCGTGATCCGCATTCGAGCCACTCGACCTCGAAGCAAGCCCTGTGTGTTCGAGGCCAACTCTAATCCTGATCACATACGCGTAGTATCAGTGTATTAAGGGTAAACCAAAATATAATGTACAATAAATCTTCTTTGTTATCCCCCACACCTCTTTCGCAGAAATATGGACCATTTTTTAATCTGCCCCTTGGGTCCTAATGGTTGTTCTTTTTTTAACACTGCAATTTGATTAATCAAACTTGATGTGCGACGTAAGAAGTGCGCATGTTACGAATCATGTAATATCTGTTCAAAACAAACATTGCACCATGGTGCAGAGGGCAGATTCAACATAATACTGTTACATGGTCTATTTGAGTAAGGTTTACCAGTAGTTTTTGTAGTGACCGGCCAGCAGGTTAGCTTGCCATTTCACTAGTCTATCACCTTTTTCACTGGTCCGTGCTTCAAATGACTTTTCCAGGAATAAATTTGTTCCTATTTAGGAAAAAATTTATTCCTGCAAATGTCGTGGCCAAGCACTTAAGAGTACCAAATTCAAACTAAGGTGTTTCTGATCAGTAGAGTGTGGGTTCGAATCCCCAGCCGTGACACTTGTGTTCTTAAGCAAGACACTTAAAGCCAGTGGACACTGTATCTCAACAATGCATAAAATAACAAACCTGTGAAAATTTGAGCTCGATTGGTTGTCAGAGTTGCGAGATAACTATGAAAGAAAAAAACACCCTTGTCACACGAAGTTGTGTGCTTTCATATGCTTGATTTCGAGACCTCAAATTCTAAACTTGAGGTCTCGAAATCAAATTCGGGGAAAATTACTTCTTTCTCGAAAACTACTCCACTTCAGAGGGAGCCGTTTCTAACAATGTTTCATACTATCAACCTCTATCCATTACTCGTTAGCAAGTGAGGTTTTATGCTGATAATTATTTTGAGTAATTACCCATAGTGTCCACAGCCTTTAACCATTGCTTCGACCTTTGGATGGGACTTACATGTAAAACTGTTGGTTCCATGTGTTGTATAACACATGTAAAAGAACCCAGTGCACTTATCAAAAAGAGACAGGGTCGGGTTTGTCCCGGTATTCCTGGCTGTGGCTGCTGTATGCGCCGGAGGTGCTAGAATTCATCACTGCAATAACATTTTCTTTCTGAAAGTTTGTTTAAATATAATAATATAATAATACAGCGCCTTGAATACCTTGTTTGGTAGGGGATACATGTGCTATTTAAGACTTTGATATTATTAAAGGAACACGTTGCCTAGGATCGGTCGAGTTGGTCTTTGAAAATCGTTTGTAACCGTTTGTTATAAAATGTATGGGTAGGTAAAAGTAGAATACAATAATCCACACAAGCATGCCTCGAAATTGCACGGTTTTCCTTTTACCTTAACACGGTCAGCCATTTATGGGAGTCAAATTTTTGTGTGGATTATTGGATTATAAATGGCCGACCGCGTTAGTTTGCAGAGTAAAAGGAAAACCATGCAATTTCGAGGCAAACTTGTGTGGATCATTGTATTCTACTTTTAAAACATCTTTCCAACATACATTTTATAAAAAACGGTTACAACGCTTTTTATAGACCAACTCGTCCGATCCAAGGCAACGTGTTCTTTTAAAGCGTTTCAGACTGAGAACTTGCCAGCCGGACCACTTGGAGTGAATTGTGACTGGTCATCAGGTGTTTTAACTAGCATTTGGTCAGCGGAACTGTCAAGGGAGAATGCTGATTGGGGTTCTGTGATTGGATTCTAAAAAAGGGCCTGACATCACGATGCAAGAAATTGCAACGCCAGTAAATCACCACAGTACGTAACGTCTCAGTTGGCTTGGTAGACCCCTTTCCTTGCATGTAACATCACAAGCCCTAAACAGTCCCCTCACTAGACTGAGGTCACTAAAGAGTTATAATTGGCTGAGAGTCATGTTTGTCATCAAAGACGTGGGCCAATCCAATAGACCGATCCATTAAGCTCCGCGGCATTGCATATTGACCAATCACAACGCAACAAAGGTCCGACAAATAAGGTCTGACATGTGTGCGCATATGCTTGGCGCACGTGGCAGAGTTGTGCAGAAAGGCATTGGAGAGGCTCACATGTTCTTGCTCACACGTGCGTCATGGGCGGAGGCTACTGGATAGGTCTATTGGCAGGGGTAACCCGTCAAAGGATACATTGACCTTAATAAACGAGAAAGAAATCCACATCGCATGAGCTTTCAGGTAGGAAATGATGAGTACGAGTCATATCCCAGGAGTTCTCTTCCCACAAACTTGTAAAATCTGTCAAATGCCAACCTTCGGTAACCCTTTCAGCCAGTCAGATTTGCAAAGGTATAGTCCTAGTTTTCATTTTTTGTCTCTGTTCAGAGCAGAAACAAGGAGCAAATAGTCAAGTGTAAGTATCCTAACAATAACATTGGCATGTTTCACTTCCTGGAGAGTCAATACAAAACAACAGTCACACGCTACAAATTTGTCAATGTCACAATCAAAAAACGATGAGGTTTAAAAGGCATGCAAACAAGTAGCATCAAACCACACCATAGTCACATTAATTTTCATCAAGGTTCTCCAACTACTGTGTTACATCTTCAGGGTAATTGAAACCCTCAATCAATCCTTGAATTGGGAGAACAACCAACCCCAAGTCATAGTCAGAAGTATGTTGTAAATTATTTGTTCAAAAGTTTTGACATAATTATTGAACTTTTTAAAAGATACCACAACCACGACAAATGAATGATGAACAGTGTTGAACTGTCTGCTTTCTTCTGCCTGTTATTATATTTCTCTGTTTTTGTTTAAATAACATTCTGCGACTTGTTTTCTTGTTCAAATAAAATTTGGGAAAAGATGCCAAATCTGACTGCTGCTTTTATAATGCAATTATTAGTTATAAATTTAACGAGAGAGAGAGAGGGCGTTCCCCAAATGTTTCTGTGCATGCATTGTACATATTTTAATGTACTATTGAGATTGTAGGCCTATCAATAAAAATTATCGGGAACCATTAACTATTTTGATTAGTTAGCAGGTGGGAACCAAGGAGACACAGGATCCGGTTAGACAAAATTAAAATATTTTTAAGCAATTAAATACATGCAATCAGCTCACACAAACAAGATCCACCTTGCCAACCCCAGCTGTACAGTTGTAATAACATAACCCTCCTCGCGGCCATCGGGAAGAGGGTTACATTTAAATCACAACTACCCCCGCTGCAGCAATCTCCACAATGCACCAGTCACAGACAGCGGGCACATTCTATCATGAACTACATGTACAAATTGTATGCAAAAGCCCACTCCAGTACACTTTTTTCCTCTACATGTTATATTTACAAAACTTGGTACTTCTAGTTGTACTACCCCCGTCCCCTGAAAAAATATCCCCACAACCCCACTATCTCTCAAGAATTTCTTAGAATCCCAGCTACACCGTGCCACATACATGACATTTTGAGCACCAAATTGTCGCTTTTATTCTTTTTTTAAATATATTTTTGTTACATTTAACCAATCGAAAATTCAATGGCAAATTAACTCTAAGTGCTTCAAAGTTTTATGTTGCAACACCAACCAATTCAAGTACTCATTCGTCAATAGGACAATCATTGACGGGAACACCACCTGGAAGAAATTGTCATTCAAGCTGAGAAATTTGACTTTCCATAAACTATTTAGGCTCACAGGATAGTTTCTAGAAGTACTTAGTTGCAGTCCTTTCTCCTCCGAATAAAAAACTAACACACCCTTTCTCTCACCCAAGTTGGGTTTATGCAAGTTAGAGACACAGATCAAACTTGAGTAAATATAACACTATTTTGTGGTCAAAATGATTGACAAGAGACGGTCAGGTTCTCTCAATTTTCCTGCAGCCGATTTCACGTTACGTTAGGAATAATCCTATCTCGAGTTAGACGAGTAACCCGTCCTAACTTAGGATGGGTGCAAAGCAGTGCCCCAAGCATGCAAGGCCCAGTTACAGACATTTTGAAGTCCTTTAATTGCATGACTGGGTGACAAAGTAGAATGTTAGACAACTCGTCTGTCAGACACTTCGTCCGTTCAGACAACTCAACGGATGATTTATTCAACCGTCAGACAACTCGGCTTGGGGTCAAGACAAATCGACGGATGGCCGTGACGGGGGCTCAGCACGGGGTGGGAGGGGTCAAATAGCTGCCTGTGGGTGGGGGAGATGTACTGACTAGTGACTTGGCAATGATGCACGGAATTCCCGGTAGTGGGGTATATTATGGTGGGTGGTTTTAATATCCTGGCAAACGGATAATTTAATACGTTTTTTACTTTTTACCATGACCCCGCGGCATTTTCGAGTAAGTATGGCTTCACTGGAACACCACACTTCTTGTGATAGATAATAATTGATAAATAATAATAATAAATTACAGAATTGCAGGAATTAAGCAGGAAAGTTCGTTAAAAATTACAGTAACGGAGGTCAGCCGCTCAACCGTCAACTTGTCTTGGCCGTCCGTCGAGTTGTCTCAAAGTCGAGTTGTCTGAACTGTTGTGTTGAGTTGTCCGAACCGTTGAGTTGTCCAAACGGACCCAAACGGACGAGTTGTCCGACGGACGAGTTGTCCGACGGACGAGTTGTCCGACGGACGAGTTGTCCGAAAAAAAAAGTGTACGGTGTTTTTGTGTTACGAAATACATGGCGGAACAAAAACTGAAAGTACTTGGTTGGAGTTAGACTTTAGAGTTTGACGGTAGACCCTTTTAATTATTAGTTAATTTTGATCTACTCTTATTTTCCTACACTTAACATGCTGGGGCATACAGGATTAACTGTAACACGGGAGTTTTCGGCGTACAGACTGACCAGTCACCAGTGCATACGTCCCCATCCCGTTCATGTCATGCAAAACTTAGTGTGTGTGTCACCACCGCGGCCGTGGGTGACTCATTCAATAATCAGTGACAACAAAATAAAATTGTGGAAGTTACAATTTGATTTATGCGCAAAGTTTCATCATTTCTCGACCAAAACATAACATTCTGAACAACCCTTTCAAGACTTTAGAACACTTACACTACATTTGTCTTGGTTTTATAACCAACCAATGTATGCTAAATAAATGTATTACCTATTTGTTTCAACGTTGCTTCTGGTTTCGGCTCGACTCCGTCGCCATATTTCTCTCTGTAATGTAAATTTTGTATTACCGCCCTGTGGGAAAACGCGTGGATTCTCGTGAGAAGTGAACGAACGCGTGATTTAGTCCACAATAAATAAATCGCGATCGCATTATTTATTTCTGTCTCTAGCTAGCTAGACTCATTATTATATGTGACTTGCTATATTTTGCCAGCTGGTAAATAGTAGTCATTTTTAATGTGTGTTTTTTTTTTTACAACAGATTGTATTTTCTGAATAATATGCAATGACCACACAATGTTGTTGTTGCCTTTTTAAAGTTTATGTGTGTAATTTCCGTTTCTTTCAAAAACTTCATCTTTTATTTATTTTTAGTGAGGGGATGTTTTTTTTTCAAAGTGCAGGATGCGTCCTTTGAGCACCCAAATAAACCATTTTAGTTATCAAAGGTGTATCTCAACATATGCACAAAATAACAAACCTGTGATTGTGAAGTAAAAAATTGAATTGGTCGTCGAAGTTGCAAGTTTTCGAGACCTCAAAATCTCATTATGATGTCTTGAATAATATTATATACTTCTCTCTCTCGAATTAAATTTTGACCAATTACCAAAATAGAATGGCGCCCTCAACTTTAAAAACTTCAAACCAATCCATACGTCGTGCGCGCCCCCGGCGCGCCGTCCGTCCGTGCATCATTAGAGTGTAATGGAAAAAATGGCGAAGTTTTTTTTTTCACACAAAAACTTCATCATTTATTTGGGGAAAGAACCGACTTACGAACAGCAAAACTGACACTGGGTAAGGTATGGTTGATTGCTATAGGCCTTCAGATTTATGTCTTATCAAAGGAAGATAAGACTTATTTTAAAAATTAGATTTAGAACTCTACTGTTAAACACACTTTACTACTCTGAACAGTTTGAGTTAACCCTTCAATTACAAAGTTGTCGTTTATAATAATTTAACTTTCCACATTATACATAACAATTTTATGATGAGTTTAGTAGTTAGGCATGTTTTTAGATAGGCAGTACTTAGGGGGTTTATTAGAGTTAGCTCAGTCAGACTGAAATGAAAATTAATTTAATTAAACTAAATTAATTTAATTAAACTTAATTAATTTAAAGGCAGTGGACACTATTGGTAATTACTCAAAATAATTATTGGCATAAAACCTTATTTGGAAACGAGTAATGGGGAGAGACTGATGGTATAAAACATTGTAAGAAACAGCTCCCTCTGAAGTGACCTAGTTTTTGAAGAAAGAAGTAATTTTCCACGAATTTGATTTCAAGACCTCAAGTCGAGACCTCAAGTTTAGAACTTGAGGTATCGAAATCAATCATCTGAAAGCACACAACTTCGTGTTACAAGGGTGTTTTTTTCTTTCATAGTTATCTCGCAACTCCGACGACCGATCGAGCTCAAATTTTCACAGGTTTGTTATTTTATGCATATGTTGAGATACACCAAGTGAGAAGACTGCTCTTTGACAATTACCAATAGTGTACACTGTCTTTACTTAAAGCCATTGGACCCTTTCGGTAAACAGTATTGTCCAAGGCCCACACTTCGTGTATCACAACTTCTATATCAAATAACAAACCTGTGAAAATTTGGGCTTAATCGGTCATCGGAGTCGGGAGAAAGTAACGGGAAAACCCACCCTTGTATCCACGCGTTTCGCCGTGTCTGACATTGTGTTTAAAATAAATCAGTAATTCTCGTTAACGAGAATTGATATTGTTTTACTGTTTTCTCAAAAAGTAAAGCATTTCATGGAATAATATTTCAAGAGAAGTATTTCACCACTACCTTCTGTAAACCCTGTAAGTTATTTGTAAATCTGTGAACTTTTTCTTTTTTTCCTGTACCGAAAGGGTCCAATGGCTTTAAAGTAAAACTAGGGAAACGTAACAATTATATTTAGATTAATTATGTATGTAGTAATGGAGACCTTTTGAACTGATTGTTTACTGATAAAGCTATTGACTAACCATACAAATACAGACAGAGGTGGCAGTTAAACTATAGCCAATAGTACTTTTATATATAGGTCATCTTGATCAATTTCGGCAAATGAGCAGCCAATTTAACCACCAAGCTATTCTATTTCGCGCAAAATCGAATGCTACTGAAAAGGGCAGCCAATTTAACCACCAAGCTATTCTATCTTGCGCAAAATCGAATGCTACTGAAGTACTACTTCTACTGACAAAAAAGCACTAGCCAGTAACTGTCTTTTGACCAACACAACTTTATTCAATCATAAGTGAATACTCAAGTCAAATGGCTTCATTTTAAAATCAAAAGTGAATAAATGAATTACACAGACACATTTATTGTTTCTACTCTGTTTCAGGTATGGTACAACAGCTGCTGGTTGATGATAATTATGAGTGGCTCCAAGTCCATGACATTAACTTCACAGAACATTTTCAACTTCATCGGTTAATTTTTTAAGTTGTTTAAGTTATCGTCTGACAAGATGGCTTTTTGGTCCGAGTTTATCAATGTGCTTGCCAAACGGAGAGTCCTGATCTTGGCCACAGCAGCAGTAGTAGGGGTAACAGTAGGTGGCTATCTACACCTCAGACGCAAGTTGAGTACATCTGGAGATGGAACAAGGTACTCATTTCAACTTAACAGAATGGAGGACAAGCTTCCCTCCCCCCCTCCCTCCACTGTAATTTTCTTTAAGAAAATGGAAGTCGAGAATTAATCACCATAAGAAGTTGTTCTGTACGTCTTGCATTATGATGTTGTTTACACCGGAGACAATTAGCGAACCGTCGACCCTTACAATTCTAAGAAAGTTGGTGTGTGTCGTAGCTGACATTAAGAGCTCACCAGACTCGAGCTCTGGTGTTTCTGCTGATTAGCAGAGTTGGGCTCCAGTCCGTCGGTCCATTATACACAAAGAGCTAGGATTGATCTTGACTGCAAATCAATAGTAGTTATTATGTAAAGTGTGATGTCACAAATCCACAATTCAATTCACTATGGTAATACTGACAATTTTGTCTTGCGATGAATTTGATTGCTTTGTGAAATTGGCCCCTGGTGTGGCATTTGTGTCCTTGAGCAAGAAACTGCTTACTTACCGTAGGTGCTTTGTCCTCTCCGATGAGACATTAAAGACAGTGGACACTATTGGTAATTGTCAAAGACCAGTCTTCTCACTTGGTGTATCTCGACATATACATAAAGTAACCAACCTGTTAAAACTTGAGCTCAATCGGTTGTCGAAGTTGCGAGATAATGAAAGAAAAACCACCCTTGTCACACAAAGTTGTGTGCTTTCATATGCTTGATTTCGAGACCTCAAATTCTAAACTTGAGGTCTCGAAATCAAATTTGTGCAAAAATCACTTCTTTCTCAATGTCACTTCAGAGGGAGCCGTTTCTCACAATGTTTTATACCATCAACCTCTCCCCATTACTTGTTATTTTTGAGTAATTACCAATAGTGTCCACTGACTTTAAGACAAAGGTCCTGTGTACTGAGGTTGTTAGTACATAGAGGAAGGAAGAGAAGGAGCTTGAACGACCCTCAAAACCGCAGAGTAACAAAAGAATACCCTGACAATGCCCCTGTCTGATCAGTGGAAAAAGATAGGAGACCTCCAGCTGGACGGCCGATTAACGAGCAGGATTAGATCTCTTTGTACAGAACCTGTAGTACCGCTGCTCTGCACCAATGCCTTCGTGTAAAGTTGAACCATTGGAGACAAGAATTGTGAATACACACGTTTTCATTTACCGTTTGTGGTGTTTACATGGAAATATCATAGCATATTTTTACATTTTTTGCAACTTTCCGGTCACTAGCGGTGGATCAAAGTTTGGGTATAAGCACATGAGGGTGGTTTGTATTCAATTATGTTCATCGTTTAGGTGTCCAGTAGCGTCCAAAAAGGTTATCGCGTCTCAAAATAAGTAGTTTTTCCTTTATTATATCCGTACGACATACAACGCCATAGTTTGGTGAAGAACCAAGTGCGCATGCTCAAACTCACATATGCCAGGTCGCCCATTGTCTGCATAAGGTATGTGGATGATAATGAGGTGTTGTTAAACGACCGCATACCACAGGTTCGACTTTTGAAGTCTCTTCGTTCGAACTCCTTCTCTTCCTTCCTCCATGGTTAGTACAAGTAAAAGAACCAGGAACACTTAGGGGCCTATTGCGGAAGAGTAGGGGTTTTAACCCTGGTGTTTCTGGTTCACATAGCAAGCACCTTTGTTTACAGGTCTTCGGGTTTGTGAGCTGCAGTGATTCTGCAGCCAACTCCACGAAACCTTAACCTTATCTCGAGTAAGGAAGAGTGACTCGTCCTAACTTAGGACGGGTTCACGTCTTTGTATGCGGAACTTAACTTGTCCGAAGTACTAAGATTAATTCCAAGTAAGGAAGAGTTTGGTGAAATCGATAGCAGAACACTTGTAAACAAGGCATCCTTGGTTTCATTACCAGGTATAAAATATTTGTATCAACTTTTAGCATTTTCTCCCCCACTCATGGCTTTGAAAATATTTGGTTGACTACAAAATTAAAATGCAAGGATTGTCAGAGCAAAAATAATGGAAACAAAAGACAATATTAACCACAAATTCGTCTCAAAAGGAAAAGCTTGTTTTAATTCTATAAAAAAAAAATTAAAAACCTGGTACTTAGCACTATTTTCACTAAAAATTGTTATGTAAATAATATGAAACATTTTGTTGATTATCTCCCTTGTTTACTTTTCAACAGGCGGATCTAGCAACGAGGCATCATTCATTGGAAAATTCTTCAACAACAAGGATTATTCACCTAAATAACAGTGGAATAAAGATGGGAAAAGTCTGCCAGCCATGTGTGAGGACATTCTTAACTGAAGAGAAACTGGTGATAATAATAGCCACCCTTGGAAACAGCCGGGGTCAAACAGCGGAAACATGTATGTAATGTGCCATACACAACTCTCAGCCAATGATAAATCATATCTTATCATTTGAGCTCAGTAAGACCATCATCTGAGCCTGTGAAAGGTATGGTCATCATTTGGTTCAAACAAGGTTTATCAAAGAAAATAATAGAAAGAAAGGAAGAAAGAAAGATGGCCGCCGCATGATGACGGACAATAAAAGAATAAGAAATCATTATTTCTGTAACAGTGGCAATAGACCTTTTACTTAAGCCTTGGCGTCATTAAGCCGCCATCTTAGAAGTATTGCCCCTACTATGAGGAAACAATGGGAAAACACAGGTTTTTTTCCAGAGACAACAAGACAACAACAACAATAACAACAAAAACAACATAATCCAATAAATACAAACAATTGGTGTCTTTACATAAATGTTCAGTTTAATACAATACAAGTAAGTCTACAGAACAAAAAACTGTAAACCCCCAAAACATCATTCCACATAATTGACTTGAACTACTACTAAACTTTATCTTCGTTACCATTATTCAATAAAGGTACACTGTAACATTGTTAATATAGACCTTTATTTTCTAAGCAAGAACCGGCAACATTGTAGATTAAAAAATTTGTTTTATATTTTTCTGCCTCTTGAAAAATAAAAATTTTAGCTTTGATTTACTTTTTAAAACGAAAAAGATTTGTTTTAGTCTTTGGAAGCAACATTAGCTGAAGTAAACTGTTACCCAACTTGCGTCCGCCACATTTTGCTATAGAGTGAAATTTACCAAAGCCCCACTCCAGTCTCTGATCAATATTTAACAAATAAAAATATACTATTGTTCTGACTCATTACCTCATTTTGATTTAGACATAACTATTTGTACATATCTTGTTTGATTTCTTATAAATGATCCAGTCAATCATCAGCAACAGTTTGTTGTAGAATTATTGTTTATACTTTATATTAACAATATAAAGTTGTCTACTTTTTACAAAGTTTTTATACTGTACATAAGATCTAACAGTTTGTGCTCAAATATTTAACACTTTTGTTGATTTTATCACAATGTTTAAAACAATTCACTCAATGATTTTTTGTCTCGAGGAAGCAAAGCACTTAAAAATACTTTAATTTTAATAATATTTATGTCAATTTAAACTTAAAATGGCAAAATAAAAGTTTATAAAAACTACATGCAACTTAAACTTGCATTAAAACTTGCATTCATAAAAACGTCGGACAATTTCGGTATTCCTCAGACAATTTCGCTATCCGTCACGTGGGTGTGTATAAACCTTTGTTTATGACCAGTAAAAAGAGTTGAAACATGGGCGTGACACGCGAGCTTGCACCTGTGATTTTAAGACAGTTTCTTCATTCCTATTGGTCGAGAGCAACGGCCGGGACAGTTGTGCCATATCACACGATACGCGCGACGCGCACAGCATTCCCTTATAAGGAGTTGTTTACCCGAGGGCGGCGGAGGGCCTTACCATTTCATAGCTGGAGGGGGTGTTGTGTTGAAAGAAATCATTGAACAATTATAATGTTTGCATTTATTTTCCTTTTTGACCAACAAGTGATGATGTTTTTTGACCGAAAAGGTATTTATGAATGGGAATCAAAGTGTGTGACTTCGTCTCGGTAAAATTATCAAGAACCGTATCGTATTTACGATAAGGTCTATGCACATGACTACAAATTATTGGTGCACAAATAATTCTGGGTGAAATCCCAATCCAAACATCGGCAACCAGCACAGCGTGATGGTTTTAAAGCAGTACGGTACACAACACGACAAAGTTACACATTAACTACAGTGCAGAATCCATCTTGGCAACGTTACATGGTAAACTGTACTCGGTTGTTACTGTATTGCAGTATATTCAAGATGGTATTTTTGCATTTAACGATATGGCCTATATATATATATATATTGTCATTCCAGGCATGATTTTAGGTCCCAGCTTATTTTAACATTTTCCAAAGGCAAATTCATTGAAAACCAGACTAAAGAAGGAAGAATGTCATGTCTGTTGTTTAGGAAAAACACAGTTAAAATCTTGATACATTTCAATCAGGATAGTCTCGAGTACCAACAAACTACTTCATAGTAAGTAGTTTTTTAAACAGGAGTCATTTAAAAAATAAATATCTACAACCGGTCAATAACATCAACATCCATATAATAGTCACTCTTTTTATATTTTGTTTTAAAATAAAATAAATCTGTGGATGTATTTCTCATTTAGATAAAACATACAAATTAATAACTTTTTCTTGATGAGGATAAATAAATACCACTTTTGAAAGAAAAAAAGTTTCTATATCTGGGGGGAAAAAAAGGAGAGGATGCATCCAGGAAAGGTTAAAAAAAATGAGAATTCGCTGGAGCCAAATTCATAGCCATTGATTGTTCATAAATGGTGAAAGAAAATGTAAAATCAAAAAAAAATAAATCAAAAAAAATAAGGAAACTGTTTTAAAACTTAACGCACAGGCAGTGTCAGATTAACTTTGTGCCACAAAATGATTATAAATTTTTGGTTTCATACCAGTGATTTTTTTTTCACAGACCTCGGGAATGTATTTGCAGTACTTACACACATCGGCGTAAGGGTGAAAACAACTAATTTTCTTTATAACAAATGCAAATTCAACAACTACATGACGCTGAGTTATCGGTTACATTGTCCAGAAAGATAGAATAAAAGTGAAAGTTTCAGTTGATTACAGTGTCTACTTGCTGAGAAAACCGCGGAGAACTGTTAGGTTTACTAAGCAAAAGTTGAATCCATCCACGTTTAGCGGCGTGAGAGCGGGTACCAACCCCTTTGCTGGCTGCAGTATTCACAAACGGACACTAGGAAAATCTCCAAATGTCACATTGAGGCCTTCTTTGAATTCAAATATTTTGCTTTCAAAAATTATGTTAAAGGATACTTACTAATATTGTCATCTGTATAAAAATTGCATTTCAGATGAAAATTACACTATTTTTGTCAAGGTCAATTACCAAAGTTTGCCGCTACTTTTAAGACCTTTAATACTTTGTAAAGTTTTGCACGAAATCAAAATAGCGAGTACTATTTATTTCAAGTGGTATTTTTGTTTCATGGTTAAGCCCATTTCCCATGGCCTTGTTGTTTTAGTGCACACACCACCAACATTCGACAGATTAAGAAGATGTATTAACAGATGTAACTCTGATTTCATAGGACATGCCTGGATTTTACACTGAGGCCACATAGACCATTGCCCCAGATGTTGGGCTTGGTGCCCCTTCAGAAGATTGTAATATTTTGTCAATAGAAGTGCTAGTAAGGATTTCAGTGAAGTACCTCTCCTTTAATAGCAGATGTCCCATGGGTGACTGTTGTTTTGTCTGAGCACAACTCAGAGAGTTATTTGTCTTGAAGAGATGATTGGAGGACTTTGGCTAAGACTGCATCTTCATCATCGTTATAGTCCTGTCAAGAAGGAATAATTAGTGCATTGAGTTAGAGAAAGATTACATGTGTACTCCTTTGGCAATATTAGAATTGTGCATTTGCGTGTATTTTCCTTTTAAGGAACATTACAGA
The DNA here is from genome assembly GCF_032118995.1 of Asterias amurensis. Taxonomy (NCBI): domain Eukaryota; kingdom Metazoa; phylum Echinodermata; class Asteroidea; order Forcipulatida; family Asteriidae; genus Asterias; species Asterias amurensis. Next base: position 7,134,901 of record NC_092650.1, on the reverse strand, counting down.
ATTAGTTTTGCTAGCAAAACATTTGCTGGCAGTGTAAGCACTTAACCCTCCTTCTTTTGGTCCCATTAAGTTGTCCAACATTTGAAACAATTCAACTTACTACAATGCCTTGTACATTTTTTTAGCATTTCTATATTGCCTAAAACACCATTTGTATAGCCTTAACCCTCCTACTCTTGGTACCTACATGTTGACCAACAAAAACCACTGTGAATGATACTGAATGGTCACATAATAGAAGGGTTAATATAATCCACCATAGTATACTGAAAAACATGTAAAAGTTTGAGATCGATCGGCCTTCTGGGTCACAAGAGAATAATGGAAAACCGATTACAAATTTTACATTGCATCAATGCCAAAACAAAAATGAATAAAACGCTCACTAAGCGCTAACTCTAAACGCGAAATTAAATTATTTTCTCATCAAATATAAAGTTTCAGACAGAAATATTTCAAGGGATGTTTTCGAGTAATTTAGTTTTATGTAAATCTGTGATCTTCGCGAATTGTGTTGCTTACCAATTCTGTAATGCTCCTTTAACCCTTTTAACAAAATTTTAGACTTCCGCTGAACTGTTTAACGGTTTAAGCATTACATAGACTTTGAGGCATTGCCTGGTGAGGTTTTAATATAGATTTGGTTTGCAGTAACATCATGTGTGTATCTACTTGCCAGGTAGAGTTTGCTACCGCTGGGTAGATTTATCAGACTGTTCTGGAGACGTCTCAGTTCTGAAAAGAACTGTCCAATTTTTAACTGCTACTTGGGCGGAAGGTATAGAAAATTGGCTGGCCTACTTCTTTAGCTTATAGGATTGTTATTAAGTGTACTACCACAGAGTTCTTAAATTTAATTTGTCTCAAGGTTTCCATTATACACAATGTGACCTATGTGTTTACATTCAAACCGCCCTCTGTTGACAAAACACTGTGTACGTCCTGTTTCACCGGGCAAAAAGACGCGTAGTCATGGTAAGATTGCAAACACTTTCTAGCTGGATGCCAAAGCACAAAGGTTTTGCACGGCCGTTTGCGCGCAAATCATGTTATGGTTTTCGAGTGACGTCAGAGGTCACATCGTCTACAGTCATTGTTAAGCGTTTCTATCAAATTCACACATATGAACCAATCTGTTAAGGAGCAGATTTCAACAGACTCACTTAAAACAAGGATTCAAAATACGTAGAACAGTGTAAGTAACCCAGTCTTTACAGTCAGAAAACAACAAACCACAGTGGGGTGGCTATACAAAGCAATGTATTTAAATTGTAGGAGATTGAAAATAATATATTATTACGTTGGGGATGAAGATGCAAATTGGGACCATCACAAGAGATGTTGTCATTATTCCTGAATAGTGTCTGGGGCTGCCATTTTTAAGGTCTAATATCTTTTCTTCTTTTTCATACAGATGTCAACATTTCTTTGTTTTCATCTAGGGCCTATCTTATATTTTTTTTTCTTGTAGCCCCCTTTAACCAAGGGTGGTTTTTAGCCTTGTTCGGGGCAAAAGTGGTGCACAGGACATCCAAACCACTAGGGTTATAGCTCGACCAAGTTTAAAGGCAGTGGACACTGTTGGTAATTACTCGAAATATTCATTAGCAAAAAACCGAGTAATGGGGAGAGGTTGATAGTAAAAAACACTGTGAGAACCGGCTCCCTCTGAAGTGGAGTAGTTTTCGAGAAAGAAGTAATTTTCCACAAATTTGATTTCGAGACCTCAGAATTAGATGAGGTTTTGAAATCAACTTGCGTCTGAAAGCACACAACATGACAAGATTGTTTTTTCTTTCATTATTATCTCGCAACTTCGACGACCAATTGAGCTCAAATTTTCACAGGTTGTTTATTTTATGTATATGTTGAGATACAGCAAGTGAGAAGACTGGTCTTTGACATTTACCAACAGTGTCCACTGTCTTTAATTGCCAATGAATAAATTTTTTTCAAAGTCCACCAAGGACGGGCAGATCAAACAAATAATCACTGTTTAATTATGGGGCTATCATTGCTGAAGTGCAAGCTTCAGGCATGATGCCAGGTTTCCAAACTGCTCTTGATAAGGGCCATGCAGTAGATCCCGGTTCATACTTCCTGTGAATGTGATTGCGAAGCAAATTTGACGTGAGTTTGACATCACACCCTCCTTTCGCAGTGATTATTCGGAAGGGAGTAGAGCAGAGGGCTCTTACTGCTGCGAATTGTTCGTTGCGAATTTGTGACGTCAAGATTCGCTTCGCATTTGCAGGAAGTATGAAACGGGCTTAAGTTGAATGACCTATTGACTGTTCTTTCTCTGTGACATTCCTTATCATTAGCTGTGTCTCAGATAAATGCACAGTGGACAATTGTGGGCACAAATTTTGAGTCCTATAGACTGTATTGAATAACCCCTTTGCTGCTATGAAAGTCGCCATCTTGTAGGTCGAACCAGATGCGCATCTAAACGCGTACATCAAAGAAACGCGCAGCATGCAGCGTTCTCGTTTTGATTTCTATGGCAAAAGCATGCACACACACACACGCTTACAGACGCCATCTTGCAGGGCAGATATTTAAAATGTGACGTCATATTCAATACGGTCTATAGGCAGGCCTGTCCAGCACCGCCCACCAAGGCTACAACACTGTCCACCAACATCAGTCCACAGGATTAAAGACACAAATCTTTTAGGCCGTGTTTATGGCTATGGCTATGGCTTGCTAGTCACTTTATCATGAAATAAAGAATACAACATCCTTAGAAACAGTCGCCGTAGCCATAGCCGCTAATTCAAATATGGCCACACATTTAGAAAATCTCACACTCACCACATATGTGTGATACTCAAATTTATGGCGAAGATTTAAGTGTTCGATGAAGTTACTGCTGCGGTAGCTGGGATCGCCCCAGGGCATCGAGGCACATATTGGGCAGACAACTGAGGCAGTATTCCCTTTATGTTCCTTATTACAATGTCTGTTTAAATCGTTGCTGTCAAGGTTCTTCACTCCGCAGAGAGGACATTTGAACGTGGCCCTGTTCGGGATGTCGCTGAAGTCAGAAGAAGAAAAAAAAGACAATTTAAAAAGTTTACTGTCACTCATCGGGTGTGAAAAGTGTGGTATAAAAACTGATAATGGTTATAAGGAGTACACAGACACTAATTTCTTTCGTTGAAGACTCACCTGGGAGGTGTATGTGAGGTTGCAGCGACAGGTCGAAACTTTGCTGCCGAATCTGTGTTTGTGTTGAGTTTGGAACAACTGAGTGTGTGATTTCTGACTTTAGACAACGACATCTGTATAAAAGAAAAAGAGGTGGTTTGTTAGTAACTGAAGATATCTGCATTTGTAGAGACCTGCTCTTTAAAATGTTTGCTACTACAGTTTTAAAAACCACTTGATATTTAAAGACACTATTGGTAATTGTCAAGACTGTTCTTCACAGTTGGTGTATCTCAACATGTGCATAATATAACAAAGCTGTGAAAACTTGAGCTAAATCGTTCGTTGAAGTTGTGAGATAATAATGAAAGGAAAAAACCCACATATTTATAAATTGAATTGAATTGAAGTGACATGAGCTTTGCATAGATGCCCAAACAGTGCAGTGCTGTCACGTCCGCAATAAAATTGGACTGTGTGTACTGAAATGTATGGGGTCAAAGGTCAAAACACATGTTGATTTGCGCTGGTTTTGATGCCGGTCTCTGGCTTTATTCACGAACCTAAAAGTGTGACGTCAGTTGTTCAGGCTATTGACCACCTAGCTAGCCTGGTGGCTAGAGGCAGTTAAAATGATCAGCAGTGGGTATCGCAATGACTTAATCACCAAAACTAGTTGAACTTGAGAAAGTTAAGATTAAAATCATCCTGACACTTAATTTCTACTTCTGTTGAAATTCCACTAGATACCTTTTTCTTGCAGCCGTTGCATATCGTCTTCGTTGACGAAATCTGCTTTTCAATGAGCTTTGCTTTGACCCTCTTCTTAGGGTCAAAGACCTTTCTACAAAGCGGACAATTTGGCGAAGCGATGTCTAATAACGGTGAAAGACATTCCTCACAAAACCTTAAAAAAGAAGCAATTAAAACATGTTTTAAACAAACATTCACTTATTGTACACTGTGCAAAATTCCAATTTAAATATTTTCACCGTGCTCCTCAAATATTTTTTTTCTTACTTGAACCATGCTCAGGGTTTAAGTTTTATGTGCAGCCAATTCATAGACACCAGGGCCCAAGTTCATAGAGCTGCATACAAGCACAAAAAATAGCTTAGTGCATATAAATTATGCTTACCAGATTAAAGACACTGGACACTACTGGTAATTGTCAAAGACTAGCCTTCACAGTTACACAGTTAGTGTATCTCAACATATGCATAAAATAACAAACCTGTGAAAATCTGAGCTCAATCAGTCGTCGAAGTTGCAAGATAATAATGAAAGGAAAAACACCCTTGTCGCATGAAGTTGTGTGCTTTCAGATGCTTGATTTTGAGATTTCAAATTCTAAATCTGAGGTCTCGAAAATCAAATACGTGGAAAACTACTTCTTTCTCGAAAACTACGTTACTTCAGAGGGAGCCATTTCTCACAATGTGATATACTATCAACCTCTCCCCATTACTCGTTACCAAGAAAATGTTTTATGCTAATAACTATTTTGAGTAATTACCAAAAGCGTCCACTGCCTTTCAGGTTACTAGCTAAAAAAAAACATTCCACATGTATGATTTGTGACTGGTATCCTGCTCATGTATGCTTAGCAAAAACCTTTTAATCAATATTTGCTTCTTTTGAGGCACTGGACACCTCTGGTAATTGTAAAAGACCAGTCGGCTCACTTGGTGTATCTCTCACCATACATGTATGCATAAAATAACTTGTGAAAGTTCGAGTTCAATTGGTCATCGAAGTTGCGAGAGAATAATGGAAGAAAAAACACAAGGCCATAACAGATTCAAATATTGGACAAATTTTGGGAGTAAATACTTTTTTTTCGTTTATTTAATAAAACTAATTATGTTATACATACCATATTCATTTTATTGTGAGAAATTAAACATGAGAGTGTATTACTACACATGATGTGACAATATGATCAATTTAAATGCCCTTTTGTTGTATGTGGACCCCTTGCACAGGCCGCTATTAAAGACAGTGGACACTATTGGTAATTACTCAAAATAATTATTAGCATGAAACCTTTCTTGGTAATAACGAGTAACGGGGAGCGGTTGATAGTATAAAACATTGTGAGAAACGGCTCCCTCTGAAGTGGCGCAGTTAATGAGAAAGAAGTAATTTTCCACGAATTTGATTTCAAGACCTCAGATTTAGATCTTGAGGTCTCGAAATCAACCATCTAAAAGCACACAACTTCGAGTGACATATGGGTGTTTTTTTCTTTCTTAGTTATCTTGCAACTCCGACAACCAATCGAGCTAAAACTTTCTCAGGTTTGTTATTTTATACATTAAGTTGAGATAAACCAAGTGAGAAGACTGCTGTCGATTTCACAAAGAGTTAGGACTCGTCTTCTCTCGAGTTAGGCAGGTAACTCTTCCTAACTTAGGATTAATCTTAAGGTCTGCATGCTACAGTGCAGGGTTGGGACTCGTCCTAAATCCTAAGATTAGTCTTAAGTTAGGAAGAGTTTTGTGAAATCGATGGCTGGTCTTTGACAATTACCAATAGTGTCCAGTGTCTTTAATGGAGATAGTGACTCGAACAATGGAAACATACAGGAACATACACACCACGCACGGCTTTCAGCCAATGATATGTCGTCCTTTTAACTCAGTGCGGGCGCTCTTTAAGCCGAGTGAGAGGGCTCTTATTGGGTGTAAAACTTACACATGTTCACAGCTGATAGCAACTGGTTTGCAGAACACCTCCAGGCAGATAGAGCACTTTAGGCATTCGTCTGTGGTGTCTGCTCGTTGTGGGGCTACTGCGAACTTCGCCATGTTTGGAGCTGGAGCCGGTGCTCGTTGAGCAGTCTGAAACAAACACAAATAAGAAGTTCAACCATAAATACCAAGAATAATGATGATATTTTGGCAACTTATCCTATAGATGACAATAAACCTTAATTTACATTAGACCCCAGGCCTGATACTTCACGGAGGCAACGGAGGCGATTGCCTCCGTTGCCCCTTGCTATTGCATTGGTGCCCTTGAAATGCTCCAGTAGAAATTTACAATTTCCTCATACGGTGCCCTTTGCCAAAGAGAAAATGCCTTGGTGCCCTTGCCCTTTCAAAAACGAAGCATACAGGCCTGAGACCCAGTGACAGGGGCGGGGCGCTAGATTCCTTTTTTCAAAATTTTGACATTATCGATCATCTAGCTAGATGACGACCGATAATGTCAACATTTTGAAAAAAGGAATCTAGCGCCCCAGTCACTGGGTCTAAATATACATGTTTGCATTATCGCATTTCCTGCCCGACTGACTTTGCTGAATTGCTGAAAGGCACTGTGTTAAGGAAAAGTCCCCTTTTCCATCACACAACACACAACACAATGCCTTTTTGCCTTTCAGCGAAATCAGCCAGGCTGGCAGATTAGCGATAAGGTCTAATAATAATCATCAACTTATATTATGTCATTTTGGAAAGCCACCCTCGTCTAGAGTCTAGGCTAGAGGTCAAAAGGAAGTTGTTCATGTGCTGTGTGCCGCGAATACAAATCTGTGCGCTGCCTTCAGTATCTGAAACCATCGGTCGGTTCATCATCTGATCATCGGGTTTACTAAGTAATAAAACCCTTGCTCTATCTATCTATCTTGTCTGAACTAACTTACTAACTAAAGAATGATAGCAACGTGACGACGTCAATGTCTATTCAATCATTAACAATTAAAATAGTTCAGGTCGACATGGTAGAGACAAGATTTACTTCCATTACCTTTCTTTAATGTTTTTAATCACAATGAGAATGACATATTTTACTCGATCAGCTGGGTAGAGTTTTGTTGTGTGTCCTTCCTTCCTAATTCCTTCCCTTCGAAGTTCTTCCTTGTCAGCGACAGGCTCTTGATGTCTTGTCGTGTTGTTTGTTAGTTTATTTGTGCTTTTTTATAAATATCTAGTTATAGATATCAATACAGACTGCAAGAAAGATCTCAAACTCTTAAGACAGACCCTTCAAAAGTACAAACCAATCCACTCAAAGTTCCTCCACTCATCAGCAGTCACACACAGCCGATCGCACAAAAGGTAAATAAATAAATGGATGGCAATCGCAATATTTATATACCGCCCTCAACAGTTTGTTAAAGGGAGGTTATGTGGTTTTCAACTATAGAGGGCGGCCTAACTTAATGACTGAAATACTTGCAGCACATGTGTACTGCTAGCTGAGTGTTTTTTAATTTTTAGCTGGTAGATGTTGTTCTTTTTTCTATAAAAAGAGCATGAAATATAAGTTATTTCACTGTTGTTAAAGTTTCATTACAGCTCACATAACATGGCAAACGATCGCAATGTCGACAAATCAAAGCTCTCCAAGCATTTAATGCAGATGAAGGTACGTTTCCTATAAATAAATTTCAATTTCTATTAAAAATTGAAGTTTATCTTTTATTTTTTAATAGCCAAATACTATTTAATACGTTTTGAGCAGTGCTGTGGACTGGCAAGGTGTTGGCAAATGTTTTATTATCCTAAATACAAGGAATTATTAGTTATAAGTTCTCACTCTCAGGCATTGTCGGGGAGTGCGGAAGTGCTTAGAGTTAGACACAGTAACTGGGGTGCTGTACTCCTTTTTTCGAAGTAATTTGACATTATCAGGTACGACCGATAATGTCACTGGGTCTAGCTAGTTACTGGGTCTAGGAAGTGCAAAGCACCTGCTCATGTCAATTCAAAGCTTGGACTGTTTCAAACCTGACCTACCAATAAATAATCCAATAATCTAGTCCACCACCACATTAAACTCGCACCACAAATTTTACCCCCCCCCCCAATCATATCACCAAGTGGTGGCAGGATACGGAAACTTTTCCTTAAAAAGTGGTTCTATGTTTGTTTCATTGTATTAATTACTATTTTGTTTGTCAATGTTAAGTTTTATAATAATATGTTGAATTGTTAGAAAACATTTTTATCCTTTTTCATACTCACTCGCAGTTTATGCAACGAAGTCAAGAAAATGACATCCAAAAGGAAATTGAAGAAGAAGAACGACGCAGGGTGGATGAGACCCACTGGGTTCTTGACCTACCTGAAATAATAGCAAAGGAGTAAGAAATTGCTTTTTTTTTAATGAAGTTGAAAACTACTCTTAAGGTGACATTTGTCTGGCTGGGAGCAAAACACTTGGAAGACACCAAACACTGAAGAGATCATGACGGCCAGAAGCGGCTCGTACTAAAATCGCTCGTAGCAGCCTTAAATGAATGAAAGAACTGACCTACCACCACTCAAACCAAAAAAGGTCAAAGTAAAGCTCATGACTTTCATTACTGCACTCAATCTCAAGATTGATGGATGTCACAATCACAGGCAAGATTTCTGCATAGAATTCCCTTCCTTTCCTGAAATCTTCACACCAATATTTTCCTTTTCCAATGTCTCCATATTTCAGAACCACACTTCTATGTTGCTCTTTTCAGAAACTGGTACATTATTTAAATTTATTACTATTATTTAAAAATCACCAATATCTGATGATTATACAGAAAATAAATGGTCCAAAAGGGTTAATTAAACGAAAAAAGGCAGTGGACACAATTGGTAAATACTCAAAATAAAGATCAGCATAAAACCCTACTTGGTAAGGAGTAATGGTGAGATGTTGATAGTATAAAGCATTGTGAGAAACGGCTCCCTCTGAAGCGACGTAGTTTTCAAGACTGAAGTAATTTTCCACGAATTTGATTTCAAAACCTCACGATTAGAATTTGAGGTCGCGAAATCAAGCATCTGAAAGCACACAACTTCGTGTGTGACAAGGGTGTTTTTTATTTCATTCACATCTCGCAACGTCGACGACCAATTGAGCTCAAGTTTTCACAGGTTTGTTATGTTATGCATATGTTGAGATACACCAAGTGAGAAGACTGGTCTTTGACAATTACCAATAGTGTCCACTGCCTTTAAGCTTAGTATACGACTATATGATCTTGTATACATGTAATTCTTTGTTTTGCAGGAGCAAATATGAGGTGGAGTCAAGCCATGCAGTTTGTAAAGATTTAAAGTTTGGCCGGATGTCATTCAAAGGAATGAACCCAACAATCGAAGTAAGTTAATTCCAGCTACCATTTCTGTTTTTACCTCAGTCAACAAGATAATAATAATAACAAAAATTATAATAATATGGATTTATAATGCACACTTTTCCAGAAAACCGATCAAGTCGCCTACACAAAGTGAAAACATACAGTAGAAAATGAAGAATAAACAAAACAAAATGAAAGGGCTCCTTTGGTTTCTGGGCTTTAAGGCTGTGCCATAACTGGAGGCTAAAGCTATGCCTATGGCTACGATTCTGGCCTCATCATTTTGTTGGGTCGGCATATTGGTATCTTGCTTTCCCTTCCACCTCGAGGAACCTGGTTCGAATCATGCCGGGGGCACTATGTGGATTGGGATTTCAGTCCATACCTGACTGCGTGAATATTCTGTGGAATGTTTCTTTGAGGTTTTCCTCCCAAATCTAAACCTGAAACTTCCTTCCCTGTCTTCTCTCTATTGAGTTCTTGGCTATATTAGTGTTTAAAGGCAGTGGACACTATTGGTAATTACTCAAAATAATTATTACCATAAAAACTTACTTGATAATGAGTAATGGGGGAGAGGTTGATAGTATAAAACATTGTGAGAAATGGCTCCCTCTGAAGTGAAGTAGTTTTTGAGAAAGAAGTAAATTTCCTCGAATTTGATTTTGAGACCTCAAGTTTAGAATTTGAGGTCTTGACATCAAGCATCTGAAAGCACACAACTTCCGGTGACAAGGGTGTTTTTTCTTTCATTATTATCTCGCAACTTAAATGACCGATTGAGCTCAAATTTTCACAGGTTTGATATTTTATGCATGTTGAGATACACCAAGTGAGAAGACTGGCCTTTGACAAGTACCAATAGTGTCCACTGTCTTTAAGTTCGATTTTGTAAGAGTCTTTGGCTTCAAACCATACAAAATGAAATGTGTACTTAAAAATTTAGGAGTATCTTTGCACCCTTTAGTAACAGTGCTGTTATGTAGCCGACAATCTGGAATGGTCCTATTACCATCAGTGTCAATATGGTCCATCAACTGCTTTTGCCAATAGACAAAAAAAATATCTTTTCATTCCATTTTAGAAAATAATGCAAAGTCTGGTAGCTGAGGAATTGGAGAAAAAATCTGAGCAGAAAGAGCGAGAAATGACAGTATCCGACGAAGAAATGGCAAGAAGGTGGGTTTCTAGATGTATGAATCCTCAAACTAACAACCTTTCAGAAGAAAAGTCTTTCTGGCCTGATTCACACTAATCTATTCCTGGGGCTAAAGGCTAAATGGTCAGCCTGTTCACACTTGGATTGCTCTACCCCTGATCTTCCAAGGCATATGGGCAATTTACCCCACTATAGTGTAGGGTAAGCGGTAAAACCCAGAGGTATTCTTGCTACATGTACAACGTATGTGCATCCCAAACCTGTTCAAATAAGGACAGTGTGAAGGTGCGCTAGGGTAACTGTGGGGTGAACAAACTCCAGGGGCTTCCCCGGGACTGTATTTCACTGGCATTAGGGATTCAGTGTGAAAATGGCTTGTTTCTATTTAACACTTAACTGAATGAAATGAATGTTGATCAACTTTTAATGTTTGATTTGGTAACAGGTACAGTACGTTGGTCAACACAGTCGGGAATAAGTTCACCACTAAGCGGCAACGGTCGCAACAAGCAACTGGAAGCGATACAACGAAAAAGGTCAAGAGAGAGTTCAAGAAGCCACCGGATGAATAAAGCTCTTGGTGGCATTGAAGAGTACTCGGAAGGATCTGGGTGCCAGACAGTAGGCATTTATTGCCATAGAAATAATGTGATATTTTGTATGTTTTGTTAATGAAATATCGCTTTACATGCACATCACAAGGCCGGACAGCCACTTCAAGGCGAGGGCTACACCTAACTGATTTGGGCCGTCGACCTTAACTGATTTGGGCTGTCGACCAAAACCAACTGTCACCAGGAGATACGTTGCCACTTACTCCTGTAGCCCAAACAGGTTAATACCCCTTTTACCTTTCGGTAAGGATGTAGGCATGGGTATTGTCCACTTGAAGCCTGGATGCCGGAGCAGAATGCACTACTTTCCCAACTTATTACGAAGCAATTATGGTTAAAGTGTCTTGCTCAAGGGCAAAGTGTCATTACTGGGATTCAAATCCACTCTCTGCTGCTGACAAAACCAGGGCCCAATTTCATGGCTCTGCTTACTGTAAGCACAGAATTGGCGCTTACGGAAGCAGGGAATTCTGTGCTTACGGCAAGCGTATTTCACGGGTTAGCGGCGAATTTGGGCTTCTGCGCGTAAGTACTTCACGTTACTAGGCATTCTACGCTTGTAAGGCTAGCCCAGAAATTCGGCACTTGCACGTAAGCGGAGAATCGCGATCGTAAGCGCAGAATTCGGCGGTCAGCAGAGCCATGAAATTGGGCCCTGGACTTTGGTCTGGTGAACTAGACCGCTTGAATGCTGACATGTCACAATGCTTTTTTTTTGAACCCTCAAATGAGGCCATGAGACCACACGTCAGCTCATGTCATGAATAAGTTCCAAGTTTGATTTCGTATTAGTCTCTCCTTGGTGAATGAATTTATCAATTTGGTTTCATGTTAAATTTGCATTGTGGTTTACCCGTGCACCGATGTGTGTTTAGCACTGTACACTTAGTGGGATTCGAACCCATGACCTTTGCCACACTGGGCAAGCTCCAAGGTAAGACTAGAATGGCAAAGGTCATGGGTTCAAATCAAACCCAAATATGACTTGGGGTTCGTTCACAGTGGTCAGTGAAGCACAGAGTGAACAGTGCTTTAACACACATTTATGTATTGGTAAAACACAAATAATATTCTATGAAATTTTGATTCTGTTTTTATCTGTGTGTTATTATTAATAGTATTACAATTGTCTGATTGAACACAACACAATGAATTCCTTTTCTATTGCACAATGCATTTTAAAAGCACTTGGTTTCAAGTTTTAACTTAAATAGATTCAAAATGAAAATTTACACGTACAGTTTGTACGTGTACAATTTTACTTATTTAAATATTTCAAACCAAGATTTATAATGTAATGTATTTATTGCAGCTATAAAGCATTTTCTGTGTTTAAATCAATTTCAATGTATCACACATTTAATTTAATACATGTATACTTTAAAACTTGTGTTTAATTTTTAAGTTTAATCACACAAGCCAGTGAAGTTTGCATGTAATGATAACCCCATAAAAAGATAACTACAGAATTTGGATCTTCTAAGAAAATGACACTTTAACGTATTAGTTGATGAAGTTGCTTTATTAATTTTCTTGAAAAAAAAAATATAATATTATAACTATTGCAATGTGAAAAGTATCTAAAGTTTTGGGATAAAATTAAATAAACAGAAAGTTGTGGATAACTTTAGTTTGTGTTTCAGCAAGAAAGCGTACTGTTATATTAGTATAGCTGGCGCTCTCAAATCAAGTATCTAACTTTGAGGTTCTAAACAATCAGGTATTACATTTCCTGGCCAGTAGGTTTAAAAGGCACTGGACACTATTGGTAATTGTCAAAGACAAGTCTTCTCACTTGGTGAATCTCAACATTTGACTAAAATAACAAACCTGTGAAAATTTGAGCTTGATTGGTTGTCAAAGTTGCGAGATAACTATGAACGAAAAAAACCCACCTGTACACACAGAGTTGTGTGCTTGCAGATGCTTGATTTCGAGACCTCAAATTCTAAATCTGAGGTCTCAAAATCAAATTCTTGGAAAATTACTTCTTTCTTGCAACTATGGCACTTCAACCTCTCCCCATTACTCGTTACACAGTGAGGTTTTAAGCTTATAATTATTTTGAGTAATCACCAATAGTGCTTTGAAGGCACTGGACACTATTGGTAATTACTCAAAGAAGTTGTTCGCATTAAAATTTACTTGGTAACAAGCGATGTAGAGAGGTTGATAGTATAAAACATGAGAAACGGCTCCCTCTGAAGAAACATAGTTTTTGAGAAAGAGGTAATTTCTAACTCAAATAATAAAAGACTTCAGCTGAAGCCTTTTTCTATGCACCTGAAAGCACAAAAAGTAATGCAACAAAACCAGTGTTTTTTCTTTTACTATTCTATTACAATGTCACACGAAGTTATGTGCTTTCAGAGGCTTGATTTGAGACCTCAAATTGTAAATCTGAGGTCTCAAAATTAAATTCGTGGAAAATGACTTCTTTCTCGAAAACTACCTCACTTCAGAGGGAGTTGTTACTCAGGATGTTGTCTACTATCAATCTCTCCCCATTGCTTGTTACCAAGAAAGGTCTTATGCTAATAATTATTGTGAGTAATTACCAATAGTGTCCCGAGTCTTTAATCACACAAACATTCACTCAACTCCACCAATCCTGTTTAGTACCTTTCATAGAAACATCTGTGACTAAAGTCATAAAGACGTGATGTAATTCAATAAATTAATTGGACTTCGTTGGAAGCGAATTTGTTTATAACCAGATAATAATGGAAACAAATCACTAAGGAAAATATTCACTTTACAATTAACTAAATAAAAACTATTTACACGATTTACATTCTATAAACAATTACGAACCGTTGAAGAAAGTGTTCTATTATACACCAACTTCCAAGAAATACTAGTAAATAGGACGGCAGTGCAAGCTCGTTGAGTGATGGGTAATTCATAAATTATGAAAAAATGCTTGAAGAATCAAAGGAACTAGTTCTGTCTAGAACCTGTTCCTGTCAGATCATCCTACAACCTATTTTCAATGGAAAGTATTTACTTAGCAATTCGCTAACAAAAAGTATTTACATGATTTACACTCTATAAACAATTACAAAACATTGAACAAAAGTGTTCTATATACAGCAACTTCAACAAATACTGTTTAACTGGTCAGCAATTAAAGCTCATTGAGTGATGGTCAATTAATTTTATTTTTTGATAAATGCTTTTATAACACTCCTTACAAATATTCTGCCTTTTCATTGGTTTCGAGCGCGTCACATGATATGTCTTAGTTTTACTATACGGCGGCCGTGTGATAGTGCATCGTTTGCCATGTGTTAGTGCATCATTTGCAGTGTGATAGTCCAACGACTATCACACGGCGTGCAGTACCCAGACGTCTTTTTACCCACCTCAAACCCAATCAGTTGTGCAGATCTGTGTATCTGAAACGCTCGTACGCACGTTACGTGTACTTAGATGATAAATAGTCTGTTGGGGTGTTATAAAACAAATATTGACTCCTTTAACTTGTGGTTAAAACTACGACTCACTCGGGAATCCTAGGGCCGTTCCATTACGCTCAGGAACATAGAATGCTGCAGGGATCACCGAGGAGTCGTAGTTTTAACCATAGCACTCGAAGCAGTCAATATTTGTATATAAGAACCCATCAAACTAGTTCTCTGCAGAGCCGGTTACTGTTAGAAAACATTCCAACACACTAGAGAGCTTATTACATGGTATATAGGAGCTCGAATGACCCGCAAAACCGCAGAGTAACAAAATAATACCCTGACAATGCCCCTGTCTGACCAGTGGAAAAAGATAGGAGACCTCCAGCTGGACGGCCAATCAATGAGCAGGATTAGATCTCTTTGTACAGAGCGTGCGGTACCGCCGCTCTGCACAGTTGCCTTCGTGTAAAGTTGAATCATTGGAGACAGCAATTTTGAATAAACAAGTTTCCCTTTACCGTTTGTGGTGTTTCACGGAAACATCATGGCATATTTTTACATTTTTTGTGACTTTCAGGTCACTAGCGGTGGTTCAAAATTTGGGTATTAGCACACGTGGGTAGTTGGTATGCAATTGTGTTTTTCGATTTGGTGGGCGAAAAAATGTTGCTTTTTCTGTATTATATCCATACGACATACGACACCATAGTTGAGTGAAGAACCAAGTGCGCACGCGGAAACTCACATACGCCAGGTCACCCATTGTCTGTATGAGGTATGTGGGTGATTACGAGGTGTTGTTAAACAACCGTGGTACCACGGGTTTTACTTTTGAAGTCCCTTCGTTCGAGCTCCTTCTCTTCCTTCCTCCATGGTATAACCACAACTCTTGGTTTTTACCGATTTCAAGAAAATGAATCTATGCATAAATTGGGCTATGGATAAATTGTTAAATATATTTTATGAACAAATGCTTTCAGAAACAAAGGAACTACATGTAGTTTCTTTAAGAACTGGTACCCTTTAAGAAGCCATTTTACACTTTCGGTACAGAAAAACAAAAAAAAACACCACAGATTTACAAATAATTTACAGGGTTTACAGAAGGTAATGGTGAAAGACTTCTCTTGAAATATTGTTCCATGAAATGCTTTACTTTTTGAGAAAACAATATAAATTCTCGTTAGCGAGAATTACGGATTTATTTTAAACACATTTCATGACACGGCGAAACGTGTGGAAACAAGAGTGGGTTTTCCCATTATTTTCTCCCGACTCCGATGACCGATTGAGCCTAAATTTTCACAGGTTTGTTATTTTAAATGTAAGTTGTGATACACGAAGTGTGGGACTTGGACAATACTGTTTACTGAAAGTGTCCAATGGCTTTAAAACAACTACAACCCATTAGAGAGCTACTTGTGTTAAACACTTTCATCAAGCAACTTTGCATAGCAAAGTATTTGGGCTGAACATTTTTTGTGCACACTGAATGCTAATATAAATTCATAAATACCTCAGACAGTTTCGCTATTCCTATTGGAGGAGAGCGCGTCATGTGGGGGTGTTTAAACCTTTGTTTATAACCAGTTGTGAGCGGAGACTCTGCGCTAGTCTTGACGCAAGACGTTTCTTGTTACGGGAGATGCAGGCGCTGTCGGTGAGTTGGCCGCGCTGTGTGTAAAAGGAAAACCAGCGAATATGCACCAAGACTACACGCGCATGCGCACGAACGGAACCGGAAAACACACGCGTACGGACATCGTACATGTACATGTAACATGTATACTGAACATACCATGGACGTGGAAACATACAGAGCTCAAGCACTCAGATAAGGATAAGTTTTACAGAGTTTCTTACTTTATTTACGCCTTTTAACCAAAAGGGTATTTATGAATTGGAATCAAAGCGTGTTGAATCCGTTTTCAACTAGTGGTTTAAACCGGCCGAGGCCTGGTTCTTATCAATCACCAGGCCTCGTTGGAATTAAACCACTAGTTGAAAACCTCTTCACCACACATTAATTCCCTTGATAATATATCGTGATATTTGAGTAGCAACTGATACATGTTTTTCTAGCATTTTGCTAATGCTTTACAACAGCAAATAGTTCACTGTGTTACCAGTCACCTTAGTTAATACCGATCCCCAGGAAAAATAGTTGTGCATAATGTATCAAGTTGGTTTACAAATGCAGAAGCTCTGTTTTCTTCCTGTTTAGTCGGGTGCTGATTATATCATATCTTAATAGTGGCGAGTCTTGGGTTTTGATCATCTTCGTGGGGTACCCCGTGTTCTTGTTGGGGTACCCTTTGTGCTCCTTGATGGTGATGAGTGATAACCAGATGTTGGTCCGTCCTGGAACAAAAATACAAAACAAATGCTCCAGATTTAACAACTGCTTGATGATGTGAGAATGTTTGCCGGCGGGGAAAGGGAAAGTGAATCATGATATTAATGAATAATAAAATGGACATTTATATTGCACAGTTACGTATATAAGGGAGCGTCTCAAAAGTCGGAACGGTAGGAACGTTCTTTTTGGATCGCAAGAGTATCCCCGCCGCTTTTGTTCGTTCCACAGGACCGGTCTTTTGGAACGCTCCGCGTATACTTTGTCATGATGTTGCGATCCTGCGGGCATATGCCCGCGATCCATTGGACCACGGGCATATGCCCGCAGGAACGTTCTTTTGCGCTAGGAACGTGCCCGACTTTTGAGACGCTCCCTAAGTATACTCTACTACGCATGTACTAAAAATGGGGGAAAAAAATGAATAAAAAAATAAATAAAAAAATTACACAAACAGAGCAGGAATGAATTAAATGGGTGAAGCAAACGAATGGGTTTTTAACTTAGATTTAAATACATTGAGTGAAGAAGACTGTCTAATTCAAGGTGGGAGATTGTTCCACAGATTTGGAGCGGCGTATATAAATGCCCGATCACCTAATGTAGGCCTAGGTTTCCTAGATGGGTGGGAGAACAATGTGGGATCTTGAGATTGAAGGTTGTGTGATGCTGGAGTAGAGACCAAATCAGAGCTACATGTAGCTCCCTGTTAAAATTATCAGGAAATAATAATAAATAATAATAACCATTTGTATATAGCGCTTTTCACACCCTGAGGGCGTCTCATTATTACCCCTGGTCACTAGGCCTTAATTCTCTCCTTAAACCATCTCAGCTCCCTGGTGGGGAATATACAGCCTTGTGCAACATTAATATGCGCTACTCGGCTAAATAAATCACAAGAACCGTCTCTGCCCTCACAGGTACCCATTTACCCCTGGGTGGAGAGAAGCAATTATAGTTAAGTGTCTTGCTCAGGACCGGGTTTCGAACCCACACTCTGCTGAACAGAAGCACCAGAACTTGAGTTCAGTGCTCTTATCTGCTCAGCCACGAAACCCCATGGCTTGTGTACTACAGTAGAACTACATTAGTCTCTACAGTAACCTGCGTAATTTTGTGGCCAGGCGTGTTGGGCAGAAGAGTGTAAACCAACAGTAATACACCTATCAACTAAAACATATTTTCTCTGCAGTGAGTTTTGGTCTCAACTGAACAATACACAATTTCTCACCTCATATTGCGCTAGTCTGTCTTTGAGGACAGCTACCTCTGCCGCTTCGCTCTTTTTGGAAGCCGCACCTAGCTCCACCGCTCGGACCCTCTGGGCAAAGCTTAGGCTGCATTGGGATTCACTGATGTTCTTGTTGACGGGGGATATTTGTACAACCATTAAGGTCTTACTGTCACCTCCTGAGAAGGAAATAAATAGCAACAAAAAGAGTTTTTTTACACAAACTACATGTATGTTATCAAGAACAAGAACTACACATAAGAAAAATAGGTTGAATCTGATGCCAATCAATCTGATTCCAATCAATCAATCAGAGAGAATTTATATAGCGCCAAAATCACCAAAGTTGTTCAAAAGCGCTCAAGACAGTTGAATGAAGTTAACGTTGATACACTTGTTGGAAAAGAAAACATTTGAGGAGTTTCTTGAAAATGTGAATAGTGTTAAGCATCCTTGATGTGGTTAGGGAGAGTGTTCCATTCCTTTGGTCTTGAAATGCTCCAGTAGAAATTTACAATTTCTTCATAGGGTGCCCTTTACCATTTGCCTCGGTGCCCTTACCCAAGAAAGCATACAGGCCTAAACTTCTATTGACTAGACTCATGTCAGTTCCTTCTCATTGAACTTTCTGATAGAGAACTTTCTAAAATTCAACGAGTTCAGGCCTGAAGCCTTTCATTACTTGAGTGTAAGAAATTACCTCTTTCTAAAATAAAACTACAGTACTTCAGAGGGATCTGTTTCTCAGTGTTTTATACTATCAACAGCTCTCCATTGCTCGCTACCAAGTAATTTTTTATGCTAACAGTTATTTTGAGTAGTTACCACTAGTCTCCAGTGTTCAAATGTAGTTACCACTAGTCTCCAGTTTTCAAATGTACTTACCCAGTGATTCCTGCAACAGGTAAGTCAGCTTTGAGTTTCTATAGGGAATGTGACCCTGCTTGCTGCGCAGCGCATAGATGACATCGCCCAGTGACGACAGGGACTTGTTGATACTTTGGGCTTCCTTGAGTCGAGTTGTGTCTGTGTTGGAGCCGGACTTGTTGACTCTCTCTGACCCGGCAAGGTCAACAAGGTTCAGCTTACCTAAAAGGGAGACAAAAATTAGAGTTGCAAGGTCAGAAATAGTTTTAAAAATTCGGCAGAGACAAGACCAAAAATGAAGGGACAGCT
The DNA here is from genome assembly GCF_032118995.1 of Asterias amurensis. NCBI lineage: Eukaryota > Metazoa > Echinodermata > Asteroidea > Forcipulatida > Asteriidae > Asterias > Asterias amurensis. The sequence continues at coordinate 7,115,726 of NC_092650.1, read as the reverse complement.
CACAAATATTTACAAACCGGCCAAGTACAATTAAATGTTTTAGAGTTATTTTAAAGATGGTCTCATCTTCAAGGGAACAGAGGTAAAAATTTCTGTGTCCTGCAGAAAATATCGCTCAACAAAAAAACAGGATACCAGTAACAGAGAGTACACACCACGTGGTATTTTGGCTGATTAACTTATTCTGGTAAGCATATTTTTGTTTTGCTCAGAGCTAAGCAGCACTATAATATTGGGCTCTGGTATCTGGTATGGGTGGCATGTGCGTAAAGCGCTCGCCTCTCACCAAGGTGACCCCGGTTCAATTCCCGGCCGGGGCCATATGTGAGTTAAGTTGTGCGTTGGTTCTCTGATGTGCCATGAGGGTTTTCCAGACCATCCAGTTTTCCTCCCTCGAGAAAAAAGCCAAAAGGTCTCCCTTGCATGCCTGGTTCTCGAACACATTGTAGCCGCATCCTTCGCAATTCAGCTCTTAGCTGCGAGTAAGGATAATTGGCCCCCCAAAATTATTATCTTGAAAACTTCTGCAACCTAGTACCCTGCAAGTCATGCATTACAGTATCCACTCATTCACGATAATTTGTTGATAACATTGATTTCCTACCGATGTTCCGTTTGCCAGAGGCCTTGTTCTTGCCGATGATACGCACACAAAGCAGAGCGTGTGAGCGTGAGCTGTGTTCATTCATATCTGTAGTAGCTGTTGCACGGTTGCGACGACCCATTTTGAAGACCTAACACAGAGAAGATGTTTGATGCATATAAAAAGTACTGACAAAATCGCTTGATACCAGGGGTCGATTTCACAAAGAGTTAGGACCCATCTTATCTCGAGTTAGGATTGTGTCTGCATGCTACAGTGCAGGGTTGGGACTCGTCCTAAGTCTAGTCTTAAGTTAGGAAGAGTTTTGTGAAATCGACGGCAGGAGGTTTTCAGACTTTGTTTAAAGACACTGGACACTATTGGTAATTGTCAAAGACCAGTCTCCTCACTTGGTGTATCTCAACATATGCATAAACTAACAAACCTGTGAACATTTGAGCTTAATTGGTCGTCGAAGTTGCGTGATAATAATGAAAGAAAAAAACTATAGTAAAGTAGGTAAATAGTGCATGAACACATTGGAAGAGGGGGGGGGGATCAGGTAGGTATATTGAGGTTTGCTACAGCCTTATAGGCGTTCGATCACAGTTATTATGTATGCATCCAAAATTTGAATTGGTCCTGCTCGCTTAAAAGAAGAAGAAGATAATTTGATCCTCACCTCATTTACGTCTTCCACACTCGTCACGTCGATCTCGCAAAGACCAGGAACGTACAAACCACTCCCATCTGGGTTCATCTTGATCTCGAGCTTAACTTGAGGATCATCGCTGAGGAGATCTCTGTAGGATTACAAAGTACGCTTTTAGCTTTCCTGTTAAAGAAAGGGTCGTTTCTGAAGTCCTGGACCCAATTTCACAGAGCTGCTTCAGTACAAAAAGGAGCTAAGCACAACAAATACATGTTGCCTGAATAAGGTTACTACCTCAGCTACCATGTACATGTACATGTACATGTAACATTATACAATTGTTGCACGCTGTGACGGTGTCCATAGCGTTTTGTACACTCGAGGGGGAAAATGGAACCCGAGGCGAAGCCGAGGGTGCCATTTCCCCTCGAGGGTGTGCAAAACCCATGGACCCCAGTCACAGCGTGCAACAATTGTTTTGTTATACCTTTGTATAATTGTTATTCCTCTTCTCGAAGTTCTGTTGTTACCTTCAAACATCATTACGACGGACTATTCCTTGTTTAATAAGCAGACGAACAAGAAACAATTCCCTCGAACCCGCGGTTGTTTTGTACACAGCGCTGGAAATCGACCAACGCTGGGAACGATCAAGGTGATGTACACCGGTGTACATCACTTTTCATGTTACCAGGCCCGTCGAGCCATGTAACATGCGTTTTTTGTTGCGCGTCACATGATTGGTTCTCAACCAATCAAACTTCATAGTTTGTTACCGAGGTATAACAAGTACAATTGATAAATTATAATAATAATAATAATAACCAGTTTGTATATAGGGCTTCTCACACCTGAAGGGTGTCTCAAAGCGCTTCCAACCACTTGTCACCGGGCCTTAATTCACTCCTTCAACCATCTCAGCTCCCTGGGGAGTATGTACACCATCAAACTGTTCTCCTGCTCATTTCTGCCAATGAGTTGATCCCTGGTGCAATGGTGTTCGATAGAATAAAGCCCGATTCATACTTCCTGGGAATGCAAACCGAATGTTGATGTCACAAACTCGCAAAGAATAATTTGCAGCAGTTCAACTCTGCTCAACTCACTTGCGAATATCCCTGCGAAAGGAGGGTTGTGACGTCAAATTTGCATTGCATTTGCATGAACCAGGCTTTAATTCAAGAAGGGGAAGATTAGTTCAAGAAATCAAACTTTTTGTGTGGAACCATGTGACATGAACTACATTGCGAGTGCATTGAGACACTAACCTGAGTGTTTCGTTATAAATCTCCATGACCGAGACGGTAATGGTGTATAACCACTCCTCTGATCTGGCACTCGTTTCCTCAAAGAGATGCTGTAGGGCGCGTTGGTTGATGCCAGGATTACTGGCTGGTCCCTACATAAAATAAAATAAAAATTATTATAAAATTGTATTTTTTAATTTTTTAAATGTGTATGTGACGTTTTGAAGCTTTGGGAAATATGATAATAATTTAACTATAAAAAGCAGGACAGTTCTTTTCAGAACTGAGAAGTCTCCCGAACCCCCGATTATCTACTCCGCGGCAGTAGAATATAGCAAGACAGTTCGCTAAGAACAAACTCTACCCTGGCAAGTAGATACACACATGAAGTTACCGCAAACCAAATATACATTGATACCTCAACATGCAATGCCTCAAATCCTATTATATAAATAGTAAACTTGCAAGTACAACCAGGTATTTAACATTTCTTGGTGGGAGTGTTGGCTCTGAAAAGAGCCGGTGTGGTCTCGAAAGTTTAAACAGGGTATACATTCGTATGGACTGTGAAAGGGGTAACCCTGTTTCAGCCCTAGGAGTAGGTGACAACGGCCTCCGGAAAAAGTAATTGTAGCCCACACCTTGAAGTGGCCTTCAGGCCTTTGTGTGTTAGGCAACTTGCATAAAAAAAAAACAATAAAAAAATCTGTTGGAAACGTTGAGACCACACTGGCTTTTTTCATAGCCAACACTTCTCCAAGAAAGCATTTGAACAAATGCATGAAAGCGAATTGCTGGGAAAGAAATTGCTTTGCAAAACAGAATGTTTGTGCTCATCACCGGCTTCATGATAGTAAAACAGGGGTGAGAGTCATTATTAACAAAAAAGTCTGAAACTTGCATACAAATTCAAAGGTATGTTGAAATGATGGCATTTTCTACCGTTTGGTAACCCCTGGGGTTATAGATTACAAGGAGCCTTTAGAAACAGTATCCAAAGCATTAGAGAAGTAGACCAATGAGCAGGATTTCTTTATTTGTGGACAAAAATATTGCCTGATTTTGTTCACCAGGCCGACATAAAAAGTCTGAATTCAGCCAAAAGTCTGAACAATCTCATCCCTGGTATTCTTACCTCCATGGTGTAGGTCTTTCCTGATCCAGTCTGACCATAGGCGAATATACAAACATTATAACCGTCAATGCTTGATACAACCAATGGTTCAACTTCTTTGAATACCTAGATGCACAGGGAGAAACAGTTTAAAGTTCAAAATTGGAGCCTCATGTTTTTTTTTATAGTTTGGTCTCCTGGATAAAGTCATGCTTTAGTGTTACCAATATTGCTTTCATTAAAGACAGTGGACACTATTGGTAATCAGAGATGCCAACATTGAACTTTAAAAAAGAGTAGCATCTCCCAAAAGTTAAGGGCGAGCGTGGCTTGGGCTCCCTAAACCGATCTTTCTATTACTCTCTACAATGCTCATTAGCTCATTTTCAGGCATTGTCCTGAAATAACAATTACCAGAACAGCTACAATTGTTTATAATGGCCAGTGAAAACAAAATCTGGGAAAAAAAAAAAAATCCCTCATCTTCTGACTTTGTTTTAAAAAAAAAACCATAACAAAGGGTGGCCTTACTTAAAAATTTTTGTTTTAATGGTCAGAAATGCAACAACAAGCTATTGGGAGAGAGAAAAAACGTGTCCGGATTTTGGGCAAAAAATACGTGTCCGTATTTTGGGCATTGTCTGGACATCGGCGCTACAATTACTAGTAAGAAAACATGGAAACTGTCTAGCTTAGATCTCACAGGCCACTCAGTTGAAGGTATTTTTGTTCAGAAGGTCTCCTTTTTTGTCGCCATTATTTCTTAATTTTTGTGCCAAGCTTCGATGAAGTACATGTACAGCATGGGCACAATAATAGTGGATACATGAGGAATGAGGTGACTGTGACACGTTAGCTCACACACAACCTCATTCCCCACGCACGTGTGCACTATTCCCATGGTGTAATAGAGATCAATGGGTACGATCTTGCAGCAATGAACTAGCGTAAAAATACTCATCCGGCCAGCCAGCGGGGGATCAGAGGGCACGCAACAATCATTACGTCGAGACACGTATGTTCGAGTGAATTCGCCGCTATTATTCAATACTGCGTTCTAAAATTAAAAGTGTTTTTTCTTTTCTGTTACAATTATTTTGATATTTTTCTTAATTTTTATTTCCACTTAATAGTTCATTCGTTGTTTGCATGTATCGTACGCTTTAATAAAATTATATTGGGCGGCTTGTTTAGCGTGTTTTATTGAGTATTATCGTAGCGTCGTAGTCACAGCTCGAAATCGTATTTGCTACGCCCAAATTGTGTATGTTGGTATCTCTGGGTAATTACTCAAAATAATTATTAGCATAAAACCCTTACTTTGTAATGAGTAATGGGGAGAGGTTGATAGTATAAAACACTGTGAGAAACGGCTCCCTCTGAAGTAACTTAGTTATCGAGAAAGGAGTCATTTTCCAAGAATTTGATTTCAAGACCTCAGAATTCGATTTTGAGATTCCGAAATCAAGCATCTGAAAGCACACAACTTTAGGTGACAATGGTGTTTTTTCTTCCATTATTATCTCGCAACTACAACGACCAATTGAGTTTAGATTTTCACAGGTTTCATACTTTCCATACTCATTTAGCTCGATCGCATCTGTTTTTATTTTTTTAATTTATTGTACTGACCTCTTCTTGAGTAGATTGTGCCTGAAACACCTTATCCACTTCAAATGTGGTAGTCCGCCCTTTGTTTTGCAAAAAGATAAGAGCATCGTCATCATGGTCAAAGGTGACGGCACTTCTAGCCAGCGGGCCGGAGCCGTCCTCTCGGATGAGAGGACGGACCCTGCAGAAGACTCGAATACTTCCCTTGAGATCGATGATTTCGTTGTGGTATCGCTTCCGCAGGGCCATCTCACGTTGATACTTATGCACCAGTTCCTTGTTGTGCTCTGTGAGGTCTGACAGGGCCTGGCTGATCTGTATGTGGGTAAAAAAGGGGAAAATTATTATGGAAATATTGACTGCTATGAAGGACATAGTATGGAAATATTGACTGCTATGCGGGACATAGTATGGAAATATTGACTGCTATGAAGGCACAGTATGGAAATATTGACTGCTATGCGGGACACAGTTAAAATTACAGGCCAAAGGTAATGTCAAAACCATGACTATGTCTAAAGCGAAGCTGAGGGCAAAGCCATGGTTTTGACATCACTGAGGGCCTATAATTTTACATGTGCCCTGATTACTAAGCAGTCAATATTTCTTTTATAAAATATCGAATAAAGATTCTTCTAATCAACAACCCTGACTATGGTGAAAGGTCGTCTGCGAAGAAAGGTCGCGCAGTGACACGGACTGCTAGTCGTACATGTACATATATCAAACAGCACAAACGAATGACCTATTTGTGACAGTTATTTTCAGGGCAGGCACAATCGATTGACTATGTCCTGGGCATATGACGTCATCTTGAAAGAAAAAGGGGGCACAGCTATTTCCATGACTCCATTTTTAACCAATCTGATTTGAGGATTCTATATATGAGGTCCATTACATTTGTTTTTAGCTACAAGCTCTGCAGACTTGTGTATTTTCTCCTCAAACAAGTCAAACTTGAGCTCTGGCCAACATACACATGGTTTTGAAGCTACCTACTGTACATGTACACATATGTTCAGGTACATGTACAATGTACTTACTAGTTACCGTACCAATTTTCTGAGGGCAAAACAAATCAAGGCCGAATTTCACAACGCTGTGTAAGCAGAAAATATAGTGAAATAAATAAGCGGGATGTCAGTCACAGACTGTCCGGTGACATTGAATTTTGGCTGGTAAGCTTATTTTGGTAAGCACAGTTTTGTTGTGCTTACCTGTAACTACTTTCTGTGCCTATATAAACAGCCCTTAGACATTGGGCCCAGATTGAAATAGGAGTTATATGATACTGTTGTGATTGTTGTTAGTGTCTATTGTGATTATAAGAGATGTTAAATTTTCATCGGAGATAAAGAATATTAATTGTTTTTTGTTTGTTTTTTACAGTGCTAACACAAATCGGTGTATGGGTAAAAAAAAGGAAGAAAAAAAAAAAGAAGAAGTTAATATTCTAGTGTAGGTCGTGGCCGGTCGTGACCGGTGGCTGGGCAGCACCCTGCGGCCTGGCCATGCGGCAGTCCGTTGTCAATCTAGTCATGCTGTTAGTATCTATTTACTAGTCCTCCGTGTCGACAAGCCCAACGTGACTCACACTTGATTTAGGTACATGTAAGCACCGAAATACAACAATACTTTTCACACCGCTGCATTGGTGAAAGAAAGTTACACTCAGTTCTACACAATGGTATAGACCGTATTGAATAACCCCTTTTTGCTATGAAAAGTCGCCACCTTGTAGGGCAAACCGTATGCGCGGCCAAACGCGTACATCATCGAAGCACGCAGCACGCAACATTCCAGGTTTGATTTCTACGGCACATGCTTGCACACACACACGCACAGACGCCATCTTGTAGGTCAGATATTTGAGCCGCGTGACGTCATATTCAATACGGTCTATTATCAAGTACACTTTTTAAAGTTTTCATAAACAAATGAAGTCAGAACTTTCATGAAAACCACATTGAAAAAAAAAAAAAAACAAAGTTTTTAGTCTTTACCTCTTGTTTCGTTTGTTCAATGGCGGCCTTCAGCATCGATGGGAACTGCGCACACAATGAACGAAGCTGCTGGTACTCCTGGGCAATGGTTACCAGTCCTGGTCGGATCTGCGTGAACTTGGCTTTCATTGCTGAGAAGCGTTGGTTGAGGGAGGAGGCTTTCTCATCGCCTTCCCTCCGGGCTTCAGCGACTTCCACCTCGGCACGCTTTGCAAGCGCGTGCATCTCCTGATCAAGGAGTGCCATGTGGGCATCGTGTTCTATTAACTGTGTGGATTGAATAATGGAAACAAATGTTAAATGGTGAACACAGCTCATCAATGGCAGAAAAGATGAAATCCAGTAATTTTGTTTTTACCAACTGTCGTCATAAAAAAACAAGCACAATTATCCTGCTGTTGTTTTTTAAACAATACTTGATAAAATTATGTGTGAGTTTCAGTAAAATCCCTGCAAGTAATTGTTCGTTTAAAGACACCGGACACTATTGGTAATTGTCAAAGACCAGTCTTCTCACTTCGTGTATCTCAACATATGCATAAAATAACAAGCCTGTGAACATTTGAGCTTGATTGGTCGCCGGAGTGGCGAGATAACTATGAAAGAACAAAACACCCTTGTCACACGAAGTTGTGTGCTTTCAGATGCTTGATTTCGAGACCTCAAATTCTAAACTTGAGGTCTCGAAATCAAATTGGTGGAAAATTGCTTCTTTCTCGAAAACTACGTCACTTCAGAGGGAGCCGTTTCTCACAATGTTTTATACTATCAACCTCTCCCCATTACTCGTTACCAAGGAAGGTTTTGTGCTAATAATTATTTTGAGTAACTACCAGTAGTGTCTACTGCCTTTAACCGTTTCCGGTTTAATTGGACATCACTGGCCAATGACCAAAATGCACCCAGTATGTAGCCCAAGAAAGCTCAGATTGGCATTTCATCGTGCGAACCACAAAGCAGCAGTTACGATGCAACCAACGAAGGTCGACAAAGGTGACTTGGACTATTGAACAAATCATTCATTGGGATTTAAACATACCTTCTCCTATAAGAAATGTTAACTTGTATCGGGGATAAAGAATACTAATTTGTTTGTTATACCCATACACCGATGTGTGTTACATGTAGCACTGTGTACTCAGTACTTTCCCAAGTCCTGTGATATTTTTTTCACAGGACTCGGAAAAGTACTGAGTATACAGTGCTAACACACATCGATGTATGGGTATAACAAACAAATTAATATATCTTCTCCTGCAGGGCTTTAATGTGCATCTTGGAGTGAAGGAGTTGTTATTATACAGAAATAAATCGTTTTTACAGGGTTAAACCCTCCCAGAGCTACATGTATGGTGTTGGCGTAGTGTTATCTTTCTTTGCCTTCCACCTATTGGAGTCCGGTTCACAATACCCTAGGGCACTATGTAGATTGGGTTGTCAGTCCCTACTTGACTGCGTTGGTTTTCCCCTGGAATAATTCTCTAGGGTTTTCCTCACACATCTAAAACTGAAACTTTCCTTCCTCGTCTTCTCTTCAATGGATAGTAAAGTGATAAGGTTCTCTTTTCTAAGATCCTTGCCTTCACAATCAGAATTAAATGAAAAAAAAATGAAATTATAATGCGATTGATAAAGGTGACTTGGACTATTGAACAAATCATTAACTGGGATTTAAACATACCTTCTCCTGCAGGGCCTTGATGTGCGTCTTGGAGTTAAGGAGTTGTTGTTCGGTGGCATCACATGATTCCCTCAGACTACAGAGTTGTCTGTTGAGTTGTCTATTTTGTTCTTTAGAGGTGATCAAGGCATCCTTATCCGCCTCTGACTCGACAGTTACTGTCTTGGTGACTTCAACAACCTTTAAGATTCCAAAGAGATGGTCAATTTAGTTGCAACCTTTATCAGGGGTGAGAGTCATTACTAACGAACAAGTCTGAAACTTGGATACAAATTCAAAGGTATACCAAAATGATGGCATTTCTACCTTTTGGTACATGGGTTTATAGATTATTGGAAACAGTATCCAAAGCAATAGAGAAGGAGACCAATGTGCAGCATTTGAGGAAAAAAAATATTGTCTGACTTTCTTTACCAGGCCGACATAAAAAGTCTGAATTCAGCCAAAAGTCTGAACAATCGAGGAAAACCGGACAGTCTGGAAAACCCTCATGGCACAGCAGAGAACCAACGCACAACTCAACTCACATATGGCCCTGGCCGAGAATCGAACCAGGGTCACCTTGGTGAGAGGCGAGCGCTTTACTCACAAGCCAACCGTGCCACACTATGCTATGGCTAGACTGCCAAGTCATTAAGCCTTGAAGTATAGAAGCTCCTTGGCAACGAACACCCTTAAGTAACGATTGTAGCCGTAGCTAAAGGAATCTATTCAAATACGGCCTTACATAAAGCTTTACTTCTTCTAAGTCATGTAAGTATTTGGACAATTCTATTATAACAAAGGTATTAATAATAAAATATGTTTATATCACACACAAACAACTCAGGCTAAAAATAATTGAGGTTTTGATTGCTTTTTTTCACCTATCTTGTTTGCACAAGGAACATTCAAGTGAGCTATGTCAAGTGTGGACCAAATAAAACAAGGCGCAGTGTTTATATAACAGTGAGTAGTTTTGTTCAAGCATTTATAAATAAATAAATAAATAAATAAATAAATAAATAAATAAATAAATAAATAAATAAAGAGAACAAGCCTATAATGAATCTGTCCTCTTATTGTTAGCCAATGAAGTTCCCCGAGTAATGGGCTCACAATTTTCCATAAAGAGTGTGGAACAAACTGTATCAAGTGAACTGCACTATTTATGGAACTAACTACCCCTCCCCCAGATCTCTGCTGACAGGTCACTATAAACACCAGCTTCAAAACTCATTTAAAAACTGATTTGTGTGCTTTTAAAAGCTATCGTCTATGTAACTCATTGTAGGTCACCTTGCTTCTGCATATCTCCTGCACGAGGGCTGTCTTTTAGACACACTCGGCACATTAAACATGGCCACTATTATTGTTATAGAATGAGAGCGACTAACACCCATTTCAGACAGAAGCTACAGAGTGAGACCGAACCAAATTCTAAATTTAGTTCATGAAAAACTCGACGCCTGAAACAGTTAGGAGTGACTGGACGCGCAAGAAGCCGAAAGATCAACTGTTGCAGTCTGTTGGAACAGCTCTGGAGCGCCTTAGTTTCAGACGTCGATCTTGTCGTGAGCCGAGCCAACAGAAAGGTAAGTTAAGTTTGCCTGTCTGAAACAAACAGTTATTTGGATCGACCTAGAGTCCCTTCTAATCTTTTTGATTCGGCATGACTCTGGTGCGCATGTCTGAAACAAACAGTAATTTGGGTCGACCCAGAGTCCCTTCTAATCTATTTACTTCGGTGTGACTCTTGTGCGCTTGTCTGAAACAAACAGTTATTTGGGTCGACCTTGAGCCCCTTCTAATCTTTTTGATTTGGCATGACTCTGGTGCGCATGTCTGAAAAAACAGTTATTTGGGTTGACCTAGAGTTCCTCCTAATCTATTTGACACACTCGGCATGACTCTGGTGCGCATGTCTGAAACAGTTATTTGGGTCGACCCAGAGTCCCTCCTCATCTTTTTGATTCGGAGTGACTCTGGTGCGCATGTCTGAAACAAACACTTATTTGGGTTGACCTAGAGTCCCTCCTCATATTTTTGATTCGGCGTGACTCTGGTGCGCATGTCTGAAACAAACAGTTATTTGGGTCGACCTAGAGTCCCTTCTAATCTTTTTGATTCGGCGTGACTCTGGTGCGCATGTCTGGAACAAACAGTTATTTGGGTCGACCTAGAGTCCCTTCTAATCTTGTTGATTCGGCGTGACTCTGGTGCGCATGTCTGAAATGGGTGTAAATTCACGTACCTGAGGGTTTGCCTTGAGGTGATCAAACTGCTGCTCCACAGCCTTGAGTCTGGAAGATTGCTCCTTGATGGCTTTCTCAAGACGGTGTTGCTGCCTCTTGTGGCTTGCCTCTGACTCTGCCATGACCTTAGACTTGGTGGCCAAGTCTGCTTCCAGCTCAAGGATGCGATCTTTTAACCTCCTGTTCTCGCTTTCAAATTTCTTTAAAAGGAAATTGTATAGGATTTGAGGCATTGCATGGTGAGGTATCAATATATATTTGGTTTGTGGTAATACCATGTGAGTATCTTATTGCCAGGTAGAGTTTGTTCTGAGAGAACTGTCTTTCTTTATTCTACTACCGCAGAGTAGATTTATCGGATGTTCGGGAGACTTCTCAGTTCTGCAAAGAACTGTCATGCTTTTTAACTACTACCTGGGCGAGAGGTATAGAAAATTGGCTAAGACTACTACATGTACTTTATCTTTTAAGATCGTAATTAACTGTACGGCGGAGTACATTGGTCTCAATGTTTTGACTAGCTTGCACTAGTCGTCGTCAGGAGACATTGTAAATATTAGGTTTCCGTTTTTTTAGGGGGACTCACAACACAGTATGACAATCAGGTGTGATATTTGGGCCATGGAAACAAGTACATGGAGGAACGTTTTATCAAAAACTTTGGGCTGACTTTGATGTACACATGGTGTTCGTGTGCTCTAATAGATATTTCAGGCTTTATGAAGAAAATTGTACACATGACATGGTAGTTTGGCGATAACCTTATTCTGCTAAGCTTAATTTTTCTATGCTTAGCTACTCTTTGTGCTTAAGCAGCTCTATGAAATTGGGCATTGGTCTTTGACAATTACATTTTCCAATAACTCGGGAGAATAAATTCATAAACAAAATAACTTAAAGGCAGTGGACACTATTGTTTAATTACTCAAAATAATTATTATCTTAGAACCTTACTTGATTCAAGTATATGGGGAGAGGTTGATAATATAAAACATTGTGAGAAACAGCTCCCTCTGATGTGACGTAGTTTTCGAGAAAGAAGTAATTTTCCACGAATTTGGTTTCGAGACTTCAGATTTAGAAATTGAGGTCTCAAAATTAAGCATCTAAAAGCACACAACTTCGTGTGACCATGGTGCGCGACAAGGGTGTTTTTTCCTTTCATCATTTATCTTGCACCTTCGGCGACCAATGGAGCTCAAATTTTAACCAGTTTGTTATTTTATGCATACAGTACATGTATGTTAAGATAAACCAACAGTGAAGACTAGTCTTTGACATTTAACAATAGTGTCCAGTGTCTTAAAAGGCAGTGGACACTATTAGTAATTGTCAAAGACCAGTCTTGTCACTTGATGTATCTCAGCATTATGCATAAAATAACAAACCTGTAAAAATTTAAAGTCAGTGGACACTATTGGTAATTGTCAAAGACTAGCCTTCACAGTCGGTGTATCTCAACATACTCTATGCATAAAATAACAAATCTGTGAAAATTTGAGCTCAATCGGTCATCAAACTTGCGAGATAATAATGAAAGAAAAAACACCCTTGTCACACGAAGTTGTGTGCTTCTAAATGCTAGATTTCGAGACCTCAAATTCTAAACTTGAGGTCTCTAAATCAAATTCTTGGAAAATTACTTCGTTCTCCAAACTACGTCACTTCAGACGGAGCCGTTTCTCACAATGTTATATACTGTCAACCTCCTCTCCCCATTACTTGTTACCAAATAAGGTTTATGACAACAAATATTTTGAGTAGTTAGCAATAGTGTCCACTGTCTACAAAGATGAGGAGCAATATAAATGAGGGTACTGTACCTTAAGTGCTGCAGCATCTTTCTGCGATGTCTCCATCTCTTGTTGTGCTACCTCTTCCTGCATGGCCTTAGCCATCAGCAGCTCAGCTTCGTATCTCTGTAGCTCCTGCTTCAGTTTCTCAATCTCTTTCTCGTTGTCAGTGCCTGCAGATATTACCTGCTGTGGATCCAAAATATTAACGGTCAGGGACTATGAAAACAAAAATCTAAATTTTAATTATTGTAAGCATTTCCTTCCATTTCAGTCTTAAAAACAAATTAAAAAATACCTCAGGCAGTTTCGCTATTCCTATTGGTGGAGAGCGCGTCACGTGGGTGTGTATAAACCTTGGTTTATAACCAGTAAAAACATGGGCGTGACACGCGGGCTTGCACCTGTGCTTTTAAGACAGTTTCTTCATTCCTATTGGTTGAGAGCAATGGCTGAAACAGTTGTGCCACATCAGGCTATACGCGCGACGCGCACAGCATTCCCTTGTAAGGAGTTGTTTACCCGAGGGCAGCGGAGGGCCTAACCATTATATAGCTGGAGGGGTGTTGTGTTGAAAGAAATCATTGAACAATTATAGTTTTTGCATTCATTTCACTTTTTGACCAAAAGGCTGATGTCAAAACACAAAGGTTTGCGCGCGTATCATGTTATGGTTTTCGTGTGATGTCAGAGGTCACATTGTCTATAGAAGACGTCATAATTATTATCATACAAAATGGTAAGTAGGAACTATAAATAAATAGTAAACTTGTGGGTACAACCATGCGTAAATCTATTAGGGTGAGTGTTGGCTCTGAAAAGAGCCGGTTGGGTCTCAATATACATGTATGTACAAAATAATAATTGGTTTGTGCCCTACACCGATGTGTATTGTTAGTTACCACACAAGCGCAAGACGGCCGTGTTCAATATTGGAAGCAGCTGTATTATATTTTCAGTATTCCACGGAAAGGCGTATGATAATGAAATTCTGGAACGGGAAGTGAACTGCGAAGTGCAGGCAAATACGCGATGTTTGAACAGCTGGGTACGTTTTGCATTGTAGCTTCACATAGTGCGAAACACGTAGTTAGAACGGCGCAATATAGTAGGCAGACAACACAGTGTGTATCACAATTCTTGTCTCTATGGGTCGACCAATCAGAATCAAGGGTATTTTAAGCACTTTAATACTCATAACTTTCCTAAGACCTGTTAAAAAAAATCCACTGGCCTCAGCTTGCTGAAAAATAGGAGTCAAATAGCCTCTAGCCACTGGCTACACCAGCCACCAGGCTACATGTACATGTAGCTCGATGGCCCAGTGTTAAACTCTAGCCTAACACTAATTATAGGTTCGTAACACATTTGAGTGTTACTTATGTGGATTTTTGTCCACAGGGTTGGGGAAAGGAGTATACAGTGCTTTATAGACCATATTGAATAACCCCTTTTTGCTATGAAAAGTCGCCATCTTGTAGGGCAAACCGTGTGCGCCTCCAAACGCGTACAGCGAAGCATGCAACACTCCCGGTTTGATTTCTACGGCACATGCACGCACACACACATATGCACACGCACAGACACCATCTTGTAGGTCAGATATTTGAGCCGCATGATGTCATATTCAATACATTCTATATACACATCGGTGTTAGGGTAAAAACAAAATGATACTCTTTATCCCACTTGCACAATTAACATTCATAAAACCACGACAGAAACACTGTGACGATAAAATGATAATAGATAAAATTTGATTAGAATTAGAATTTAAGATTTGAAATCAGGCAGAGGATTTCAGTCGTCCATCTTACCTCGCCGTTGCGTAGTGAGCGTATCATAACATGTGCCTCGTTCAACTCTGACCTGAGCTGGGTCATGTCCTCGTGTATCCCCTTCTTCTCGTGTTCATGGTCTTGTTCCATGGAGACAAGCTGGTGCTCACCTGCTAGCTGCTTCTCCCGAATGCTGGCCATCTCTGTCTGGAGACGATCCAGGGAGGAAGCCAGCTTCTGGACGTTGTCGGAGAGGTTGGAGTTGCTTAGGGTAGGGCTGGGGGTGCTTAGGGTAGGGCTGTTGTTGCCTACGAGATAAGGTTTGGAAAATACTATTGTAAAATTCAATTCATTGTTATATTCACTTGCATTTAAACCAGCTGAATGCATGATAAATGGAGGCACATTTCCAATCTATGTAGTGGAGAACAGTTTTTAAAGAAATATAGCAAACAAACACACCCTCCTGTAGACTTGATTCAAGTCCTGTTCTCGTGCGAGAGGTCCCTAGCTTTTGTGTTCCAGAGAATGGGACTTGATGAGGTGGTTTCTTACTTCTGCATGTTGTTTTAGAAAAATCTCCCCAAGTGGGGAGATGTACAAAACCAATGGGAGCGTGGAAGCGCTGCCCCACCGGTGAAATATTCATTATACTCTGTGACATTACAGTGCAAAACATTGTACGTCTAGACGCGTGCGGGCAAACTCATCAGCAGGCAAGGGGTATGGGTATTAGAGTCATTGAGTTGTACTTCCCAGATATTCAAAGTTCAAATTTTGCACCAAAAAAATAACCCAATATACAGTTATGTTGTACACTTTTTTTTGTAATTAATTGGCGTTGATTTTTTGTGAGTTCCCATTACCACAGCCTCTGCTGCCCTCTTGTGTCCTCTACCTTTGAGTTCGCTCTCCAGCTCGAAGATCCTTCCCTCTTGCTCTTCGATGATGTCTTGGAGGTTTCTGATGAGTTGTCGCTTTTCGTTTAAATGCGATTCGTGCGTCTTTCTCATTATCTTGATCTGCTGCCATTTGTTCGCCTGCTCCTTCTCGCATCGTGATCGGTATTTTTTTGCATTATCGCGGAAGTTCTGAAACAAAGAGAGAGGGGAGGGATACAAAAAATGTAAAACAGCAATATTTTTAAAAACAATTTCATGTAGTCTAAAACCTTTTAGATGAAATGTGTGAAGGCTGCTTCTTTACAGTTTGCTACTTTTTGAAGCAGACTAAAAACAAAAAAAGGTCGTGAGCCAATTCAGATTGTACTTGTCAAACAAATGACAAAAGCTAAAAAAAAAACTCATGAGTTGATGACTTTCAAAACTTGCACTTCAGCTTTTTGCAAAGTAGCTCACCAGGATAGTAAACTGTGCATTCTTGTCTTCTAACAATGTTTCTGGTCTGAAGTGGTACGCGTTTGGTAACTGTCAAAGACCAGTCTTCTCACTTGGTGTATCTCAACATACATGTATACATATGTATGCGTTTATAAATTAATAAACCTGTGAAACCTGCAATAACCTACATGTATCTTTCTGAAAGTTTGTAATATACTCAGCGCCTTGAGTACCTTGTGTGGTAGATACTGCGCTATATAAGACTTCAATATTATCATTATTATTATATCATTGTAACAGTGTCTTAAACAGTTCTTCCAAAATTATTATTGGAAGCAATTAGTAAAACAATGTAATGAAAATACGTTTTTACAAGCTAATACAATTTTTGTCTCATGATCACTGAGACGAAAATAATTTTAATTACATTTTTTTTACTATTTTCTCCAAAACAAACAGCACCTCAGCAAGTAGCATTTTCAGGGAAGCTTTCTACCATCATTATCTTCAAACTGTGTAAGTTTAATGTAAATCTGTGGATATTGTGTTTTTGTCCTACAAAAAGTACATACACCCTTTAAAGAGATTAAACGGCCCACCTTGACTTGTAGGATTAGGTCTTCTCTCTGCCTGTCTTTCTCTTCAAGTTCTTGGCGTAGGGCTTCAGCATCCTCTTTAGACAACCGACCTGAGAGACACAAGATTAGTATCATTCCACAATTGCACAATAGTGATAAATAGATTTGTTTGTTAAAATTGTAAACAAAGGGCAGACAAAAGGCAAAATTGCACTTTGAATTTACTCTGGGCTACAAGTGTTAGCAAGTTACAGAGGCCGTGCCTTTTCCAGCTGTGCACCGCGTCTCTGGAATTCCTTGCCAGGCGAGCTGAGGGACATACCTGATCTGTCTACTTTCAAACACAACCTCAAAACTCATCTGTTCAACTTGTCTGTTTGCTAGCTTCCGGCGCCTTTGAATGGTACCTTCCAGATACTGTGCGCCTTATAAATTTGTTGTTATTATTATTCTAATGAGTTTTGCGGCAATGCATCATGAGGCATTTCATTTCATGGAGAGAAGACAGCAGACAATCGCTCAAACTTCGCAACATTCACTGTGTCTTCGTAAGCGTTGGTAACAAATTCGGAGCATTCACAAGTTATTCCCCACGTTGGAGCCATTAACTTTTTCTTAGTCATCTACAAAAATGAACTGAGTTCAGTTATAATAGATTCCACATTCATACAGTTACATTGTGCTAGTCGTTATATTAAATTAACAAAGCAAATATTCTGTACACTTGCGTAGCTCTTTGTGGAACCACCATAATTAGATTATTTTAATATGACGCACATAAAAAAACATGCAAATTATTCAATTTATAACAATGTAAATGTACAGTATGCCCTGGAACGAAAAAATGAAAACAGCTGCTCATAGTATATTTTTTTTGTTTTGTTATCCTTACACCGAGCATCGAGCACTGTATACTCAGAACTTTCTCCACACTTCTGTGGAAATATGGCCTTTAAGGATTTGGGTACTTTTCAAAATGTCTATAGATTTACATTCAAATTACAGGGTTTGAAGATAATGATAGTAGAAAGCTTTCCCTTCAAATATTACTTACTGAGGTGCTGTAGTTTTTGAGAAATGAGTAAAACAATGTTATGAAAATACGGTTGTAAATGCTCAAAATAATTTTCGTCTCATATGAGACCAAAATTATTTTCATGACATTGTTTTACTCATTTCCCAAAAACTACAGCACCTCAGCACGTAATATTTTCAGGGAAGCTTTCTACTATCATTATCTTCAAACTGTGTAAGTTTAGTGTAAATCTGTGGACATTGTGTTTTTTGTCCTACAAAAAGTACATACACCCTTTAATCTATTGTATGAGTCAGAAGAAATTCTAGAAAAACCAGGCACACATTTTTATAATGTAAACACACTGTCCTTAGTTTTGGTTAGTTTCAATCGAAATAAGCTTATTATGTTCGTTTTATTTGTTTAGCCTTTCAGACACACTCTTCTTGAAAATGAATTTCAGAGGGAAACATTTCACACAAATCTTGAAATGCTAAATTTCAATAACTAAAATTAAAAAACAATAACATATTTTTATTCTTACCAATCGTGTATAAACCTACAGATGGCATCATAACAAATTGGATAACAAATATTCTGCAGAAATAACTTACAGTTTAACATCCACGCAGCACAAAGGGAGGAAATATTTGAGATGCAGCTATTTCAGAATTGACGTGTCAAGTTAGCGTCAAGACGCTGCCAGGCGATTGCACACAATGCCCGACTA
The DNA here is from genome assembly GCF_032118995.1 of Asterias amurensis. Lineage (NCBI taxonomy): Eukaryota > Metazoa > Echinodermata > Asteroidea > Forcipulatida > Asteriidae > Asterias > Asterias amurensis. The sequence continues at coordinate 7,097,367 of NC_092650.1, read as the reverse complement.
CCAGCTACCCGCAGTCTACAATGTAATTGTAAGCACACTCATTATGCACAAGGTTCTACATGTAGCATCACCATGACCGCCAACATCATCGTGCAACTACAAGTCATTATGAGCTGATGTCAATTTGTAATATCATTTCTTTCTTTCGAATTGTAATTTTGTTATTTTCATGCTGCGTATGTCAGCACATTGATTATGTCACATCCACTCTGTATGAAGACGGACTGCTCAATTTATGATTGGAACCTAAGTAATTAAAATATCATTTACATAATGGGTCAGCACAGTCTGGGAGATGTGAGACTTGCACAAAGTCCCTTGTGGTGTTTAGTCCGCAGGGAAGACATTAGCTATGCACAGAGCAATGTTGTAATCGACTGTTGTGAATGACTCATTCAAGTCTAACTCCTCAGGGAGGAGAGATCCATACATTTCTCCAATTGTCGTCATTTGTGAGCGAATGGAAAACTTTGAGGGGGGTGATAGCGCCATCTGCCGCATAATAAAACAATTTCATATTTCTAGTCATGAACATGCCCAGACAAAATGGTAATGATCCCCATTTGCATCCATATTGTTAATGTTTTTACAAAATAGTACAAGAATTCACTCATCCCCTGTGTGCGTTTTAAAGGATTCGGGTACTTTTTCAAAATGTCCATAGATTTACATTAAACTTACAGGGTTTGAAGATAATGGTAGTGGAAAGCTTCCCTTCAACATATTATTGACTGAGGTACTGCAGTTTTTTTTGAGAAATGAGTAAAACAATGTATATTTGGTTTGCGGTAACACCATGTGTGTATCTACTTGCCAGGTAGAGTTGTTCTTAGGGAACTGTCTTGCTTTATTCTACTGCCGCGGAGTAGATAATCGGAGGTTCGGGAGACTTCTCAGTTCTGAAAAGAACTGTCCTGCTTTTTAACTATTACCAGGGCGGATGGTATAGATATTAGACTGGACTACTACTTGGCTTATAGGATCGTAATTAACTGTACTGCCGCGGAGTCAGTTCTGAATTGGTCTCAACGTTTAGCTTCGACTAGCTTGCTCTAGTCTAGTCATCGTCAGGAGACTTAAAAATAAAACAATGTAATGAAAATACAATTGTAAATGCTAAAAAATAATTTTCGTCTCATGAGACGAAAATTATGTTCATGGCATTGTTTTACTCATTACCCAAAAACTACACCACCTCAGCACGTTTTATTTTCAGGGAAGCTTTCTACTATCATTATCTTCAAACTGTGTAAGTTTAGTGTAAATCTGTGGACATTGTGTTTTTGTTCTACAAAAAGTACATACACCCTTTAACAGGCTTACGTAGTACATACATTTACATGGCATACTTTGCAAAGCTTCACTACGTCATGAACGTAGGGATAGGTTGGGTATACATGTAGATAATGTTTGAAACACGTTTTGAATGTTCATAGAGAGTCTTATTCCCTGACTGAGATGGTGAGTGCATTCCAGGTGTGGGGAGGCATGTGAGTAACTATCCACCAAAAAGAGGAAAAGAACAAACTGGGCAAAAAAAAAAAGGAAAAAAAACAAGGAACAGATAATATTGCTACACTTTTGTCCACAAATAATGAAGAGAAATAAAAAGAAGAAGGAAAATCAAAACCCCAAAAGAGGATATCAGCTTGAAAGAGGAAGTCTAACATGCTTGTTTTAACCCAATATCTCAATGCTATGTTATTGATCCCACTGTTCAATTTTCACTTTTTCAAAAGTTTGCCATTAGTTAATTTTTTTTACACAATATTGTTCAACTGCTGTTGTGTTGTTTTGTATTTTTCAAGTTGCTCCATGTACTATGCATTTTAAAGAATGTAAACCAACCAGCAGAATAAACAATTAGTTACATTCATAAATTTTAATGAGGCAGCTCTCTAACAATGGAAGCTCTTAAATCTAATAAAACGCATGAGTGACAAACCAGTATTCTATAGGCCTTCTTTACTGACTGTTACACGATAATAACCAAAACGAAGGTTTCCTTTTTTTCTGCAGTGTTGATCACTGCGGAGTCTATTGTAAACATCAACAAAATTTGGAGGCCAGCTGGATTTTTAAACTTCTTTTTGTTTAAGCAAAGCCCACTCTGTGCATAAAAACTTACTTGACAAAGAGCACTGGAGAGCAGTTAAGATATCATAAAACACTACTAAACATTACTGCTCTGGATTTTTCATTAATATCTCAAAACTTCTACAAATTTGTTAAAATGAAATTTCTGCAGGTTAGTTTTATTGAACAAGATTAAAACAATTTAACAGTTCCAAAAACCAAGTAGGCCTAATTTTTTGCCTTTTAAAAAGCACAAGGCCTGAAAAGTGAAATTAAAGATTTAAAAAAATGGTACCAAGATGAACTTTTCGGGTACCAAAAAAAAAACCACCCAAAATGTGGCTAAAAAACAAAACATCATGGGGTGGGGCAAGATAACCGTGGGGGTCGAAACCAACACTGGATCTCAGGTCTGAAGCCAGTGATTTGAGGGTAGGAAAAGCAAACTTAAAACCAAACAAGTCATGTGATCTTGTGTTTTTGAATATTAAAGGCAGTGGACACTATTGATAATTACTCAAAATAATTATCATCATAAAACCTTTCTTGATTACGAGTAATGGGGAGAGGTTGATAGTTTATAACATTATGAGAAACGGCTCTCTCTGAAGTGACGTAGTTTTCAAGAAAGAAGTTATGATCCAAGAATTTGATTTCGAGACCTCAGATTTAGAATTATCTCAAAATCAAGCATCTGAAAGCATACAACTTCGTGTGAAGGGGGTGTTTTTTCCTTCATTATTATCTTGTTACTTTGACGGCCAATTGAGCTAAAATTTTCACAGGTTTATTATTTTATGCATATGTTGAGTGTTGAGATAAACCAAGTGAGAAGACTGGTCCTGACAATTACTAATAGTGTCCAGAGTCTTTAAGTAAAGTGAGCATATATCACAGATTCAGAATTTCCGAGTACCCCAAATAACTGTACCCTGCTGAGTATTGAAGTATATTCAGACATTGACGTCGGAGGTCATCAGCCTTTATTGAGTCTAGAAGTATCATAGTATGAAACATTTCATACCGTTGATCTTGTGTGAATGTATTTGTAACTGAAGCATTCAAAATCCCAAACCTATAAATCCCTCACACAAATACTTAACATGCCTGTGCGGTTTTGACCTTTGTGCGCCCCCGGAACAATAAAACAAATATGAAATAAAACCACAGGGGAAATTGTGCAAATTCTTCCAAGAACAAGAGAGGCACTAATTTGTGTCCAATAACTGTGGGGTTATCTTTGTAATTTATGTATTTGTCAATTGAGTGGAACTGGCACACTTAATGCACACAGAGTAGAACATACTCTAAACATATTAAAGGGAAGGTACACGTTTTGTAATTGTCAAAGACCAGTCTTCTCACTTGGTGTATCCCATCATATGCACAAAATAACAAGCCTGTGAGAAAATGGTGAAAGAAAAAAACACCATTGTTGGACGAACTTGTGTGCTTTTAGATAGGAATCAAAGACTTCTAGCTAGAAGTCTTTTATTATTTTAGTGAGAAATTACCTCTTTCTCAAAAACTACATTACTTCAGAGGGAGTCGTTTCCCACAATGTTTTATACTATCGAGAGCTCTCCAATGCTCGTTACCAAGTCAGTTTTTAAGTTTATATTTGTTTTGAGTAATTACCAAACGTGTACCTTCCCTTTAACACAAACAGGCTTTACTTAGACTACAAACAATAAACCTGAAGTGTTGGTAGCTTTCTCCTCTTTGAGTGGAGACCACCTGGACTTACTGAGCGCTATATTTTTGATGTCACTGTCAGATTAACAGACTCTCTCTAGTTCAAGTTACATGTATGTTAAAAACTATGTCATAAAAGGGCTACAATACAAAAAAAATCTTAAAGGGTGTATGTAACTTTTGTAGGACAAAAAACACAATGTCCACAGATTTACACCAAACTTACACAGTTTGAAGATAATGATAGTAGAAAGCTTCCCTGAAAACATTACGTGCTGAGGTGCTGTAGTTTTTGGGAAATGCGTAAAACAATGTCATGAAAATAATTTTTCGTCTCATGAGACGAAAATTATTTTAATCATTTACAAACGTATTTTCATGACATTGTTTTACTCATTTCTCAAAAACTACAGCACCTCAGTAAGTAATATATGAAGGGAAGCTTTCCACTATCATTATCTTCAAACCCTGTAAGTTTAATGTAAATCTATGGACATTTTGAAAAAGTGCTTGTACCAATTAGAAGCAGACTACTGTGTCCAAGGCAGATGAGCTTGAGTATCCTTGACAAGTTCTTCCATGCTGGGTTCACTTAAGACCTGTTTTTTGTTGTAGCCTACATTTAATCCTTTTTGGGTGGAACAACAGAGTCGTCAACAAACATCTTCAAAGACTCGTTTTTTGAAACTTAGCCAACTCAGCTACAAATTTTGTTATCTTCTGATTCTGATTTTAAGCACCTTTTTAATCTTGTAAACTAATTTAATTTTTGTAAACATCTTACCTGCTCCTTTTGATTCATATTCATCGCTGGAATTGTCACTGTCACTGTTTAAAAAGTCATCTGGAAGCAAAACAAATAACTTAATTAATTTCAACAAAATGTATCATATTTATGCTGTATGCAGTTGCTATAAAAAACACATAAATAATAGGCCCCCCTACTTATTGAAAAAAACATAAAACATAAACAGGATATTAAAATCAGCGCAAAAAGGATTCCCCCTCCCCCCCCCCAAAAAAAAAAAAAAGCATTTGCTGACAAGTTTCAACTTATGTATGTACATTTAGGCCCTAATGTAAAAAATACTTCAAATAATGTGGAAAATCCTTTAAAAAAAGAGGCTTGCATTATTCTAGATCCCAGAAACTCCCAGATGTTACAATTTTGGAGGTTTACAGAATACTCTGAGCATCACTAGAAATACAAGTTTGGCCACAATGAGGACTGAGTAATCATTTCTCCCTTCTTTCAAGACAATTTGAAGGCTCAAAGAGTTTTTGAGAAAATCTTGAAATCGGACACAGTCTTGAGAAGTAACATACTTGAAATGTACGTATGTCTGTAGTTGAAAGGATTCGTTTCAAAATATTTCACTGTGAAAGCTGAGGTCTGGCCCTGCACTTACATGTAAAAGCTTTTTCTAAAGAAGCCCACCAGGCTAGTAAATCGTGCATTTAACTTGCCCCCAGGGATTTGTTATAACTTGCCCCAATGTGTAGTTTAAAAGTATCCAGCCCCGAGTTTAAAGGGAAGGTACACTCTTGGTAATTGTCAAAGACCAGTGTTCTTACTTTTGGTGGATCTCAACATCTTTGCATAAAATAACAAACCCGTGAAAATTTGAGCTCAATTGGTCATCCGAGTTGAGTGAAAATTATGAACGAAAAAACACCCTTGTTAGACGAATTCGTGTGTTTTAATATAGGAATAAAAGACTTCTAGCTAGAAGTCTTTTATTATTTTAGGGAGAAATTACCTCCATTTCAAAATCTATGCTACTTCAGAAGGAGCCGTTTCTCACAAAGTTTTATACCAGCAACAGCTTGCCAATTCTCGTTACCAAATCAGTTTTTAAAATAACATTTGTTTTGAGTAATTACCGAACGTGTACCTTCTCTTTAAAGGGTCTGGGTTATAGTTTTAGTAGGACACAGATTTACATGAAACTCACACAGTTTAAAGAAAATGATGATAGAAGGTTTCCCCTAAAATATTACTTGCTGGGGTGCTGTAATTTTTGAGAAATAAGTAAAACAAGTCATGAAAATAATTTTTGTCTCGGTGAAACAAAAACTATTTTAGCATGTTAAACCAGTAAGTTATTTTTAAGGTTTGCTTTCTATTATCATTGTCTTCGAATGGTGGAAGTTTAAAGACAGTTACTATTGGTAATTGGCAAAGACAAGTCTGTTGAGCTCAATTGGTCATCAAATTTGCGAGATAATAATGAAAGAAAAAACACCCTTGTCATGTGGTGGATATGTGCGCATTACAAGCCTTATTCTTTATTATTATTATTATTATTATTATTATTATTATTATTATTATTACCAGTGTCCACTGCCTTTAATGTAAATCTGTGGATATTGTATTTTGTGTTACAAAAAGTATCCCAAATCCTTTAAGTAGCCCAGATTTTAAATGCGTTGTCATTTATGATGTTTGCCATTTACCGCTTGTATGGGGTCTCTCGTCTAAAACCAGTTTAAAATTACTTTCTTCTTGTGCAGGCACTGCCATGAGAGTACATTATTCTTTGTTGTGTCCATTTTATGATCAACAGTTTGAAAACCACAGATGTAAGTACATGTACTATTCATAACAGTTGTTACAATGTTAAAATTGTTCAATATAACCAATCGCTGTGCCAAGGATGACTAAAAAGTGCTGGAGTTTGTTGAGTACAAGATCTGCAAAGACTTACTCAATATATTTATTTATATTTATAACTGACATACAGATCCTTGTCATTTGATTGGTGGAACTTACTTCACGTGACATTCACTATTACTCCCATCCGCACCGGCGATCAAAAAGACCAATTTGCCCATGGGGAATAGCATTTCCCATTCAACAGTTAGGATCATCCTTGTTCCCAATGTTTTGGGGCAGTACAATGTTTTGGAGCACCTATGCAAAAGGTTGTGATCCGATTGCTATTAAATTTGTGCATAGTTGCCGCTACGCGGCGCTATATGATTTTTGGTTGTTTGTTCCGAACTAGTAATTTGTGTGATTTTTCATAATGTTATACTTTTAAAATACATCAAATGACAAAGATCTATGTCAGTGATATAAAACAAATATTGAGTGGCTTTAATTCGTGAAATGGAAGGAATATTATCGCCCGGTAAAGTTTGGACTATTCCATTTCACTCAGCTTCGCCTCATGAAATGGAACAGTCCAAATTTTACCTTGCGATAATATTCCTCCCATTCCACTCTGAGCCACTCAATATTTGTATACTATTGTTCAATTGGTGTCTATTTTGTAACAACAAGTGTTCCTGGGTTTGTTGTGGCTGTGCACTTATCTGGTTTGCTACTAAATGGGCAAGCAGATTCAAAGGAAACCCTACGATTGCTGTCCTTTTAAAAAAAAAATTCAATTATCACCCCTTGTGTATCAACAACTGTGAATTTCTACATATCATCTACAATGGTTTCCATGTCAACCATCACAAAGCAACCTAAACTCTGTCAGCGTTACCAGGGACACATTAGCCGAGGTTGTTTGCTGATTATTATCCTTGTTTGGGACAAACGTGTATGGACTGGAACTATCTAAACATACTGGTAAACACTTCATGGGCCTCACTACCATGCCTCTATTGTGGTGTTAAGGACACTTCCCAACTCCAATTTATGGTTGGGATTTTGCAATCATTCATCAGCAGGGATTATCTTAAAGGCGGTGGACACTATTGGTAATTGTCAAAGACTAGCCTTCACAGTTGGTGTATCTCATCATATATGCATAAAATAACTAACCTGTGAAAATTTTAGCTCAATCGGTCATCGAAGTTGCAAGATATTAGTTAAAGAAAAAAAACACCTGTCACATGAAGTTGTGTGCGTTTAGATGGTTGATTTCGAGACCTCAAGTTCTAAATCTGAGGTCTCGAAATCGAATTCGTGGAAAATTACTTCTTTCTCGAAAACTATGGCACTTCAGAGGGAGCCGTTTCTCACAATGTTTTATACCATCAACCTCTCCCCATTACTCGTCACCAAGAAAGGTTTTATGCTAGTAATTATTTTGAGTAATTACCAATAGTGTCCACTGCCTTTAAGGACACTTCCCAACTCCAATTTATGGTTGGGATTTTGCAATCATTCATCAGCAGGGATTATCTTAAAGGGAGGGTACACGTTTGGTAATTACTCAAAACAAATATTATCTTGAAAACCGACTTGGTAACGAGCATTGGAGAGCTGTTGATAGTATAAAACATTGTGGGAAACGACTCGCTCTGAAGTAACATAGTTTTTGAGAAAGAGATAATTTATCACTAAAATAATGAAAGACTTTTTAGAAGTCTTTTATTCCTATCCGAAAGGACACAAACTCGTCCAACAAAGGTGTTTTTTCTCTCATCATTTTCTTGCAATTTTGCTGACCATTTGAATCAAATTTTCACAGGTTCGTTATGTTATGCTTATGATGGGATACACCAAATGACAACACTGGTCTTTGACAATTACCAAACGGGTACAGTGTCTTTAAAGGGAATGTGTGCCATTGGTTTTTGGAACTATTTAGTTGCTTTAATCAGCATAAATGCAGTATACTGTATAACAAAACTTACAAACCTAAAAAACTAAAACCTAAAAAAATTTGGGATCCATTTGTCGTTGAAGTTGTGGGATAATAATGAAAGAAAAAACACCCTTGTCACACTAAGTTGTGTGCTTTCAGATGCTTGATTTCGAGACCTCAAAATCTAATTCTGAGGTCTCCAAATTAAGTTCGTGGAAAATAACTTCTTTCTCAAAAACTAGGTTACTTCACAATGTTTTATACTATCAACCTCTCTCCATTACTTGTTACCAAGTAAGTTTTTATACACGTAATTATTTTGAGTAACTACCAATAGTGTCAACTGCCTTTAAGTCTTTGTGGTTACACCAGCCCTTTCTACCCACAGCTTTGCCCTCATTGTTCATTTAAAGGGAAGGTACACGTTTGGTAATTGTCAAAGACCAGTCTTCTTACTTGGTGTATCCCATCATAACCATAAAATAACAAGCCTGTGAAAATTTTGGCTCAATCGGTCATCAAAGTGGGGAGAAAATTATGAAAGAAAAACAAACACTTGGACAGATCTGTGTGCTTTCAGATAAGAATAAAAGACTTCTAGCAATTTGTCTTTTACTCTTTTAGTGAGAAATCACATCTTTCTCAAAAATCACGTTACTTCACAGGGAATTGTTTCCCACAATGTTTTATACTATCAACAGCTCTCCAATGCTCATTTACCAAGTCAGTTTTTAAGTTAATATTTGTTTTGAGTAATTACCAAACGTGTACCTTCCCTTAAAATTGCATTGTGCTTTCTGCCACTCTCTCTGTTCAGTTATTTCAACTTGACTGCTTGAGTTACACCGGTTCTATGCACCGGTATACTTGTTTCTGTGTGTTGTTCTGTCACTTATGTACAGGTATCCATCAAGAGACACTCTGCTACATTGTAGGAAGTACTATAGTGTCCAAATGTCACAGGCCATTTACTTGTTTCTGCATATTTGGCCAAATAAAACTTTTAAAAACAGTTGATCATCCCCTCCCTCATCCTGTTTTGAGGCTGCATCCTTTTTTTATACTATTTCTTATTTGATATTTTTATTTCAAAAAGACATATTGTCTGTGTATTTCTCATTAAAGTTACTAATCGTTTAAGAATTTGTCACTAGTTAAAAGAAAGTGTTAACCTTAAACTTAAGAATTGGCGGCCAGTTTGAATTAATATGCTAATTAGCGGCCAACTTTGAAATTAATAAAAAATAAAAAATAAAAAGGCCCTCATCCTCCTCTTTTTGAAAAAAAACCCCAGGGACGATCAACTGGTATTTTTTTTTACTTGGCCTTACAACAGGTCCTTCTGGTTGGTATAAAGCAGTTTGCAATGTCAACTATTTCTATTTTCTCCGTTAAAAAAGTTACATTGATCAGCCAACACTTGGCACAATGCACAAGGAGCCCAAAGTGTGGTTTATTTAACCATTTAACACATCGTTCAGTGTTGACTCATTGCTATTGTTTACATTTAGACAATAGAGGGCTTTGTTGATGGGGGGGGGGGGGGGGCGAGGAATTGACTTACATTACAACAGCTTGTAACAGCTTGGTGTTATTTCTTAATTAAGATGGTTCTTTGGTAACTTGATAATGCTACACCAGCTGAAACTGGGCTTGATGTCTGACAGTATTTAGTCTGGACCATCTCAGAATTCGCAATTAGCATTGGCCCGGTCGCCAAATTCAAGTGAAAACGATGGCGGGGCGTAACCCCTGCATACGTGAGGTAGTGTGGGGGAAGGGGCAGGGGCACTGGTTTCCTTTGAAAGGTTATTCAAGAAACAGAATGAATCACTATGCAAACATCAATTCGTCAGATTTTCAAAGAAAGTTTCCAAACAAAATTGGATCTTCAATCAAATGGCGTGTTGTGGCCGAGGGGTTATAGAGCACAAGACCCAAGCTCTGGCCTATCCGATCAGCAGAATGTGGGTTTGAGTAATAGTCATGAAACTTGTGTCCTTAAAGCCATTGGACACCTTCGGTAAACAGTATTGTCCAAAGGCCCACACTTCGTGAATCACAACTTATATATAAAATAACAAACCTGTGAAAATTTAGGCTCAATTGGTCATCGGAGTCGGGAGAAAATAACGGGAAAACCCGCCCTTGTTGTTGTTTCAATGTTTTCTCAAAAAGTAAAGCATTTCATGGAGTAATAATATTTCAAGTAAAGTCTTTTACCTTTACCTTCTGTAAACCCTGTAAGTTATTTGTAAATTTGTGAACTTTAATTTTTTTTTTTCTGTTTCGAAAGTGTATAATGGCTTTAAGACAAGGTACACGTTTGGTAATTGTTGCAGACCAGTGTTCTCACTTGGTGTATCCCATCATAAGCACAAAATAACAAGCCTGTGAAAACTTGGGCTCAATCGGTCATCGAAGTTGTGAGAAAATGATGAAAGAAAAAACACCCTTTTTGGACGAATTTGTGTGCTTTCAGACAGGAATAAAAGTCTTTTAATAATTTATTGAGAAACTACCTCTTTCTCAAAAACTATGTTACTTTAGAAGGAGTCGTTTCATACAATGTTTTATACTATCAACAGCTCTCCAATGCTCGTTACCAGGTCAGTTTTTAAGTTAATATTTGTTTTGAGTAATTACCAATTGTGTACCTTCCCTTTAAAAACACTACTTGCAAGGTCATTGAGCAACCACTATCTTCAGATACATGTAGGAGCAGGATAACATGTCACTATCTAAACGCCAACAATAATATAATCCCTTCTTCCAAATATCTCTCTGAAGAAATACAAAGAAAACTCTCAGCTTACCATCAGATATTCCTAGCTGCTCCCTCATGGTGTCCCATTTCGATGGTGTAGGGGAGCGCAGATTGCCCGGCCCATTTCCACCAGAGGATGCTTGGTACGTCTTTGGCGTGTTGAAGACAGCATTGTTTGATTGCTACAAAGGAATATGGATTGCGCAGAAATATTTCACAAAATTACTAGGTGACTTTAGTCATGGACAAAGCTATACATTCAGCTACCTTCATTATTATAGAATCAACCATAGAAAATGTATCGGCACAACTCTCAGTTTGTTTGTCAAATACACCAAATCGCATAGTTTTGTCAAACTGAGTTAATTTTGTCAGGCTCACTTACTTTTAGGAACTCATTGAAACGGGTGATAAAAACAGCTGCTGAACTTAGATTAATTGGTATATATGGCGGTCCTACTACTTGCTGTCAACTCACCGACTTGCCGTCAACTCGCCGTCAACTCATTTTCGTGCCGTCAACTCATTAAATTTACAGAACAAATTTTATAAATGGGCCATGGAAGTGTTAAGTCTGGGCTAAACTACATATTTCTCATGGTTTTTGGTATTTAAATTTCATTTACAAAAATGACTGTGTGTTGATAAAAAAATAGTACCAATCATTGACATCTTGGGCCAAGACTAATCCATGTGAAAAAGCAAGATGGGGCCGACGGTTTTGCTGCTTCGAGAAAAAAAATTCAAGATAATTTCTTTTTAAATTTTTATTCCGAAATGTAACCTAAAACTTACGCGAATTCTCTTTTAGCCATTACTTTACAGTTCTATGCTTCTTTTGTGGATTTTTAAATGTATGGAGGAGTTGACGGCGAGTTGACGGCAAGTAGTACGACCCGCAATGGATGTTATAAAGACTTTCGTGATATTTTTGAGGCGGTGACACTGAAAAAGATTCAGTTTACAATGCAGGACCCCACCCATCTAAATCACCTAGTAAGTGTGAAGAAGTCCCGTAGAACTAGGCCTTCCGGTCAAACACTTTATAGGAGATCATTCTTGGCAGATTCCAATATCTTTTTAGTTCTAGGTTGCAACTCTAATTTATAGCAAAACAGCTAGGCGATTTACACTTGTTGACTTATTCGTGTATCACTTATTTACGTGCCTTTTTAATTTTCAAAACATGAGATACATGTATGGTGGAATGTCATTTGTTTATCATGATGAAGAATAATAAATGTTCAATCATTGAAGAAAAAAAGGATGAAAAACGTTTTTCCAGGAAGTTAAGTTTAAAAAGATCATCAACAAATTGAAAAGTTCAATTTTCTTTCTAATCTTTAAACCTTACCCTGTATGCCATACTGTAGCATGTGGATGAACTCAGCAAAATAGAGATTCTTAAAATTCCAAGCGGCAAACTGGTCCGTGTGGACTGGACGTGTCGGTTGATTGACTTAACGACTCAACCAACCCAGCACTGAATCATCACTGGGTCGCTACTACTTAGCTCTCCGACACAGCAATCACTCTGTCAACTTTCCCCCACTCAACACACTCTATGGAGAGTCATTGGGCAGATCAACTCTACATGTAGTTCAACAGACAGTAGCTTCAGTGGTTATGCTTCACTTCCTCTGTCCATGTAAGAAGCTTTTTGTCCACCATCAATGGTCTCCACTTCTCTCAGAATGTGGTTGCTAAGAGAGGCAAATATACACTGGTATTAATAAAGTCACCCCTGAAACTGTTCGGGACAGATCAAATAAAGTGTGTGCAGTGGGTTATTCAAATAAAGGCTGGACACTATCTGAAGCACAGGTAGGGGGAAAGAGTGGGGGGGGGGGATGGCTGATAAGAACCAGGGTCAACATGTACACAGCTTTGTATAGGCATGGTCTAGGATATCAACCACTGGTGCTATTTTTTTTATTGGAGGCCATAACTGACAGTGACACCCTCGGCCTACTTTTTCAATCTTTGTACAATTAAAGGAACATTACAGAATTGGTTTTTAAAAGCAAAGAAGTTGCTGGCAGTGTCAGCACTTTATGTAATCCACCATATACATAAACTGACAAACCTGGAGAAGTTTGAGATTGATCGGCCATCTGGGTCACGAGAGAATAGTGATGCATTACAAGTTATGCATTGCATCGATGCCAAACTAAAAAAGGAATAAAACGCTCACTGAGCGATAAACCCAAAACGCGAAATTAGATTACATCATTCTCTTCAAATAGGAAATTTCAGACAGAAATATTTCAAGGGATGTTTTCTACTATCATCATCATTAGACCGTGTCAGTTTTACGTAAATCTTTGTCTAAATCTGTGATCTTCACGATTTTTGTTTCTTACCAGTTCTGTAACGTTCCTTTAAAGGCAGTGGACACTATTGTTAATTGTCAAAGACTAGTCCTCACAGTTGGTGTATCTAAACATATAGTCATAAAATAACAAACCTGTGAAAATTTGAGCTCAATAGGTCATCGAAGTTGCGAGATAATAATGAAAGAAAAATAACCCTTGACACACGAGGTTGTGTGAGTTTAGATGGTTGATTTCGAGACCTCAAGTTCTAAATCTGAGGTCTTGAAATCAAACTTGTGGAAAATTACTCTTTCTCGAAAACCATGGCACTTCAGAGGGAGCCAATTACCAATAGTGTCCACTGCCTTTAAGTAATGTAAACAAGCAATTTGGATGCCCCTTTCATGATGATATCAACTAGAGAACTCAAAAAGCATACAGGGCAAACTGCTAATGCCTAGATAGGCCTATACAAAAATCAACGAAAAACACTAAGAAGTCTCACAGCTTTTTACAGTAAAGGGGAAATTAATCATTCAACTTTTATTCCCTGCTCAATTTAACATGGGGAGTCCCAGGGCCGGTTAAGTTATTCCCCCTTGGCCCTCAAAATACCCCTATACCGGTGTAATTTTAGAACGTGTAACTTTCCAACTTAAAAATGTCCATACACCTACATGTAACCCTACAAATAGGTTTGATCAAAAATACACTGTACCTAAATATTTGTACACTGTTTCCTTTTTCTTGGCCTAACAAGTCTATCTCGTTTTATGTGGAGGGCCTACAAGATATTAATGAGGCTAATGCTAAGATTGTTTTTTCCAATTTTGGGTTTGCCCTTAATTTGTTTTCACAAAGAGATATGAAAACTTTAAGGCTTGTCCTAAGTTAGGAGTGAGGACATACAAGTAACTCGCCCAAAATTAGGACAAGACTAGTTTAAACCCTTTGTTAAATCCATTCTTGGACCAAATAGCTTGCTGTTTCACAAGTTACTACTTCAACCCTGATATTTCAAGGAGGCAACGAAGGCAATTTCCTCCATGCCCCCTGGTCATTGCCTTGGTGCCCTTGAAATGCTCTCAGTAGAAATTAACAATTTCCTCACAGGATGCCCTTTCCCAGGGAACAAATGCCTTGGTGACCTTGCCCTTTCAGAAATGAAGCATACAGGCCTGCACTACTTCACGTGCTTTTTCACAAATATCTTTTAACTAGTACCATTTCATAAAAGCCTCGGTACATGCCTGCTTTGCCTTTCCAATGCTGAACAATCCAGCTGGACCACTTGCAGAAAATTTTGACTGCTCCTCTGATGTTTTAACTGTTGGCTAGTGGACCTTCATTTAGAGTGAACTTCTTCCGTAATCTACAACAATTTTGATATCATTCCTACTTCTGGTTCAAAATCCACCCCATGCCCAGCGAAAGTAGCATGGTTTGCCCTTAATTGATGAGCCAGCAGGACCCTGGCTTGTCATTTCACTACATGTAGGCCTAGTCTACCAGCGTTTTCATTTGCATGTCCATATTTTCAAATGAAAGAAGATTCAACCAACCCTGGATTAATCGAGACCTAAAGAAACTAGCACGGAAGAAGAAGAAAGCGTATAGGAAGGTTTACCAGAGATGAACGTGACAAGGCTCGTTATAAGAAGCTCAAATCAGCCATGCAAACAGGATACCGAAAAGCCTACAACTTCTTCATTAACAACAAGATCTGCGACAAAATCTCAACTAACCCCAAAAAGTTTTGGTCCTTCATCAAAAGTAAGCGATGTGACAACTCTGGCGTGGCCCCTTTAATGAAGAATGGCATCCTACACAGCAACAGCGATATGAAGGCAAACATCTTAAACTACCACTTTGCATCAGTCATTACCAACGAGGATACAGCACATTTCCATCCCTCGGCACTACTCCTCACCCAACAGTACCTGAGTATGAAATTGGCTGCGAAGGAGTGCGTAAACTTCCCTCAAACATCAAGCGATTTACTGCATCAGGTCCTGATGACTTACATGTACCTGCATGGGAAGGGTCTGATGAGCTTGCACCAGTCTTTACTCTCCTGTTCCAGGCCACACTCCACCAGGGCAAAATCCCTCAACAATGGAAATCAGCAAACGTCTCGCCCATCATAAAAAAAGCAGACAGACACAAGCCTGAATACCGGCCTATTTCGATGACATCTCAAACGACCACTTTGCATCAGTCATTACTAACAAGGATACAGCCACACTTGCACTAGTCCTCACCCAACAGAACCCGAGTATAAAATTTGCTGCGAAGGAGTGCGTAAACTTCCCTCAAACATCAAGCAATTTACTGCATCAGGTCCTGATAACTTACCTGCCTACATACTCAAGGAAGGGTCTGATGAGCTTGCACCAGTCTTGACTCTCCTCTTCCAGGCCACACTCCACCAGGGCAAAATCCCGCAACAATGAAAATCAGCAAACAACTCGCCCATCATAAAAAAAACAGACAGACACAAGCCTGAAAACTACCGGCCTATTTTGTTGACATCAATTGCCTGCAAGACCATGGAACACATCACCCACAGTCAAGTCATTCAACATGTTGATGATCAAGGGATTCTGTCAAGCAGACAGTTTGGCTTCAGGAAGAAACACTCATGTGAATCACAGCTCATCCTAACAGTACACGATCTTACAAAAGGATTCAAGGACAGAGGCAGATTGACGCCATCCTGCTGGACTTCTCTGAAGACCTTTGATAAGGTTCCCCATGAACGTCTTCTTCTAAAAAATTACATCACGTAGGAGTCCGTGGGACCCTTTTATCCTGGATGAGAGACTTCCTGACGAGCGAGCAGCACATCAGGGGTCTCATCTGGTGTCCCCCATTACAACCTACCAGACAACGTAACATCCGAGATTCGCCTTTTTGCTGACGACGCTCTACTTTACAGATTGATCCAATCAGAGAATGATGCTGCTGTCCTGGCAAACGACTTAAAGCGTCTCCAGGAAATGGGAAGACACATGGCTTATGTCCTTCAACCTAGACAAGTGTGTCACTAACGAGAACAAAAATAATCTTGTCTTCACAATACACCATCCATGGGACTGTTCTTCACACTGTCGCCCAAGCTAAATACTGCGGTGTGACGATCCAAAGCAACCTCAACTGAAAGCCTCACATTAACAACATCTGCAAGAAAAACATCTGCAAGAAAGCCAACAGCACCAGAGGTTTCCTTCAATGCAACCGGAGGAAGTGCCAACCCAAAATCAAGGAACAAGCCTACATCACCTACAATGTATACCGGACCTACTCTAGAGTATGCCTCAACAGTCTGGGATTCACACACTCAAGACCTCATTTCCAAGAACGATATGGTACAGAGAGACGGGCAGCCCTCTTTGTCAAGCACGATAACGACCCACGTCACAGTATAATCTCAATGCTACAAGATCTACATGTACAATGGCAGACACTGTGCGAGAGACGAGCAAAAAGCGAAAGTCATCATGCTTAAAACCGAATCACCCATTAGTGGCAACACCGTCTTGTCCTCCACACCTAGTTCCATCGTATTAGAGAAAGGACAACAAAACAGTCACCAAGTCCAGTTCCAAATTCAACACTACTGGATCTTAGCATTCCAGTATTCTTTCTTTCCCAGCGCCATCTGCCTGTGGAACAACCTGCCAGCATCAGCTGTGACCGCCCAAACCATGGAGCACTGACCCTTCGTTAGGACAGATGGGTGGCGTTTTTACTTGCACCTTTTTCACTTGTAAATAAAGGATGTCGCGTTCCTGATGGCGCATTTTGCAGCTTACAGTACGACTATACTCTTCTACAAGAGGAACATCATGTACTACAACAGACGCTTTTCAACATTAGGCTAGCCAGCTTGACTACTTCTCTTCAATGAGTTGGACTGGTTCTCACGTGTTTTACATCTACTGGCATTTTAATTATTGACAACGACCAGTCTTCTCACTTGGTGTATCCCAACATTTAAGCATTTAAAGTAACAAGCCTATGAAAATTTGGGTTAAATTGGTCATAGAAGTTGCGAGAAAATAATGAGAGAAAAAACTTCAGATACGAATAAAAGACTTCTTGCTTGAAGTCTTTAACTATTTTTAATGAGAAATTACCTCTTTCTCATAATCTATGCTACTTCAGAGGGAGCCGTTTATCACAATGTTTTATACTATCAACAGCTCTCCAGTGCTCGTTACCGAGTCAGTTTTTAAATTATTATAATTTGTTTTGAGTAATTACCAAACGACGACGTGTACCTTCCCTTTAAAAAGATCAAATTAACAAAAATTATTAAAAGCACTGGACACTAATTGGTAACTACTCAAAATAATTGTTAGGGTAAAAACTTTCTTGTTAACAATCAATGAAGAACTAATTATAGAATAAACTATTGTGAGAAACGGCCAGTTCTGGCTCCCTTTGAAGTAACGTAGCTTTCGAGAAAGAAGTAATATTCGGATAATATTCCACTAAAATTTGTTAATTTGATTTCAAGACCTCAAAATGCAGGGTTGTGACGGAATGACCACGATCCTGCCGGTTTTAAACGGCCGTTTAAGAACTTGTCGGCTTATTCCCTTATTATTTAAAACATGCCTATTATTATTATATGATTACATTAGGGAAAGAATTTCCATAATCAAGAAAGTTTGTAATTGTTTGTCTGAACATATTAACATTGGTTTATACATTTTGTTGGAACTTTCAAATAATATGGTATGGTTGCAATGCCTCATCAAACTCAAAGTCAAATCCTATAAAAATGTTTAACTATAAAGTTTAGTTAGTCCATACAAATTACAATACATGAAACTTTCAGTTGACGGAACTGCCTAATTAATTCATAAGTTAGACCTACCTCCATTGGTTCATGATCAGTACCTCAACATAAATCATTACAATTTACATGCACTTTTTAAAAACTAATTCAATGATTCAGAACAGAACATCAGATGTTGCGAAGGGATCATCTGCTGACACACTTTGTACCCACACTCATCATGACAAAATAAGTTGCCTGGTGATGATTGTTGTTGACTCATGACTGGTCCGTCCCGTCTGTTGTCCAATTTAACACAAAAATGTGCATGATTTACATAAAATATGCAAAGTTAAGATGTCAACAGTTTAACTCTGTCAATTCACTTACCCGATATTTAGAGTACTTCAGGAGTTTGTCAGCTTGCTTTATGGTCAGGATCATCTTCTTGCATTCTTGCAGAACATGCCTCTTTCAAATCGAGTTCAAAGATAATTCCATAAAGAAGGAGGGCGCCACCAATATTTGAGTGAAAATCAACTATTGGTGGCGCTGTTGAAAAAAAAAACCGCATTCTGTTTTTAGTTGTACTCGGTTTGTCGTCTGCATCTTCTGCACACTGAAATGTTTGTCGACAGAAAAGGGCGTTAACTGGGTTCGGACATTATTGTATTGTACTTGGACAAACACTATCGGTAAAATTTAAAAAGCACAATGCTTCGAATTTTCCCTGCATGTTGGTGGTATCTGCTGACTTTAGCCAAGTTATGTGTTTCAATTTTGATGATGTATAGCCTGTATTGCATTTCATGCTTTTGTTTGTTGGTACATATTATTATAATTATCTTAACCATCCCTAGGGGTGGGATACACACGAAACGTTTTACATTCATGTTTCTTGAAAGTTTCAAAGCAAAGCCTGAGTAAATCCGGGGCAGGAACTATTCTGGGCCCGCCAAACTTGAAGTGTTGTGAAAAGTAGTGGCTAAAAATGACCCAAATTCCACCCAGTATCAAAAGTAAAACACCGCCACCATAACAACATAGAAGAATCATTAAAGCATAGGGAGAGATTCTAGGTGGACTCAAATAAAATAAAATAAAACAGTGGCATCAATAAAAACTATATTATTGACTTTTTAGAGGCAGTGGACAGTAATGGTAATTACTCAAAATAGTTATTAGCACTAACCTTACTTGGTAACGAGTAATGGGGAGAGGTTGGTAGTATAAAACATTGTGAGAAACGGCTCCCTCTGAAGTCGAGTAGTTTTCGAGAAAGAAGTAATTTTCCACGAATTTGATTTCGAGACCTTACATTTAGAACTTGAGGTTCGAAATCAACCATCTGAAAGCACACAACTTCGTGTGACAAGGATGTTTTTCCTTCATTATTATCTCCCAACTTCGACCACCGATTAAGCTCAAATTTCCACAGGTTTGTTATTTTATGCATATGTTGAGATACACCAAGTGAAAAGACTGGTCTTTGAAATTATTATTAATAATAAGTGTCCGGTGTCTTTAAAGCCATTGGACCCTTTCGGTAAACAGTATTGTCCAAGGCCCACACTTCGTGTATCACAACTTCTATATCAAATAACAAACCTGTGAAAATTTGAACTTAATCGGTCATCGGAGTCGGGAGAAAATAACGGGAAAACCCACCCTTGTATCCGCGCGTTTCGCCGTGTCATGACATGTGTTTAAAATAAATCCGTATTTCTCGTTAACGAGAATTGATATTGTTTTACTGTTTTCTCAAAAAGTAAAGCATTTCATGGAATAATATTTCAAGAGTAGTATTTCACCACTACCTTCTGTAAACCCTGTAAGTTATTTGTAAATCTGTGAACTTTTTTTTTCTGTACCGAAGGGTCCAATGGCTTTAAAGATTTAATGTTCAACGTCATCAACTGACCACCACTGCAGGAGTCCATAGGGAAATACTCCCTGTTAGGGTTCTGAAATTGACAATGTATTTTTCTTACTTTCTGTGCTTTGTTGACTTTTACAAAAAGTGGTTTTTATTGCATTCGACAATAACATATCGCCTGACTTCGACCTAAATGCAGGAACTATCAAAAATTCACTAGTCTTTGATGTTAAAAACAGAGTAATTACAAAACGCGGAAATGATAAATAATGCCAGTACATTAAAGTTTAATCAGTAAATTTATAAGATAACAATTATTAATTATTATGACTATACACCATACAATTAAAATGTAAATCCTAAATGCAGCAACTTCGATTAATATTTCAGAAAAAGAAAAATATGCACCCGAAATAAATACAAAACACTTCGTCATCATCACGAGCAGCTATTTCTATAAAGCATACAATATTAATTTGGCAATTCGGTCTTATCATTGACACAAACATTGTTTGATGAGTTTAAAGTCCTAAAGATTATAAATTTAATATGTAGTGCCTTCTATAAGTTATTTAATTAACGCGCAACTTTTTAGCAATAACATAACGCCTGTGTATGATCTAAATGCAACAAA
Source organism: Asterias amurensis (assembly GCF_032118995.1). NCBI lineage: Eukaryota > Metazoa > Echinodermata > Asteroidea > Forcipulatida > Asteriidae > Asterias > Asterias amurensis. The sequence continues at coordinate 7,076,674 of NC_092650.1, read as the reverse complement.
TTCGATTAATATTTAAAAAACTAATATGTAGGCTTAGCCTACACGAAATACATACAGATGAATGATCTGTCGAATACAATGAGGTCAGAACAATTAAATTATTCACACAAAGTTTATCAATAATTATAAAATACTATAGTACAATTCGATAGTTAATAATAACATTGTAACCAATTGGCAATTGAGTTGTTTTGAAAAGACTTCCTTCGAGCACGTTGGTTCATTTTCGAACTTCCTTTCGGCCCGATTAGAGTCACACCTTCCGTCTTAAACAAAGGTGTCAGTTCCAACACCTTAAGGTGATACTTCGCACGTCTCTTATCTAGCACATTTGTAATAACTTAAAGGAACACGTTGCCTTGGATCGGTCGAGTTGGTCTTTAAAAAAACGTTTGTAACCGTTTGATAAAATGCACATTGGTTAGAAAGATGTTTTAAAAGTAGAATACAATGATCCACACAAATTTGGTTTAAAGTTGCGTGGTTTTCCTTTTACTTTGCGAACTAGCACGGTCAGCCATTATGGGAGTCAAACAATTTGACTCTCATAAAATGGCCGACGGTGTTAGTCGACGAGGTAAAAGGAAAACGACGCAATATTCGAGTAATATTTTTGTGGATCATTATAATTCTACTTTTAAAATATCTTTCTAATCACATGCATTTGATAACAAACGACTATAAACGCTTTTTAAAGACTAACTCGACCGATCCAAGGCAACGTGTTCCTTTAAACACTGTGGCAATTACTAAAATTGTTTTTCTTTGCCCTGGTAGTTAGTTTATCTTTCTTTCTGTCTTGTGCACCCAGAGGGCTTAGTTTTTTTCTTTTTCTTTTTTCTTTCATATTGGGCTGCGTTTGCTTCGTCTCCAAATATTGTTGGCAACCTCGTGTCCAAATCTTAACGTCTTCAATATGTTTTTGAGTATAGTGTGTGCGACTGAAAAAATTGTTGTTTAAGGTATAAGCAAAACAACATCTAACACAGATCATCTACATTGTACATGTTTGTGCCCTTTCGTGGTCGATAAAATGGCATGACTTGCCGGCAAGAATTTGAGCCACTTGGTCCATTGGATGGACCGGGTTGGTCGTGTTCAATAATCTCAGTGCGTGAGCAGCGTTCGAGAACAGAAGATATTCCCGCCAAATCTTGGTTATTAGCGCCGGGAGGAAGAACCAAAGTCAGATTGTTCACCGTCGTCTGGTGTATGATTGGTCTAGGTCTGGACCTCTCAAGCTGGTCGTGTTGTCTTTCTATAACCGCGATGGATGGTTGTGTTCGGTCTGGTTCCGACCATGAGAACATTTCGTTGGTTGTGGTGTCAGGATAGTCCACCCCGTAAGCACTGTCTTTTTGTTGTGGATGTCTTCCCAGGACGCTGTCCTGATCGAAAGGTCTTTGATGCGAATTTGTGATACTCTTAGATGGGTTAGTAGAATCATTTGGCAACACGGTCATTGGTTTTTGGACAGGAGGAGTCCGTGGTTGACCATAGGTCATCCCGACATCGAAAGCGCGCTCAGAAACTTCAGGGGAGAACACTGGAAACTCATCTCGAGTTAAGGAGTCGAAGTTCGATGAGGATATAGGCATTACCGGTGGAAAAACCTGCTGCTCGTTGAGTTTGATTTTTGGCCGAGGGATGCCGATGCCACCCCCACGTAAAGGCCCGTTACTTCTGCCGACATTGGCTACAGTTTGTGGCACGACGGTGGGCAACACACTTTCCGGAACATGATAAGGTTTACCGATGGGATCTGTGCGTGATTTAGTCGTGAGGAATTGAGGCAACTCGGGGTACACACGCGTTGTTGCGTCACGACTCCTGTGCAAATGGCGCCCCCGTTGGCCTGAGACTGATCTGGTGCCCCGACTTCGTCGACTTCTACTACGAGCTTCTTGTTTCTCTCGTCGCTTGCGGTGCACCTCCGGGCATACGCAGGCACAACAGCTACAATTCAAGAGGATCCACACTACACAAAGAATAGCGACGGCCTCGCAGACGATGACACCACTTACAATGTAGATGATTACGATGGTACTCGTTTCTGAGTAAAAACAAACAAAACACCAAAACAATAGTAACACAAAACACCAACATTTTACAACTCCTGCCTTACCAAAGTTAAACTGGCCAAAATGCGGATTAAAATCCATGACAAAAACAAACATTTTAAATAAACCATGAAAAAGTGGTATATATAGTTCACAAGACCAAAGCTCCGGTGTTGTCAGCCCAAGAGTGGGTTCGAATCCCAGTTGTGACACTCGGGCTCTTGAGCAAGGCATTTTAAACCATGCTTCGTAAAAAGTTGGGAAGGTAGTACCATGGAGCTAAATGGCTGCTAATGTCTTGAGGGGATTTGGCGGTTCGTTTGAACTCCTTCCTTTATATTGCTCCATGGTAGTCGGTGCATTCTGCTCTAAGCCAGGCTCCCCAGTAGTGTGTGGCAACGTGCCCCTAGATTTGGGTCGATAGCCCAGATCAGGTTAGCCTTTGGTCAAGCCATTCGTTGCTTGAGCTTCGTAGAGCCGCGACCCCAAACGGCTGGAAGTGGGGACTATTCGCTTTGGATAGCTGCTCTATAAGAAGCTGTGCGAGCTACAAAGGCCTTGACAAAAGGCTACAATCTGGTAGGCCTTGTGAAGACGGTTTCTCCGGGAATTCTGTTCGCCGGAAATTCGGTACATGGGAAATTAACGTGGGCTGTATAGACCTTTCTTTTGTTGATAAACAAACCGCCTTGGTTGGCATGGCCGGCCGAATGTTAGTAAAACACTCAATCGTAAAAACAAATGTTTTAACAAAATTTAACCTTTTCTGCACACTTTCAATTAGGTAAAATACCTCTAATAATAAGCTGTTTTGTTTTAAACAAAATCAACAAATTTTGTTACATTGTTACCAAAAAATAAATAGCGATCTTTTCTTGATTTGCACCTATGGCTTTCCGTAGTTTTCCAATTTTGGTTGGCCAAAACTCGGGCTGTGACGTTGCAAAAGAAAGGTCTATTAGGACGATTCAAAAGAGGGCGCTTTCAGAAAAAGTTTATATTGGGTGCGTTCGTTTAGCTTCCCTGGGTCGACCCCGGTGTGTGGTGTTTTTTTTCCCCAGGACGAACGTGGGTAATTATCTGCACACGTTCGTCCTGGAAAAAAAACCCGCCACACACCGGGGTCGACCTAGGGAAGCTAAACGAACGCACCCACACAGTTCGCCACACCGACCCTTCATTAAAGTGGCCGTCCGGCCTTGCGATGTTATGCGAAAACGCCATTATTAAAAAGAAGACAAAGAAGAAGGTATTTCAACTTACCGTCAAGTTCCTCTTCGTAGCATCCACCACCCTCAGTTGTCTCTTCGTCTAGCCCATTGGCACAATGTACCGTGGAATCGCACACTAGCTGGGTGTCCAGACACGGGGACAAAGTATCGCATCGAAAGCAAGTGTCTGCATGATTAAAATCAATATATTATAGGGTCATCAGAGATTTTTAAAAAAGTGGTTCTGTCGACCTAATCAGTAAGCTATTTACAAATACTCATACAATTTTGTTTATCCTTACATGAGATGTAGGTCTATACCTTTAAAGGAAACATGTATACAATATTTAATTGTTTGCAAAAAAAGAAAAGAAAAAAAGAAAAGAAGAGTAACGATGCCTTCAAAATTAGTTGGGAAACTTCGTCATCAAGAACATCCAGCATTTTGGCCCCACTGCACAATATTGTTTTAAGTATGCATTTATAAAATAGGTAGGATGTATTTTTGAACAATAGGTGATAACTAAAATAAATAAACGATGAATATTCCGAGCAAACAAGGAAGAAGAATGTTTTTGCCGTATAGGAAACTTACCATCATCAGCAGAAGTAGCCGAGATCCTTATTAGTAACGTAATCGCAAACAAAAAAATATGTGCATAATTCGATTCCATTCTTAAAAAAAAAAAAAAAAAAAGATCAATCATAAAATTTCAGGCGCTGGTCAATATATAATAATCGTGCATATAATAATATTCCGTTGTTGTTGAAGTGCGCAGTGCTACTTTCTGACAAGGAGGGGGCACGGACTGCGGTTTTTATGGAGCTCGCCCGTCAACAGATCACGGTAAATTTGTGCCACGTGACGTGATGTGTAAACTATTACCAGTGTATTTTGGTGCGCGGGGAGGAAGGGGGGGGGGCGATTTGAATAATCATTTACCAGTATTAAAAGGTGTTTGGCCTTGGCTGGTCAAGCCAAAGAGGTTGTCCTTTCTCTATGGTCAAGCCAGCTACACATGGCCTCTGCACTCGTTATGCTCTTGTTTACTAAATCAGAGCGCAGCAATGACTAGGCATAGAGAAAGGACAACTCAATGGAACAGGTGACCGACGTCGTGGATGAGTACACACGAGTATAAGAAAAGGCCTTTCACTATTATGAAGAGATGACCAATGCCAACGACCAATGTCATGAACCTGACTTTGTTCACGGAACGGTTGACAATAGGGATTTTTTGGTATGACCGATTGTTATTTCATGGTTTGACCCAAGCCCATAAACCAGACGGCGCCTCGAGTTTCCTTTTGTTCAGTTTGTGACTGAAGCCCTAAAAATATTATAAAACACAAAATATCCTTTTTTTAATATCTACTTTGTATGTAAATCACATTGAGAGTGGGAACAGGGGATCGGCGGGCCTTGCTATAATTTTGATGCCAGAAAGATATACTTGTACAGGTAGTGGTCAAAGTAACGATGAGAACACTCACTCTGTATCCATGGATGATAAATCGTATTAGTGCCACATGGTATCCATGGTAAACTAAGAAAAATGATCATTGTTTTGCACAGACATAGATAGGTCTGACTCTTCTACTTTCTAGACGAGAGCGATGTAATACATAGAAATTCTGCCAAGTAAAAAAAAAACGTATTTGGTTGGGAGTCTTTTCATTTCAATTTAACTCAGTTCAATTCAATTCAATACAACCCAATTAAAAATACTCACTAATCTTTACAGAATGTAAAGTAAAAATATATGCACCTACAGGATTGTGAGTATTATCTATTTTGTGAATACTGATTTTCAAGATTGCATTAATTAATTACCAACGCAACATCATTAGTGAAAACAATTCACTCGGTCTTTTGATCGTTCCTCTACAAACTTTTCGGTTCCATCGTTTCTATTTTGCAAACTTCTAATACTATTAGAGTCTTGAGACGGCCTCCATGATGTCACAATGGGTCATCCATCATGTAAGTTAACAATTCGTTCAAAAGTTATTTTGTTTACTGTGAAGTTGACTTTTACTGGATCAAGGTGAACTCAATCCCAGGGCTATAGCCGTCCATGAAGCAAGCAAATAAAGGGAGAATAGAGTATGCATTCTAAGCATATAATATAGAGCAAGGACCAGTGCGTAGTATCGTGTTTGTTGTTCATGCAGGGTAGACTACATCCATGGTTGTTTTCTTCTTCATTTCTTGTTTGATCAAGAGTCATGTGCAAGGTCATTGGGGTCATTGGGGGAGGATCTCAATGGGAGGATACAAAGGAGTTTTTGGGAACGTCCCATCAGAGGAAACGGCCCACTGCTTTATCAAGGTCTAGGTTACTGCTGTTAATAATGGGACTTGCTAATTAAATTTTAATTCAGGGTTTTCATCATATCGCTGACCAGCAAGTCATTGGTGGCTGGCTCCAACCTCCAACTAGTATTAACTTGATATATTAATGAATCGGAATCTGATATAATTGCATTTAGAGAATGATACTAAAAGTATATCTGAATCAGTTTCACCATAGAGGGTTCATTTCACAAAGCTGTGGTGGATATCAGGAAACAATAAATATGTTTTAAAAAGATTTGTTTTAATATATACACTAGGTAAACAAAATTACGAAACGTACAATTCTCATTAAAAATACAAGTTGACGAAATGTTTCATTCTCATAACAAAAAAACCCAAAAACAAAACAAAAAAAGGATAGAGTATTTTGTTTTTTCGTAGTTTTTTTATTATTTTATAATTGATCATTGTAAACTTTTATTGCACCTTCACATATCTGGACTTTTTAGATTAAAGGCAGTGGACACTATTGGTAATTTCTCAAAATAATTATTAACATTAAATTATTATTATAATCAAGCATCTGAAAGCACACAACTTCGTGTGACAAGGGTGTTTTTCTTTCATTTATCTCGCAACTTCGACGACCCATTGAGCTCAAATTTTCACAGGTTCGTTATGTGTTGAGATACACCAAGTGTCCATTGTCTTTAAAGTGTTACATTTTACTAGTTTTAATGCGATAATTCCAATGTCGTTATAAAACCATTATCCTGTTTACAATCGGATGATGTATTTGTTTCTACAGTCAAGTCAGATTATCTTATTAAAGGAAAGGTGAACGGCATGAGAGGAGCGCTGCAAAGGGGATCATTCTACAGTGTTAATTGGCCGGATGTTTCCCATAGAAAACACTGTGCGTCCTCTCTTGGGTTCCCCCAACCCCCAACCCCCTGATGGGATGACATGTATAGACTGAACTAGCGGCGTACTGTCTTAAAGGAACACGTTGCCTCGGATCGGACGAGTTGGTCTATGAAAAGCGTTTGAAACCGTTTGTTATGAAATGCATATGGTTAGAAAGATGTTTTCAAAGTAGAATATAATGATCAACACAAGTATCTCTCAAAATTGCACGGTTTTCATTTTACGTCGCGAACTAACACGGTCGGCCATTTATGGGAGTCAAATTTTTGACTCCCATAAATGGCCGACCGTGTTTGTCGACGAGGTAAAATGAAAACCACGCAATTTCGAGGCATATTTGTGTAGATCATTGTATTCTACTTTTACAACATCTTTCTAACCATATCGATTCTATAACAAACGGTTACAGAACGCTTTTCAAAGACCAACTCGACCGATCCAAGGCAACGTGTTCCTTTAATGTAAAAGAGTGAAAAACACCACTCTTAACATTTTGAGCTATCCCTCATAAGGCTCTTCTAAAAGAGTGGTGGTTATTCACTCTTTAAGAGGGGTTTCACTCCAGGACAGAGTGAAAAATCACTCAAAAAATATGCAAACTTCAATCTAAAAGAGTGGAAGACTACTCGAAAAAGAGTTGTCCTTCATTGTGGCTCTTCAAAGACTGCATTTTCACTCTTTTACATTAAGAGAGTAGCCAGGACTTATTCGGTGGAAGCGCTGTAGCTATTGTTAATTATTGTGTTAAAAGTTTGCATTCACAAAATAAATTGCCAACACCATTAGTGTATAACAAATTCAGCCAGTCTTTAGATTGTTGGTACCGGCATGGAGTTACAGGTTAGGCATACCCAAACTGTTACACGTTTCCCTTGTTTTTGTTTTGCAAACTTCTCATCCTAAACAGCCTCCATGATGTCACAATAGGCCCTCCTTCAAAACCACTCGTCCAAAACGTATTGACTCAATACGGAACCAAGGAGAACTCAATCTGAGGGTAGGGCTATGGCCTCGTCCAATGAGGCAAGCAAACATGCAAACATAATGGAGAATAGAAAAGTCAATCTTAGAGATCGTGTCGTGTGTGTTGTTTTCTTCGTCTTGTTTGATCAAGTCATGGGCAAGGTCGGTTTCAAATCGGTATACACATTCCCTGACGCTTGCAAACTCCTGTTCTGTTTTGAAGCTGGATAAAAAATAAAGAGTGATTTATCAAACAAGAATGAATGCCCGAGATGTGGCTTTGAAAAAAAGGCCCCAGTCAAAACTCCACGCTTCAAAGTACAGTAAACCGAACTTAAAACTGTGTTGAACGGCGGTTGAGTTTACCAAATCCCAAAGGGCGCCCTCATGTGGCAAAGCTTGTGTTTACTTCCTTCATATTTTGGGCTAAGAATAAGTTTTCATCAAATTCATAACTACAGAATTATTTAAAAAGAAAAGAAATCGGGATTTAGGAACAACTATAGACTTTTGTTATTTAGGGAACAGTTTCCTGGATAGAACGTACTTAGTTCTTTCTCACACGAAGAGATAATGAACAATGGAGAACACACTCACTTCAGATTTTATACTATACTATTTTTATTGTTTTCTAATGATTTAGCTACATTTTTTTTGGTTATGATTGTGTGAACTACAATAATCTTAAAAAGTACTTGATCATTTTTACCTCGTACACGTATAACAATAATGGTGTCTCCAACAGACTGCAATACATTAAGCCTATACATACACTGAAAATGTTACTATGAAAACACTGCTGTACAATAAAATACAAATGATAATAAAGTAAAATGAAAACAAAAGACAATTAACGATTATATCTATTTCTCAGCTTGCGAGCTACACGTTGCTATTGACCTCAATCAATCATGGTGCCTCCATCTTGTTTTACGGTCCCATTGTGAAAAGTATTACCAAACCGAGGCTTGAAGGGAAAAAAGTCAGGTACCTCTTGGTTGTCTAGGGTGTTTACGGATGCTATTGTATACAAGGTGCAAGACAAGGATGGTGAGCAGCATGATTAAGCCGTTGAGTTCACAAAGAGTTAGCACTCGTCTTATCTCGAGTTAGGACAAGTAACTCGTCCTAACTTAGGATTAATCTTAAGGTCTGCATGCTACAGTGCAGGGTTGGGACTCGTCCTTCGTCCTAAGATTAGTCTTAAGTTAGGAAGAGTTTTGTGAAATCGACGGCAGGTCTTTTAGATGTAAATTTGAATATAATTTGAAGAGTGCTTGAGCTAAGCGTTACTAGAAAACCTTGATTACAATTACCCGAACTGTTGCAAAGTTAGATAGTAATCTACCCTCACGATGAATACCAACACTTTCTAAGCTAAGTAGCCCTTTGGAAAAAAGTGGTTGTTATCATGGAATCTTAAAGTCGTAAAATGCTCCAAGTCATCCAGCAATCAACACGTAAGCAGTTCCCTTTTTACAAATCTACAAAATAAACAGTTAAATATTTCTACAATGCATGCAAATTCTTTCTTCAAAAAATGTGCAAAAAAGTACATTTTGTAAAAAGTACAAAAACAAAGATCCTACTATTTCACACTGATTGTATTAAAAAAAAAAATGATAACCTTTGTTTGTAATTTGTAAGCTTACAACTCCAGTTCCCAGAAGAAAAAATAAAAAACCCCAAAACATTACTTCACTGTTTATTAAGCTATAGCTATTTTTGTTTGCCTGTGATTCTTTCTCATATTTTAAAGTGGTGGGAATCTGGCTTTAAGGGAAGGTACACGTTTGGTAATTACTCAAAACAAGTATTAACTTAAAAACTGACTTGGGAACGAGCAGTGGAGAGCTATTGATAGTATAAAACATTGTGAGACTTGGCTCCCTCTGAAGTAGCATAGATTTTGAGAAAGAGGTAATTTCTCACTAAATTAATGAAAGATTTCTAGCCAGAAGTCTTTCATTCCTATCTGAAAGAACACAATTTTGTCAAACAAGGGTGTTTTTTTTCTATCATAATTTTCTCCCAACTTCGATGACCAATCTATACCAAATATTCACAGGCTTGTTATTATGGTTATGATGGAATACACCAAGTGAGAAGACTGGTCTTTGACAATCACCAAACGTGTACATTCCCTTTAAAGGGAGGGTCATAGATTGGTAAATATCCCAAAGATGACCATAAAACTTTACTTGCTGAAAGCACCGAAGATGTTGATAGTATAACCTATTTTGAGAAAAGGATTCGCTTGAACTATTTGGAAAATTTTCGGATAATGCTCTTGGATAATTTTTCGACCCAAAACATTTGAAATTGAGAATCGATTCATGCTTTGATTGTTCTCAGATTTCTAAAGATTAAGATTCATTCATGATTGGATCAACAAGAGATGCAGTTGGTACCCCTGTTATTCGGGGTTCTTGTAAAAATACTGTGACCATTTTATTTTGCTGTTTTTTTCAGCGAGTAGAAATTTTCACAGGCGAATTTTGTCTGTTTTGAATTACATTCACACAAAAACACCAATGTGTGACCCAACCTTTATGATGACCTAGAGGAACCTAGGCCCAAGTCTGTGTCAACTTTTCAAAGAAATGTTGTCCAATAATGTTACAGTGCTGCTGACAGTAAGTAAATAACTAACAAAAATATAGCCATTCTCTAAACACACGCGCACCTTGAATACAAAAAGTGATTACTGGCATATTATCATGTGCAATGCTTTTTCTCTTAAAAATTTCACATCGTGATTACTATATATAATAATAATTATCATTACGTTAAAAACAGATTACACAAGGTCAAAGGTCATTTATTTGCGAACCTTAGACCTGAGGCTACTTACTGATTTTGTGGCATCATTTCTTAGTCAAGTGAGCGAAGGGTTATAGATACATACCAACACTACACAACAAAATAATGAGAAATGTGCCGAACAACAAGCTTTCAGTGCTTGGGTCAATGGGAGACTTTGGGACACTAGGTGGCAGCAGACTTACCAGGTAAATTGCCATTGTTTACGTAGTTCTGAGCATGCAGGCATTACCGAAAACAATGGATTTTACCTGGTAAGCCTGCTGCCACCTAGCGTCCCAAAAGTCCCCTATTGTCTTTTCGCTCATCCCCAGCGCCTTGCTTTAACCAAAGGCGCTGGGATGGGCAAACGTATCATGCACTGTCATTGGGTTAATAATGCGCAGTCCCATCATGCGTCACACTCACACACTGCACCATATATATATATATGCACTGTACGCATGACCTACTTCCTGAACAAGAATCTGTGCAAGCGATTAGCCCATCCCAGCAGTCCTGGATAGACTGGCCGCTGGGGCCGAGCGAATACTGTCTTTACATACAGCAATGGATAATGTGACAATGTGTACACAGTTACTTAACACTGATACGCAAGAAGCGTCACTCATGTAATTTCTCATTTTGCACTTTTTTTTCTTCTTTTTTTCCCCTCCCTGTATTTTAAACAACAACTACCTTTAATGAATACTTTACGGGACAGTTACGCCTTGAAGATTATGTAGTATGTTTATAATTAATTAGATTGACAATCAGTCAAACAAGCATAGCTGCTGATGGTATTTCAATAAAGGAACACATTTCCTTGGATGGTCGAGTTGGTCTTTGAAAAGCATATGGGTAGAAAGTTGTAAAAGTAGAATACAATGATCCACACAAACATGCCTAGAAAACGCACGGTTTTCCTTTTACCTCATCGACTAACACGGTCGGCAATTGGGAGAACATTTTTATGACTCCCATAAATGGCCGGCCGTGTTAGTCCACAGAGTAAAAGGAAAACCCTGCAAATTTGAGGCAAATTTGTGTGGATCATTGTATTCTACTTTTTAAACATCTTTCTGCCCATATCCATTTTATAACAAACGGTTACAAACACTTTTTATAGACCAACTTGTCCGATCGCAACGTGTTCCTTTAAGACCTGTTATTCTATTGTCTAACATCAGGGGCCAATTTCATAGAGCTGCAAGCACGAAAATAGCGTGCTTATTTTACACATGTTACTGGCAAAAATTTCATGCCATATACATTGCTTGTGACTGGTATTTAGCTGTTGTTTACTTAGCATAACGATTGAGTGGAGTTTGGCCGGTTATCTGATTTTACTATACAAGGGTGTTTTTGCTTAAGCAAAATTGTTTGCTTAAGCAGCTCTATGAAATTGGGCCCAGAGGATTATTCAAATCAACAAGTATTTACTCCGTTCCATAAACACTGTCAACATAAGTTAAATATAACCGCATAGCAGAGTGTAGTTTGAACTACTAATTTTACTAATTTTACTGCTGTGTGGCTGAGTGCTGTCTACTGCTAGAATCTTTTATGAAATAATACAAGTTTTCTCTCTGTCATCGTCAACTTGCAATAATATATCTGAATGAATCATAGAGTTATATATAAGAACTAGAGAGCGCACTTGCCTATATACGCGCCCCGGCATGCGCCCAGGCGGCCATTTTCTAAGTTGACAAAACTGGCATCTCACAGCGTGTGTTTGTGGGGCCATTTTTTAAGTTGAACAAACACCATCGCGTGAGCGTTCAATAAAAAAAGACCTCAAACTTGTATTTCATATTCAACGCGCGTGCAGAATGACGCGCTTGTCATCTTGCGGTCCCGTGGCTTTTGTGCACGAAGCATTACTCGTGCGCCCTCTAGTTCTTATATATAACTCTATGGAATGAATACAACCTACATATACCACTAACTACCAATACACATGCGATGCTTTGTCAAGTTTATAACTAACAAAGGTTAAAGCCATTGAACACTTTTGGTAAACAGAACTTTCCAAAGGCCCACACTTTGTGTATCACAAATTGTACGTAAAATAACAAACCTGTGAAAATTTAGGCTCAATCAGTCATCGGAGGTGGGAGAAAATAACGGGAAAACCCACCCACATTTCGCCGTGTCATGACACGTGTTTAAAATAAATCCGTAATTCTCGATATCGAGAATTGATAATTATTAAAACGTTTTCTCAAAAAGTAAAGCATTTTATGAAATACTATTTCAAGAGAAGCCTTCCACCATTACCTACTGTAAACCCTGTAAATTATTTGGAAATCTGTGAACTTTTTTCTTTCTTTTCTGTTCCGAAAGTGTGTAATGGCTTTAAGTTAAGCATTGCTTTAGAAAAATACATTAACTGAATACTTTCACAATCTCGACAAGAATTGTTACAATTAATACTGGTAAAATGCTAGGGCTATATGAATAAAATCCATTAACAATTTTTCAAATTAATTCAATATCAAATTTGTATTTTACTTTTACGTAACTTTTATTTTCTTGGCTATAATATTTTTTTATTTACCCGTACACAAAGGGAAATAACAGAAAAGAAGTTTCAGCAAGTACCTTGATAGAAATAAGTAATTAATTTGAGAAGAAACAAAAAAAGGAAAAGAAAGATGGGGGTAACTTTGTGTTCATTCAAAGTAGCACGGTTGTATTGAAGTTTGCCACAGTGACCACGTGGGCGCTTCATCAATCATTTCTATATTCCCCTGCAGCACAAAAGTGTGTATAAATCTGTAATGATATTAGACACGTATTATCTATTTCAGCATAAATGCTTCTACACCTGGAAATAAAAAAACGCAGTAATTGTTGACCCAAAAAATTCACTTCGCTATACAAACAAACATTTCTGTTACCTATTAAATTTGATTGTTACCCATTTCTGTTACCGTAAGGTTTGATACCAAGGCCCAATTTCATAGAGCTGCTTAAGCAAAAGATTTGCTTAAGCACGAAAATAGCTTGCTTATTTTTACACATTTTACTGGCAAAAATTTCATGCCATGTACATTGCTTGTGACTAATATTTAGCTGTTGTTTACTTAGCATAACAATTGAGTGGAGTCTTAGCCGGTAATCTTATTTTACAAAGCAAATTTGTTTGCTTAAGCAGCTCTATGAAATTGGGCCCAAGTGGTATAGCGGAAATCACAGTCGCGTCTTTTTATGAGGGGTGCATGATTCAGGCAAAGGAAATGATGTGCCTCATGAAGGTAATCTCAACAATACTGTGCAAGTTAAAATAACACGTTGCCTTGGATCAGACGAGTTGGTATATAAAAACCGTTTGACACCGTTTGTTATGAAATGCATATGGTTAGAATTGTTTATAAGTAGAATACAATGATCCACACAAGTATCACTCAAAATTGCACGGTTTTCCTTTTACGTCGCGAACGAACACGGTCGGCCATTAATGGAAGTCAAGTCAAAAATTTGACTCCCATAATGGCCGGCCGTGTAAGTCGACGATGTAAGAAGAAAACCATGCAAATTCGAGGCATATTTGTGTAGACCATTGTATTCTACTTTTACAACATCTTTCTACCCATATCCATTTGATAACAAACGGTTACAGAACACTTTTCAAAGAAAAACTTGACCGATCCAAGGCAACGTGTTCCTTTAAAAGAAATTTATTCGGTGCAGGTCATGGTTTGGAATAATTATTTGTGCATCTTTTGTTCACCGATCTGTTTCATAATATTCTAAATTAAGATTTATGAGATTTTTTTGTGCGAGATTTACAGAAACTATTGATGAACACATAAAGAGAAAGTGTCAGTAGGATAACACACTGTACAAAAAAAAACAAATTAAAAATATTTCAGTGGAGTGAAACTACAAGGGCTGAGGAAATAAACTAGAGACAATCTAGTAATAGACCAAAGTTGCTTTACAATTTTGTATGGGCTTACAAAGCAGCGGCAATAGTTATGGTCAACAGAAAACAAGATACCAAGCCGAAATACAATGTATTGTATGCTTTGGTTGGTCCCCTGTTGATTGTTTTGCATAAGTTTCCGCATGGCATCCATAAGAATGTGGATTCTGAAAATTGCAAATTGACTTAATCCTAAAGTAAAGACAACATTGTCTGACTGTATCAATTTTTGAAAGACCTGTTTAACTGTTTGTGGATAAACTTTCAACTTATGATCGGGGGAATATAGTTTGTAGGCAGGAGAACAGAAACAAAGATGACATTTGATAATAAGTAATAAATACCCTGTATGGCATCCTATGGCAGAGCGCTTAAATGCTTGATCCCTTTATTTGTACGATCAATTTTAATTGAAAGGTTTCTTTCCTCTACCCCCTCCACCGTCTAGACCTTGTGGGGGAACTCCATACGCCCGTTGTCGTGGTTGTACGCCACGCTGTATCCGCCGTTCTGCAGTGAGGGGTACATGGGCGGATAGTTGGGGTACGGCGACCCCCTATTGATCCCATTCATACTGTGCTGGTGTGGGTGTGTGTAGCCCTGCTGCGGCAGGTGCTGGTGCGAGTGCTGGTGGGGGAGGGACCCCATGCCATTCATGCCGTTCATGCTGCCGTTCATGCTGCGATCAGCGGCGCTGCCATTCATCCCGTGCAGGCCTTCATACATCCGGCTGTGTAGTCCCGGCATGGGATGCATCCCCCCAGGCATGCCGTTTGTCGTCGAGGCAGAAGACGAGTATGAAGAGTAATTGGAGTTGTGGGATGGGTAAGAACCTGGCCGAGGAGTTGGGGGTGTTCGATACTGCTTGGAGTCGTCGTCTCCACCTTTCCGGCAGCAGCAGCAACACGCGATGCAGGTGATGAAGATGATTAGGATGAGAAGGCCGATGGCACCACCAATCGTTGCCACGACACCAAGGCCTAATCTCTCTATCCCGATCTCAATGAAGTTACTTGGTTCTGGAAACAGAGAGAAACAATCCTGTTAGATACATGTTGTAATATTGATCAGCACTGATGTTTCTATCCCTTTTCAATTAATCACGGCTGGCAGTGCAAGGTTTCTGACACTTTCAGGGCGCCATGATGAGCAAGATCTA
This sequence comes from Asterias amurensis, assembly GCF_032118995.1. Taxonomy (NCBI): domain Eukaryota; kingdom Metazoa; phylum Echinodermata; class Asteroidea; order Forcipulatida; family Asteriidae; genus Asterias; species Asterias amurensis. The sequence continues at coordinate 7,061,319 of NC_092650.1, read as the reverse complement.
CTAGGCAACATCATAGAGTGGCGCTTGGTAGGCATCATGCAAATTGAACAGTTCATTGTATGTTGGAGTCTATTTTGACTGGTGTTGTTAGTTTGGTACTTCTGCTTAAAAATGTTATCTGACTTGCATCAACTCCTGTTAAATCCCCAACCATTTCTGCTCAGACTGTACTGATTGGTAATTTAAGAAACATGATCAGTGTTGTAAAATGTATTCTAGTCAAACTAACAGTTAAGCCTTGTCTTGAACCTCATTTTGTCCTTAGATCACACAGATTTTATGACCCTGTCTTTGCTCTGGAGCCCCCTAAAAGCACTGCACACCTTTGGTAATTTGTTAAAGACCAGTTTTCACACTTGGTATATCTCAACATATGCATAAAATAACAAAACTGTGAAATTTTTGACTCAATTGGTCATCGAAGTTGCGAGAGAATAATGGAAGTTAAAAAACCCATGTCGCACAAGTTGTGTGCTTTCAGATGATTTCGAGACCCCAGCTGAGGTCTCAAATTCAATTCAAATATTTAAGTGATAAATTACTTCTTTCTAAAAAACTGTTACTTCCGAGGGAGCCGTGTATCACAATGTTTCATACTACATGTATAAACAGTTCTCCACTGCTCGCTACCAAATAAGTTTGTATGCTAACTTATATTTTGAGTAATTACCAATAGTGGCCAGTGCCTTTAAACATATCCCCAAGTATCAATTTAAGATCCTGTGCACCCTTTGCAGAATAAGCAGCCCGACCTCTAACCAGTGAAATTCTTGGCCTAGTTTCTGATCTTACCTGCCATGCACAATGCATGAGCTTCATCTGAGTCGTCATTACAGTTAGGGACACCATTACATGTCAGTGCTTCATCGATGCACATACTGTTGTCTACGCAACGGAAACAGTCATCGGAGCCTTCTGGGAAATACACAAAAATAGAAAAAGAAACTCCAAATTAACAAAGTCAGTCATGGAGAAAGGTTTAATATGATCTGGTTAATTGTTCCACAATGAAGGAGCTGCAAAAGTAAACGATCTCTCACCACAACTATAACACACGATAACTGCTTGGTGAAAGAAAATGTACTGTAAAAACAATAGTTACAATGGAAACAATAGTAACCATGGAAACAATAGTTACCATGGAAACAATAGTTACCATGGAAACAACAATTACAATGGGAACTTTTTTTGTACTAAACAATATTACTATACCTCACACATATTCATGACCGAGAGTCGAGTTCTCACAGGTCCATTCAACATCACGTGCCAGTTGATATCTTTGCTTCACATGTACCTACTGTACCAAGCGCGCGCACGAGTATTCACACACAAGGTAAATGCGCATTCAAGTAGACTAACACTTGGGCAGCTCGGGCGTAAGTCTACATTGTACTTGCACAGGCCTGGAATTTCACCTTTGAAAGGGCAAGGCCATATTTATTTTGCAAAGTGCACTTCCATTGGAAAATCACTTCCAAGGGGAAACTTTTAAAGGGGCACCAAGGTCAAGACCTCTGTGGCCTGCGTATTTTCACGAAACTCATCGCAAGTAGCGACGCATCGTAGGGTTTGCGATGCGTCGCAGACCTCAAACCTGTCGCGGCTGCGATGAGATCTACAATCCATTTTACCAAACGCGTCATAAGCGTGACGAGTCGCAACTCAAACCATTTTCACTCATAATAAAAACAACCCTTTGGACGAGGATGAACTGCTAAAGTTCTGCGGCTGTTTTATGTTGTATACAACTTGTTCATGAAACAGTCATGTATTATAGTTCATTCATGATAGCAGACACTCAAAAAAATTCTGGTGTCTTCCCAATTTGTTCATGGAAGTTACGTGTGGTAATTTTGTGTCCTTTAATGCATTTTGTGCATAACCACATGAAACATCGCATTCTTATGACAACCCTTGGGTAGTCGTAACTAACGACGTGTTCTTCCTCGTTGTCAAGGAACTTAAACGTATCCGACACATCGTAACTTTGATGGAATCGTTTTTATACGCATCGCAACTTACGACGTGTAACCGGTCGCAACTTGCGTCTGCCGCGCATCACAGCGTTCATAAAATCGGGGGCTGGCCAGTGTGCATTTACCAAGTGCGTAACGGGGCAGCCCGGGCGATAGTCTACTTGACATGCGCTTTACGATCATGGAACTGTTCCCTGGGTATTGTACACATGCACGAACATTGCTCTAGCGACATCCAACACATGAACAAACTTATCATGGTGCACTTTACTTGCTCCAAATAATATTGTTCCTGTAACTGAATATGTATGAAGTACAGTAAAATATATATAACATGGTTTATTTCGGGTGAACAGTCAATATGAGCTCCCCTCGTTATTTGAAGTTGACAAACTAGTTCCCTCGGGAAATAGATTTTGCCAAGGGAACTTGTTTGTCAACTTTCAAATTTTGGGAAACTATCATCAACTATTCACCTTTAAAGGATTCGGGTACTTTTCCAAAATGTCCACAGATTTACATTAAACTTACATGTTTTGAAGATAATGATAGTCGAAAGCTTCCCTTCAAATATTACTAACTAACTGGTTGTGTAGTTTTTGAGAAATGAGTAAAACAAGTCACAAAATAATTTTGGTCTCATGAGATTTTAGCATGTAAAATCCCCTCAACCAGTTATGACATTATACCAAAACGTTAAGACGTTTTTACGTTAATACGTTTTTACATGCTAAAACTGAGACGAAAATTATTACTTTTACTCATTTCTCAAAAACTACAGCACCTCAGTAAGTAAAATTTCAAGGGAAGCTTTCTACCATCATAATCTTCAAACTGTGTAAGTTTAATGTAAATCTGTGGACATTGTGTTTTTTGTTAAAAAAAAGTACATTTACCCTTGAAACCAGCATATTTCTATATTTCAGATCCCAAGATAGGGCTTGGCTTACCCTGTGGTGGCTTGTACGAGGTGTAGACTAGCTTGACACCAGCATCCGCTGAGCTTATGCCATCTGTAAGGAATCGAATGGTCACCACATTGCTGTAGGACTGGTAGTCTTTAGGGAAGATGCCTGTGCCTCCGCAGTACGTCATCTCTGGCTGGAGTATTCCATTCTTGATCACGTAGATGTTGCCCGACTCATAGACCATGAACCTAGTACAAAGGGAGAGTATTTGAATGATTTGAAATGGGGTGGCAATACTTTTACTTTGTCTGACATTGTAGTGTGGAGGCAATTAATAAGTCATGATACTGAAGTTGTAAAAACTTAAAGGCAGTGGATACTATTGGTAATTTTTCAAAATAATTATTATCATAAAACCTGTCTTGATTACGAGTATTGGGGAGAGGTTGATAGTATACAACATTGTGAAACAGCTCCCTCTGAAGTGATGTTGGTTTCAAGAAAGTAGTAATCTTCCATGAATTTGATTTTGAGACCTCAAGTTTAGAATTTAAGGTCTCGAAATCAAGCATCTGAAAGTACACAACTTTGTGTGACAAAGGGTGTTTTTTCTTTCATTATTATCTTGCAACTTCGATGACCAATTGAGCTCAAATTTCCACAGGTTTGTTATTTTATGCATAGGTTGAGATACACCAAGTGAGAAGACTGGTCATGGACAATTCCATTAGTGTCTATTGTCTTTCAAGGAACACGTTGCCTTGGATCGGTCGAGTTGGTCTTTGAAAAGCGTTTTGTGACCGTTTGTTATAAAATGCATTGGTTAGAAAGATGATGTAAAAGTAGAATACAATGATCTACACAAACATGCCTCCAAATTGCATGGTTTTCTTTTTACCTCGTCCAATAACACAGTCGGCTATTTCTGTTTGACTCCCATAAACGGCCGACCGTGATAGTTGGCGACATAAAAAGAAAACCGTGCAATTTTGAGTGATACTTGTGTGGATCATTATATTCTACTTTTACAACATCTTTCTAACCATATACATTTCATAACAAATGGTTTTAAATGCTTTTTATAGACCAACTCGTCCGATCCAAGGCAACGTGTTCCTTTAACATTATCAATCCCCCAAAAGGCTAACACAAGAAAAAATGTGGTAGCACTGTTCCCAGACATTGATTTTTTAGTGAAGTCAGAAAACATAGGCTATAAAATCAGCTATTTGTGAGCAGTAGGTAACAAGTTCAATCAAATAATAATATGATGAACATAAACACCCTTAAAATTACACATCTCCATATTTTAATGTACACTTCTGGTTTTGACAGGGAGTGCAGGGTCGAACCAGGACACTAAAATACATAATGAACTCGATCACAAGCTCGTTCCTAGAGGTGATCGATCTCACCGCGCCATTTTTTCCCAGCATGCATTGCTCGATCATAACCCCTGAAACCCATCTACATTGTAGCATTATATATTGGATACTTTATAAAGTGATGTACTATGTAACTTAAAGGAAGTTTAAATGACATCCCATATTTACTCTGGTCATACATTATTGCTGACTGAAATTGTTTCACAGGCAGCCATTTTAATAAAATATGACCAAGCAATGTGCACGGCTTACAACTGTACACAAGATCTCACGTCTCTCACTCAGAAGTGTAATAAAATTCCTATCAGAGTATTTAAAAACACCATGAAATGATGTTCGCTGGTAATGTGGTTAATAAGACAAAAAAATGGTGCAGGTTTTGTCAGTGGTTTTGTGCATTAAATTTTAATATTCATACTGATCTAACATGGATACAATAGTATTTCAACTGAACTGTGAGCGCAAAGCTTGCCAGCGAGAAGCCTGTTTACCACAATTATACCACAAATGTAATACTCTACAATCTGGCTGTTCAGAATGGTTTTGTCTTAAAATGAATATAAACAAATTAAAAATATAAAGGTGGGGTTGGGGGGTAAAACAAAAAAAGGATTTCTGTTTACAGTGGAGAAATAGCATTCCTGACTACATTAGGTGTATCCAACTGCAAGTTTTAAAAGCAATTCAACAACATCGGGTCTTCATTTTGTTTGTCTGCTGTTTTCTTGATTTGTGAAAGAAATATTTTTTCTTTTTAGGATTACATGTAATGAAGTACACGTATTACAAGATAATTAATGCCAGGCTCATAAAAAACAATCTTGACCCTGCACAAGAACGTACCCCCCCCTGCTACACAGATGTCAAATTTCTTGTGAGTACCTAAATCAAATGGACCCATTTTAATGATGCTAAATGAAAGCTTTAAATGATACTGAATGAATGCAATTGAAAATGGTGCCCTTAGAAATCAATATGAAGCGTTCACTAGCACGCCTTACTAGCATCGGTCCTTCATCATCTTGAATTATATTAAACGATCAGTTCACACAGACCAATGCCAATGAAAACATCTGATTGAGGGATTGACTACGAACTCAAATTATCATAATTGTTCCTACACGACAACCATTTTTATTTCCCAGGCCGTTTCTCACAGCATCCACATGTATACGTGTACAGTCCTGCCCAAATAGGTAAACACTGAATCATGCCCTGCCCTGCTTATTGAAATGTCTCTGCGTACGACTCTACGCTGAACCCTGAATCATCATCTCCTTGGGGGTGCAACCACCTTAAAATGATGCAGAGAACATGTACAGAGTTATTAGCATAAATGCATGACATCCAGATTTACTGTATTAATCCAATTGGCGCTTTCATTGAATCATTTACTAGCTGGTCATTAGCATAAATGCATGAATTGAGTGTATGTCAATCATCATCAAATATCTGGTTGGTTGTGCATGGTTCTAGAAGTAGAAATGAAACAAATTCTGATTTGGGTACTCTGTCCTTCATTTTTTGATGAACCATTTCAATTTGGAAAGATCCTGTTGCTGTTGGAAAATAGACTTTGGCTGCAATGGTAGAAGGATTCAAATGAACAATTTTGGTGGTTCCCAAAGTTTAAGCAAGGTTTCCAAGGTAAAATAAGTGTTACTATTGAGGTGCGCTTATTTTCTAATTATAGATAGTCCTCATGGACGCGGGGAAAAATAACAAGTCTCCAACCTAATGTTAGATTAAGTGGGTGTGCTACAACATACATTCACATGTACATTGTGTACAATGCAACCCTCGAAGGTCAAAAATTGTGTCCCCAACTTTTCAGATGGAACTTCAGCTTAGTTTCAAGCAGTTCAACACTGCAAATTATCAAGTCCTAACTAATGCATTTTGACACCAAGTACCTGTACATACATTGTACATTGTAGGCCTATATTTACATGGTTTTCCTGGCTGCAACTTGGGGTTTTTCTCTTCCGAATGTTTCTGTCAAACATTTGGGAGAGTTAGTGATGAGGAAGGCGGGAGAAACCACCTACAATGCCCCCCCCCCCCCTAAAAAGAGAATGTTTGTAAAAAAAAAAATTCAGCCCAGCTGAGATGAAGGTAATCACACTCCTTTGTCATGCTCTGAAGGTAACGCATGCCTCTGTCATGCCTGTTGTTTACCCGATGGTCAGCAGATGTCGTTCAGAAGGAATGCTTTCAACTTTAGGACAAGGACATTGGCATTCTTAATTTTCTCTTTTAGAAAAAAAATTTTTAAAGAGGTAGGCCTATTGGCTGTTATTTGCGCATTTTTGGCTGCAATTCGCATCAGACCGACACTACCTTGTGCATGAGCGGAGAACCCACAAACCTGATGATCTTAGTTCAAAATTGATCTGAAGCGTAATTTAAAACTTTAAGGATACCCTGTTTTACCTTTACTCTTCTGAGGTGAACAGTACTACAGAAAGTAGGCATACATAATACATATAATATGTATGAGCGCCAAATAACTAAACTAAAACTTAAATAAAATTTTTTTAACTTTAGTAAAACAAAAATTAAACCAATCTCGCTTGTACTGATTCGTACATATTACATGAAACTAAACTTGTCCCAATTTCGAATTCCAGCAATTGTGCATTGCGTCTGGATAGGAATTTAATATGACCAACATTGGTGTTGGCCCCCCCAGTAAATGCATTCTCACTTTCTGGTTCACTCTGTCTGTCCCTGCAACTGACAAAGGAGCCAGCTTTTAATTAACTCTTTCATTAAAACAGAAGTGCAGTGTAATTAATTGCTACTTTGGATAATAAGCAAGCATTTGAGATTAAAGACAATGGACACTATTGTTAATTGTCAAAGACAAGTCTTCTCACTTGGTGTATTTCAACATAGGCATAAAATAACAAACCTGTGAAAATTTAAGCTCAATTGGTCATCGAAGTTGCGAGATAATAATGAAAGAAAAAACACCCTGTGTCACACAAACTTGTGTGCTTTCAGATGCTTGATTTTGAGACCGCAAATTCTTAACTTGAGGTCTCGAAATCAAATTCGTGGAAAATTACTTCTTTCTCGCAAACTATGTCACTTCAGAGGGAGCCATTTCTCAGAATGTTTTATACTAACAACCTCTCTCCATAACTCATAATCAAGTAAGGTTTTTAATGCTAATAATTATTTTGAGTAATCACTAATAGTGTCCACTGCCTTTAAAATACCTTACATTTACACTTTCATTAATTCAAGAAAACCCCATTCACACAATTTGTGAGCTGAAAAATTGATTTTCAAGGATGTTAGAATTCAGAACAACAGTCATCTTCGATCTGACATAATGTCCATTGTACAGACATACAACACAAGTGCATAAAGAAATCAGAGTTTTTTTTGCATTACTATTTGTTTTTTCTAAAGGAGTCAATACTGTCCCTTTATCTTTTAAGTATGCAAACAACAAATGACCTTTCAGTCCTAAGCTACATTGTACATGGTGCAAACCAAAGCCTAGTGCAACCAGAGAGAAATGATGTGCAACCATGGATAAAACATGGACAGGCCATGAAAGGGGTCTCCCAGTAAGCTAAAGATCCTTGGGTTTGGAAGTCCAAACAAGAGAGCTAATGTATGATAATTGTTCAGTATGTGGTCAAGTGTTAAATGTCTGGTGTGCAGGGCCCAATTTCATAGAGCTGCTAAGCACAAAAATTTGCTTAAAGCATGAAATTTCTCCCTTGATAAAAACAGGATTACCAACCAATTTTCCAAGTGACTTTTAGGGTTTAAGCAAACATCAGCTGAAGACCAATAACTGACAACATGAAACAAATGGAAATTCTGGTGGTAATCCTGTTTTTATCAAGGATGAAATTTCATGCTTTAAGCAAATTTTTGTGCTTAGCAGCTCTATGAAATTGGGCCCAGATGTGGTCTTCTCATCTATCACATCTATTGCCAAGAACCCACATCCATGAACCCACAAAGCATTATTGAACAAATTGCTCTCAACCCACATGAGTGAATGCACTGCAATCAGGGTGTAGGGAACTTTTTACCAAGCTGTTAGGGCCGTTAAAAATAATGTATTCTGTAGTTTTTACATTAATACGACTCTCTCGATAGGCAAAACAAATTATGAAGGAATAACCTATGAAAGGGAAACTGACTGGGTATCAGTTAAATGAAACCCCAATTAATGGCTGTAGAATAATAAGGTCTTTGACCTAGACTTCACCAACCTGTCAGCATCAGAGCGGCATTGGTTGTGCGCCCTGTCAAATCCGGGCGCCAGGTCAAAATAGTCGAAGCGTATGTTGATGCGCCGTCCGGGCTGTGTGTTAATTGTAAATGTACAGTCCTTGTTACCCGCGTACGGAACACTTTCTACGTTCATGTGTGAGTAGACCCTCCCCGAGACATCACTGACGTTTTTGGGCAAGCACATGAAGGAGGGGTTAGCATCTTGAATATATGCTGTGGAAATAAGGAGGAAAAACATTTGTAAATAACATAGACAATTTCCTTTTAAGGTAATGCTACCAACAGTTTCACTATCTACAGTACATACACCTGTTCACCGAAAAACACTCTTGAAATAGCACAAACTTGACATCTCCAAAGGCTGGTAAATTTGTCTTAATTTTTAGAGGGGCTTGGGTGAAGTTAAACGGTTAGGGGGGGGGGGGTGGTTGGTGGCAATGGTACATTCTGTTCATAGAACCATAGAGAAAACAGAACACTGCTGCTCACATACCAAAAACCTGTGAACAAGACCACATGTCCATCCTTACACAACTTCAATGGCTGTAAAATTACATTGCACGCATGGAAAGCTATGGATGACAACTCGACCTCCATGACACATTCTTTAAAGACAATGGACACTATTGGTAATTGTCAAAGATCAGTCTTCTCACTTGGTGTATCTCAACATATGCATACAATAACAAACCTATGAAAATTTGAGCTCAATTGGTTGACGAAGTTGCGAGATAACTATGGGAGAAAAAAACACCCTTGTCACACAAAGTTGTGTGCTTGTAGTGCTTAATTTCGAGACCTCAAATTCTAAATCTGAGGTCTCAAAATCAAATTAGTGTAAAATTACTTCTTTCTCGAAAACTACTTCACTTCAGAGGGAGCCGTTTCTCACAATGTTTGATACTATCAACCTCTCCCCATTACATGTTACCAAGTAAGGTGTTATGCTTATAATTATTTTGAGTAATTACCAAACCTGTATCCTCTTTAAAACAGTCCCTAAACCTATGTAGTACTGTACTGTTTACAAGGAGATCATGCTTTTTCAGATTATCATTCTCAAACTCTGGAACTCTAAATCCATAATCCAAGCTACATTTTTAAAAGCATTTCTTAACACAAACTCTCACTTATGTATGTTGTGTTTATCCACTTGTTTTTGTTTTTAACCAATGCACTAAATTTACAATTACATGAAGGTTGTTAAATGTAAATGTAGTCCTACATGGAAATTGGGTGTTGTGTAAGGACTTCCCTAATCCCTTTTTTCATATTAAACCCCTAATTCCCATAATCCAGCTTGTTAAGTTGTTAGTCCATGAATACGGCAGAATTCATCTTCTTCAGTTGCATTACAAAGAGGATCAATCCGTTGATTCTGATAGTTATTTTCACTGGAAATCCCAACCCCATTGGTCTTTGTGTACTCAGGTGTCCCTGCTGTGTACAAAAACAATTTAGAGAATTGGTAGCTTGGTAAAGCATGGGAGGAAAGAGGATGACCCATGACCCCCAAAGATCTCCCTGCTTAAAGGCAGTGGACACTATTGGTAATTACTCAAAATAATTATACAGCATAAAACCTTACGTGGTAATGAGGTAATGAGTAATGGGGAAAAGTTGATAGTATAAAACATTGTGAGAAATGGCTCCCTCTGAAACGACAGAGTGTTCGAGAAAGAAGTAATTTTCCATGAAATTGATTTCGAGACCTCAAGTTTAGAATTTGAGGTCTCGAAATCAAGCATCTGAAAGCAGCTTCGTGTGACAACGGTGTTTTTTTCTTTCCTTGCAACTTCGATGACCAATTGAGCTCTAATTTTCACAGGTTTGTTATTTAATGCATATATGTTGAGAATACACCAAGTGAGAACATTGGTCTGTGACAATAACCAATAGTGTCCAGTGTCTTTAAGACCCAGGGGAGGGGTAGAAACAGGGGAATGCAAATGAGAAATGGGAAGTCCAACCCACATGAGAAGCTTACTGGAATGCCTTGTACTTTGTACAGGAATGCTGGTAGAAATAGAGTGGTAAAATTGTCCATCAATCAATCTCTTGGTTCACAGATGGTGTACATAGAACTAATTATGCTAGTATGGCTACACTGCATGTTGTGTACACTTTATGCACAGTGCACTACAAACAAGAATGTGGTCTAATGCCCTAAAGCAATAGTACACTGATGATGTAGAACAGCACTGTCTGGTACTCTTAAACAAATTGCATTATTCTAGTACTATATACACATGAAGTTCAAATAGTAATTTTAAAGTGTAGTGAACATAATACACGATGTAGCCTTAGAGATCAAGGCATTCTTACAATACATGTAAATGGATTGAACAAACAACAACATCGAACAAAATTGAAGTTGAAATAAATTTATAATCTGTCTATTCCCTTCATTAAAAGTCTAGAGTGTACTTTTATGAAATAAAAAAATAGTGGATATAACCCTAACAAAGTAAGCTTAAAGACACTGGACACACTAATGGTAATAGACTGTGCAAGTCTCGCGCATATTGTGGTCCCAATCTAATGGAGTTTTACGTTGGGGAGATTTCGTTTCAGCCATGACTTTAGTTTAACGTAACTGATGACCATAAAAATTGCATATGTTGTTGGAAATGTAATACTAATTAACAACATAAAATAAAAGTACAAATAAATTCAACGAAATAACGATGAAAAACCGATATGAAAACTTTACTTCAGGTCAAGTTACTTGAAAAAAAGTAAGAATTTTTGCCCATCTCTGATTGCACAAACCTTACGAAGACGCTTGTTTTGTTCGCGAGGGGTGAACAGCCTTTTCATGTGTCATTTAAGCATCAGCTCCCCATTAAAACTGCATCACGCATTAATCCAACGCCCTCGCGAACATTGTGCGCACCCGTAAAACCTAGCTTTTGATAATTTCACAATCGGGCGTAAATTGGCAACAGGGGTTTAAATATTTTTTTAGATCAAATAGTCATCCTTGTCCCAGAATTTTCCTTTTGTCTATTATACATAAACTACATGTTTAATCGATTAATTGCATAAATGCTAAATTAAACAAGCTCTTATGAGTATTTTTGTTGTTCAAATTTGGTATTTAGAATAATTTAAAGCAAAGATTTGATTTGATAAAAACAAGTTTTTTTGTTTGTAGTGTTTTCTCGCTCCGGTGCGCGCGAGACTTGCAGTCTATTGTCAAAGACCAGTCTTCTCACTTCCTGTTTTCTCAACATGCATAAACTAACAATCCTGTGAAAGTTTGAGCTTGATTGGTTATCGAAGTTGCAAGATAATAGTGAAAGAAAAAACACCCTCGCCAGCGAAGTTATGTGCTTTCAGATGTTGATTTTGACACCTCAAAATCTAATTCTGAGGTCTCGAAATCAAATTCGTGGAAATTGACTTTTCTTGGGGGAACCATTTCTCACAATGTAAGTAAGGTTTTATGCTAGTAATTATTTTGAGTAATAACCAATAGTGTCCACTGCCCTTAAATGTAAATTATGCTCTTTTTTCTCCCAAACATAATAACACCATAATTACACACAGTAATGTATTTTGCTGGAACTCTTTGAACGTAGCATGATTTGTCGAAAAACACTCTTTCACAACCATCAATTCCACATCTATTCTAAGAAACAAAGGACAGATTCATGAGCAAGACAAAGGGTTCTTCAGACTGCTCTCTGGCCTACCCTTGAATAACCAAAAAACGCCCCAAGGAATATTAAGGCATAGTTGTGGTAGAAGTAGTGTATTTGTGAATAATCTTGCCCGACGTTGACCAAGACATTTACGCTCTCTGCCTCTACCCCGACCGCCTCGATGAGTCACACACAGTCATCCACCATGGCATCATAAGTGCCTTTCTAATGCTAATGAGGAAACATGAATCCTTCAGGCAAGAAACGTCTGTAACAATTGAGTTTGTTACTGAGGTGTCGATGGAGGAATATTATTGACAAAAAATGTTCGGCGAGATCAGACACAATAATTTACCCTTTTTGTTTATTTTCAGTAAAATACTTTCACTTAACAATTATTATATTTAGGCCTACACCAAATAAAAATCAAAGTAGTATCAAAATCCATGTTAAAGGATATCCTGACACACGTACATTAAATCCTTTGAAATCAAAATACCATTTTAGCGATACTTAACATCAGACTGTCCACATTATAATAATTTTCCAAAGTAGGAAGTAATTTAGGATCATTTCCAACAACTTACTTTTGTTTTTGAGTCCTATTTGGGTTTTTTTCTACACAAAGACAAATTTCCAAATTGTATAAATTTATTACAATTTCACACAAAAAATTAAGAAGGGAAAAAAAAAAAAAAAAATCTTCTTGAAATGACAGGAAATCCAAATTGAAACCAACCCCCTTCTTATGAATGTAACAATTTATATTTCCAAGGGGGTGCACAACACACTGAAGAAAAACTATTGAAGTATTTCACGGATGTCCGCCGGCCCTTAAAAATCCTTGCTCTTTCCTCCGTATGCAGGAAAATAATGTAATACCAAGCCCAACCAAGGCGTCAGGCAACCTAGGTCAGGGAGGAAAAACAATAAGCCGTAGGAAATCTACCCCTTGGTTATGTTAACACATCCATGGGATGAACTAGAAATTCAAAACAGCGTGTCTTGTTTTAGCTGCTGGGTTGAATAAATGCATACACCATTCCGTCGATATTTCTTTCTTAAAGGTGTGGGTGAAGTCGATATTTCTTTCTTAAAGGTGTTGGAACAAACCCTGGATTTTTCAAGAGACCTATCTCAGTACACTACAGCAATGCCAATGTCTGATCTAAAATGGGTGCCCATCGGAATTTATTCCCCAATAAAAGTTGAATTTGATCCGACTAACATGTTACATGTATTGCATTCACATTGCTTAAATCTTTTTTTGAGGAAACAGTAAATGGGTACCAATGCAAAACCAAACCTAAAACAAGTAGCCTGCATGCCCCCTATGGTACCGTAGGGAATGTCTAAACAAACTGCATACCTCTACCCCAAAAAAATCAAATTTAAACAATTTCAAGGCCTATGAAATTAGGAAAGTTAACGAATTAAGAATCTCGTAAGGGATAGAATGAGTGCATGTTCATTTTAACATGCCTACCACAATAAGCAAATTATGCTTGACAAAAAAGCAAGAGTACAACAGAGGTGGGCCTGGAGTGCAAGAGTAAACATGTCTACACAACTGCAATCTAGGTAACCCAGCAGTGATGCTTAAATCAACTTTCCTTGGCACTGTGCTGCTGGATTAATATTCCAAGCCAAACAAGATCCTCTGGTTTATGTGGCAAAGGATACAAATTGAAGGTTTGTGAACACAAAGGCTGCTCACCTGCAATGCTTTGACAAAAGCTTGTCAAATTGGACAGCTTGTAATGATGTCAATTGCCCACCCATTGTCCCCGGTGACAATAGACTCAGTTAACCATGAAACCTCAGCCAAAATAAACAACCCTATGTTCATGCTGCTTTTTTGCAAATCCAGCTCTTTCCTTTTTTCTCCCAGTTCTGACTTTGTGATTCTTTCGCTTGAATCCTGAAAGTGCAACGTTCGGTGTAAAAAAGAAAGCATGCTGGATAAATCCACGACTGTAGCTGTACAAACATGCGTATTGTACAAACATGACAATTGCCTTAATAAGCCTACAAGTATGTGACTGAAAAACTGAATTGAAGGTTTTTTCTTCCCTTGTCCAAACATCTGAAAACTTGGGAGTTCTCTACAAAAATAATGACAAATATAGAAACTCAACATTAAAACCAGTACAGTCACAAATCCTTCTCCAATTTACCAAAGTGAAGTTATCAGAAAGACTTATATGCACAAAAAACATCAACATTACAGGGTATCACAATCTTTGTCAATGGCTGAACGATTTGGTGCATGAGGTAACATTAGGGAACAGGACATTGCCTGAATTAGGCCACACACTAGCCAAACTAAGAAAACCAAAAAGTTTTTACTTTTTCTTCTTCTGGATTAACTCTTCACATCCTTAAAAAAAAAACCCAAAACACATGTAAAACAAAAAGGAGACCTGCTGCTTGCAAATAATGCATTCGCCACTTCATGAAAACGCTCAACTCAGTCACAGCATTTAATAATAATAACAATAAGTAGTTATTTTCCACAAACTTTATTTTGAGACCTGAGCAGATTTAGAATTTGAGGTCTCGAAACCAAGCATCTGAAAGCACACAACTTCGTGTGACAAGGGTGTTTTTTTCTGTCATTATTATCTCGCAACTTCGATGACCGATTGAGCTCAAATTTTCACAGGTTTGTTGTTTGTGCATAATGTTGGGATACACCAACTGAGAAGACTAGTCTTTGACAGTTACCAAAAGTGTCCAGTGTCTTTAAGTTATATAGCAAGTTATGGAATTACCACGAAAACATTTTGATTTAATATCAACACACATGTAACAACAGAGACCATCCCAGGGTTTCAGATGAAAAACATTTCTGAGCAATACATGCATGTACAGTACTGTACATGTAGGACGGCTGTGCCTTTTCATTGAGTTTATGAAGTGAGTTTTTAGAATAATGTTTGCTTCAATTTTGGGGAACATTAGAAAACAGTAGCCTAATAATCTTTTTTGTTTCCTACTTGTTTGTATTTAAATACTGAAGCTTTGTGGTTGGACAGGAATTAGGAAGAAGTGTACAGTTCTACATGATTGAGAAAAACCCCAAATTGGGAAAAGAAGCCCACACAATCAGGTAGCAACTGAAAAACTGACTCAAATGCATAGGCTCTACAGTCAGAGGTAGGATGTGAACTGGGGTCCACAGAGTGAAAGGCAAGGGAAGAAAAAAAACAAACAATGAGCCAACCTGATCCCTAAACTTGACTTGAATCCAACAGCTTTTTTATCAAATTAATATATATAACAAGGTTTTATAATAATACTAATGTGTTGCCAACAAATATGTCACTGAATATTTGTTACTAACCTCGCTACCATGGGAAGCGCGCCGTATCACCCGCTAGCTCTGCATACTCAACACATGTACGTCTCTAACACCTGGGAGGGAAACTCCGATCCGTGTCTTTGATTGGCTATCATATACGTGCAAAATTTGAAACGCTGGCGTCTTCAAAAAGCTCTTTGTGCCGAAACGTATGCATATAATGATGTAATTATATAGTTATTAACTTTGGGTAACACTTCCAGGGGGTTATGATCGAGCCAGGCATGCTGGGAAAAAATGGCGCGACGAGATCGATCACCCCTGGGAACGAGGTTGATGCAGTGCATACTCCAAAGGAATGTGTGGTGTACCCAATGTATGGTCTACTTGTAAACGCACCAACTAAATACGCAGAACACAAACATTTCAATCGTTTTGACATAAAGAAAAAGTTTGGCCATTTTTGTGCAAAGTGTAGAAATTACACATTGTTGGTTAAGATTTTTTGAAATGAGGTAAATAGAATAAGGTGATTGCAAATTGCTTAGAACCAAACAACAGGGTTGAAATGTCAGGCCATTAACTGATTTCTTTTTTTACAATAAAGCCAAGAAGTTTTCCTTTTGACCAGTTGTGTGCAGTGTTGTAGCTAGGACATTTTTAGTGGTGGGCGCAGCTAAATTTAAACTTGGTCAGAAATTGCGAGCAGTGCGCACGTACTTTGTTGTAAGGATTGTTTTCAGGGCTAAATATTAACATTCCAATCGTGCCAAATGCACATTATGTAAGATTCAAGAGTCACAATTTTTAAGTATAATGACAATTGTTATTACAAAAATGTGTAAATACAAAATAATTGTGATGCATTTGTTGTGAACAGACTGTTTTTGAAATAGTTTCTGCTGTTTGCTTGTTGTAATCCCGCCGCGATAAAGTTGAACTTGAACTTTGAAGGTGGAGTAACTGTCTCGATAGTCTCAGGTACAGTTTCATTCTCAGCACTAACTGAAGCTGCACGAGATACTTTTATATCATCTTCCCATCTTGTTGCGTTTTCCAAAAAAGTCGTCCAGCTTACCGTACGTTGCGAGGCCATCTTAAAATTTACACAGATCTCATTCAAGTTAAAAACCCAGCGCGCTCACACGTGTGGGCGAAGCGAACGTGTTTACATGCCTACAGCCGGGACACGCGAACTCGTACACTAGACTTTACACAGCCCTTGTACTGTTGTGTGGCGATACTGTTTGTGTGTACATGGAATGTGTGAAATCCCCGCGAAAACCTCACGACTAGACTTGTAGTGCACTCTAGGGTCTACCACAGCGCGCGCTAGTGTACACCACATGTACATACATACATCGTGTACATGTGCACGGTACCAGCACTGCTGTCACACTGTACTATAGTTCGTCCAATAAAAACGTCAGGGCACATTTCACGAAGACAACTTCACAAGATGGCAAGAGGCAAGTTACGTAGGAAAACACGTTTGAGGTTTTTATTGCTCGTAATTCTGGCTCAAAAAAATTACAAACTGCATTTAAAATGACAAAACACGAAAAAAAAATGACTATTTGTTACTAACCTCGCTACCATGGGAAGCGCGCCGTATCACCCGCTAGCTCTGCATACTCAACACATGTACGTCTCTAACACCTGGGAGGGAAACTCCGATCCGTGTCTTTGATTGGCTATCATATACGTGCAAAATTTGAAACGCTGGCGTCTTCAAAAAGCTCTTTGTGCCGAAACGTATGCATATAATGATGTAATTATATAGTTATTAACTTTGGGTAACACTTCCAGGGGGTTATGATCGAGCCAGGCATGCTGGGAAAAAATGGCGCGACGAGATCGATCACCCCTGGGAACGAGGTTGATGCAGTGCATACTCCAAAGGAATGTGTGGTGTACCCAATGTATGGTCTACTTGTAAACGCACCAACTAAATACGCAGAACACAAACATTTCAATCGTTTTGACATAAAGAAAAAGTTTGGCCATTTTTGTGCAAAGTGTAGAAATTACACATTGTTGGTTAAGATTTTTTGAAATGAGGTAAATAGAATAAGGTGATTGCAAATTGCTTAGAACCAAACAACAGGGTTGAAATGTCAGGCCATTAACTGATTTCTTTTTTTACAATAAAGCCAAGAAGTTTTCCTTTTGACCAGTTGTGTGCAGTGTTGTAGCTAGGACATTTTTAGTGGTGGGCGCAGCTAAATTTAAACTTGGTCAGAAATTGCGAGCAGTGCGCACGTACTTTGTTGTAAGGATTGTTTTCAGGGCTAAATATTAACATTCCAATCGTGCCAAATGCACATTATGTAAGATTCAAGAGTCACAATTTTTAAGTATAATGACAATTGTTATTACAAAAATGTGTAAATACAAAATAATTGTGATGCATTTGTTGTGAACAGACTGTTTTTGAAATAGTTTCTGCTGTTTGCTTGTTGTAATCCCGCCGCGATAAAGTTGAACTTGAACTTTGAAGGTGGAGTAACTGTCTCGATAGTCTCAGGTACAGTTTCATTCTCAGCACTAACTGAAGCTGCACGAGATACTTTTATATCATCTTCCCATCTTGTTGCGTTTTCCAAAAAAGTCGTCCAGCTTACCGTACGTTGCGAGGCCATCTTAAAATTTACACAGATCTCATTCAAGTTAAAAACCCAGCGCGCTCACACGTGTGGGCGAAGCGAACGTGTTTACATGCCTACAGCCGGGACACGCGAACTCGTACACTAGACTTTACACAGCCCTTGTACTGTTGTGTGGCGATACTGTTTGTGTGTACATGGAATGTGTGAAATCCCCGCGAAAACCTCACGACTAGACTTGTAGTGCACTCTAGGGTCTACCACAGCGCGCGCTAGTGTACACCACATGTACATACATACATCGTGTACATGTGCACGGTACCAGCACTGCTGTCACACTGTACTATAGTTCGTCCAATAAAAACGTCAGGGCACATTTCACGAAGAAAACTTCACAAGATGGCAAGAGGCAAGTTACGTAGGAAAACACGTTTGAGGTTTTTATTGCTCGTAATTCTGGCTCAAAAAAATTACAAACTGCATTTAAAATGACAAAACACGAAAAAAAAATGACTATTCTAGTCTTGCAATGTGATCAATATCAGTAGAACTTTTAATTTTTTATTAATTTTGGGGGAAATTTTGTGGTGGGCGGCAGTCTATTTTTCAGCTGAAGTGCCGGGCGGAAATTGTCAGTGCTGGGCAGGCCCGCCCACCGCCACCCACCGTGGCTACAATCCTGGTTGTGTGTTTTTATTTCCAAATTGAATGAGTTTGTGTGTGTTCGACTCTTGACCTTGACGTGCGTACAAGTTTGTGTGAGTTTACGAATTCGTAGGGGTATGAGTTGACCAATGGGTTGGCAGGGGAATCAAGTTTGCGTGTGTACCTCAAGTTTACCTGTGTCCACGCATGGATAGCACTCACAAATGAATTTTTGAGATACTGCTGACTTATATTATTAGTAATAAGATTATAATTATAATTTACACACCAAAACAAACACATACTGTTACCACGAACCCAATTAATCATGTCAATGGTAACCAACCACAACCACTCATCAAGAAAACCATTTCAATTTAGCAAAAAAAACAACGGTGCATAATTAATTTATTATAATAAAAAGGTATCTATTAATTACAATTTAAATCACAAAATCTTTGTTTGGTCAAATGGACTCATGACCGTACTCTGGCCGAGTGATTGGACGTGGACTACTCAGGTCTCTGATCCGAGTCTGACACACTTCGCAAATTGAATGATGACACATCATCATCCTGCATTGCCTTTTTAACATCCCAACAAAAATCAGAATATTCCTCCTTACCTTGCTGTGTACCATGGAGGTGCTGTATAGTGTTACAATAAGTTAAATTTTGGGATAACTTTCCGTATGGCGCCACCACTTTTTCACTCATTTTTACAAAAAGGGATATGTCAATCAGGTAAATTAGATACTATATTATTTTATTTCGAATGAAAAAGTGGTGGCGCCATACGGAAACTTTTCCAAATTTTGTATGTACATGTACAACTTTTTAATATACCCAATCTATCCAAACAATTATGATAACAATAAAAATTACATCATCCTTCTTTTCTGTGGTTTTCACATGAAGTTTTGTAAACATTTCTTCTGGAGGTAACTACAATTATAATTAATTACTTAGTATTACTTTCGGTATACCAGCAAAATAGTCTTTCTTACTGTCACCGGCAAAATATCAAAGTCCTGTCTTACCCTTATCAATAATACCAATGTCATACCAAGTAAATGACCATACCATGAGATACAAAACACACACGTTGTATTGTTGTTTATGTGTTTGTGCAGTCGATAAACCAGTCATGCCAGTCAGTGTCAAAAAACGAACGGCTAGCAATAATGTAAAAAAAAAAGAGTTAAAATCCAAACGTACCTGGCTCGTATGATTCCAATACCACAGAAGAAACACATGTTGTTAAAATTGCCGACACTAACACTACAAACCATGCCATGGTGGACGGTTAAAACAATGAGAAAACTCCGAAATTGTGTAGTAAAAATCCGTGGATCTCAGTCAGAAAAAAATATGGCCGTTCTCTTTATCAATTACATTGCATAGTCTAGCGTAGTTCGTGTCACACAAAGCGACCGCTTGTTGGTGCACGTTCCTGGCTGTCGTGAAGTGTAAGTTCGTTTATGATAACAACGTCAGATAAACTATGCGCATTTTTAGCGCAGCGGAAGCGTTTCCCGCAGAGTACCAGCCAAAATTTTCATTCAAGAAAACCACTGAGAAGGTTCAACCAACTAAACTCCATGGTTCAAAGTCAAACTATTCAACAAAGCGTAGTGCCTTCCGCTTTAGGTGTTATACGTTTTCGGGATAACTTAATCTAGATGAATCAATTAATTAAAACAATTTTGTGTTCCAAATTCAATACAAATCTACTTTGAAGTGTAAAACCATTGAGGTCTACCTCCATGACAAAACTTAATTCTGCTGTATACTATAAAATATATTTTTCAGTGTCGATCATTAGCATTAAAACTTTAATATTGTGCCGTGTAAGATAATCCTCATAAGCTGAAGGGTCCCACAGGAAGTGTTTGCGGTTAACACTTCAGGGTGCTTATAAACCCTGGTCAAAGGTCAGGAGCCCCCACCCCTGCCCATACATGTTTAATGAGACTCAAAAGAAAAACCCCCACAAAAAACCCAAACCCGGCCACACATGTGAAGGCCCCCCCCAACCCCCAATCCATGAGTTATGCACTTAGTGGTTCGATCGCCACAAGGGGGAGGGGGGGGGGGGGGGTCAATAGCTAAAGATGTCAAATTTGACATTAATGTATGGTCAACATGAATCGGTGATAATGAAGCATGGAGCACTAGAGGATTCAGAGCTCCTCGACCTTTCCCGTGAAGGGCGTCGGTGCAACTCGGCCTCAAAATTAATTGATGAAGTTGATTTCAGACCCCCCTCCAAGGTTGTCGTCTTTTGTTTTGGATGATTTTTGACTACTTTACTTCAAGTTTCTGGCTTGGGACTTGAGTCAGAAGGCAGAGAGTCACAGTGTTAAAGGGAACAGCTTCTGTCCGAGAGAAAAGTTAGTTTCATATGATCACGGAGATGAGAGCTGGCTGCTGGGAAAGGGGGCGCTGTGAAAGTAATAAGTAATAAGAGATGTTCATGGTATGCACACCACAGTGGACACTATTGGTAATTACTCAAAACAATTATTATCATAAAACATTACCTGATACGAGTAATGGGGACAGGTTGATAGTATAAAACATTGGGAGACACGGCTCCCTCTGAAGTTAAGTAGTTTTCGAAATTGAAGTAATTTTCCACGAATTTGATTTCGAGATCAAGCATCTAAAAGCATTATTATTATTTTTTCCATCTAAAAGCACACAACTTCGTGTGACATGGATTTTTTTCTGTCATAGTTATCTCGCAACTCCGACAACCAATCGAGCCTCGAATACGTTCACAGGTTTGTTATTTTATGCATAATGTTGAGATACACCAAATGAGACTGGTCTTTGACAATTAAATTACCAATAGTGTCCTATGTCCTTAAGAAGTTCAAACATCATAACTGTTTTGTTATAGGCCACTAACAAAGTTCTGAAGAATGATTTGAGAGCGAAAAATGGGTAGGCCTACACTCTATGGGCCTAGCCTACAATGTTATTATTAATGTCAAGTTGTGTTTTGTTTGCCGAGGACGGTTTGAAGATTGATGCTCAGACGTTAATAACTATAGTATTTTTTCTCCTTTGTTGTCAATAATTATATGAGACTTTTAGCATTATTGTGCACTGTTTGCAATGGGAGTTTATTAAGCCAGGGGTGGATTTCACAAAGAGTTAGGTCTAGTCTTATCTCGAGTTAGGACCAGTTACTCGTCCTAACTTAGGACTATCCATGCAATTTGTATATCTCTTAGGACTAGTCCTAAGTTAGGAATAGTCCTAACTCCTTGTGAAATCGACCCCTGGGACCGTTGACGGGGTGCATCCATAGAAGTTTCCATTTCCTCGAAAGAAGTGCAATCTTGTCTAGACGCACTTATGTCAATAGAGGGCGCTATGTCATTTACCGCGCAGTGTGTACAAAAATAATATTACTCTGTCCAAACATACATTTCACTGATTATGTCTAACTGGTAAAACATCAATTTCAAACCAAAGATGCACATCTCTTGATCATTGTGGATGACCCTCTCTTATATTGCTCAAACCACGTGTACCCCCGTATAGGTCTTGGACTACATGTATTTTGGGTCATTGCTGCAGAAGGCTATCATAGAGAGATAACAATGCAAGACTTATTGTTTCAAAAGTGCGATCAGACAGCATCCGCTTCCACTTTTTGTCCGTGTGTCTCATTTCCATGGTCTTTGCATAATGCATTTGGGTTAGAAAATTGTCCGTCCTGAATAATTTCTCTACCAATATGGTCCGGAATCGGTGTCAAAAAAGGGTCAAATTGACGTCGCGGAATCCGAGTTATAAGATTTTGTTCAACTCGTTTTGAAAAAAGTCTAGTGGCGCCGTAGCTGCATGCTTGTTTTGCCCGTGGCTGAATATCAATCATTGGTCCAAACTAACATACTCAAATTGTAACTCTTTTCAAACTCTAATTTTGTTATATTTAAAGGTAGTGGACACTATTGGTAACAAGAAATGGAGAGCTGTTGATAGTATAAAACATTTTGAGAAACATGCATGCTCCCTCATGACGTACTTCTCGAGACAGAAGTAATTTTACGTAAAATGCTGTGGTTTGTTTTAATGTTTTGGCAAGCAAATCATTAAAACGCTGGACTTGTGATTTTCCAATAATTAGCTCAATAAT
This sequence comes from Asterias amurensis, assembly GCF_032118995.1. Taxonomy (NCBI): domain Eukaryota; kingdom Metazoa; phylum Echinodermata; class Asteroidea; order Forcipulatida; family Asteriidae; genus Asterias; species Asterias amurensis. Next base: position 7,038,430 of record NC_092650.1, on the reverse strand, counting down.
TTTCCAATTAGCAAAAGTCTATTGATTTAACTCACCGGTTTCATTGTGACTCTTATATCAGGTAAACATTCACCCTCAACACACTTCCAGTCATCCCGAGCCACACGCCTACTGCCGCGGTTGTGAAATGCTAAAGAGCAGAGAGAGGATCCCACTGTTACTTCATCGATTTCTCAAGATTGATTTGGTCAATCTCTAAAATTTAAAAGTGCTTTCACGATAACACTTCTTTCAAACTTCACATTCTAACCCCCACCTGTAATTTTTTTAATTTTTTTAATTTAATTATTCTATAATAATACGACAGGTCGCGCCGTAGCTACATGAAGTGCTAATTGGCTGACAGCCACGAGTCCCGGGTTCAATACCCGGTTGTGTTCCTTTTTTGTTTATTTGGTTATAGACGCCAGTGAATTATATAAGTAGTATTAAAAACCAGCTTCAAACACCAACGGGCACTGTGGCGACACGGTGCACTGGATAGTTCAATTGCGGGCTTTCCAGAGCTGGGAGACCCGGTTCGAATCCCGCCCCGTACCATAGGGACATGACTTTTACTGCTAGCACCAGTAAGTGATTGGGGTCCGTCATGTCTCTCCCCAAATTAGGGTAGGATGATTATTCCGGGTCGGAAAGTAAAGGAGGGGCCGGGACTAGCCATCCCTTAAGGGTTCTAATGGGTGATCACCACGCTGATTTCGATCAGACTTTGAGTCCCCTGAATGCCTGGTCTTCACTCCGACTAACTTTCTGCACAAATTTACTTTAATTTTAATAAACTTTACGATCTGTATACTAATGTCTTGAGACCGGAATTGTTACAATACACTTTTAGGGGGTAGTTCAAACATTTTATCAAATTTGAGCCCAAAATTAAAACAAACGCAGGGGTAAGCCTATAAGTACAGCATTTTTAATTGTGCCAACATTAATTTAATAAAAACATACGAGGAAAGTCTAGCATTGTTACCCAACAAGGGCAAACAGAATTCACGAAAGAGAAGTAATCAGTCTTTTTAAAGCCTTATTTTGTAATGTTTCAAAGAAACATTCACGCTGAAACAAAATCAGACAATCCCGGTGTCTCATGGAATTCTGTACACCAGAGATTCGGTGCCCCAGTAGGAAATTAACATGGGCTGAGGATGAGGATTCAAACGAGGGCGCTTTCAAAAGAAGTTTGTACACAGTTTGCATTGGGGGATGGGGGGGGGGGGGGGAGGGGGGGGGGGGAGACCGAATACTCATGACCATATCTCGTTGAGCCCCCCCTACCCCATTTAAATGTTGGTTCTTATTGTTATTTTTCAATTTTTGGTTCAAGTGGATAGAAATGCTGTACGGAACCCCTTGCGTATCATATTTGGGGTCAAATGGCCTGTTGGACAAAACAGCTGAACTTACCCCAGGTGTGATTTATTTTTCAACTTTTTATTCAAAGATGGATGAAAATTCTGGACTGGACTTAGTCCAACTTGGATAAAAATGCCGAATTTACCCCTTAATATTTTTTTCCTCAAATTTTGGTCCAAATTTGATAAAAATGCTGGACTTAGTCCAAATTGGAAAAAAACAATTCCGAATACCCCTTGTGATTCATATTTGGGGTCAAATTTGGCCTGTTGGACAAAAATGCTGGACTTACGCTTAATGATTTATTTTTTAATTTTGAGTTCAAATTAAGATAAAAATGCTGGACCTAGTCCAAATTTGGGGAAAAATGCCGAATACCCCTTGTTATTCATATGTTGGGGTCAAACTTGGCCTGTTGGACAAATATGCTGGACTTACCCCATTGTTATTTCTTTCCTCAAATTTTGGTTAAAATTTGATAAAAATTCTGGACTAACCATTTAGGATTTTTGCGTGGGGGCAAAGGGATCAACAAACACTCTCGTGATACACTGATATTTTATTTCTTCCTTTATATTTATTCAAAACAGACAAGTTTATTAAGGAAGTTCCTGCAAGAAAGACTTTCGTTTGAAAGTTAAAATCAAATAATAATTAAAAAACGTGACCGAACAAGCGTTCAGAGTCTAAACAAAACTTATATTTGAAATTCACCTGTGCCAACAAAAATGAGATATTGAACGTATGGATTTGTCCTTTTCATTACCAAACATAAACACACACACATTTAAAATAGTTTAATAGCACATCAATATTGTAGTAATTAATTGAATAATTAATGTTCTCATCTTTTTTTGTTTTATCTTTCATTAAACAATATTATTGCGAAACGAAAGAAAATTCGGTGTCTGTTTTGTCAAGGATTTTGAACAAGTTCATACGGAGCTTATTTCGAACGCGGCAATAGAAACAAGTGACATCGGTGATCAGTAATTATTATAATATCACCAAACATTTTTAAGGATGTTAAATTCTGAACGTTGAGTTTATTAACATACAGTGGGCCTAAATTTCTTTGTCGGCCCGAAATGTGGAACTGGCGAAATAAATTAAAACAAACACACTCCCAATAGAGTTTAATAGGGCCTACCTCCCATGTAGCCTTGTTTCAGACGGTATTAGTCTGAGCGCAAGCACAGAGGGCGCACTTCTACTTAGACAATTTCAGAAAGATACAGGCCTAGTTCTGATCTCACGAAACCGTCAGCAATGCGGACAAAATGCCGTTCATTATGGACAATTATTTGGTATAATTATGGAACAAATTTACGTTTCTTGACCAGCAAAATACAAACCACCACAGTATTGTTAACTGTGTATTGTTTGACAGTAAATTAAACACGTTTACTGATTCATTGTTGGCAAATAACTTCTCAGGGAAATATACAAAAAAGCACTATGCTTAAATTTTCCCTGCATGCTGACTAGTATGTTAACTTCTGTATAGCTATTATCTTTAAATGTCTACACATCTGGCATCCGTCCTACATTATTTTACTCATCGATAATATTTTGTTTATTGTCGACATGGAAAATAAAAGTACATTGGTTGATTGATTGATAATTAGGGGTTTTGTTCCAGGTGTTGCCATATCCTTTAAAGAAGGGGCGTAATAACACCACTCTGTTGGTTTTATTTTACCAGTACTGCATAACGAATCCTTTGAAAATGTCTATTCAAAAGTTCAACTGCATCATCAAAAATAATAAAGTGGAACTAATTTATGTGATCTGATTCATAATCCGTGACTACTCCCTCTTGTTAACTAAAGAGAAACATCAAATTATTGTAGCGTTTTTTTTTTTTTTTTGGTATAGTGAGCGAGTCTTATAAAAATCCCAAAGTGTGTAGAATGGGTGCGTTCTTTTAGCCTCCCTGGGTCGACACGATCTGCCCCGCGTTCGAACAGCTTTGACCGGGGCTCACTCGGGTCAGCCCCCAGTGCCCTGCTTGTGGAGTGGGTCACATGGGGGGGGGGGGGGGGGGACCTGAGATGCATGCCGTCACCACGAGAGGGCGAGTGTGATCGTTCGATTAGCTGGGTAGCTAAACGAACGCACCCAATGTATTACCCTATACAACCTCCCTGTACTATTGACAATTGATCATTCATTTGGAAATCTAGATTCGCATAATATCCATAACATTGTGTACAATATTGACAAGTTTTGCTGACAAGTTGAGTTTATTAATAATGCGTAGAACGCAGACCTTTAAAACAATGTGCGTCCTATGAATAAAACAAGTGAACTTCTTAAAAATGAAGAAAATCACAGAGCCTCAACAAAAAATGTAATTTACACCAATCATAAACCTGATACAAAGTCATAATTAATTGTGTTCATTTTATTTTTCATATGTACATCTTGACGAATTACGACTTATGAAGATTGTTTCGACACAGAGTTTAGTTCATATCCCATAATATTCGTATCAATCTAAATGATGTCATGTGTGTTTGAGTTGAGTGTTGGGTGGACTGGCAGGGACCCGTCGTGAGTTGAGGCTGGCGGGCTGTCTGAACCGAACGATAATGGTATAATCACGGTGCTGTTCCTGTTATGACGAAAGAGAAACAAACATCATTAAAATCTTCAAACTAAAGGTGCGGTATACCTTTGGTTTTTGCAACCTTTCGATCGTTTTAAAGGCAGTGGACACTATTGGTAATTACTCAAAATTATAAAACCTTATACTAGGTAAACAGAAATTGGGAGAGGTTGATAGTATAAAACATCGTGAGAAACGGCCCAACCTGAAGTGACGTAGTTTTCGAGAAAGAAGCAATTTTTTCACGAACTTGATTTCGAGACCTCAGAATTAGATTTTGAGGTCTCGAAATCAAGCTACTTCGTGTGACAATGGTGTTTTTCTTTCATCATTATTCGCAAATTTGACCACCAATTGAGCTCAAATATTCACAGATTTGTTATTTTACTGTATATAATGTTGAGATACACCAAGTGAGGAGACTGGTCTTTGACATATTAATACCACAAGTGTCCAGTGTCTTTAATCGTATAAATGCTAGATGTACACAAAAAATATAACCTTTGGAAATGATTTCAAAAGGTTGCGTTTTGAGATTTTGCCAAAAATCCGCAGTGATATAATCCCTAATAGGAATACACAATCTGAGAAACGTTACCGACAGTTAGGCTTTTCAGATTCAAATTGTGTGGCATGCAAACTTATTATTGGGGGGGGGGGGGGTAATTGGTATACAAGTGTAACACTTACTACAGCCGTAATCGCAGTTGGCCGGACATGTTGTCCGTTGCCAATCAGGCATCCTTTCGCAGGAGTCCGGGTCGTTTTGATCCGCACAAAAATCAAAGTTCAAATACTGCTGAGGATTCACACACACCTCTAGAAGTCAGATGAGAGAGAGAGAAGATACGATAAAATAACAATTTCATTCAGCAGGAAAAAAACTCAGCTCGGCCATATTTCAGTGAAACTGCAGACAAACATCGCAATCAATAAAACACATAGCCTTGCTCAAGGCAGTCGAATTATTCACTCCGAAAAAAGACCGCCGCTGTATAAAAACCAACCCGTATTCACTGTGCGTAACATCGCACGACACGATGCCCCCGTACACTATCCGCATGCGGAGGCCGTCAGGCCGACAGCCTTGTAGGGTCTGTGTTGAAGCCACTGACCTCATTACTATAATAAGCGAACAGTTCCCACGGTCAGCTCATTACCATAATGCCCGCGAAAGACGAGACATGTTTACATCACACACGAGCATGATAGGGTCCAAAGGTCGTGATAAGGGAAGTGCGTGATTGGACGTCAAAATGAATAATTTATTTGCCTCACATCCTGTGTTTTCTGATAGGTCTGACGAAAGATATACATATTCATGGACTGCATACTAGCATATCCGAGAGCCCCCCCAATTTCGTCCACTATTGGAATTTTTTCAATACAACACATTAAAACGGGAAGATACAGACCCGACAAGGCTGTCGGCCTGACGGCCTCCGCATGCGGTTAGTGGTACGGGTGCGATGACTTGTGTGAACAGTTTTCGTACGATGTGACAGTGTGTATACGGGTGGGTCATGCGGTGTGATGGCACATACCACGAACAGGGTAGGGTATACGGGTGGGTTCACAGCGGCGTCTTTTCGGAGCGAATAATGCGACTGCCTTGAGCAAGGCTATAAAACACATAAAAACAGCGAAATCGTCAGAGCTCTACCCTCTTAATGAAAAAACACTCTTTAAGGAGCCATATGAAAGACAACTCTTTTTCGAGTGATCTTCCACTTTTTTAGATTGAAGTTTGCATCTTTTTGAGTGATTTTTCACTCTGTCCTGGAGTGAAACCCGTCTAAAAGAGTGAAATAACCACCACTCTTTTTGAAGAGCCATAAATGAGGGACAGCCCGAAATGTAAAGAGTGGTGTTTTTCACTCTTTTACATTTTAGAGAGTAGAGAATGTGTCGCCATTGAACGGCGCCATAATTTATATTTTATATTTACACAAAATAAATCACACAAAACGCAATGAAAACAATCAAAAAGGTTCTAGAAAGAACTGTCCTGCCTTGGGAGGGATTTGTAAATGTAGCTTTGTGGTTTAAGGGTATAAGTGGCTAATTAACGTCTCGACCAGCCTGCCCTAGTCACCGTCAGGAGACTAAAGAGTTTTTGAGACGCGGCTCTTTTCAAGGATTCAGAGGTTTGCTACTTTAATAAACTTGTGTCTGGTACCCAGAATGCCAAGTCAGTCAACATGAAACTAACATTATGAATAGTGTTCAAGGATTGATTTGAACCATTGAGTGGGACTCGAACCAACGACCTCCAGATTAACGTGCCGTGATTCACTGCATTTCCCCAACCCGTTCCACACGCTGGACCACATTTTGATGGCGAGCGTGCACTGTACGGCTTGTTTGCTATAGTTGGTAACTATGCTATGGGACCTCTCATTGGAGACAGGGCACCAAACCGCATGGGTTCAAGCCCTACTGTAGTAATGTTTGTGTTGTTCAACACCCAAATAAACTATAAATTCACCCAGTCAGTTTCCCTTGTGGTTTATATTAATAGCCATAATACTATTAAACAGTTTGTAAAAAAAGGAATATTGAAAGGCGCACTTAGACGAAATCATGTTCAAGGCAGTGGACACTATTGGTAATATTACTCAAAATATTTATTAGAATAAAACCGTACTTGCTCACGAGTAATGGGAAGCGTTTGATAGTAAAAAACATGTGAGAAACGGCTCCCTCTGAAGTGACGTAGTTTTCGAGAAAGAAGTAATTTTCCACGAATTTGATTGCGAGACCTCAATATTAGAATTTGAGGTCTCGAAATCAAGCATCTGAAAGCACACAACTTCGTGTGACCAGGGTGTTTTTTTCTTTCATTATCATCTCGCAACTTCGATGACTAATTGAGCTCAAATTTACACAGGTTTATTTTTTTATGCATAATGTTGAGACACACCCAAGTGAGAAGACTAGTCTTTGACAATTACCAATAGTGTCCACTGTCTTTAACGATCATTTTGAAGACGGAGCACCTACAGAAGAATTAATTGTACCTTGACAATCGGATCCGAGTCCGTACAAACAGTTACACGTACAGCTTTCTTCATCAAGCACGCCCTCACCGATTCCAGGGTGGTGACACGTTTTCAGACAACCTTTCGGGATAAAAAGACCAATGAATTAGTAATTTATATGAAAATAAATCATTTATAGATAAATGACTTGAATCATAGGAGTGGATGTAGGAAAACAACATTATTAAATGCAAAATATTACGACGAATTCCGTCGATTTAAACCTTTAAATCAAAATTTGATAATATTATGCTGGACTTAGACCTTCTATTGAGACTTGTTTTCATTACTAGGCCCAATTTTATAGTCTTTTTAAAGCCTGAGTTTGTAATGTTTGAAAGAAAATTGAAAAAAATTCAGGCAATCTCGGCCATTATCTCGTTGTTCCACAGTATTCTCTATTCCAGTCAACATTGAGCGAGGAGGGGAGACAATGTTTATTGTCAGTGAAAAGTGGACAGGGAATGTTTTTTTGTAATTTTAAGAATGGCTGGCCGAAGCATTTTGACCGGGATTGTAGACCCAAAAGTGCTTTCAATGTCAACAGCAGGATTTTGTAATAATATTCCTTTGTTTTGTTAATTGCTGTAAGTTTTGATGGTAAATTAATTTCCTTTCTGAAAAAAAGATGTAATAACAGCTATTATTCATTATTATGTTTACATTGACAACAAAAACTCCCTCAAATTATTCATAATATTTCCGATGTACACAAGTTCAAAGTTGCCCTGAAAAAATCACCTGTTCAAGATGTATTTCTTAAATGCATAGTTTTGTTGCTTTCCATCGTTAATTTGTGTATGTTTTCCCTAATTCATACTCTGCTTTTTTGATCTTTCATATAATGTTTTAGTGTGTGCCCGGTATCTCTCGGCTTGGCCTGCACGATGTCGTCTTAGAGAGACCGGCTTTGGCGGCACTTTCTTTGGCTCAATGCTTCAGGTCTGGTTGTGGTTTCCCTCCTGGTTCTGTTTTCTTCCAATTGTTGTTGTTTTTAAATGGTGTTATTATTGTTGTTTGATTAGCATTCACTGGATATGTACATGTGTTTGTTTACATTGTCTCTGCTGCGCCTTGAACATCTGTAAGGTTTGATTTGGCGCATTACAAATACCTACTACTTTTATCATTATTATTATAACTTAAGATACATACCGCATTCTTCAGATGGGCGCCCATGGCAGGAAGGAACTAAATTAAACAAACAGATAATTGGAATCAAGTTATAAAGAATTAAAGGCAGTGGACATTTTTGGTAATTACTCAAAATAAATTTTGTTCGCATAAAACCTGACTTGGTAACGAGCAATGGGGAGAGGTTGATAGTAAAAACATTGTGAGAAACGGCTCCCTCTGTAGTGACGAAGTTTTCGAGATAGGGGTATAGTTTTCCACGAATTTGATTTCGAGACCTCAGAATTAGATTTTGAGGTTTCGAAATCAAGCATCTGAAAGCACACAACTTCGTGTGACAAGGGTGTGTTTTATTTCATATTATCTCGCAAATTCGACGACCGATTGAGCTCAAATTTCACAGAAGACTGGTTTTTGACAGTGTCCAGTGTCTTCAAGCTTGACGAGGTTGATTACTTATGGCCACACCACACTAACAACTTTTGGTCAGAAAATCAAGAATTGAATCCGGATTCCGTGGGCCCTGACCCATTTCCGGGTCAGTATGAGCCTGAATTTGTGACAAAAATTACCAGGAGATGGGCCAAGAAGTGGGTTAACCCTGAGTTAAAACCTCCACTTGTAACCATTTTCCGTATCAGCTTGACCCACAAAATGGTGGTCACCCGGGACCCGAATGATCTGAGTCAATTATGACCCGAGACTTTACAATGAAGAGTGCAACCTTTTTCAGTTAATGTCCGAACATAAATTAGTAAATGCCACAAGTTACTGTACAAAGTCAATCATTAATTTTGAACAAATTAGTCGATCATTTCAATACAATTAAAACCCCAGATTTGAATTTTTATAAAACTGCTTGAATTTAAATGTAATAAACAATATTAGGAAACAGTCGTATTTAGCTGGTGTTTGTGTATATATAAGCTAAATTAAATTGTGCGTGTTCAATTGAACTGGCACCTTTTTAAAAAGTTACTTACCGCATAAGTCTCGTTCACAAAACCCTGCCTCCGAACCACACTGGCTGCACACTTCACCGACAGAATATGGGACATCGAATATACTTGCACTAAAATAAAAATGACGGAAACAAAAATAAATAAATAAAGCTATAAGTTTAAAGACACTGGACAATTGTGTATCTCAACATATGCATAAAATAACAAACCTGTGAAAATTTGAGCTCAATAGGTCGTCGAAGTTGCAAGATACTAATGAAAGAAAAATGTTCTTGTCGCACCATAGTCACACGAATTTATGTGCTTTCAGACGTGTGATATCGAGACCTCAAGTCCTAAATCTGAGGTCTCCAAATCAAATTCGTTGAAAATTACCTCGTTCTCGAAAACTACGTTACTTCAGAGGGAACTGTTTATCACAATATTTTATACTATCAACCTCTCCCCGTTACTCCAATCAAGTAAGGTTTTATGATGATAATTAGTTTGAGTAATTACCAATAGTGTCCACTGCATTAAATGTACATCTTTAATTTTTGATTCAAGTTAAAACACAGGAGGATTTATTGGCCAGTTTCCCTCAAATTGTGAGAAAGCAATAAACCTGCCCTTGATACTTTACGAGAGGGTATAGGTCTTCCTATACAAATATGGAAGTGGTGACTGTTTCAGCTTTCCAAATAATCGGTAATAAAAAAATGAAGGAAAAGTACAATCTTCATTTTTGGAACCTTTCGATTGTTGTGCTATTTTATATAGGCGTAATACAAAGAAACTTACATGTGAAAATTGTATTCGTGTGTGAGATATCGCCGAATTCCGGAGCGAATATGAAAGCATGAACAATAATACCAACAAGGAATACGCACTCTGAGAAGTGTTACTGCAGTAACGCTTTTCAGACTCGGTAACGAGTAACGGGGTTGATATTAGAAAACATTGTGAGAAACGGCTCTCTCTCAAGTAACCTAATTATTGAGAAAGACGTAATTTTTCCACGAATTTGATTTCGAGACCTCAGAATTAGATTTTGAGAGGTTTCTAAATCAAGCATCTGAAAGCACACAACTTCGTGTGAAAAGTTTTTTGTTCTTCTTCCATTGTTATCTCGCAACTTCGACCACCAATTGAGCTCAAATTTTCACAGGTTTCTTATTTTATGCATCTGTTGAGATACACCAAGTGAGAGGACTGGTCTGTGAAAATTGCCAATAGTGTTTAGTATCTTTAAGAGTGATTAAACCATGGAGGAAGAAAATATTTTTTTTAAAATCTATTTTCTTCCTCTATGATTAAACGAACTACATTCCCTCCACTTGTATTGGTGCAACACACACGATGGACCAATAAGCAACCGTCATTGACCACTGGCCGAGAGTCCCCTAGACGATGTGACCTCTGACGTCACTCGAAAACCATAACATGATTTGCGTGCATACCGCCGGGCAAAACCTTTGTGTTTTGGCAGCCAGCTAGAAAGTGTATGCAATCTTACCATGACTATACGCGTCTTTTTGCCCGGCGAAATATGAAGTATACAGTGTTTTGTCAACAGAGGGCGGTTTGAATGTAACCATAGGTCACATCGTCTATACTATGACGTCTTGTGCATAAGTTCTAGGTAAAACTATGAGTTACTTACGCTTTATCGTACAGGCAGACGAGCAGTTTGACACTTTCACCATCTTGAAAGCAGTAAGGATTCAAGCTGCAACCGACACTGCTTGCTTTCGACCAGATCATCTGTAAACCACAGCAAAAACATTACCACTGACGAAAACACACATTCTCAAAATATGCATCCCTGTGGAGAGTTTTGCTGTTCCTCCCATCGTCCCTTTACTTATGATTTTCCATTAGACTTTTGCACAAAATTCCTTGTGGACCACCCCGGTATTTTCCTATTGAGTTCTGTTATTTTCCTTTTTTGTTTGTTTTGTTCTTCGTCTCCGGAAGTTACCGAATACACACAGTGACGAATGAGTAATGTCTCTGGTAAAACAAAAATCATGTAAAATTTTGTAGTAACCGATATTTGACACTGACTTTAAGAATATAAATAGAAAATCTCAAAAAATTCCCCGACGTGTAAAGGTTGCACACAAACACAGGGTTAAGTTTCATAACATACATAAATATTGTGGGCCAGAGAAATTACGATATAAAAAACATACAGAATTTTATTGATCAACTTTTGTAAATGCTTATAGCAGTTTGTACTTTCTGAACTGGAACAAAGAGGGCGCTATTACCTGCAAAAACGCGTCACAATTCTGACCCGACGCACACATCTGGAATTTGTAGTTAAAATGAGTTTCTTGCGAGCTCCACCCTTCGACCATCTGCCGGATGTTTCCATACGGGCTGACGGCGACGTTTTTTCCGTTCCCCATGTTCACAAGGTCGTCGTAGAAAATGGCGGTTGAATCGCCCCCTAGAGATGTCGATGAGCTCATGTAGTCGTAACCTGCCTCCTCACCGCTGAGACTCTCACACGTTGCCATGGAAGCGGCTTCTGTTGCCAACCCTTCGTCCCATCGCTAGAAAGAAAAAAAGAAGAAGATGGTTTGGAAATTCAGTTGCAGTGAAAAATAAATGTTGCGTCCTGATGCGGGAGCAAGTTGTTAATTAATTGAGTCACAGAGAGAACAAAACAAAGCAGTGGAGAATATACAATACAAGGGCGTTGTTGTTGTTGTTGTCGTCGCCATCGGCGCTGTTGTTTATGTTTTGTTGTTGTTGACAGTTGTACATCTCGTGCCCGTTCTTCACATTGGCATTGACATCTTTTTCTCTTATATCATTGCGGTACCCGCTGCCTTAACATAGGATTCGAACTGCCTCCAGCTGCCGGGCAACCTCGGTAGTCTAGTTGGTAACACACTGCTCTAGAATTGCACCCGAGTAACATGCCTGTGATATTTTTTTTACAGGACTCGGGAAAGTACTGAGTATACAGTGCTAACACACATCGGTGTATGAAAACATAAAAATAAAATTAAAAAAAATTAATATTCTTTATCCCCGATGCAAATTTAACATCTCTTATCTTTTTCTTTATGAGAATTCGCCTGACATCATTTCAAGCTGAGGGCTGTCACTATAATAAGGACACATTGCCACATACTTCCTGTGACAGTCCAAAATGAAATGCGTGGGTATCACCAATGCCCCACGAGGAGATGGCAGAATACATTACCTTCCCAACTTTTTAACGAAGCAATTATGGTTAAAAGGCATTGCTCAAGGGCACAAGTGTCGTGACCGGGATTCGAACCCACATTCTGTTGCTTATACCATGCGGCAACGACACGCCAAACATTATACTTTGATTTAAATCTATTATACATGTAAAGTAAATGATTGTTAAAGTTTTTGACGTGTGGTGCAGTCAGCTCTTCGTACATTCACCCGAAGGCATCAACACAGAAGTTTGAATGGACCTACCTAATGTGATCCATTAAAGACACTGGACACTATTGGTAACTGTCACAGCAGCCTTCTCACTTGGTGTATCTCAACATATATGCATAAAATAACAAACCTGTGAACATTTTAGCTCAATTGGTCGTCGAAGTTGCGACATGATAATGAAAGCATAAAGACACCCTTGCCACACGAAATTATGTGCTTTCAGATGCTTGATTTCGAGACCTTAAAATCTAATTCTGAGGTCTCGAAATCAAAACTCGTGGAAAATTACTTCTTTCTCAAAAACTATGTTATTTCAGAGGGAGCCGTTTCTCACAATGTTTTACACTATCAACAGCTCCCGACCCCGTAAACAAATGCTAATAATTATTTTGAGTAATTACCAATAGTGTCCACTGCCTTTAAAAGTATAGTCTCGTTTTATAAAAGGAACCTGATCTACATCTTTACCCCCAGACATTAATCCCCATTACAAGCATGCCTAGTGCCTCTTGCGTAACCCCTTATACATTAACAAACTATCTAGAAGATTGGACATACGTGTTCATAAAATGCGACACCGTACTTAAAAATTGGCAAACGTGCAGGACGAACTATGAATATAATGTAAATATAAAATGTCATCGTCTCGCTTTGCTTTATGGTGCGTCATGCTAAAAAAATAAATAAATAAATAGAGAGATGAGGATGAGAGAAAAACACATTTTGTAACTGGCATGAACAAGTTCATAGCACAACATGCACGCGGTAAAGTTTGAACTGCTTGCGACCACGCATGTGTGGTAACAAATTTACCTTTGTCACGGACCCTTGTCGTCGACTAAGAAAAAGACTATACCGTACCCGATGCGTGCACGTTTAGCTAACAGTGTCTTGTAGAAAATAAAACCCGAGAGAAATTGAAGTATGAATAATGAAATTAGAGCATGCCCTTAATTGATACTGGCCGCATAGCAGCAGATAATGGTATGAAGGAATCGTCTTTCGAAATTGAAGTCAGTGAATCAGTATTAATTGCTGTTTAAAATGTCGTAATAAAAACCCTTGCGGCAAATCTGCGTGATCATGTTAAACACATTAGGTTATTTTCTTAGAGAGTTAAGAAGTTTTGGTTAAAAAAGGGCTTTGTGTAATCTGGTGCCTGTGGTATAATGCAGCGTGTTGTTTGGACAGGTCACAACTTAAAGGATTTGGGTACTTTTTGTAACACAAAACACAATGTCCACAGATTTACATTAAACTAACACCGTTCGAAGATAATGAGAGTAGAAAGCTTCCCTGAATATTTCAGATGCTGTGGTGCTGTAGTTTTTGAGAAATGAGTCAAAAATGTCATGAAAAAACGTTTTTACATGCTAAAATAATTGTCGTCTCATGATCAGTTAGACGACAATTATTTTAATTACATTGTTTTACTCATTTCTCAAAAAATACAGCACCTCAGCAAGTACTTTTTCAGGGACGCTTTCTACTATCATTATCTTCAAACTGTGTAGGTTTAATGTAAATATGTGGACATTGTGTTTATTCTCCCCCAAAAAATACATAGACCCTTTAAGATGTGTTATATGCAAATGAAATATTATATTTAGACAAAAAATTAATGTTTGATTGCTTCTTCATGGTTGAATGAAGAGTAAACTTTCTCATCAATGGCACACACTGCTGAGGCGTGTTAGAGCTAATTTTCTACTGCCCGATCGAAGCTGCATGGTTCTCCACTATACAATTTTGTTTATGTCACAGTAATGCGTTGACACTGGTTCACGCTTCATGGTCTCCATGGTGGCCGATAAACACTATTAATTATAGCGTGGATAATTGAGTAAAATTAATTTGCATCGACGAGCAAGTTTCTATTTTTTTTGATTGGACGCAACAACTTTGAAATCTGGAATAATTGTAAGATTACTGTAAATTGTAATTAACCGCCTTTCATTTAAATTAGGCCAACCGTTTAATTCATTTGTTAATAGCACTTGAACTATTTATCTGGATTGTAAATGATTCTCAATGATATACCTTTATCATGGTGCAGTACTCAACTTTCTCACATTCAAAACACCGAGTCAAACCGTGGATCGAAGTGGAAAAAAGACTGGTTCCCTTTTGTACTCCTTTTGTTACTGTTGTTGGATACAAGGAACATGACCAATATGGCGGCAGCATGATAGGTGTCTAATTACAAGTGTTCACAATCAAAAAGAAAATCGACTTCTTGCTTAATATTCCGTACTCGGGTTAAGTTTGTTCAGTACTTCCACTGCTGTCGACGCCTTTCTAAAGAAATTCCTTTTTATAGGTTTGGTCTGTGTATTTCAGCAAAAGTTAATTAAGTTTCATCAGTAGACGCTTTCAAAGTATTTCATGTTCCACAGTTTCAGTCGAGCTATGGGCCCTATATAGTGTTTCCTTTTGAGCTACGATTGCAATCAATCTCGTTTTTTGAGCAAACATGATTTTGTTCTTCTCATTCATTCTTTTTTTTGCACATTCAATACCACATTTTCACCATTCCTCGGTTGAAGTGTCTTCTTCCTATTCACAGCTGATGGAATTGAGTGGTTGACCAGCCTCTTCGCTGCTTTTGCAAAGTTGAATAATCTTTGCGACCATAATGGTCTATTATATTTGAAAAAATAAAAAATAATAAAAATTGCGGAACTATTCAAATTGAAGAACTCAATTGGCTGTTGGACCTGTCCCGAACCGTGGACCATAATATTGTCCCCTTTTGTTATAGGTCCCCGGTTTTAATATGTGTGACTATAAAACTCACACAAACACACAAAATAAATACGCACACCCCGCAAAAAAAGGGGGGGGGGGTGGTAGATTGAATAATAACAACAACAAAAAAGAAAGGAGAAATGATAACATACAGAGTGTCTCTATAATTGTGGTTATCTTTTCTATCATATCAACCCAATCTCCCCCTATAACGATCGTTTTATTTTTAAAGACGAAAGTCAAACTAGAAATAGCCTGGGTAAAGAAACAAGTACGCCCTCGCTCTCATATTGACACATAATATACCGAGATGTTCAGATGTTTGTTCGTCCCTTAATAAAGTAATCAAAAGATACTCCCAAAAGAAAACACGAGACTTAACGGAAGACAACTGCAATGTGATCTGAAAGGGAACGACATCAGATTCAAAACACATAGCCCAAGGCTAGATAGATACTACAATCCCAGTATCAATGCCCTCCGTTAACTGCAGTTGTCCTCATTTTGAAGACGGAGGAAGAACAACCGAGAAGAAGAAAATGGAGTGAAGTATAGAGGGAGGATTTCCCGCCTAAAATCGCTGATTACACCGCGCGTAACTTCCCAACGAGCGCCTATCTCTCGCACTCTCTCTCTCAACGCTAATCTTTCATGTCATATCGATATTGGGAGTTGATATCGTAGTGCAGGTCAGTGGGATGAAATCTAACGCCCGAGACCCCGCAAGTATCTTCTTTTGATTCTGTGTATACTCGTCACACACCGCCTACGAGTGTTGTCCATCGATGATTCCGCCAAGGCTTTTTTTTTTACCGCAACCTGTGGGGAGATCGGATTTCAAATACTCTTTTTGAGTCCCTCCTTACAAGAAGAATCGTCCAAGTGACAAGATCAGCCCCGAATATTTTTGAGATACGTTAAAGGCAGTAGACACTATTGGTAATTACTCAAAATAATTATTGGCATAAAACCTTTCTTGGTGACGAGTATTGGGGAGAGGTTGATGGTCTAAAACAATGTGATAAACGGCTCCCTCTGAAGTGCCATAGTTTTCGAGAAAGAAGAAATTGACCACGAATTTGATTTCGAGACCTCAGATTTAGAACTTGAGGTCTCGAAATCAACAAATATGTTAAACGCACACAACTTCGAGTGACAAGGGTGTTTTTTCTTTCATTATTAGCTCGCAACTTCGACGACCGATTGAGCTCATATTTTCACAGGTTTGTTATTTTATGCATATTTTGAGATACACCAACTGTGAAGGCTAGTCTTTGACAATTACTTATAGTGTCCACTGCCTTTAAAGACACTGGACACTATTGGTAATACTGTCAAAGACCAGTCTTCTCGTCACTTGGTGTATCTCAACATATGCACAAAATAACAAACCTGTGAACATTTGAGCTCAATTGGTCGTCGAAGTTGCGAGATAATAATGAAAGAAAAAACACCTTTGTCACACGAAGTTGTGTGCGTTTAACATATTTGTTGATTTCGAGACCTCAAATTCTAAATCTGAGGTCTTGAAATCAAATTCGTGGTCAATTTCTTCCTTCTCGAAAACTATGGCACTTCAGAGGGAGCTGTGTCCCACAAAGTTTTATACTACTCCCCACTATACCAAGTAAAGTTTTGTGCTATAGTAATTATTTAGAGTAATGACCAATAGTGTCCACTGCCTTTAATCAGATCATGTATCCTCGAAGTTTGGGATTGATCCTATGATGGTAAAAATGGTATCCACCCATTCCTTCGATTAGTTCATTTTGCCAAAGATGACTTTTTGTTAGAGACCTATATGATCATTTGGTTATCATCGGATCCAGCTGATGATATCGCAACAATTGTAAATAATGGTACAACTTTGTGCCATCTTTGTTACACAATATGTAGGTAATTTCAAGAGGTAAAGAATTAAGAATTGAAATAAGATAAAAGTAGAACAGAAGTTCACGTGAGTTAATTAAGCGCAAAGTATATTAATTGGACACTTGCAGGCATCATCATTGGAAAAAGTAGGATTTTATTTTCTACTTGATAGGGTCACACATACAGATCTTAATAACCAAGAGTACTCTCATCCTGTTAAAATAAATGTTTTCTGGTACAATCTCAACGAACAAGAATTGTTTCGCACCAAGTGAAATAAATTAAGCAAGTTAGCTTACTGTGTGTTAGAATACACAGGTAAGCAATTGCAATCTCCTTTAAAGGGCGTGGACAGTATTGATAATTACTCAAAACAATAATTATCATAAAACCTTACTTGGAAACGAGTAATGGGGAGCTATTGATAACACATTGAAACGGCTTCCTCTCAAGTAGCGTAGTTTTCGAGAAAAAGTATTTTCCATGAATTTGATTTCGAGACCTCAGATTTAGAATTTTGCGGTCGCGAAGTCAATAATCTGAAAGCACATAACTTCGTGTGACAAGTTTTTTTATCTTTTCATTATTATGAATTTTCCATGAATTTGATTTCGAGACCTCAGATTTGGAATTTTTTTTTATCTTTTCATTATTATCTCGCAACTTTCGATGACCGATTGCGTTCAAATTTTCACAGGTTGAGATACGATACACCAAGAGAGAAGACTGCTCTTTGACAACTACCAATAGGGTCCAGTGTCTTTAAGAGTAAAAGATTGCTAAAAGTAAGTAAACATTTTTTTTTCTGAAATGGGAGAGGGTGGGACATGCAGAGAAAGAAAACAAGTAGGTTGTTCAACTCTCGGGTGACACACGTAACGCGCTGATTTTAATCGTTTAAGATCGGAAACCGAAGACGAGTTTCGTCTTGTCAACACCCGATCAAGAGAGACGAAATAACCCCCTTCATCAACACCGGGGTTACATCCTTACCGGAGAAACCAATTTCAGCAGGGTGATCCAGCATAAGCCTGTAGCTTTTGTGTGTCACAGCTCACAGATCGTCAATCAATCTAGTTTAAACACACCACGAGCGATCTTCACGAGCTATGAGCTTTGCGCATATTATCTACACGGGTGCTCTTCTATCATTATCACTGTCAACATGATATCTGTGACCGTATCGAAAAACCTATCAACTCAACATCTCCGTCTTTGGTGATGATAATGCGGTCACTTTAAAGAGGCGTCCCCTCTCCTTCATTCGAAGGGGATGGTTTTTTGACCATAGAGTTTGGGAAAAAGGTCTCCGACAATTGAAATTAAAAGCCAGAATCAAAAGAGTTCAAAGCCCAATTAGAGCGGTGCAGGACCGATGTTTATCTTTACTCCAGCCTACGATGACCGAGAAATGGGAGAAGTCATTGACCGTGTTGTTGTGACGTTTCCCCCGCCAATAGTCTCCCTCCTGCCTGCATATATCCATCGGACCTTAAGGGGACTCTCTTTGTCATTAATATTAAAACAACTATTAAGAATGTAAAGCACGGATGAATGACTGGTGAGACAGCCACCACTAAATACTCAGCCAACAAATTTCCACCCTCTAGTACAATCCAATAAAAGCAGTGTATACATTGTATACGACGTGTTCGGTCAGTCAGTGCAGTTTAACTTCAAAATGAATTTCACTTCAGGTATATTAGATTTCATCTTGTCAGAAAATATAGGTTTATATCGTTAGGAATCCTGATTGGTTTGAAGCATATCTTGTGACGCTTCACATCAAGTTTTTTGACCGTGCCAAGCAGGTGATAATGACCTGAATAATCGGCTGACAATGAAGAGTGGTCTCAACATAATTTGATGCGAAAATCTGTGAAAGTGTGGGCTTATGGGCAGTGGCACTATTGGTAAATACTCAAAATAATTATCAGCGTAAAACCTCACTTGGTGATGAGTAATAAGGAGAGATTGACATTATAAAACATTGTGAGAAACGGCTCCCTCCGAAGTGACGTAGTTTTCGAGAAAGAAGTAATTTTTCACGAATTTGATTTCGAGACCTCAAGTTTAAAATTTGAGGTCTGGAAATCAAGCATCTGAAAGCACACAACTTCGTGTGACAAGGGTGTTTTTTAATTTCATTCATACCTCGCAACTTCGACGACCGACTGAGCTCAAATTTTCACAGGTTTGTTATTTTATGTAATATTGAGATACAGCAAGTGAGAAGACAGGTCTTTGACAATTACCATTAGTGTCCACTGTCTTTGAAGACAACTTCGTGTGACCATGGTGCGACCGGGTGTTTTTTTTTACTTTCATTAATATCTGGCAACTTCGATGACCGATTGTGCTCAAATTTGTACAGGTTTGTTATTTTATGCATATGTTGAAACACTCCAACTGTAAAGACTAGTCTTGGATAATTACCAATAGTGCCCAGCATCTTTAAAAACGCTACGACGTTTTGAATTGGAATATAAATACAAACAAAGCGACAGTTCTTAAAACCGAAGGCGTACTTTCTCTTATAAAGACAATAAACACTACTCATGGTTATTGTCAAAAACAAGTCCTTCTCATTTGGTGTATCTCAACATGTGCATAAAACCTCTGTGAACTCAACTGGTCATCGAAGTTGCGAGATAATAATGGAAGAAAATGTCACTCAGAGTTGTGTGTTTTCACATGCTTGATTTCGGAACCTCACAATTTTATTCTGAGGTCTCAAATTCAATTTCGTGGAAATCTACAGTGTCATCAACGACTCTCAATTGCTTGTTACAAAGTAAGTATTTATGCGGAACATTATTTTGAATTAATACCAATAGTGTCCACTGCCTTTAAAGACGAATCTCGAGCCTCAAAGTTCACGCGTGCTACTTCAATCTTTAAGTGCATTCCCTGCAAAGATCCTTGGAACGGCATTAGGAGGAAGGATAATCGCTTTTTATTATGGAATCAGGTCAGAAGTTGTGTAGTGTCGAAATACTTTTTGATTATTTTTTTTTTCTCGTTGGGAAGTGAGTCTGTCTTTTTGCATATTGTCTTTCAATGTATTGTAATTGTACTATACATAATATTGGTATTGCTGACTAAACAATCGAAGGCATAGTGAATTCGTTATGTGAATCGGGGAAATTGGGAAAAATCATGCACAATTTGCAGTATGTAAATACATTGTTCTTAATTTCTGTTGTAACAACCCACAACAAGCTGTTACCATTTCGAAAGGTTTCAGATGCAGTTTCCTCGAACATGACTTCATTTAAGATGGACAATTTTCACGGATGCTATTTTTTTTTTTTTAGTTGCCGTTATTTTAAGAGTGGTTCCGAACCTTCCTTTTAAGTAATGTGATTGAATTGAACAATACAAATGTTCACTTCGCTTTCTATCCGTTCTGACATGCACACATTCAGATTGCCTAAAGGAATAGACAATTATCAACACATCAAGTATATATTGGTAACCACCGCCGCGGGCAACCAATGGCAATAGTAATGCCGTACTTAACTCTAAGAAGTGAAAAAGTCACACAATCCATTTAGAAAATATGTCAATTATTCTCACGCACAAGCCTTGAATGCTGGTTTGGCAGTTTTTAAGACTACATTATACAGTCATATCCCAGCCAGCCATGGTGGAATTCGATTCTGATATAGCCGCAAGGTTACACCATGAAAGTGTCGATCCCCGCTTTGCAAGAAGACGGGCGTGAAACAAGCAAGGCAAGGCGAGCCGATCGCCCGCGAGTCAACCCCTACCTTGCCACGTGTTGGTCGCAGACGTGACTTTCCCGCCATTTCGTGTGGTGACCTTTGGCCCCCCGCGGCAGTGCAGTGGGACTGCAAAGGGTCATATAGACTGAAGGCAGATGACTGGGTTGAGGAATAAATGAGGGCAATGCACGCAGCTGACAAGAACACAGATCGATCATTTTTGTAAACAATTTCCAACGAACCGGGGGAAAGAGTGTCATATTAATACCTCAGCACCGATACTTCGTTAATTATGGATTCATCTGACAGAAAATTGATCCGATCAGCCACTGGCGTTGTTTCTCATGTGTGACTCCGTGTTGTGTTCAAGTTTATGAACTCTCCTGAAAAATGTGTCAGAAATTAATTTTATCGACATGCATTTGGAAATTGCTTAAAACCATCTGCAAATAATTGGGGCTGCAAATGCCTTAAACTTACAAGCTGCAGAGTGTCGAGTCCGAGTGAGTCTATCCCAACCCAACTCAGGAGCCAACATTTTGAAAGCAAAAGCATTCAAATGGAAGACCAGTCAGACACACTATAAATACAGACATGTGTTTTTGCTGGTTACAATGTTCATTCATAAAAACCAGACAGTTTCGCTTTTCTTATTGGTGGAGAGCGCGTCACGTAGGTACGTTAAACCTTTGTTTATGACATGTAAAAAGTGTTGAAACATGGGCAAGCTTGTACCTGTGCTTTTAAAACAGTTTCTTCATTCCTATTGGTCGAGAGCAACGCGCGACGCGCACAGCAATACCTTATAAGGAGTTGTTTACCCGAGGGCCTTGACTGGGCCTTACCATTACTTTTTGACCATAAGTGTTAATGTTTTTTGACCGAAAAATATAATTATGAATTGGAATCAAAGTGTGTTGAATCGGTTTTCAACTAGTGGTTTGAACCCGCCGAGGCCTGGTTCTTTATAATTTGCCTCGACTTCGTCTCGGTAAAACTATCAAGAACCAGGCCTCGTTGGGATTAAACCACTAGTTGAAAACCTCTTCACCACACATTGATTCCCTTATTAAAGTTCTATAGCAAAGACACAGAGTGCTAAACACAAGCCAAAATAATGCATGACATTTGTTTCAGGTGACTTGCTTCCACCATGCAAGCAGAATTATTTGCGCACTGATGATGTTTTATAACAAAAGAAAATGGGACAAATTTCACGCTGCTTCTAATAAAGGTATTGCTTTAAATAATATGCAACGGACAATGAGTCCATGACCTCTTACAGTTAATTTTCGTGCTACTTATTCTGTTGGGTAAACTCTTTTTTTTTATCTGGTAAACAGACTCAATTTTGTTTGGCCATTTTTGTTCAAAGTAACTTGAAATCGGGCTGACGTAAATTAATGATCATTACACTTAGCAGATTTGAGCAAGGATCATGTGTTGTGCTATTCCACTGCTGGCTTGTTAACGTGTATCTCACGCATGTTTAAAGGCAGTGTACACTATTGGTAATAACTCAAATAAATTATTTGCATAAAACATTACTTGGTAAAGAGTAATGGGGAGAGGTCGACAGTATTATAAAACATTGTGAGAAATGGCTCCCTCTGATGAAGTGACTTAGTTTTTGAAAGGAAAGAGGTAATTTTCCGCAAATCTGATTTCGAGACCTCAGATTATGAATTTGAGGTCTTGAAATCAACCACCTTAACTCACACAACTTCGTGTGACAAGGGTGTTTTTCTTACCTTCAATATTATCTCCGAGTCAAAACTTCGATGACCGATTGAGCTCAGATTGTCACAGGTTTGTTATTTTATGCATATGGTGAGATGCACCAAGTGAGAAGACTGGTCTTTGACATTTTATCAATAGTGTCCAGTGTCTTTAAGCTGTGGTATAAATCGGACTCTTAATTCACATTTGGAATGTATTGTTTTACTTTGGCTTTCAAAAAGCTGCGTGAAAGATAGATTATTAATAAAGAGCCTCCCGAAGCACTTGGTTTCTCTCCATCGTCGTCAGAGAAGAAGAAAAAAATGCCATAAAAAACTCCGCGTTGAAGTCAATCGCGTGACACTATAGGTGTCCGTAGGCCATTGATGTTAACTTATCAAATTCTTGAAATATGACACAATAATTGTTTTTCGCAAAGGAAATTTGATCGTCTTACATAGCTTATCGGTTAGCAAGCTTAATAGGCAAACCATGGGACGATTACTTTCAAGTATTCAACCACTATTAAGTTGATCTTTATCTTGTCTTTTATGCTTTAGTATCAGCTTCAAAGAGTGTGTATTACAAAATATTCTTGAGTTGTATCGGGGACGGGAGGGGCGCACAGACAAGTTTTGAAATAAAAGTGAGAGTCCCCATAAAAGTCGGGGAAAATAATTTAAGGTCTCCTACCTCATGTTCAAATGGTGTATGATTTTGATACTCTTTCAGGGTGAAGTTTGAAAAACATTTTCATCGGACACCAACAACAAATGAATGTGTCTATATATTCCAAAGAGGACATTTTACCCCAACGAACACTTAAAATTAAGTGGTGTCTTGATTCAATTTCATCGAAATTCAGGAATGAACTAAACAATCATCTGTGCAAACAAAATGTAAAGAAAAAATATTATTTGAAATAGTACGACGTCATCGAACGTCTTTTGTTTTGGAATTCCTACGCAAATGCAGGGTATCAATTACACTGTTTTGTAAACTTGTAATTAAAGTTCACTTATAAGCATCCTTTTGTTTCTTTGCCAGGAACATAGAACTGGGGGCTCACCCGGGTCAGCCCCCAGTGCCCTGCTTAACGGGTCCGAGGTTGGCCCGAAGTGCGTGACGTCACCACGAGAGGGCGAGTGTGGGAATTCGCTTGGCTCTAGACTTGCCCCTGTCTTTATCTGCAAGGATAAAGACAGGTCCCTGCCGCTAGATCCAGTGTACTATCATTTTTATAAACGTGCAGTGACATGAGCTAGCTGCCCAAACAGTACACTGCTCTCAAATCCGCAATAGAATTTGACTGCGTATTTATATATGAAACTAATAATGTCAAAGGTTAAACTACACGCTGTTTTTTGATGCCGGTCTGCTGGGGCGTTATTTACGAGCTCGAAGTGTGACGTCAGATGTTAGCTTTTGTCAGGGGCTCACTCGGGTGAGCACCGCGGGGTCGACCCAGAGAAGCTAATCGAACACGCACATACATATACTACTCCAGGATTACAAGATATCAGTGTGAGCGGGTTTTAATATGTGAACTGCCTAAGAGTTGTACAATCTGTACCCAGAAGCTAATTCATCTCTCTAATAAAATTTGAACTGTTTTTGTCATTGCCTTTATTAAAAAGTTACACGCGAAGGTGAAGGTGTGTAAATGAAGCTGGAGAATCGGGGTCGATCTTGGGGTCGATAAGAGCAGCAGTCTCATACCCCCTCGAAACGGGGACCATTATTATTAAAAGGTTACCCGGGTTTAAAATTAGTCAAAAGATTTTCGAACAATCAAAACTAATACAAACATCGCCTGTTAAACTGGACACACTAAAGACACATGAGGCGGTATCAAGCTACTGCCTTACTTTGTCAAGTCCGTGTCTCTGTCTCTCTCAAAAAACTCTCAAATACTTCGGCAATTGTCGAGAACTTGTTCTGTCCACCCTAGAGCAAACAAACATGTTATTCATGTCACCCCAGTCAAAATACTGGAAAAGAAAGGGGGAAAAAGACAAACGTTTTTCGCAGGGTGTTTACCACCAGCCTCTCAAAATCATTGCAGTTATGTTTTGCCCTCTCGGTGCATGCATCTTTGCTAAGACACAAAGAAGGTTTACGTAGCCGCTGATGACCTGCGAAAAAATAACAGCTTCAGAAAACTCAATTGCGTAAAAAAATGATGATAATATTTGTGCAGGTAGGGTGCGTGGCAGAGCGGAGACACCCCTTAATGTAAGCGTCAGTGTGTAACATGCGAGGAGTAACAATGAGAAACACGGTAAAAAAAGGCAGAAAAACAAATACTTTGGTCTCGATGTTTGTGATGCTAGCTTTTGATTTAGGTGTGACGAAAACACCTCGTTCATCAGACGGAGTATTAATATGTTAGTTCTCTCCAAATATTATTCTTCTTTCCCCTCAACAACATCTCACACAGTTGAAATTGTACTGTTTGTTTTTAGAAAGAGTATTCTTTAAGGAGGAAAGCTTTAATGTTTGTTAGCCTCTTGAGGTGAAGTAGGCCTACTAAAGTGTTGCTGTGCCATAGATCAAAGCAAAGCTGTACTTCGTGCTGCAATTTGATGTGTACTTTGATGTGTACTTGCTGCAATTTGAGGTGTACAAATTTGGCTGCTTGTCCTAGCGTGGTTAAATTCAAATTGTTTGAAGTTGAAAATAAATTGTGCTCGATTTAAATTGTAGATATGATACACAACAATGATGAAATGCAAACAGACACAAAACAAGCAATGAATAATTAGGAGGGTTCGTTAAAAAGTGCGCCACCAAGAGTTTGTCACAGAAGTGAGGGGGGGGGGGTGATGATTATTCTTAAAATCCAACGTCCAACGCTTTTCCCAAATGTGCGTGTATGGCAAATGAAGCAGTTATTTAACTAACGCATATACAAATATTTGTACAAAAAACTACCTCAAATGAAATATCAAGCACACAACACAGTTTCGTTATCATTTTAACAAACTGAACCATGACCCAAACCATCATCAAACTTAAAACTATAATTATATCATTGAAGTGGCTCCCAAAATCATCCATGTTAAGTGTGGGGGTTCGAGTCCCGACCGTGGCACCTGTGTCCCAGTGCAAGTGACTTTGCCTACTTGCGTTGGATGAGACTTAGAGGCAGTGGATACTATTGGTAATTACTCAAAATAATTATTGGCATAAAACATTTCTTTGTAACGAGTAATGTCGGAGAGGTTGACAGAGTACAACTTTGTGAGAAACGGCTCCCTCTGTAGTTTTCTAGAAAGAGGTAATTTTTCCACGAATTTGATTTCGAGAGCTCAAATTTAGAATTTGAGGTCTAGAAATCAAACATCTGAAAGCACACAGCTTCGTGTAACAAGGGTGTTTTTTCTTTCATGAATATCTCGCAACTTCGACGCCCTATTGAGCTCAAATTTTCACAAGTTTGTTATATTTTATGCATTATTTGTTGAGATACACCAACTGTAATGACTAATCTTTGACAATTACCGATACTGTCCAGTGTCTCTAAGCCGTCGGTCCAGTGTTTTAAACCCAGGGAAGAGACGTATGAGTCAGCCCCAATGTTTCTGGTTCACGTCCATAGCAAGCAACTTTGTATACAGGTTTTCCTCAGGCTTGCAAGCTACATTGATTAAGTTCATTTAATATGAGGCATCTCTGGTTCCCTTGCCAGAAATATAAATGTACCATTTTTTTAATACTAATATAATGAGTTTAGGGTAGATGGCCTTAGCTATTATTTTTTATAATAACGATTATAACCATATGACCCTCGTAATATTAGCCATTCTGTAAAGACAATAATTTACACATAACCATTTAGCCACTGTACCGCCCAGCCGCCTATAGCGATACACTGTATGCGGTACGAGGAAACCTCGCTAGCTTGTGTTTGTAGGAAAAAAGGAACATCAAAAGAAAACTCGATAGTCATTAGTAGGTCTACGCATTTGTTAATATATCTAGTTGTTATAGATCGTTATTAATTCTCACTTCACAGTTGACTTGTCGAAGCTAATGATGATGAAATAATTTAGCTCTTACGAAAAATAAAACGGTCATTAGTAAACAGGAAACTGTTCATCCTTTATGATGATATTGTCGAAAATTAACGCCTTCGCATTTAATCAGTATGAGCATTGAGCCAGACAAAAGCCTTGAAAAGCTATTGTGTCCATTTTATCCGTGCACAAAAATTATCGTCATAAAAATTACCGTAGCCGTTTAACGAGAGGCATTTATTGTTCCCATGAGAACTTGTACTTTTATAAAAATATTACCGAAAGGATAAAAATTGTGCATACACATTAAGCCATGGCTATCTTTTAAAATTTGAACTACGATTCCAGTAATTTACTGCAAGAATCGTGAGAAATTGGATTTCAGCAAACTCGGGCGGTGCAGGGACTAAAGGGATAAATCGAAAACAGTGTCTTCAGAAAGTACACCTATATCAACAGTATATGTTTCCATGCCCAAAGGAAGGGCCTATATTAAAAAATGTAGAGACCCCCCCCCCCCCATCCAGCACAATCGAAAGGAAATCACACTTTTTATTTTTACGAAATTGAGCAACCCTGTAAAAGTGTAAATGGATATCGCACAATATCCCGTGAAATTGCGTTTTTCCCCACGCAAAATCGATAAATCGCTCGAAGAGCTGATATGCACTTTGTCCACAGTTCGCTTTCGTTTTGTGGGGGATAAGGGTGACTGGAAGTGCTTTTTAGGGAGCTAGAATAAAGTGGAAAATGACTCGATGAAAAAAAACCGAGAAAAAACCCAAAGACAGTATTCCCGTGTTTCATACATACTAAGTTAACAACTTCCTCTCTTAAATACCGACTTCTTTATTACTATGTAATAATTCTAGTTTTTTGGACCGATTGATCTACTACTCAAAGCGCTTATCATTATTTATTTCCAGTTAATATTTTGAATTATGAGACTCATTTATGTAACACCTTACAAAGGTTGCTACAGCGCACTCGGAAGTCACTGCCCAAAATACAGGGACAAACAGATTATCTGAGCAATAACTGTAAATATATTTTTTTACCGGTTCTCCAGACATGCATTTTACCCTGGAGTATGGTTTAACGTCCCAACCAAAAGCAATTATGGCAAAGCTTCGTGCTTAAGAAGTATCAAGGACGGTACTCGAACCTTCCTGATCCTTAGAAACACCTCAGTCCCTTGCGTTCGATCACTCGGTCGGCAAACGAATCATGGAGTTTTGTTTTGCTCACCATTATAAAGCAAAGAGATACAAAGTAAGCGAGTCTGTAATTCTCTGATAATTTTTTT
The DNA here is from genome assembly GCF_032118995.1 of Asterias amurensis. Taxonomy (NCBI): domain Eukaryota; kingdom Metazoa; phylum Echinodermata; class Asteroidea; order Forcipulatida; family Asteriidae; genus Asterias; species Asterias amurensis. Next base: position 7,010,523 of record NC_092650.1, on the reverse strand, counting down.
GTAAAATGTTGTAGCGGCGACTGATGAAAGACTTCTCCAAAACTTAGACAGTTCAAGTTGATTCTAATTGGAATGTGGTTAAGCATAAAAGTAACTGATACTATTTTTTATTTTGGTTATCATCCCCATATTATAGGTTTTCTCGGTCAATTTCGGCAAATGAGCAGTCAATTTCATTTTCATGCGTTCAAATTAAAGCTGTTTTGCCTCTCCAGTTGTTATTGTGTGACAAATTCAGAATGCGGCCATTCAATTTCGTTTTGAATCTAGCCAAATTCCTTTAGTATACTCTGTTCAATTTTGCGCAGCGTCATTCTTTTTCGTGACACACACGCCTCAAGAAGCGTCTACGAATTTGAATGCTGCTTTGATGAATTGTTAAATTGAATGATTATTTTGTTAATTCGAATGACGCAACATTACATTTGACTAATCCCAAAACGAAATCGAATGACCCTTTTGAGTAGCATTCGATTTTGTGCGAAATAGAATAGCTTGGTGGTTAAATTGGCTGCTCATTTTCCGAAATTGACCGAGAAATCCTATTTTCGTTGGCTATAACTTAAACAACAACGACATCGGCTTTTTCACGTGTCCTCTCGGCCTATAACTTGTCTCAATTGTACAAAAACAACAACAATGACACAATAATTAAGGGGATTCTGTAATAGAGATGAAACATTTATTGGGTTTGGGGGATAAACAAATAACTAATAACAAGTTACCTGCAACAGGTCACTAATGACGAACAGCAAGAAAATATCACATGGCAGTACGTAGCTAAACGATCACCGCTGGACTTTTTTTTTTATGGGCAAGATTGCAATTATTATATCTATACACATTGATTTTGGAAACTAAACACATTCAGAAAACTTACAAAAGAAAAATAATTTGGGGATGACTTTCAATATGGATAAGGTAAAAGTATAAGGACTAATTTCCTATACCCTGTTATTGAGGTCGGGGGGGGGGGGGGGGTAGCATTTTAGTGCATTCTTTAAATTTAAACCTTGACCTACCATTTTCCTCATGTCGCTCGCGGCCAGTCCTTTGTCTGCCCACCGTGTGGCCACCTTCCGCCGCAAGGTATTGTGGGTGTTTACAATCATTTGTCTGATCTCTAGCTCAGGGAGATACAGTGCATTGCTCACGTCCGAAACTGTTGAGAAAACACAAATAAAAATTCCTGAGAAATTATTGCCTCTCACCTTCCCTGTAAAAGATGGCCTTCCATTTGGGGGAAACAAAAGCATTTTGGCACCACAAACAAAATTGTGTCGTGAGATGGATTTCAAATAATTCATAAGTCTGTGTTCAACACAACACCCCTCCAGCTATGAAATGGTAAAGCCCTCCGCCGCCCTCGGGTAAACAACTCCTTATAAGGGAATGCTGTGCGCGTCGCGCGTATCGCGTGATGTGGCACAACTGTTCCAGCCGTTGCTCTCGACCAATAGGAATGACGAAACTGTCTTATAAGACAGGTGCAAGCTCGCGTGTCACGCCCATGTTTCAACACTTTTTACTGGTCATTATCAAAGGTTTATACACACCCACGTGACGCGCTCTCCACCAATAGGAATAGCGAAACTGTCTGCGGTATTTATGAATACATTATTTACAATGAGTTGTAAGCATGGTGATTAGACAATTTCCAATAGTTCGCACCATTTCTATTCTTAACTGAATATCTTAGGTTAGTCATTGTCACCTTTAAAAATCTATAACGAAACAGGAAACTATTGGTGCCACCATCTGTTTTTTGTTGTTGCAAATCACACAGTCATTCTTACACATTGCTCGTGTCCATTTTATGAACAAAGTTTGAAAACCACCCCCTGTTGAAGCATTTATAGCGATGCTAGCAATAACATCGATGTGTATAAAACAACGAACAAAAAGTGCCCGAGTTTGTCAAATACATGATCTGCAAAGAGTTACTCAATGTTTATCTGATGTTCATGTAATGTTCATTAAATGTTTGTTGTCTTGTGCACAACTATTATAACATGTGTAATTCTGAGGTCTCGAGATCAAATTCGTGGATAATTACTCCTTTTCTCGAAAACTACGTTACTTCAGAGGGAGCCGTTTCTCACAATGATTTATACTATCAACAGCTACCTATAACACGTTACCAAGTAAGGTTAAACAAAAAATTGCTTGCACTTAAAAAGAAAGAGTAAACCTTTAGGCTTATAATTTTTTGAGTAATACCCAACAGTGTCCACTGCCTTTATAATTGCCAGGTACAATAAATCATACGCAGAATAATGTTGTTTAAAGTGGAGGTACACGTTTGGTAATTACTCAAAACAAATATTAACTTAAAAACTGACTTGGTAACGAGCATTGGAGAGCTGTTGATAATTTATAACATTGTGGGAAACGACTCCCTCTGAAGTAACGTAGTTTTTGAGAAAGAGGTAATTTCTCACTCAAATAATAAAAAAGATCTAGCTAGAAGTATTTTATTCCTATCTGAAAGCACACAAATTCGTCCAACAAGGGTGTTTTTTCTTTCATCATTTTCTTGCAACTTCGATGACCATTGAGCCCAAATTTTCACAGGCTTGTTACTTTATGCTTATGTTGAGATACACCAAGTGAGAACACTGGTCTTTGACAATTACCAATAGTGTACAGTGTCTTTAAAATAATAACTATAGCCTGTTTGTCCCCCCCCCACCCACCCACCATTAAGTTTTTTGGCGTGTATACATCTATCCCGGTGCATCGACTTTTGCAACGCAACGCAATGTCACAATGAAGGATACTTCTTGGTTCCGTTTCCCCAGAAAGCAACCAAGTAAATAGCTGATAACAAGTAGTAGGCCAAAAGATTGTAGCTTATCGTATCATCACCATTCGTAGAGAGAGAAAGGGAGGACTGGATCTTCTGAGTTTTTTTTATACTCTTCTATAAGCCTAGGAATTTTGTCTACTTCTATATCACCCGAAGGCTCTCTAGAAATGGTCTTATCATGTACTGACAGAGTGAGCAAATAATTCAACAGCCTTATTTGAAGAGAAAAAAAAGGAGCGTAAAATGATATCTTTTACCCCAGGGGGACACGACTATATCACGTAAACCTCTTCGTCAAACCTCAACGTTTTCAACCCATTTCGACACTGATCGAGTCCTCATTAAAATTGCCTTAATGTATAAAGGCCAAAGCGAAGTTTAGTTAATTAAATGTCAGAGTGGGGTATTTTACTCACGATTGAACAATTAACTGTCCCCGCACAGAACACGGATACACATTTCGTATTATTGCTGAATTAATATGATTTAAAGGCAGTGGACACCATTGGTAATTGTCAAAGACCAGCCTTCACAGTTGGTGTATCTCAACACATGCATAAAATAACTAACCTGTGAAGATTTGAACTCAATCGGTCATCGAAGTTGCGAGATAATAATGAAAGAAAAATAACCCTTGCAACACGAACTTGTGTGCGTTTAGATGGTTGATTTCGAGACCTCAAGTTCTAAATCTGAGGTCTCGAAATCAAATTCGTGGAAAATTACTTCTTTCTCGAAAACTATGGCACTTCAGAGAGAGCTGTTTCTCACAATGTTTTATACTATCAACCTCTCCCCATTACTCATTACCAAGAAAGGTTTTATGATAATTATTTTGAGTAATTACCAATAGTGTCCACTGCCTTTAATGCCTTGGCAATAAATAGGAGTTCGTTCGAGACTATGTATGCTGACGGGTGTGCGTCAAAGGGCACTAATGATAGCATGCTCAAGATCCGGGTTGCCAAAGACAAAACAGTTAGGGGGGGGGGGTACATTTATATAGTTCAAATCTGAGAGCTCACTGATTTAAAAAACATCTTCCCAGTGGCAATCCTTTTAAAGGCAGTGGACACTATTGGTAATTGTCAAAGACTAGTCTTCACAGTTGGTGTATCTCAACATATCCATAAAATAACAAACCTGTGAAAGTTTGAGCTCAATCGGTCATCGAAGTTGCGACATAATAATGAAAGAAAAAAACACCCTTGCAACACGAACTTGTGTGCGTTTAGATGGTTGATTTCGAGACCTCAAGTTCTAAATCTGAGGTCTCGAAATCAAATTCGTGGAAAATTACTTCTTTCTCAAAAACTATGGCACTTCAGAGGAAGCCGTTTCCCACAATGTTTTATACCATCAACCTCTCCCCATTACTCGTAATCAAGAAAGGTTTTATTACAATAACTATTTTGAGTAATTACCAATAGTGTCTACTGCCTTTAAAGAATTATTTCGTCTGCAAATTTTTTGAGAAAAGGGCGTTAGAACGCACCCTACCCAATAATGAATAAAAAAAAACCAATCAGTCAATAACATCTTAAAAGTAAAAAAGAAAAGAAAAGTGAACTCTGTTTACGAAGTGTGGACCTCATAACGAGACAAGTCTACATAATATAAACAGTGTGTGGACATACACACGTCCACGCAGTGTTGTTGAGTGTTAAAGAATAGGATTTTCCCTAAAAACAAAGCAAAGTCCACACACCCACAGTGACTGCAACACCGAGCAAGAATCGAAAACGGAGTATGGTCTAACAGTGCACAGAATTACACATTCTTTCAAGTTTAGAAAATACAGTATAATTGCATAGAAGACTCGGTATTTGTAGACGGTTATAACATTTCCAAGCTTGATGTTATTTTATAATTCCCTAGCGAAATCCATTTTATGAGTGTCCATGTTTCAGGGTGTCCCTAATAAACTGCAATCCAAAGAAGTCTTTGTGGTCTCTTTCCACTCCTATCCATGTATTGACATAAGATGTGATTGTTGGAGCTTGTAGGAATCTTACATTTCACACCTCATAAAACCGTATTATTTTCATACAACACAGAATAGACACACAGTTCCTAAAAAAAGGGGATTTCATATTGTCCTGCCTTGCTTAAACAAAAACTAGACAGAAAACTAGTGCAGCGGGAGCTGTCTGCGTCAGACAAATTATCACAATATTGTTTCAATACTATGGTTGATAACTGAACGTTGGCACATGTTCAAAGTTGTATTATATTTAACCATTTTCGGAATGGAAGGATTGCTACACAGCGAAAGATTAAAGGCAGGGTCTACTTTTGGTAATAATACAAGACCTAGTATCCTCATTTGGCGTATCCAAGATTTGAGACGTGAGCGATCTTTATAAGTAAATCACTTTATTTGTATGTATTTATGCATGCATTTACGTCAATTGTTCTTATTATTAAATCGCTTTTCCGAAGAGTCTTGCAACAAACGTTTATATGAGATGTAAGCGATCCTCAAATGCTAATTTTGTTTTGGTAATGAAATAATAAGATTTATTTTTGGGGTTGAACAAAGAGTTCTTTGTTCAACCCCAAAAATCATTTCAAAATTTACCCAGTCAGTTTCCCTTGTGGTTTATATTGACATAAGATTTATTTTTGATTCTTGGGGTTGAACAAAGAATTGACTAGAGTGGGATTCGAACCAACGACCCCCGGACCAACGTGCCGGCGCTCCACCAACTAAGCCATCCAGCCCTATATTGGCGGTGTCCCTGTTTTGTCAATATCTTTGTTTGGGGTGCCGATTTATTTTTGTGATATGAATGCTTACTGACCGCAATTATAATGTATTCCCTACATAATATACGGAGAAATTACTAACAGTTGTAGAATAATACTCGGGGAATGCACTAGGGAAACAGGAGCGATGATAGTAGTTTTTCTATACCAGAAAAAAATCTCCCCCGCCAACATAATTATTACATTAATTTTGTCCGTTTCTCACAGACGGATTAGGGTTTTAATGGACGGTGGCGACTGTTGGGGTAGTACGGTTCGTCCTTCGCACCCACGTTGTATAAAGACAAGTGGTTCGCACCTTAAAGGCGCTGGACACTATTTGTAATTACTCAAAATAATTATTAGCCAAAAAACTTCTTTGGAAACAGCAATGGAGATCGTTGGTGGTGTTAAGCAATGTTACGAACCACTCCATCGGAAGTAGCGCAGTTTTTCAGAAAGAAGTAGTTTCTCTCTAAAATATTTAGACCTCTCTCGAATTCAAGGCATCTGAAAGCACATAGCTTTGTGTGAAAAGGTTTATTTTTTTCTTCCATGAGTCTCGTAACTTCCAAAAAAGGATTGAATAGGAAAACACGTAAATGAAATTATATTGACCTATTTTGGTGTAATAACCATTTACAAAATTATGTTTATGGTGGACTATACGCCATATTCCTTATAGAAAGTTATTGTAAAAAATACACTTCGCTTTTAAAGACCCTCGTCACTATTGGTAATTGTCAAATATATAATCTTTGGTGAAAGGTAGGGAAGAAACGGCCGAACAAACCTATTTGCCATTGTGGCATCGTGGCTCGTTTTTTCCTTTGAAAGATTGGTTCTTTGTGCCAAATCTGTCTGAATAAAACTGTAGTCTTTTCCTTAATAGCTTGAAAACGTTTTGAGTAATGGATTTAGCTATACATTTTGTATATGTTTGAAATTTCGGGAAATATATATTTCTAACAATACATAAAAGAACCAGCCCTTCCCACTTCTATCCGATTGTATTGTAAAACCCCTACTCCATTTTGAAAGCCACAGACGAAATTCAACGAAAATGGAAGGAAACTTTCAGATTTTGCAAAGCCCCGGAGATTTCCGTGTGACGTGGGCCAGTCGTATCAAGAAAGAAAAATGACGTCTGAGGGATGGGCAGCTTTAAACCGGTTTAAAAAAAATGAGAAAAAAAGACAACGGATACACAAATATTGCGTATAATATAGGCTGGAATGACAGGAAGTTCGATCGGGGGTAAAAGGTAATCGGATACGTATTGCGGCGTATACTTGGAAGTCTGCCCTCCTGACGTACACGAGTGACAAGACAGTATCGATTAACCTCATCATGGAGATGGATGGTGACTGAATTCTATGGTAATAGTATCCGATGAGTCGCCGTGTACGAGCTATGGGTAGGCCTGTAGGATTTTACGCACTGTACAGCTTGGGTAAATGTTGCGTTATAAAAGTCAAGGTTCTCGTTTTTGAGTTGATCCATGAGAGTCAATCCGGGAGACCGGAAACAGTGAGGCGTTCAACTTTACTATGCAATTTAAATCTTAACACTGACGACGATTTTGTGTTAGCTTGGTTACCAGAAAATGTTGAACTGTGTGAGAACCCCCCCCCCTCATTCAGAGTGGATTTACGGTATGTTCAACCATTCTGAACTGTCCCTCGTTCAATAAAGATTTGCTGTGTTTGTTTCAAAAATGTTAAATACTACATCTTTGTCCCATAAGATTATAAGATGGATCACACATAACGTCATTGACCGCCATCTTCGATGTCAGACGATTGAAAAGTGCACGCGTGTACGCACTGGGGATTACTCTCAGCCAATGAGAGCCCTGCACGTTTCGTCAAAGATGGCGACCATGCCAGCTAAAGAAAGGGGATGATTTTCACATATCTATATTCATTAAATTAATTTTGTAGATAGGTCACCATTTGAGTGGTTTTCGAATGCTTGATTTCGAGACCTCAAAATCGAAGTGAAATTCGTTGAAAATTAAACTTCTTTCTCGAAAACTACGTTACTCCAGAGGGAGCCGTTTCTCACAATGTTTTGTACTATCAACAGCTTCCCATTACTTGTTACCAAGTAAGGTTTTAAGCTAATAAATATTTTGGGTAATTACAAATAGTGTCCATTGCCTTTAACAAAGACAGGGTTTTTTGATTGTCTCATTCAATAGTCATTACTGCAAAGAATACACACAATACAATGGATAGCGAGCGTTCTTGCAATAAAATAATAAGAAGAAGAAGACACAGTTATTTATTGGTCTTTTTCGAAAATAACACGATGATGTCACCTATAACTCAAGATAAGTTACCGAAAGACCCCTTTCTTTAAAAACTAAAATGCTCAAGCAGATTTCAGGTTATTTTCGATTTCCCCCTTCGATTCCAATCAGGAATGGACGCATTTTATAGACGTTTTTGCCCCAAGTGTTTTAAGATATAAGTCTTTTTACTTTTCTCCCACACCACTACTCCAAGCGTGGGGCACTCTACTGGCGTTACCACCCACATGGGCCCAATTTCACCTGATCCCATAGTGAATTGGTTTTGCATTTCTTGTTCAGCCTACACGTTCTCGAAAAAAAAAAAAAAAGACTTACATTGATTTCAACTTGTCTATTTTTATCATCAGGCGGGCGACCCACTCAATGTCATTTCGTTTTTAACCTGGGGGCCATCACATTATTCCACGAGCGAGGTGACTTGTATAATAGATTATTCTTTTGAGTATTATTTACTCCATAGTTCCTTATGGTTATAGGGATGGATAAATCCCGTTGTTAGCTAGCAGCACCTCGAGTAATTATTGTACTAATCAAGTGTTGATGTGATCTGCGGACAAGGGAGTTCAAATTTCAGAAAATGTCGATGCCTTCAAGGAATGGTACATTGATTGGTTTTATGGTGGAGAAGTCAACAAGTCTTTCCTGTTCTTTTATAGTTGTGAAGGAAAATACGATAAAATAATGGCGAAAAAAATAATAATACTATAGAAACTTGACACGATTGGTAATTGTCAAAGACCAGTCTTCTCACTTTGTGTAGCTCACCATATGCAAAAAATGACAAACCTGTGGAAATTTGAGCTCAACTGTTCGTCGCAGTTGCGAGATAATAATGAAAGAAAGAAAAAAACACCCTTGTCACACGAAGTTGTGTGCTTTTAGATGGTTGATTTCGAGACCTCAAATTCTAAATCTGAGGTCTCGAAATCAAATTCGTGGAAAATTACTTCTTTCTCGAAAACTATGTCATTTCAGGGGGAGCCGTTTCTGACAATATTTTATACCACCAACCTTCCCCCATTAATTGTCACCAAGTAAGGTTTTATGCTAATAATTATTTTGAGTAATTACCAATAGTGTCCACTGCCTTTAACATGAATAAGGGAGCTTGATCCATTGTTTGTTCAGTTTCCGAAACTGTGTCTTTATAACACGGCCACGACCCTGCCGGTTTTTAACGGTAACGCATGCAATTATGTCCTCTATGCACTACTAGCCGGAGGACATTATTGCATATGCAATAATGTCCGCCGGACGGTTTTGCATATGCAATCGTGTCCGCCCGGACGCTGCTGCATAATGCAATTGTGTCCACCCGGACACATTTGCATATGCAGTTGTGTCCGCCCCCGTGCAAAACCTTCCTTGTAGTAAATTAAACGCCCTTGGTCGACGGAACACGTTCGTCACTTTTTTTACAAGCTAAGTGCATGTTATGAATGACATGGGAAATGTTCGGTCGTCGGGTATTCGCTGCAATCATAAAACACGTGAATATTCATGCTGCATTTTCAGTGCATGCACGCTCGCTTACGCGCGCAAATGTCCGCCGGACGGTTTTTGCATAGCCCCGGACACAATTGCACATGCAAAAGTGTCCGGAGCGGACAGTATTCCATGGCGGACACAATTGCATCTGACAACGGCCGTTTCAACTTCTTTCAATGAACGGCGTCCCGTAACATCACACTATTTACTTTGTCTTATGGTAATTCATCACTCACTCATATTCTGATTATGAATTAATGATAGTCAATAAGAATTGAACTTTATTATGCTGTAACCTGGCTGCAACGGCAATCAATTCAATTCAATATTTCGGTCATGCCTTCACAATATATCCGTCAAAAGTGTGTCAGGTGCAAAGCAAGTGCCGATTTGCATTATGCTAGAAAGAACCAGGTTCTGCTTGTCCTCACCCTCGATGTGATAATGTGAATGGCAATCAGGGAAATATGGTTTCATATTCTTGGCTGCTATAATAAGTGGACTATCTCTGCCGTGTCCCCTGACATTGTGTCCAATTGCAATATCTACTGCCGTCAATTTCACAAAACTCTTCCTAACTTAAGACTAATCTTAGGACTTTAGGACGAGTCCCAACCCTGCACTGTAGCATGCAGACCTTAAAGGAACACGTTGCCTTGGATCGGTCGAGTTGGTCTTTGAAAAGCGTTTGTAACCGTTTTTTATAAAATGCATATGGTTAGAAAGATGTTGTAAAAGTAGAATACAATGATCCACACAAACATGCCTCGAAATTGCGTGGTTTTCCTTTTACCTCGTCGACTAACACGTCGGCCATTTATGGGGGTCAAAATTTTGACTCCCATAAATGGCCGACCATGTTAGTTCGCACAGTAGAAGGAAAACCACGCAATTTCGAGGCAAACTTGTGTGGATCATTGTATTCTGCTTTTAAAACATCTTTCCAACCATATGCATTTTATAAAAAACGGTTGCAAACGCTTTTGTTTTGACCAACTCGTCCGATCCAAGGCAACGTGTTCCTTTAAGATTAATACTAAGTTAGGACGAGTTACTCGTCCTAACTCGAGATAAGACGAGTTCTAACTCAACAACAACAGGAACCAACAGCAACAACAAAAACAAGAAAGAAACAAAACAGCAAAGTCACCATCAGAATGAGCATGTTGAACCAATCTTTGATAAGCAGCAAAAACGTGTGCCGTGGAAATTGTTAGTCCTAGGCAGTGGACACTATTGGTAATTACTCAAAATAATAATTAGCATAAAACCTTATACTTGGTAACGAGTAATAAGAGGTTGATAGTATAACACGTTGTGAGAAACGGCATCCCTCTGAAGTGACGTAGTTTTCAAGAAAGAAGTAATTTGCCGCGAATTTGATTTCGAGACCTCAGATTCAGAATTTGAGGTCTCGAAATCAAGCATCTGAAAGCACTCAACTTCGTGTGACAATGTGCGACAAGGATGCTTTTTTCTTTCATTAGTATCTCGCAACTTCGAAGACCGATTGAGCTCAAATTTTCACAGGTTTATTATTTTATGCATATGTTGAGATACACCAAGTGGGAAGACTAGTCTTTGACAATTACCAATAGGGTCCACTGTCTTTAAAGTACAACAACAAAAGACACAAGTACCCAAACTCAGATCTCCAATTGCAAATACTTCTATAAAGACAATGCAAACTATAAAACCGAAACAACCTTTGCTTTATTTGACATTTTAGAAGAGTTTCAGGAAAAGAAGTGGGGGTGGAGGAAAAGAAAACATACACCCACAGGAAAACCTTAACTGATTGAAGTTTACACTCAACATACAATTATTTACTTTCGAGCTGGGACTATTAAAAATAGACGGATGAAAGGGTCGTCTTATTGAAGTAAATACTTTTAGAAGTCAATGTTAGAATAATAATTGCGTTTTGCAGGCTGGAACGCATTTCGTAACAAAACAAGGTATATAAACATTGTGTGACCATTAAAGGGAAGGTACGTGTTTGGTAATTACTCATAACAAATATTAACTCAAAAACTTACTTGGTAACGAGCATTGGAGAGCTGTTGATGGTATAAAACATTGTGGAAAACGACTCCCTCTGAAGTAAAGTATTTTTTTTAGAAAGGGGTAAATTCTCACTAAAATAATAAAAGACTTCTAGCTAGAAGTCTTTTATTCCTATCTGAATGCACACAAATTCGTCCAACAAGGGTGTTTTTTCTTTCATCATTTTCTCGCAACTTCGATGATCGATTGACCCCAAATCTTCACAGGTTTGTTATTTCATGCATATGTTCAGATGCACGAACTGTGAAGACTAGTATTTGACAATTACCAGTATTGTCTAGTGTCTATAAAATAAGCAAGTACAAAATGTCTTCAACGGTGCAAACACTTTCAATTTTTGTTTCTTGTTCCCGTAAGTTCATTTCTTACGGATTTGATGATTTAGTTGGTAATAAAATGTGTGAATTCACCCAGACTTAAGAGAGGGGGTTATGGTATTGCCACAAGCCTGTTAACTTTCTAGGTTTGTTTCATGCAAAGTTTCAAATGTCACTGATCATGCGCACTATCCATATTTTGAACAAAGGTGCATGAACCAATACAGTTTCCGTTCATTCACAAGTTAAAATAACATTTCCGTTGAAAACATTCCGCTCATGTAGCTGTTTAATAGAACGAAACTAAATAGTGTATTCTGGATGCTACAAAGCAGTCTCCCGGGATCGGGTTGATGTGGTTTTAAAACCTAAAAAACCTTTTAGTAGTAATTATTTGTCAATCTTATATATATATATATATTTATATGTCAATATGAAATCAATTGAAAGGTCCATTAATCTAATATGCAACACTTCGTAACGGTCGTACGTCGCGATGTAGAATGCAATGGGTTTTGTAAATCTACACAAGTGTACATTTATTTTTGTCCATGAAATTGAAATACAATTTAATCCCGTCATGAGAGGTACTCTAACCTTCAGAATCAAGTGTTTCGCACGCATCATTTGGCAAACACGTCATGGTTTGCTTCGCCTGAAACCCTACAAGCTCTCACGACGGTTTTAGGCCAAATTGAAGCGTTATAATAAAACTCGGCCCACTACAAAAACAGATACTTAGAGAGAAATAAAGAGAGAAAGAAAGCGGAAAATATCCGCCCTCAGCACTCGATGACAAAATAATAACAGCGATATTTGGTTGATTTGTCTGAGTGGCAGCAATCTGCCATGATATTTTTCGCTCCGCATGATAATCGATTTATTAATGGTGATCGGGGCCCAATTCCATAGCGCTGCTTAACAGTGAGCACATTATTTTTGAGTGCTTACTGTAGCAGAACAAAATTGCTAAAGCATTAGCGTATTTCACAGGTTAGCAGAACAATTGGGCGGCCATATTGCGTGTTTACCGTGGATTTGCATTGTGACGTCATTTAATTTCGTGCGGTAAGCAATGGAAGGTTAGCATGCCTTTTCGTGTGCTTACGGTTAGCAGCGTTATGAAATAGAAATCGCACAGTAAGCGAAAAATTGGCAGCGCTATGAAATTGGGCCCGGGTCTTTGATCACCGCATCGTCATGTGATGCTAAGGACTCCGTTCAAAGTGTCGTGTATCATGTTGTGTTTCATCCTGCATCAGCCCTATGTATCCAAACCGAGGTCGGAAGGAATAATTAGTCTGGCCTCCATCGAGAGATAGCTGTTCGGCGCTTGACAAAGCGTTCAAGATGGCGAAAGATTCAAACCGGTTGTTTGTCTGTATAATACGATAATGCGTAACCCGACATTTCATTTCAGACCCTTTTGCACATGACGTCATTAATTTTTTTTTTTTATTCATGCAAAATGAACCTGGCAGTAACCACGTCAACTGTTAGAGTTTCAATGTTCATAACTACGTCGAATTCCCTCATCTCTGTTTTTTCTCCTCCCAGACCGGATTATTTCTTGACGGATTATTTCTCGATCGTATTTCATTCGGATTATCGTGAATTTAGCGCCAATGGCACTTTTGACGATCCCTTGGTGTCAAATTAATTATCCACATAATTTTTATTTTTCAACTTTACAGAAAGTGAAGACTATTCCTGAAAGATTCTTGTTTTGATATAATAATTGTAAGCAGTAACGTATCATTTTCATGTTGTTATTGAATTGTTGACTTCAAACTTACTTTTTGCGGAAAAAAAAATGAACTGCCGATCAACAACGTAAAGAGAGGGTGATCTGCGGGAGGGGGGGTTAAAGCCATTGGAAACTTTCGGTATAAACAGTATTGTCCTAAGGCCCACACTTCGTGTATTACAACTTATATATAAAATAACAAACCTGTGAAAACTTGGGCTCAATCGGTCATCGGAGTCGGGAGAAAATCACGGGAAAACCCACCCTACTGTTTCCGCACGTTTCGCCGTGTCATGACTTGTGTTAAAAATGAATCCGTAATTCTCGCTATCGAGAATTTATAACTATTTTAATGTTTTCTCCAAAAGTAAAGCCTTTCATGGAATAATATTTCAAGAGAAGTTTTTCACCATTCCCTTCTGTAAACCCTGTAAGTTATTTGTAAATCTGTGAACTTTTATTTTTTGTTCTGTTCCGAAAGTGTATAATGGCTTTAAGTGGACAAGAAACCTATTACTGGAGGATTAACGGCCGATCCAATTGGACGAAGATCAAACAGGGCAGATATATTTGTCTCCGTTTTGGAGACGAAAAAAAGTGGAAGAACTCATCTGTTTTCAGAAGGCATCAATCACTAATTAAATTACAATGTTGATGTAAGTTGCTTTCACGAGCAAACAAAATCGCATCTGGGAAAAGGTCAGACGTGATTCTCACGAGTCAACACAATTATTAATATTGCGATGGCGTGATGATCTCTGCTCGAGTTCAGACATTGATGCGACAAACTCGTAATGTGATTTACTTGTACTATAAAGGGGCGCTGTAAACCCAACTTGTTTTCAAGCATGTGTGTTCTCCCTTAAAGACAGTGGACACTATTGGTTATTGTCAAAGAATAGCCTTCTCAAATAGTGTATCTCAACATATGCTTAAAATAACAAACCTGTGAAAATTTGAGCTCAATTGGTCGTCGAAGATATTAATGAACGAAAAAACACCCTTGTCACACCCGAAGTTTTGTGCTTTCAGATGTTTTATTTCGTGACCTCAAAATCCAATTCTGAGGTCTCGAAATCAAATTCGTTGAGAATTACTTCTTTCACGAAAACTACGTTACATCAGAGGGAGCCGTTTCTCACAATGTTTTTTACTACCAACCTCTCCCCTTACTCGTTACCAAGTAAGGTTTCATGCTAATAATTATTTTGAGTAGCTACCAATAGCATGTCCACTGCCTTAATGAGGCGAATTACATTACCAAGTACAACTTTATTGAAACGATATTGAAATTTCCTTGCTGCTAAATGCGGCGCAGCACCTTTTTTTGTAAACCCTTAGAGGCAGTGGACACAATTGGTAATTACTCAAAAATAATTATTATCATAAAACCTTTCTTGATTAAGAGTAATGGGGAGAGGTTGATAGTATAAAACATTGCGAGAAACAGCTCCCTCTAAAGTGACATAGGTTTCGAGAAAGAAGTAATTTTCCACGAAATTGATTTCGAGACCTCAAGTTTAGAATTTGAGGTCTCGAAATCAAGCATCAGAAAGCACACAACTTCGTGTGACAATGTTTTTTTTTCTTCTTCATTATTATCTCGTAACTTCGACGACCGATTGAGCTCAAATTTTCACAGGTTTGTTATTTTATGCTTATGTTGAGATACACCAACTGTGAAGACAAGTCTTTGACAATATTACTAATAGTGTCCACTGTCTTTAAGGTCCTCCTTTGGTTCACATGATTCAACAACTTATAAACCTGTCTTAGCAAAAAAGTCTTTGAGACGCACTATAAGATAACAAGCTACGCAGGAACTACACTTCTTGACTGTGTCAACTTTAGGCTATCACCGTGAACTCTTACAATATCTGCTAACCAGCAATACACTTCGAAGCTATACATTTAAAATCAACGCGAGTTTTAGGCGAGTTTCTAAACATTCAATAACAATTGCCTTTAAAAATGTCTGCATATTCCTCAGAGATTATGATGCGACTATTTTGTTTTATGCGGCTCAATTACAATTGCAGCGGGCAATGACGTGAGCGAGCTTTTAAATGGATTTCTCCCCAGGCCGCTTGTCTTTTTGTTAATCAATTTCACCGAGAAAAAAACACACACAAGTCTTTTTTTGTATTTTATAAATCCATTAAAATAATGTTTCTACACTGGCTCGTAAAACGTTGCTGTCAACAACATTAATTCAACTATGGCGAGAGAACAAGCTGTCTGTATGGAAGGAAGAGAGAAACAACAATCTGTGCAAAAGCCTAGTTTTAAAAAACATCAAAAAGTGTTTAAATACCCTACAGCTGTCGATTTCACAAAGAGTTAGGAATCGTTTTATCTCGAGTTAGGACGAGTGACTCGTCCTAAGGATAAATCTTAAGGTCGTCATGCTGAAGTGCAGGGTTAGGAATCGTCCTAAGTCATAAGATTAGTCCTAAGTTAGGAAGAGTTTTGTGAAATCAACGGCTGGACACTTTTAGTAATTGTCAAAGACCAGTCTTCTCACTTGGTGTATCTCAACATATGCATAAAATAACAAACCTGTAAACATTTCAACTCAATCGGTCATCGAAGTTGCGAAAAAAAAAACCAAAAATATCTCTGTCACACGAAGCTTTCAGATGCTTGATTTCGAGACCTCAAATTCCAAATCTGAGGTCTCGAAATCAAATTCGTGGAAACAATACTACGTTACGCCAGAGGGAGCCGTTTCTCACAATGTTTTATACTATCAACAGCTCCCCATTACTCATTACCAGGTATGGTTTTATGCTAATAGTTATTTTAAGTAATTACCAACAGTGTCCACTTCCTTTAAAAAAAAAGTTTGGTTATTCCGTTTTTGAAAACGCAGTTGCAAAATGTTTCTGGCACATTGTAATATTTCATTCATTTCTTAAATTGTGTTTTTTCGTGTTTTCTTTTTAAATGCTAGAATGTACATTTGATTACAACAAAGACTATCAATTTTCTCTCCAAAAGTGCAAGTTAAGTTAATCAAAATTACTGTCGATCCGCCCAAGGGGCATAAAAATCGCCGAGTTAAAAAGGAAATCCATAAACAACGACAACCAACTACAACTATCATACTAGAACACGCTTGCGTTTAAGTTGTTTTGGCGCGAAAGAAGTAGCCAATTCAAACGTGGCCTTTTGGAACGTGGTGAACCGTGCAATACGATGTTTATTCCGTTTCTGCTCTCTCAACCGAGGCTGATCCATTGCTAAAAGTAACACCAGCCATAAAAACAACCCACTCCTGACAAAAATCCGTTCACTGGATGGAGCAGGTGTCTGTATCCAGTCCGTCTTGGGCAGCCAAACCCCCCCTCCTGGCCCTCCCCCCGGAGGAAAGATTACAACCCGGTTTGCGTAATCTCGCGGTGTTTGTGGTAGGAATCATAACATAGTACACGTCGAGACCAGAGGCTTTCAGCTGTTGATGAACGCCTCACATTAAGAAACAACCTCCTCCCGAAATTGAGAGCCCAACCTGTGTTGTAATGTTACACTGTGTAGAAATACGATGTGAGATCAGACTTGACACGGGTCGTAATTAGTTTTACCGAGGTGTGACTAATCAAGCCCTTAACACCCACTACATGGGTCAATGTTATATTTTTCTTACGGAAATGACGTGCGCGCGTACATAAGTACATCAATCATGATACTTGGATAGTTATTAAAAATTATAGTTTCTTGATATCCTGTATATTAGATTAAGATTTATGATGCTCAAGGCCGAAGGCAACTTTGTTTGTATTGATTGTCATTATCATGGAACCGTCAAGCAACGCACGGCCGTTTTTGAAAATCAATCCCATGATGATGTGATCATTATTGTTTTCCCTCCATCAGCGGGGGAGTGTACTTCTGGGTGTTTTTGTTGTTTCTGTTGTTGTTGTAGCTGTTGTTGATGTTGTTATTGTCGTTGTTGTTGTTGTTGTTGTTGTTGTTGTTGTTGTTGTTGTTGTTGTTGTAGCTGTTGCTGTTGTTGTTGTTGTTGTTGTTGTTGTTGTTGTTGTTGTTGTTGTTGTTGTTGTTGTTGTTGTTGTTGTTGTTGTTGTTGCTGCTGTCATGCTGCTGTCATGCTGCTGGTGCTGTGTTGCTGTTGTTGTTGTTGCTGTTGTTGTGTTGTTGGTGTTGTTGGTGTTGTTGTCGTTGTCGTTATAATCGTCACCGTCGTCATTGTTGTTGTTATTGTTGTTGTTGTCACCGTCGTCGTCGTCGTTGTTGTTGTTATTGTTGTTGTTAATTTTGTTGTTGTTATTGTTGTTGATGTCTTCGTCGTCGTCGTCGTCGTCGTCGTCATCGTCGATTTTGTCATTGTCGTTGTGCAGCAAGAAAAAACAAGAATGATACCACAAGAACAACTGCAGCAGCAACATAAACAAAGCAGCACAAATGAAAACATCAACAGCAGCTGGAACATCAACAAGTTTATGCAAATATGTAGTCAACAGCAAGAACGTTATCCCTAGCATTGTACATCAGCATCACCTCCGTTAAGAACAATACGACCACTGGAGTACACACAACAAGACTCGTAGCTACACCAACAACTCAATGAAGACAAGAGGACAATAAACCGAAACGTCGAGTTGTTTGCACAAAAATCTCTCGTTTGAGCTGTTAGACAACCTTCCCTTCGATGATACAATTTTTTGTTTGTATACGTTTAATCATCATGTTTTAAATCCATAACTTAGTAAAAAATACAAGCGAAATCCTACATCAGTGTTGTAAAGGTTGTTTTAGCGCAAACGAAATGTTGGTCCTCACTAACCTGAAAAACCTGTCGTCCACGAACAAACAGAAAACTATTTTTGGTTGTGAGCAGCTACAGTGACGAATGACGTGAAGTGAGTCGACCAACGCAAAGATCGCTATTCAATAATGACCAAAATAAGTCAAGATTGATAAATGACTTATGTATACATCATACACAATAATACCGAAGAATACCAACGAATCCAGACAGTTTTCTTGGTGTTGAAAAACGAGTAAAATTTCACCAATCCGTTGGTATAAATAACACACCACAAACCATACCCGGGGGAAAAAAAAGTGTTCAAAAAACAACAACTTGTTGATTTATAAGATACTTATTACACAAACAGAAATGAAGACACTTCTAACGCAGATGCCATAAACCCAAGTGTCTTCCTGTAAACTTTCCATCATAACGAACTTGTTTCTCTTTTTACGGGCAAATGTATGGTAATTCCTTCTGCGAAAATAACTAGCGCAAAGATCATTTTAAACCTCCCGTCAACTGTTGTTTACAAACACCCATACCAAGGCCTCTACCTCCCCGAAGCAAGTTTTTTTTTTAAAGGAATCCGCTCTCCTGTGGATTAAGGGGTTACATTCAGAAGGAAATAGATACAGTTATTTTGGGGTACCGTTCCTAACAGCCCTGTTCCGAGTACAACAACCGAAAGGTCAGTTTATGCTAGCCCTGTATAGGACTCTTTCTCTGTACACAAAACGAAAGTGTAAGGCCGCCAGGGCTAAGTTTATGCCGATATGAGATCGCCTTGGTAACCGAGGTTTCAAGTTAAACAATTAGTAGAGAGTAACTATACACAAAATATCCTTGCGGTCTTTCCTATAAAAACCCCCCAACATTTTTGCACATTTCGTCGACTCTTTAGTTTTTTCCCAACTCCATCCGTCAATCTAAAAAATAATAATAATAATAATAACGATCATAAAAAAACTATGCCTATCCATGAAAAAAAATGCAAAACACATTTAATTGATAGTTTTATGTAAATCTCAAGTCAACAGTGTTGGAGCGTTAATGAATGTGAAAGTGTCCTCATTATTTCATCCACCATTTTTCGATACAAAGATCATAATTTTTGAATGAGTTAAAGGCAGTGCACACTATTGGTAATTACTCAAAATAATTGTTAGCATAAAACCTTACTTGGTAACGAGTAATGGGTCGAGGTGGGTGGTATAACACATTGTGAGAAACGGCTCCCTCTGAAGTAACATAGTTTTGGAGAAAGAAGTACTTTTCCACGAATTTGATTTCGAGACCTCACGTTCTAAACTTGAGGTCACGAAATCAAATTCGTGGAAAATTACTTCTTTCTCCAAAAATATGTCACTTCAGAGGGAGCTGTTTCTCACAATGTTTTATACCACCAACCTCTCCCCATTACTTGTCACCAAGAAAGGGTTTATGCTAATAATTGTTTTGAGTAATTACCAATAGTAATTAATTTTTAAGTTATCCTTTATTCTTTTTGCCGATGACACCAATGTTTTCTTTAGTCATAGTAACTTAAAGGAGGCAGTTTCAGTAATGAACTCAGAACTGCATAAGGTTTCATTGTGGTTTAAATGTAACAAACTATCAATTAATGAAAAGAAAACTTGCTTTATGTTATTTTCAAATATATGTAAAGATGACAACACCAATATTTATATAAACAACTCTAAAATAAGCCAAGTTAATTCTTTTAGATTTCTAGGTGTTATAATTGACAGCAACCTTACATGGAAGTCTCACTGCCAAAAGATTCACACATCAGTTTCCCAAATATTGGGTGTTCTACGTAAACTTAAACATATTCTGCCTAGAAATGTGCTTTTCTCTATTTATACGCTGGCATTGCCCCACTTTCAATACGGAATTCTAGCCTGGGGAAATACTCATGCTTCTTACCTGAACAAGCTATTAATCGTACAGAAGAAATCCTTGAGAGTTATAGCCAATTCTAGCTTTAGAGAGCACACTGCACCCCTTTTCAAGCAATTTAAAACACTCGATATTTTTAAACTGTATAAATATCATCTTGGGGTCCTTATGTTTAAGTTTGAATCTAACTTGTTACCAGGTAACGTAAGACTCCTCTTTACGAGAAATATTGACATCCATTCACATAACACTAGATCAGCTACTAAAATTCATATTGGAAAGGCTCGGACCACTTTATTTATGAAAACAGTCAGACATCAAGGCCCCCTACTCTGGAATCAGCTCACCCCAATACCTTCATTTAGAACTGTGCACAGCTTCAAAAAATACATGAAAAACCTACTTATAACCAGTATCGTCTAAAATGACACCACCTGTAACTACACGCGTACCATGATTATCCATTCCAAATTATCAAGTTTTGTAATTTCCTAAATAATGTTCTGTTAATTTTCCTTTTTGTTATCAACTCTCAATATGTATTTATGGCTGCATAGCAAACAATTTTTTTCAAAACAGTTTAATTACAAACAATCATTGTTTTGTGTTATTTTTGCTGTTTGCACTATACCTTTCACCGTACCTTAATTTCAATAATCAATATTGTTATTGTTATAAACTAAAACCTATTAATTTACATTATAAAGGGTCCAGGCTCTGTACAAGCCTAGGCTTTTTCCTGGTGCCCTCCTCTTATCACTCGTTGTTCTTATTTCTTGTATGTTTCATGATTATTTATTGTGATATTTGGAAATAAAAACAAACAAACAAACAAACAAACAAACAAACAATAGTGTCCAATAAAATTACCAATAAAATTTTACTCTTTCGTCTTCCATCATCGCGTGCATTTGTCAGATCACAAAAAACCTCGTTGCGCCCATTCGAAGTAACTTACAGATTACCACAACCGGAGGACCTTCAATCCACAAATATTTTCCTAGCCTTGCTCAAGGCAGTCGAATTATTCACTCCGAAAAAAGACCGCCGCTGTATAAAAACCCAGCCGTATCCACTGTGCGTAAAACCCAGCCGTATTCACTGTGCGTAACATCGCACGACACGATGCCCCCGTACACTATCCGCATGCGGAGGCCGTCAGGCCGACAGCCTTGTAGGATCTGTGTTGAAGCCACTGACATCATTACTATAATAAGCGAAGAGTTCCCACGGTCAGCTCATTACCATAATGCCCGCGAAAGACGAGACATGTTTACCTCACACACCACCACCACGGACGCATGATAGGGTCCAAAGGTCGTGGTAAGGGAAGTGCGTGATTGGACGTCAAAATGAATAATTCATTTGCCTCACATCCTGTGTTGTCTGATAGGTCTGACGAACGATATACATATTCATGAGCTGCATACTAGCCTATCCTCGAGCCCCCCCAATTTCGTCCACTATTGGAATTTTTTCAATACAACACATTAAAACGGGAAGATACAGATCCGACAAGGCTGTCGGTCTGACGGCCTCCGCATGCGGTTAGTGGTGTACGAGTGCGATGACTTGTGTGAACAGTATTCGTGCGATGTGACAGTGTGTATACGGGTGGGTCATTCGGTGTGATCGCACACACCATGCACAGAGTATACGGCGGGTGGGTTTACAGCTGCGTCTTTTCGGAGCGAATAATGCGACTGCCTTGAGCAAGGCTAATATTTTTCCATAAAATCAGTGCTGAGTTAATTCAATGCACTTAGTTTATACCATTTACAGCATTGTGTGATAGTTTGCCTCTAAACAAATTATTTTTATTTAAAACCGGTCGTCGTGTCCAAATTGTTTGCTGCTCGGCAGGCAGGCGAATTCTGACTGCAACGATGTAGCATCAGATATTTCTGACGCATCATTTGCACTGATTGGTATAAACGTACACATCATTGGCACTGATACACACACATGCGAGATCGGTTGTTAAAGGCAGTAGACACTATTGGTAATTGTCAAAGACTAATCTTCACAGTTGGTGTATCTCAACATATGCATAAAATAACAAACCTGTGAAAATTTGAGCTCAATCGGTCATCGAACTTGCGAGATAATAATGAAAGAAAAAACACCCTTGTCATACGAAGTTGTGTGCTTTCAGATGCTTGATTTCGAGACTTGAGGTCTCGAAATCAAGTTTGTGGAAAATTACTTCTTTCTCGAAAACTACGTCACTTCACAGGGAGCTGTTTCTCACAATGTTTTATACCATCAACCTCTCCCCATTACTGGTAATCAAGAAAGGTTTTATTCTAATAATTATTTTGAGTAATTACCAATAGTGTCCACTGCCTTTAATAGCGACATACAGAGTTCTTTTTACTTACCATAGAACAAACAGATGAGGAACGTCAGATGTCTTGTCATAATGCTTGCAATCAGCCACAAAATATTTCTGAAGTCTCCACGTCTTATTTGGCCCCCACTCGCTCGGTGTCAAACTATACTGGTCAGTCTTCAACAACAAAACACCCTGGCCACGGCGGGTTGTTTAATTTGTTGTTTGTACTAAATTAAAGTGATTTTGATATCTACTACACACACGGCACGACACACAATACAATTATAATTGTACAAAACCCTCGTACGCTGGCAGACGATACTCACGAGCAAAAGTCATCCACGCGCCTTTTTATACGAGCACATTGACAGTGATATGCAACGCGAGCCCCGATTGGCCAAAAGAAACAATCGGTCCCGCCCCTTTTTGAGCAAATACCATACACGGAGAGTTTTCCCTGCGCAAAACGCCAATTGCAAGGGAGAGCCTGGGGCTGGCCGTGACTTTTCACGCATTGATTTTCTCCTTGGAGGCAAATATGTTGTTCTGATTTCACATCTTGAGGTCACCATTTTCTGAAAACTTGATAAAATATGTTACAGATGCTGAACAACTCTTTTAAAACTCGATACGCACAACAATTGCGCTTCATTTGTACACTCTAAATATAAAAAAAAATTCACGTGCTGTTTGCGAAGGCCTACTGTAGGAAATAGTTTAAATTAAAGATTTGTCATACATTATCGTCATTGTATCTGGAATATCTTTTGCAAATTTTGTTTCTGAATTCATTTTGATTCCCCTACCCAAACGTAACATGTATATAGCAGACTTAAATTAGCATAATTAAACGCTGCATTAAACTTCGATGACGTGTTCCAATTATCTTACTTTCTTTGTTTGAAACTATAGGATCGGAACCGAGTATTTTTTCCAAACTATTTCATTTTCCACGTTTTGCAAAATGATATTATTCAATTTCAAAGAACAGCTGTTAAAATGACCGAGGACTGTACAAGAAAAAAATTGGCATGATATTAGTTCCGGAGAGGTTCGTAAGGATCTGCTTCTGGTTTAGTGTATATTCAAATTAATGCTTAGATATGTATAAGTTAATCTTGTGAACATAATGCGAGAGTATCAAACACAAGCGGTTGCTGTATGTGAATAAATATTTACATACATGAATATTTACGATGGGGTATGGGGTTGGACCAGGTGTTAAGATAGGCCAGTGGCATTTACAAGTTTTCACTTCACTGCACGAGTTGCACTCCGGTGAAACAAGTAATTGTCCACTGGGGTAAGAACGCCCTCTGCGACAAACTATCAGTCATTCCAGGGCATTACGTCAGTAATAGACAAAGGCACGTCATGACAGCTGACCTATGTTTGGATATTGCGCTTGAAACTTCTAATTACCGATTACCTTGTGGTGGTGCTTAAAATCAGTATTGACGCAATATAAATGTTGCCAAGTGTTTGTTAGACAAGGCAGACAAACTTAGCCATTTCCAATTGAATAGCCCTCATCTATGTCGCCAAAACTTGCAACAGTTACATACTGACGTTTAAAAATGCACAACCTGGGTTAGCCAAAGAGAGGTCTATATCTATGTAGCGTAAATCCAGGTTGGAAGGTAGTAGGAGGAGGGGGCGATCCATTTCCACAAGTGTGAAAGAACGTATGCAGCTCAATTATTAACGTGAAAGATGGTCTTAACAGCTGATCGCGAACCGTGTACGGGGTTTGGGACTGGGACCCGATGTATTGCCCTAAGCTAGTCTTACAGAAATGACACTGCCCTACTATGCGATCTGAGACTGTCTGTGTTTGAGAAAAACTAGAAATGAAAATTTTGTAACGGTGTCCTTTGTCCCCTTTTCAGGAAAGGAAATAACGTGTTTCAGCGAAAATTATTATGAGGAATGTTCGCGTACAATAGGGCATCGCAAAGTTATGGGCCCCCTCAATGACCCCGAAGAAATGATGCAAATGAAGATGCTGTTTTGTAATTCTGAGTCGTTAGTTCAGAATGGGTGTTTGTTTTTGTTTTTAAAAAGAGGCCCACGAAATGCACACGGACTTGCAATACTTTGTGGACTTACACACGTCCACAGACTTACTCACTCACTCTTAAAGGCTGTGGACACTATTGGAAATTACTCAAAATAATTATCATCATAAAACCTTTTTTGATTACGAGTTATGGGGAGAGGTTGGTAGTATAAAACTTTGTGAGAAACTGCTCCCTCTGAAGTGACCTAGTTTTCGAAAAAGAAGTTATTTTCCACGAATTTTATTTCGAGACCTCAGATTTAGAGTTTGAGGTCTCGAAATCAAGCATCTGAAAGCACACAACTTCGTGTGACAAGGGTATTTTTTCATTCATTATTATCTCGCAACTTAGACGACCGATTGAGCTCAAATTTTCACAGGTTTGTTATTTTATGCATAAATGTTGAGATACACCAAGTGAGAAAACTGGTCTGTGACAATTACCAATAGTGTCCAGTGTCTTTAATGTCATGTCAGACGAGGCAACCAGTTTCAGGCAATCTCCAAGAAGAATACGTTATTTGAGTGTAGATTACTTAAGGAAACAAAAAAGCTGTTATAAATGTACGTCGTACAGCCGAAGTGTTCCTTTTTGCATTTAATGCATATGGTTGCCGTTCAAGTTGCCTGTCAAAATTGCCCGGTGTGTCGTGACATGGTCTTAAAGGCCATGTCACACAGGGTAGCACTGGCGTTACTTCCATTAAAAACGAAGACACGGGTTTATACTTGGAAACCCGGCACTGCACTGTATCCGGCTAGAAGGTACACCAGGCATGAAGTGATGAGTGTGTTTTAACCTTTAAAAAGTAGACATTTTGTTGACACTCAACTGTTGGATTCTACCTCATCAAGCAGTGAATAATTCTTGACGTCTTTATTTTTTCCTTTCGTTTAAAAGGGTGAAAGGATACAGAATTCAAGTACGCATAAAACACAAACATTTCAGTCAACGAATTTAAAAGTTGTATCACTCCAACGCGGAAGTTGGAGTGAACCTTTATCAGATTGGTTGAAAACCCAGAGTTTGTTATTAACTTTCTGTAGAGAGACTGCCCAGTCCAGTATAGGACCAGTTTAGCTTGTCAATTTTCACCAGTTCGTCAGCTTAAATACGATGGACACTATGATTCTTGGATTGATTTCGAGACCTCAAATTCTAAACTTGAGGTCTCGAAATCAAATTTTGTGGAAAATTACTTCTTTCTTGAAAACTACGTCACTTCAGAGGGAGCTGTTTCTCACAATGTTTTATAACATCAACCTTTCCCCATTACTCGTACTCAAGAAATGTTTTATGATAATAATTATTTTGAGTAATTAACAATAGTGTCCACTTCCTTTAAAGGCAGTGGACTCTATTGGTATAGTTAATCAAAATTACTATTCGCATAAAACCTTACTTGGTAACGAGTAATTGGGAGAGGTTGGTAATAATACAATTGTGAGGAACAGCTCCCTCTGAAGTAACTTAGTATTCGAAAAAGAAGTAATTTTCCACGATTTTGATTTCGAGACCTCAGAATAAGATTTTGATGTCTCGAAATCAAGCATGAAAGCACACAACTTTGTGTGACAAGGGTGTTTTTTAAGAAGTAATTTTCCACGATTTTGATTTCGAGACCTCAGAATAAGATTTTGATGTCTCGAAATCAAGCATGAAAGCACACAACTTTGTGTGACAAGGGTGTTTTTTAAGAAGTAATTTTCCACGATTTTGATTTCGAGACCTCAGAATAAGATTTTGATGTCTCGAAATCAAGCATGAAAGCACACAACTTTGTGTGACAAGGGTATATTTTTTGTTGTTAATTATTATCTCGCCACTTCGACGACCATTTTTTCAGGTTTGTTATTTTATGCATTATATAGAGATACAGCAACTGAGAAGACTGGTCTTTGACAATTACCAATAGTGTCCATTGTCGTTAAAGATGGCAAACTGGTTTCTCAAATTTTAAAAGGGGGGGGGGGGGGGGTAATACAACTATCCTTCGCCCGAAGAAAAAAAATAATAATCACCAGATATAATAAGATTGGATTTTTGTTCATGCTGCGCGAATTATTTCACACTCCGCTCCGTCCGGCAGTGAATTCTTAACGGGTGTATGATCACCGTTGTTTACACAAAAAGCGGGAAATAAAATCCTGTCAAGGGATGGTCCAAGTGACTCGAGGAAAGTGATACATCGCCTGACGACCGGCCGTCCCACGACCCGTAAGATTACGAACCGAGTCCGTGCACTTCTGTCAATGAAAAAAATACGGCTTATAATATTGATATAGGGTTTATTATTTTCGTCTCTTTAAACACCGGAAATTCCGTCACTTGTTGTTGGCCGATTTGTAACTTAAAGGAACGCTACAGAATTGGTAAGAAACAAAACCTTGAAGATCACAGATTTACACAGTCTAATGATGATGATAGTTGAAAACATCTCTTAAAATATTTCTGTCTGAAATATCATATTTGATGAGAAATAAATAATCTAACTTCGCGTTTGGAGTTTATCGCTCAGTGAGCGTTTTATTCATTTTCATTTTGGCATGGATGCAATGCAAAATTTGTAATCGGTTTTCATACTATTCTCTCGTGACCCAGATGGCCGATCGATCTCAAACTTCTACAGGTTTGTCAATTTACGTATATATGGTGGATTACACAAAGTGATTACACCGCCAGTGATTTTTTTGTTAGCAAAATCCAATTCTGTAATGTTCCTTTAAAGGTGTGATGCGCTAGCCTCCCTGATTGGAATGAGCGATTTTAAATTGGGAATTCAATGCTTCTTATAAACGAGAACTGTCATTCCAAAAGCTCCTGGGTCAGAATAATTGATCCGGATTACAGGTCCCAGGGGTCCGTGGCCCATTGTGGGTTCAGGTTGACAAGGACATTTTTATTTTATTTTAATGGGAGCTAGGAAGTGCCTAGTCTTGAAGTCAAGACGGTAATTGTTAAGCGCGGTGTGTAGTTGCGCGGTATCGCTACGGGGACGGTACACTCATCCTCGTTCCCAATGTGTATGTGAGTCAGTGAGTTTTAGAGCTGCCACGCGCTACCTACGACCGTTGCATACAATGTATAATCGCACTGTGACTGTTGCATGAACGGCAGACAAATAGACAGCGCCTAACGACTTGTTATCAAGTCCAGGGAAGTGCCCTTTAGTTTGAGAAGATTGCTCTCTTACGAACTGAATAAATTGCGTTCATTCTAAAAACTTCCTGGTCACAATGATCAGATTCCAGTGCCTCAAATTAAGGGGCCTAGCCCATTTTTTTGAAGTCAGATTCAATGTGATTTCTAAAAGGGATTTTGACATAGATTATGCGGCAGTCTGAACCGTTTCTGTGACATTTTTTAAATTTTGATAATTGATTAACGGGTCATACTGACCCAGAAATGGGACCCGGATCCGGGTCAATTCTGACCGGGAAGGAAGTATGATGCGATGAAACCTTCCAGTTAACATTTCAGACTGATAAACTAATTATACTTACAACATTGACCCAAGCACTGTTTCGTGTTTTTTCTAGACTAAAATATTTCTCGACTTTTTGTCACACAAAGCACCATGTCCATAGATTTACGTTAAACTTACACCGTTTGAAAATAATGATAGTAGACATAAAGCGTGTACCTTAAAATATTAGTTGCTGAGGTGCTGTACTTTGAGAAATGAATAAAACAAAGTCATGAACATACGTCTTTACATGTTAAAATAGTTTTCGTCTCACGATCACTGAGACGAAAGTTATTTTCATGACCTTATTTTACCAATTTTCTCAAAAACTACAGCACCTTAGAAAGTAAATTTTCAGTGAAGCTTTCTACCATCATTATTTTAAAACTGGTGAAATCTGTGGACATTGTGTTTTTTTTTTGTCCTTACAAAAAGTACCTAGACCCTATGCAAGTATCATGTCACAATTTAATCAATGTCAAAGTACCAACAAAACCCACATCATACGGTGGATGGTAACCAAGGAACACGACCAAGATGGTTCATAACGCCATCACAAAGGTGGATTTGCGAGGAGAGATCACATTTTGAAATCCCATTGAGATCCTATACGGATCCCCGGAAGTGCCATTGTAAAACTTGTTGAGATCCTGTGATAGCTCACTGCATGATGATGACGTCATGAACGTAAGATGACGACGCCCTGAGATGATTTATATGGCCGGGATGACGACATGATTGAAAGTAAGATGTCGTGTTCCGGATGAACGCATAGTCTCTGGATTACGACATCTCGAAAGTGTGTATTTTGGGTTGGTTCTCGAAAATTTGCAGGATGTTACTATCCTATATTCTACGTTCAGGGTTTCTACATCTTCATTATAACTTTGGATGTCGACATCTTACGTTTATGACGTCATCATCTGTCATCATCTGACAGTAATCTATTATTATCGGGATGTCGAATTGCAGTTCCAGAGCTTTTTGGAAATCTGCCTCGATGGGTTTCGTAAATAAATGCAGAGGCGTCAGACATTAACGTGGCTTGTCTTCCCTTTCTTTCTTGTGTTTAGCTGATGATACATTTGAAGCGAACCGAGGCGGCATACTTGTTTAGCATGAGGATGTGATCAGCTTGAGTATTACCGTAGTCCTTGGGGAAATTTGTTGGCAAAGTCAAAGGTAGTCGGCTTGAAGGGATATTTTTTAACGCACATGGGGATATTTAAAGGTAGGGTCGTAGATTGGAAAAAAAATGTACAAAAAAAGAATGGCCATAAAATGAGAATCACTGCAGCTTGTTGATATTATAAACTATTTCGAGAAAGGATTGGCTTCGAAGTAATACAGTTTTGGATTATCTTTAACCCTCAGAAACATTCGAATCTATGAAATAATGAAAGAAAAACATCCTTGTCCCCCCCCCCCCCCACACGAAGTTGTGTTCTTTCAGATAATTGATTTCGAGAAGAGCCGCCAATTCGGGTAAAGTTGAAGAAGACCAACACTGAAAATAAGAAATAAATAAACATGTAAATCGTTTTGAACTATTCGTACATCGCACGAACCGCTCATGCTTTAGCGGCAATGGAAATTATTGGTAAAATGTCAAAGACTAATAATATTCTGAATTGGTGTATCTCAACATATTATTTATAAAATAACAAACCTGTGAAAATTTAACCTCAATAGTCGTCGAAGTTGCGAGATATGAATGAGATAAAAAAAAATACCTTGTCACAAGGAGTTGTGTGCTTTTAGATGCTTGATTTCGAGACTTTAAAATCTAATTCCGAGGTCTAGAAATCAAATTGATGGAAAATTACTTCTTTCTCGAATTCTACGTTACTTCAGAGGGAGCCGTTTCTCACAGTGTGTTATACTATCAATAGCTCTCCATTACTCGTTACCAAGTAAGTTTTTATGCTAAAAATTATTTTGAGTAATTATAACCAAAAGTGCCCACTGCCTTGAACAGGGGAACACGGCCAGGTTAGGCTCAGGCAAGTACCTGATAGTGATAAGGATGGTAGAAAATCCAAAATAAAAGATGATTATTAGCATTCCGTTTATTTTGCAGATGGAGCGGTAATAATTCAACCAAAAACTCACTATTAGTACTTCTTTGTCCCTTGGGTCCGGTTGATTTGACTAAATTTATTTCCGATCGAGCCAATACTTCATTAACATGCGCGTTGCGTTGTGGCGAAACTATAGACACTATTGTTTCCTTGGAAGTGACCGTTGGGGATAGTCTACATGAATCTAAATGATGCAGACGACTTTAGTTTATTATGGAGAACTTATAACCACACGAGATCTGCGTATACTTAAGTCTGTCAAAACATATTAAACACGTTGTTTGTGGTTTTGCACGTCCCTATTCTGCTTGTTTTGCATAGTGGAAATACGATTTATGGACAGGTTTGCGGTTACACCATGTATTTACTATCTCTATGAGTTGGGGTGGTTGTGAAAACAACCGTTGATCGACGTTTCGATCAGTATGGTCTGATCGCCCAGCCTGGAGAAAGCTAGAAGACGATCAGAGCATCTGATCGAAACGTCGAGTTAAAACCAACGGTTATTTTCAGAACCACCCCAACTCATTAGAGATAGTTATGGTATTACTGCAAACCTTTCCATATCACAAGATCGAATTGATGTATGGTTATAGGCCCCAGACAAACATCCCCACAGTTCATTTTGAAATGTGTCAATATCAACCAATGTCGTCAGCAATTTTCACGAAGGGACGAAAACATGAAACTATCAATAACAAAATCATTTTGACTTTTTGGTTGGTTTAGTTGAACGGTCTAATAATTGTAGACACTTGTCTTAGACTCTCTGTTTTCGTTTGCACATTCATTTAAAAAATGTAATGTCACTGATGGGCCTATGCCTAGATCGGGCTAAAAATAATAAAAGTAGGCATACACCTTTGGTTTTTGGAACCGCTTGATCGTTTAAAGGCGCTGTACACATTTAGTAATAATATTGTCAACAAAATAGGTTTTTTTTCACTTGGTGTATCCCATCATAAGCAAAAAAAAAACAAAAAAAAAAAAACAAGCCTGTGAAAATTTGGGCTCAATTGGTCATCAAAGTTGCGAGGCAATGATGAAAGAAAAACACCCTTGTTGGACAAAATGTGTGTGCTTTCAGATAGGAATAAAATACCTAGCTGGAAGTTTTTAATATTCAGAGGGCGTCCGTCGTTTCGCACAATGTTTTATACTATCGACAGCTCTCCAATGCTCGTTATCAAGCAGTTTTTAAGTTAATTTTGCTTTGAGTAATAATCCGTCGTTTCTTCTAGAGTCGGATTGAATTAATGTTGTTTGAATCCCTCTAAAACCATTATTCCTTTGATAATAACTTCTTATCAAAAGTGTATACATTATCAACAGCTTGAGCCAATTAAGTCGGTTTTTGTTATGGTTACTAATTTGTTGAGTATTTTCCAAAGGTATATGCCTATACCTTTTTTTTTACCCCCCCCGTACCAATGCTGCCACGCCCCAACTAGTTGCAACATTTGTTGGTTAAAACAGCGCCCTCTAATAATGTTTCTTTGTACTTTGTTTTTGTAATAATTGAAGCGGTAGAGGGCGTCATCAAACTGAGTGTGTGTTGAGTTTGTGTTTAGTAATTGTGTTGTGTCCATAAACACAGGCTCTGTTTTTGGTACTTTAATTCCTTTTCATATTTTTTATAAGGGCACAGTTTTTTTGTTGATCAATGTTAGATTGCCTCTATCCCTCCGGTCTTGCTCTATGCTCTCACGAAGTGTTGAATGTTTCCATCGGAGATATTATTTCAAGAACATTTTTAAGGAGTTTATACGACCCCGAACCGTCGACGATAAAATACTAGAACGAAGCTCTCACTGACTGACTGCAGTCACTGCACTGCACTGGCCTTTGCACATGTGGTCGGGTGTCGGGTAAGTTTTTTTGTGTTTTAATTTAATAAAACATCACCAAAAAGCACACACATTGTCTAAACAATGATACTAACTGACAAAAAAGAGAGTAAAGTTGAATTGCTTTAATTAATGTGATTTGTAACTGTGTCCAGCTTAATTTTGTAACTGAATACCATTGATTGACATTGTGATTGATTGATTATGGAAATAATTATTAAAAGTCATGATTGACATTTAATGAATGAGTGTCATAAACTCATTAATATTTTCATTGACATTATGGTCGGTGGCTTGCCGTTTGTTGGCAGTTGATTGTTTTGTTAACATAACTAAATTAAGTCATTTGCCACTGTCTTTGTTGCCAAGTAAGTAATATTGTTTTTAACAAATGTTATTTGTTTCTTTTTTTGCTGACCTGACAGTAAAGGTAGGCTAACTCAATGTCAATATAGGCCCAATTGAATGTCTTTGTTTTGTTTTGTAATTTGTAACTCATTATTGAATGTCATGTAAGCTTGTCGTTGTTTTCTTAATTGTGTTGTTACTTACGCATGATTTAATGTAAATCATTGTGTGTCTTTGTTGTTGTTTGTTACTAAGTCATAATTGAATGTTATTTGTCAGCTTGTCTTTGCTGTCCTAATTGTGCTAATTGTGTTGCTACTAATGCATGATTTAGTGTCATTAATTGTCCGTCCTTGTTCAGTGTTTTTGTTTTTATTAAGTCATGATGATTGAATGTTATGTGTCAATGTCTTTGTGCGTTGTCAGTGGAGTAGTGTCAGTTGTTTGAACAAAATGAACTGTAAAACAGAAACCAGCTAGCAGTACTCTTTTTGTTTTGCCGGGTAAAATTTTTTTTATTTGTATTTAACACAATCACAAGTGTTCTTTAAAGACACTCGGACACCTTTGGTAGTTGTCAAAGACCAGTCTTCTCACTTGGTGTATCTCAACATAAAATGCATAAAATAACAAACCTGTGAAAGTTTGAACTCAATTGGTCGTCAGCGTTGTGAGATAATATGAAGGATAATATCCTTGTTCCACGAAGATGCTTGATTTCGTATATTAGACATGTTAGAGCTAATGCTCAGGATTCCGTTAACCAGAAAGAGACAGAGACACAGTATAGATTTTGTTGTCTTTCATTAGACTATTACTGATGCTCAATATTGTATTTTGTTGTTACCGTCTTTGTTGTCAGCTATTCCAAAGTGACACTGCGTTTTATGAAAAGACAAACACAAAGATCAGGAGTAGGAACAAATTTTCACAGATACTCTGGACAGTTGATCCATTCTGATTGGTCGAGAGGACATCGCAACTCAAATACATGTACTTAGATATTCCAGAAAGTACAGGCAAATGCCATCACCGCAAGGCATCCTACCATGGGCAGTGCGCTGTATCAGTATTTAAAGGCAGTGGACACTATTGGTAATTACTCAAAATAATTATTAGCATAAAACCTTTCTTGGTGACGTGTAATGGGGAGAGGTTGATGGTATAAAACCTTGTGTGAAACAGCTCCCTCTGAAGTGACATAGTTTTCGAGAAGGAAGTAATTTTCCACAAATTTGATTTCGAGACCTCGGATTTAGAACTTGAGGTCTCGAAATCAACCATCTAAACGCACACAAGTTCGTGTGACAAGGGTGTTTTCTTCTTTCATTATTATCTCGCAACTTTGATGACCGATTGAGCTCAAATTTTCACAGGTTAGTTATTTTATGCAAATGTTGAGTACACACCAACTGTGAAGTCTAGTCTTTGACAATTACCAAAACATGAAGTGTCCACTGCCTTTAAACTTTAATACAGTAAAAATTTTAAAGTAAGAATTTATAGGCCTGGTAAAATTTATAGTAAAATTTACATTAAAATTTACTGTAGGCCTATAATTTAATGTGGCCTACAGTAGGCCTATAAAATTATACTTCTTTTGGGGGTTATGAGTTAAAAAGTGTTTGTAAGGTTGTAAGTGGTTTCCTAGATTTCAAGATGAGCTGACTGGTTGATTAATTTTACTATACAAAATGTTCTACCCATACCACTGTTTGTCAGTGCAGACATTCCTGAGTGAAGGTCTACAGAAATGGAAGCGGTCGTCTTTTTAGGGGTGCTGTTATTTGCTCTTTTGATTCAACAATCACAGGCAGGCAAAGAGGGACAGGGTGAGTGGATGACTAGAGTAAATATATTGTCGTCTAGTTTACTGAATCACAATTTCTTGATTTGTGAAACTCATAATCAAAGACGTTAAACCAATGTTTGTATGAGAGAGATTGGCTGTTGCCAGCTTGGTGTTTATATCCCTTTGTGGGAGTTTGCCGAGTTCCCTTAATGGGAAGATCATTCAAACAAAAAACAAAACAAACAAACAAACAAACAAACAAACAAACAAACAAACAAACAAACAAACAAACAAACAAACAAACAAACAAACAAACAAACAAACCATAGCACATCTTTGACGTATAGCAGATTTTTTTATCTGAATATTTACAATTACTTTGAATTGGGCCCGTGGGCCGATTTCACAAAGAGCTAAGATTGATCTTTTAAACTGGAAATCAATCGTAGTTGCTAGTAGCAATTTTCTACGTGAAGTGTGACCTCGCAATGTAAATCACTACGGTGATACTGACAATTAATTTGTCTTACGAATGTACGATGGATTTTTAGTGCTTTGTGAAATTGAGCCCTGGTCTGGAAGCTCGGAAGGTCTCCAATCTCATCAACAACTTTTTATATTATTTGTACCAGATGCCACAATCAGATTGATAGGCGGAGCTACCCGCTGCAGTGGCCAGGTCCAGATCAACATCCAGGACACATGGTTCTCGGTATGCCGCACCAACTGGGACGAGCCGGAGGGGCAGGTCGTATGCCGTCAGCTTGGCTGCGGCTCCCTGGTTTCGCCGTACGCAAACTACAAAGACAAAGCGCCCTCACACCCTGTTTGGAATGACATGGTGTCATGCGTAGGAGACGAGGCGTCGTTGTTGAATTGTAGTCGCCAAGGGAACGGTACACACGACCTTTGTCCTGAAACCTACAGGGCGGCCGTTGCATGTCATCAAGATGGTGGACCTAACCTCCCAGGTAAGTCACGACTGGATTAAAGGCAGTGAACACTGTTGGTATTTGTCAAAGACTAGCCTTCACAATTGGTGTATCTCAACATATGCATAAAATAACAAACCTGTGAAAATTTGAGCTCAATCGGTCATCGAACTTGCGAGATAATAATGAAAGAAAAAAACACCCTTGTCACACGAAGTTGTGTACGTTTAGATGGTTGATTTCGAGACCTCAAGCTCTAAATTCGTGGAAAATTACTTCTTTCTCGGAAACTATAGCACTTCAGAGGGAGCCGTTTCTCACAATGTTTTATACCATCTGTATCTCCACATTACTCGTCACCAAGAAAGGTTTTATGCTAATAGTTATTTTGAGTAATTACCAATAGTGTCCACTGCCTTTAAAGAGTGATTCCACGGTTACCCACGCTACGTTTTCAGGGAACAACTTCGTCCAGCAATTTCTTATAGCAAGAAATTTAGACTGAACCTAGTATTGTGCACACTGAATGCTAATAAAACTGAGTAGCAAATCCTGATTTTTGAGCTTTTTGCTCTGCTGTACAATGGAAATCGTTCATTACGCTTTTGATGACTTTTGAGATTCCTTGGGATTTCATTACCTTACTCAAAAGATTTAATATATTACCCCCATTAGTAGATAGAGTAGGCCTCGACCTTGATTGTAACTGATTGTGCAGTCCCCATGTGGTGGACTCGGATATCTGGGGTGCTCAAAGATCCGGATTACCAAATAGTAGTATTACGTCATGCTATGTCATGCCACATGTATGCCTACGCACAGCAAGCGAAAGTAGTCGATTTTAGTGCCGTGCTGAGTCGACCGACTGTTTTGCTCTAGCTCGTACCATAGCTGTCATGGCAGTGTCAACAAGTAAATCGTGTGGTGAACGAGTGGAGTGTCTACGACAGTATTGCGAGAAAAGTAATCACATAATAAAGTATCTGTGGAGCGGGAATTACAAAGAAGGTTCTTCTGAAAGCCAGAAGGGGGTTTTAGGTTGCATGTTGAAAAAGCACTCTTACGATAACAAAAGAAGTCTCGAAGATTTATTTGGGACGTAAGGGAGGTACATGTAGGCCTATAGCAGAGTACTGGAGATTCTTGCTTGCAACAACAGCATGCTAAGTCATCCAGGAGAGCTTGGCACGCTGGACATCTGAGACCCTGACTACTGCGCTCCGAAATGCCCGGTGACATCACTTGGATCTTTGAGCACGTTCAATGGTTCAATTAATTTAGCCTTATTGTTGCATTAGTTCAAGTTACCGGTAGGCGCATTGAGGAAACTGTGGTTCATAATGCGATTGACGTGTTTTTTATTATTAATTTCATATTCAATTCTACCAGACCCAATGTCTATCCGTCTGGTCAACGGGACAACAGCTTACTCTGGCCGGGTAGAAATCTACTACAATGGTGAGTGGGGAACAGTTTGTGGTCAGAACAGCTGGTCACACACAGATGGTCAAGTCGTCTGTCATCAGCTCGGCTATTCCGATGTTGTTGGGGTTAGGGACCACTATGACCCATTCGGAGTAGGCAACGGAACTATTATGCTGTCGTATGTTGACTGCGATGGCAGTGAGGATTTTCTCGGTAACTGCAGTCACCAAGGCTGGTACAAACACAACTGTGACCATTATTACGATGTCGGCGTCATCTGTAAGATGATGCAGTCAGGTGAGTCTTAAAGGGTTTTGATATCTTTTGTAGATCAGGTTATTGACCATGACATGAATCCATACTCACCATGAATGCAGATGTAGGCATACATGTATGTTATATATTTTACCTGTAGAAGTTTCACCTTCATTAGTTGTCAGTTTTTTGAAAGAAAAAAAAAGGGAAAATCACAGAGCAATGTTTTGAGGAGAGTCAAGTAAATCTGTTGTACATGTACATGCTAAAAAAAGAATTCGTCTCATTGAGAGGAAAATTATTTTTCAAAAAATTGTTTTACTGATTTCTCAAAAAACTATGGCAGGTCAGGAAGTAATATTTTAAGGGAAGCTTTTTTACATGCATGTTTACCATCATTATCCTTAAACTGTGCAAGTTAACCCAAACCTTTTTAGGTGGTGTCACAAAAGGCAATTTCTTGTCCAGACAACTTGGAGGCAACCAACTGTACTAAGTACATGTATGCAAAAGGAACACTTCGACAGCACAACTGACATGATCTCACTGTCCCAGAGACAATTATGTGCAGAGAAAGCTTGAATGTTGTGTTTCTTCTAGGAGATTGTCTTGAAGGGTTTTCTTACTACTTGCCATGTGTGACATGGCCTTTAAAGGAACACGTTGCCTTGGATCGGTCGAGTTGGTCTTTGAAAAACGTTTGTAACTGTTTTTTATAAAATGCATGGGTAGAAAGATGTTGTAAAAGTAGAATACAGTGATCCACACAAACATGCCTCGAAATTGCACGGTTTTCCTTTTACCTCGTCGACTAACACGGTCGGCCATTTATGGGAGGCAAATTTTTGACTCCCATAAATGGCCGACCGTGTTAGTTCGTGCAGTAAAAAGAAAACCACGCAATTTCGAGGCAAACTTATGTGGATCATTGTATTCTACTTTTAAAACATCTTTCCAACCATGCATTTTATAAAAAACGGTTACAAACGCTTTTTATAGACCAACTCGTCCGATCCAAGGCAACGTGTTCCTTTAAATAAAGTCTTATGTGGCTTCAGCCTTCTTGTCATTTAAGACTAATCCGTTATTTATACTCATTAATTCTGGTTGTAAAGCCATTAAAATAGGCAAAGAACCTTTGGTGTTCCTGGTTTAAAGCCATTACACACTTTCGGTAAACAGTATTGTCCAAGTCCCACACTTCGTGTGTCACAAGTTATATATAAAATAACAAACCTGTGAAAAATTAGGCTCAATCGGTCATCGGAGTTGGGAGAAAATAACGGGAAAACCCACCCACTCTTGTTTCCGCACGTTTCGCCGTGTCATGATATGTGTTTAAAATAAATCTGTAATTCTCGCTATCAAGAATTTATATATTTTTTTAATGTTTTCTCAAAAAGTAAAGCATTTCATGGAACAATATTTCAAGAGAAGTCTTTCACCATTACCTTCTGTAAACCCTGTAAATTATTTGTAAATCTGTGAACTTTTTTTTGTTTTTCTGTACCGAAAGTGTATGGCTTTAATTGGATTCATATTACGTCACGGCACCTTGTAAGCCATTGGCGTATGTTAAGGAAAAATGTCCCTTACTTTTAAATGTAGCTCCCCATACCTTGCAGGATTAGTAACCAAATGTTTGAGCGCCATAAGCATCACTTAGTGCAGACTGGAGCAATATAGTAAAAGAAGCCGCTTTCATTATTTACCATAAGTCAAAGCTTTTTATGCCGTACCAGCAGACATGATGTTTGGTTGCTGGACAAAAAGTAGGAACATTGTAATTTTATCGAGTAGAAGGGCTGTACAACATCACCAGGTGTAAGCTCTAATAGACTATTCAGGCCTTATTACTAGCAATATTTCTGAGGGCCAAACAATCTGAAGATTAAGAAGATTATCATAACATTAGCGTAACATCATCCTTGACCATGAAACATTTTTATTTGGCAAAACAGACTTTAAGTGTAAAGCTGCTAACCTTATTTTATTAATTTGCCGTTTTCATATCTACAAAATGAAAATGTCCAAGAACAAACCATCCTTCTTAGTATTCAAAACAGAACTCAAAAATTATTATGCCATGAAAAAATTTATTTCCACCTGTAACAATAAGTTGGCCAGTTTCTATCATAAATGGGATCACAATTCTGTTCTTTTCCAAGATTAATGCTCTAAGGGTTATCTCTCTTTAAATACGCTGTGTCTTGCTTTCACTAAATAGTATACCGTATGTTTGTTTTGACGATTTGATGTACTTTTTGTGAAATGTTGTGAATAAACCATTATCCCCCGGGATATTAAAAAAAAAAGAAAAAAAAGAAAAGAAGAAGATTATCATGCCCCAAGAGTAGCGTGCTGAGGAATATTGGGAAAACTTTCTTCTTTGTTGTCTTTACATGTAGAGGCATCCATGGTTCGATTAATGGATGGCACATCACAGTACAATGGTCGGGTTGAAGTCTACTACAACGGTGAATGGGGAACAGTGTGCGACGACGGGTGGAACCTGAACGACGCCCAGGTTGTCTGTCGCCAGCTCGGTCTCGGCCCGGCTGTCTCCATCGGAGGCCCCTACGGCAGGGGTAAGGGGCCCATTCTGCTGTCTGATGTGGCCTGCGAAGGGACAGAGACGTCGATATCGGATTGTGATCAACCGGGTTGGTACCCACAGACGAGCTGTCATCATAGAGAGGATGCCGGAGTGATATGTGGAGTTCCTGAAGGTGGGTTTTAAATTGCCTCTTCCCTTTGACGTTCCATTTTGTTAACCAATGCGCAAAAATTTTGACAACATGAGGGCGCTCCCATTAGTAGTTTTCTCTTTTCCGGAGGTAAATGCGATTAGTCCTGCACAGTTTTAATAGACGTTCTATTATGTTTGTTGCCCCGTAGTTGCCCTGCTCTAAATGTGGATTAAAACAGCTTCTTTAAAAGTCTTATTGTCCGTGACAGATTAGATGTCTGGGGTTGTAATGTTTTCCAGTGATTAATAACTGTTTTGGGTATGAATGAATATACCCCCGGAAAAGATTGAGAGCCCCCTTGCACGGTAAAAACAAATGGCCCATTAGGCCGATGTCATACAGTATCATACATGTACATGTATCTGTCTTCGTTTAGGTAGCTATTAGCCGATTAAGGACTCACTCCGCTGCAGTGCAGTAGAGTTACCTCGATAAGTGGATTGATTGACTTCTCAATATTAAAGATTTTCGGCCCCAATCATTAACGAAAAAAAGTTTAACTTTTACTTTTAATGGTCAGGAACCATGACAAAAATCTAAAACGTTTCTTTTACAACACATAAGAATTGGTCACGTGATCGATTGAGCGCAAATTTTAACATGATCTTTATTTTATGCATATGTTGAGATACCACAAGTGAGATGACTGGTCTTTGACAATTACCAATAGTGTCCAGTGTCTTTAACACACCAACAACATCATTTGAACCACATGGGATAGGGCCTTTTAAGAATGTTTTCTTCTTTCGTTGGTTATGTATAGATCCTACAGTCACAGTGAGACTTGTGCAGGGTGGGCAGGAATCACTTGGTATGGGTATGGTTGAGGCTTATCACAACGGAGAATGGGGAGCAGTTTGCGGCAAGACCTTTTCCATACTCGAGGCAGATGTGGTTTGTGGCCAGCTGGGATTCAGGAAAGCCCTTGAGGTAGGTCTATGCACGGAGGAAGGAAGAGAAGGAGTTCGAACGACCCGCCAAACCGCAGAGTAACAAAAGAAAACCCTGACAATGCAAGGAACTACATGTAGGCTAGTCGAAAGCACTAGGCCTTTCCTTTTATGAAAAGCATTTGGCTTGTAACTCAGTTCTGCAAAACAAGATTTTTATGGAAACTTAATGTCAAGAAGTTATTTTGTTTCTGTGCAGGTTAAAGAACCGGGTTTCTATGGTGATGGTGATTTTATAATCCTAAGCGGTGTCCAATGCACAGAGGATGTAAAACAGTTGGAGGACTGCCAGCTGACCGAGTGGTACCCGGCACACAGTGTCTGCACATCACATGACACTGCAGGCCTCAGATGCGACGTGGAGTCTAAACCAATAACAGGTGGGGTACGATACAAAACGCTCAATCACTGACAATTTTGAGAAAGGAATACCCAGGGAAATGTTACTCTTTCATAGACATGTACGTATGTTGAATAACAGTGTTGTAGGGCTTTTACCTGGTACTTGTACCTCGTACTGGTACCTGAGTACTTGTTGATTACTACGTAAAGAACTACTTGAGTGTTACTCAAGTTCTATTTGAGTAGTACCTGAGTACTACTTCAGAACTACTTCAGTATTACTCAAGTAAATCAGCAGCCAATTTCACGAAACTTTATGCAACTGCGTAAGTCCACTTGCGCAACGTTTATGGCGCAACTTAGGCCATAAACGTTGCGCAAGTAGACTTACGCAGTTGCGTAAAGTTTTGTGAAATCGGCTGCAGAACTACTTGAGTACTACTTTGAAAGTCAAAACAACAGGGAAACTACGGCTCATACTGCATCTGGTTAATTCTAGTCTCGCTAAATTTGAACTGGTAGATTCAAGTTGTAGCTAAGTTTTGGCAAGCATTTTTGCTGGTGTAAAGCATTTTTGCTGATGTAAAAGGCATTGAGACACTATTGTGAAATGCACTTTATTACTGGTAGTCAGTGAACACCACAACCGTTACAAGAGTTTATAAGGAATTCTGTGAACAATTTCAGTTGTGTCAGTAGACGTCCGACTAACGGGCAGCCCCAGCCACAAAGAGGGCCAGGTGGAGGTGTACCACGACGGACTGTGGGGAACCATCTGCGTGACTGGGTTTGACATGCATGCCGCCAACGTCGTCTGCAAGCAGCTAGGTTTCTACGCCGCTAGGTACATTCCCTCAGATGGACGGTTCAGCGATGGGAGGAAACCGATTCTGTTGGACAAACTCCCGTGTCGCACCGGTACAGAGGAGAGCGTCGCTAACTGTGTCCCTCTGGAGTGGTATCGACATGACTGGCATAACTGTAAACCAGAGGAGACGGCAGCCGTTGTCTGCTATGGGTCAATGATTGATAGTGGTAGGTACAGTTGCAGTTTATGTT
Source organism: Asterias amurensis (assembly GCF_032118995.1). Classification (NCBI taxonomy): domain Eukaryota; kingdom Metazoa; phylum Echinodermata; class Asteroidea; order Forcipulatida; family Asteriidae; genus Asterias; species Asterias amurensis. Next base: position 6,968,715 of record NC_092650.1, on the reverse strand, counting down.
ACATTGACCGAAAGTGTCAGAAAGCATGTTTTTTGTTTAATGGCACTGGACACTATTGGTAATTATTCAAAACAATTGTTAGCAGAAAAACTTAACGAGCAATGGAGAGCTGTTGATAGTAAATATCATTGTGAGATACGGCTCCCTCTGACACTTATGAAGTAACCAAGAAGTTTCTCACTGAAACAAGAAGCATTTAATTATGCTTTAGAAAGCACACATATTTGTTCATCAAGGGTGTTTATTTCTTTCATTATTTTCTTGCAACATCGATGACCAATTAAGCTCAAATTTTCACAGGTTTGCTATTTTATGCATAATTTGAGATACACCAAGTGAGATTACTGGTCTTTGACAATAACCAAAGGTGTCCTAAAATGTTTTTTTTTAAATAACCTTTTATGGTCTGTGTACTTGTAATGATTGTTGCCATGTTCAACCGCAATGATTGAGTTACATAACTGACCTAGATGAATAATCATGCATTGAAGCATGAGGGCAGTATCAGGTGTGGTTTGATCTTAAGAAGTAGACTATCCATGTATGCTACTGCCCACATTAAACAGCCAATAAAGGATGATCTCAAATATATAGATATTACAGTTTTCTAGTAGCTGCACTCCATAGGAAACATTAAAAAAAAATATAACGAGTCTCTTACCTCACGTTAAAACATGGTAAAAATGGTTTTTCTCCAGAACGCCCCAAACAACCCGCACTAAACCCGCACGACAAAGGAATCGTGACGTTAGTGGCGGCTATTTGATGTGGAAAATAGCGCCCTCAGTTTGCCCAAGCTGGAGAACTGTGTTCAAACCCAATTAGGGGAAAATCGTCACTGGCGTCAAGGGGTCATTATAATAGATAAGTCGTTTTTGATTCATACTATGACAAAACTAAATACTTATATGAACAATTAATGTTGATTTCTTTACAGAGCTGGACATAGTCATCCGGCTCAACAATGGCTCCAAGGTTTCCAATGGTAGAGTGGAGGTGTACCACCACAGCATTTGGGGGTCAGTCTGCGGGGCGGGGCTTACCCAAAACGAGGCCCAGGTGGCTTGCCGTCAGCTTGGGTACAAAGAGGGACAAGTCGTCCAAGAGACCGGGTACTACGGGAGTGGCACCGGTGACATCAGCATGTGGGCCTTTTCCTGTGTCGGAACAGAGTTGCTGGTGCAGGACTGTGCTACCATTGAGTGGTACGATGCCAGTAAGCATGTCTGTGATGAGAAGAAGACTGCCGGGATAGTTTGCTCAACAGGAGGTGAGGAAGACCCATATCACAAAGTTGTGTGCTTTCAGATGCTTGATTTCGAGACCTTAAATTCTAAATCTGAAGTCTCGAGATCAAATTCGTGGAAAATCACTTCTTTCTCGAAATGAGTCTCACAATGTTTTATACTAAACTTGAAATCAAATTCATGGAAAATTACATCTTTCTCAAATGTTGAGTGAGCTACATGTACCCACCACATTACAATAAGCTATTTTCATTATTCCTTTCACAGATTCTGAGACTTCATCTAGTACATCCAAAAAGTCCCAGTTAGCCATTATGCTGGCACTTCTCTTAGCCATCATGGCCCTCGTACTCTCCGCCGTCGCTGGCTACTGCCTCTTCGTGAGGCGATCACGACGCACTGAAGCTGCGACCCAGATGAGGTACGCGGTTCTTGACAGACAGGATAACTCCTCTGCCTATTGATGAGGCACATCCTTGTAAATAGATTTTGTTGCAAACTTGCCGTCTGAAATTGCCTCGCTTTTGTAGAACAAAGTAAAGACAAAACACAATGCCTGGCTTTGAAGGTTTTTTCCCCCTTTGAAGTGAGTTTGAAACGGCTGTGTCTAGGTGGGATGTGGTATGAGGAGTGGACTGGCGTCTAAGGCAGCCGTGTGAGAAGTTCATATTTAGCCTCGTTGAGGCTTCTTCTTTTAGCCTCATTAGCCTCTTTAAGTCAGTGTGCCTCAGCAATGAGATATGAGAAGTGTCATGGTGAGGGGTAGCACTGTGCCAACCTCACATTGTTGCATTAACCTCATTGAGGAAGTTTTGTCATAAAGTCAGTGTGCCTCACCAATGAAGTAAGCCTCGGAGACCATTCATTCCTTCTTCTTATACATAGATGCCTACGACAAGACAGATTACAAAAGGTACACCTCTATATGAGGTTTGGGTTTACTGCATTTATCACTTGAGAGGTAGTTTGCTTTATAAGCTGGTGCACCTCGTAAAGTGACCCTCAAAAAAGTGAAGGAGATTTAAAAAAAAAAAAAAACCAACTCAAAGAGGCTAGGAGGGCCAGGGACATTGTGAGGCATATCAATGTATGATTTATTTACTTCATTAGACCTTCTATAGACCGTATTGAATATGACGTCACCGTTCAGATATTCGTTCGTGTGTGTGCGTGTGTGCGTGGGCATGTCTACTATTGATGTTGAAAAATAAACTATGTCCAAACAATGGGAGAATAAAGAGAAGTCCTCGGTCTGCACCATAAACATGCCTGTGTGTGTGCATACATGTGCTGTAGAAATCAAACAGGGAATGTTGCGTGCTGCGTGCTTCGATGATTTAGGCGTTTGGATGCGCATACAGTTTGCCCTACATGGTGGCGACTTTTTATAGCAAAAAGGGGTTATTCAATACGGTCTATAGAGACTTTATATGAAGAGTGTCTCAATCGGAATAAAGACCACACGACGGAGGAAGATCAACCCCACGGTGGCTCATTCATGAGGTATACTTCTGCAGATAGTGAATCTTAAAGACAGTGGACACTATTGGTAATATTGTCAAAGACTAGTCTTCTCACTTGTTGTATCTCAACATATGCATAAAATAACAAACTTGTGAAAACTTGAGCTCAATTGGTCATCAAAGTTGCTAGATAATAATGAAAGAAAAAAACACCTCGTCACACAAAGTTGTGTGCTTTCAGATGCTTGATTTCGATACCTCAAATTCTGAATCTGAGGTCTCGGGATCAAATTCGTAGAAAGTTACTTCTTTCTCGAAAACTATGTATTAAAGGAACACGTTGCCTTGGATCGATCGAGTTGGTCTATTAAAAGCGTTTTGTGACCGTTTGTTATAGAATGCATATGGTTAGAAAGATGATGTAAAAGTAGAATACAATGATCTACACAAATATGCCTCGAAATTGCGTGGTTTTCTTTTTACCTCGTCCAATAACACGGTCGGCCATTTATGGGGGGCAAAATTTTGACTCCCATAAATGGCCGACGGTGATAGTTCGCGACGTAAAAAGAAAACCGTGCAATTTTGAGTGATACTTGTGTGGATCATTATACTCTAAAACATCTTTCTAACCATACGCATTTCATAACAAACGGTTTCAAACGCTTTTTATAGACCAACTCGTCCGATCCAAGGCAACGTGTTCCTTTAAGTTCAGAGGGAGCCATTTATCACAGGGTTTTATACTATTATATCAACAGCTCCCCACTACTACTCGTTGCCAAATAAGGTTTTATGAGTAATTACCAATAGTGTCCATTACCTTTAAGGCTCCCTTGCTAAATTATAGCTTGGTTGTAAAATTTTACGAATTATACATTGTGTGAAAGGGCAACAATTTTTGGAGTGTCCAGGGTCCCTTGTAATTTTGTCCGACATTGCTACATTTTGACGGAGGTCTGGACCTACAACAAAATGTTACACTAGCGGAATAAACAATCCACGCTCGTAAACTTTGTAGCAAGGGACCCTGGCTACATATTTGTAGTGTGAAAAGGGCTTTGGTATTTTGCAGCCCATGTGGTGAGCCTAAAATATGAACATCTAGGGGGCTTCTATGAAGGTTCTTGTACATGTATGACACACTTAAAGCCTCGCCCACTGTATGTGGTGTACCTCCCAGAGTTGACTAATTTACTGGTGCGCCTCCTGGAGGCTATGGTGCCTCAAGTGGTGAATGTTAATCACTGCTTGGTTTTCATTACTAAAATCAGCATGAAGTCAGGGCACTGTCTGTTAATATTCTATGTATTTTGTAAGCAGTATGTTAATATTCTACATCTGAAACAGGGTCGTAATATTTATTGGTCCTTTTGCATGCAAAATTAGTCCTTTTGAATGATAAAAAAACATTGCTATGCTTGTCTTATTATAGATTGTTTAATTCTGAAGTACTGAATCCATCAAAATCTGGTTAAACCTTGTGGATTTTGAAGGGTGTAGATGTGTTAGTGTTTTACCAAAGACGTTGTGACATTTATAAGCATGGAACAGACGACTTGCCAGTCTCAAGAAGTGAAAATAGTTCTTGTTTGTTCTAAGCAAAAAGGGCAACCTTGTACATTCCCCATTGTTTGCTTATGAGGAATTGGAGTTAACCACCAAAGCATTGTTGTTATTTGAACTTTAAACTTTGACCAGATATAAATGGCACTTTTGAGGTCATTCTTTAATCAAGTTGTTTAATATGTAAACAAATTTGAACTGTTTTCCAACAGCATACAATAATATTGAATTTGAAAAAAAATTACAACAGAAAAGTAACTCTGTAGTTTTGTAAAGGATATGTCATGTTAAAGGTCAACATGAAGTGTACAGGGTCATTATTCAAGCATTTTTAATTAAAGTTTTTTTCTAACGACTCAATTTTGAATAATGAGTCCCAGAATTGTTTCGAGCACTTCATTTGTATTTGCATGTATTACTTCAAATACTTCTCTTTTAGGGTATTTTTTTTCCAGAATCCTGCTTTTGAGGTTGCTTTGTCAAGCACTTTGGTGTTATTACTGTACATGTATTCATGTGTTTTATGGATTTTATGGCATCTTGTCTGGTAAAATCATTCAGAGGTATTGAAGTTTGATTTATAGAGCCTTCTAGACTGCACACTGAACAAAGTGAATTTAGCATTATGCCTCTGACCATTTGTTATTATTGGAGGGCTATCTTTCCAGTACTTGTGTATGTAAAAAATATTGTTAAAGGAACGTTACAGAATTGGTAAGAAATAACAATTGTGAAGATCACAGATTTACATAAAACTTACATGGTCCAATGATGATGATAGTTGAAAACATCCCTTGAAATATTTCTGTCTGAATTGTCATATTTGATGAGAAATAAATAATCTAATTTTGTGTTTGGAGTTCATCGCTCAGTGAGCATTTTATTCATTTTTGTTTTGGCATCGATGCAATGCAAAATTTGGTATCGGTTTTTCACTATTCTCTCGTGACCCAGATAGCCGATCGATCTCAAAACGTCTACAGGTTTGCCAGTTTTACATGTACATGTATGTATATGGTGGATTACATGAAGTGCTTACACTGCCAGCAGCTTATTTGCTTGCAAAACCAATTCTGTAATATTCCTTTAAATATCTTGTTTACATCAATCAGCAGAGTCAAGGAACCAGTCACAAAAAAAAGGTATTGGATGTTATGGCATCTTGGCTGGTAATCATTGAGAGGTATTGAAGTTTTATTTACAAACATATGAGCCCCAAGTGAATTTAGCATTATGATTATGCCTCTCACCATTTGTTATTATTGGAGGGCTATCCTCCTCTTTCCAGTACTTTGTATGTGAAAAATATTGTTAACTTTGTTTCTTTAGTACTACAGCATTGACCAAAAATGATTTTTGGTGGCAACATTTTCGTACTTTTTAAGTTTGAAGTTTTTTTATTGCTACTGCTAGTCAGTATTTTAAGTGCGAGACTGGTACCTTGCCTTTCCTTAGTTATGTTACCAGAGTATGACTGGCAAGTTTTGTGCACAGCCTCGGTAAAGTTATTTTGATATTTATACATTACATGTTTTAGCATTCAGTATTATTATATTGTATTTGATACAGTTGTTTTTATGTAGTTATTTTATATTACAAAGAAGTTGAGTGTTGTTTGACTTTTTGTCATTTTTTGTACTGCAGTTTTGTTACTCATGAAAGTGCAGTATTGTTTGTTATAGTTTGGTCTTGGTCCCTGGTTATGCCTGGGTATCAACACCTTGTTGATCTCTGACGGTTCATATAAGCAATTAGTCAGCGCTTTTGGAAGCAGGGAATTCCAAGCTTATTTCACAGGTAATCCACAGGTTGTTAGCAGGATGTTCTGTATATATTTGGTTTGCGGTAACACCATGTGTGTATCTACTTGCCAGGTAGAGTTTCTTTTTAGAGAACTTATGTCTTGCATTTATTATACTGCCATGGAGTAGATAATCGGGGGGTTCGAGAGACTTAATTCTCAGTTCTGAAAACACCTGTCCTGCTTTTAACTATTACATGTACCAGGGCGGATGGTATAGAAAATAGACTTGTACTAGTACTTTAGCTTATAGGATCATAATTAACTGTACTGCCGTGGAGTCAGTTCTGAATTGGTCTCAACGGGATGTTCTGTTTGTGTTTATGCATAGTCCACTTCACTTGGCATTCTTTGCTAATAAATAACTAGCGCAGATATTTCGCCCTTGTGGCTACGCATAGTCCAATTTACTTTGCATTCTTTGCTAATAAATAACTTGTGCAGATATTTCGCCCCTTACCCTGTAAGTGAAGAACGGAGATTGTAAGCGCATAATTTGGTGGTAAGCAGAGCCGTGGAATTGGGCTCCGGTTAGGAACTAAGACTTAAACAATTAAAGTAACAATGTATGTGTTTGTATTTGGGTAGTGATTTTTAGCCGTCCAACAAGCTAGCAATATGATATTGAAGCATTAGGTAGCATGAAATGCTGTCCTTTTGTCCCGACTCCGATGACCGATTGGGCCTAAATTTTCACAGGTTTGTTATTTTATATAGAAGTTGTGATACACGAAGTGTGGGCCTTGGACAATACTGTTTACCGTAAGTGTCCAATGGCTTTAAAAACATTTTGTTGAGACTAGTGACCTGTCAGACTCACAGCCTATTGTGTAATAAATGTAGGGAGAAGTTTTACTTATTTGTTGTACTCATTGTCTTTAAGGGGAAAAAACGCCCTTTTTACCACAAATGTGGAGACTTTAACAAATGTTAGTGACAATGTGTTCATATACTGTATTCAATGTAATGTTATAGGAAATATTTTTTTGAAATATGAATCACAATTTCTTTTCGTTTACTGGAAGCTCGTTCAGTTTTCCTTTTTTTTATATTGGTACTGTACTTTGATAAACAATATTTCTTCCAACTTCAAGCTGGATACAAAATAGCGATAAGGTATTCACAAGCTGTATTCTTAAACTTTTCTGGAGACTATTTATAAATATCACCATCAGCGTCAAGGAGATTTATTACACAAAAACTTTGACCGTTTGATTATTTTTGTATGACCAATACTCTATTTTTAACTGAAACGTTATGTCTGTGAAGTGCAAAGCATGCTACAAAGTTGTGAAAATGTGTTAGAAAACTAATTTCCCATTAGTCTTAACTACTGGACCCGGCAATGCTTTTAAAACATGTCGGACTTGATCTGGCGTGACGAGTTCAATTGAATACTCGTATGTTTGTTAGTAGCTGTAGACAAAGGCCCTATATTGTTCAAAACAGGGGTGATAACAAAACAATTCTCCCAAATCTATCAAAGACTTCTCTATACTTAAAACGATTATGTTATGCTAGATATGTTTACAATAATATTTTTAAATCAGAATTGATGCCTAAATTGACCACACATGACTTGTACAGATTTACACAATGTGCAAGTCTATGCAGTCTATGTTGGACGGTTTAGATTTGTCAAAGACTTTTCTTTAAAACAAATGTTATCAGAAATATCTGAAACGTATATGTTACAAAGGTCAGCAGATTTTGTCACTCCCTGTTTTAGGGTTTTGAGTTGTGTGGGCATTTGTACACCGGTACCAACGGACATACACAAAATCACATGGAAACTAAATTCACCAGATAATGTTTAACGTTGATGGGTCCAGTAGCTCCGACTAATCTCACATGTATTTGATAGGGTTTGTGATTGCTAAAAATAGACAGTGTCTCTGATTCAAAGAAGACGATTTTATAAAAAGGTAAAAGAAAAAAAGGTTTTCTCATTAAAGTAAAATTTGTTCAAGATCTGTTGTGATTTACAAGAGTTATTGTCGAGCTTGCTTTGATTCATATATGTGTTACTCTATGCTTCGGACTCCCGACTGGCTTCTCATTCTCAAGAAAAATGAATCAAGCCCGGTTCATCCTTCCTGCGAATACGAATGCAAAGCGAATTTGGGTTTTGAGTTGTGTAGGGCATTTGTACACCGGTACCAACGGACATACACAACATCACATGGAAACTAAATTCACCAGATAATGTTTAACGTTGTTGGGTCCAGTAGCTCGGACTAATCTCACATGTATTTTATAGGATTTGTGATTGCTAAAATTAACCAGTGTCTCTGATTCAAAGAAGACGATTTTATAAAAAGGAAAAAAAAAACAAGGTTTTCTCATTAAAGTAAAATTTGTTCAAGATCTGTTGTGATTTACAAGAGTTATTGTCGAGCTTGCTTTGATTCATACATGTGTTAATGGATGCTTCGGACTCCCGACTGGCTTCTCATTCTCAAGAAAAATGAATCAAGCCCGGTTCATCCTTCCTGCGAATACGAATGCAAAGCGAATTTGGCGTAAAAACTATCATTTCGCAGCGATATTCGCAAGTGAGTTGAGCAGAGCTGAACTGCTGCGAAATTCGTTACGAATTTTGTGACGTCAACATTCGCTTCACATTCGCTTCACATTCGCATTCACAGGAAGTATGAACCGGGCTTCATACTCCCGCCATCTTTGTCAAGTTTCCATAAGCATTGATGTGTGCCGATTCTCATTTGATATCAAACAAGTACCATCGTAAGATTTGTGGCTACATTGACTTAAGTCTTTATCAGCTGGAATCACTACTACTGCTTGTACTGTCTCCGCTTGCATCGTAGTCTTTCTCTGATGCTGGCCGTCTCCTATGACCTTTATGACCTGACTTTGACCTTGATGGTGACCGGTGATGACCTTTGTGCCTCACTTTAGTGTCTTTGGTTTTCTTTTTCTTCTTTGACTTGTGCTGGGTAAAAATAAGTCAACAAATAATAGGATAGTCAATACTTTGATAACAAATTTGCTGAGCCTAGTGTCTAAAGACAAGTCAGGAAGCAGACACAACCATCTTGATAGCCTATTTTCATCCCAAGTTGTAATTTGTAGACCTTTCCATTATCATACTGCCTCCATCTTATTCATGTTCCTTGTATCGAATTATGATAATGAATGCTAATAATCATTTTGAAATTAGGAACCAGACTATTTTGTTCTTCCAGCCTCGGTTTGGTAACATTGATAGCAATGGGAGAAATTCAAGATGGCTGCACCGTGATAACGGTCTATAGACCCCTGTACTGTTGCTTTCAAGGTTTGCTGACTGCATTGCTTAAGTGCTGTAACTGGGTACTGCATTTCCGACAGCAGAGACAATGGTTTCCCACTCATCTGCAAAGTGGTGTTAAACAAACTGTGTTGTCGTCAAAGGTCTACAGATGGTTTGCATGACGTCATTGACCATCATTGTTGATGTGAAAGGCTATCATGCTTGGCTGAGAGTTTTCTACAGCTGTTACACGCATGCACTTTTCCATTGTTTATCATCAAACATGGCGGTCGATGACACATTGTGCAAATACTCTATTTGACTTATGAACTAGCTAGAGACATTTCATTTTTTGTGTTATATATTTTTTTTATGCAATTCACCAGACACACAAGGCATGCAGGCCACTTCAAGGTGTGGGCTACAATTTGTGTTCTTCCAGAGGCCGTTGCCACCTACTCATCACAAAGGGCTGAAACAGGGTTACCCATTTTACAGTCCATATAAATGTAGGCTAGGGTATGATCAATCAGAAGCCTGGCTGGTAGAAAGCACTGCCTCCCAACATGTAGCAAGTGTCACGACCGGGATTCAAACCCACACTCTGCTGATCAACACCAGAGCTTGAATCCGGTGCTCTTAACCGCTCGGCCACAACACACTACAGAACCAAACCATCTGACTTACCTTTTTATCTTTGCTTCGTTTGTGTTTGTCCGTACTCTGCCTGTCATGTTTTTTCCTACGCTTTTCTTTATGGTGTGTCTTGGCTTTAACACGCACCCCATTCGTGTCCTTCTTTAAACCTGCTGGTTCCCGGTGACCTCTGACCTCATCACTGACCCGTTGTGTCGGGTCGGACGAGGGAGGGGGAAGTTGAGGACCGTAGTACCCGTCTGATTCTGAACCAGAGTTTGCAGTGGAGTGTAAGACTTCAGGCTGTCTTTTCCCGGCAGCATGAAGGGAGCTTGTGGCTGTTGAAATTCCATGGGCAAGGTGTTGGTTCGCCGTTGACAATGCAGTGGGTTTTGATGTTGTGCCGTTTGTTTCATCTATGGAAACAACTCAAAGTTAAAATCGATTGGATCTCTCAAGAATGAAAGCAAGCACCTTGTGGCAAACGTATTGTCAAAGCATTGACATTTCTGCTTGTTCTAGTATATTTTGTGGTGAAGATTAAGCAGGGATCTCTCAAAGGACAGTTCAAAATCCTGGCATTTGTTTTTTAGTCTCTGTCTCTTTCCTACCATTCTGTCAACAATAATATGACTACCCTTGATTTTCCAAAGTCAAACAAGGAGGCACATGCTTCTACACTCTGGAACTCAAAACCTTGTTATTGGCCAATATATAATATATAGACCTAATGAATTGACAACAACCAACTGCCATCTTGGAGGTAAAATGATCACAACGCACAGATTTGTACGCACCGCACAGGTTTGGCCAATGAACGGCCACTTTTTTACTTCTAAGTGAGGGCGCCCTACTGATATGCAACATGTGTAAAGGTCTATTCCTGTTTCTTACCATTTGACATTTGACCTCGCCGTTCCTTGGCAACCCCTTCCTCTTCATCCTCATCCTCATCGTTACTTTCTTCCTCTTCGCTTGAACTTGCGAAGATGGCTTTGAATAAGTCCATTGGAGGTCGGTTTTCACTCTCTGGATCGTCAAGGGGCTAGTAATCAAAAATAAAAAGATTCATCACAAACTACTGTAGAAGTAACACTTCCTTGATCATTTATTTATTTAGAAATGTAGTTGGTAGTAAATTTTGTTTGTAGGTGTTTATATAACACGGTTTGAGCGTTATCCATACAAGAATTGTAAGAATAATTTGGGCGACTAATCATCCTTACTCGCAGCTAAGAGCTGAATTGCGAAGGATGCAGCCAGTGAGAGAAAGTGTTTGATTGAAAGTGTTTAATGGTCTGGAAAACCGTTGTGGCACGGCAGAAAACCAGCACACAACTCATCTCACATACTTACATGTATGGCCCTGGCTGGTAATGAATGAAAAATCACTGTCACACAAGGTTTTGAGACCTCAAATTCTAAATTTGAGGTCTCAAAATCAAACGTGGGAAAATTACTTCTTTCTCAAATCAAGCATCTGAAAGCACACAACTTTGTGTGTTTTTTCTTTCAGTTTTTCAATTTTCACAGTTTTTTATTTCATGCATATGTTGAGATACACCAACTCTGAAGACTAGTCTTTGACAATTCCCAATAGTGTCCAATGTCTTTAATGTGCATATATATGTAAAGTAGTACCTTCCGGACAACACATCTTACCTGAAGAGTGGACAGCGTCTTACTCTGCTCCTCTGAACCTTTCCAGGCGTTCGGGTTGATTGACACATCTCCACCTTCAGACACTCCCACATTTGCAAGAAGGGAAGATCTCTTATCCCAACGGGACCCCTTCTCGTCCGGGGGATTCTCGCTGTCGAGAGACCCAACTCTTCCCTTGCCCTTGTCAGGGGCTGCTTGGGGTGGAGGTTGTTCTGCACTTGGCGTCGCAATAGTGAGGAAATTGAAGATGGAGAACTTGTCTTTCTTCACCTTGGTTAAACCGACAGTGGTGGAGCTGCAGTGTCAATATACACAAAGCAATATTAACCCATGACAATTTATTAAACTAAAACACTCTGAACACTCAAGATAACCTTCAGAGAGATTTTGTTAGAGAGATTTTGATTTTCTTAGTTCTGATGTGAGAAACATTTCAATCATGTTTCAAACATAATTCTAAAACACATTTCAAACATATTTCTAACATCTTTTAACTCATTGCTGTTCCCGCTGCTAACGCAAAGGATTCGAACTGCCTCTAGCCACCGGTCTTGCTCGGTGGTCTAGTGGCAAGACATCTGCTTGAACATACACAGGGCCTGGGTTTGAATCCCACTCAAGTGGTTCACAGAACACAGGAGTAAAGCCCGGTTCATACCTCCTGCGAATGCGAATGTGATACGAATGTTGACGTCAAACATTCGCAACGAAACATTCGCAGCAGTTCAACTTTGCTCAACTCACATGTGAATATCGCTACGAAAGGAGGGTTGTGACGCCAAATTCACGTCAAAAATTCTCTTCGCATTCACAGGAGGTATGAACCGGGCTTTAGGACAATAATACAGTGCTTAATACACACCGGTGTAAGGGCAAAAACAAATTATTTTATTGAGCCCTGATGCATAACTAACATCATAATAATAATAATAATAATAATAATAATAATAATAATAATAATAATAATAATAATAATAATAATAATACAAAAATTTATATATGTACATAGCGCATTTCACAGTAACCGTATCAATGCGCTTTACAAAATGTTTCTCAGCTCCCTTGGGAGTATACAACCTGGGCAACAGTTTTTATCGCTCCAAAGGCTTTTTCATTCACAATATCAACCTCTACCCTCGCAGGTACCCATTTATACCCCTGGGTGAAGAGAAGCAATTATAGTAAAGCATTTTGCTCAAGGACACAAGTGTCATGACCGGGATTCGAACCCACACACTGTTGACTTAGCACTAGAACATCTGTTACATATTTAAATCATGCTTTGTTTTGGTGGTTTACACATTATAAATCATGCAAATCAACTAGAAAAAACTTTGATCAACACGATACACAGAAGTCCAGCACAATAAGTTTTAAAGGCAGTGGACACTATTGGTAATTACTCAAAATAAACATTAGCATAAAACCTTACTTGGTAACGAGTAATGGGGAGAGGTTGATAGTATAAAACATTGTGAGAATTGGCTCCCTCTGACATGTCTGAAGTAACATAGTTTTTGAGAAAGAAGTAGTTTTCCACCAATTTGATTTCGAGACCTCAGATTTAGAATTTGAGTTCTCAAAATCAAGCATCTGAAAGCACACAACTTCATGTGACGAGGGTGTTTTTTCTTTCACTATTCCATGTATCTCGCAACTTCGATGACCAATTGAGCTCAAATTTTCACAGCTTTGTTATTTCATGCACATGTTGAGATACAGCAAGTGAGAAGACTGGTCTCTGACAAATTACCAATAGTGTTCATTGTCAAGTATTCGTATATTCATCGGGAATGCAAATTAGTCTTACCCTGGGTAAGGGTGAGGGATATTGAAGCGTTTACTGAGGAGGCTGTCTGGATGCCACTCCATGGAGTCTCGAGTCAGCTTACCAAACATCTTCATCTCTGCTGCTTTGGCCTGCTCAGATTTATCTCCCTGTGGACGAAGAACAAAGTCCAGGGGTCGATTTCACAAAGAGTTAGGACTAGTCCTAACTTAGGACCTGTCCTAGGAGATATACAAATTGCATGGATAGTCCTAAGTTGAGACAAGTAACTCGTCCTAACTCGAGATAAGACTAGTCCTAACTCTTTGTGAAATCCATCCCTGACCTTATCACCCAGGCTCAATTCTGATTAAGCAAAAAAAGTAGCTTAGCACAAAAATAATTTGCTTACTAGAATTAGATTACCAGCCAAACTACCTTGTCACGTGTAACATTTGTGAACGGTATCCTGCTCATTTCTACTATAGCAGAGAAATTGTTTTCAAGCAATATTTAATGCTTAACCCCTTGAAGACGGAAGGTGGCTATGGTCGCTAATCTATTCCAGAATGCTGTGGACTGTGTTTGTGGTAAGCCGTGAAATTCAGTCTAAGACGAGGGTTTCCTCAAAGTTTGTGAGCTACAGAGATAAAGTTCACTTACGAGGCATCCTTTGTTTCATTATTCCAGACAAAAATGCTAATAATACTACAAATTTTATGTTTCGAAACCTTATGCGTTGACGTCATCCAGCGGCTATCTTAGTGGAAAAACGGTGATGAAACAATCAAAACGCAAAGACTTGTACGCACGGCGCACAGGATTGGCCAATGAACAACCTCCTTTTGACCTCTAGGTGAGGGCGCCCTACTGAAATGACGTCATGTGCATAAGGTCTATACGTACCCCTTCCTCAGCTTGTACATCCACTTTGTCGTCATTGTCGTCGTTCTTGGCAGTGACGAATCTGGTTGCCATGAGACCACTCAGTGGACGATAGAGAGAAGCAGCTCGGTTAAACTCCTCCGTTTCTTTCTGTCGTTCCCACTCCGTCAGACCTTCATCTCCCTTGTCCGAAACTATCCAGAAATTGGTTTAAAAAAAAAAAGTTGGTTTAATCACAGGAAAATCCAACACGCGGTATAAAATATATTAATATATAATGATTTTGGTGAACTAAAATTTGACCAAGGGAAACTTTTCCCAATCCATTGTTCTTTGTAAATGTGAGTATGTTCATGCAGAATGACGTAAACAATGGAAGATTTACCTGGTAATTCAGCTGCAACCTAGCATTAATAAAATTCCCATTAGCGACTGACTTAGGCACTTCCGTACTTGTTTTTTTCTGAATATTCCTCGAACAAGTCAAGGAGGGGGGGGGGGGGGGAGAAAGTGTCTTTGGCCGAGCGGTTAAGAGCACCAAATTCAAACTCTGGTGTTTCTGGTTTTACATCCCATCTGAAGGACGCAGCTATAATGGTCAAATGTACTACTTTAAAGACACGAGTGTCACGACTGGGACTCGAACCCACACTCTACTGATTAGAAACACCAGGGCTATGCTCTTAAATGCAGTGGACACTATTGGTAATTACTCCAAATAATTATTACCATAAAACCTTTCTTGATTACGAGTAATGGAGAGAGGTGGACAGTTAAAAACATTGTGAGAAACGGCTCCCTCTGAAGTGCCATAGTTTTCAAGAAAGAAGTAGATTTAGAACTTGAGGTCTCGAAATCAAGCATCTGAATGCACACAACTTCGTGTGACAAGGGTGTTTTTTCCTTTCATTATCATCTCGCAAGTTTGATGACCAATTGAGCGCAAGTATTCACAGGTTTTTTATTTTATGGATATGTTGAGATACACCAACTGTGAAGGCTAGTCTTTGACAATTACCAATAGTCTCCACTGCCTTTAACCTACTCGGTTACAACACGCCACTTGTACTGTATTGTATGTTTTAACAAAGATTCCTTAAACGATTCCCTAGATAATCACTTGAACCCTCGCCAGTTTCTCAGACACTCACCTGTTCCATCTCTCTTCTTGGCAAGGAATTTGTCGTACCTCTCTTGTTTTGATGGGTTACTGGCAAAGGGTTTGAAGGCAGCTCCTACTGCCCAGCTATGTTGGGGGTCACTCGCAGTAGGGACAATAGTGGCAGCAGACGGAGGTGTCTGGCTGAACCCTCTATGCGGTAAACTGGAAGATTTACCTTCCTCTTGAGGGGGTACTTGGGTAGGGACCCTACTTTTTAACTTTTGCTGATCTTCAGGCGACAGGAAGTCAAACACAGACGACGGTCCTGTGAAAGAAAGTGTCAACCGTTAAAATGGCGCTACAGAGAAGGCAACTCAACAGGAATAGTTAACTGGGCAGTCGGGTTGGCTCAATGGTTTCTGTCTCGGCCTTTCACCTCCGTGGACCTACAGTAGGTGTGATACCCGCAACCGAAGCCTGGGTTTTCAGATCCTACCTGTTTTTCCCTATTTAGGGGTTTTCCTCCCATGTATAAAACTGAAATTTCGCAATTGTTTTCTTTACAAAAAGTTAGTGTGATGTTTCTGTAATGATGCTTTGCCGACTACATGTACATGTATGTACTTTAGATTCAGAACTGATATTTTTTTTTCTTTTGAAACATGTCATTGGGAAGTATGAGAGGTAGAATACATCTTTTGTTGGTCCAAACCTGTCCCCTACTAGAACAGTTTATAGGTCCAGACTAGTTCTGCTATGGACATGGTAGCAACTTCGAGCAGTTGATTCCACTCTCCTTCTGGGGGGAGTTCATTCTTTCTGGGAGAAGTCCTAAAGGAGTGTTCCATCATTCCATAGGTTTTGAGTCGCTCCTCAAACAAAATGGAGTGAATCTAAAACGCCACAACTCAAACTTCCCTCCTAGAGTTACCAAAGCTATAATAATAATTTGGGGGGCTAATCATCCTTACTCGCAGCTAAGAGCTGAATTGCGAAGGACGCGGCTACAACTTGTTCAAGAAGCAGGCATGCAAGGACGCCTTTGGCTGCCAGCCACATCAACCCACTATGACCATGGAGCACAGCCAAGATCAAAAGTGTTTGATTTTTCCCGAGGGAAGAAAACCGGATGGTCTGGAAAACCCTCATGCACAGCAGAGAACCAACGCACAACTCAACTCACATATGGCCCCGACCGGGAATTGAACCGGGGTCACCTTGGTGAGAGGCGAGCGCTTTATGCACACACCAACCATGCCACCCATAAGCTAAAAGAGGATTCTGCAAACTCCATTATAGGAAGTGTATGAAACACATAATTTCTTACCGGGAAGCTCTTCTTCGCCGAGCATTGCGCCCCTCTGCGTTGCACTCAGCTTGAACCGGCTTTGATAGTCTGTAGTCGGCGGTTGGTTCTCCTTGGAGGATGCCCGCATGACGTGGAAGGGACGGAAGTCTTTTGGAAGAACAGGAGGAGGGTACACCTTGATGAAAGAAGATTAAAATTAAAGATTAAAAATATTTATTACCGTGATGAAAAAAAAAAGGTGAAATTTGTCTTTCATGTGTATCACATGAATACATACACCCCCAGGCATTACAACAACAAGAATAAACATATCAAATGTACAGAAATATACAATTATTAAAGGCAGTGGACACTATTGGTAATTGTTAAAAACTAGCCTTCACAGTTGGTGTACATGTATCTCAACATAAGCATCAAATAACAAACCTGTGAAAATTTGAGCTCAATCGGTCATCGAACTTGCGAGATAATAATGAAAGAAGAAAACACCCTTATCACATGAAGTTGAGTGCGTTTACATGTAGATGGTTGATTTCGAGACCTCAAGTTCTAAATCTGAGGTCTCGAAATCAAATTTGTTGAAAATTACTTTTTTCTCGAACATTATGGCACTTCAGAGGGAGCCGTTTCTCACAATGTGTTTATACCATCAACCTCTCCCCATTACTTGTTACCAAGTAAGGTTTTATGCTAACCATTATTTTGAGTAATTACCAATAGTGTCCACTGCCTTAAAGGAGTGAGGGTATGTAAAAAGTACAACAAAAAGAAAGTAAACCAAGTTATCTTGACAATATACTTTTATAAAGTTTAATTGCACTAGGCCAAAAGGATTGCTTACACCTGTTGGTCTTTATACATACATGAGGTTGTGCCTGAGTGACTTGGGGGTAATTTGAGGGTTCAAAAAAAAAGGTGGCTTGGATCACAAAGAATCTTTTTGAACTACATAAGTCATGTTGTAATCTCCCATAATCTACGAATTACTTAAAAAAAAAAAAATTGCTTCAAATGAAATACAGACTATACACTATACAATGTACATGGATATACAAAATGTGATGAAGACATCAGATAGTAAGTAACTTAAATATTTTGGAAAACATCTTGATACTGGGTTTCTTGTTTTCACATCTGTGAATCAAACTGAAGATACATGTACATGTACCACTACGTAGCCCCTTAAGGACCGAGACACTACAGTTTACAGAACAAATATTGTATTTTTGTTATGAACATGGCGATTGCCACCAATGCAAATTCTAAATTAGAGGGAAAGGATTCTCTGACTGATTTGGTAATGGTGCAGCCGTTATAGTCATCTGCAAACATACCGTGTTTGCATTTCTCCTTTCTCCGGAGGCTTTGAAGTTTTCCAGCACTCCAAGACTTCCTACACGTAAAAAACAGACACACATATAACAATCAAGTTCTGTGGATACTTAAAACTACCTACTTGTATTCAGTCATTCCTGCATTGCGTCAGGGCCAAGTTAACTTAATCGGAGGGGTGTCTGGGTCCCACGCACAGGGTATATTTGGAAGAACCTGTTTTTTTTTAATTTGACCATCCTTTTTTAAATCAATGTGGGTGTGGCGTGGCCGAGTGATCAAATGCACTGGACTCAAGTCGCATAATCATCTGGGTGCGGGTTCAAATTAAAGTGAATACACTTACATACTGTTGATGTATTGTTATTATAACATCCCTTACCAATATTCTGCCTTTTCATTGGTTTAGAGCGCGTCACATGATATGTCTTAGTTTTACTAGACGACGGCCATGTGATAGTGCAAATTTTCAGCACATCAATCGTCCGAATTCCGGCTGCAAAGCCCACTCCCATGACTCCGGACCTCCCTTTCTTCGTACCTTTTTGCCTATCAGAGGGCGCTGTCCAGCCATACTTGCTACTCCCCGGCTCCTCCCCTCCAAGAACGCGGTCGTAGTTGGCCAAATTATCCGAGGAATAAATCTCATCATCAGCTGCTTCGAAAGCTCCGATGCCAAAAGCCTTGTGAAAATAAATGAAAAACTCATAATTTTTTTAATTATTATTTTGTACAAGCAACTTACATGTATGGTCATTAACATTATGGTCATTAAAGACAATGGACACTATTGGTAGTTATCAAAAACCAGTCCCCTCACTTGGTGTATCTCAACATAAATGCATAAAATAACAAACCTGTGAAAATTTGAGCTTGATTGGTCGTCGGAGTTGCGAGATAACTATGAAAGAAAAAATACCCTTGTAACACACGAAGTTGTGTGCTTTCAGATGCTTGATTTCGAGACCTCAACTTCTAAACTTCAGGTCTCGAAATCAAATTCGGTGAAAATTACTTCTTTCTCGAAAACTACGTTTTCTCACAATGTTTTATACTATAAACAGCTTCCCATTACTCGTTGCCAAATAAGGTTTTATGCTAATAATTATTTTGAGTAAATACCAAAAGTGTCCACTGCTCTTCCTTTTTTGTCCCAGGAGTGTCTTTCTGTCAGATATGGCACACTACATGTTTGTTAATATTTATAATAATATTAAACTATTTTGTTACCCACCTGTCCTGAGATACCACGCTTTCCACCGCGACTGTTCACAGGTTCCTCGAACAGCGAAACATGACGCCCCATACCAGCCAGTGTCGGGTCTAAACCCCTGTACCCGATGCCGTGGTGGTCATCTTTGGGCGTCATAGCGATCTCATCTACATCAGCAGGAGCAAAGAGGAACCCCTGATAGAAGTTGCTTTCCTCTCCACCACTGCCGTCACTTTCTAGTGCTCCTAGATCAGTGCCTGTAAAGATATGTAACTATTCATACCAAACTTTGTGGCACCGCAAACAAGTATTATGAAATCTTTCCAATAACCAAGATCTCGTATGTCTCTGTTCTAAAGGGGCTTGCCCTGATGTTCCTGGTTTGATTGGCAGCATAATTTGCCACACTAGTAAACTAGATGTATCATGGTACTTTAAAGGAATAGGTCTCATACAGTTTCAAAACGTAGCTCCACATACCTTGCAGGACAAAATACTGTGCGCTTTGAGTGTGATAAAGTACTTTGTATAATAACCTGGTTATAATGTAGCATGGAACTAACTCACTATTAGCAATGTGGTCAAATCTCAGGCCACTAATTTCCACAAATCCATAACACGTGCTGACACAAAACAAAAAAATTAGGTCGTTGCCTAGCTGGATGAGAGCCCTGGATTCAAGCTCTGGGCCAAATTAAAAAAAATAAAACTTGCTCAGCACAGAAAATTATTGGTTGACAGAAACAGGTTAACACCCAACATTACATTAAATTTATATTGCTGTGACTGGTACTCCGCTCAACTTTTGCTTAGATTTTTTTTACAAGCAGTATTCTCTGCTTAACAGCTTTACAGGCCCTTGTTTTTCTTAAACAGCAAAGTGTAGGTTTGAGTCCAAAGTACTTGGTCCTTCAAATGTAGGTCCGAAGTACAAAAGAACCCAAGAACACTTATCGTTGAACAGTAAGGATTAACCCCAGTAATTCTGGTTAATAATAATAATAATAATAATAATAACAATAATAATAATAATAACCGTATTTATAACGCGCCTTTTGTCAAAGGATACAAAGTGCCAGGTATTATTACTGCAAGGAGTGGGGCGAATTTTTGAGATATAAGACCTAGTCCCTTAGCACCATGTAATGGTTTACAAGGTGCTGTGGCGCAATATGCTGCCAATCCAGCCAGGAACACCAGGGCGAACCCCTTCTCTTGTTAATAAGTGCGCTGGGTTCTTTTACATGCGTTTACACAACACATGGGACCAACGGCTTTACGTCCCACCCGATGGACGAAGCAATGGTTAAGTGTCTTCAGGACACAAGTGTCACGGCTGGGGATTCGAACCCACACTCTGCTGATCAGAAACACCAGAGTTTAAATTCGGCGCTCTTAACCGCTCGGCCACGACACTCCCATTGGTTCACATTGCAAGAATTTTTGTACAAGTTTCCTGCTGGTGAGCTACAGTGATTTTAAAAGTTCACTTATGAGGCACTCTAGTTTCCTTAACCACAATTATATAAATAATAATGATAAACCTATCTGACCCAATACTCACCAATGAGGGCGCTTTTCTTCTTCCTTCTCCTGACCTTTGCCCCTATGCCTTGACCGTGTCTCCATCCCATCTTACGCAAGAGCCTAGCCCCCATGGAATCACTACAGAGAAACACATGAAAATACAAAGAAACAGTTCAATGGTTTTTCAAGTTATCCAATTGTACTTAAAGGCAGTGGACACTATTGGTAATTACTCAAAATAATTATTAGCACAAAACCTTACTTGGGAACGAGTAATGGGGAGCTGTAAATATTAAAAAACACTGTGAGAAAGGGCTCCCCGTGAAGTAACGTAGTTTTTTTCCAAGATTTTGGGACCTCAGACTTAGATTTTGAGGTCTCGAAATCAAGCATCGGAAAGCACACAACTTCGTGTGACAAGGGTGTTTTAACTTTCATAGTTATCTCGCAACTTCGATGACCAATTGAGCTCAAATATTCACAGGTTTGTTATTTTATGCATACGTTAAGATACACCAAGTGAGAAGACTGGTCTTTGACAATTACTAAATAGTGTCCAGTGTCTTTAAACACTGAATATATAAAACTTGTAACTTCCATCTGGCTATTGTTGTCCTACTATTCAATTTGCTAAAGAATGAGGCGACCAGTTTAACATAAAAAAAACTTTTCTGGGACATTTGTTTTAAAGTGTAACAGTCCCTACAGCTCTGAGTTTGCAAGAACACTTACATCCTATCAATAATTTCCGCAGAAAGTCTTACAAAGAACCTGCTTTTTGGTTCAGTCTTCCTAAAAACATCTCTTAAAACCCAACTTACTTGCTTGGAACAATCAAATCTTGTAATGGAGATTCCCCGGGTATAACGCTAGGGCCGACAACCTGCGCTGGACGTTTCCGTCGCGTCTCCTCATTGGTGAACTTACCCGTAGTCACAATCTTTCGTGGAGCAATTCCAAAATCACCCAAGTCCTTCAGAACAAAGAAGAAGATAGTATGAGGCATATTCATACCTGGGGCTGATTTCACAAAGATCTAAAGATTGATCGTAACTGCAAATCAATCGTAGTTGCTATTAGTAAAGTGTGATGTCACGATACAAATCACTGTGAAGATACTGAGAAATTTTCTGCAATGAATTTTATTGCTTTGTGAAATCGGCCCCAGACTAGTTCCACCTCACTAGTTCTACCAGCCAAGGGCGTTTCTCAAACCACGGCTTGGGCTCCGGCTTCGGCTCCGCGTGCTGTGGACGCAGCTTGGCCTTAACCTGCATTTTCAGCGCGAATTGCTGATTGTATATCAGCACGCCGAGCCTGAGTCAGAGCCTAAGCCGAGGTTTGAGAAAAGCCCCAGGCTCCTGGTGGATGTCTTAATAACAGTGAAATGAGTAGGCAGGAACATGCCCCTTGTCGCAGTTGGTTTGGGTGATTTGCTCACATCATTTAAGTGTACTCTTCATCTTGCAGTGTCCGTCTGGCCTTGTGATGTAAGGACCCAGTCACATGAGGCAACTTTTACAGGCAACTTGGTGGCAACCAACTGCAGTGCTTGCTACTAGACTGCTTTGGTAG
Source organism: Asterias amurensis (assembly GCF_032118995.1). Taxonomy (NCBI): domain Eukaryota; kingdom Metazoa; phylum Echinodermata; class Asteroidea; order Forcipulatida; family Asteriidae; genus Asterias; species Asterias amurensis. Next base: position 6,946,376 of record NC_092650.1, on the reverse strand, counting down.
CACATGAGTCAATTTTTTAACATTATCTTACGATCCACAAAAGAAACAAGTTAACATTCAAATAGGAATGCCTATTCTTTTTGGAGATTGCCCGGAACTGGTTGCCCCTAAATTGCCTCATGTGACATGGCCCTTAGGCAATATCTCATTAAATAAAATTAAAAAAATGGTAAGCCTCTTTTCAAGAAGTTCCAGAAGCCAAAAGTAACTTTCCCTGAAAACTGGGTGAATCCAATTATTACCACTTCAACAACTGCATGTAGCTCAAAAAGTTCAACTGATAAAACGACAGGTTTTCAGACAAGTGGAATTCTAGAACTAGATCCAAACCTAAGAATTTCAACTGAAAACTGATAGGTTTGAAGACCAGTGGAATTTGACTAATGAACTGTTATTTTTCTGAAATGCATTCAGTCCGTCTACCATACCTCATCATCCATAAAGTCTTCTGCTCTCTGATTGGACGCTCCTGACTTCTGACCCCTGGACGATGTGAAGGTAGATGGTTCCCATCCTAAGTAGGAAGAGTAAGAAAGCTTTAGCAATGCAATTTGGAATTCAGCTTTTAAAAGTTGAGTTGTCAACAAAAAGGAAGTGTCGCGGGCGAGCGGTTAAGAGCACCAAATTCAAACTCTGGTGTTTCTGATCAGCAGAGTGTGGGTTCGAATCCCCAGCCGTGACAATTGTGTCCTTTAGCAATACACTTATTAAACCATTGCTTTGTCCTTAGGATGGGACGTAAAGCTGTTGGTCCCATGTGCTGTGTAACACAAGTAAAAGAACCCAGTGCACTTATCAAAAAGAGAAGGGGTTCGCCCTGATGTTCCTGGCTGTGGCTGCTGTAAACCCTTGTAAAACCTTGTAAGATGCTGAATAATTGGGTCTCAGAATTCATCACTGCACTTTCTGAAAGTTTGTATTATAAATACATTGTACTCAGCGCCTTGAGAACCTTGCTTGGTGTATCCGTGTGCTAATGTTTATAAGACTTTTGACATTATATTAATATTATTATTAACCATCGGTTCTTTCCAGAACCGACACAACTCAAATATATTATCACATCTTTAAAGAAGTACACTTTTAGAAGGCTATTTTTGTTTGTCTGATTTCTTTTTACACTTTTACCTTTCTTGGAACCGACTGAGTTGAAGTAGCCGGCTGAAAAACCACCTGTGAAAGCGCCATGGAATCTACGACGTCCTTGCTTGTCGGTAACCACCTGATCTTCAAGGAGGACTGGTTTGCGTCGAGCTGCGTCTGAAAAGTGACAATTAGAGTGTCATGACCGAGTTGTTAAGAGCATCGAAATCAAGTTCTGGTGCTAAGTCACCAGAGTGTGGGTTCGAATCCCGGTCGTGACACTTGTGTCCTTGAGCAAGATGCTTGTCCACTGTTTTAACAAGTTTAAATATGACCAAATTAAATCTTTTTATTATAATAATTAGGGACCTAATACATTATTCATAAATACCCCCAGACAGTTTCTCTACTCCTATTGGTGGAGAGCGGATGTTTAAACGGTTCTTAAACGTCCGTTTACAACCTTGCAGGGTCGTTTGAAAGGGGTCTTGTGAAAAGCCCTCACCTTCGGCTCGGGCCTTCGTCACACAGCAATTCAACCCTGCCGGCTTTAAACGGCCAGGCAAGAACTTGTTCGCTACCCTTTATTCCCTTATTTATCATTAATCAAAAATATTGGTTGCGATAACGCAACCCTCCTGCGTTAGCCGGAGGGTTACGTTATCGCAACTGGCCTCAAATCAAAGAGATGCCAAGTCCAGAGGCCAGCTATGCGTGAGATTTTTTTGCACGTGAGCGTGAGACAGAGCCTAAATGCGTGAGTCTCACGCCTAATACGTGAGACTTGGCTTGGTAGGTCTGCCTACATTTTTACATATTAATTATTATTAAACTGGCATAAAACAATAAATTTTATTATTCTCCAGATAAAGCCCTGACCACATACACAGTAACATAATAACAGGAAAAATAAAGGGTTTTGGGATAACTTTCCGTATGGCGCCACCACTTGTTCACTCATTTTTACAAAAAGGGATATATCAATCAGGTTAATTAGATATACTATAGTATTTTATTTCGAATGAAAAAGTGGTGGCGCCAAACGGAAACTTTTCCGGGTTTTGCCTTGGATAAGGCTCTGGTTGCTCTATGGGTATAAAGTTAACGCTAAATTACAGCAGTTCATCAACAACATGCCATTGCTACGCATAACACAGGACTGAAAATGTAATATCGTAACTGGTCAATGTGACTTAACACGCGAGGACGGTAGTTTAGAAGAATTGAAACTTTTGTTTTACCGTCGTCGATCGGCTCAAGCGAGGTACCGTATGTGACCAAATCATCTTCATCAGAGTCATCTGCCATTACTTATACTTGGAATCGTGTAAAATTTAGGTAAACTATAGATCTTGCAGCAGAGCGAAGACAAATTTGGACGAAAAGCCTGCTGCCGGCGGTCTTGACGTCAGCCGAGCATCTGTAAATAGACCAATTGCGAATCTTGCCCGATCCCGAATAAAGACTCCGGTAGACTAGCCAAAAAGGAGCGGCCGACGTCTTTTTTTCTTTTCTTCTTTTCTTCACAATTATATTTCAGAATGAATTATTAAGCACATCAAGTCATTTGTCGAGGTTTCGTATTATAACACTCTTAAAATAACTGCAATGAAAAACTTGGAAGGTGTCGATGTTAACACGTAGCGCAAAGCCTTTACGGCGTGGGGGGTCCGGGCCCGCTAAAGCGCCCTAGCGGTTTTTGGGGGAACTCTTGATGCTCTGTGCAATGTAACGTAATTTCTTGCCCCTTTCTCTACCTTTTTGAGAAAGTAATAACGTTCACTTGTATTGTTTCTTTAATAGGCCTACTCATTTTATTTCCATATTACTAGGGGGGGGGGGGAGCGGGGGGGGGGGGTGGATTGGCAAAAAAAAAAGAAAAAAAAAAGGTAGGTACAGGGAGGGAGTAGGCCTACAATAGCTCATAATAATGAAGACAAATTCACTTGAGATTTTAAAGTAATTTGATGTTGGAAACAACACTTTTAATTACGTTATTTGGGTATACAAATTTAAACAAAGTACACAAAGCAGAACTGTATTACGGTATATATACACCATGCTGTTTTACTTTCAAAGTTTTTCGTATTTTTAAGGAATTATTTCCACATTATTATGTGGTTTTTTGTTGTTGACACGAACAAGTCTTTACTATTATTTTAATTTTTATTATTATTTATTTGGCAATTCACATAAAAATTAAAAATTACAAATATTTAATACGAAAAGGAGAAAACTCTTAAAAAAACATTAAAAATATATAAATTTATACATCTGGGTTGGAAAAACAGGACAAAGGGGGATACCTAAAGATATAAAAAGGGCAGGCAGTAAAAGAGAAAACAAAGAACCACACGACTGAGGGCAACAGAAAAACATCAACAATCCAGGTTTGCCAGGACTGACACCAAAAGAGACAAAAGGACGAACAATCACACATAACAAAAAGGTTAATTAACAAACAAACAAACAAACAAACAAACAAACAATAATTGCATAAAATAAAAAACCTGTGAAAATTTCAGCTCATTTGGTCGTCGCAGTTGCGAGTGAATAGTGAAAGAAAAACACCCTCGATACCTCTCAAAGTCTAATTCTAAGGTGTCGAAATTAAATTCGTGGAACATCTTTCTCGAAACTACGCTACTTCAGAGGGAGCCGTGTCTCACAATGTTTTATACTATCAACCTCTCCCCATTACTCGTTAACAAGTAAGGTTTTATGATGATAATTGTTTTGAGTCATAACCAACAGTGTCCACTGCCAATACTGCTATTAGTGCATTGTACTGTATTGTGACGTCACACATTGCTTCGAAATCGGTCTAAAATTAATGAAAAGCTATCGTCCAGTAGCTAATATTTTACTTTATTTCCAAATTGATTGAGAAACATATGAAGTTCAGCCCGTGTCTTCAGTCACTTTGTCTGACGGCAGCCCTAACCATCACTTGCTCTCGTTCAATCCCCACTCCCGTAGCTACCACATCTGTCACATTGTGAATAGGGCCTATCACTCGACACAGTATTGTTATAAGTAAACAATTTGGACACCAAGTTTCAAAATTTCCCGCCAATTTGGACACCCTTTTTAATCAAATCCTGGCTTAAAACCCACCCCCATAGGCAAACATTCCATGACTGAATGTTTGCGTTGTAACCGCTTTTTATTCTTAAAACTCACTTTATTCTAAAATGATTGGCAATACATCAATACGACAGCTAGATTTAATCTTTCCCTCGTAAAAGACATACGTTTCCATGAGTATCATGTCTATCTCCCATTGAAACAATTTTCTGCTTGGTGCCCATCGTGGTGTCTTTCTTCTTCTCTTAGACGGTTGGACTTTTCTCCTTCTTGCCTCCTCTTTTCTTAGATTTATTTTCAGGTAATCCTCCACACTGTCTTGTCTGTCTCTTAGAGTATCTAGCTCCTTCATTACACTGACAAACTCTTTGAAGCAACACGACGGTTGATCCTGGACGAAGCGTTTGGTTCGACGCCTAAGGTTCATGGAGAGAGATGCAACCGCCTCTGCTTTTGATTGTCCTGCTACGGTGAGCGGAACTGGCCCATGGCAGATACGAGCATATTGACGCAGAGCTCTCTCAACTTGCTCTCTTGGACATCCTGCAAAGGTCAGCATCTTCTGTAAATCTTTGATGACTTGAAGTCCTTGAAACTCGCAGATGATGCTCTTCAGGTTCTGTCTTACCTCTTGCTCTTTATGCAACTCATCCTTCATAAGGTAAATATTGGTTGATTCTTCGTTATCTTCATCATCGTGGCAGATCACAGTCCATTCGCCTAGAGCAGCCAGCTCCCACTGCTCCTTCTGGCTCTCATTTAACTTCTCCAGTTCCTTTATTGTCAGCTCCCTTTCTTCACTATCAACCCTAGAGTCTTCACCTTTCTCAACATTTCTTTCAAGTCCTCCAACCTCATAGTGTTCAACATGATTGTTTCTCCAGATGTCGACATTTGTTAATTCATTCTGTTGGCCTCTTAAAAGTAAACTTTGTGCTTCGTTTCTGCCACATGTACCCACATTTTCGTGGCCATCGCATATCTCACGAATAACGATTCCAAGCTCTTCGGCTGGACTGTTCTTATCAACACCCCCTTTCACCACTAAACCGCGCTTAGTCTTCGGTCGAGCCATCATTTTGCTCTCATCATTCTCGCTGTTGTTTTCGGTGAATTTATTGTCAATATGAGATGGTTTTCCAGTGATGGATTCTTGGCGTATTTGTTCTGATGAAGGTTTGAGACTGTCTTCTCGATCTACCATTTCAGACATGGCCTTCATGTGAGAGGACTCGTGGGGGGTAGCGGAGCTCCGACCCCCATGAACCTGCACGGTGTTCTCCTCACATCTATCACCACCGTACCAAGTATCGTACACGGACATACTTGACGAGTTGACAGAAGATTGTTCACCATCCTCTTCCTCTTCAAGAATGTTTACAAGAGTCTGGTTTTCTTCAAAATCATTTCTCCATATGTCGATATCTTTCATCTTGGTTTCTGTACTGACTCCGAGATCTCCCATTGGATGATTTAGTCCTATCGCTTGTTCCCCGTGTGCAGCGTCTATTTTGTCACTGCATTTACCATGACTTAAGAAGTCCAAGTCTTCTTTACCACAGGCCTCATTTGCTACAAGACCTCGGTGAGTCTTGGGTTTAGGCATCTTAGACGCGTCGTTGGTCCTGTTGAAATCTGTGAACCACTTTGGTTTCATGGTGGTGTGGGATCTACCAACAGACTCAGATGGTTTAACAATGCCTTCTTGCCCTATATACTCTGAAGATGTGACGCTTTCTTCGCTGTCCCCATCTGCCAGTTTGGTCCTGTCTTCACATTCCCCAGTTCTCTTCCAGATGTCATACATCGAGGACTGACTTGTCCAGCTGTATGGTGTAGGCTCCCGCTGAATGGAGTCTACATCTTGTACCTGTCGCCCTCTACGGCTGGGTGATGTAGCTCCTCCTCGAGATGGTTTAGAATGAAGAAGAAATCCGGGAGAAGTGTAAGATTTATTGTCACCGTTATTAAGTGAGATCATGCTCCCCTTTTCCTTTTGAACCGTGACTCTCCTTTCTCCTCTAACTTTTATCTGGCTCTCTTGACCTCTAAAGTGCTTAGCTGGTTCATGTTTCTTACTGAGCAGCTTCTTTTCCTCACATTTTCCTGATTCTGGTTTTCTTTGCAACAAACCATTACCGAGGATTTCAAACTGACGAATTCGTTGCCCAAGTTCAGGCTGTTTTACAACTGAATGAAGATATTGTGGTTTCTTGAGTGTGGTTTCATCATCTAGGTCAGACAGGATAAGATCTTGAGTGGTTCGCTCTCGAGCAAAGTTACCATTGCTCTTGCAAGACTTGCTTGCACCTGTAAGAGTTGGGGCTGAATTGCCCGTACTTAGGTTTTCTCTGCAATTATTCGGAGATATCTGTAGTAATGACCCACTTTCCTTGGGTAGTTTCCCTGAAGATGTTGGAGCTTTCTGTTCAATACAAAGATAATCAAAGTATAACATTAATTATACGTTGCACAAAAACAGGAATAAGATTGTAAAATTAATAAAAAGACCAGTTATTCTATAAACTATTGTTAATTTTAGAACTTACCATAAGATTTCCTTTTTGTTCACAGCTGTTGATAGGAAGTGGTGCTACTTTGGCTGTACGGCGGTTGCCCTTGCTGCCAAGTAATGCTTGCCAGAAAGACCGAGAATTCCTCGATGATTTCCCTGAGCAGTCTGGAACATCATCAGATGTTTTCTGTTTGGTCAAAATGAAGAAAGTAAAGTAATACTTACACATTTTCTTATTTATTTCAACCTATACAATTGTAGATAAAGCAAGACAACAAGAGAATGACTGGAAACCAGACTGAACTAAGATTATTCAAAGCTAATTCTTTTCACCACTCACCTTCGCGCCATTTTGTTGGGAAAGTTCAGTGGTCTCCAGCCTTGTTGCAATGCTCTTATCTTTACCTCTGATATCAGAGATGCGTTTCCATGAATACTGGAAGTTTTCATTGGCAGATGGATTTGACCATGGATCTCCCGTTGTTTTCGAAAGCACCTGAAATCATAGAATTTGATCGAATAAACAAAAGACAACCCCTAGCGCAATAGCAGACTAACACTAAAAAATGTACCATTCTGGGGACATGGACGAATTACATTCACTTTAACATCCCATACAATCAAATCCTTAGACAAAACAATGAATTGATGATAGTTTTTAATTTTTTTTCATAGGTTTTCTCAGTCATTTTCGGTAAAAGTACAGCCAATTTTCATGCTTGCGAATTAAAGCGATTTTGCCAAACCAGTTGTTTCTGCGTTTCAAATTCAGAATTTGTGCACTCAATTTAGTTTTGTGTCATTCGAATTTCTTTAAAGGAACACATTGCCTTGGATCGGTCGAGTTGGTCTTTGAAAAGCGTTTGTAACTGTTTGGTATAAAATGCATTTGATCAGAAAGATGTTGTAAAAGTAGAATACAATGATCCACACAAACATGCCTCGAAATTGCGTGGTTTTCCTTTTACCTCGTCGACCAACACGGTCGGCCATTATGGGAGTCAATTGTTTGACTCCCATAAATGGCCGACCGTGTAATAGTTCGCAAAGTAAAAGATCTTTCTATCCATATGCATTTTATAACAAACTGTTACAAACGCTTTTCTTAGACCAACTCGTCCGATCCAAGGCAACGTGTTCCTTTAACATGTGTTCCATTTAGCATAACATTTAGTAGCAACGCTGGTTGGACTGGAAAAGCTCCTGCGAATTAGAATACTGTTTTGTGGATTGTTAAGTTAGATGTTTATTTTGTTAAACGCAACATTATTTTTGCCTATGCTCAAAACGAAATTGAATGACCAATTTAAGCAGCATTCAATTTCGCCCGAAATAGAATGGTTTGATGGTTAAATTGTTATCTCATTTGCCGAAATTGACCGAGAAAACCTATACTGAATAGACACCAAAATAGGAACACTTGTAATCTATATTTGGGTTTTATATTTTTTTTGAATGGCCTAAAAAACATACCTGTACTTTCGTGTGGGACACACGTCGTGAATCAGCCGAAGGCCGACGCACGTATTCCCGCAGCCATGCTCGTAAGCCTCGGCTGGAACCGGATTTCTGTGAGAAAACACGAGATTCACACTTCTGTAATAATACTGTCACATTTTCCACATAATACATAAAATAACAAACCTGTGAAAACTTGAGCTCGATTGGTATTTGAAGTTGCGAGATAATAATGAAAGAAAAAAATACCATTGCCACACGAAGTTGTGTACTTTCAGATGCTTGATTTCGAGACCTCATTTCTTAATCTGAGGTCTCGAAATCAAATTCGTGGAAAATTACTTCTTTCTCAAAAAACTATACGTTGCTTCATCTCATAATGTTTTATACAACAGCTCACTATTAATCGTCACCAAGTAAGGTGTTATGCTAATAATTATGTTGAGTAATTACCAATAGTGTCCACTGCCTTTAGTGTGTTCCATCCAGGTTAAACATAAGTTTAAATTGATCGCCATTAGTGGTTATGCCGAATTAGGCCCCCATTGGTTGGATCCAAAAACCAACACAATGCCGATAATGCTGTCCCATTAGAAACCGATTGATAGTTCTGGATTTGTATGGTGTAGGACTACATGTTTTCCATAAAAATGTTAAAATTGATCGCCAGCGTAAAAGTTATGCCAAACGAAGGGCCAACATTGGTTGGATACGAAATGCCAACACAATGCCGATATTAAAAGGAAATGTTGGTCGAAATACTGTTAACGCTTAAAATTATTATTCAATATTTCGTCCTATAAATATACATTACATGTATCATAATTATTGTCGGAAGACATTGTACTGTCTTTATAAATCCATTGAAAATGTTGAAACAAGAATATAACTTACCGGTTTTGGGTTGGACATGTTTACCGGAATAAGGGGTAAAGTGTCTCTTAAACAGAGAAAATATAATTCGTAAAAATAAACTGCTTTGAACTTGAATTCTCAGAAAGATTCGCAATCGATGCTCGCTATTCGCTCGCAAGATTAGAAGTGTAATCTTCTATTTTAGGTTTGTTTACAGTTCACTGTGTCTTTTGTTGGTATTTGTTGCTTAGCTTTCGAGTAAACCGTCACAAAGCATAGATTAATATGACACGTCCAAACTACGTAACAATTCAAAATGGGCGCGCGTTTATTGAATAAACGCGCGCCCATTTTATTGGTGAAACGCGCACACTGCACGTACGATCCGATTCGTTTGCTTCTGTTAATTTTGTCCTCGCTTGTTGTTAGTTATGTGTGATGCGCTGTTGTACTTTATTTTGTTAGTTAGAGCGCTGTAAATGCTTGTATTATTATTACTCAACCAATGCCATGGACCCCGAATTCTAGCAAATTATGTTTCGCCAAATAGATAATTGTCCAAATTCGACACTCTGAACATTTGCAGTTTAAAAACAAATAATTATATCCAAAGATTGGTTGCTTTATATCAAACAAAATAAATACAATTATTGTTTTAATGTTTGTGTAGATATTCTGTTTTTAGTTTGCATGTGTGGCTTTCCATAGAATTTCCATCTTGGTTGGCAAAGACCTTGGGCGTCATTTCTACAGACCTCATGCTGTGGTTGATTGTGTCAGGTACCGTACACACCAATGACAATGACAGGGCCCGTTTTCCTCGCTCTGCTTACGTACCGCCGAATTCTGCGCTTACGAACACGATTCCCCGCTTACGTGCAAGCGCCGATTTTTTGCGCTAGCCTTGTAAGCATAGAATGCCTAGTAACGTGGAGTACGCACGCGCAGAAGCCAAAATTCGCCGCTAACCCGTGGAATAGACTTGCCGTTAGCACAGAACTCCCTGCTTCCGTAAGCGCCGATTCTGTGCTTACGGTAAGCAGAGCCATGAAATTGGGCCAGGTCTATTTCTCACGTCATCATGAAAGGGATTACACTATTTTTTCTTACAAGCCTCGGTTTGGTTGCGTTGGGTCAAATAGAAGAAAAGCAAGATGCCGAATCCATGATAAGGTCAAACTTAACTTAACTTAACTTAAATGCATTTATAAAGCGCTTTAACACTGTTTCAAAGCGCTGTACAGTCAAGAAAAACATTAAAATACAGGATTAAAAAACATGAGCAAAAATAGCAATATGGTTTGTTAAAAATACACAACAGTGTACTTTAAGTAGAAAACTTAAAAGTGATTAAGGTAGCAGAGTTCTATGGCCTATAGCATTTATGGGGGAATAAACGTCAATTGCACGCTATACGCCTCTCTTAATATTTTATGCATGACGTCATAATTCTTACCCAAAATGAGGCTATGGGTGCCGCACGTCCGCCAACACTTGCAGTGGCTGCGCCCATCGCCTCGTTTTGGGTTAGCATTGTGACGTACATCATGCATAATTATTAAGGGAGGCATGTGGTGATCCCAAACTTATACCCGCACTTTATACAAAAAACCCTTCACGAAAAAAAAGTTTAACCTGAAAAACAGTGAAATTGTTGAGAAGGGTGGAACTAACTCCATCCAATGATAACTAAGAAACCAGTTTTTTCCTTTCTTCTGACGTTTAATAGGCAGTTGGACTGGAAATAAAAGGACTTGAGTCAAGACTCATTCAACGTCCCTGATGGTGGAACTCGGTATGAGATACACGACTTTTGGACACCCTCCAATACGTGAATTTCACAATAGCTAATATAACCTCCGATTTCAATAAAAAAAATTGTTTTTTTCCTGACACTAGGAGGGGCGTACATCCCCCGCCCCTTGATCTGCGCCTGACGGCTTCAGTCTGGGGTCGAAATGACCTGTATTTATTTGCGATCTTTTCATTGGGATATGCCAGGAAGAGTCAGGTACAAATTGCGCCTCTCTATACATCATGGTTAGGTCAAGATCATTAGTCAAACATAATGGATAATTTAGTTCAAACCACTACTAGCTCAGCAAGAGAAGTCTTACTCCGTATTCATAAATACCTCGACAGTTTCGCTATTCCTATTGGTGGAGAGCGCGTCACGTGGGTGTGTATAAACCATTGTTTAAGACCAGTAAAAAGTGTTAACAACACGGGCGTGACACGCGAGCTTATAAGACAGTTTCTTCATTCCTATTGGTCGAGAGCAACGGCCATCAGCAGGACAGTTGTGCCACATCACGCGATACGCGCGACGCGCACAGCATTCCCTTATTTTATTTACCCGAGGGCGGCGGAGGGCCATTTCATAGCTGGAGGGGTGTTGTGTTGAAAGAAATCTTTGAACAATTGTAATTTTTGCATTTCTTTTTCTTTTTGACCAAAGGTGTTGATGTTTTTTGACCGAAAAGGTATTTATGAATTGGAATCAAAGTGTGTAGAATCGGTTTTCAACTAGTGGTTTAAACCCGCCGAGGCCTGGTTCTTTATAATTTACCTCGACTTCGTCTCGGTAAAATTATCAAGAACCAGGCCTCGTTGGGATTAAACCACTAGTTGATTCCTCTTCACTACACATTGATTTCCTAATTCAATGTTTGTCTTCATCACTTCGCACGTCCCTTTATTCAAACAAGGCTTACACCATACCGTCTAATTGTAAAATGTTTGATTCGGGTTTGAACAAATTTGCTCAATTTGCGCGCACTCTCAATTCCCGATGAAACAAAAAGTATGGGGCAAAAGGTTGACATGGGGTCAAAGGTGATGAGCGAGCCCGAATTCTTGGAGTTCCTTGCTAACATACAGTAAAGGTCACGTAAACTACGAGACGAGGACAAAGTTGTCATGGTCATTGCATCATTACACACATAGCACATATGGAATGAGTTTTGTGTTTACAGAAAGGACTTGCGCAGAGACATCTCATTGTATTGTGAGGAGAGCCTTAATCACGCATCGATCGAGATTCTTACTCTTCAAACTTGGAAGAGAAATCATCAAGAAATGTCTTTGAGCGCTATATTGCATGAGTCAATGGGAGGGTAAACCTTGAATGTACGTGGCCGGCTGGATAGCACTCAGCAGACGGAGGTTTTTTTTTTCCTGTGGGGGTCTGTTTCGAAGTGGGAGGCACACGCAATGGACTCAATATTTAGAAAGTTTCGGTCTTCACCCAGTAGCTCTACAGGAACGGGTAGTGGCGACACAAATGGCACTTCTCTACACGCCAGTAAGCCAGTCACTTTATATTTAATACGGTTATCACCGCCCTGCAGGGCTGTCTGGCTGTATCTTGCGCAGGTAAGAACCGTCTCAAGGTTTCACAGTTTCAAAAAATCGATTAAAAATAGACAATGATTAAAGACAGTGGACACTATTGCTTGTTGTCAAAGACTAGTCTACACAGTTGGTGTATCTCAACATATGCATAACATCACATAACAAACCTGTGAAAATTTGAGCTCAATCGGTCGTCGAAGCTGCGAGATAACAATGAAAGAAAAAACACCCGTGTGCTTTTAGATGCTTGATTTCGAGACCTCAAATCTAAACCGGAGGTCTCGAAATCAAATTCGTGGAAAATTACGTCTTTCTCGAAATCTACGCCACTTCAGAGGGAGCTGTTTCTCACAATGTTTTATACTATCAACCTCTCCCAATTACTCGTAATCAAGAAAGGTTTTATGATGATTACCAAGTAGTGTCCACTGCCTTTAAATTCAAGTATAGACCATTGTATCCTTCTAGTTAAAATATATTTGAAATATTTTGTTCACAGTCATACATGCTTGGTTGTTCTTGTTCCCAATTTTAATTTATTCAATCTTCAATTTTTGCTTTAATTTCATTTCAAGATGTTTCTATTTAATTGTTAACTTTGTACAGACATATTATTTTATAGGTTTTCTCGGTCAATTCTTGCAGACAATAACTATAATTTATGGGAAATGTTTACATGTTGTATCATAATTTTCACGAAGAGTTGTAAAAAGCAGCGGGTGAACAAGTTTTGAGTTGTTCACCAACAATTAGTTTATTCACATTAAACGTTAATAAAAAAATCTAAATAGAACGAGCGCTATCATGTTTTAAAGACACTGGTTATGTCAAAGACCAGTCTTCGCACTTGTTCTCAACATATATGCATAAATAACAAACCTGTGAACTTTTAGCACAAATTGGTCTTCGATGTTGCGAGATAAAACTTAAAGAAAAAACACCCTTGTCCCACCAAGGCCCCACGAAGTTGTGTGCTCTAATTTTGGGGTCTCGAAATCAAATTCGTGGACAACTACTTCTTTCTCAAAAACTATACGTTGCTTCATCTCACAATGTTTTTTACTACCAACAGCTCCCCATTACTCGTCACCAAGTAAGGTTTTATGCTAATAACTATTTGGAGCAATTACCAATAGTGTCCACTGCCTTTAAATTGTCTTCAAACTGTACAAATAATGTTTGGGTGAAGTCCAGGCTCTGTGGCTCCAGTGTGAAAAGGTGTAATATAACAGGGATGGTCTATTGGGCAGAGAGAGTTATGCTCATGAACAACTGGCAGTGGGTTCCGGCATGGTCCCGGACACAGTTTTGTGAAGGTTCCGGCTGTGTAGAATTGACCATGAGGCCATGGGGATATTTCTCTCAGATTGGTGCTAGGACGTTTGGAGAAGTTACAGAAGTGTGTTGTTGTAGTTGTTAAGTTGGAGCTTCATGGACAGAGCCAAAACCGAAGCTCCCAAGCCCGAGCCATGGTTTCGAAAAAAATAAAGGCTTTGGTGAAATCAAGGTAGACGAATGGTTTTAGTGTAATGTACAAACAATGGGGACACAATGAAGATGGCCTCGCCATTGTCTACTGAATATGAGATATAGGCCTAGCTCCTAAACAACCAAAATGTTTGCGAATATTATAATAGTGTCCATGCGCTGCACTGTCGTATTGATTCAATGCACGTGTTGCAAGAAATCACACCTCCCAGTGCTACCAAATATTTACTCAATAAATCAATTATTCTCGTAGGCCCCTATAGTAGATATAACTTCGACGTCCCAAGCAACTAAGCATGGTCAAAGAATGTGAAGCTTTTAATATAATTCGAATTGGCATATGGACGTCCAGTACCCACCGTTAAATAAAACAAGAGGGGCAAGTTATAGTCAATGGTCAAACATGCTACTTGCCATTATTATTAAACGTAGAGCGAGGGTATCGGTGAAAGTTAAGAAGTTTGAACAAAATAATCACCCCAACCTGTTTGGACTTGTACTGATATTTCCCCACCACCAGTACACATCAACACGGCGGCTGTATTTTTGTACAATGCGCGTGAGGCAATTTCCAACACTTTTGCAATACATTCCATCGTTTTACATGTAGAATCCCCAAATCGCGGCCAGATTTGGCGCGTTTGAGGGGTCAATAGGGACTTTTCGTTTTCAACGACGGATGGTTCTGTGACGGTTGTTCAGCTAAACGTTGTCGTTTTCAGCACAACGAAGACTCACACCATGTACAGTCGTAGAAATTGAGGGACAACCGTCCTCAAAGCCGACGCATGCGCAGATGACGCCAAATGTCATCTTTGCCGTCGCAGAACCATCCGTCGTCGAAAACGAAAAGTCCCTAATAGCCCACCGCAGCGGCGGCAGCATGAAAAGTCGTATCTCGCTATACTTTCTCTTACTTCCAAATTGAAACCGTCAATCGAAAGTTTAATACTAGAGCTTGTTACACACCCAAAAGTTTTGACAAAAAGTTACTGAACGTGTATCAATGGTCATGGCATTGGACGTTTGCTTTTAAAGCCATTGGACCCTTTCGGTACAGAAAAAAAAAAAAAGTTCACAGATTTACAAATAATTTACAGGGTTTACAGAAGGTAATGGTGAAAGACTTCTCTTGAAATATTAGTCCATGAAATGCTTTACTTTTAGAGAAAACGGTAAAACAATATAAATTCTCGTTAGCGAGAATTACGGATTTGTTATAAACACATGTCATGACACGGCGAAACGCGCGAAAACAGGAGTGGGTTTTCCCGTTAATTTTCTCCCGACTCCGATGTCCGATTGAGCCTAAATTTTCACATGTTTTTTATTTTGTATATTAGTTGTGATACACGAAGTGTGGGACTTGGACAATACTGTTTACCGAAAGTGTATAATGGCTTTAAAGGCAGTGGACACAATTGGTAATCACTCAAAATAATTATTAGCATAAAACCTTTCTTGGTGACGAGTAATGAGGAGAGGTTGATGGTATAAAACATTGTGAGAAACGGATTCCTCTGAAGTGCCACAGGTTTTGAGAAAAAAAGTAATTTTCCACGAATTTGATTTCGAGACATCAGATTTAGAACTTGAGGTCTCGAAATCAAGCATCTGAAAGCACACAACTTCTTGTGACAAGGGTGTTTTTTTCTTCTTTCATTATTATCTCGCAAGTTCGATGAGCGACTGAGCTCAAATTTTCACAGTTTTGGTTATTTTTTGCATATGTTGAGATAAACTGTGAAGGCTAGTCTTTGGCAATTACCAATAGTGTCCACTGCCTTACTAATTTATGTAGTCCAAGTTGAATATAAATGCTTTGTAAAAAAGATGTTTTACAAAACCATTCACAAATGATATCATTAAAGTAGCTCTGCAAGGTTCAGCTATAATGACCGGATGGTTCTGTTTAATTTAAATTAAGTGTCCTTTTTATTTTGTGCATGTTGTTTTTTTTTTTTTTGGTAATTTTGTAGGTTTTTTCCGAGGTCGAGGTGTTTGGAGATGGTGGGGGTGTTGATTTGTTTGTCACAGTTAGAGAGTTGGCGTTTGTCGGTGTGTTTTAGATCATTAGTTTTTAATTTTTACAATAACTGGGAAGATGCATTAAGGAATACGAATTTGAAATTGAGCAGTTGTGAACCAAATTGATTTCCAGAACAAGATCCCATATGCCCTGGTGGATATTGATCCGGCTGCTCCGGTAGATTCCGATGGACGGAGGCCTGAATTACCAAGTAGTCTTCGACACCAGGACGTCCCAATACTGGTTGACGGAGAAGTAACCGTCTTCGAAGGGTAAGACAATCCATAGTACTAAAAAAAAGAAAAAAAAAAGAAAAAAAAAATACTACCTCGCTGCGCCCAAATTAATTGGAACTTCTACATTGACTTACTATTTCAGAAAGACACTGGACACAACTATTGGTAATTTTCAAAGACCAGTCTTCTCACTTGGTGTATCCTGTGAAAATTTGAGCTCATATATTGGTTGTCAAAAATGCGAGAAAATTGAAAGACAAAACAACCTTTTTAGTGCTTTCCGATGCTTTATTTCGTGACCGCAGAATCTAACTCTAAGGTCTCGAAATAAAATTCGTGGAAAATTACTTCTTTCTCGAAAACTATGTTACTTCAGAGGGAGCCTTTTTATTTCTCACAATGTTTTATACCAACAACCTCTCCCCATAACTCGTTACTAAGTAAGGTTTTATGCTAATATTTTTGTTTAGTTATTACCAAAACTGCCACTGCCTTTAATGAAACATTTGGAATTAGTAACTAACACAACGAAACTAACTTTTCCCTCCTCTTATTTGCAGGCCGGCTATTATACGATATCTCTCGACTCGCTACACAAACTACAAGGGCTACGGTATAACTGTAGCAGAACGAATGATGGTGGAGTCTCTGATCGCTTGGGCACATAACGATTTACACAGGTAACGATAATATATGACATGGAAACATTGTAAGACATTTCCATATGGCGTTACCATCAGGGCCAAATTTCATAGAGCTGCTAAGCACAAACATTTGCTTAGCATGACATTTCTTCCTTGTTGATAAAAACAGGTTTACCCGGTGATTTTCAAGATAAGCAAACAAAAGCTGAATACCAGTAACAAGCACCATGCAACTAATGAAAATTTGGCTGGTATTCCTGTTCTTATCGGGCAAGAAATTTCATGCTTAGCAAGTTTTTGTGCTTAGCAGCTCTATGAAATTGGGCCCAGGGCCCAATCATAAAGAGTAACGAGAAATGTCGAAAGGTTGATAGTATAAAACATTGTGACCAACGGCTCCCTCTGAAGTAACGTAGTTTTCGAGAAGGAAGTAATTTTCCACGAATGTGATTTCGAGACCTGTGACTAGGGTGTTTTTTTCCATCATTTTTTTTCTTCTTGCAACTGCGACGACCAATTTGAGCTCAAATTGTCACAGGTTTGTTATTTATGCTTATGTTGAGATACACCAAGTGTCTTTAACAAAATTACCAATAGTGTCCAGTGTCTTTAAGATAACTTGCGTATAAACTAAAGTGATAACTTGTGTTGTTGTAATTTTTTTCTTGAGACCAGTCTTTTCCGACTTGTTGGTTTAAGTCTTTGAATTTGGGCTTATTTACATACTATTAAAAGACAGATGCCGATATTCCCTTCATTACATTTATTGTTTGAAGTATATTCATCTGTTTGCCTTTTCACTTATTAATTCAGAATAGTGGGTTACCGGTGCGCCTACCCTCAGGTCTTCGAAGAATTTCAACTCCAACCCGAACCTGCCAACGAAGCACTCATCGAGACTGGCATTAAACAACTCTCAAAATACCTCGAGCGCCTTGAGAAACGCTACCTGGCATCCGCTAAATTCCTCTGCGGAGATTCGCTGACGTTCGCTGACTCTGTTGTAGCTACGGTCATCTTGCAGTCCGAGTGGCTGGGGTTCTCACTCCGTCTTTGGCCGCGGGTTGTTGACTGGTTGGAGAGGGTGAGCCGGCAGGAGTGCTGGGACGAAGTGCACAAGAACCACGTGGCGTTTATATCCGAACTGCGAGCTGGGATACTGTATCCCACTCTAGACAAAATTGCCAAATGAAGTACTAATAAACACGTTTTGGTCATTTCTCATAGGACATGTCCCTTAAAGACGGGACACTATTTGAAACTATCATAGGCAAGTCTTCTCAGTTGCTGCATCTCAACATAATTATGCAGGAAATAACAAACCCGTGAAAATATGAGCTCAATATTGGTCGTCGAAGTTGCGAGATAATAATGACAGAAAAACACCCTTGTCACACGAAGTTGTGTGCTATCAGATGCTTGATTTCGAGACCTCAAAATCTAATTCTGGGGTCTCGAAATCAAATTCGTGGAAAATTACTTCTTTCTCGAAAACTACGTCACTTCAGAGGGAGCCTTTTCTCACAATGTGTTATACTATCAACCTCTCCCCATTACTCGTTACCAATTGAGGTTTTATGCTGATAATTATTTTGAGTAATTACCAATAGTGTCCATACACTGCCTTTAATATGGGATTTGATGTGTTCATTTTTTTGGTTTCTAGGCATGAAAGGAGTCACAACACAGTGACCGACAAAAGTAACACTATCGTGACATGGAAATGGAATTATCTTGACATAAATATGCCGTAACGAAATCATGTTATGCCTTTAGATTGCTTCTATACCATAGTTAAATAGTTTTAATTTATTGTGTATAAATATTATATAGTTGTACGGTTTGTCGTTCCATTTACTCCATAGTCTACATTAAAAACTAGTATATAGAAGGTTAATGCATTTCATTGGTTATTGTGAAATAAATTATGTTTAATTCAGTCTGCAAATGAAAAAATCCGTTTAAATCAGATTGCCTCATTTTAAGTAGTGCACTTGAACGCTCCCCAAACAATACCCGACAGCTTCTATATTGGTTTAATTATTGATGTTATTCCAAACTCAATATTGACTTTCTAGCCGGGGGCCACGCTCTGGTTAAACATAATATTCCATATCTGGCTCTGTGTGGATGATAGGGTTGCTAACCGTACACAATCTCAGTCGAGATAATAAGCAGTTGCTAGCCACAGGACGGGGTATTGTAGTTACCAAAATAAGTGTTGGAACGGGTGCATCTTTGTGTGCACACTGCACATGAAGTGTGCTATATCTTGACCTCCAGAGTATACTCGATACAACAACTATCTCATACTTCTTTTCTACATGACAAATATTGAGCGATGAGTACTTTGAAAACGGACTATTCTGTAATAGTGTGACCAGTCAATGCCCATTCATTATAAATAACTAATGGAAATCATTGGTTTATGATTCCGATAGGAGATTGTGTAACTGATTATGGACTTAATATAAATAATGTTGTCGGTGGTAAATTTTGGGAGCTCGTTTGTTCTCATTTCTGCCCTTCATTCTGAAGCTTGGTCCAGAGGCTGAAGTGAACCGAAGAGCAGCTTCAACTGGATGATGTGTTAAATTGTATGGCGAATGTTACCGACGAATTAGAACTCTTGAATAGTGATAATGGCCGGGAAAAGTGTCCAGCGTGATCAGGTTAAAAAGGGAGCGGTTGAATCACTGCGGTCGACTATAAATTCAAACGCTGTGACTCACGAACTTAAAACCAACCGGCAGGGGTGTTTAGACGACTCGGTGTCGCGGACCGTCCTGGAAGACGAAGAAGGGTACTTCGTGTCCAGTGGTTCGTTGGTTCCAGTTTCACTGGTGAGGTCTTTCTACGAGCTGTCTGCCCTGGACGTGAACGGGAAGATGGTGCAGTTTTCCCGGTTCGAGGGGCGGGTGGTGCTGGTGATGTGCGTGGCAACTGGAGACGAGCAGGCTACCAGGGAATTCACACAGGTGGGAAAAGGTCTATTATAAAATATTCCGTTTTGGGAACAGAAGGCCTGATCATAAGCAAAAAAACTTGCGAAGCACATAATACTGTCTATCACATACCAGTCAAACTTATTGCGACTGGAGCACCACTCAATTAATACCCAGCAAAGACATTTTGCCAATTTGAGTTGTTTTTCTGTTTTAAAACAGCTTCAAGAAATGTTGGGACTCTGCATTTTTTATATTTTTATATATTTATTATACAGATGAATGAGTTTGTGTCCGCGTACGACTGTCGTGGCTTGAGCATTCTCGCTTTCCCTTGCGACCAGTTTGGTAACAAAGAACCCTGGCACAACCACGAGATACCATTGTGCATGTCTCACGTCCGTCCCGGCCGGGGATTCGCACCAAAGTTCCATCTGATGGGCAAGTGCGAAGTGAACGGCCCGCGGTCTCACCCGGTCTTCGAGTACCTGAAGCAGAGGCTCCCGGGCTGGAGTGACGAGCCTTCGGCCACCATCAGGTCACTGCGAGGGAAACTGCTCCCGCCCAAGGCTCCGGATGTCCGCTGGAACTTTGAGAAGTTTCTGATCAGCTACGACGGCAAACCGTACAAACGGTTTTTGAGCAGCACGCCGCTGATAGCTATCGCTGGGGATGTTGAACACTTATTGAGAAGTTCGGTTATAGTGATGATGTCAACAAACAGTCGCCATGGGGGAAATAAATTTCTTCAGTATGATCCCACTAGGTAAGATAAGACGCATTCGAAAAAGACTTCAAGACGTATGAAAGAATTTTGATTTCACTATTAGCTTGGAGAAGTGGTTTTTCTCCGTCTAATTAGTTGTGAGCAATAAACTGTTTTATTAAAAGAAATTGCCCATATGCCCAGGGTGCAGCGTTTTTGGCGACACCAACCTAGCCATACCGAGGCAACAAGTCACTTACCGTTTGGTCTGAGCAGCCTCGTTACCGCAGTTCAACACGCGAAAACCATGCCCAACACGCGAAAATGCTCAACCGGTGACCAAAGCTCAAACCTGTTTCTGACTTGGGTCGCCAAAACGCACTCATGTATTTACAAAACAAATTATTCCGTATTTTTTTTATTCGAGAATTATTGGTCCCAACAATGGTTACACTTGAGGGCGCTTTACTTGATACCTGATTTCGCCCATAATAGTGCAAGTGCTAATAATTGTTGAATGGGGTGCATGCTGGTCTAGCTAGCGATCAAACTTGAATTAGAACATGCATGTAGCTCATTCCAAGCCTAACGCACGCGTAGCGAGTTTTATTTTGCGATAATTATAAAAGGCCTATAATAATGGTGGACCGTGCACTTGTTCTCAACCGCACACCATAGCCATCATAAAATATTGCTGATAGCCTGTGATACTTGCAGACGGCACACAGCAGTGATATAATGAAATCATAAAATGTCATTTCCCAGGATGTTATGTTTGTAAATTGTTTTGTGTTAGTGGTTTGAAAAAACGTTGCACACACAATATTAACACGCCAAGAAACATTGTCAAAGGATTGTGCAGGGGAGGTCGACGATACCCACAGACATAAAGAACCTACTGGGCCCAATAACATAGAGCTGCTTAGCACAAAAATTTGCTTAGCATGGAATTTCTTCTTTAATTAAAACAGGATCAAATTTCCTTTTGTTCTTTATGTCTGTGGGTATACCTGACTACATAGGTGTTGTGTCCTTGGTTAAATACAAGTGCGCCCTCTAGTGTTTGGGGTTACGCCATCTTGGATGGTAGAGTTGTTTTTACATGACATGAAGTGAACATGATAGCATACTGTTAACTAACTTCTCTGCGTCTTTGTGAATTTCTTACTGACTACACTACAATAGGCTTGGTTTGTGGCAATACTAATACCATTAATATCAGCCCGCACTAGTTGAAGGCTTCTCCGAACTTGCCCCCACATCATAGGACCCTATAATAAATAACATCTAAAAAATAATGACTTACGAGTCGAGCAAAAAAGTGGTGGGAACAATCTTGGCCCAATTTTATAGAGCTGCTAAGCACAAAAATTTGCTTTGCATGAAATGTCTTGCCTTGATAAAAACAGGATTACCAACCAAATTTCCACGTGATTTTCAGGATAAGCAAACAACAACTGAATACCTGTAACAAACAATATGCAACAAAAGGAAACTTTATCCTGTTTTTATCAAGGAAGAAATTTCATGCTAAGCAAGTTTTTGTGCTAAGCAGGTCTATGAAATTGGGCCCAGGCCGGAAGAATGTGACCTAGAAAGTAGATAAACTTTTATTATCCAGTAGATTGGCTTATACTGCGTTTTTATCTATATATGTGTTCGAGACTATAATCAACCCCTCTGCCTACCTCATGCGAAGGATCAGTCTTTGGTGTCAACTTCCCATCATTACCGACTGGCACACTGTTCAGTATCTGATTATAATATCATAAAATCTAAACCTGCAACTAGTTTATTTCTGTATTTAGTATTAACAACTTGCAGTAATTGTGTTTGTGGCGTATTAATTCATTATGGTTTTTTGTACTCTCCTTTATGATAATATAGGTTTTCTCGGTCAATTTCGGCAAATGATCAGCCAATTTAACCACCAGGCTATTCTGTTTCGCGCGAAATCAAATGCTAGTGAAAAGGGTCATTCGATTTCATTTTATGATTAATCAAATGTAATGATGCGTCATTCGATTTAACAAAATATTCATTCAATTTAACAATTCATCAATGCAGCATTCAAATTCACAGACGCTTCTTGAAGCGTGTATGTCACGAAAAAGAATGACGATACGCTTAATTGAACAGAGTGTTAAAGGAAATTGACTCGACTCAAAATGAAACTGAATGGCCGAATTCTGAATTTGAAACGCAGTAACAACTGGAGAGACAAACTGCTTTAACTCGAACGCATGAAAATGAAATTGACTGCTCATTTCTTAATTTGACCGAGAAAACCTATAATAATATATTTTATTTTGTATTTTTCATATTGCGCTCTCTCCAGAACGAGCCTGTTCGAGGGCGCATGACAGTTATAGTTCCATAATGATTTTTTACACCAGAAACAGTTAAAGAAAAGTACACCAGTAAAAATGTAAGCAAAATAGAAATCAAAAACTTACAGAGAATAAAAACGGATGCATGAACACCAGAAAACTGTAACAACTATAAAAACAATACGACTTACGAGCAAGCAATTGGATACATTTTTAAGCATTTTTGGGAGAAGAAATTACTAGCAAAAATACTGTAAAATAATCATTTTTGGAGAAACAGAAAAACAGAAAATATATTTTAGTTTGCCTTTAGATAAAGACCTTTTGTAATAAACCGATTCAGGCATCATTTGTTTTTTTTAATGTTAGTTAATAATTAAAAGCAAACCTAGAAATGCTTCCCAACCAAAACTACATACATTGTGTAATAACATTAAACGTATACATGTAGTGCAACATAATGATAGCGACCTCACCTGTTGACCCTTACTGAAAGGGAACGAATTGCCTTGCATCGGGCGAGTTGGTCTATGAAAAACGTTCTAAACCGTTTGTCATAAAATGCATATTGGGTAGAAAGATGTTTTAATAAAGTAGGATATAATGATCCATACAAATATGCCTCGAAATTGTCATTATTTTTGTGGAGTCAAGTCCTTATTTAGGACAAGAATGCCAATAGTCGATTACGGTTTCACCCAATAGTGTTACGTCACTATAAACATGAAAAATTAATCGGGGTCTATAGTCGAAATCCACATGACGTCATTGACCGCCATCTTTGATGTTAAAACAATGGAAAAGTGCACGCGTTGGCCTACGCACTGAGCAGCACGAATCACAAGCCAATGAAAGCTTTTCACTCGCGCACATTAGTCAAAGATGGCGGCCCACACTACATGGGGTTTATTTAGTACTAGACATGATTCAAGTATATCCGCCGTCAAAATGTAGCTAGTGTGGTCCCGCAGGACACAGGCTGGGTGAGTTTTCTGATGTTCGGCGGTGGGATTGAAACAAACAAAAAAGACTCTCACGAGTTTGAGACTTGTGTCAAGTCTAGGGTCAAAACAACTATGCTTAGGACGCTGATGATGCTGGACCGGGATGCGTGGAAGACGACCATCGGAGTTTCCAATTCCCGAGAAGGCTGAAGACATCCTTTCGCTCAACTGCATGCAGCTGACACGACAGTAGACATCTCCCATCAGAATCCGGATGGATGGCGTCTTTGTAACCAAACGAGAAGTAGTAAAGCCACTACTGAAAGACACTGGACACCTCCCATTACAGTAAAGGCTAGGGTATAGCTCCCGAGAATGTCGTAGATTAATCCTGCGCACAATGAAGAAAACGAAACACAAAACAGAAATCAGGATATTGGACAAAAAAGCGCGCAGGCTTAAAGGAACACGTTGCCTTGGATTGGACGAGTTGGTCTATAAAAAGCGTTCGAAACCGTTTGTTATGAAATGCATATGGTTAGAAAGATGTTTTAAATGTATAATATTATGTTCCACACAAGCATCACTCAAAATTACACGGTTTTCCTTCTACGTCGCGAACTAACACGGTCGGCCAATGTTGGGAGTCAAAAATTTGACTCCCATAAATGGCCGACCGTGTTAGTCGACGATGTAAAAAGAAAACCACGCAATTTCGAGGCATATTTGTGTAGATCATTGTATTCTACTTTTACAACATCTTTCTAACCATATGCATTTTATAACAAACGGTTACATAACACTTTTGAAAGACCAACTCGACCGATCCAAGGCAACGTGTTCCTTTAAG
Source organism: Asterias amurensis (assembly GCF_032118995.1). NCBI lineage: Eukaryota > Metazoa > Echinodermata > Asteroidea > Forcipulatida > Asteriidae > Asterias > Asterias amurensis. The sequence goes on along the minus strand of NC_092650.1, from coordinate 6,921,852 downwards.
GAATTACTTTTGTACCAAGAAGAACTGTGTTAGGGGCACCATGGTGACGAAGGCAAGTGAACTTCCAAGGCTGCCCAAACCAAGTGCCATTGTAAGCGATAAACCCTTTCTTTGTGAAAAGTAATGGGGAGAGGTTGATGGTTTAAAACATTGTGAGAAACGGCTCCCTCTGAAGTGACGTAGTTTTCGAGAAAGAAGTAATTTTCCACGAATTTGATTTCGAGACGTCAAGTTTAGAATTTGAGGTCTCGAAATCAACCATCTAAACGCACACAACTTCATGTGACAAGGGTGTTTTTTTCTTTCATTATTATCTCGCAAGTTCGATGACCGATTGAGCTCAAATTTTCACAGGTTTGTTATTTTATTCATATGTTGAGATATGTTCACACCAACTGTGAAGGCTAGTCTTTGACAATTACCAATAGTGTCCATGCCTTTAATACGTTGATTAAATACGCCACCAATGTTTTGCAGTCTGTTTCCTAAAGGGGCTTGTCTGACGAGGCAACTTTAATGAGCAACTTGGAGGCAACCAACTGCAGTGAATGCTACAGGAACACTTTGGTAGCACATGAGTACAATTTTCAAACAATGTCTTTGTTAATACGATCCCCACGAGTAATAACAGTAGGTAAACAATAAAATGTGACTGGCTTTTCTTCTTGGATATTGCGTGGAACTGGTTGCCAATAAATTGCCTCTTGTGGCAGGACCTTAATGTTCACAAGCCACAAATTAATGTCTGCAAACTTACTTTAACACTTACCTGGAAAATACAAAGAGAAAATCCTGCTTAAACCGGCGAAAGGGCCAATCAAACCTAGAACAGATCCCAGCTGATCAGCACCAAAAATCCCAATAACTATGACGTCAAATAGCAACAAGAGCATCGCAGAAAAATAGCCATAGATGAAAGCAGCCCAGAAAATCGGCCAATAAGTAATTAGCCATGGATCGAGGAGGTAATAAATGCATTGTGTGACGAGTCCAATGCCTAGCCAACCCGAGTTGTTTATAGCTGGGATGTTACGAACCAATGGACCTATGGTGACACTTGCAGGTAGTCTGCCGATTCCATAAATAACAACACAAGTGGAAGCTTCTTTAAGTGAAAATCCTTTCGAAATGGTGTTTGGAACAAAGTAAATGAACCAAGCTGTGTACATAATCATCCAAATGTTCATCATTAAGCATATCAGCCAGAATGATGTTGATGATAACAAACTTATATTGAATGTCTTACTGAAGAATGAGTGAACAGTTTCCAGACAAGAGTGACAACGACTGTTTGGTGCGTCTGCTTCTCCTTCACCGGTAACAGCCGGTTCTTCTAGTACATCAACTGTTTGATATTCATCATAACTTCTTGTTACAGCGGGTTCTTTCATCAAAGCTCCACAGACACCAAGATGGGAGAATATCGCACCGAGTAACAGCATGGTTCCCCTCCAACCGTAGGCATCCAAGAAGAACTGTGTTAGGGGCACCATGGTGACGAAGGCAAGTGAACTTCCAAGGCCGCCCAAACCAAGTGCAATTGTAAGCGATTCTCTGAAATGACGACCAATCATCTCTCTGGTCACTACACTCGTGACACCAACTGCTGGCCCTGGTTGAATAAAACAAATATGGATATTGGTCTAGTTGGTCTGACCATTGCTCTAGAATAGCAAAGGTTGTGGGTTCGAATCCCACCCGAGTAATATGCCTACTTTTTCACAGAACTCGGGAAGGTGAGTCTACTGTACAGTTTGACCCTTAATAAAGGAAAAGTACTTTTTCAAAATGTCCATAGATTTACATTAAACGTACAGGGTTGGAAGATAATGGTAGTGGAAAGCTTCCCTTCAAATATTACTTACTGAGGTGCTGTAGTTTTTGAGAAATGAGTAAAATGATTTAATGAAAATACGTTTGTAAATGCTTAAAATAAATTTCATGACATTGTTTTACTCAATTCCCCAAAACTACAGCACCTCAGCACATAATATTTTCAGGGAAGCTTTCTACTATCGTTATATTCAAACTGTGTAAGTTTAGTGTAAATCTGTGGACATTGTGTTTTTAGTCCTACAAAAAGTACATACATTTGTGTGTACACCCTTTAACTCATGTGGAATTATTTGTAAGTAATACAAATAACGCAGTACAAGACAGGTTAAACATGTTTTTGTGTCTTCTTTGTTTTGCTGTGATAATAATATCACAGCAAAACAAAAAGACACAGTGCCTATACAAAAAAATGTTGAGTACAACTTGGCAAAAATATTATGCCAAGTTGTTTTAAAGGGATGCTGCAGTGAATTCAAATAAAGCAGTTCATTTTGCCGTAATTTATTTCTGATATATGTATCGAACTAATAAAATCAATTTTTTTTTTATTCCCGACACATCTGACTTGCGTAATTAGCGAATAAGTCATGCCCCCCCCCCTTTGTGGATTGTTACCGCCCCTACCATCGCCGTCATGTCGGGGATTCAAACATTATCTTCGGCAAAAAGAGTCTGGTCCCTAACTACACGCGCCTAGGTACCAGGCCACACAGTGCACACGTCTCTATATGCACACAGCCAGGAGGGCCCGACGGCTCGGGTTACCGACAAGACGTCACGTTTATGCAAATGAAGGCCCCTTTTAGGGTCGGGTGGGTTCCCCTAATCTCTTGAAAACCATTTTTAAACAACTTGCGCATTTAATAAAAAATATATAAAAATATTTCAGGTTTAAAAAGTCATGTTTAATCGTTTAAATGAATAATAAAAAACACTGCAGCCACCCTTTAAACAGTTGTATGCACTGATGATATCATTAACTTTCAGTAAAGACTTTAGTTCTCTGTTTTACGCAAAACTGCTTACAAAACCGATACCCGCATTTCGATAAACCGACTATTTAAAATATGAATTAATTTATAATTAATTTTTAACAGGTTCATATTTAACTGTATTTTTTTAGATTTGGTTATTTTTCAAACTTACAGCTTAAAATTGTCATTATGGGATGTAAATTGCTCTCGAAACAGGATTATAAAGCAACAAATTTTTGTTCTACCATTTTTTCCTCCAAATCGTGAAAAATATGCTGTAGATCTAAATCTATCCCTTCCAGCTTGATTTAAGCACCAAAGGATAAACAAAACTATTCCCTCCTCTTTTTGGCTAAGTTTGTGCACTCAATATTGACTTTGTTCTCCTAAAGGTATTTTATGGAGAAAAACAGTATAGTTTTAACATTTTGAAAACATCTTCGAGAAAATTTGCTATATACTACCGAAAAAGGCAAAAAATAAAAAACCATAGTTAATTGTGAACCTGTTTTTTGTGTTTTTTATTTGTTACTAGCTGTACTTTTCGTTTATTTATTGGTTCATACTATGCAAAAATACTGCACTGCAAAGTACCGTATTTTTTATTGCGATGAAATTTCTTTTAATGTATTTAAAATTCATAAAAAGATTTGTGTGGTGACGCCAACATACTTTACTTTTGCAAGGGTCTGTGCACTTTTTGTGTGAGAAAAAAAAACAACGTCCACAGATTTACCCTAAACTTAAAGATAATGATTGTAGAATTAATGATATTAGTTGCTGAGGTGATGTAGTTTTTGAGAAATGAGTAAAACTACAGGACCACAGCAACTTATTTTTTATATACGCTTCTGGGGGCCTACTATCATTATCTTCAAACTGTGTAAATTTAATGTAAATTTGAGGACATTGTGTTTTGTGTTACAAAAGTACCCAAATCTTTTAAAGTATGAAGGTGGTTGTCGCCAATATCCGAACACTATGAGAGTTAAGTAATAAGCCAAGTTCTTACTAAGTACTTACTAAAATATTAGCATAAAATCTTACTTGATAATGAGTAATGGGGAGAGGTTGATAGTGTAAAACACTGTGAGAAACGGCTCCCTCTGAAGAAACGGTGTTTTCCAGAAAGAAGTAAATTTTCAACGAATTTGATTTCGAGACCTCGGATTTAGAATTTGAGATCTCGAAATCAAGCATCTGAAAGTACACAATTTCGAGTGACAATACAAGGGTGTTTTTTCTTCCACTATATTATCTCGCAACTTCGACGAACAATTGAGCTCAAATTTTTATAGGTTGTTATTTTTTACACCAAGTGAGAAAACTGGTCTTTGACAATTACTCATATAGTGTCCAGTGTCTTTAAAGAAACACGGCAGTGCCTTGGATCGGTCGACTTGGTCTTTGAAAAGCGTTGGTAACCGTTTGTTTTATAATGCATATGGTTAGAAAGATGTTTTAAAAGTAAAATACAATGATCCACACACATTTGCCTCGAAATTGCGTGGTTTTCCTTTTACTTTGCGAACTAACACGGTCACCCCTACCGTGTTTGTCGATGAGGTAAAAGGAAAACCACGTAACTTCGAGTGATACTTGTGTGGATCATGGGTGTTATACTCTACTTTTAAAATATCTTTCTAATAATATGCATTTTACAACAAACGGTTACAAACGCTTTTCAAAGACCAACTCGACTGATCCAAGGCAACGTGTTCCTTTAAAGTGTCAGGTCGAAACTTGTTTGCTGTTACCATGGATTCATCATATTATGGGTTAAGTTCACGGTGCAATAAATGAATAGTAAGTTGATGTTCGTCTTGGTTTTACCCATAAACACTGATGTGACGGTAAGCACATACTCGGTACTTGCACGAGTTTTGAGAAAACAAAAACAAATCACAGGCACATTACTCGGCTGAGATTCTAACCCACGACCTCTGCAATTCTAGAACAGTGTCTTGTTAGCTAGACAACCGAGATAACCCGGTAGCTAAAGGCAGTTCGAATCCTATGTTTTAGCAGTGCAACGATTAATGTTGATGCAAACCGAAATCTGCAAATTGCATTTCTTCACTTTTATTTACTTTATAAAGGCAGTGGACACTATTGGTAATTACTTAAAATAATTACTAGCACAAAACCTTCCTTGGTAACGAGTAATGGGGAGAGGTTGATGGTATAAAACATTGTGAGAAACGGCTCTCTGTGAAGTGCCATAGATTTCGAGAAAGAAGTAATTTTCCACGAATTTGATTTCAAGACCTCAAGTTTAGAACTTGAGGTCTCGAAATCAACCATCTAAACGCACACAACTTCGTGTGACAAGGGTGTTTTTTCTTTCATTATTATCTCGCAAGTTCGACGACCAATTGAGCTCAAATTTTCACAGGTTTGTTATTTTATGCATATGTTGAGATACACTAACTGTGAAGGCTAGTCTTTGACAATTACCAATAGTGTCCACTGCCTTTAAAGAGTCTGCGTCTTTCAAACTCAGTCTTACCTGCAAATAGAGTGATGAGGATCGCTATCTGATACAAACTGGATGCAAATGAAGACGCTATCAGTGACCCACCGATGAGTACACCACTCACAGTGACCACAACTCGTACTCCAAATTTATCTCGTAAGGGAGACGCAAATAGAGCTGTGAAACAATTATGAGAAAGTGTATATAATTGGTAAAGAAACGGGGTCTGAAATTGAGGACATTCCAAACCTTTTTTTTTCTTTTTGCAAGTCGCCTGACACACAAGGCCTGAAGGCCACTTCAAGGTGTGGGCTACAATTCTTTTTTTTTCAGAGGCCGTTGCCATCTACTCCTAGGGCTGAAACAGGGTTACCCCTTTCACAGTCCATACGAATGTAGGCTTGGGTATCATCCATTCGAAGCCTGGCCTGACTACCTCCCCAATTTTATGTAGCAAGTGTCACGACCGGGATCCGAACCCACACCCTGCTGATCAAACACCAGTGCTTGAATCCGGCGCTCTTAACCGCTAGGCCATGACACTGCCACATATAGATAATGGTGGCTTCTTATGTGGCGCGAAGTTTCAATCACCTTGTGATATGAGGACCAATCCACGAAAGAAATCTATCTCCATAAAAAAAACTTCTGAAGAACAACAAATACATGTCATTCAGTTTTTGTTCTAATAGTTTTGTTGCTTTCCATTGTTTATATTTAGCATTGTCGTATGTTTTCAAAAAAATGTTATTTTGCTTTCTTTTCATATTGTTTGATTATGGGCCCACATTGTCTCTGCGCCTTGGACATCTTTAAAAGGCACTGGTCAAAATTGGTAATTACTCAAAATAAGTGTTAGCATAAAAAATTACTTTGTAAAAAGCAAAGGAGAGCTGTTAAACATTGTGAGAAACGGCTCCCTCTTATAAGTGACGTAGTTTTCGAGAAAAAAGGTAATTTTCCACGAATTTGATTTCGAGACCTCCGACGTTAGATTTTGATGTCCTGAACTCAAGCATGTAAAATCACACAACTTCTTGTGAAATGGGTGTTTTATTATAAACATATTGACTGGCAATGAGGTAACTAGTGTACGTCTATTCCCCCTAGGGACTTTGAGTGACCAGAATATTTCCCGAGGCCGAAGGCCGAGGGAAATAGGCTTCTCTTCTGGTCACTCACAGGCCCGGTCAATATGTGTTTTATATCACAGCTCGGTCTTAATGTCAAATAAGAACATAAATTTGGAAAAGACAGGAAGTTTTGTAGTTGTAGTTCACGGTTCAGGTCTAGAGGGGACGCTAACCGGGCACTATTTTCAAAGACATGTGCCCGCTCGGGTACTAGTTCCCGCAAACACGCGCGCGCGAACACTAGACTATATTAGTTCATGCCACGTGACCGTGTTTCAGCCAACCAGAATACAGAACAAGCAAGAGGTGTGTTATAACTTCCATTATTATCTCGCAGCTTCGACGACCAACGGAATTCAATTTTGTACAGGTTTGTTATTTTGGGCATGTGTAGTGAGATATACACCAGGTGGTCACTGACAATAGACCCTTCCCATGAAATATGTAAATTGCACATAGCGCGTGCGCACTAACGTTTTGGTTGGCAAAATGAGGGAAAATCGCGCTGTTTTGTACACGGCTAATGTGTGCGTGACGCACACGAGATCGGCGTCTGCTTAGTGCACAACTCTATGGTGTTTGCCAACCAACAGGGTCTGTACGCATGCATGAATGTAATTAGCATATTTCATGGGAAGGGTCCATTACCAAAGGTGTCCGGTGCCTTTAATATTGATATGCCGCATGACAATTATCTATTATTATTACTTTACTAGTAAAAAACACAACCACTTGAACATAAGCTTATCCAAGCAATTTGTCCTACCTGAAAACTCCATACTGGCTTCAGTAATAGCAATCATCCATCCAACCAACCAAGTTGAAGCATTGAATTGTTCTTGTAGCGTCGGTAACATCACAGCAAGGCCCTTAATCATACCAATCCATACAATCCAACCCGAGAATAAACCCAGAACACCAAGCCAACCAATACGGCCGCCATCTTCAAAGATTTTAACAACCGAATCAACACTTTTGAGAAGGTAACCCATTATTGGACACCGCTAAACAAGCAGTACTCAGCTATATAGAAGTTCCTTCTTTCAAAGAACTGTCAAAAGTTTGAACTCGCTCGCAGCTGTGGTGTTGGCCGTCCCCAACTTAAGTGAGGTTTTTTTAGATAACACTTCTGTGTCCGATCAGCACTCTGCCAACAATCAATCACCCTTGTCTGAACGTCCCCACTTATCCTGGCAAGTTATCAACGTAAGCGCAAACGTATAACGACCAGTCCATTTGGTAATTCACTTAAAAGCACACTATTGGTAATCACTCAAAATAATGATTGATTATAAAACCATAATTATTGGTAATTAGTAAAGGGGAGCTATTAATATGGTATAAAACATTGTGAGAAATGGCTCCCTCTGAAGTAGCGTAGTTTTTGAGAAAATGAGTAATTTTCATACAATTTGATTTCAAGACCTCAGAATCAGATTTTTAGGTCTCGAAATCAAGCATCTGAAAGCACACAACTTCGTGTGACAATGTTTTTTTTCTTTCATTATTATCTCGCAACTTCGACGACCACTTCAAATTTTCACAGGTTTATTATTTTATGCATAATATGTTGAGATACACCAAGTTAGTGAGAAGACTAGTCTTACTCTTAGACAATTACCAACAGTGTCCAGTGTCTTTAATCCAGCCAGAAACAAGCAGCTACCATAGAAAGTATCAACACCTCAAATTCCTGCGCAGAGAGCAACATAAACGCAAAACTACCGCTTAAATTTGCATAATTATGTAAAATAGTGTGCAAATTTTTTTTATCGCAGTGCGGGTGATTTTGTCCATTCAACTAGTTTGCATAAATTTCACCGTCAACAACAATAATTACAGGCTATGGAACTCTCCCACATCTGGTTGACGCTTGAACGCAGTTATACAAAATAATAGCACATCACCTTAAGCTACATAAATCATTGTCACCTAGCGTGCGTGTATATTATCATGCTCAATATATATTTTAGGGTATATAAAGGGACCTTAAAACGCCAAGTATAAAGGGCACTATTTTAGGGAATATTTATACAGGGAGTGCACGGGAAAGTGATTTTGTTTTCTTCCGTCGGTAGACCTCTTTCCAGCAAACACAGCCTTATCAACGACAACATCAACTCTGCTACATGCAGAACCAACAAGCCCGTAATTAACTAATTCCCACCATTGAGAAATAAATAAACAATAAACAATTTCACAAAACCAGACAATCATCAACAATTGTTATTAGATGATGCAATGCACTTGAAGCCACTATACACTTTCAGTAAGCAGTATTGTCCTAATCCCACACTTCGTGTATCACAACTTATATAATAAATTAACAAACCTGTGAAAATGTATGCTCAATCGGTCATCGGAGTCGGGAGAAAATAATGGGAAAACCCACCCTTGTTTCCGTGCGTTTCTTCTTCGCCGTGTCATGACATTGTGTTTACTAATACTATAAATCCGTAATTTTCGCTATCGAGAATTGATATTGTTTTAATGTTTTCTCAAAAAGTAAAGCATTGCATGAAACAATAATTTCAAGAGAAAAATTCACCATTACCTTCTGTAAACCCTGTAAATTATTTGTAAATCTTTGAACTTTGAAAGCCTGTATAATGGCTTTAAAATGTACCTAGCGTGCTGCATTATGGGGGTAGATAATAATTATAATAAATTAGGAATACAAAATTAGTTTTTGTAGATGCTAGTTCAATGCCGATACGACCGTCTATCATCAGCCTTTATTAATGCTCGTTATTTCCAGTTGGTCGATTCCAAACATTCCTTTAGAGCCATTGGACCCTTTCGGTTCAGAAAAAAAAAAAAAAAGTTCACAGATTTACAAATAACTTTCAGGGTTTACAGAAGGCAATGGTGAAAGACTTCTCTTGAAATATTATTCCATGAAATGCTTTACTTTTTGAGAAAACAGCATAACAATAAAAATTCTCGTGAACGAGAATTACAGATTTAGTTTAAACACATGTCATGACACGGCGAAACGCGCGGAAACAAGGATGGGTTTTTCCGTTGTTTTCTCCCGACTCCGATGACCGATTGAGCATACATTTTCATAGGTTTGTCATTTTGATATAGAAGTTGTGGTACACAAAGTGTGGGCCTGGGCTATAATTAATTTTTAGGTCAGATGTTCAGTCTAAGCTAACGCGAGCTGTAGGATGATGGTTCAAAAGAGGGCGCTATCAGAAGTAGTTGTACGCACAACAAAGTTTTCGACTACCGGTACCACGGCTTCGGCTTTGGTTTCGGATCAGGCTAGCTGGCCTTGGCCCGCGGTTGTAGCAAGCTTCAGGCTTCATACGAAAGAACGGAACCTAAAGCTGAACAATAACCGGAAGCCGTGGTTTCGAAAAGGGAACCTCTTTTGAAAATCGGTACCGAACAAAAAAGAAATATCCAATCATTTCAAAAGATCAGACACTTGCTCTGTTGTTCATATAAATGGAGGAATATTATTTCTCCATGCTCTGTAATGGTTCAGCAGTTGACAGGTTGCTCAAGAAAGTTTACAAAGTGACTTTACTACATCAATGCCTGAACACTTTTCTTTACACGCTAGCTTATGTGCTTTATTGCAAATCAGGCAATTTAATAAAAAATACAATGAATTTAATGAATTCCCAGACTTCGAGACCCACGGCTTATGATCATGCATGCCGATGACAGTTTCCATCCGTTTCTATGAGACGCTAAAAATTGTCACTTCATCAAAGCACCTAGTCTGTCCCCCTAAGCATAATGCGGATCCATAGCTATAGAAATATGCGTGTAACCATGTGCAGGGTCGGGGTACCATTCGCACCGTACCACGAGGGGGCGGAGTTGAATCGTCGAAGTTGAATGAAATAATCGGATCTGTTTTGTTGTTGCGCTCTCGATCTCTTGTATTCATGCTGCATGCTGCATAAACACATTGTGATGGCCGCAAAGCCGAGGCCGAGACGATTTTGTTTCCAAAACATCGATTGAATCCGGCCAATAATCACCCGTTCTGAATAATTGATTTAGGTGAGTATTAAAGTGTAGTTTATTGAGTGTGTTCTCTACCTGGCTGAATAGGATTAGAGGGAACAAAAGATGTGAAACAATGACGGTTCGTCTGAGGGGGGATAGCTGTTTTGTTGCACTTGTGTCTGTGTCCATAGACTTTGCATTGAACACAAGTTACTTGTGTAGGGAATGTGTACTGACTATGCACGGACACAGTGACATTTTTGGTCTAGTTTTGTAGTCATGAATATAAAAATGTCTAAGTAAAGTACATTAGTTCTTGGAAATCGAGCTCCTAAAAGTTCGAAGATGGCGCTGTTTGGGTAGGTTAAAGTATTGTTAATGTTATAAATAAATAAGATCATTCATCTTATTCTTAGATTTAGCCTAGGATTTTGAGGAAGGAGATATTGTATTTGTACTGTATTGTAGATTGTATTGTAGTATTGTATTTTTTTGTAAGAAACCATACAAATTCTTTTTACAAACTTGTTTATAAAAATAATTAATATTTTTTATACAATTTTATGTTCTGACATACCATGGAGGGGGGTACCTCCATGGACAAGTACACTGTTTCGAATTTTTATTTTTTTTATTTTTTTTTTAACTTTCTTTTATGCCAGAGTTTACATTGTTTTTATGCCAGAGTTTACATATCTGGTTATAGTAGTTTTAGAAGCCTTTGCTTCTTTCACTTGGTCATCTAGCTAGCTACATTTTTAACACTACATGGATGTAGTGTAACTGACTAACTGACATAGATTGCTCAACATTCAACAATGTTGTGTTGGGTACAATTACGATTAAAATAACTATTGAAATGACTCTGCTGACTGCCCCTGAGATGTCGGTGAATCCCACTGATTGTTTTACTCTGTTCTCAAAAACTATAGCATTGCAGAGGAAGTTTCCACCATGGCCATCTTTTAAGTTTTCTGCAGTCTGTTTATTTTTTATTTTTCAGTTTTGCTAATAAAGGACTTAAGATATTATCAGACTGCTTTAGAAGCAATTACATCAATTGTTGTTTTATTCAATCCACCAATATTTGACTTTTTGTTCCAGTGGACAACGACGCGACTCGGTCAAAGACGAGTTCGCCAAGGAACGAGCCATCATGAATGACTTGGATGAGCGTGGCTGGAGCCACATTCACAATGCAGCTTACCATGGCTACATCAAATCCATACAGAGGTTTGTAGCAGCGAGTGAGGACCAGCTGGAGTTTCCGACCAACGACGATCGTCTCATGACTCCGCTCCTACTGGCTGTCGACAACAATAAACTGGACACTGTTCAGTGTCTTGTGGAACTCGGCTCAGATCTGAGGTATGTGAATGCGCAGAATCTCAGCGTAGTTGAGCTGTCAAGTATGAAGCAGAATGTGGAGATAATGTTGTACTTTATTAAGATGGACCATCCAGATCTACCTGTGTGGAACAGGTTGATCAAGTTTGCTTCATCGGATAACGACGAGGAGGCCGAGTCAGCTGGTAAATGTTGATCAAACTGACTGAACCTGGTCCAGATGGCACCCTTAGTCCAAACTGGGAGGCCGTCGTTGACCAAGACTGTATTCCTTCCACAATGAAGATCATGAAGTCCTTTGTGTCAAACTCTGCCAAGTTGTACATGTACACAGTGCTCCTGAACATCATCCAGTCGCAGAAGGCTAAAGAACAAATTGTGAAGGAAAGTGGTATACCTATGTCGCTGGAACTGTTTAAGAGTACCTCAAGGGAACTGATACTAGCCGGTGCCAAGATGCTGTGCCACCTTTCCAAAGTCCGAGAGTAGTAGACCCAATGGTACAACACGGAGCTATCCCTGCGCTGATCAAAATCTGGCAGACGAGCAGCGATCAGGATTTGTTGGTTCAAGTGACGGACACTCTATCTGAGATCGCAGCTGCTAGCCCTGAGCACAGACAAACCGTCGGGAGCACTACAGACAGCATGCGAGCTTTAGTGGGTTTGTTTGAGTCTTGCATAACCAAAGAAACCAAGCAGCCGCGTGCACTCCTCATGGCTCTCACTGCGGCAGTTCAAAAAATTGTCCAGGATGAGCAATCCAATCAGAATAGTTTCGTTGACGAGGGTGGATCCTCAGCTTTGATCACCCTTGCAAGTGCAAAGAATAGAGAACTGCAACTGAGCGCTATAACAGCAATCCATTTATTAGCCAAAGACAATCCGCACACACAAAAGATCATCTTGGAAGAGGGTGGAGTCATCCCGTTGATGACGCTCTTGAAGAGGAGCAGCGTCCCCAAAGTCCAAGTCTGTACAGCCAGTGCTCTCTGGGCGCTAGCCGGAGAAAATGTCGACGAGCAACGCACGATGGCAGGTATGATTGGAGTTGTACAGCTGATTGACTTCCTGAATGCACAGTTGAGTTTGACATCCTACATTACATCGGAGCGGAAGGACTTGCAGTTCTCGCACGGGGACCGCACAACAAGCAGAATGTCATCGCGCAGGCAAACGGCGTCCAGCCCTTAGTACGCCTTCTCCGCTCGCCCAAGGAGCACATTGTCTTGAGCTCCATACGTGCTTTGAGGCACTTGTGTGTCGGGATCGGTTACATTCCACACAAGGAGAATCAAGACACAGTTCTCAACTCCAGAGGAATCCGATACCTGGTTGCTCTGATGGTTCACTCGCGTAATGAGCTCATCAGAGTTGAATCGGCACTTACACTTGGCTGCTGCTCAATCGGTAGGTATTTAAATTTCTTGAAGAGCTCTGTAAGATTGGTCTTCAAACAATCTCAACCACTTTTCAAGGGTATTTAAAAACAATTCTGTGGCCACCATAACTTGCTGAACCTTATGGCCATGATGGGTCACGGCTTAAAATATCTTTAGCGCTAGGTACGCTGCAACTGCAATTCCGCATTGCTCACTCACAACTTACCCAAATCGGAATGCGTGGACTTGTACTCTTTGTACCATCAGTCCAAATAAGATGACGAACAAAAATAATTTGGGATAGGATATTGCGTTTAATTTGAAGTGGTTAATTGCTTGGGGGAGAAGCAAAGTGATGTTTATTATTTTACAAATGTTACAGAGCTACATTTACATTTAGTTGGTTCAAAAACCAACTTTTCTTTCTTCTTTCTAAAAAAATTTCTGAACAAAATTTCCTGCACAGTATTTTGATAGTCCCTTTAAGATCAAAAACTTTATTTGTTCAGAAAACAAATCCACAGGAATGTCGGTGTCCATTACAAATCAAATTGCCATGAAATGTACTTTGCTGTGTAATCTCTGACCATAAATGATAATAAATTCCTGTTGATAACAGCTTTACACTATTGTCCATAACATCCAATTACATGTTGGTGGTGGTACTGTACCACAAACACTGGTGACCATCAAGGCTGTATTAATTTCGTATCAGTTGTAGACATCAAGCGTTCAGTTAATTGGTAGTGTACAGCAACCGAACATGTAGTAGTAGGGTTGCACAGTCAACAGTACCTGGGGTTTATACAAACCAAGTATTGATAGATGGCGCAGGTTAAAGATAGTAGATGGATAATGATAAAGATTACGTACTTATGGGATGTTTTATCTTGAGACTTATTCAAAGTCAGTATCCAGGATTTGTCTTTGCTTTTGAGGGGCGCTTATGGCCTTGAAATGTCTGAAAAATGTTGCTGCATGGAATTGTTCATCCTTTTAAAAAGTTGTTTGTGCACAAAAACATCCATTGTAAAAGTAAATGTGTATAAACAACACAAGTTTTCCTCCGGGTGGGGGGGGTGGGGGGGGGGGGGGGAATTTATTGATAATAAATTCCTGTTGATAACAGGCTTTACACTATTGTCCATAACATCCAATTACATGTTGGTGGTGGTACTGTACCACAAACACTGGTGACCATCAAGGCTGTATTAATTTCGTATCAGTTGTAGACATCAAGCGTGGGGGTGGGGGTTGGGGTGGGGTTGATCGTGCTCTGTTTCCTGAAGTTTAACAAAAAATACAGGCCTGTGAGGTCTCTGTTTTAAACAAAGCAAATTTATGGTTTTTTTTTTTCGTTGGCCCATTTTGGCATTTTTCTTGCGAAAACCGTGCAATTTCGAGGCATTTTGTGTGGATCATTGTACTCTACTTAGATTGCAATCATCTTTCTAACCAATATGCATTTCATAACAACGGTTACAAATGCTTTTCAAAGACCAACTCGACAGATCCAAGGTAATGTGTTCCTCTAAGAATGTCCACAGTTGTCCTACACCCCACTTGGTGAATAGGCCTAAAGTTCCCGTCATACATCAATTAGTACCACATTGTGAAAATCCTTTATAGTCATGTTAGTAACACAGTAGTGTTGGCATCAATGGATTGTGGTTATTGGCTTTGTTCAGCATTATTCAACTGTCATACACACAGAGGTACACGTACAATGTAGGATGATCCCAGCCACTTCATGGACAACCATGGTAACCCTTAAAGGCAGTGGACACTATTGGTAATTACTCAAAATAATTATTCGCATAAAACCTTACGTGGTGACGAGTAACGGGGAGAGGTTGATGGTATGAAACATATTGAGAAACGGCTCCCTCTGAAGTGCCATAGTTTTTGAGAAAAAAGTAATTTTCTACCAATTTGATTTTGAGACCTCAGATTAGACCTTGAGGTCTCGAAATCAACCATCTAAACGCACACAACTCTGTGAGACAAGGGTTATTTTTCTTTCATTATTATCTCGCAAGTTTGATGACCGATTGAGCTGAAATTTTCACAGGTTTGTTATTTTATGCATATGTTGAGATACACCAAGTGAGAAGACTTGTCTTTGACAATTACTAATAGTGTCCAGCATCTTTAAGTAGATGAGGGGCACATTAAGGCCAGGAGTAATAGATTAATCCCATGAGTCTATCAAACTTCTGGTTTTACCTCTCTGATAATGATTGAATGACTTGCACTAAACAAATGGCAACAGTTTTTGTAAACCATTCCTAACAACAGAAAAGTCTGTACTACTGCAGGGGTTACAGTTTTTGTTTACCAAGCTAACATTATTGAGGGATTCTATAAAGACCTCTTCATGTCTATAGTAGAAGGATAAGTGTGTGAATACAATTAGCTATCAGGGGCAGGGTTTCTTAAGCACAGTTGTATGGAAATGGCCACTGTGACCACTGTTGGTTGTGTCTTTTGTCATCAGGGGCTAGGTGGTACAAGCCTTGTTGATATATGGAAGGGGTTCTAAGTGGATGTTGTTCCTTTGGCATTTGGGTCCGCTCTTTTAGGCCGATTGGAAACTTTTGGCAGGGTGACGATGGAGGGTGGGGGGGGGGAACATGAGAGTTCATTCTAGTCACATGAGAGTTCATTCTAGTCAATCCTTAATACCTTGAAGGTGTTAGCCTATGTGTAACACTGTGTTTTTATACAATCCTGGAAGTTTAAAATGGTAGGCCTAACTGTTTTTATAAAATTCTGGAAGTTAAAAATTGTGAAGTGTGTTTGTCTGCAAACAGTTCAAAACAAAACAGTTCAAACAAATTTTTGTTTAGGTTAGGTACCAATTGGATGTTATTGGTTAAGGTACGGGATGTATACTGCACTGGTTGCTAGGGGTCAACACTGGTTGCTATTGGTGTGGTACACTGGTTGCTATGGGTTTAGTACATGTTGTCACTATGGGTTTACTACTTTGGTTGGTATGGGTAGGCACTTGGTTGCTAAGTTACATGTAATACACTGGTTGATATGTGGATACACCCTGAGTTGTCACTAAGGGTTCACTGTAACATGTAAGTGCCTGTTTTGGGTACAGGCCTAATTCAAGACTCATTGCTATAGGTGTAGTATCCAAGTGGCTTCTACATGTATGCATCTAATACTGGTTGCTATAGAGTACCATGGAGGTAGAAATAGAAGGAGTTGGAACGAAATCCTAAGCCAATTTACGACCAATTAGCGAGTTTGGAGGCCTGCAGTAAACCAATGGAGCCCTCCGATGAGCTTAGCAGATTAACGACCCGATAAGCGCTCTTTGTGCACAGTGTCTGCTGCCGCGATAATCCGACCGCACAAAAAAAATATATCTCCGTTCTCTTACATTACTGGAGTAAACACTCTCCCACGAACAAGGCAATGACATGTAGTTTTCGCATGCGCAGTAGTGTTTAGCGTCCTACAAGCTATGCGCCATGTTTTCTTTTGTGTTTGTCCACCTCCATGAGACCTCCGACAAAATGTGGCAATGTTGGACAAGATTTTACAAGGGACCATGGACACTCAAAAAATTGTTGTCCTTTCACACGATGTACATTTTGTTAAACGTTACAACCATGCTACAATTTAGCAAGGGACCCTCGCTAAATTGATCTTGTGTGAAAGGGGCTTTATAAACCAAGTAGAGGCCTTCATTCATGTCATTATAAAAGTCTTTGTTTTGCGTAAGAATCTCTCCAAACCATCAAGGGAATCCTTTCTCAAACATGTCAAAATAGTTTACTTTACATGATGGATTTCTGCAAATGGATGAACCTCCCCTCCGTACATGTACCTTTGATACTTTTACTAACATGATATTTTCTGCCCGTGCTGTTTTTCTGTGAGTGTGATTCATCTAAACAAATTAATTATTGGTATAGAGGTCAGTTAATTAGAAAGACGTTTAAATTTATTGAACTTAACTAACATTTAAATGTGTAATATTTTTGTAACTGTTCTGCCGTTGCATTTGCAGGCAACCCTAACGTGATGGATGACATTTCTGACAACATGGACTTCAACTTTGTACACATTCTACGTCTCCTGTATTCCAAGGATGACCTTGTGAGGTTACTGGCTGGCTCCGCACTGGCTGCCTTTGCTTTCAACAACACCACTCAGCAGCATGAAATCGCTGACTCTGGCGGAGTACGCTACCATTGTTTTGTCTCGTTCCTTGAGTCAGATGACGAGTTCTACAGATGTAATGCAGCTTTCCAGGTACTGAAATGTTTCTCAATACAAAGTAAATAAAAAAAAGACTGACAATTTAAACTAGGAAACAAACTTTGGCTGAGAAAAATCCGAAATGCACTGGTATGTATGTCCTTTTTAAAATTGCTAATCGGGCAAGCTTTGGTTAGCAATCGCTTGCCTAAACTTGGCTGGAAAAGGAAAAACACTGACTTTAAACCTGCATTTTCAAGAATTTGCCAATCAGCACATTGAGTGTCAATATTGCCAGTTTTTGACCAAAAGTGTTGATGTTTTAGACCAAAAAGGTATTTATGAATGGAATCAAAGTGTGTTGAATCGGTTTTGAACTAGTGGTTTAAAACTGCCGAGGCCTGGTTTTTGATAATTTACCTCGACTTCGTCTCTGTAAAATTATCAAGAACCAGTCCTCGTTGGGTTTAAACCACTAGTTGAAAACCTCTTCACCACACATTGATTCCTTGGGTTTAAACCACTAGTTGAAAACCTCTTCACCACACATTGATTCCTTTATTTATTGGGTTGTTCTAAAACCCCCTCGACCCCCACGACCCACGACCCCTCGACGTCCGCCCCGTGTTCGAAGAATGTCCCAATTCCGAATTCATAAAATGTCGCTTTACGTCGAGTAAGAATTAAGTCCCTGATTTAGAATTCACAGTGTGTGATCCGCGACGCAACTTCAAGTCTGAGACTGCTGTTATATTTATCTGCACCAGCCACACAGAATTGGGAGTATTTACTCTCCGCTTCCGCACGTAACGTGCACACCAATTGGGGACCCTAAACACGTCCGTGTGGCCATTTTGTCGGTCGGGTCTCAACCTTGAGCTCCGCTTAGAGCAACTAGTAGTACCATGGAGGAATAGTACACAGGACGCGCGGAGCAATTGGCCAGAAATGGGTCTGCCTGATAATCATGTAATGAGTTGGCCGTAATCGTATTCGGGCGGTACACGCATGTTCCCAGTTGGGATATTAATCTCGGATCGGCCAAGAGACACACGTGGAAATGCCATGTTTTTTTATCTGTACATCATAATTGCCACAGGCCTGATCTCAGCAGCCAATCATGCGAAGTTTGCTTCGAGCATACTACGTGTGTATGGTCTGTCTCGTACGCTGTGTTGTTGTGATGTGCGAGGCATGGTTGTCGACGTCAGCATACAAAATTGTGTGCGTGAGTGGCTGAGGTTGTGAACTGTGGCAATTTCGGTGTACAGAAAAAAAAATTGCACAAGAGTCGAGGGAGTCGTGGGTCGTGGGGGGTCGAGGGGGTTTTAGAACAACTCTTATTTATTTCTCTGGTGCAGGGATAAGCATTATTGTTTTTTGGTCCTACCATGTTCCTTGCTCTATGGTCCTACACACCCCGATGCTGTACAGTCCTCAATCTTCCACAATCAGACAGCTTCCTGACGAGACTTTTGGACAAATAGGGTTTTATATCTATTCATTTGATTTCCCAATGCTTCAATCTCCTACTTGTAACACGGGAGTATCACTTCCTACTTATGAATCAGTACTTTTTTTCATTGACCAACAGGTTGTAGTTTTGGCGCGTATCGTCCCAGATGAAGAGCAAGCTTCGTCCTCTGCAGTTGGCATCAAACTCATCGTTGATCTCCTAGAAACGTCCAAGAATGAATCCATCCAAGCGCTGGCATCTGACTGTCTCGCTAGATTGGCACACACAAGAGCAGGTATGTCTACATGGTTACTCAGTTGGTTACGCACACGTAAATATTCTGACACCCCCCATGTTCTGGCACACCTACTGTATATGCCTACTGTATGTATCCTGCATCTATCAGCAAATTTGATACAAATTTTGACGTCACAAGTTTGTAACAAATTATTCGGAACAGTTGAAGTAATTTAAACTCCTGCAAAACATTTCGAATTCGCTGCGACTGAAAACAGCCATGTGACCTCAAAATTTGCTAAGCATTTACATTCACAGGAAGGACAGGTACAGACCTGATACTTCACGGAGGCAACGGAGGCGATTGCCTCCGTTGCCCCTTGCCATTGCCATGGTGCCCTTGAAATGCTCCAGTAGAAATTTACAATTTCTTCATAGGGTTCCCTTTGTCAAAGAGAAAATGCCTTGGTGCCCTTGCCCTTTCAAAAACGAAGCATACAGCCCTGCAGGTATATGAACCGGGCTAACGGTACCCTAACCCTATCATGTAAGATACATGTACAAGGTGTTTGTTGTTGGATCATTGGGGTGTCAGAATATCAGAGAACAGTTAACGTACCTCTCAGTTAATGGAGGGGGAGGTTTCTGCATGAAAACTTAGACTACGGACTAGATTATACTTTGTGTTGTTTTTAATTCGTAGCCTAGATGCAGTTAGGCTTGTGAGAGGATACTATGCAAGAATATCCTTGGGTCTTGGAGAGGTGAATGTATTGACGTTGATCCCTACCCATGGGGGCATTGTCTAGAGATTATCCCATGTCAAGTTGCTTATTCCAAAGCCTGATGCATTTTAAGCAAAGATTCCCTGCTAACTGCTAACCTGTGAAATTCGCTTGACATATAAAGCGGGAATACCTCTTTGATTTTGTCCGCACTGATTCTTTGCTTACCTTTCAGAGTCATGAAGTTTTGATTAAGATTCATGATATTTTATTGGTTTTTTTTGTGTCTAAATCTTTAGGTGTCCCAGCTGCAATCATTTCTATCAACGCAATCCATCAGCTCTGTAGATTCATGCTGTCAGAAGATGAGCAAGTAAGGGGGTCAGCCGCCATTGCACTGGGCTACCTAAGCTTCAATCATAAAGCGGAGAGGGAGCTCTTGAACAAGTAAGGCTGCAACAGAAAAGACCGACCCATTAAGCTCCACCCCATTGACCAATCACAATCCATTGCGCAACCAAAAGTCCGACACTATGGGTTCGTTCGTTTAGCTTCCCTGGGTCGACCCAGGTCTGCCGCGGTACGTTCAAATAGCTTTGACGGGGCTCACCCGGGTCAGCCCCCAGTGCCCTGCTTGTGGAGTGGGTCACTTGGGGTGACCTGTAGAGGTGCATGCCGTCACCTGAGGTGCACGCCGTCACCTCGAGAGGGCGAGTGTGATCGTTCGTTTAGTCCTTGTCAGGGGCTCACCCGAGTGAGCACTGCGGGGTCGACCCAGGGAAGCTAATCGAACGCACCCTGCATAACAAAGTGGTTAATCCAGCCCTAGCTGTAGCTGGTCAAACATAGACTATGGTGTGAGTATGGTCAAACGATGGTCCTGTGTGATTCGTAATGCGTGCAAAAGAACCCAATGCAAAGAACCTCCTAGAAAGAAGGGCTTTGTCTGTGGTGTTCCTAGTTTGATCAGCAGCATACTTGCACCACGGCACCTTGTAAACCATTAAACAAAAAAATACTATAAAGGGGAATGTACATGTACTGTAGCTCCACATGTATTGCAGGAAAAAATACTAGTGGTTTGATAAAGCGCTATACAAGAACCTTGTTTCATTACTATTTTCTTTGTTTAACTTTGAAGGTGTCGACAGGATCCGTACTTGTTTAAGGTTCTTGAGTATTACACTTCTAACTATCGCCTGGCAGGTCCTTTCTTAGATGCTTGGAAACACTACAAACACATCGGCCTCCCTCAGATTGAGTAAGTAGGATACTTCAAGGCTGTTATTATGTGAAGTTGGTTGCCTCCAAGTTGCTCGACAAAATTGCCTTGTGTGACAAAACCAGAGAGCGATTGACTAGAGCGCTAACTTGTCTGCGCTTTGAAGCCACCCTGGACGAAGACATGTTTCATGTGGTGCGTGACTATGAAACGATTTATGCATTTTATAAAAAACAATTACAAACGCTTTTTATAGACCAACTCGTCCGATCCAAGGCAACGTGTTCCTTTAAGCTCTGGTGTTCTTGATCAGCAGGGTGTGTGTTTGAGTACTTGTCGTGACACTTGTGTCCGCTTAATTAAAGCAATACACTTAACCATCAGTGCTGCAAATGGGACGTAAAACAGTTGGTTTGTGTGTCGTGAAATGCATGCAGAAGAAACAAGTCACTAAATGGCAAAAAAAAAAAAAAAGGAGTTCGTTCGCCCCGTTGTTCCTGGTGAGCAGCAAATTGCACCATGGGCACCATGTCAATCGCTACATTGTGCTATGTAAGGAAAACATCTAATGCTTAAAAAACGTAGCTCCACAACACTTGCAGAAAAATACTGAGTGTTGTTCTCGACCAATAGGAATGAAGAGACTGTCTTATAAGCACAGGTGCCAGCTCGCGTGTCACGCTCATGTTTCAACACTTTTAACCAGTCATAAACAAAGGTCTATACACATCCTCGTGACGTGCTCTCCACCAATAGGAATAGCGAAACTGTGCGAGGTATTTATGAATATTTATTATTACAAACACTGAAAACTTTGTTTTGTTCTGATCCATGATATAAACAGTACATCGCAGAGACCTTGCCTGGTAGCCAAGAAGAATGTCCCATACTTGAACAACATCAAGAATCCCAACAGTAAGTCAAAGTCAAATCATGTGTGTATTTATTTCTTATTGTTCACTATTCAGGACCAATAAACATGGTAAACTGCATCGTGCTGCCACAAAATTGTAGTGAACTCATTGTAATATTGTAAGCATAATTATGCATTTAGAAAGTCATAGAGTACTCTTAATAAAGGCATCGGACACTACTGGTAATTACTCAAAATAATTATCAGCAAAAAACCTTACTTGGTAACGTGTAACAGGGAGAGGTTGGTTGTATAAAATATTGTGAGAAACGGCTCCCTCTGAAGTATCGTAGTTTTTGAGAAAGAGGTAATTTTCATCGAATTTGATTTTGAGACCTCCTCAGAATAAGATTTTGAGGTCTCAAAATCAAGCATCTCAAAGCACACAACTTAGTGTAACAAGGGTGTTTTTTCTTTCTTTATTATCTCGCAACTTCGATGACAAATTGAGCTCAAATTTTCACAGGTTTGTTATTTTATGCATTTGTTATGTTGAGATACACCATCTATGCTGAAGACTAGTCTTTGACAATATTACCAAAGGTGTCCAGTCATGTGCTTGCAGATGCTTGATTTTGAGACCTCAAAATCTAATTCTGAGGTCACAAAATCAAATTCGAGGAAAGTTACTTCATTCTCGAAAACTACGTCACTTCAGAGGGAGCCGTTTCTCACAATGTTTTATACTATCAACCTCTCTCCACTCATTACCAAGTAAGGTTTCATGCTTATAGTTATTTTGAGTAATTATCATTTTAGTATCCACTGCCTTTAACATCATGGTCCTTTTATAAGTCTTTCTCATAGATTTGTATGCCCTTTTGTGTCATTATTTTCGGCAAACTACAGTATGCATGCTTTATTGTGTTCTTGACGCCTGTTTTCTTTCCGTTTATGCTTGCTCTGCTTTGCTACCTTGTTTGCAATTCTAGTGATTGATGGGTAAGTTTTATCTGCCTCTGCACAACAGGGGCACCTCTGCACAAATCTACCAGTAGTTGAAATTTTCTTTTGTTTGTTTTCCTTTTTGAAACTAACCAAGCTATTAACAAAGTAACGAATGGCAAACTTGAGTAAGTTGTTAAATTGATATTTTCAAGCACTATTAATCATTTAGCATAGCAAGACACCCATGTTTAGTTAGAGTCTGAACGTTGTTTGGCTCATCACCAATAACCTGGACAGCACAGTCGGGTGAGGTTTGCGGTATAGCACCATGTGTTTGAATTTCTTTTCAGGAGGGGTTCGTGCTGAGAGCAATAGACCCTTCCCATGAAATATGTAAATTGCACATATTGAGTGCGCATTAACGTTTTGGTTGGCAAAATGAGGTAACATCGCGCTGTTTTGTACATTGCTAATGGGTGCGTGACGCAGACGCGATTGCGCGTCTGCTTAGTGCACAACTCTATGGCGTTTGCCAACCAACAGGGTATGTACACATGCGTGAATGTGATTAGCATATTTCATGAGAAGGGTCCATTAGTGGCTGACAAGTCAAAGCTTGGTTCAGTATGTTCTGATCGTCTTCAAGAGAAAGAACATGGACATTTCTAGACAGGGTCGTCTCAATTTCCACTATTCATGGAAATTGTTCTTTAAGGATGATCATGGCTTCTGATGCAGCTGTTATTTTTCCACTGATGACATATAATTTCAACTTGAATCACAAATCGTGTGTAATCTGTATTACATATGTAGCTGCACATACATGAACATCACAGCTGACACTTACTGTACATGCAGGTTAATGGGAGACTTTCGGAACGCTTGGTGGCAGCAGACTTACCAGGTAAAATCCATTGTTCTCGGTAATGTGCGCATGCTCAGAACTACGTAAAGAATGGAAATTTACCTGGTAAGTCTGCTGCCACCTACCGTTTCTAAGTTTCCCATTGTTGTAGCTTATTCTGTAACAAAAATTCTGCCCTAAAAATGAAGCATTTTCAAACAAAGACGCACATGTAGGGTGTGGCAGGCCTGGAATTACCTGGATGCCATGGGCCTCCATTGCCCTGGTGTTGACCTTGGTGCCTCCGTAAAAAAAGTTTTTCCCATAAACTTTTAGAACTTTCATTGAAAGTGCCCTTTTCTCTAATGACATGGCTTTACATGTACATCCTGATCAGAAGACACACACTGTGCAAATAGCATCACACATTAAACATGACAAAAAAGGCAATTAAATCATTATACGCACTCTAATGGGCAAGCCCTATGACATGTGGTACACAAATGTATAATATCAGATTATTTAAACTTATCATGTATTTATAAAGATCACTTTCATTTCTAAAAACAACCTGTGTTTGTCGGACTCAAAGTCAATTTTTCAACATCACTTGTTTTTGTTTTAAAATATAACATATGGCAGTTTTATGACTCAATTGAAAAACACAAGACCACTAGACTTGTCCTGTCGTGAGTTTACAGGCCCGGCTAAAGCTACTACCATCGTGGGTAGCATGGTTGGCTTGTGCGTAAAGCGCTCGCCTCTCACCAAGGTGACCCAGGTTCGATTCCCGG
The DNA here is from genome assembly GCF_032118995.1 of Asterias amurensis. NCBI lineage: Eukaryota > Metazoa > Echinodermata > Asteroidea > Forcipulatida > Asteriidae > Asterias > Asterias amurensis. The sequence goes on along the minus strand of NC_092650.1, from coordinate 6,897,436 downwards.
CCGGGGCCCTTTGTGAGTTGAGTTGTGCGTTGGTTCTCTGCTGTGCCATGAGGGTCCAGACCATCTGGTTTTCCTCCGCCGGGAAACGATCTTTGGCTGTGCTCTGTGGTCGTAATGGGTTGATGTGGCTGGCAGCCAAAGGCAGCCCTTGCATGCCAGCTTCTCGAACACGTAGTCGCGCCATTCGCAATTCAGCTCTTAGTGTGAGTAAGGATGATTAGCCTCCCAAATTATAATTATAATTATTCTAATGAAAACTTCAAGCACTATTCTTTTGTTGCACTGAAACAGTTGTGTGTTTGCACCCGTACAACCCAAGTCCCAACCATCTCTATTCAGACCGACCAGTAGACAATAATGATTAAATGTCCCCTTTTTTTTATCTCCCCTCCGTTTTAAACTCTCTGCAGTGCGTCAGTACACGATACTGAGTTTTGGGGAGAATGGCTTGAATCCCCAACTAAGTTCTCCAACGAACCAAATGAGTTCTAACTACCATGACGACGCCACCGTGGTGACAGAGAGTCACGGGCCTCGGCAGGGTAGCAGCCACCAGTCGACCCACTCCCGGATGAGTAGACACCGGGGTGTAAGTCATCCGTCCACGGCAAGGAGCCGCATCTCTTCACATAAGTCGACGGTTGTATTTCAGACCGATGAAACATGATAGTGACCAAAAAATCAAACTTGTAATTATATTCAGGGTATGTACTTTTATGGAAGCAAAGGGTCATGTAGATTTATTTGTTGATAAACTATTTTGAATCTTCTTACTGCTTTAAAACGAAGTATTTTATTCCTAACAAGGGTGTTTTTTTTTCTCTCATCGTTTTCTCGCAACTTTGTTGACAAATTTAGCTCAAATTTTCACAGGCTTGTTATTTTATGCTTTCATGTATGTTGGGATACACCAAGTGAGAAGTCTGGTCTTTGACAATTTAACCAAACGTGTACCTTCCCTTGTATTATTTGTTTTCAAAAGCTATGGTTTTTGGGGGGACCACATCATAATTGTTAACAATGTCCAAAATGTTGCACGAGTGCAAACCAACTGTATTTTGATTCTTGCATAAAAACACTTTGTCCACAAATGTCATCTCGATGCGAGCTTGTTTTGTGTGCTTTTTAAAGCGAGATACATGTACAACGTTTTGACAATTTCAAACTTGTGTGTAAAGCTTGACTCATACATGTACGCCCAGCCCAGCTAACGTGAAGGTGTCACAATTTTTGCGAATTGTGAATTAATTTTTAAAACATAGTCGTCTTTCTCCCGCACAAGCCACACTACTGATCTTTTGTGATCTTCGTATCAATTTATTTATTTGATTTTTACTCTAGTTGGAAAAACTTTTGATTGAATGGTATAAACTTATACATTTAGAAAAACCTGGAGAACGCTGACCTCGACCGCCCTCTGTGTCAGCTGTGGGCACGGCGTACTGAATAACCATGCGTCACATATCCTGGCAAATAGATCATCAGTTGACACGCGTGTATGGCAAAGTGGCAACGCACATCTATAGACCATTTCTATCTGATTTCATTGATCAATGTTCATGACATCCTACGTATGGCAGAATATTTTGCTATACATGTACACGCATACAAAAAAATGCGTACGCCAACCATAAAAATTGTCTCACAATGAAATTGTAACAGGCATGAGACTGTTCAGACTTTTGGCTGAGCTCAGACTTTTTATGTCGGCCTGGTGAAGACAATATTTCTTTCCACAAATAAAGAAATCCTACTCTTTGGTCTACTTCTCTAGTGCTTTGGATACTATTTCCAAAAGCTCCTTGGAATCTCTAACCCCAGGGGTTACCAAAAGGTAGACATGCCATCATTTCAACATACCTTTGAATTTGTATCCAAGTTTCAATTTTGTTTGGTTAGTAATGACTCTCGCCCCTGTTGTAAGCACAATAACGCACTCAGCGTTCTCCGTCTTCTATATCTATGGTTTTGTATGATTTATGTCTATACATGTACATAGAGTGCTGTGTTCTGTAGGTACAGTGTGTAATGTGTTTTAAGCGAAATTAGACGAATCACCATTTGTGAATTGTATGCAAAGCTTGTGTGATTTTTAAATGCGATATTTCATTGTATTTGGCTTCCGGACAATCTGAATGTATATAATGTTTAAAGGCAGTGGACACTATTGGTAATTACTCAAAATAATTATCGGCACTAAAACCTCACTTGGTAACGAGTAATGGGGAGAGGTTGATGGTATGAAACATTGTGAGAAACGGCACCCTCTGAAGTGACGTAGTGTTGGAGAAAGAAGTAAATTTCCACAAATTGACTTCAAGAATTTGAGGTCTCGAAACAAAGCATCTGAAAGCACACAACTTCGTGTGACAAGGGTGTTTTTTCTTTCATACATGTAGTTATCTCGCAACTCCGATGACCAATCAAACTCAAATTTTCACAGGTTTGTTATTTAATGCATCATGTTGAGATACACCAAGTGAGAAGACTGGATTTTGACAATTACCAATAGTGTTCATTGTCTTTAAACATAATGAGTTGATGTTTTCGTCTTCAAGAGCTACATGTAAACCATGAATGCGCTTTGAAATGTGTGTTGACATTCAAGTGTAGATACTGTAGATGTACATTGAAATGATAAGGTTTTAAGTATTAAATAAATGTGTAAATAAAACTGTGATCATCACATTATATCCATGAGCTTGACATGTAGCGACCAAATTCTTTCCTTACAAACTTTTCTCTTAGTAAGGCCACACAAACAACAAATTGTTGATCGTGACCGTTCAAAACCCTCCGACCCCCTTTTTTTTTTTTTTTTTTTTAAATCTAGAAAACAACCTTTTCAGCTGATATTTTTTTCAAAATGTACAGGTTTGAAAATGTGTTTAAGAAGGTGGTTATTCATGTTGGCAAGGCAAGAACAATTCTTCAAGTATTTACTTCGGCTACACTGTGCTTAGTTGTTTGAAAAAGTTTACAGAAAATCTCGTCTAGGAGTTAAATTTGTTTGACAAAACTATTGAAAACATCAAAAACACACAAACCCTCTGTTTTATAGTGATTATGATGATATCTTTATTCTTGATTTCATATTTGGCATGTCAACAAAACTAACCTCCCTCCCTCCTCCATCCGCAAACAAAAAAAGGACGATCGACAATTTTTTTTTTAATATGGCCTAATGGAAGTGAATCATTTTGATCTCTTATGGCTGTGCTTAGTGCCTACTTATTTATGTGTAAGTTTACATTGGTGTTTTGGCAAAACACCAGGGCTCAATTTCATAAAGCTGTCAGCAGAAAATACTCTTGACAAAGTTGTTTGTCGAGCAAAATTTGAGTCAGGCACCGGCTAAAACAATGCATACTTTTGGGGCTGGTCACTCGTTTCTGCTCAGGATTGCTATTCTGTGCTTAGCAAGTTTGTGTGCTTACAGGCTTTATGAAATTGGGCACAGGGCCGAATTCCATGGCTCTGCCATAGAAAAATAAAACAGTGCTGATGCTGGCAGTAAAATCTGTGCTTAAACGGCAGTGGACACTATTGGTATTTACTCAAAATAATTATTAGCATAAAACCTTACTTGGTAACATTACAAGTAAATGGGAAGAGGTTGATAGTATAAAACATTGTGAGAAACAGCTCCCTCTGAAGTAACGTAGTTTTTGAGAAAGAAGTAATTTTCCACGAATTTGATTTCGAGACCTCAGATTTAGAATTTGAGGTCACAATATCAAGCTCAAGACCAATTGAGCTCAAGTTTTCACAGGTTTATTTTGTGCATGTTGACATGGTTGAGCAAGTGAGAAGACTGGTCTTTGACAATTATTACCAATAGTGTCCACTATGTACCCTGGTCATACTTTGGTAATGACCGGACCCCGGGTTTGGAACTCGTCATTTTCAAAATCGGATTTAACAAAATAATACAAAATGAGTTTTAAAAACAACAGTGCAAGCAACTTTATTTACATACATGTATGTGCATTTATTCATGCATCTATAGTACAATAGTATCATCAACTCAATCAAGATCCACACCAATCACTGAAAAGTCCATGAAATAATTAGGTGTTCGGCCACCAGCCGAACAACTATTGTTATTGTTCTGTTTTTTTTTTGGTTTTTTTTTCTGCGTGTTCTTCTCCTCGAACGTTCTCGCGCGATTTTCGCAAAAACTAAAGCTTGTATGAACCTGAAACTTACCATATATATTGATCTTAATGAGTAGACGAAACAGCAACATTTTTGGAATGATGACGTCATTGATGACGTCATTACGTTCAAAAAAACGCTAAAAATTGGAGAGTTCATATCTTGAGAACTACAAATGCCACACACAAGATATTTGGTGCATATAAAAGGTCTTGTAATTAGCTACAAAAGTCGTGCACAACGTGACCTCATGTGACTTTTACTTCCGGTTGAAACCGGAAGTTCAAAATTTCAAAAGTTCATATCTCAAGAACTATATATCATATTCGCAAAATTTGAATATCAGTTTGAAGATCAGTTATCCTGCTCAAACTTTTGCACAAACATAATGCCAGTTGAATTTTGCCTTCTGGTCGTAAAAGTTACAAATCATATACATAAACATGTACTTTGATACAGCTCTTGTTCGTTTGACAATACATCTGTACATTGCAGTGTAAAATGTGAGGTCTGGCATGCCCCACCCCTCGCCCCCAAAAAGGGGGGGGTGTTGCAATTTTTGTTTAATGAATGTCTTGCCCAAACTATTGCACAGTTACTGTATATTCTATTGTATTATGTTGACATGTACATGTATGCAGTTTAAGCAGATATTAAGCTTTTCCATTCCAAAACAAACTCTGTCTAAAAGAATTCAAAGCCAGTAAAGATCATTGGCTGATATGAGTTTTGTTTTAATGCTAGAATGGTTATGGTTCAGGATAATTTTTTTTGAATTTCACTCCTGACAACAACACTACACAGATTTAGATACCATGCAACACTACAAAGTATACAACCAAAAAGCCAACACGAAGTAGGGGGGGGGGGGGCGACATGTGAACATTAAAACATGTGTCTGTTCATTGTCACAGTAAGCTGATGTGCCTCTGACTCTAAGTCTTGTTTACATTTTATCTTTTTGCTAAGTTGTATTGGAAATTCAGCATGTTTGACTCATTACTTTGCATACCCAGTTGTGATTGGTCAGTATATTACAAGGGATGGAGCGTACTGGATCAGTGTGTTTTTGGGTGTGGTTAAACTCAGTTAAAGAAAACAACAGTAACTGTAATGTCATCTCTATATTGTCTGACCACATTATCCGGTAGACTGAGTGTGTTGGCTAGCCTATTGTGATCAAAACGATTATGCACACCTCCCAAGGCATAGCGAATCAAATGGGTTGCAACGTTAGTGTCCACAGGCCACAAGGCTGCCTTACGTCTCGCTAGAGTTTGATGAAGGTGTTGCAGAGACATTCCCTCCGATTTGGGCTGGAAGCTACCCATCTTGTCGCTCATCAGGAGGAAGTCTCCAACAAGGTTAACCGCCTTCTCTGGTGTCATGCAATCCCACAATCCATCCGAAGCAAGAATGAGAAATTTATCGGACGGCGTCAGCTGGTGATGGATGACCTCGGGTGTGGCTATCAAGTAAGGTGGGGTGTGGTAGTTCTTGGGGATGACGTTGGTTCCAAACCATGGGTTAAGGACCTGGTGTTGGATGGTGCGACTCCATTTGTAGCGGACATCTCCGAATGCGCGTAACGGGGCAAGCTCTGATAGAAGCCGACCATTCTTGATGACAGTTGAGGATTCGTTGAGTGGGTGAGATGAGCGTATCCTTCTTACTTCATCAGAGTTTTGCGCATTGTGTTCAAAGGACATTGAAGTAGCACTCCATACATTGTCATCTTTCTGTTCGCCGAGGACAGCTTGGCAGTCCCCAGCATTGGCAACGTACAAGTTATCACCTTCAACGTAAGCGATGCAAGCGCAAGCGCCAGAGAAGACTCGATGCAGTCCTTCATCATTAAAGTCCCCATTGGTGGTTTTCAATGCTTCCGTTGTCAAGTCCTTGTCAAGTCGATCAAACGCGATCATCAAGATGTTGGTTAAGTCAAACTCTCCTTGAAAGTCAAAAGAAATATTGTCCTTCAGGTACTGGGCAAGGCTGTTTTTGAACAACTGCTGCTGATCATGGGAGATGTAATCATTGGGATGTTCATAAAAGTCCACAAGCTCTGTGAGATTACCGGTAGAAAACATGCGGTTCGCATGCTCCAGAATGTCGTACGGGAGAACTTCCGCAGCTATGTAATTAAAGAGACGCTCGCTAATGACCTGTGCACAGGCCGGTCCATGGTGGCCGTCAAATACACCAAACATCATTGCGTTGGTCAACTTGCACGAAGCAGCACCTCTACGGTCCTCCAGTGGATTGTTCGAAGCAACTTGGTTACTCATAAACGATTGCACGCGGAGATTTTCCTTTTCGACATTGACGCCAATCTCATGTCGATGTAGAATTTTACTAACTTGCTCTGGGGAAACTGATAGATGTCCATACCAGCTGCATGGCGAAGTTGTCTGAAAGAAACGGCGAGGCTGACTGCTGACACTTTTGAAATTGTGAACAAATTCTTGTTTGGGCACTGCTGAAGAAAACTTGCCGGCTAACAACTTATTCAAAAGGAAAGGTTTGGCTTGCCATGACCTTATTGTACTTGTTCCATAATCATTCGAGTAACTGACGTCTTGCTTCACACCATGTCCCTCGTGGAAGTATCTCTCACAAGCAGCTAAGGTATTCACCGGGCGCCCGCTGGTTCTTCGGCCGGGCAGAAGCGAATACAACCGGCGTGAGTTTGGCCCCGACACGCCTCCCAAATACCGGACATTCTGGAAAATATTCGCCATCCAAACTTTATTTTTAAAGATTTAAGAGTTTCTTACTTATCAGTCACAAAAGAAACAGTTTCTACAATCGCCCTCAGTTTACCAGTCATACTGTAGTTGCTTGGTTGCTCACTCAGTAAATAGTTTTCGGCAGTTGTTTTATTTTCATTTTTATTACAGAATCAGTGCGACTGTAAGTTTCCGAACGTAAAATGGAAGTGCGCCCTCTTCCTTCTGTCTTAAATATTTGGTTTAATCATTACGCCACGTGAGGGCGTATTTCGTGTTTATGTCGTCGTTCCAATGTTGCATAAACACCGGAGACAACTTCAGCATTTCAACACAAATCTTATTTTTTATTCGAACCAAACACCATATTAAGAAGTTATGATACCAGCTTTTTGCCGAAGCTCCGTGGGAGCAGTACGAAATGTCGCTGGTGCTTCAAGACGCTACCTTTTGCAGCAAGCTTCGCCTGCTGCAGGCCTTGCTGTGCCAGGTAAATTTTAACAATCAGTTTATAACTTTAAATGAAAACGTGTGCAGAATCGCAGCACAAAAAACATATGCGGTTTTCAGTTACTGTATTAATTAAACAAGGGCACGACTGGCCAGGGTCTTGTGAAGCCCCACAAAATTATGTCAACAAGTAAGCATGCACCCTTTTGATGTCCACCCGGATTTCTTATCACCTACCCCTTGCCATGCTTGCCATTGTTGAATGATATATTGGTAACATCGTGTCTTTTTCTGACCACACATATTATGACATTTCAAAAGACAAAACTAGAAAAAACTGGTGGTGCGCCTACTGAAAGTTATCCAATGGATGCAAAACACTTGGGTTTTGTCAGCCTTGCATCCGTTTAGCAGCGTGCCAAATTGATCTTGTCAAAAGCCAATTCGCAAGCCAAAAACATTCCAAACCCAAATACTTGAAATAAAAGATTTGTTTTTAGTCTTTACAGCTCTGAGCTTTCTGGCGTTTTGGGGGTGAAAATTCAAGCCTTTTTATTCATAAATTTTGAAGAAAATCATACTTTTTAAGCACTTCTGATTCATATAAATGTATCGTTGATAATTACGAACTGCAAAAATCAGTCAATAATTGTGATTCGTAACCAGATGACAATACTGTATAATAGAGGCATTGTGAAAATAGCAGTTAGCCTGGGTTTCCGAGCTCACAACCTTGTGGCTGCAAGCTTCTGCAGTCTAACCACTAGACCACGGTGCCATTAGTATTTATTAGGCCTGGGCGAATTATTCGAATATCCGGTTAATGGCGAATAGGTTTTCCTATCCGTAACCGCGAATGCCTTTTTTTTCTTAACCGGATATCCGCATAGGGCGCGAATACCTATTTACAAACCGGATAATTCTGTAATTACAACCGAGTAACCGGATATTCTTTAATATCCGAATATCCGCGGACGTCGGGCGACAACTGATATGAATATTTTGTCTGAATCCTTATGAAACTTCTATTAAGACAGCATAAAACAGCATATATTAAGTATTTAACTATGCTCACCTCCGTGAAGAGTTAAAACAATGACATTTCTGACGTAATTTGTTCAAAGATTACAAAAGTTTTCCATCACGTAGAGTCAATCACGATCAAAAGAAAAAGCAAATCGCCATCTTTAAATTAGATCCGGTCATTTTTATGAATGAACCGAGTGACACTGTCTAAAACTAATATCAATCCGCCCATAAGATCTCATTCACAAACGAACAGCGCCCTCTAGCGGCAAAAAAAAATATTTTTAATTTTTTTTTAATTTTTTTTTTTTTAAATAGCGCCCTCTAGCGGCAAAAAAAACTATTCGAATATCCGGTTAATTTCGGATAGTTGGCCAGCGGTATCCGAATAACAAAAATTCACTATTCGCCCAGCACTAGTATTTATAGGGGGAATCGCCCATATCTTAATTTTAAATAATTAGTGAAGCAATAATATTACGGTGAAAAGTCCAACTTTGTTGTAGTGCCATGCGATTGAAGACGTCATCGTATCTATATACATGTACTATATTGTTCTAAGTATTTATGAAAAATGTCCCACTTTACAAATCAATATATGTCAGCAAAGGTTTATGTTTTAAATAGTAATGCTGCGGACATGGTTGAAAAGAGAACGGCGGTGCTACCTACTTTTCATCACTGTGCGGCAAATTCCATGAATAAGGAGGCGGCAAACCCAGAACCTACAGATAAACCTTTGTTTTGTGAAAGTGGTGCCATAATAATAATTTTTTATCAGATTACTGTTCAAAAATGAAAGAACGATGTGAGATATATTTTATCCTGGACAAAGGGTTTCAAATGCTTTATGTTACTGTTGCAAGTTTACACAATTACAAGGGAGTTAGATGTGTTCATAATCTTTCACCTCGCACCTCGCGTTATCGCGAATATCCCAGATAAAAGAGTTATTTTGGCAGGGGAAAAAAATGCGAATGGCAAAGGAAGAAAAGAAAATACTTCCACCGGAAATAAAAACCAAAAACTACACACGCATTTGCGACTTTTCTCCCTCGGCTCTTTTTTCCTTTCTCTTCCTCCCCTCCCCCATTATGATTTTTTCCTTTCATCTTTTTTTTTTTGGGGGGGGGACCCTCTTGGGGGGGGGCTTAAGCCCCCCCAAGCCCCCTCTTGGGTGCGCGGTTGGGCCTGGTTTGGACAACATGTAATTGGTTGTAAATGTTCTGGAGCTTGTAAGCGCGTCATCTTTGCTGCGAGTGTGATCTTGAACAATCCAGAAGAACACGTTATTTAGTGATTCTAAGTACTTGTCATGCGTATTATGCACTCGTCGAAATGCAAGTGTTTGTTTACTATTATTGATGCAATTCTCTTCAAATTAGTGATGTTTTTACATTTGTACACTGTCACTCTAAAAAGCATTTATAAGATTAGACACATGTTAGACATGTCACAAACAAATTTTTGATTTCCTTTTTTTTTGTTCTTAGAGATGGTGACTGACACAGAGGAACCCTCTCCAGGGAGGGCGCTGTACATGGACGCACAGTCAACTACTCCTTTGGTGAGTTTCATTACACAGGCCAAAATAAGACCATTGACATTATGGACGATGTTGCTGGTCCAATAGTCACAATACAGTGTACATTTACATAGTACTGGTTGACCCTATCTTGCTTGCCAGGAAATGGCATAGACAGTGTAAGATCGCTCGTTTTGTGAACAGCGTTTGTATCCAATTTGTATAGAGCTTATATTGTTATCTGGAACAAGTGATCTGAAGGTGTACCAACAACTTTTTGTGAAACATTTTTTTATTTATGTAAAAAAAAAAGAGGAAGGTACTAATAATAATAATAATAGTAAAAATTTATATAGCGCCATATCCATTGAAAACAATGCTCCATGGCGCTAATACAGAGAAACATCTAAAATATAGATAATCAGCAAAAACAACAAGATATAAAAATAAGTTGTACTCATCCAAAACCCAAAGGCAGTGATCCATTGGTAAATATGTAATATGTATTGTACTTTGGTCTTTTCTTGCAGGATCCTCGAGTTCTTGATGCGATGATGCCTTACTCCTTGGCGTACTTTGGGAACCCTCACTCTAGGACTCATTCCTATGGCTGGGAGTGTGAGGAGGCCGTAGAGAAAGCCAGGGCTGTGAGTATTATCAATATCATCCAACAATGTCCTTGACGCAGATCAGGTAAAAAAATTTACCCAAAATCAAGATCAATCTCGTATCACCTGAGTGTAAGGTTGGTCTGTTTCAAAACATACCCAAACACCCTGACAGGAGGAACAAGGTTGGATAGACTGGTGGAACATTTATCATGGAAATATCTGTAAAACAGGCAAAGGCTGGCTACAGACCTTCGGTGAGAAAGGGGTTGCAGTGTAGTTCCTAACTCTTCTCCAACCAGGTTTATAATACGCTGCTGCACTCGATCCAGTAAAGATAAAAGGCAGGCAGAAGCTCCAGCCCAAATTTGGCAACAGTACTCCATGAGGGGATGTACATATAGTTGTCTTGTACAGGTAGAGAGTAGCCTCAGGAGGTAAGAACTTCCGAGCTCGATACAGACGACCTACTCGCATGGAAGCACTCTTGGCGATACCCGAGATACCCGAGATATACACCTCGAAGTACATGGAGCTCAGTTATGTTGGCGCTGCCACATTAATCTGGAGGTTGTTGGTTCAAATCCTGCTCTAGGCAATTTTGCTTTCTTTCAACCAAAAATATTTGTTCTTGGGGCCAACAGCTGATGTGATAGGCCAGCCTTGGGTATAAACGGATCCTAGGATCTCATTAGTCCAGTTTCTCAATTTATCCTTATATTTTCATCCTTCGGATGAACGTAAAGCTGTTGGTCTCATGTGTTGTGTAACGCAAGAACCCAATTGCACTTTTCGAAAAGCGAAGGGGTTTGCCCCGATGTTCCTGGCTGTGGCTGCTGTATGCGCCGTAGCATCTTGTAAACCCTTATAAGGTGCTAAATAATTGGGTCTCAGAATTCATCATTGCAATAACCTCATTATGAAAGTTTGTATATATTCGGCGCCTTGAGTATATTGTTTGGTAGACATGTGCGCTATATAAGACTTTGATACTATAATTAGTATAATTTTTTTTGGTTTGTGTTTACAGCAAGTTGCTCGTCTGATTGGAGCAGATACTCGAGAGATCATCTTCACAAGTGGTGCAACTGAATCCAACAACATCTCAGTAAAGGTATGTACCTCCCTGAGACAAGCAAAAGTATCTGTAAATCTTGTCCAATACCTTAAGACCATACCAACAACTCTTTTCGGAGCAAACCCTCCTTATTATATTAATATACAAATATAACATGGTTTGAGGGTGACTAGTCGGTATACATGTAAGCTCCCGGAGGTATTGGAAGTTGACAAACAAGTTCCCGAGCCGAAGCCGAGGGAACTAGTTTGTCAACTTCCAATACCGAGGGGAGCTCATCGACTAGTCACCCGAAATAAACCATGTTATATTTGTTTTACTATACTTCATACATATTCAGTTACCGGAACATGAGTTTTGAGCAAGAAAATGATGACTGTGAAAACAAATGCACATTATATGATAAGTTTGTTCATGTGTTGGATGTCGCTAAGAGAGCGCTGTTCGTGCGTGTATACAAAACATCAACATGATCAATAGCGCCCGCGATGACGTCGCGCAGTGGTAGTGCGCATGACAAGTAGAGTAGCTCCCAGGGAGCTAGTGTATGGCTGGTCATGCGCATTTACCACTTGCGTGAATACTCACGTGTGCACTTGGTAGAGAACTCGACTCTCGGTCATGAATATGTATGAGGTATAGTAATAATGATTTCCTTTACAAAGACTTATGTAAGCACATTGTATACATTAGTAAACTCAGAACTTTCCCGAGTTCTGTGAAAAATATCACAGGCGTATAACTCGGGTGGGATTTGAAGCCACGACCTTTGCAATTCCAGAGTAGTGTCACACCAACTTGACCACCAAGATTGCCCGGTGGTTAGTGGCAGTTTGAATCCTATGTTTTAGCAGCAGGTACATGTACCGCATTGATTTAATAGATGTTAAATTTGCATCGGGATTCAAACTGCATTTAGCTACCGGGCAATCCTACATGAACTTGGTTTAACTTTTTTTCCCCCAGCATGTGCATAAGGCATTAGTGTAGATTACATTGAACAAAAACTGTTTGGTTGATGTTAATAATCAAAGGTAATGCCTTTTTGAATTTGTCAATTTCTTGTAGGGTGTCTCCAGATTCTACAAGTCTCGTAAGAAGCACGTCATCACTACTCAGACAGTAAGTGTCTTCTAAGATGATACAACTCATTTTCAGTTCATAAGTTGGACTTTTATATAGTTGCAGTGACTAAGTTATGTAGAGTTTATAGAAAGGTTTGCGGTAACACCATGTAATGACTATCTCTAATGAGTTGGGGTGGTTCTGAAAAGAACCTTTGGTTTCAACTCGACGTTTCGATCAGTATGCTCTGATCGTCTTCTGGCATGTCTGGAGAAGAAAGCTGTTTTCTCCAGAAGACGATCAGAGCATACTGATCGAAACATCGAGTTGAAACCAACGGTTCTTTTCAGAACCACCCCAACTCATAAGAGATACATGTAGTCATTACATGGTGTTACTGCATACCTTTCTATATCGTATTTCCACCATGCAAAGTTTCAAATCTTACTTATGTTGAGTAAGGGCCTACTGTTTTTATTGTAGAGTGTCTTGGCCAAGCACCAATCCTATTGACCTTGCGCTGCACTCTAGCACAGTCATCGACTGTTCAGTTTTAAACAAATTGTGTTTACTCATTAAAGGAACACGTTGCCTTGGATCGGATGAGTTGGTCTATAAAAAGCGTTTGAAACTGTTTGTTATGAAATGCATATGGTTAGAAAGATATTTTAAAAGTAGAATATAATGATCCACACAAGTATCACTCAAAATTGGACGGTTTTCTTTTTAAGTCGCGAACTATCACGTTCGGCCATTTATGGGAGTCAAATTTTTGACTCCCATAAATGGCCGACCCTGTCTTTCGACGAGGTAAAACGAAAACCACGCAATTTCGAGGCATATTTGTGTAGATCATTGTTTTCTACTTTTACAACATCTTTCTACCATATGCATTTTATAACAAACGGTTACAAAACGCTTTTCAAAGACCAACTCGATCGATCCAAGGCAACATGTTCCTTTAACGGTACAGTAAAAAATCGCGCTTCCTCAATGGAACATAGCCAGATAACACTACATGTAGTACTAGCAGAATTAGCTTGGGGTGAGTTTTCGACCTACAGTCACCTTTGTTGTATCTAGGTATATATAAACCAAAAGTCCTTGGCTGGAGGGGCGAGTTGCACACTGTTGCTTCCCAAGGGTGGAACACACTCAATAAATCGAGGCAAGCACTCAAGTTGAAATCAGGAACACAACTGACTCGTGGCTTGGTCGCATCGGCCAAGGCTCAGTCATGCGTGGATGGTTTATTACGTAACCAAGCTCACTACACCTTTAACTTCGAAGCCCCTTAGAAATCCCCATGCACAGTATTAAAGGGAAAGCGCAATCATGTGTATATTGGCACAATGCATATGATTGAAATATGTTTAAAAATTTTTCTCAATTTTTTCTAGGGGTTTGGTGATTCGTAATGAGTCTTGAAACCATGTTAGAAGTGTTTTTGAGCAGCCAAATTAGTTTTACACGCAAGTTCACACCGTACAGCTGCCGACTGTGCCTTGGGGGGTGGGGGGACGGACGCTTTTGAACGGCATAGTGTAGCGCAGGGTTAATGGGACTAAGCCTGGATGACTAGTGTCAGAGTCATGACTATAGGCCTCTTTTAATATTTATGCATGAGGTACGTCACAATATGAACTCCAAACGAGGCGATGGGCGCAGCCACTGCAAGTGATGGGGGACTTGCGTCCATAGCCTCATTTCTGGTAAGAATTATATCGCCATGCATGAATATTAAGAGAGGTGTATTGACTTCTATTTTCAGTCACGACTACCACTTTTCAACTACTTGGTTAACCGCACTGCTATGACTGCTACATGTAATAAAAGACGCGACTACATGTAGGCTCATGTTAATTGAATTGCAATAGTCGAGTAGTAAATTTCACTAGTCGCTCAGGCCTGAATTTGACTTGATGGCTTACTGTCCCATCCAAAGGACAGAGAAATTACGGTAACACATTATGGTTAGGACAAAAATGCCATATGACTGGTACACGAGACCACACGCTTCTGATCAGAAACACAAGATCTTGAGATGCTCTTAACCTCTTGTCCACGACCTTCCAGCCACTTAAAGCTTCATCCATACTTGATTACTGTAGTGTAGTCAGTAAGGAATTCACAAGGACGCAGAGAAGTTAGTTAACAGTATGCTATCATGTTCATATCATGTCATGTAAAAACTACTCTACCATCCAAGATGGCGTAACCCCCAAAACCCCTTAACACTAGAGGGGCACTTGTATTTAACCAAGGACACAACAACTTTTATTGATAATGTCTTGTCTGAATCCCTAGGAACATAAGTGTGTCTTGGATTCCTGTCGGGCTCTGGAGGCTGAAGGTTTTGATGTGACCTACCTTCCTGTACAAACAAACGGCCTTCTGGATCTGAAGGTAAATATACATGATGTAAAACGTTGTAAATTACTGTGTATTGACCCCTTGCACGCGCGTCACACGCGGTGACTGATGCCACGCTCACCTTCTTGTTGGTGGGCAGTTAGGTTTACGTGTATTAACGTCGCATCGCCTAAAATGCACACTCCACTGCATAATGCACGGCATAGAGTTGATATGAAAACGCTCAGTGAAATTGCCAACCAGTATGGCGCATTCAAGATTTTTCTGATGATGACGTCAGGTGAAACGGGTCAATTGATTGCTTACAGAATGTTCCAGGCCATGCCTTTATGTCAAATCGTCTAGTCTTGAATTGAATATATAGTCGGTCGTGTCACAAACTGATGTATTGTACCCTCTAGCCAAAACTTTTTTTCAGACATTTGAAACTGCTGTTGTGGAGACTGCTGAAAGGGAAGGTACACGTTTGGTAATTACTCAAAACAAGTATTAACTTAAAAACTGACTTGGTAACAAGCAGTAGAGAACTATTGGTAGTATAAAACATTGTGGGAAACGAATCCCTCTGAAGTAACATAGTTTTTAAAAAAGAAGTAATTTTTCAATGAAATAATAAAAGGCTTCTAGCTAGAAGTCTTTTATTCCTATCCACAGGCTTGTTATTTTATGCTTATGTTGGGATACACCAAGTGAGAGGACTGGTCTTTGACAATTACCAAATATGTACATTGCCTTTAAACAAAAATGTTCTTATACCAAATTAAAGTGATGTCTTCATTAATACATGTGTACATGTAACTATCGATTGTTTTTAATCTTGCATTTGCTTTGATGAGAGACCTGGTTACTAATTCCTAACAACAGGCGTCACTTCCGAAAAATTAAAAACAAGACATGCATCCAAAAACCTTCATTTAGGTCAACGGATAAGCCTCTTGAGGCAACCTGTGTTTGGCACTGTTGGAGCACAATGTATTTCAATGGATAAAGTGGCGTGATGTGATGTGCTGCTTCGTAGATTTACAAAATGGCAAACCTAATTCTACACAGTTTCGAAAAGAGAAAAAGAAGATGTTTTAAACGTTGCAATGTTTAAAAATAATTCTCAATGCATTGCTCCTAAAGAGCTGATTGTGAAGGTTGGGGTTGGGGTAAATGCATAATCGTGTATAGCCCTCGAGTATGACTGTGTTTTATGTTGCATAAAATATAAATTGGTGGACATTTAAATACCAAGCTTTGTGATTAAAGGATTTGGGTACTTTTTCAAAATGTCCATAGATACATTAAACTTACAGGGTTTGAAGATAATGATAGTGGAAAGCTTCCCTTCAAATATTACTTACTGAGGTGCTGTAATTCTTGAGAAATGAGTAAAACAATGTAATGAAAATGCATTTGTAAATGCTTAAAATAATTTTTGTCTCATGAGACCAAAATTATTTTCATGACATTGTTTTACTCATTACCCAAAAACTACAGCACCTCAGCACGTAATATTTTCAGGGAAGCTTTCCACTATCATTATCTTCAAACCCTGTAAGTTTAGTGTAAATCTGTGGACATTGTGTTTTTTTGTCCTACAAAAAGTACATACATGTGTACACCCTTTAATCATTCACCTTTGCTGACATTCAGCCATGTAACATGTGTGATGGTCTCTTTCTTTGATTTGAAGGTTTTTGAGGATGCAATACGTCCAGACACAGTACTGACAAGTGTCATGTTTGTTAACAATGAGATTGGAGTCAAGCAACCCATAGCCGAGATCGGAGCAATCTGTCGTGCTAAGAAGATCTTCCTACACACAGACGCTGCCCAGGCAGTTGGCAAGGTCCCTGTAGATGTCAATGCCATGAACATAGATCTCATGTCCATTAGTGGACACAAAATATACGCCCCAAAAGGTAAGGATGTGTGTTGAGACCAATTCGAGAACTGACTCTGCGGTAGTGCAGTTATTTACGATCCTTTAACATGTTTAAGCTAAAGTAGAAGTCCCAGCCAATTTTCTATGCCTTCCGTCCGGGTAGTTGTTAAAAAACAGGACAGTTCTTTTCAGAACTGAGAAGTCTCCTGAACATCCGATAAATCTACTCCGCGGTAGTAGAATAAAGAAAGACAGTTCTCTAAGAACAAACTCTACCTGGATGACCTGACGGTGTTACTGCAAACCAAATAACGATGTGTTTTGTAAACTTTGTCACTTGTAGACGATGATTGCGATGAGAAGGTCAACAGTTGCGAGCCTCCGGGCACCCTTGCGCCAGCAGCTATGGGGAGATTAAAACAACTGCTCGTTTGTGTTATTCAATATTTGGCTTAGCACTTTTTTTTCCAACCCACAAAACATATTGGCATGATTACAGTTCAAGGTAGGGTTCTAGATTGGTTTATGGAAGTGTTCTGGCCGAGTGGTTAAGAGCACCGAATTCAAACTCTGGTGTTTCTGATCCGTAGAGTGTGGGTTCGAATCCCCAGCCGTAACACTTGTGTCCTTAAGCAAGACACTTAACCATTGCTTTGTCCTTCGGATGGGACGTAAAGCTGTTGGTCCCATGTGTTGTGTAACCTATGTAAAAAAAAACAGTACACTTATCAAAAAGAGAAGGGGTTCGCCAGGGTGTTCCTGGATGTGGCTGTTTAATGCGCCATAACACCTCGTACACCCTTATAAGGTGCAAACTACATGTAATTGGGTCTCAGAATTCATCACTGCAATAACCTATCTTTCTGAAAGTTTGTATGAACTCAGCGCCTTGAGTATCTTGAAAGGTAGATACGTGCACTATATAAGACTTTGATATAAAAATTATAAAGAAAAGTATAATACAACTCCCACGTTTTTCCTCCCTGTGCACCCACGACCAGTTTTGTCCAGTCGTCACCATATTTTCCTCAGTTACCTTGCCCCTAGTTGTAGGTTGAGTGCATATGAATGCATTCTCTTCAATCGGTCAGTGGAAGACTCCCATTGGGCCTTCCAGAGCTTCTTTAAAGTTCATCCGCTTTCTTCTTAAGAAAAAGGTTGCCAGCCGAAATATTGTTTTACACGTTGTACTTGCAGAGGCTTCTCCTGCCGTATAAGCCCGTCCGTCAACTAAGGTCCAGTGATGCCAATTTGCTTGCCGTTCCACCTTCCAGTTTGAAAGCTTATAGGGATAGAAGTTTCTCACTTGCAGCCCTCCGCCTGTGGAACTGCTTGCCTCTCACCCTTAGATCACAACCTGACATTTCTTCGTTCAAATCCAATCTCAAAACTTACCTCTTCAGTCAAGCCTACCATTAATTTTTCCCATGGTCATATTTTAGCGCAGTGAATATTTTTTTCTAGATACCAGCGCTTTATTATTATTATTTATATGTACAAAGTTTGAGTAGTATCCTTCTTGCTTTTGCTTTGCAGAGGAGCAGTTTAAGATGAAGTTTCTTGCTCAAGGATTCAAGGACTCAAGCACCATGACTGACGTATAAAGCATTACCTCCATAATAATTTATTGATATTTTTGCTTTGACAGGCATTGGTGCATTGTACGTCCGGCGTCGACCTCGTGTCCGCATCGAAGCACTCCAGAGTGGTGGTGGCCAGGAGAGAGGGATGCGTAGTGGAACTCTTCCAACACCCCTTATTGTGGGCTTAGGGGAGGCGTGTGAAATATCGCAGAATGACATGGAGGTAAGAATGGCTTTGTTTGAACACACTGCGGGATAACTGCTTCTTAAAGGCAGTGGACACTATTGGTTATTGTCCAAGACCAGCCTTCTCACTTGGTGTATCTTAAGATACATGTATGCTTTAAATAACAAACCTGTGAAAATTTGAGCTCAATCGGTCATCAAAGTTGCAAGATAATAACGAAAGAAAAAACATCCTGCAGGGGGCCCTGGTAACAGATGCTTGATTTCGTGGCCTCAAGTTCTAAATCTGAGGTCTCAAATACAAGTTCGTGGAAAATTACTTCGTTCTCTAACACTACGGCACTTCATAGGGAGCCATTTCCCTTAATGTTTAATACTTTCAACTTCTCCCCATTACTCGTGACAAAGTGCCTTCAAATGAAGAAACGTTTTTAAGTACACCAAGGCGAAAAGAAAATTGCTCTTATAAAAGTACCATGTTTAAATTAAATTGTTAGACTGGGTACTGACTCATTTGTATGTAAAGTAAATCTAAAAGACACTTTCAGCAATAGAAGATACAGTATCGTGACTTTGTTTCAGGTTCACAAGCAGCATCATGACTTAGTTTATCTTAAGTTTCGTTTTCTCAATACTCATTTCAAAATTTACTCAGTCAGTTTCCCTTGTGGTTTATATTGATCTGAAACAAAAAGTCACATCCCCTTCAGGTGATCCCCTGGCTGCTGCATCCCAGGTTGTATCGTAACTTGGGTGTGATCCCTGGCTACACGGCAGTTAATGGCACCCCCGAGCAAAGATATTGACAAAAAAGGGACACCGCCAATATAGGGCTAGATAGATAGCTCAGTTGATAGAGTGCTGGCACGTTAATCCAGAGGTTGTTGGTTCGAATCCCACTCTAGTCAATTCTGTGTTCAACCCCTAAAACAAGTTTCGTTTACATAAACTGTGTCTGAATATTTTTTCTCAAAATGCAGTACGATCATGCCCGCATCTCGGCACTGGCAGACCGTCTCATCACTAAGATTAACAACAGCTTGAAAGACGTCATTCAAAACGGCGACCCAACGCAGAGATACCCGGGCTGCGTTAACCTGTCCTTTGCTTACATCGAGGGGGAATCCCTCCTCATGGCTCTGAAGAACATTGCCCTGTCATCGGGCAGCGCTTGTACGTCGGCGTCGCTAGAGCCCTCCTACGTCCTCAGGGCCATTGGCGCGGAGGAAGATCTTGCTCATTCTTCCATCAGGTAAGGTCTCAGTTTCCGCTCTGATGAAATTGTTTTAAGTTTTGTTTGACACTTTGCATGGTGTAGATGAATAGGCGTAAACTACGCAAATAAAGTAAACTTGCGGGTACCATGTGTAAATCTCTTTTGTGGGAGTGTTGGCTCTAAGAAGAGCCAATGTGGTCCCGTTGTTTGGAACAGTTTGGTCTGCTCGTCTTCTTCTTTTCTCCTTCTATTTATTTATTGTGAATTATTGTCACAGATGTCACACTACATGTATGCTGTATTTCTTGATATTTTGCTTATAACCAGTGCATATCTAACTTGTCTGATTAATTATCTTTTGTTTTTTATCAAATTGTTTGATTTTCTTTTCTTTACATTTGACTGTATCTGTTGCTTTGAATGCCTGTTTATGTGTGCTGTGTTGTCAATTAGCTTTACAGAAAGACTCTGCGAGGGTCAACACATTTGGCCACTATCTACGTTTGGCATTTATTCCACAGCTTATTCCGTTTGCTCAAACTACTTGTCATGCTTGTTCTTGCTTTTGATGATTCTGTGCTCTTTATTAAATCTACTTCACAGAAGTATGAAATGAAGTGAAATTAATATGACTTTGATATGACATGTACTGAAATTATGTATTATGTGATTCATTATGACATGAATGTTGTTTTGAAACCGAGTTATGTACTTCGACACTCCATAAATATAGTGTTGAAATTGAGTTATATTCTTCGAGTGACATTAACTTTGTATTATTATTGATTTTTATACTTCGACATGTCTTGAATACTGCATTGAAATTGAGTTACGTACCTCAATGTCTCACGAATATTGTGTTGTAATTGTATTACGTACTTCGATATGACATTTATATTGTATTGAAGCGATATAATAATAATAATAATATCGAAGTCTTGTATAGCGCACGTATCTACCAAACAAGGTACTCAAGGCGCTGAGTATATACAAACTTTCAGAAAGATAGGTTGTTGCAGTGATGAATTCTGAGACCCAATTATTTAGCACCTTATAAGGGGTTAGAAGGTGCTACATATGACATTTATATTGTATTGAAGTTGAGTTACATGAGAAAGTTCTTGTGTATTCTTCCTGTTCTATACAACACTGTGCATGTATTGAAAGAACATGCATTTTAAGAGTAGGCTTACCACATGTCCTTGTGGGGTCTTTCATACAATGAATAAAAGGTGCCCCACAAAGTGTTTGTTGTTCCACTTGGAATCCACAAGGAAATTCTTTAGTAAAGGGAACGATATATGTAACAACATTTAAGCTAGGCCCACAAACCTGACATGTTGGGTTGGGTGCACACAATGTATGTTAAAGGCAGTGGACATTATTGGTAATTACACAAAATAATTTTTGGCATAAAACCTTTCTTGGTGACAAGTAATAGTGAGGTTGATGGTATAAAACATTGTGAGAAACGACTCCCTCTGAAGTGGCGTAGTTTTTAAGAAAGAAGTTAATTTTTCACGAATTTGATTTTGAGACCTCAGATTTAGAACTTAAGGTCTCGAAATCAACTATCTAAACGCACACATCTTCGTGTGACAAGGGTTATTTTTCTTTCACTTTTATCTCGCAACTTCGATGACTGGTTGAGCTCAAATTTTCACAGTTTTTTTTTTTTATGCATATATGTTGAGATACATCAACTGTGAAGGCTAGTCTTTGACAATTACCAGTAGTGTCCACTGTCTTTAACTTTAACTTTGACAACAAATAATTGTTTTCCACTTTTGTTTTAGAGGGAGGCCCTGTTAACTTTGATTTAGATACTTAGGCCTTTTTACAAAAATATAGCTTTAGAATAGATGCCCCAAAACATACCAAAAATAAGCTTAGAATAGATGCCCCAAAACATACCAAAGTAGCTTTACAGGGTTACATGTGAAACAAATATTATGGTTCTAAACCCTTTACAATTGTGGAAGTGTCATGGCCGAGCGGTTAAGAGCACCGAATTCAAACTCTGGTGTTTCTGATCAGCAGAGTGTGGGTTCGAATCCCCAGCCGTGACACTTGTGTCCTTAAGCAAGACACTTCACCATTGCTTCGTCCTTCGGATGGGATGTTAAACCGTTGGTCCCATGTGCTATGTAACGCATGTAAAAGAACCCAGTGCACTTATCGAAAAGAGAAGGGGTTCGCCCCGGTGTTCCTGGTCCGATCGGCAGCAAATTGCGCCACAGCACCTTGTAAAACATTACATGGTGCTATAAGAATTAGGTCTCATAATTCAAAAACAGTCCCACATCTTGCAGGAAATACTGTGTTACAGCGCCAGGAGCGTCACTGAGTGACGGACATGTGCGCTATATAAGAAGCCACAATTATTATTATTATTATTATTAATTGCAATTAACTTATATTTTCCTTAGATTTATCTAAGCTATGGCAAATATAGCTTTAGAATAGATGCCCCAAAACACACAGAATAGCATTTCTCAACTTATATAAAGGGTTAGGCCTATACAATGCAACAAATATTATGTAGTTCATGTAGTTAGGCCTAACCTTTACAATTGCAATTAACTTATATTTTCTTTGGATTTATTTAAACTGCATCAGTCCAGTTTACACGTATTGAAGATTTTTTAGTTTTATGTTTAGAACAAAAATTTATAATTTTTGGTTTGCGGTAACACCATGTGTGTATCTACTTGCTAGGTAGTTGTTTGTTCTTAGAGAACTGTCTTGCATTTAATCAGGAGACTGACGATGACTAGAGCAATCTAGTCGAAACGTTGAGACCAATTAAGAACTGACTCCGCGGCAGTACAGTTAATTACGATCCTATTATAAGCTAAAGTAGTTGTCCAAGTCTATTTTCTGTACCTTCCGCCCTGGTAATAGTTAAAAGCTAGACAGTTCTTTACTCTGCGGCAGTAGAATAAATGCAAGGCATTTCTCTAAGAACAAACTCTACCTAGCAGTAGATGGTGTTACCGCAAACCAAATTTTGATACCTCACCATGCAATGCCTCAAACCCTATAAACAAAAATTAAAGGCAGTGGACACTATTGGTAATTACTCTAAAAATTACTCCGCATAAAATCTCACTTGGTAATGTGTAATGGGGAGAGGTTGATGGTATAAAACATTGTGAGAAACGGCTCAATCTGAAGTGAAGTAGTTTTTGAGAAAGAAGTAATTTTCCATGATTTGATTTCGAGACCTCAAGTTTAGAATTTGAGGTCTCAAAATCAAGCATCTGAAAGCACACAAATTCGTGTGACAAGTGGGTATTTTTTATTTAATTCATATCTCACAACTTCGACGACCAGTTGAGCTCAAATTTTCACAGGTTTGTTATTTTATGCATATATGTTTAGATACATGTACAATGTACACCAAGTGAGAAGGCTGGTCTTTGACATCTACCAATAGTGTCCACTGTCTTTAAGACAGTTCTCTCTTCAATTGACCTGCTAATATTGACCTCTTTGGTACTGATTGTGATTTCTACCTGTATAGGTTTGGTATTGGACGCTTTACCACTGAGGCTGAGATTGACTACACAGCGGAGCAGTGCATTTCTAAAGCACAGAAACTGAGAGATATGAGGTACGTACATGTAAAACTTGAAAGTTTCTCAAGGAAAATTAAAACGTCTTTCTTAAATATGTATTTACTAGGTCAATAGTGATAACTGTTAAATGTCATTGTAATCATCTTGTTTCACTCAAACCTATTTACTTATCTGGCTGGTCTCGTCCGTCTGTCTGTCCTTGTCTAGTCCTAGTCTTGTCTGTCCCAGGGTATATTTTTTTAAAAGCACTATGCTTCAAATTTTCCTTGCATGTTGGTAATAACTTAACGGAGTATCTTTAGCCATGTTATAATTATGTCTCAATTCTGTAGACTGTATAATGCTTGTATTACATTTGATGGTTTTGTTGTTGTTGCCAATAGTTATTGAAATAAATGTCTAAACACAATAGGGTTGAACCATGATCAAACCGACCCTCGTACTGTGTCTGAATGACCTCTGTGTGACATGAAAGACAAACAGGTTGAAAGTTTGTTCGAAACCATGTGAAAGACATAAATGTCCGACTTGTATACAAGTGCAGTTTTCTGATCAAGTTGACCTGTTCAAAGAAAAGTCATCTCTAAAACAAATTCACTATGCGCAGCGCACATACATTGTACATGGCAAAACAGGCACGCAATTTTGGTACACATTTCAATCAATCAAGTCGAGCGCCATTTAGAAGCTTGAGCCTGCTCAGTGATTTTTCTCCAGATGTTCCGGTCCAGCATGCAGGAGCGTATGTTCCTCAGCACTGGTCAAGCCGGTGTCTCGTTTCGGTGTGTACACATTTCACATCTCCGAACAAAGAACGTCTACCTTTTTTGCCTTTTGGGGGAGTCCATACCTTTTGCGCGGACAGGAGACACTTGTGTTTGTGCTAAAAGTGTACTAAACCCATAGCAACTAATGTACATGTACTATACCCGTAGCAAACCACATATTGGCCGAGCTCTTAATAAGAGCACCGAACTCCACTCCACTCTGGTGTTTTTGAGCGGAGTGTACAGGTTAGAGTTCCTGTCGTGACACTTGTGTCCTTGAGCAAGACCTTAGGATCGGACGTAAAGCTCTGTGCGTTGTGTAACACACGTAAACAAAACCCAGTTCACTTATCGAAAAGAGAAGGGGTTTGCCCCTGTGTTTCTGGCTGGATTGGCAGCATTTTGCACCACAGTAAACCTTTTAACATGGTGCTATATGATGTAAAAGGAGTAGGGGTGGATTTCACAAAGGTAGTCCTAACTTAGGACTAGTCCTAGGCAATGCTAAGAGATAGGACTGGTCCTAAGTTAGGATGAGTTACTGGTCCTAACTTAAACCTGGTCCTATCTCTTAGCATTGCCTAGGACTAGTCCTAAGTTACATGTAGGACTACCTTTGTGAAATCCACCCTAGATCTCATAATTCAATGTCCAAACAAAGTCCGACGTACCTTGCAGCGTCCGACATACCTTGCAGGTCCTTGAGCGTCATTGAGTGACGGATATGCATGCTCTAGAGGGTATTGAATAACCCCTTTTTGCCATGAAAAGTCGTCATCCTGTAGGTCAAACCGTATGTGCGTCTAAACATGTACATCAAAGAAACACGCAGCCGGTTTGATTTGTTCGGCACAAGCAAGCACACACACACGCAGACACTCGCAGTCTATCTTGTAGGGCATCATATCTTATATTTGAACGGTGACGTCATATTCAATACGGTCTATTGACCCCTCGCACGCGCGTCACACGCGGCGACTGATGCCACGCTCACCATGTTGGTGGTCAATAGGCTTACGTGTAAACGCCGCGTCACCTAAAAATGCGCACTTCACTGAATAACACACGTTGACATTGACCACCAAAATGGCGCTTCCAAGATTGTTCTGATGATGGGTCAATATAAGAAGCCACTTATATTTTTATTATTATTATTAGTATACTCTACCCAAAACACCTTTGTGTCTTTTTATAACAAAAAATCACTGGTTTTGCTTAAATGCGCTTTGGATATAACTTTGACTCCTTCTGTGATACCTGGAGTGGTCTATTTTTGAGCCTGCCTTGGGAGACGTCATATTTACCATAGTACTCTAGGCAGTCAATAATTGTATGAAACACTCTGTACTGTTCAACAAAGAAGACTGTCTATTTTTAAACTCAAATGACAGTGAAGATGTACTGTTCAGATATTTGCAAAAAATAGTTAATGGCCTGACGTTTCGACCCTAGCAGAGTCTTTCTCGAAGGCCAAAGAAATTTGAAGAGATATCAGTTGTAATTACTATTTTATCTAGTAAACTACAAATATAGTACACGGCTACGATTTTGTTTGGTACAGTGGGTGTATAGCTACTGGGCAACCTCGGTAGTATAGTTGGTATAGAAATTGCTCTAGAACTGCAAGTGTCGTGGGTTCGAATCCCACCCGAGGAACATGCCTGTGATATTTTTTCACAGGAATCGGGAAAGTACTGAGTATACAGTGCTAACACACATTGGTGTATGGGTAAAAACCAAAATTAGTATTCTTTATCCCCGATGCAATTTTAACATCTCTTATATCGTTGTGGTACCCGCTGCAAAAACATAGGATTTAAACTGCCTCTGTAGCTACCGGGCAACCTCGGTAGTCTAGTGTGTAAGACACTGCTCTAGAATTGCAAAAGGGTGATGGGTTCGAATCCAACCCAAGTAACATGCCTGTGATATTTTTTCGAAGGATTCGCAGAAAGTACTGAGTATACAGTGCTAACACACATCGGGGTATGGGTAAAAAAACAACAGCTACCGTAATATTCCATAAGAGATGTTAAATTTGCATCGGGGATAAAGAATATTAAATTTGTTTTTTACGGTGTATGGGTTAAAACCAAAATTAAAACAGCGAGTCTCTATTGCCATGTATTCCTGTACAGTTATTATTAGTTATATTTTATTCTGGAGCTTTTGTACAAAACATCTTTCAGCACTTTTTATTGATTTATATATATCCCCCATTTTTCTCTCTCCCTCCAAATCATAACTTGTTTATCCCATGTTCTTGGGGTTTCAGTCTTTAATTATTATTAGCTCAAATAAGCTCATGCTAATGGCATTTGAGTTTGTTAAAGCCATTGGACACTTTCGGTAAACAGTATTGTCCAAGGCCCACACTTAGGTCATGGGAGTTGGGAGAAAATAACGGGAAAACTCACCCTTGTTTCCGCACGTTTCGCCATGTCATGACATGTGTTTAAAATAAATCCGTAATTCTCGACAACGAGAATTGATAATTGTTTTAATATTTTTTCGAAAAGTAAAGCATTTCATGAAATAATATTTCAAGAGAAGTCTTTCACCATTACCTTCTGTAAACCCTGTAAGTTATTTGTAAATCTGTGAACGTTTATTTTTTTGTTCTGTTCCGAAAGTATGTATAATGGCTTTAAAGGCAGTGGACACTATTGATAATTACTCAAAATAATTATTGTCATAAAACCTTTCTTGATGACAGGTAATGGGGAGAGGTTGATAGTATGGAACATTGTGAGAAACGGCTCCCTCTGAAGTGACGTAATTTTCTACTAATTTGACTTTGAGACCTCACTGAGGTCTCGAAATCAAGCAACTGAAAGCACACAATTTCTGTGACCATGTTGCGACAAGGTTTTTTTTTCTGTCATTATTATCTCCCAACTTCGATGATCGATTGAGCTCAAATTTGTTATTTTATGCACATGTTGAGATACACCAACTAAGAAGACTAGTCTTTGGCAATAATGTACCAATAGTGTCCAGTGCATTGAAGTCTACCTTAGACATTCCATATGATGGAGAGGCTAATGGCATATGTCAAGGACACATCCCAAGTGTCGTCTTTTTCTCTCTTATGTTCATGTATGATTCAATGAGTGTTTTTCTTTCTTCCTGTTTTTTAATCCTTTTCAGTCCGTTGTGGGAGATGGTACAGGAAGGCATCGACATCAAGGAAATTAAATGGTCCCAGCATTAAAAGTGCATGGACACAAAAGGATGAAGAGGATGATGAGTGCAGGTCGGGAAGTAAATTGAATTTTCTTTTGTTAAGCTTTTCATGCTTGTATTTATAGAAGAGGGGGGGGGGGGGTGGCCCAGGAGCAAAACAAATGTCAAAAAATACTTCAGTTTATCCATGTTGCTTGTATTTATAGAGGGGGGGGGGGTGCCAAGGAGCCACATAATGTTAAAATATACTTCAGTTTATCCATATGGCTTGTATTTACAGAAGAGGAGGGGGGG
Source organism: Asterias amurensis (assembly GCF_032118995.1). Classification (NCBI taxonomy): domain Eukaryota; kingdom Metazoa; phylum Echinodermata; class Asteroidea; order Forcipulatida; family Asteriidae; genus Asterias; species Asterias amurensis. The sequence goes on along the minus strand of NC_092650.1, from coordinate 6,869,741 downwards.
GGGGGGGTGTCAAGGAGCCGCATAATGTCAAAATATACTTCAGTTTATCCGTATGGCCTTCGAGAGAGACTCAGCTAGTTATGTCTGGCTAATAACGTTTTTTTTTGCAAGTTTAATATCAGATGTGAGAGAGCATTTTTATTTCATATTTTGTTCATCATGTTTGTACTGCTGAATATATCTTGGTTTGGGCATGTTGTGTAACCCAGTGAGCTAGTGGGCATGTTTTCATGTTGTAGGTCAGAATAGGCTTTGGCCCCCAGTGGATTATGGTCCAACCTAACTATGCTAGAAGTTTCATGCTTTTCTCAAAAAGTGCACAATTTTTTGCTAAGCCACTGCACTAAATTAATCAATGATCAGAATTATCTGATTGGATTGACTTTGTGGTATTAGGGCAATCAGGGACAGGCTGCTAGTCTGTGTGTCTTTAGGCACAGCACTTGGTCATAATGTGCTTCCCCTCACCTAGGTGTATTGGTGGGAATTTTACTCTTGAGTATCGAGATTGATATATCACCTTCTTGATATCTTTAGGCGCAGCACTTGGTCATAATGTGCTTCCCCTCACCTAGGTGTATTGGTGGGAATTTTACTCTTGAGTATCGAGATTGATATATCACCTTCTTGATATCTTTAGGCACAGCACTTGGTCATAATGTGCTTCCCCTCACCTAGGTGTATTGTTTGGAACGCATACTCTTTGAGTGTCTAGATTGAAATATGCAATCACCTTCTTGATATCTTTAGGCACAGCACTTGGTCATAATGCGTATTGTTGGGAAATTTACTCTTGAGTATCGAGATTGAAATATGCAATCACTTTCTAGATATCTTTAGGCACAGCACTTGGTCATAATGTGCTTCCCCTCACCTAGGTGTATTGTTGGGAAATTTACTCTTGAGTATCGAGATTGAAATATGCAATCACCTTCTTGATATATTTAGGCACAGCACTTGGTCATAATGTGCTTCTCCTCACCTAGGTGTACCGTTTGGAACGCACTGTCTTTGAGTGTCTAGATTGATATAATGAATTCACCAATGGACAGCAACTGCATGGCTGCACACTCAAATGAAAGCTGGATTGTTAAATTATACTCTGTTCCTGAGTATAAATATAGATACACAAAGAGATGTGGTCTATGGAAATTGAATTTGATTATCAATCTCAAAATCATTTTCACGATTCTCATAAAAATAAAGATAAATACACAAAGAGTTGTTGTGAATAGAAATTAAATTGTATTATCGTTCTCATAATCATAAAATATTTAATATTGGCAGTGAAGATTATGCATCATGGATTGAATATCAAATTGTTGGTGAGGTCTGTTTAGTTTTTTTCTCAATACATGAATATTTCGATAAATAGGGAGAAGATAAGCTTCATGCAATAACGAACTATTGTTCCTCACATACTTAAGAAATTATTGACTTGTTATGTACAACTTAAAGAGACTCAACTCCTCGGGAATTTAGGTAGAGTCCTTAAAGGCACTTGAATTTATTGGTATTTGGTCGTACTCTAAATTAGTATTTGCATAAAACCTTACTTGGTAACGAGTAATGGGGAGCTGTTGATAGCTTAAAACATTGTGAGAAACGGCTCCCTCTGAAGTAACATAGTTTTGGGAGAGATAGGTAATTTTCCACGAATTTGATTTCGAGACCTCGCATCTAAAAGCACACAACTTCGTGTGACAAGGTTGTTCTTTCTCGCATTATTATCTCGCAACTTCGACGACCAATTGAGTTTAAATTTTCACAGAGTTGTTATTTTATGCATATATGTTGAGATACACCAAGTGAGAAGACTTGTCTTTGACAAATTACCAATAGTGTCCAGTGTCTATAAAGGCAGTGGACACTATTTGTAATTACTCAAAATAATTTTTAGCATAAAACCTTTCTTGGTGACGAGTAATGGGGAGAGGTTGATAGTATAAAACATTGTGAGAAACGGCTCTCCCTGAAAAGCCATAGTTTTCGAGAAAGAAGTAATTTTCCACGAAGTTGATTTCGAGACCTCAAGTTTAGAACTTGAGGTCTCGAAATCAAGCATCTAAACGCACACAACTTCGTGTGACATGGATGTTTTTTTCTTTCATTATTATCTCGCAAGTTCGACGACCGATTGAGCTCAAATTTTCACAGGTTTGTTATTTTATGCATAGGTTGAGATACACCAAATGTGAAGGCTAGTCTTTGACAATTACCAATAGTGTCCACTGCCTTTAAAGAAAGGCAACTATGTAATACAACATGCTTTAGATAATATACAGTCATGTGGAATTGTGACATTAGCAAAGAACTGCGTGATTGGACAGGTTGGCATAGTGGTATCTTCTCTCGCCTTTTCCACCTCTAGGACCCTGGTTCGAATTACTTCTTGGATTGGGTTTTCAGTCCCCACCTGACTGCCTGGGCTTTCCCTAGAATATTTCTCTGGGGTTTTCCCTCCCACAACTAAAACCAAAAGTTGTTTGTCTTTATACTCATTTGGTTATTGGCTGGTACATTGATAAACATCAATTTTCTGAGTCGTTGGGTTTGACTATGAAAATGGAAATGAAAATGAAAATGAAAATGAAAATTATTCGAAGTGTTAAATCTAATAGAAAAGAACTCATAAAGCAAGCCAAATGATTGTCAGAGAAATGCTCAATGCTTGACCATGCTGGTTCTATCTTAGATGCCAAATGGAGACATCTCCACATTTTACTACAGAACAACAAGGATAATAAAGGACATATTCTTATCTGAATTCGAAATGTGTATGTCTCACTGGTGGTAAAAAAACAGTTGTTATTTTCCCCAAGATATGTGTAAATTATGCACCATGTGCCTCCATGTGGTATGCTAATCCCATAAAGCATATTCTTAAAAGAAGCATATTCTTCATGTACATGGTAGATATTACCAGAAGGTGGAAATGCTATAATTTTAACATACTATTTTAACTTTTGATCCTAACGTTAGAACTTTTTGTTAGCAGTAGGCCCAACTCATCCACGGAACAACCGAGTGAAACAAAACCTTTGTAAAATTGCATCCCTGAAACAAGTGAACAACGATTTCCGACTGATTTGACTGGAATACTTAGATTAAAGGGAAGGTACACGTTTGGTAATTGTCAAAGACAGGTTTTCTCACTTGGTGTATCCCACCTTAACCATAAAATAACAAGCCTGTGAAAATTTGGGCTCAATTGGTCATTAAAGTTGCGAGAAAATGATGAAAGAAAAAACACCCTTGTTGGACGAATTTGTGTGCTTTCAGATAAAAATAAAAGACTTCTAGCTAGGGGTCTTTTATTATTTTAGTGAGAAATTACCTCTTTCTCAAATACAACGTTACTTCAGAGGGAACCGTTTCCCACAATGTTTTATACTATCAACAGCTCTCCAATGCTCGTTACCAAGTCAGTTTTTAAGTTAAAATTTGTTTTGAGTAATTGCCAAACGTGCACCTTCTTTAACATTTTACATAGCTATTTTTTATTTAGATCTTAGAGAGTTATAGGCTCGCTTTTGCATGGGGAAAAAACAATCAGCAACCGATTTGTTCTATCTGATTACAAACTAAAAATCGAGTAATGTTGGGATACCGATATTACATGTATACCACACCCACCAGCCGCTTATGAACAGATTTGTGTGTGCAACGTTTTTATTGTTTTGCGAGAATATTGTCCGTGGCATTTGAATATTTTTCTCTTTCGTTTCGAAACTGCAGTCATTCAGAGGTAAAGATATTTCAAACGCTAGGTGTGTACACTTTGTTAATATGCTTCTACAATTCATCTCCCGGTAAACTGATTCTTTTTAAATTGTTGTAATCAGCGGCCCTGGAATCCGTTTATATGGACAAAAGGAACATGCATTCCAGTGTCGGATGCAATTGTGTCCGCCATACAATACCGTCCGCTCCGGACACTTTTGCATATGCAATCGTGTCCGGGGCTATGCAAAAACCGTCCGGCGGACATGTACATGACTCAGTACATGTATGTGCACGGGTAAGCGAGCGTGCATGCACTGAACCTACATAATATGCAGCATGAATATTCACGTATTTTATGATTGCAGCGAATACCCAACGGCCGAACATTGCCCATGTCATTCATGACATACACTTCGCTTGAAAAACAAAATGGCAAACGTGTTCCGTCGACCAAGGGCATTTAATTTACTGCAATGACGGTTGTGCACGGGGGCGGACACAACTGCATATGGACACAATTGCATATGCAGCAGCGTCCGGCCGGACACGATTGCATATGCAAAACCGTCCGGCGGATATGCAATAATGTTCTCCGGATAGTATTGCATAGAGGACATAATTGCATGCGACACCGGTTGTGCATTCGTTCCGAAATGTTCAACGGAGCGTTCCGGTTGTGCACTCCTTCCGATCCTGTTAGTGGATATATTGGTATAGGGAACGCGCAGGTGCCTATACTCTTACGTATTTATAAGATCCTAATAAATGTCTGTAAAATAATAAATAAATACCAATGCTATGATAAAGAAAAATAGTATGTGTAAATTTCTCCTGCTGGGAATGATTTGGTGACGGCATGTTACCCCCAATAGGAATGTATCTACCGTTGTATATGCGATTCACTCCACAGCCACAACAGCCTAGAAAACATTAATTAGTTCAATCCCATATCTCGACATGATGTCAACTAATTTGGGCATGGCATTGTAAATTCGCACATGAACCCTGCATGTAGATTTGGTTGGTTAGCATCTAACTTTATTTTTTTATTATTATTTTTTTTTTATTTGAAATTTGAAGCACCTTGTGTTCTTCTCTTTTCGCTTTTCTTGTTTATTTAAGTCTACATACAACGCGTTTTTTTATTTAAATTGCCGAAAATAAAACATAGGCCTAATAAATGACTCCCTTTTTAATATTGAAAAATGAAAATAAATACAACACTCAATAGTTTGATTCAATTGATTTACTTGACCTGGGCTTCAAGTCAAGTATCCAATCTTCCTAAAAAGGCAATTTACATCACCTTGTCATACTCCATCATGGATTCGTTTAGTATCTGTTGTTGACTTTTCTCATAAGACCCCGTAGTACCAACGAAACGACTTGAGAAGATGATGAAAACAAATATCACGGATAATAATAATATTAATAATAATAAAAATGAACCATTTTTGTAGAGCGCGCATATCACAATCACAGAGACGTCCCTATGCGCTTTGAGATGAAAACAAAAGAGAAGTAAAGGTTAACAGAGATGTGAAATATAATACAAAAGCAACATTTAGTTGATACAGAAAGAAGTACTGAAAGCTATTGCAAAAATAAATGTGTTTTTAACTTTGTCTTAAATAAATACACTGTTTGAGCTTGTTTTATGTTTGCTGCTGCTGCAAAAGCTCTGGCCCCATAAAATTTAGTAAAAGTCGAGGGACAAACTAAGAGAGACCTGGATTTAGAGCGGAGATTACGAACGGGATGATATTTTTTGATGAGTTCCTGGAGATAAGTTGGGCCTAAACCTTGCAAACATAAGAAAGTTAAAGTCACCTGGAAGTGGTATTTTTTCAAAATAAAGCTTTTGTCACTAATATATGTGTTTTGATGAGTGGAATGTGAATAAACAGTTAACTAAGGTTGTAAACAATCAGTTCTTATGTTATTTACAAATTTAAGAGTAGCCCCCGACCCGAGAGGGCGCTGTTCGTGACGTCAATCGAGGCAGACTTTGCCTGTAATGCGTAGAGTAAACACAATTGCAAAGTACATGTACGGACCAAGTCGTGAGTTTGTACGTTTAAAAAAAAAATGCCGACCAGGTGTATTGCTGCTGAATGCAGAAAAACACTTTTTGAAATGTACCAACCCACGACTTAGACGTACATGTACTTTGCACGTGTGTTTACTATACTCATTGCAGGCAAAGTCTGCCTCGATTGACGTCACAAAAGGGGTAGGCGGAGTCAGCCCCCAAACAACTTTATATATTTTTTAAACATATAAATCGTGACAAACAATTACTAAACAAATTGTTTTATTGTTCGTAAGCATATACTCTAATGTTTGAAAGAAAAAAATTATATTTCCAGGTGACTTTAATGAAAGTATCTTATACTGAATACAGTGTTTTATCGGAAGCCAATGTAAATCATGCAAAATAGGAGAAATTTGTTCACGCTTGTGAGGGGTGTTTATTTGTCTTTTCAGGGAGCCAAACCGATATGCCACACCCCCGTACAGATTGAAAAGATGTATGTTCGTTTTCCCAAAGGTTTACCATTAATCTTCTTGGCCTCCTCGCAATTGGAACTTACCCAAGCTGTGGCACTGATATGTAGTTGAATAGCGTATGAATATAATAGATGAAGAGATATCATGCACTATATACAGTAATATAAATAACCCAGTGAAAGGGCATATCCGTTCTGCAAACACGAACCCCCTATTCGTGCACTTACGTTGACATTCTCCAGCTCTCCAGCGAATAACTTCTTCTTTCTTGTTATATTTAGTATGTTAAAGGGACTGGACAGCTTTTGGTAATTGCCAAAGACCAGTCAAATTCTCACTTGGTGCATGCTTGGTGTATCTCAACATATATGCATCAAAAACATGTGAAAATTTGTAATCAATGGTCGTCGAAGTTGCCAGAGAATAATGGAAGAAAAAAATCACCTTTGTCGCACCTTTGTCACCTAGAGACTTTGACATGGCAGCCCGGTCCCTTCATTCAATGTTCACTACGCTTGTTTTATTTCAGTTTTTAATTTTATTTTTCCATTATGTAAATAATAAATTGAATGCCTTCCTCTAAATAAGAGAGGAGCTGTAAACCTCGAGGCCATGTGTTTTTTTTTATCTGTAAATATAACCTCCTCCCATCCGAGTCTCTGGTCAAATTGAACTTCCCAATACTTATAAATATGTAATATGAGTCACACGAAAAAAAAAAAAATGGATTTACTGCAGGCCCAAGCATCCAAGACTTTGGGGACCTTCTTCTCCCTGCGTCCACAAACGGAAATAAAATGCCATCCAATATTCATTTTCTCCATTACTTTACTCATATAATATTCAGCAACGTATACAATGTAAACATTGCACGTGGAGTGAGGAGCAAAACAAAAATACCGGTGTTCCGGATTTACCCGTGGGTATTTCCTACCGTGCCGCGCTTAGACTTGCAGGCACCAACGGCTGCCCTTCGCATGAACACGAACGGCTGCCCTTCGCATGAACACGCTCCTTAGCCATGCCCTCTAAAAAAGAAAAAAAAAAAGAGAGAAAGAAATACCTCTAGTTAAATATAATGTTTCCCTTCATCCCACCCGTGTGTGAATAAACTCAGCTAATTAAATATCTCAACACGGCTGTTGTAATTTAATTTCATGTACCTAACTGGTTTATGATTTGTTTTAAAGGCACTGGACACTGTTGGCAAAAAAAAAAAAAAAAAAAAAAAAAGTAGCATGAGAACTTGCTTGGTATTACGAGCAACGGAGAGCAGCTGTTGATAGTGTAAAACAGCTACTTCTGAAAGAACGTAGTTGTTGAGAAATGGGTAATTTGTTAATAAACTAATAACTTTATTTCCGGCATGAAGCCTTTTAGCATATCAAAAGCACACACATTATTGTGCAAAATGGTGTTTTTCTGACATCATTCTCGTGTAGCTTCAATGACCAATTGAGTTAAATAAAATCACAGATTTGTTAATGTAATGCTTGTAATGCACATGCATATGTTGGATGTTCGGATTCCCAAAGGGATTGTACAGGGCCCAATTTCATGGCTCTGCTTACCGCCGAATTCTGCGCTTACGATCACGATTCCCCGCTTACGTGCAAGCGCCGAATTTCTGCGCTAGCCTTGTAAGCGTAGAATGCCTAGTAACGTGGAGTACGCACGCGCAGAAGCGTAAATTCGCCGCTAACCCGTGAAATATGCTTGCCGTAAGCTCAGAATTTCCTGCTTCAGTAAGCGCCGACTCTGTGCTTACGGTAAGCAGAGCCATGAAATTGGGCCCTGGTCTTTGTCAATTACGAAAGGTGTCCAGCCGTCGATTTCACAAAGAGTTAGGACTCGTCTTATCTCGAGTTAGGACGAGTAACTCGTCTTAACTTAGGATTAATCTTAAGGTCTGCATGCTACAGTGAATGGTTGGGACTCGTCCTAAGTCCTACGACTAGTCTTAAGTTAGGAAGAGTTTTGTGAAATCCACGGCGGTGCGTTAAAAATGTTATTAAAAAAATAATACTGCTTCAAAATAGATTGGGAATCTGGAGACAAGCTAATTCAGATCAAATCTTGTTTTATTCATCCACCACCTACCAACGGTTTCCAGTGCCTTGAAGGGAAGCCAAATAACTTATTTATATTCATTCGGAGTTGATTAAATCAAGTATCGCCCCAGGGGGTGAATTGGTTCGTGTTTATCTTCACTCCCAAACACGCTTCCGAAGTTCTAACTTAATACGATGTATATTAATTAAGTTAAATTAATTGTTACTATAATTTAATTCCTCAGTTAACAATATTCAGTCGCGTGCCTCCTTCCCGCGCAAACGAATCAATCGTTTTGCAGTTCACAGTAACCGTTTCAACATTTAAAATGTCTTGTCCCTTGATCGTATTTACATTATTGATTTCTGGCACTTCAGCGTGTTATGGAAAATTGCTGTCGTGATTGGTTTCAAATGTAAATTCCTCTGTTGAACAACGGTATAGGAAAGGGCTGGCTACAGAAAAATCCTTATATTTGTGATTAGAATCATACATATAGTGGTTGAAAACTGCACGGATGCCTCTTTTAATATTAACATGCATTTATATGGCGGCTTCTGTCAAATATCCCGAAGTGCCTTACATTAAAACTATTAACCCCAGGCAATAAAGTACTCTAAACAAAATTTAAATGTAAACAACTTTTGTGTACATAAAACAGCCGAGCAATCAAACATCGAAGCCAACCGAACTGGAAGTGTATTTAAAGGCAGTGGACACTATTGGTAATTACTCAAAACAATTATTCGCACAAAACCTTACTTGGTGACGAGTTATGGGGGAGAGGTTGATAGTACAAAACATTGTGAGAAACGGCTATGAAGTGATGTAGTTTTCGAGAACGCAAGTAATTTTCCACGAACTTGATTTCGAGACCTCATTAGGTTTAGAATTTGAGGTCTCAAAATCAAGCATCTAAAAGCACGCAACTTCGTGTGACAAGGTTTTTTTTTTTCTTTCATTATTATCTCGCAACTTCGACGACCATATTGAGCTCAAATTTTCACAGGTTTGTTATTTCATGCATAATGTTGAGATGTACCAAGTAAGAAGCCTGGTCTTCGTCAATTACCAATAGTGTCCAGTGTCTTTAACCATTACAAGTCTTCAACATCGCCTTAAAATTTGTGTAACGTGTCGTCTTATTTGAAACTCTTTCAAAGTGAACTTTGAAACGAGAAGTCTTTTAACGAGCATTAAACATTATTGGTATGTCAAAAGGTCAATGCCTTTTTGTTTGACTTACATCAATCATAAACATTTTCAGGTAAACATAATTTCCGGCTATTTTAAATGTGACGTCATCTAACGTTTTTTTAAGCATAATAATTGCACCCGAAGCGTATAAAACACAGTGTCATGTTGCAGATTTGTTTTAACGTGAAGTATTAAAGACTTCTGATTCTGCACCATCTTTCTTTAGGGGACTGGAATGGACCCCGGAAAAAAACCCATTGGATTCTTGCTTTAAAGGCCATGGGCACCTTTGATTTAGTCAATGACCAGTATTCCCATTTGATGTATCCCAATGCATAAAATTATAAATGTGAACATTTTAACTCAATTATAGTCGTCGAAGTAACAAGAGAAACGAAAAAAGAAAAAGAAGAAAAAAAGAAGAAGAAGAAAAAAAAAAGTATTTGTTGCCTAAATTTGTGTGCTTCCATAGGCCTATGTCTTTCAAAAGGCTTCGGGCCTAAAGTCGTTTCATATGCGAGTGAGACTCTTTCTCAAAAAGTGCGTTCCTTCAGATGTTTTTAACTATCAACATCTCACCATTTTTGCTCGTTAGGAAGTACGTTTTTATGGTAGCACTTGTTATTTGCAGGTAATTACCAATAGTGTCCCTTTAAAGTATTGCTATAATGTCTCCAAATAATATTCGCTTTGACCCACTTTGCTAGATTAACATGAGTGTACTTTGTGTGTAACCAACCACATGCTTATTTTGTTCAGCAACACTAAACATTTCGCAAACCGACTTAGCATTTGCTGCATTAGTCTCAATTAAGTCTTGGACTTGGATTCAAATTGAATTAGGTCCATGTTAATCTTGTAGGGTATTACTTGTAAGTAATACTATACCCCCAAAATGGGCAAGCCGGAAGCTGGACTGTAACCCGGTAGCGAAAGGAAGACATTGACATTCTCGAGGTGTAATTGACTTTCTCGAGTCACATCCACTCAAGTCTTTTCCAAACGTCTTCTTGTCGAAGCGCTGTGTTGAGTAGGTTATTTGATCACAGCTAGACCTTCGGAACTAATGAGTTTTATTATAGTTAGATTACGGTAGCGTCTCAGTTGATATCCACTCGTTTCAGTGAATTCTGTGTTTTTTCTTCTTTCAGGGACGCGTTGTGGACTTAGAGTGCAGTTGTATGTTGCTTTGGGTGTTGTTTTTTGTTTGTTTGCTGAGATGTTTGTTAAATTGTTCCATGGGGTGTTTTGACGCTAACGGAGTGTGGACCTTGGCCGAGTTTCATGGCTCTGCTTACCGTAAGCACAGAAATAGCGCTTACGGGAGCAGGGAATTCTGTGCTAACGGTAAGCGTATTTCACGGGTTAGCGATGAATTTTGGCTTCTACGCGTGCGTACTCCCTCTGCACTTACAAGGCTAGCGCAGAGATTCGGCACTTGCAAAGCTGGGAATCGTGATCGTAAGCGCAGAATTCGGCGGTAAGCAGAGCCATGAAATTGGGCCCCGATTACAAAAAGGTCAACACAATGTATGAACTTGTAGTGAACCTACACACTTCCAAACAGTGTTTTTTACACCGTTATGGGGGATACATAACAAAGGAGTGTCCCCCACAGTGTGGCGGGACTGCAACACATATTTGTAAAAAAAAAAAAAAATGTTTTCCGTTGTTTTTTACCTTCAAGTGAATGTTACGAATAGAGCACCAGACACAACTTTGCCTGTCACTTGTAATTTTGGCTGGTAAAATTTTCCACTTTTGTGAATAATTGTTCTTGGAAGCTGTAGGGATGATTTTTGTCTGGGTCAGTTTGACCCGGAAAATGTTAACCCAATGGGATTTATCTTTGTGACTAAGGGTCACTTTGACCAATTTCTGGATCGTGTTGACCCATTTTGGGGCCATTTTGACTCGGAATTATACATCTTATGGACCACATGAGTCGGGCCCATTTGGGCACGGATAAGGTACATTCTGACCAGGAAGTAGTGTTAAAGGCAGTGGACACTATTGGTAATTACTCAAAATAATTATTAGCAGAAAACCTTACTTTGTAACGAGTAATGGGGAGAGGTTGGTGGTACAAAACATTGTGAGAAACAGCTCCCTCTGAAGTGGAGTAGTTTTCGAGAAAGAAGTAGTTTTTTACGAATTTGATTTCGAAACCTCAAGTTTAGAATTTGAGGTCTCGAAATCAAGCATCTGAAAGCACACAAATTCGTGTGACAATGGTGATTTTTTCTTTCATAGTTATCTCGCAATTTTCACAGGTTTGTTATTTTATGCATATGTTGAGATACAACAAGTAAGAAGACTGGTCTTTGACAATTACCAATAGTGTCCACTGGCTTTATAAAGATTAATTTTATTATACCATCCATTAATTTTTACTTTATTCTAGTTTAGGTAGCTATTTAGAACAGGTCCGTTTATGAGTTATTCAAACAGAAAACCCCCCAATATTGTTCAAGCATTAACGTGGATCAGGAAACAAAGTTGCCCATCCATTATAATATACGACCTGATAAGCTGTGATGTGAGCGCTTGTCTTATGAAAACAAAATGAATCAATCATTGAAATAGTAAGTAGCTAAATAAATAAATAAATAGATAAACCCATGAATAATTTGGGTATGGCAATGCAATTTGGTCCACTGAAAACAGTGTTTGCCTGTTTAAAGGTACCTTTAATAATTGCTTATAGTGTTGTTTATTTTTCTACTAGAACTGACTGAGGGTGACTAAGGGTTATTCCATGCAGTGTCAGCGTCCGGGTAAACATTTTCAATGCAAAATAATGCGTGGGTGGCCTAAGTTGAACGGACCAATGGGGGAATTTGAGGCGCTAGGTGGCAGCAGACTTACCAGGTAAATTTCCATAGACCTTATCGCAAAAACCAATGCGCAAGCGTAGACTGTTGAGTGAGGTGCATTGTGGGATAAATATGAATCAAATTTTGCTACCAGCTAGACCACAATGCATCTAATTCCAAGCTTTACGCGCGCGCCCCAGTATTTGCGAAAAGGTCTATTGATTACGTAGTTCTGAGCGTGTGCACATTATCGAGAACAATAGATCTTTTCGCAAAATACCGGGGCGCGCGCGTAAAGCTTGGAATTAGGTGCATTGTGGTCTTGCTGGTATCCAAATTTGATCCATATATATCCCACAATGCAACTCATTCAACAGTCTGCGCTTGCGCATTGGTAACCTGGTAGGTCTGCTGCCACCAAGCGTCCTGAAAGTCTCTCATTGATTAATCAAAATGAATCAAAAATACATAACACAGGTGAAATGCATACTGGACACCTTTGGTGAGGCTGCCAAGTATGCAGCTGAACTAATTTTGAAGTAACACATTGTCTGGGTTTGTTGTCTTTTGAGTGATGTAGTTACTTTATATCGGCAGTCGTTTATGGACTCCGAGTCTACTGGCTCGAGGAGCCTTATGGTACCTTAGTTGAAAGAAAATGCAAAGCTCGTGTATTGAACATACAGCCCTTAGGGTTAAAGTGGGTGTTAGATTTGCAAGTCAATATTGCACATTCAATGGAAGAGGGAAAACAAAATCCCATGATGGTAGTTGTAGACAGGCTGCAGATACGTCATGGTAACCACGCTACGTTTATTATGCCCGTAGGAATAAGCGCAACTCGCTAAAGATTTTATCTCGGTGATTTATGTAATTACAAAAAAGAGCTGACCGGGCGTGCGTTTACTCGCGTACATGTACGGTGCACGGAAAAAAAAAAATAGTAAAACGGTTTTCATAAGAGCAGCCTTCAACAACAAAAGAGAGAAATTTCCCTGCGAAAATGTTTGTCGTGAATGGATATTGCCGTAGGTGGTACACAGAGTTCGTGTGCTTGTCAATTCTAATGTACAATTATTGCGAACCCATAGGAATTGATAGATAAAATGGGGGGATGGGATATTTTTGTATTTTACCCTCTTCCCCTTCTCGCTCTATTCCATCTTGCTTGCTCTCTTTCACCGTGTAACTAGGAGAGCAATTACAGCAGCATTCGATCTGCCAATTTCCCACAGGGCCGTCTTATTTGACGGCGAAGTGAGCGAACGGGGAGGACGATGTTCTGAGTGTGAGCAGTGGGGCGCGGGCTTTCTTGTCGCATAGGCAGAGGAAACTGACTTCAATCCAAAACACTGGCCGTTGCCATCATCGTCATCTTCATTAGCTTAATTCTCTCCTCACTGAAATCAGTGGAGACGTAGCGAGTGAGTCGCATTGCTGGGGTGAGCTTCTTTGTCGGGGTAAAGTATTTTAGAAGGGAACGATGGAGACAAACCTGACCAACTGGAGTGATTTTCTCGTGCTTGGATTGTTTCTCTTTTTCTTGGGGATTGGCTGGACATTCAGCCGGTGTTACCGAGAATTCTCGCGGGATTGCGACTCCTCATGCCGGAACAATGTGATGGATACGTGCTTCGAACGGTCTTCATTAGAGGCTGTCGCCGTGCTATGCTTCACCGGACTTGTACTCTTCATTGAGCTTCTCCGGAGTGGATTAAGTCGCAGTTCCGGGCATCAAAACAGGTGGAATGTTTGGATGGTGTGGGGGCCGTTGATCCCTTACTCCTTCGCCCGGATCGCCGCGGACCGTTGGTGGACGCCGAGTGCATGGCGCTTCATCAGCCGGCTGTGTCTAGCCGCAACGTTCCTGTGCCATTTTACAGCTCTCAAGGACCACGTGTGTAAATTCCCAGTTGGAACGGACCGCGCGATGTACGAGCCCCAACTACTGCTCACCCTGGCGACTGCTATGGTCATTCTTGGGGAGACTTTTCTGCCCCAAATGCAACGTATACGATGGATTCGCTGCGGCTGCACCATGGTGCAGGGAATTTGGTGTATTCAGGTCGGGTTCACGCTCTGCGTGAGCGGTAGACAGTGGCAGAATGAAGACGCTGTCAGGCTAACGGTCGGCCTTATTTTCGCATGGCACGTCGCCCTCACATCTTTGATTGTTTATTTTGTGCGTAAAACTGTCAAAGCTGCCCTAAGTGCGGACCCGTATATCGAGGGAGAAATGGAACCCTATGATGAAGACTATGATTTCATGAGTGTGTACGACGACAAAGAAGAGACCATGGATATCAAAACTGTACTATAAAACAGGGCTATTATTAAATACTAAAAAAATACCTATTTTCCAAAACGGAAACTGTATAAAATTTGGATAGCTGTCAAGGTGTAAGTTTGATTTGTATATACACAAGATTATACAAATAATAACACTACAAATCTTTTTATTTTGAAAAATGCAACTGCCACAACCAAACTGTGTTAAAGTACCGTGCTGCGAAATTGATCAAAGGTTACCGTAAGCATGTCAGTAAATAACTACGTTGTGCATGTTTTCTTGCAACCTTCCCTCGCACTAGACTTCTTGTCACTATTATGAAGGAAAATGTTGCGACCATCTTGGTTTTTCCCCGTGTATCCCAAACCGAGGCTGGAAGGAGAAATGGCAATGGCTTTTTTTGTGTGTACAGTGAACATAGTGAATCAAATGGTTACTGCAGTTGGAAACAAGACACATGAACAAGATGGCGTTTTCTCGATAATAAATAAGAATATGTTGTGTAGCACCATGTGTAATCTACTTGCTGGGTTTAATTATGATCGTTTGAGAACATCGTCTCGTTGTTTAGTATACTGCCGATGACAAGAGCATGAGTCGAAACGTTAAAGGCAGTGGACACTATTGGTAATTGTCAAAGACTAGCCTTCACAGTTGGTGTATCTCAACATATGCATAAAATAACTAACCTGTGAAAATTTGAGCTCAATCGGTCATCAAAGTCTAAATACTTCTTTCTCGAAAACTATGGCACTTCAGAGGGAGCCGTTTCTCACAATGTTTTATACCATCAACCTCTCCCCATTACTCGTCACCAAGAAAGGTTTTATGCCAATAATTATTTTGAGTAATTACCAATAGTGTCCACTGCCTTTAAGACCCATGAAGAACATACCCCGGCGGCAACCTCGACCCACTAAAATATATATAGCAGCAGAATAAAGCCGGGCAAGTTCTCAAGACAACAAAATCTGTCCGACAGAAAGAAGATATCACACAATGGTGTTACCGCAAAACAAATACATTGATCTACGTCACAATTCAATGCCTCGCTAGTTTGATAATGATGTGTAAAATGTATTAATTAGAGATTTCGCAAGCGTGCGGATACAGATACAGATAAGGATATGATAACCGTATCCGTTCACGTCTGCCGAGTGCTGGATTTCGTTTCGCCAACTAAGTTTTTCTTGAGTGCGCTCGCATTCATCATGAGTGTTTTTCTGACAAACATGACCGATAGAGACCCCGTGTTTTATACGCTGCATTTTCTCATAATTTTGCCGGCAAATGACTAACAATTTTCTATATATCAAGCACGATACCAGTGAAAGCAACTCCGTGGGAAATGTTTTTGATCTGGGACCAAAATACAACTAAAAGTCTGCAAAGCAGTATCCGTCTTCCTACGACGTGTATGAGCTCCCGTATCCGTAGCTAACGTGTGTGCAAAATACGATAGTCGCAGGTATGCGTCACGTAAACAGTCACAAAGTGTCGACGTATCGGTATCTGTATGTGTATCCGTACACTTGTGAAACGTATGGGTTGTCACACCATATATGATGAACCAGGTCACATAATTCACAACCTCATAGAACTATCCGCAGAGGGAGAACGGACAGCGTTTAGAAAATGAACTACTCTGTAATCTTTGTTTTTTTTATTTACATAACTTAACCAATTATGATGGTGCAGCTGATCCATCTGTGACGTCACAGATGTATTCCCGAATGTGCCGGTAATGTGTTCACCTTGATTGGCAAGCATTGAATGGAATTGTAACAAGTTGTGAACGTTTTCATAGTATAACCAAGGGAAATGGTTTAGTGCGTGCAGAAAATGCACGGACATTATTATTGTACACAAACAAGTTTTGAAGACAACAGGGGACCATGTCAACTTTGTGTTTTAAAGGGAAGGTACACGTTTGGTAATGACTCAAAACAAATAATATTAACTTAAAAGCTGACTTGGTAACAAGCATTGGGGAGCTGTTGATAGTATAAAACATTGTGAGAAACGGCTCCCTCTGAAGTAGCATAGATTTTGAGAAAGAGGTAATTTCTCACTAAAATATTTTATTCATATCTAGTAGCACACAAATTCGTCCAACAAGGGTGTTTTTTCCTAATCATTTCCTCGCAACTTCAACGACTTATTGAACTCAAATTTTCACAGGTTTGTTATGTTATGCTAATGTTGAGATACACCAAGTGAGAAGACCGGTGTTTGACAATCTAAACGTGTAACTTCCCCTTAAAGCCATTATACACTTTTATAACAGAATTTTTATTTTTTAACAGATTTACAAATAACTTAATACAAATAAGGTAATGGTGAAAGACTTCTCTTGAATTATCACTCCATGAAATGATTTACTTTTTGGAAAAAAACATTAAAACAGTTTTCAATTCTCGCTATCGAGAATTACGAATTTATTTTAAACACATTTCATGACACGGCGAAACGTGAGTGGTTATTTTATATAGCAGTGGAGATTCACGAATTGTGGGCCTTTGGACAATACTGTTTATCGAGTGGCTTTAATGTATTGCAGTAACGAATTTTTCAGTCACCGTTAGTTTATATCATGAGTTTTTTTCTCTTCATTTTGTTATGTGATGGAAGATACACGATTCCTCTTTGAGAGGACCTTTCATCAAAATACCCGGACTCTATTGACAGTAAAATGCAGTAATTATGCACAACGATTCCAATGTGTGATTTTGTGTACGTTTATGTTAAAGGGCAGCTTATGATTGAGCTGCGTCTGACATAGCACACTGACTGTGTGGGATGTAGTATTTTAGACTGGCCTTTAATCATTGAGCACTTTAGAATGGGATTAAATATTATGTAATACGCTCTGAGTCATCAAAGCTATAGCAGAGCTGTCAACTGTCTCTGATTCTGCACTAATTGCAGATAGATTCCTGAAAATAAAGGCAGTGGACACTATTGGTAATTACTTAAAATAATTACTAGCATAAAACCTTAATTGGTGACGAGTAATGAGGAGAGGTTAATGGTACAAAACATAGTGAGAAACGAATTTTACAAGTAATGTGAATTTTGAGACGTCGGACTTAGAGTTTGAGGTCTCGAAATCAAGCATAGTGAAAGCACACAACTTTGTGTGACAAGGGTGTTTTTTCTTTCATTATTATCTCGCAACTTCGACGACCGATTAAGCTCAAATTTTGTTATTTTATGCATTATACACGAAATGTGAAGACTACTCTTTGACAATTACCAATAGTGTCCAGTGTCTGTAAATCAATCTGTCCATGTTATGATAAACACATTTGAAAAGCTCCGTGATTATGCAAACTTCTCTTTTAAGTTGAATGTTATTTTAAGTCTCTCCATGATTGTTACACCTTGTGTATAACTGATTGCAAGACGCAGATGATGGCAACCTTGCTGGAGATCTTTTAAAGGCAGTGGACACTATTGGTAATTACTCAAAATGATTATGAGCAAAAAACCTTAGTTGGTAACGAGTAATGGGGAGAGGTTGATAGTATAAAACATTGTGAGAAACGGCTCCCTCTGAAGTAACGTAGTTTTCGGGAAAGGAGTAATTTTCCACGAATTTGATTTCGAGACCTCAAGTTTAGAATTCAAGGTCTCAAAATCAAGCATCTGTAAGCACACAACTTCGTGTGACAAGGGTGTTTTTTATTTCATTCATATCTCGCAACTTCGACGACCAATTGAGCTCAAATTTTCACAGGTTTGTTATTTTATGCATATGTTAAGATACACCAAGTGAGAAGATTGGCCTTTGACAACTACCAATAGTGTCCACTGCCTTTAAGTTGATTGATTTATAGTGTCATGGAAGCTGACAAATGTGCGAGTTGGAAATGAAAAAAGGGTATTATTTGGAAAATTGAAGGACCATAACTAATAATGGACTCAAACCGAGAGAGCCTTCTGCTCGGGGCGTTCATTTTCTTTTAGATGACGGTTGAAAGAGTATGGCATATTAAAAACAAATTGCTGGGGGTTAGGTTTGAGTAGGGTTGTCTGCCGACATCTTAAGCATGTTAAATTATTTTTAATCATGCGGCATTATTGCCAATGCTTTTGTGAACCGAAATGCCCAGACGGTAAACAAAATACTTAAAGCCAGTGGACACTATTGGTAATTGTCAAAGACCAGTCTTCTCACTTGGTGTATCTCAACATATACACGAAATAACAAACCTATGAAAATTTGAGCTTGATTGGTCGTCGGAGTTGCGAGATAACTATGGTCACACAAAGTTGTGTGCTTTCAGATGCTTGCTTTCGAGACCTCAATTTCTAAACTTGAGGTCTCGAAATCAAATTCGTGGAAAATTACTTCTTTCTCGAAAACTATACTCCACTTCAGAGGGAGCTGTTTCTCACAATGTTTTATACCATCAACCTCTCCCCAATACTCGTTACAAAGTAAGGTTTTATGCTAATAATTATTTTGAGTAATTACCAATAGTGTCCACTGCCTTTAAACGTAAAAAATGCAGAAATAAAACAAAATCAACACGCAATTAACTTGTCTTTATTTGTATTTGTTTTGTACTGGACACGTTTGATAGTTCACAGTTTTCAAATCCTTGCTGGATCAAACACCTGCATAAAATAACAGCCCTGTGTAATGTTTTGCTCAATCAGTCAACGAGTTTTAATAAAAAAGAAGAAAAAAAAAAACAAAAAAAAAAAAGGCTTCGAAAAAAGTCTTTTAAAATTTTTGTGAGAAATTACCTCCTTAAAAAATACGTTACTTAAAGGGGACTCGTTTCCCACGATGTTGTATACTATCAACAGCTCTCCATTGCTCTTTAGAAAGTAAGTTATATATGTTATACATTACCACACATGTGCATAGTGCTCCCAACTGATTTGTCTGTAAAATAAAATGGTTGTTAGTTTAAGAAACCGGTTTAGCCTTGAAGACATTCAGAGTATTATGATCGAAACGTCAGGTTTCAATTATTTTATAAATTATTCCATAGAGTTTTTGGCCGAGCTTGAGATACAAAAATATCATTGTTTGTTTTACATGGTGCGACTGCATCTCCCTTTCCTGAGTGTTTATCCTCCTTTGGCGTTCGGGTCTTGGAGAGTGTTGTATATCATTTTGTTGAGAATTGATTTCAATAAATAAATAAATGATATCAGTAACAAAATAAACAGCACCGACAACGGACGCATTTACAAACGAAGGTGCTTAGGGATCTTATAACAACAAACCAGAAATAAGCTTAGAAAATGAATTCAAAATGAGGTGTATTTTGCGAAATGTTTTTTTTTGTAGAAATGAAATAACATATTACTAGAGTCGTTTTGAAGGCAGTGGACACTATTGGTAATTACTCAAAATAATTATAAGCATAAAACCTTTCTTGATTACAAGTAATGGGGGAGGTTTATGGTATAAAACATTGTGAGAAAGGCTCCTTTTAAAGTGACGTAGTTTTCGAGAAAAAAAGTAATTGTCCACGAATTTGATCGAGACCTCAGATTTAGAATTTGAGGTCTCGAAATCAAGCATCTGAAAGCACACAACTTCGTGTGACAAGGGTGTTATTTATTTTATCTCGCAACTTCGACGACCGATTGAGCTCAAATTTTCACAGGTTTTTATTTTTTTGCATATGTTGAGATACACCAACTGTGAAGACTAGTCTGTGACAATTACGAATAGTGTCCAGTGTCTTTAAAGTAGCCTCTAGCTCTACTCTTCTTTTATATTATTTTGGAAGAGACTGTTAGCACACCCCATGTGATTTGTCAATTCAAATCACATGAACGTTGGTTTGGAATTTGTAAGGTTAATTTTATACGCGGTGCCTATCTCATGAATTTAGGCGTCCGTATTTGTTTACGAATGTTTTAAAGGCAGTGGACACTATTGGTAATTACTCAAAGTAATTGTTAGCATAAAGCCTTACTTGGTAACGAGTAATGGGGAGAAGTTGATAGTATAAAACATTGTGAAAAACGGCCCCCTCTGCATGAAGAGACGTAGTTTACGAGAAAGAAGTAATTTTCCACGAATTTACTTTCGTAACCTCATGTTTAGAATTTAAGGTCTCGAAGCCAAGCATCTGATAAAGCATACAACTTTGTGCAACAAGGGTGATTTTTTTCTTTCATTATTATCTCGCAACTTAGATGACCAACTTAGCTCAATATGTTTGTTGTTTTATGCATATATTGAGACACGCCAAGTGAGAAGACTGGTCTTTGACACTTACCAATAGTGACGAGTGTCTTTAAGGGCAGTATGTACTTTTGGATATTTTTTATTACTCCACAAGTTAATGACTCTGACACCTAAGTTTGCAAAGAGCACTTGGGATGCGTTTATATTAATAAGCGTTGTAAATGTAGCCATAGAGAAAGTAAAAGATACATTTTCACACAAAGTCGTTAACTCGAGGCATTATCTTTTTCGGGCATCATTGAAAGCACGCAATCCTAAACAGCATTTGTGTTTTTCCCTTCTTTTTATTCTTTCATCATGTTCTTGCATACGTTGAGCCCAAATTGTCATGAGATTAATGTTTTGTTCGTATAAATTTTATGATACGCAAAAGTGAGAATACTGGTCTTTTTTAAATAGTATACATCTATACACGTTTAATTGTCAGAACAAGTTGCAGCTTTCGGGACGGTTTTAAAAAACGTCGATGATGTCTTAGAAGTAGAGTCGTGAAAATAATTATCATCAGCTTGATAATTATGTATGTGACACATGTGACACATTTCCCCTCGAACTTAATCATTAGCCCATTGCAGTCGTGTTGTATTTTTCTCTCAATCACCTTTTATATATAGGTTTTCTCGGTCAATTTCGGCAAATGAGCAGCCAATTCAACCACCAAGTTATTCTATTTCGCGCGAAATAGAAAAGGGTTATTCGATTTCGTTTTATGGTTAGTCAAATGTAATGTTGCGTCATTCGATTAAAAAAAAATCATTAATTTTAACAATTCTTTAACAGCAGCATTCAAATTCGCAACGCTTCTTGAGGCGTGTGTGCCACGAAAAAGAGTCATGACGATACGCTAAATTGAACAGAGTGCTAAAAGAATTTGAATCGACTTAAAACGAAATTGAATGGCCGAATTCTGAATTTGAAACACAGTAACAACTGGAGAGGTAAAACAGCTTTAACTCGAACGCATGAAAATGAAATTGGCTGCTCATTTTCTGAATTTGACCGAGAAAACCTATAGTTTAGCCATTATAAAGGAAGGAAAAGCTGCGAAGTACCAACAAGCAGAATCGTTTAACTCGTTTAGGGTAGAATGGGCATTACCAATCGCTTGTGCTATTCTGCACATGTAGGGCAATGATAAAAGCTTTGTGGAGTTGGGTGTACTTTGACATTTACGTGGTTTTCACGATCAACCTATTCCGTTAAAGTCACTGGACACTCTTGGTAGTTTACTCAAAATAATTGTTAGCATAAACATTTACTTGGTAACGAGCAATGAATAGCTGTTGATAGTATACGATATTGTGGAAACGGCTTTGAAGTACCGTAGTTTTCGAAAAAGAGGTAATTGCTCACTCAATTAATATTAAAATACTTCAGGGTTGAAGGAGTTGGCCATATAAAAGCACACACATTTTGTGCAAAAAGGAGGTCCTTTTCATTATTCTCTTGCAAATTCGCAGAAATTGAGTAAAACATTTCAAAGATTTGATATTTTATGCAATGGTATACATCAATTGAGAAGACTGGCCATTGACAATTACCGTAAACCTCTCCTGTGCCTTTAAAGTCGTCTTTATGTGAAAGTGCCTTCGCCCTACGGCTATTCCACAAGCCTAATGGTAATAAGTGTTCAAGTGAGGCGTTCCTTCACCTCTTATAAGCACTTGCTCTTTTTCTCTCCTTCGCTCCTCATTTTTCACCTTTACGCGAAACAATTTGACCGAATTCATGTGGAGAGGTTTATTGCTTGCACGATTCGTTCGGAGATCTTGCAATTTCTTCTGTCTTTCTCATGGGATATTTGAGTGGCAATTGGCAAGAAGCTAAGTGCAGTGTACCTTGATGTGGTCTCGGACCCGCTGAAACACCAGGGCTCTTTATTGCTTTTATTGCACACCGTCTACTGTATGCAATAACACTGTATAGCGTAACATAAAACCAAATAATATGTGTGTTGCAATATTGCTCAACTGTAATCCTGGTTGAACCTTGTTGGGGAAAAAAAAAATAAAAATAAAAACGTAGTAACAAAACACTTAGTTCTTGGGCATTCCTTAAAACAAATAAATAACCTAGGAGCAAACAAGTTTAGGACTCAAAGACAATGGACACTATTGGTAATTGTCAAAGACCAGTCTTCTTACTTTGTGTATCTCTACAGTATGCATAAAATAACAAACCTGTGAAAATTGGAGCTCAGTTGGTCGTCGAAGTTGCGAGATAGTAGTGAAAGAAAACACACCCTTGTCACGCGAAGTTGTTTGCTTTCAGACGATTGATTTTGATACCTCAATCTTTAAATCTGAGGTCTCGAAATCAAATTCGTGGAAAATTACTTCTTTTGAAAAACTATACGTCACTTCAGAGGGAGCCGTTTCTCACAATGCTGTATTCCACCAACCTCTCCCCATTACTCGTTACCAAGTAAGTTTTTCGCTAATAATTATTTTGAGTAATTACCAATAGTGTCCACTGCCTCTAATGTTCAATCGTTTTCATTGCTGCCGCATTTTTGAATTGTTGATGTTATTTGTACTAGGTGAAATGGACCTTTGGTTTCATATTTAAAGCTACCAGGCACAGTAAACATACCAAAACTTTACTTGACGACCAATCGTGTTTGGATAACTTGCAATTGACTGTCGGCGAATACGTATGTGTTATGTTGCCGAAGTTTGTGATCATGGTGAGACTGTAATCATGAAATAAGGGAATTAAAGTGTAGTGACTCGTTCTTTCACGGCCGTGTAGAACCGGCAAGGTCGTTACCGTGCAGCAACGACACTGCAAGGTTTTACGGCCGTGCGGAAACGACCTTGCCGATTCTAAACGGCCGTAAAAAACGAGTCACTGCTCTTGTATTCCCCTTCATAGATGCCTTTTTTTGTTAAAAGGCGTAATAAAGTAAGAAACTGTAAAAACTTGTCCGTTTCCGACGTGGCTGAGCCCTGTATGTACAATTAGGCCTACATATGTACAACGTCCGTGTGTTGCTTTGTTATGACTGAGACGCCCATTTCCGACAGTTTCCGGCTCCGTTCGTGCGCATGCGTCAATAGTCTTGTTGCAACACGTTCTGGTTTTCCCTTCACACACAGCGCGGCCAACTTACCGCCCAGCGCTCGCATCGCCGTAACAAGAAACGTCTTGCATCAAGACTAGCGCGGAGTATCCGCTCACAACCGGTTACAAACATTGGTCATTATCAACGGTGTAAACACCCCCACGTGATGCCCTCTCGACCAATCAGAATGGATAAACTGTCTAAGGTATTTATGAATGACGGTTAAACTGTATTCCCTGTCCCTTACCGGTCTGCATCCATTAAAAACCAAACACATATTTTTGTCATCAACTCATTCAATTGTTAGCCACAAAAACCAGGTGAAACCCTTTTAGCTCTATCATTATGCCCGATTTACATGGCATAATGACCATTTAGGCAGTATGACTCTTTGGCTATGAATCTCCAGAGTGAAAACACGCCTACATAGGCTTATGCACACAAAAAACCCGGTTTACAGTTTAAACACAATTTATTTTTACAATATGATTTTTTAAATTTTGTTGTTGTCAAACTGTCTCTTTAATCTGGAAACGTATTTTGCAAAAACAGTATGAAATCAACTTTACAAAATAGGTTATCCACCTTTCGAGAGAATTTGCTAAATTGCAGCTACTCAATGGCACACGTGTAAACACTTATACGAAAAGTCACATAGGAATCCCAAAGGATTTGTAAATGACAGTCAATGTTCCTGTATGACCCTTGTATGACATACTCCTTCAGGATTACAAATAGTATTCGGAAATCATATCAGAATCTTAAAGGAATCCTACAGATGCCTTATATGAATCTTAGGTATCATATATAATTCAAAAGAAACCCTTTAGAAAAGTCATACAGACGAAGTGATGAAAAAAAACCTATAAGAATCCTATAGCCGGATTCTATAAGATAAATCTTATGGGATTATAATGAACTTTCCCATATGAATAACTTTTTTTATGTAAGGGAAGTGCGGGGCATCGGAGAAATAAAATACTCCATACAAAAAGTGACGTCTCTGTGCATTGGAAGATTATCACCACAGGTTCTTACCACATCGATCTCACCCACATCAGGGCCCAATTTCATGGCTCTGCTTACCGCCGAATTCTGCGCTTACGATCGCGGTTCCCCGCTTACGTGCAAGCGCCGAATTTCTGCGCTAGCCTTGTAAGCGTAGAATGCCTAGTAATGTGAAGTACGCACGCGCAGAAGCCCAAATTCGCCACTAACCCGTGAAATACGCTTGCCGTAAGCTCATAATTCCCTGCTTCCGTAAGTGCCGATTCTGTGTTTACGGTAAGCAGAGCCATGAAATTGGGCCCTGTTCGTCCCAGAACCACCACTTAAGAAGAGATTTCTTGCCAATCGGAAACTTGCCTCCCATAGTTTCATGATAACGGACTAATTTCGTTGCAAAACGGAATAAGGTTTCGTCTGAATAAGTGTTCAACAATCTCAAGATTTGTATTATTGATAAACACCCCCGCCTCCCCCGCGACTTGCAACGTCCTAAACCAACTTCCCGAATGTCCAGTTTGTCTTTAAAGGCAGTTCAAGTTACACGTAATTACTCAGAATATTTAATAGAAGCATGACATTTTACGCACTTGGTTACAAGCAACGGAGATCTGTTGATTTAGTCAAAGAAACATGGTGAGAAACGACACCTTTGCAGTAACGTAGGTTTAGAGAAAGGTAATTTTTCATTAAAATGCTATTTGTATTGATTAAATTTGAAGAAAAAAAAATCAGGCCCGAAGCCCCTTTTAGGCATCAGAAAACACACAGATTGGTGCAAAAATGTGCCTCCTGTTCTTTCATTATTCTCGCATAGCTTCGATGACCATTGTGTGAAAATTTTCAAAGGTATGATGCATATTGTTCCGAAACACGATATGGTATTTCATTACTAACATGTGTTCACTGCCTTTAAGGCCCTGGTGCAAAATCAACATGTTCAATGACGTGGAGTTCTTCATGTCCCTCGCCAGTCGTTATAATCTTTGTACATCTACTGTTATCACGTTGGGAAGTACTGGACAAGTCCTTAGAGGATTTGTCTGTGATGATTTATCTAGCCGGCGAGAAGAGTTGTTTGAACTACCGGTACTTGAATTTTTTATTAAAATAAATAAATAAATAAATAAATCAAGCATCAAAGTCAATGGGAAACGCGGTCGACTTTATCCGGGAGAAACGAGGGGGCCGGGACGGCGTTAGTTTATAATTAGAAACACACGCACGTGTGAAAAGGGAAGACGAAAATAAAGAGCGAAAGAGACTGGACAGTCGGAAGTAGCTTCAAACTTCAGTAAAAACCACTCCTAATAAAAGTAGAGAGTGGCTTAAGTTTCAATAATAACCACAACTGTAAATAGTGAGTGGCTTGGAATTTTGATTAGAACCACGAATGAAAATAGTCAGAAGTCAATATTTTAACGTTACAATGAGAACCACAGATGGAACATAGAGTATAGCCTACAATTTCAACACCATAAATGGAAACACAGAATGGTTTGAAATTCCAATGGAAATAACTAGAAGTTTGACATATTAAAAGGATTCACGAATGGTAATAGTGAGTTGCTTGCATTTTTTGTTTGAACCTGACTGCACGTAGAGAGTAGCTTAAAATTTCAGGAAGAACAGTAACATGAAAATAGAGAGCAGCTTGCAATTTCAATAAAAACCAATGGAAAACAGATAGTGGCTTAAGATTTCAATAATAGTGAGTAGTTTGACATTTCAATAAGTACCAGGAATCAATATATTATTGAGTGACTTGAAATTAGAACCATGATTGAAAGTAGAGAGTTATTTACATTACATTTTTACAAGAACCATGCAAAAAAGAAGCCTGAACTTCAAAAAGAACAAAATTGAACGAAAACATAGTAGCTGAAAACTCCAACAAGAAACATAAGTTAGAAAGGTACGAAGTAGCTTGAATTTCAATATGAACCATGAGTGATAGTAAAGAAGATCTTTTTTATTTAAATAAGACACATGAGTCGAAGGGAGAGTAGTTTAACATTTGAATAAGAACCATGAGTGAAAGTGAATATTAGCTAAACATTTCAAGTAGAACCAAGAGTGAAAGTGAAGATTAGCTGAACATTTCAAAAAGAACCATGAGTGAAAGTGAAGTGTAGCTAAACACTTCAATAAGGACCATGAGTGAAAGTGAAGAGTAGCTAAACATTTCAATAAGAACCATGAGTGAAAGTGAAGTGTAGCTTAACACTTCAATAAGAACCATGAGTGAAAGTGAAGAGTAGCTAAACATTCCAATAAGAACCATGAGTGAAAGTGAAGTGTAGCTTAACACTTCAATAAGAACCATGAGTGAATGTGAAGAGTAGCTAAACATTTCAATAAGAACCATGAGTGAAAGTGAAGATTAGCTTAACATTTCAATAAGAACCATGAGTGAAAGTGAAGTGTAGCTAAACATTTCAATAAGAACCATGAGTGAAAGTGAAGAGTAGCTAAACATTTCAATAAGAACCATGAGTGAAAGTGAAGTGTAGCTTAACACTTCAATAAGAACCATGAGTGAAAGTGAAGAGTAGCTTAACATTTCAATAAGAACCATGAGTGAAAGTGAAGATTAGCTTAACATTTCAATAAGAACCATGAGTGAAAGTGAAGTGTAGCTAAACATTCCAAGTAGAACCATGAGTGAAAGTGAAGTGTAGCTAAACATTTCAATAAGAACCATGAGTGAAAGTGAAGAGTAGCTAAACATTTCAATAAGAACCATGAGTGAAAGTGAAGTGTAGCTTAACACTTCAATAAGAACCATGAGTGAAAGTGAAGAGTAGCTTAACATTTCAATAAGAACCATGAGTGAAAGTGAAGATTAGCTTAACATTTCAATAAGAACCATGAGTGAAAGTGAAGTGTAGCTAAACATTCCAAGTAGAACCATGAGTGAAAGTGAAGAGTAGCTAAACATTCCAATAAGAACCATGAGTGAAAGTGAAAAGTAGCTAAACATTTCAATAAGAACCATGAGTGAAAGTGAAGATTAGCTTAACATTTCAATAAGAACCATGAGTGAAAGTGAAGAGTAGCTAAACATTTCAATAAGAACCATGAGTGAAAGTGAAGTGTAGCTTAACACTTCAATAAGAACCATGAGTGAAAGTGAAGAGTAACTAAACATTCCAATAAGAACCATGAGTGAAAGTGAAGAGTAGCTAAACATTTCAATAAGAACCATGAGTGAAAGTGAAGAGTAGCTAAACATTTCAATAAGAACCATGAGTGAAAGTGAATATTAGCTAAACATTCCAAGTAGAACCAAGAGTGAAAATGAAGAGTAGCTAAACATTCCAATAAGAACCATGAGTGAAAGTGAAGAGTAGCTTAACATTCCAATAAGAACCATGAGTGAAAGTGAAGTGTAACTAAACATTGCGATAATAACCTGAAGTGAAGGTGAAGAGTAGCTAAACATTCCAATAAGAACCATGAGTCAAAGTGAAGAGAAACTGAACATTTCAATAAGAACCATGAGTGAAAGGGGAAAGTAGCTTTAAATTTCGATAAGAACCAAAAATGACATCTATAGTGGGGAGCTTAACATTTTAACAGGAACGCTTTCAGTATTTCAGTTAGAACAATCGAAAGCAGTGAGTATAGCTTGACATTTCAATTAGAACCACGAATGAAAATAGTGAGCGACTTGAACCGTCAATAAGAACCCTGATTAGAAACAAAGAGTGGCTTGAAATTTCAGTTAAAAAAAACATGATTGAAAGTAGAGAGTAGCTTGAATTTTCACTAAGACCATTCAGTGAATGCAAGAGATTACTTTTCTTTCTTTCTGATTACTTTTCGTTTCTTTGTCTGCAATAATGAAGTTTAATTACATGCGTACATGCACAGGTCCTGAGTATAACAACATACTGTGTTCAATAATAAATCATGAATTAATGCACAAGTTGGACTTTACTCATTTACGAGGGCGAATACCCTATTCAGAGAGGTCCTCTCCAAAATATCATGACTTAATCTCTTGAGCGAGCCAGCCTGAAGTACACTCGTTTAGTTATTTATAAAACCACACAGTGCGAATCTTAGACAACATCTTCCGCATACAGTGGCGACCCATACTCATATTCTACCCTTATTTTGAGATTGCATGCGAAGATATTCCCCAACATTTTTTTCCAACCTCAATACACCGTGAAATTGCCCATGTCGACGCTGCAATCAATTATGTAGACTCTACAGCCTTAGATCCAAAGTGCACGGTATACAGCCCTTTCCCTTCATAGTGTCCAATACAAGATTTGCCGTGTTGACTTTTTATGAGACGCAATTAACCTTGGTGTGTTTGGCATCTTACTCATAGCTGTACACTATTAGTGCATTGGATTGGAGGCATTGGCTGAGAAGTAATTGCATATTAAAGAAATGCTGCGCTGAATTAGTCTGACGAGTTACTTTCTTCCCTAGAAAGCCAAGGTCAAATGATTTCGCCTGAGAATGTACTGTAGCACTTCGTTATAAAAAAAAAAAAAAAAAAAAAAAAAGGTACGTTTTTCTTATATTTTTATTAAATTAACAAGGTTTTTGATTTTAACAAACCGGGCCTTCAAAATATAAAACATATGTAAAAATAAAAAAAAACCTGATTTTTATCCCTGTAAATTATTGTTAATCATAAATTTTTTTTCCCCCCAATACCTTAACGCGCCCATTCGCTTGCTCACTGCTGCGTGTGTCGGAACGATGTGGTAAATTAATTTCACATTTCCACCCCAGTTGCACGATAATTGACTGACAAAACTGGGTCGGGTAAAGACGATGAAATGGGTCGGGGTGTCACTCTCAAAGAACATTGTTTACTATTAGTTATTGTTTCATTTTATTGTTTTATATGAATTCGAACGTATGCCATGGTTTAAATAATATCTCTCGTGTTAAATATCGTCAGAATAATTTAGCGGTTGTTTTTGTTTGTTTTTGCACTGGACCCTATTGCTAATTACTCAAAATAATTGTTCGCATACAAAGTTTCTCTGTAACTAGCACTGGAGAGTTGTCGATGATATAAAATGATTGACGGCTCTTACTCTCTCTGAAGTAATGTTTTTTTCTTGCATTAGTCTCTTGCAAATTCGGTGACAACTATTGAGTCGAAATTTTCAGAGATTTCATATGTTGTGCATAATGTTGTCACGGTGCCTTTAAAGACACTGGACACTATTGGTAAATGTCAAAGACCAGTCTTCTCACTGGGTGTATCTCAACTACGCATAACATAACTTGCCTGTGAAAGTTTAACCTCGATTGGTCGTCGAAGTTGCGAGATAACAGGGACAGAACAAACACCCCTGTCACCCAAAGTTGTGTGCTTTCGGATGCTTGATTTCGAGACCTCAAAATTATCTAATTTTGAGGATCTCGAAATCAAATTCGTGGAAAATTACTTCTTCTCGTAATCTACGTTAATTCAGAGGGAGCCGTTCATCACGAAGCTTTATAAGATCAATAGCTCCCATTACTCGTTACCAAGTAAGGTTTAAAGCTAATAAATGTGTTAAGTAATTACCACTAGTCTCCACGACCTTCAACTTGTTTGTGGGTATTTTTTAAAACAGCGGATAGTAAAAAGACACAAACCCACAAACGCAAAAAACACCGCGTCTGTGTTACTCTTAATTCAAAAAAATCTAGCAATCAATACCTACGCCCTGCTAAAACAACACAAACAGACGTCAACTTGTACTTAAGACGCGAGCCCCTTTCTTTTGTTTACAACGTTACAGGCGAATAAAAATACTCGCCAAGAATGTCATATTAAAGCTACCCTTGAAATAAGCGTGGGGAATTCTGCAATGCTGCTTTTTTCGATAACAATTAAGTTAAACTTTCGGTTTGCTATCGAAGACGTCGATCTTCATTAGGAAGGTGACCCAGATGTAGCTTCCTTGGTGACCTCGCCATCTTTTCAAAGAGGAAATTAAATGTTTTTTCAAAACCGGCTCTTTAAAGGGACTTGTTGTCATGCTTTTGAAATGGCGCTTTACGGCCATACAAACCGTTTGTTTTGAAACAATTTACAGTTTGACAGATTTTAAACAACCACATACATATTTCTTGGGGTTAAGATGGTCTAGGATGGTGGCCTCTGGTATTTTTTACAGAATGTGGGTTTGGATCTTGGCCTGCTCAGTCGTGTCCAGGTATATCGATATGCTCAGTCGTTTCATGCTATAGTTAAACCGTATATAAAACACCAGTGCTTCTGTAGCTCACTGATCGATGAAATGAAGCTATATCAGACATCAACATGTTGAGATGCAATGTTCCCCTTTAAAACCCGTGCAAGCTTGCATGAGTTAACAACTTCTTTAGAAATGAAAAAACAATGTGCAATCAGTCTTGAATCAATACACAGTGTGCCGACATTTTTTTTAAAAATTATTACCTCTTTGGTTTAAAATGCAATTAAACTAAACTGGGGGTAGACAAATATCCGCTAGATAAAAAGTGGTAAAAAAACACACGTCATTTGAATAGTGGACATGATTACAGGTGGAATTTTGGAGCGATTATAAAAGTTATATCATTATCATTAATAATAATAATAATAAAAATAACAAATTCTTATATAGCGCATTTCACAATAACCGTATCAATGCTCTTTACATTAGTCATTTAACTACAACAACCAATCACGTTGTTTATTCTTGAATGTCTGGTTTTGAAAAAATGGTGACTGCTTGACAACGAAAGACAAATCACTTCCATTTAAATAAATCCAAGCAAACTGAGGCTAAAATCATAATAATAGTTCACCGAAGAACCCTTGCTGCGTGTTGCGCACCCATGTGATTGATGTTTTTTGAAGAATATTCCTAAAAAATTATGCTTCCCAATGGGGTGGGGCTTGTCTCAAATTTGCCGTTTGGATTATACCTTGTTTTACCCTTGACGTGTATAAAAGCTCCTCATACTCAGTACTTTCCCGAGCGCTGTGGAAAATTATAGGTATTTAGAGCTAGATGAACCCTCTGTTTTTTTTTCCTTCTAGGTCTGAGAATACTCGCTTTTGTCACTTTTTATTAGTTAGGGATACATTCAGATGATTTGACGTTTTCGACTCTGTATAACTGCCCCTTTAAGGAGCTGGTAAAAGCCAGCTCATTCTTTTTCTACGGGAAATTGTAACTCTCGTTCAATCAATACGTGTTAGGTAACCGGCCCGTGAAGTGCCAGCTTATTACGTACAGTGTCATAATCAAGATTCCACGGTGAATTCTTGATGTTGTTATTATATATTTTTTTGAAATGTAAAAATTGACAACGGTTTTCAGGACTTATAAAAAGAACCTGCTAAGTTTATCGGAGATTGCCATTTACTGCAGAATCAGGTACCTTTGTTTTGTTCAATTGAACGCATGATCGACCATTCGAGATTATTGAATGGGGGGGGGGGGTGCAACAATTTGCTTCTTTCTTCTTGGTATTGATGTAACTGAACTGAAACAGGTTTGGAAAAATTGCGTTTTGTATCGTGACAAACTAGTATTGAACTGAAGTATACCGGATTGGAACATCAAGGTTGTACCGCCCAGTAACGACCCTCAAGAGAATTAACTTTGACCCCGCCCTTCCCCTTTGAAGAATAATGAGCAGTTTTCATTCGCTCACTGAAAACGTGAGCATCCGATTAGATGATAGTAATTGGCTAAAGTAACGAATCCCGGGTCAGAATTGATTCGGATTCCGGGCTCTGGGTCTTAATCTTTTCTGGGTCAGTATGACCCCGAATCTGAGAATCTGTGTCAATAACTAAGAAACTGCTTAAAGACACTGGACATTATTAGTAAATGTCAAAGACCAGTCTTCTGACTTGGTGTATCTCAACATATGCATAAAATAACAAACCTGTGGAAATTTGAGCTCAATCGGTCGCGAAGTTGCGAGATAATTATTAAAAGAACGACACCCTTGTCACACGGAGTTTTGTGTTTTCAGATGCTTGATTTCCAGACCTCAACATCTAATTCTGAGGTCTCGAAATCTAATTCGTGGAATATTACCTTCTTCCTTGAAAACTAAGTTACTTCAGAGGGTGCCGTTTCTAACAATGTTTTATACTATCAACCTCTCCCCATTACTCGTTACCAAGTAAGGTTTTATGCTAATAATTATTTTGAGTTATTACCAATAGTGTCCAATGCCTTTAAAGCTTCGCAGAATCCGAGTTAGAATTTCAAGGTGAACCAGTTTCCGGATCAGCCTGACCCAGAAAGGGGTCAGTTCCCGAGATCCGGGGGCAGTTCTGACAAGGGAACTTTTAGATTGTATGATAGGAACATTCTTACTCATCCTGGAAGTATTGATTTAAACAACTGCGAAGATATATCGTTGGCAAAAGATAACGCAGATATTAGCCTAAGTCTCCGGGGATTTTCGGCTCGGCCGTAGTGAATGATTGTTGCTATTAAAGGCAGTGGACACTATTGGTAATTACTCAAAATAATTATCGGCATAAAACCTCACTTGGTAACAAGTAATGTGGAGAGGTTGATAGTATAAAACATTGTGAGAAACAGCTCCCTCTGAAGTGAAGTAGTTTTCGAGAAAGAAGTAATTTTCCACGAATTTGATTTCGAGACCTCAAGTTTAGAATTTGAGGTCTCGAAATCAAGCATCTGAAAGCACACAACTTCATGTGACAAGGGTGTTTTTTTCTTTCATAGTTATCTCGCAACTCCGCTGACCAATCGAGCTCAATTTTTCACTGGTTTGTTATTTAATGCATATGTTGAGATACACCAAGTGAGAAGACTGGATTTTGACAATTACCAATAGTGTCCATTGTCTTTAAATGAATGATGTTGTGAACAAGACACTTGGCACTACGCTGTACCACGATGAATATCTCAAGGCGTATGGAATGTTGGAATAAGCGATGTTTTTATAAGGTGGCTCTAGACAGAAGGTTTGAACCCCGTAGATATTTATCTAGATATTTACGTTTTTGGCTCCATATCGCAAACTGCCCTACACGCTTATAATATTAACATAGCTAAACACGTAAATATTTATGGTCATTCAACCACAACTGTTGTTTACATTAAAATACAATTTTCGGGTTGCATTCTTTTAGATTATGTGTTGCGTGTACACATACTAGCAGGGCTACAGTTAAGCATTAGGTTACATTTAGGTTTTGGGCTTTATACAACGTTGTACATTGACGTTTTGGGCTACATTCACGTCCCGAATTCGGTTGTTGGATTTACGTATACGTCACAACTGTACTTTTGGGTAACTATACATTCAGGTCCCGAATTAGTTTGTGGGGTACTTTTGGGTAACGATACATTCAGGTCCCGAATTAGTTTGTGGGTTACTTTTGGGTAACTATACATTCAGGTCCCGAATTAGGTTGTGGGGTACTTTTGGGTAACTATACATTCAGGTCCCGAATTAGTTTGTGGGGTACTTTTGGGTAACTATACATTCAGGTCCCGAATTAGTTTGTGGGTTACTTTTGGGTAACTATACATTCAGGTCCCGAATTAGGTTGTGGGGTACTTTTGGGTAACTATACATTCAGGTCCCGAATTAGTTTGTGGGGTACTTTTGGGTAACGATATATTCAGGTCCCGAATTAGTTTGTGGGGTACTTTTGGGTAACGATACATTCAGGTCCCGAATTAGGTTGTGGGGTACTTTTGGGTAACGATACATTCAGGTCCCGAATTAGATTGTGGGGTACTTTTGGGTAACGATACATTCATGTCCCGAATTAGGTTGTGGGGTACTTTTGGGTAACGATACATTCATGTCCCGAATTAGGTTGTGGGGTACTTTTGGGTAACGATACATTCAGGTCCCGAATTAGGTTGTGGGGTATTTTTGGGTAACGTCTACTTTCAGGGTCTTTGCTACATTTAGGTCCCGGGCTGCCTTCAGGTCCTGTGTTACATCCAGGTCCCGGGCTATAATTAGGTTCCGTGCCCTTTTAAGTGCTCTCAACTTTGAGACAATTCGATAATACAAATTGGAAAAGTGGTTTGCGAAAACTTAATCACTGTTAGTTTACGTCATAAGAACCACTTTACCTGTCAGTAATGTGATCATATGCAAGTGCAATTTATCAAGCCTTGGGCCCGAGACGAAATGGATAATGACATACACACTGACGTTTTTATCATGTCTTAAAATGTTCAGGAAGAAAACAATATGTTTATGTTAGAGTTTCCGATGACAAAATGAAACCGAATCGGCACTTTGATAAAACCACTCAGAGTGGGTTGAAGTTTACCGTAGACCAAACTTTGAAGTTATTTGGATCGGATTTCCTAGGTTTTTCCGGTTGTTGGGCCAGAGTAGACTTTGGGCCAGTTTCGCAAAAAGCCAAGATTGATCTTAGTTGTAAATAAATCGTGTTCCTTAGTATAGTGTGATTTACAATACAAATTATACTGTGATACTGACAGTATTGTGTCTTATTGCGTCAAACTAAACGCGTCATAGTAAAAACTTTAAACATGTTGGCGCGTTTAGTTTGACGCATCAGCCGTTTGCATTGTGTTTAGGAAGCGTTTAAAAGGTCCTCAGTACGTCAAAGTTTGCTAAACACCTGTGACTGTTTAAGTCTGATGTTTACACCACTGCTTTACAACACAACTCATGGGCCCTATACACTATTAAGTGTTTAACCTAAATCCTTTGACGCGTTCGAAATCTGTTACAGAACCTAAACACTTGGTTTTTACAGTGTACGCTTTGTGAAATCGAGTTCTGTGAAGTTGTTGTGGGCGTCGTTATTCCATTAGTTCAAGTTAGATTGCTCCTCACTACTCTTTTGGTGATGTTATTGTGCATGGTATGACAGTTTCAATAAGGGAATATTCCCAGCCTTTGCAAAGGCTGGAAATGAACGCACCAAATCTTTGGTGCGTTCATCTTGCATTTTGTCATCTGAACAAACTGTAACCAAAAACAAGGCTGAAAGTTATACCAGCCTGAGCCTTTGATATAATTTAATATCGGTACTCTTATATTAACTGTGTGTACAGGTTACCCGACCACACCTTGTTTGAAAAGCTTATTAAACAGTGCTCTTTAATCGCCCGGTCGCCGCTTCAGCCAGACAAGGTCTTATTATTTTCGAGCATTTTTGTATTCACCGTTCCTCAAATCCTTGAATTTTCTATCGTGCGCAATTAAAGTAATTCCCAAGTCCCCAACACAAATCCAAGACTCGAATTAACCTAATCTGAAGCTCGTCTTGCTGGCATGTTTGAGACAGAGAATTCACAAGGACATGCTTTGGAAAGAAAATCAGTGTGGAGAGAGAAAATCAAGTTAAAAGCACGCGCTTTATTGCATTATTTGCCTCTCCCTGTCGTCTCGGCATGCGAACTCGTCTGGAAAACAAATAATAATAATAATAATAATAACAATAACAACAACAACAACAACAACAACAACGACAACGACAACGACAACGACAACGACAACGACAACGACAACGGCAACAACAACGACAACGACAACGACAACGACAACGACAACGACAACGACAACGGCAACGGCGACGGCGACGGCGACGGCGACGGCGACGGCGACGGCGACGGCGACGGCGACGGCGACGGCGACGGCGACGGCGACGGCGACGGCGACGGCGACGGCGACGGCGACGGCGACGGCGACGACGACGACGACGACGACGACGACGACGACGACGACGACAACGACATTGATAACGATAATGATGATAATAATAATAATAATACAAGGTATTTATAAAGCACTCTAACTAACAGGGGAAAGTACCACAGCGCTGTACACAAAATAAACAAAGAGCAAAGAATAAATAAAAGCAAAACTTGAGGAGCACATAGAAGTGGCAGCAGCTCAGTCAGCGTAATGCTGCGGCAGCTTGTTGGACACGAATTTGTTACGTGGCAGCGCGAGTTGTTTTTCATTTTTTGTCCTGTCTTTTTTTCTTCTTGCGTCTAGCTTGCATAATGGAGAATGCGTATATATTCGTCGAATTAACGGCTTTTAGCACGAGGGGAGAACTAAACACCTTCGGGGCGGATTCATTATATGATACTTGATCCATTGCGATTTCAACTCTTTGACGATTGCTGAGGACTCGTGGGATCACGGCTACACCTTTAGGTCACTTGTAGCTTATTTTCGTTAATGGTGCACTTTTTTTTCCTTCTTTTATCGAGCGGGGCAATTCAATTTGGAAATATACATACGTATTTCGAAGCCGTGTCTCTGCCCTAAAGATATGGTCAAATTAACTAGAAAGCTAGAAATGTTAAAGCAAGTGCCTTTACTAAACACTCTTGCAATTTTTAACTGGGATGACGTAAGTTGTGTCATAATCCGTTGACGTCAAATTTACTCTTTTAGAAATCCATAATTGTATCCACCGTCACCCAAAGAATGTAAAATCGGCCTCATATAATCACGATCAACGTTTATAATGACCGTATTGAAAACAACTTGTTTCAATGTATTGTACACTTTGGTTAATTACTCAAAATAACTCTTAGTTTGTTTTAAAACTTACTTGGTAACGAAACAATGAAGAGCTGTTGATAGTAAAAACATTGTGAATAACGGCTCCCTCTGAATTAACGTAGGTTTTGATAAAGAGGTAATTTTTCACTCAAATAATAAGGCCCGAAGCATTTTTTATTTTGCATCTTAAAGTCACCTAAAAATAGAATTTTTTTTCTTTCAAACATAAGAGTATATGCTTACGAACAATAAAACAATTTTTTAGTAATTGTTTGTCACGATTTATATGTTTAAAAAAATATATAAAGTTGTTAGGGGGGCTGACTCCGCCTACCCCTTTCATGACGTCAATCGAGGCAGACTTTGCCTGCAATGCGTATAGTAAACACACGTGCAAAGTACATGTACGTCCAAGTCGTGAGTTGGTACATTTCAAAAAGTGTTTTTCTGCATTCAGCAGCAATACACCTGGTCGGCATTGCCGGAAAAAAAACAATGTTTTTTTTTGAAACGTACAAACTCACGACTTGGTCCGTACATGTACTTTGCAATTGTGTTTACTCTACGCATTACAGGCAAAGTCTGCCTCGATTGACGTCACGAACAGCGCCCTCTCGGGTCGGTGTCTACTCTTAAATTTGTAAATAACATAATAACTGATTGTTTAAAACCTTAGTTAACTGTTTATTCACATTCCACTCATCAAAACACATAATATTAGTGACAAAAGCTTTATTTTGAAAAAATACCACTTCCAGGTGACTTTAAAGCACACAAAGTTGTGCAACAAAAGTGTTTCTTTTCCATTATTCCCTTCCAAGTTCGATGACAAAATGCGCCAAAAAGCTCGAAAGAGTCCATTTCTTGAAAACATGATGGTTGAAGTAACCCTTGGAAAAATAGGAAATAGTTCAACATTTTTCAACTATTAAGTATTTACTCAGTCGGCGATTTGCTCTGAAAAGTCGCCACTCGGCTTTTTAATCCTCAAGCAATTATTTAGTTTTCAAAAGAAAGCGAGTAATTTTTGCTCCGTTTCAGCAACAAATCTATTTATATTTAAACCGCAACAAGAAGTAGTTTTTCCAATTTCTCCCCCAACATCAACAGACGAAGGTATTATTTATAAGAACAGTTATTATGCTAGACCAGCATACACAAATACAGGCGTGCGCTTTTACAGATTACAACTTTCTTAATATATTTTATTCGATAACCACGAAAACTGTTCCACATATCCCGGGGGCTTCTTCCTACAGATTTTGCCTGTGTGAGAACATGGGATTGAGAACGTAGGAGTGAATCGAGTTTGAGGTAAAGGGAGCTTTATGTACAGCCAGATGGCAGCATGCTCGTTGTATCAAGTGATAAGCATCTGGTTGCCTAGTCGCTAGAGTCGACTGAAATTTCTTGTTTGCCGTCCTGACCGACGGGCATACACCGTCATTTGAGAACGCTACACGGCTCGTTGGACCTCAAATTGAATCATCCTAACCCGTGGATTCCCAGCAATAGGCGCAGGACCCTGGGCTGTTTTTCAACACATTATTGTGGATATAAGTGTATAATGAAACCGAGGTTGGTTGGATCGAACGTCTATATAGTCAGATCTATTGAATGTGTTGCAATCAGAGGGATTCATACAAAACTGAACAAGAGCGGCTGAACAAGAGCGACCAAAAAAGATGGTCTCTCCGATGGTTTGAAACTTGCTCAAATTCAATATTTTGAGGGGTAATTTTCTCATACTTTACAAATATTCCATTTGGGGAGGTTGTTGAGGTGTGTTCGGAGGCAAGATTTTAAACGGCCGTTAAAGAACGAGTCACTACTCATTAATTTCCGTTCATGAATGCCTTTTTGGTTAAAAGGCGTGATAAAGTAACAAACTGTTGCTAAACGTATCCGTTTCCGACGTGCTTGAGCTCTGTACGTCCGTGTGTTGCATTAATATGACTGAGACGCCTATATCCGACAGTTTCCGGATCCGTTCGTGCGCATATAGTCTTGGTCCAAGACCTTCCTTATGCTTTCACACGCAGCGCGGCCAACTCACCGACATCGCTCGCATCGCCCGTAACAAGAAACGTCTTACACCAAGACTAGCGGGTATGAGCTCCAGCTGGTCATTATCAACCGTTTAAACACCCCCCGTGACGCACTCTCCACCAATAGGAATAGCGAAACTGTCCAAGGAATTTATGAATTAGGGAAACAAAGTGTGGTGAAGAGGTTTTCAACTAGTGGTTTAATCCCAACGAGGCCTGGTTCTTGATAATTTTACCGAGACGAAGTCGAGGCAAATATCAAGAACCAGGCCTCGGCGGGTTTAAACCACTAGTTGAAAACCGATTCAACACACCTTGATTCCCTTTCGGTAAAACAACATAAAAACTATTTGGTAAAAAAGTGAACTAAATGCAAAAATTATAATTGTTCAATGATTTCTTTCAACACAACACCCCTCCAGCTAAGAAATGGTAAGGCCCTCGGGTAAATAATAATAATAATAAACAACGCTTATAAAGCGCCTTACATCCATGACTGGACCCCAAGGCGCTGTACACATTAAAAAAAACTGCAAACAAGAGCAAAAAAAAACCACGAGCATAAAAGATTTCTAAAAATATAAACCACAAAATGGACCAGCCAATAGTTAAAACCACAAACCGCGAAATTTAAAAAGTTATGGAAAAGCACTACTATAAAAAGAGTAAACAACTTCTTATAAGGGAATGCTGTGCGCGTCACGTGTATCGTGTGATGTGGCACACTGTTTCAGCCCTTGCTCTCGACCAATAGGAATGAAGAAACTGTCTTATATACACAGGTGCAAGCTCGCGTGTCACGCCCATGTTTCAACACTTTTTACTGGTCATAAACAAAGGTTTATACGCACCCACGTGACGCGCTCTCAACCATTAGGAATAGCGAAACTGTCTGGGGCATTTATGAATGTATTATTAGTGTTGTTTAGCATATATACAATATTTTGTTAGTGTTTACTGTTAGTTTAACTTTAGTTTGAAATAATAATAATAACAACAAATTCTTATATAGCGCATTTCACAATAAACCGTATCAATGCGCTTTACATTAGTCCCCTGGTCATTGGGCCAATAAACATCCCTTTAATCTTTCTCAGCTCCCATTAGGGAGTATGCAGCCCCGAGCTGCCGTGGCGCTTCGAAAGCTTTTCATTCACAATATCAACCTCTACCCTCGCAGGTACCCATTTATACCCCTGGGTGAAGAGAAGCAATTATAGTAAAGTATCTTGCTCAAGGACACAAGTGTCACGACCGGGATTCGAACCCACACTCCGGTGAATTAGCACCAGAACTTGAATTCGATGCTCTTAAACACTCGGCCGTGACACTCTCACCCTGGCACTCATTATAAAATGTTTGTTAGAGTAAAAGGCCTAAGGCCTGAAATATTTAATATTTGAGCAAGAAATTACATTTCTCGATGCGACTTCACAGGGAGCCGTTTTTCACACTGTTTTATACAATACCAACTCAATTGCTCGTTACCAAGTAAGTCTCTTTACTAACACTTATTTTCAGTAATCTCCAATAGTGTCCAGTGCCTTTAATTGCCATGTGATTTCATCCCCGTGTGTTTATGACCCCTGAGTGATAAACCTAATGCTAAATTGATAATCAACTCTGGGAACTACCTCTCCATTTACATAGCCGAAGGTTGCTGACCAATCCATTAGGCACGTAAATCTATCGGCAACGAGGGATGCCTCTATACTACATCGGGTCCTTGACTGTCACTCAGACAGCATTCAATGACCCGAAGTAATACAACAGCTTCTCTGCTCATCATGGTTTTCATGTTGTAGTCTGGTCGGTACGTGTTTAGGGGTAATACACAACTCGATTTTTTCATGAACCATGCAGCTTCCATTAAACGTTCGCTACGGACGATCATGCACCATTTATTATGTCCGACATGAACCATTCATAATGTCCGACATACACCTTTCCTTATGTCCGATATTCACCGTCCCTGATGTCCGACATGCATTATTCATTAGGTTCGACACCCACGGTTTGCTGTCCAACAAAATAACCGATTCATTGTGTCTGACATGCACCATTCCGTATGTCCGACATTCACCATTCCTTGTGACCGACATACACCATTCCTTGTCGATGTTCACCATCTCGGGTGTCCGACATGCACTAATGACAAGGTTCGACAATCACCGTTTGTTGTCCAGCATATAATATATTTTTTTGTGTATTAACTATTTTCACGTGTAAATGTACTTTTACGGCCTGATTGGCCGCCAGTGCAGTGAATAAATAAGCCAGAATAATTGTATAACTGATTCATTTTGTCCGACATGCACCAATCATTATGTCTGACATGCACCATTCAATATGGCTGACATGCACCATCCAATATGTTCGACATGCACCATCCAATATGTTCGACATGCACCATTCAATATGTCCGACATGCACCATTACTCATGTCCGACACTCAACAGCCCTGATGTCCGACAAGCACCATTCATTTTTCCCGACATGCACTATGCCAACATA
Organism: Asterias amurensis; assembly: GCF_032118995.1. Taxonomy (NCBI): domain Eukaryota; kingdom Metazoa; phylum Echinodermata; class Asteroidea; order Forcipulatida; family Asteriidae; genus Asterias; species Asterias amurensis. The sequence goes on along the minus strand of NC_092650.1, from coordinate 6,827,794 downwards.
CGTCCGGCATGCACCATTGATTACGTCTGACATGCACCATCCAATATGTCCGACATGCACCATTCCTCATGTCCGACACTCAACAGCCCTGATGTCCGACAAGCACCATTCATTTTTCCCGACATGCACTATGCCCAACAAACGTCCGACATGCACCTTTGATTACGTCTGACATGCACCATCCAATATGTCCGACATGCACCATTCCTCATGTCCGACATGCACCAATCCTTATGTCCGACATGCACCATTACTCATGTGCGACACTCAACAGCCCTGATGTCCGACAAGCACCATTCATTTTTCCCGACATGCACCATGCCCAACATACGTCCGACATGCACCATCCATTATGTCCGACATGCACCATTCCTCATGTCCGACATGTACCAATCATTATGTTCGTTCATTAATATCAAAAATGCACAAATCATATGTCCGACATGTACCATTCATTGTGTCCGACATTCACCGTTCCCTGTTTTCGACATGCACCGTCCATTTTGTCATACTTGCAACGTTCATTATGTTTGACAATCACCATTCATTATGTCAGACATGTACTATTTGTTATCCAACATTCGAAGTTAATTATATCCGAACTGTGCATTACTATGCTCATTCAGTTTGTCCAACATGTATGGTTCATTGTGTTCCATATGCACCGTATCTGACAGTTATATTTCTTAGGTTCCGGTTCAGTGGGATAAAAATAATATTTCCTGTAACCACATTACTTCGAAGTTAACTGGTTTTCGAAATAACTGATTACCATCGAATGTTTTTTTTTTTTGCTTTTACTTTTATAGCGAAGAACATTTATATTGCTATTAATTTCCCAAGTGACTGCTAAACGTATACACATTAAATATCCGTTAAAGTTTTCAGTCAACAGGTTTTACCGTTATATTACTATAGGCGGTACTCATGGTGATTTCCCCCTTATGTTTGACCATTCATTGCGTAGGAAGATCTACAAAAATAAATCCTTCGTCAAAATGTATCAAATTATTTGGTCCTGAGTGGGATTCTAAAATGTTTGCCAAAGACTGTAGCAATATGAGACGTTCGACTTTGTTTTCTATGTATTCAGCCCCGTCTAAAGTGATTAGACACCGAGGCCTGACCGCTCAAAATTGTAGTCATCAATATTTGGCGACATTTTAGAGTTTCAGAGGGGATTGATTAGTACGGGATGATTTCCTTATTTAACCATCATAATTTGATTTGTTCTCGGTTAGGCTGTCACTGTTTGCTACTTCTGCCCTTTTTTTTTTTTTTTTTTTTTTTTTTTTTTAAAATATTGTTTGTCACCATGCAGTAAAGCTGTACTTTTAAGTGTCGCTATCCAGGTTACTTCCTAACGAAGCATGGCATTGTACACGTATGGTGCTATTCATGGATGAATTCTTTCAGGTATGACTTGACGCGAAGTACAAACGGATGGGCTAATGCATTTCAAGCTACGCCCACCGTATGCTCTTCTGGATGCATGCTGGAACATTGTTTGCACATTATATGATGTCACGTGAGCTATAAAGATAGTTCGGCCAAGCTCTTCTGACTTCCTCACTTTGGCAATCGGATACTGGAACATAGTGGTCTATGCTTAATGTTGTAGAGCTGTTTTAGCACAAAGAGTAGCTAAGCACAACAAAGATGCTTACCACAATAAGATTACCGGCAAAAATTACCATGTTACATGTACAACTTGTTTATGTTTGCTGAGCTGAAAAGGCTTAGCTATAATTATTTGCTGCTTAAAGGCAGTGGACACTATTGGTAATTACTCAAAATAGTTTTTAGCATAAACCCTTGCATGGTAACGGGTAATGATAGTATAAAACATTGTGAGAAACGGCTCCCTCTGAAATAACATAGTTTTCGAGAAAGAAGTATAATTGTCCACGTATTTGGTTTCGAGACCTCAGATTTAGAATTTGAGGTCTCGAAATCAAGCGTCAGAAAGCACACAACCTCGTGTGAAAAGGGTGTTTCATTATTATCTCGCAACTTCAATGACCGATTGAGCTTAAATTTTCACATGTTTGATATTATGTGCAAAGGCTAAGCCTTGCACTTTTGATGATACTGAGCTAAAATCAGATAAACTCGCAAGGGTTAAGCTTTGCATTTTTGATGAAATCAGAACTAAAATCAAATTAAAAAGCAAGGGGTAAGTCTTGCTTTTATGATGAACTTGGGATAAAATCAGATAAAATTGCGAGGGGTGAGCCTCCCATTTTTGATGAAATTTGGCTAAAATCAGATGAAATATCAGAGGTAAGTCTTGCATTTTTGGTGATTGGGCTAAAATCAGATGAAATCGCAAGGGGTAAGCCTTGCATTTTTTTAATGAAATTGGGCTAAAATCAGATGAAATCGCAAGGGGTAAGTCTTGCAATTTTGATGAAGTTGTGCTTAAATCAGATAGAACCGCAAGTGGTAAGTCTTGTATTTTTGATGAAATTGGGCTTAAATCAGATAGAACCGCAAGATAGTAAAGTAAGCCTTGCTATTTGGAAGACATTGAGGAGCTAAAATCAGAAGAAAAAAAACGCAAGGGGTATTAAAGCCTTGCAATTTTGATGAAGTTGGGCTAAAATTATATGAAATCGCAAGTGGTAAGCCTTGCAATTTTTTTTATGAAATTGGGCTAAAACTAGATAAAATTGCCAAGGGGTTTGAACCGGGATTCAGAACAAATTAAAAGTATTTGTTGCAGTAGAATTGGAACCTGGGTTCAGTACCATTGAAAGCCCACCTTTTACCACATGGGTTGCGGTACCCTAAGCCGTCCATAGAGATAATGAAGTCTGGTATATCGGATTAATCCGTTAGAATAAAAGACTAACTTCAAAGCGATGACTTAGACCTACTCGAAAAGTTTGTAATCAGCCCCTCTCCGCGAAATGTCATGGTTTCATCATTTACTCCCGAAAACAGGGGAAGGGAAGTGAACGTTGCAACTAAAACAAATTGACGCACGTGACCAGCATCCTAGACAAAAAGGTAGTTTTATTGCCTTCGAGAACGTCATCACTTCGAAACTCGTCTTTAATTATAACGTATAAAAACAGGACCGATACCGTTGCATAAGATTGCATTATTTTCACACAGTAAGTGAAGAGAACCGTTACCTGTGCGGTAAGAGGTGCGCTTCCAATGCTACTGTCCCGGGTTCGAACCCCACTACTACCACCATTATTTTTCTTTTACTAAGTTGTCCCAGCAGCGCATTATTTATGTAGTGTTTGAAATCACCTCCTAACACCAACGGGCACTGTGGCGACACGGTGCACTGGATCGTTCGCTTGCGTGCGTTCCAGAGCTGGGAGACCCGGTTCGAATCCCGCCCCGTACCAAAGGGACATGACTTTTACTGCTAGCACCAGTAAGTGATTGGGGTCCGTCATGTCTCTCCCCAAATTAGGGTAGGATGATTATTCCGGGTCGGAAAGTAAAGGAGGGGCCGGGACTAGCCATCCCTTAAGGGTACTAATGGGTGATCACCACGCTGGTTTCGATCAGACTTTGAGTCCCCTGAATGCCTGGTCGTCACTCTAACTAACTTTCTGCACAAATTTGTTTTAGCTTTAAAGAACATTTTTAAAGATATTGATTATTTAATGCTTTGATGCTTTCTTTCCGCTCATTTTTAAAAGAACGTTACAATATTTGTAAGAAAGCAAAATCGTGGTAAGTCTTGCATTTTTCATGAAATTGGGCTAAAAATAGATAAAATCGCCGGGAGTAAGCCTTGCATTTTTGATGAAGTTTTGCTCAAATCAGATAAACTCGCGTTTATTTATGAAAACGTGCTAAAACCAGATGAACTCGCAAGGGGTAACCCTTGCATTTTTGATGAAGTTGGGCTTAAAAACGATTAACTCCCAAGGGGTAAGTTTTTGAAATTTTGATGAAATTGGGCTAAAATCACATGAAATCGCAAGGGGTAAGTTTTGCATTTTTTATATAATTTGGCCCAAATCAGATAAAATCGCAAGGGGTAAGTCTTGCATTTTTGATGAAATTGGGCTAAAATCAGATAAAATCGCAAGGGGTAAGCCTTGCATTTTTGATGAAATTGGGCTAAAATCAGATGAACGCCCAAGGGGTAAGCCTTGTTTTTTTGATGACATTGGGCTAAAATCAGATAAACTCCTGAGGGGTAAGTTTTGCATTTTTAATGAAATTGGGCCCAAATCAGATGAAATCGCAAGGGGTAAGCCTTGCTTTTTTGATGAAATTGGGCCCAAATAAGATGAAATCGCAAGGGGTAAGCCTTGCTTTTTTGATGAAATTGGGCTAAAATCAGATAAACGAAATTGAGCCCAAATCAGATGAAATCGCAAGGGGTAAGTTTTGCATTTTTATAGAAATTGGGCTAAAATCAGATATCGCAAGGGGGTAAGCCTTGCATTTTTGATGAAATTGGGCTAAAATCAGATGAAATCGCAAGGGGTTAGCCTTGCTTTTTTGATGAAACTGGGCTAAAATTAGATTAGCCCCCAAGGCGTAAGTTTTGCATTTTTAATGAAATTGGGCCCAAATCAGATGAAATCGCAAGGGGTAAGCCTTGCTTTTTTGATGAAATTGGGCTAAAATCAGATAAACTCCCAAGGGGTAAGTTTTGCATTTTTAATGAAATTGGGCCCAAATAAAATAAAATCGCAAGGGGTAAGCCTTGCATTTTTGATGAAATTGGGCTAAAATCAGATAAACGCCCAAGGGGTAAGCCTTGTTTTTTTGATGACATTGGGCTAAAATCAGATAAACTTCCAAGGGGTAAGTCTTGCATTTTTGATGAAATTGTGCTAAAATCAGATAAAATCGCAAGGGGTAAGCCTTGCATTTTTGAAGCACTTGGGCTAAAATCAGATGAAATCGCAAGGGGTAAGCCTTGCATTTTTGATGAAATTGGGCTAAAATCAGAGGAAATCGCAAGGGGTAAGCCTTGCATTTTTGATGAAATTGGGCTAAAATCAGATGAAATCGCAAGGGGTATGCCTTGCTTTTTTTGATGACATTGGGCTAAAATCAGATAAACTCCCAAGGGGTTAGTTTTGCATTTTTAATGAAATTGGGCCCAAATCAGATAAAATCGCAAGGGGTAAGCCTTGCATTTTTGATAAAATTGTGCTGAAATCAGATGAAATCGCAAGGGGTAAGTTTTGCATTTTTTATATAATTTGGCCCAAATCAGATAAAATCGCAAGGGGTAAGTCTTGCATTTGTGACGAAATTGGGCTAAAATCAGATGAAATCGCAAGGGGTAAGTTTTGCATTTTTAATGAAATTGGGCCCAAATCAGATAAAATCGCAAGGGAAAGAGCCTTGCATTTTTGAAGCACTTGGAATAAAATCAATTAAAAACGCAAGGGGTAAGGCTTGCATTTTTGATGACATTGGGCTTAAATCAGGTAAATTTCCAAGGGGTAAGTCTTGCATTTTTGAGTAAATTGGGCTAAAATCAGATGAAATCGCTAGGGGTAAGCCTTGCATTTTTGATGAAATTGGGCTAAAATCAGATAAACTCCCAAGGGGTAAGTTTTGCATTTTTATAGAAATTGGGCTAAAATCAGATAAAATCGCAAGGGGGTAAGCCTTGCTATTTTGATGAAATTGGGCTAAAATCAAGTAAACTCCCAAGGGGTAAGTTTTGCATTTTTAATGAAATTCGGCCTAAATCAGATGAAATCGCAAGGGGTAAGCCTTGCATTTTTGATGACATTGGGCTAAAATCAGGTAAATTTCTAAAGGGTTAGCCTTGCATTTGTGATGAAATTGGGCCCAAATCAGATAAAATCGCAAGGGAAAAGCCTGTCATTTTTGCAGCTAAAAACACAAGGGGTAAGCCTTGCATTTTCGATGAAATAATTGGGCTAAAATCAAATGAAATCGCAAGGGGTAAGCCTTGCTTTTTTGATGAAATTGGGCTAAAATCAGATAAACTCCCAAGGGGTAAGTTTTGCATTTTTAATGAAATTGGGCCCAAATCAGATGAAATCGCAAGGGGGTAAGCCTTGCATTTTTTATGAAATTGGGCCCAAATCAGATAACTCGCAAGGGGTAAGCCTTACATTTTTTATGAACTTGGGATAAAATCGGAGGGGTAAAAAGCCTTCAATTTTTGATGAAATTTGGCTAACATCAGATGAAATCGCAAAGGGTTAGCCTAGCTTTTTTTTATGAAATTGGGCTTAAATCAGATTAACTCCCAAGGGGTAAGTTTTGCATTTTTAATGAAATTGTGCCCAAATAAGAGGAAATCACAAGGGGTAAGCCTTGCATATTTGATAAAGTTGGGCTAAAATCAGATAAAATCGCAAGGGGTAAGCATTGAATTTTTGATGAAATTTGGCTAAAATCAGATAAAACTGCAAGGGGTAAGTCTTGCATTTTTTATGAAGTTTTGCTGAAATCTAATAAGAACGCAAGGGGTAAGCCTTGTATTTTTGGTGAAATTGGGCTAAAATCTGAAGAAAAAAAAACAAAAAAACGCACGGGGGTATTTAAGCCTTGCAATTTTGCTGAAGTTGGGCTAAAACTATATTAAATCGCAAGTGGTAAGCCTTGCATTTTTTTCATGAAATTGGGACAAAACGAGATAAAATTTTAAGGGGTTTGAACCGGGATTCAGAAAAAAAATAAAAGTATTGTTGCAGTAGAATTCGAACCTGGGTTCATCAGTACCATTGAAAGCCCACCTTTTACCACGTGGGTTGCGGTACCCTTAGCCGTCCGTAGAGATAATGAAGTCTGGTGTATCGGATTGATCCATTAGAATAAAAGACTAGCTTTAACATGATGACCTAAGACCTACTCGAATAGTTTGTAAACAGCCCCCTTCCGCGAATAGTCACGGTTTCATCATTTACTCTTGAATACAGGGGAAGGGAAGTGAACGTTGCAACTAAAACAAATTGACGCACGTGACCAGCAACTCCAGAAAGAGGGTAATTTTATTGCCTTCGATTGCGTCATCACTTCGAAACTCGTCTTTAATTATAACGTATAAAAACAGGACCGATGCCGTTGCATAAGATTGCATTATATTCACAGAGTAAGTGAAGAGAACCGTAGCCTGTGCGGTAAGAGGTGCGCTTTCAATGCTACTGTTCCGGGTTCGAACCCCACTACTACCACCATTCTTTTTCTTTTATACTAAGTCGTCCCAGCAGCGCATTATTTAAGTAGTGTTTAAAATCACCTCCTAACACCAACGGGCACTGTGGCGACACGGTGCACTGGATCGTTCGCTTGCGTGCGTTCCAGAGCTGGGAGACCCGGTTCGAATCCCGCCCCGTACCAAAGGGACATGACTTTTACTGCTAGCACCAGTAAGTGATTGGGGTCCGTCATGTCTCTCCCCAAATTAGGGTAGGATGATTATTCCGGGTCGGAAAGTAAAGGAGGGGCCGGGACTAGCCATCCCTTAAGGGTACTAATGGGTGATCACCACGCTGGTTTCGATCAGACTTTGAGTCCCCTGAATGCCTGGTCGTCACTCTAACTAACTTTCTGCACAAATTTGTTTTAACTTTTCAAAATCTTTTTAAAGATATTGATTATTTAATGTTTTAATGTTTTCTTTCCGCTCATTTTTAAAGGAACGTTACATAATTTGTAAGAAAAATAAAATCGTTGTAAGCCTTGCACTTTTGATGAAATTGGGTAACAAAAAGATAAAATCTCCGGGAGTAAAGCCTTGCATTTTTCATGAAATTTTGCAAAAATCAGATAAAATCGTGAGGGGTAAGCCTTCCATTTTTGATGAATCTGGGCTAAAATAAGATGAAATCGCAATGGGTAAGTCTTGCATCTATGATGAAATTAAGCCCAAATCACATAAAATCGCATGGGGTAAGCCTTGCATTTTTTATCAAATCTGGCTAAAATCAGATAAAATCGCAAAGGGTAAGCTATACATTTTTGATGAAATTGTGCAAAATCAGAGAAACTCGCATTTTTGATGGAACTGGGATGAAATCAGATAAAATTGCGAAAGGTAAGCCTTACATTTTTGATGAAATTGAGCCCTAATCAGATAAAAACGCAAGGGGTAAGCCTTGCATTTTTGATGAAATTGGGCTAAAATCAGATAAAATCGCAAGGGGTAAGCATGCATTTTTTATCGCAATGGGTAAGTCTTGAAGTTTTGATGAAATTGGGCTGATATCAGATAAACTCGCAAGGGGGAATTCTTGCATTTTTTAATGAAATTGGGCTCAAATCAGATACAATCGCAAAGGGTAAGCCTTGCATTTTTGATAAACTTGGAATAAAATCAATTAAAAACGCAAGGGGTAAGCCTTGCATTTTTGATGAAAATTGGGCTAAAATCAGATGAAATCGCAAGGGGTAAGTCTTGCATTTTTGATGAAATTGGTCTAAAATCAGAGAAAATCGCAAGGGGTAAGTCTTGCAATTTTTTATTGAATTTGGGCTAATATCAGATAAACTCGCAAGGGGAAAGTCTTGTATTTTTAATGAAATTGGGCCCAAATCAGATAAAATCGCAAAAGGTAAGCCTTGCACTTTTGATGAACTTGGGATAAAATCAATTAAAAACGCAAGGGGTAAGCCTTGCATTTTTGATGAAACTTGGGCTAAAATCAGATTAAATCGCAAGGGGTAAGTCTTGCATTTTTGATAAAATAGTCGGGCTGAAATCAGATAAACTCGAAAAGGGTAAGTCTTGCATTTTTGATGAAATTGGGCTAAAATTAGATAAACTCCCAAGGGGTAAGCCTTGCATGTTTGATGAAACTGGGCTGAAATCAGATGAAATCGCAAGGGGATAGCCTTGCATTTTGAGTAAATTGGGCTAAAATCAGATAAACTCCTGAGGGGTAAGTTTTGCATTTTGAATGAAATTGGGCCCAAATCAGATAAAATCGCAAGGGAAAAGCCTCGCATTTTTGAAGCTCTTGGGATAAAATCAATTAAAAACACAAAGGGTAAGCCTTGCATTTTCGATGAAATAGTTGGGGTGAGATCAGATAAAATCGGGAGGTGTAAGCCTTCCATTTGTTGACGAAATTGGGCTAAAATCAAATGACATCGCAATGGGTAAGCCTTGCTTTTTCGATGAAATTGGGCTAAAATAAGATAAACTCCCAATGCGTAAGTTTTGCATTTTTAATGAAATTGGGCCCTAATCAGATGAAATCGCCTTGCATTTTTGATGAAATTGGGCTAAAATCAGATAAACTCCCAAAGGGTAAAGTTTGCATTTTTTTAGAAATTGGGCTAAAATCAGGTGAAATCGCAAGGGTAAGCCTTGCACTTTTGATGAAATTGGGCTAAAATCAGATAAACTCCCAAGGGGCAAAGTTTGCATTTTTTTAGAAATTGGGCAAAAATCAGATTAAATCGCAAGGGGGTAAGCCTTGCATTTTTGAAGCACTTGGGCTAAAATCAGATGAAATCGCAAGGGGTAAGCCTTGCATTTTTGATGAAATTGGGCTAAAATCAGATGAAATCGCAAGGGGTAAGCCTTACTTTTTTGATGAAATTGGGCTAAAATCAGATAAACTCCTAAGGGGTTAGTTTTGCATTTTTAATGAAATTGGGCCCAAATCAGATAAAATCGCAAAGGGTAAGCCTCGCATTTTTGATTAAATTTTGCTTAAATCAGATGAAATCACAAGGTGTTAGCCTTGCATTTTTGATGAAAGTGGGCTAAAATCAGATGAAATCGCAAGGGGTTAGTTTTGCATTTTTGATGAAAGTGGGCTAAAATCAGATGAAATCGCAAGGGGTAAGTTTTCCATTTTTTATATAATTTGGCCCAAATCCGATAAAATCGCAAGGGGCAAAGTTTGCATTTTTTTAGAAATTGGGCAAAAATCAGATTAAATCGCAAGGGGGTAAGCCTTGCATTTTTGAAGCACTTGGGCTAAAATCAGATGAAATCGCAAGGGGTAAGCCTTGCATTTTTGATGAAATTGGGCTAAAATCAGATGAAATCGCAAGGGGTAAGCCTTACTTTTTTGATGAAATTGGGCTAAAATCAGATAAACTCCCAAGGGGTTAGTTTTGCATTTTTAATGAAATTGGGCCCAAATCAGATAAAATCGCAAAGGGTAAGCCTCGCATTTTTGATAAAATTGTGCTTAAATCAGATGAAATCACAAGGTGTTAGCCTTGCATTTTTGATGAAAGTGGGCTAAAATCAGATGAAATCGCAAGGGGTAAGTTTTCCATTTTTTTTATATAATTTGGCCCAAATCCGATAAAATCGCAAGGGGTAAGTCTTGCATTTTTGATGAAATTGTGCTAAAATTCAGATGAAATCGCAAGGGGTTAGCCTTGCATTTTTGAGTAAATTGGGCTAAATTCAGATAATTTCCTGAGGGGTAAGTTTTGCATTTTTAATGAAATTGGGCCCAAATCAGATAAAATCGCAAGGGAAAAGTCTTGCATTTTTGAAGTACTCAATTAAAAACGCAAGGGGTAAGCCTTGCATTTTTGATGACATTGGGCTTAAATCAGGTAAATTTCCAAGGGGTAAGTCTTGCAATTTTGATAAAATTGGGCTAAAATCAGATGAAATCGCAAGGGGTAAGCCTTGCTTTTTTGATGAAATTGGGCTAAAATCAGATAAACTCCCAAGGGGTTAGCCTTGCATTTTTAATGACATTGGCCAAAATCAGATAAATTTCCAAGGGGTTAGTCTTGCATTTTTGAGTAAATTGGGCTAAAATCAGATAAACTCCTGAGGGGTAATTTTGCATTTTTAATGAAATTCGGCCCAAATCAGATGAAATCGCAAGGGGTAAGCCTTGCATTTTTGATGAAATTGGGCTAAAATCAGATAAACTCCCAAGGGGTAAGCCTTGCATGTTTAATGAAACTGGGCTGAAATCAGATGAAATCGCAAGGGGATAGCCTTGCATTTTGAGTAAATTGGGCTAAAATCAGATAAACTCCTGAGGGGTAAGTTTTGCACTTTTGAATTAAATTGGGCCCAAATCAGATAAAATCGCAAGGGAAAAGCCTCGCATTTTTTAAGCTCTTGGGATAAAATTAATTAAAAACACAAAGGGTAAGCCTCGCATTTTCGATGAAATAGTTGGGGTGAGATCAGATAAAATCGCAAGGGGTAAGCCATGCATTTTTGATGCACCTGGGATAAAATCAGATAAAATCGGGAGGTGTAAGCCTTCCATTTTTTGACGAAATTGGGCTAAAATCAAATGACATCGCAATGGGTAAGCCTCGCTTTTTCGATGAAATTGGGCTAAAATAAGATAAACTCCCAAGGGGTAAGTTTTGCATCTTTAATGAAATTGGGCCCTAATCAGATGAAATCGCCTTGTATTTTTGATGAAATTGGGCTAAAATCAGATAAACTCCCAAGGGGTAAAGTTTGCATTTCTTTAGAAATTGGGCAAAAATCAGGTGAAATCGCAAGGGTAAGCCTTGCATTTTTGATGAAATTGGGCTAAAATCAGATAAACTCCCAAATGCAAAGTTTGCATTTTTTTAGAAATTGGGCAAAAATCAGATTAAATCGCAAGGGGGTAAGCCTTGCATTTTTGAAGCACTTGGGCTAAAATCAGATGAAATCGCAAGGGGTAAGCCTTCCTTTTTTGATGAAATTGGGCTAAAATCAGATAAACTCCCAAGGGGTTAGTTTTGCATTTTTAATGAAATTGGGCCCAAATCAGATAAAATCGCAAAGGGTAAGCCTTGCATTTTTGATAAAATTGTGCTTAAATCAGATGAAATCGCAAGGTGTTAGCCTTGCATTTTTGATGAAAGTGGGCTAAAATCAGATGAAATCGCAAGGGGTAAGTTTTCCATTTTTTATATAATTTAGCCCAAATCAGATAAAATCGCAAGGGGTAAGTCTTGCATTTTGATGAAATTGTGCTAAAATTTAGATGAAATCGCAAGGGGTTAGCTTTGCATTTTTGAGTAAATTGGGCTAAATTCAGATAATTTCCTGAGAGGTAAGTTTTGCATTTTTAATGAAATTGGGCCGAAATCAGATAAAATCGCAAGGGAAAAGTCTTGCATTTTTGAAGCACTTGGGATAAAATCAATTAAAAACGCAAGGGGTAAGCCTTGCATTTTTGATGACATTGGGCTTAAATCAGGTAAATTCCAAGGGGTAAGCCTTGCATTTTTGATGAAATTGGGCTAAATTCAGATAAACTCCCGAGGGGTAAGTTTTGCATTTTTATAGAAATTGGGCTCAAATCAGATGAAATCGCAAGGGGTAAACCTTGCATTTTTGATGAAATTGGGCTAAAATCAGATAAACTCCCAAGGGATAAGTTTTGCATTTTTTTATGAAATTGGGCCAAAATCAGATAAAATTGCACGGGGGTGAGCTTTGCATTTTTGAAGCACTTGGGCTAAAATCAGATGAAATCGCAAGGGTAAAGCCTTGCTTTTTTGATGAAATTGGGCTAAAATCAGATAAACTCCCAAGGGGTAAGTTTTGCATTTTTAATGAAATTGGGCCCAAATCAGATTAGATCGCAAGGGGTAAGCCCCTTCATTTTTGATAATTGGGCTAAAATCAGATAAACTCCCAAGGGGTAAGCCTTGCATTTTTGATGACATTGGGCTAAAATCAGATAAACTCCCAAGGGGTAAGTTTTGCATTTTTAATGAAATTGGGCCCAAATCAGATTAGATCGCAAGGGGTAAGCCCCTTCATTTTTGATAATTGGGCTAAAATCAGATAAACTCCCAAGGGGTAAGCCTTGCATTTTTGATGACATTGGGCTAAAATCAGGTAAATTTCCAAGGGGTAAGTCTTGCCTTTTTGATAAACTTGGGATAAAATCAGATACAATTGCAAGGGGTAAACCTTGCATTTTTGACGAAATTGGGCTAAAATCAGATGAAATCGCAAGGGGTCAGTCTTGCATTTTTTAATGAAATTGGGCCCAAATCAGATAACTCGCAAGGGGTAAGCCTTACATTTTTTATGAACTTGGGATAAAATCGGAGGGCTAAAAAGCCTTCAATTTTTGATGAAATTGGGCTAACATCAGATGAAATCGCAAAGGGTTAGCCTAGCTTTTTTTTTAATGAAATTGGGCTTAAATCAGATTAACTCCCAAGGGGTAAGTTTTGCATTTTTAATGAAATTGTGCCCAAATCAGATAAAACCACAAGGGGTAAGCCTTGCATATTTGATGAAGTTGGGCTAAAATCAGATAAAATTGCAAGGGGTAAGTCTTGCATTTTTTATGAAGTTTTGCTGAAATCAAATAAGAACGCAAGGGGTAAGCCTTGCATTTTTGGTGAAATTTGGCTAAAATCTGAAAAAAACGCACGGGGGTATTAAAGCCCTGCAATTTTGCTGAAGTTGGGCTAAAACTATATTAAATCGCAAGTGGTAAGCCTTGCATTTTTTTCATGAAATTGGGACAAAACGAGATAAAATTATAAGGGGTTTGAACCGGGATTCAGAAAAAAAAAAAAGTATTGTTGCAGTAGAATTCGAACCTGGGTTCATCAGTACCATTGAAAGCCCATCTTTTACTACATGGGTTGCGGTACCCTTAGCCGTCCGTAGAGATAATGAAGTCTGGTGTATCGGATTGATCCATTAGAATAAAAGACTAGCTTCAAAATGATGACTAAGACCTACTCGAATGTTTGTAAACAGCCCCCTTCCGCGAATAGTCACGGTTTCATCATTTACTCCCGAGTACAGGGGAAGGGAAGTGAACGTTGCAACTAAAACAAATTGACGCACGTGACCAGCAACTCCAGAAAGAGGGTAATTTTATTGCCTTCGATTGCGTCATCACTTCGAAACTCGTCTTTAATTATAACGTATAAAAACAGGACCGATACCGTTGCATAAGATTGCATTATATTCACAAAGTCAATGAAGAGAACCGTAGCCTGTGCGGTAAGAGGTGCGCTTTCAATGCTACTGTTCCGGGTTCGAACCCCACTACTACCACCATTCTTTTTCTTTTTTACTAAGTCGTCCCAGCAGCGCATTATTTAAGTAGTGTTTAAAATCACCTCCTAACACCAACGGGCACTGTGGCGACACGGTGCACTGGATCGTTCGCTTGCGTGCGTTCCAGAGCTGGGAGACCCGGTTCGAATCCCGCCCCGTACCAAAGGGACATGACTTTTACTGCTAGCACCAGTAAGTGATTGGGGTCCGTCATGTCTCTCCCCAAATTAGGGTAGGATGATTATTCCGGGTCGGAAAGTAAAGGAGGGGCCGGGACTAGCCATCCCTTAAGGGTACTAATGGGTGATCACCACGCTGGTTTCGATCAGACTTTGAGTCCCCTGAATGCCTGGTCGTCACTCTAACTAACTTTCTGCACAAATTTGTTTTAACTTTTCAAAACCTTTTTAAAGATATTGATTATTTAATGTTTTAATGTTTTCTTTCCGCCCATTTTTAAAGGAACGTTACATAATTTGTAAGAAAATAAAATCGTTGTAAGCCTTGCATTTTTGATGAAATTGGGTAACAAAAAGATAAAATCTCCGGGAGTAAAGCCTTGCATTTTTCATGAAATTTTGCAAAAATCAGATAAAACCGTGAGGGGTAAGCCTTCCATTTTTGATGAATCTGGGCTAAAATAAGATGAAATCGCAATGGGTTAGTCTTGCATTTATGATGAAATTGAGCCCAAATCACATAAAATCGCAAGGGGTAAGCCTTGCATTTTTTATCAAATCTGGCTAAAATCAGATAAAATCGCAAAGGGTAAGCCTTACATTTTTGATGAAATTGTGCAAAATCAGAAAAAACTCTCAAGGGCTTAAATCTTTCATTTTTAATGAAATTGGGCAAAAATCAGATAAACTCGCATTTTTGATGAAACTGGGATAAAATCAGATAAAATTGCGAGGGGTAAGCCTTGCATGTTTGATGAAATTGAGCCCTAATCAGATAAAAACGCAAGGGGTAAGCCTTGCATTTTTGATGAAATTGTGCTAAAATCAGATAAAATCGCAAGGGGTAAGCCTTGTATTTTTGATGAAAATTGGGCTAAAATCAGATGAAATCGCAAGGGGTAAGTCTTGCATTTTTGATGAAATTGGTCTAAAATCAGAGAAAATCGCAAGGGGTAAGTCTTGCATTTTTTTATGAAATTGGGCTAATATCAGATAAACTCGCAAGGGGGAAGTCTTGCATTTTTAATGAAATTGGGCCCAAATCAGATAAAATCGCAAGGGGTAACCTTTGCACTTTTGATGAACTTGGGATAAAATCAAATTACATCGCAATGGGTAAGCCTTGCTTTTTCGATGAAATTGGGCTAAAATAAGATAAACTCCCAAGGGGTAAGTTTTGCATTTTTAATGAAATTGGGCCCTAATCAGATGAAATCGCCTTGCATTTTTGATGAAATTGGGCTAAAATCAGATAAACTCCCAAGGGGTAAAGTTTGCATTTCTTTAGAAATTGGGCTAAAATCAGGTGAAATCGCAAGGGTAAGCCTTGCATTTTTGATGAAATTGGGCTAAAATCAGATAAACTCCCAAGGGGCAAAGTTTGCATTTTTTTTGAAATTGGGCAAAAATCAGATTAAATCGCAAGGGGGTAAGCCTTGCATTTTTGAAGCACTTGGGCCCTAATCAGATGAAATCGCAAGGGGTAAGCCTTGCATTTTTGATGAAATTGGGCTAAAATCAGATGAAATCGCAAGGGGAAAGCCTTGCTTTTTTGATGAAATTGGGCTAAAATCAGATAAACTCCCAAGGGGTTAGTTTTGCATTTTTAATGAAATTGGGCCCAAATCAGATAAAATCGCAAAGGGTAAGCCTCGCATTTTTGATATAATTGTGCTTAAATCAGATGAAATCGCAAGGTGTTAGCCTTGCATTTTTGATGAAAGTGGGCTAAAATCAGATGAAATCGCAAGGGGTAAGTTTTCAATTTTTTGTATAATTTGGCCCAAATCCGATAAAATCGCAAGGGGTAAGTCTTGCATTTTTGATGAAATTGTGCTAAAATTCAGATGAAATCGCAAGGGGTTAGCCTTGCATTTTTTAGTAAATTGGGCTAAATTCAGATAATTTCCTGAGGGGGTAAGTTTTGCATTTTTAATGAAATTGGGCCGAAATCAGATAAAATCGCAAGGGAAAAGTCTTGCATTTTTTATGACATTGGGCTTAAATCAGGTAAATTTCCAAGGGGTAAGTCTTGCAATTTTGATGAAATTGGGCTAAAATCAGATAAACTCCCATGGGATAAGTTCTGCATTTTTTTATGAAATTGGGCCAAAATCAGATAAAATCGCACGGGGGTGAGCTTTGCATTTTTGAAGCACTTGGGCTAAAATCAGATGAAAAAAAACTTCTTTTATACTAAGTCGTCCCAGCAGCGCATTATTTAAGTAGTGTTTGAAATCACCTCCTAACACCAACGGGCACTGTGGCGACACGGTGCACTGGATCGTTCGCTTGCGTGCGTTCCAGAGCTGGGAGACCCGGTTCGAATCCCGCCCCGTACCAAAGGGACATGACTTTTACTGCTAGCACCAGTAAGTGATTGGGGTCCGTCATGTCTCTCCCAAAATTAGGGTAGGATGATTATTCCGGGTCGGAAAGTAAAGGAGGGGCCGGGACTAGCCATCCCTTAAGGGTTCTAATGGGTGATCACCACGCTGGTTTCGATCAGACTTTGAGTCCCCTGAAGGCCTGGTCGTCACTCTAACTAACTTTCTGCACAAATTTGTTTTAGCTTTAAAGAACATTTTTAAAGATATTGATTATTTAATGCTTTGATGCTTTCTTTCCTCTCATTTTTAAAGGAACGTTATGACATTTGTAAGAAAGCAAAATCGTGGTAAGTCTTGCATTTTTCTTGAAATTGTGCTAAAATCAGATGAATTCAGAAGGAGTAAACCTTGCATTTTTCATGAAATTGGGCTAAAAATAGATAAAATCGCCGGGAGTAACCCTTGCATTTTTGATGAAGTTGGGCTTAAAAAAGATTAACTCCCAAGGGGTAAGTTTTTGAAATTTTGATGAAATTGGGCTAAAATCACATGAAATCACAAGGGGTAAGCCTTGCCTTTTGATGAAATAGGGCTAAAATCAGATTAACTCCCAAGGGGTAAGCATTGCATTTTTGATGAAATTGGGCTAACATCAGATGAACTCGCAAGGGATAAGCCTTCAATTTTAGATGAAATTTGGCTAAAATCAGATGAAATCGGAAGGGGTAAGCCTTGAATTTTTTAATGAAATTGGGCTAAAATCAGGTAAATTTCCAAAAGGTAAGTCTTACATTTTGGAAGCACTTGGGATTAAATCAATTAAAAACACAATGGGTTAGCCTTGCATTTTCGATGAAATAGTTGGGCTGAAATCAGATAAACTCGCAAGGGGTAAGTCTTACATTTTTGATGAACTTGGGACAAAACCAGATAAAATCGCGAGGGGTAATCCTTCCATTTTTGACGAAATTGGGCTAAAATCAGATAAACTATCAAGGGGTTTATGCATTTTTGATTTAATTGGCCTAAATCAGATTAAATCGCAAGAAGTAAGATCTGCATTTTTGAAGCACTTGGGATAAAATCAATTAAAAACTCGCAATGGGTAAGTCTTGCATTTTTAATGAAATTGGGCCCAAATCAGATAACTCGCAAGGGTAAACCTTGCATTTTTGAAGCACTTGGGATAAAATCAGATAAAATCGCGGTGGGTAAGCCTTCCATTTTTGATGAAATTGGGCTAAAATCAGATGAAATCGCAAGGGGTAAGCCTTGCATTTTTGATGAAAGTGGTCTAAAATGAGATGAAATCGAAAGAGGTAAGTTTTGCATTTTTTAATGAAATTTTGCCCAAATGAGATAAAATCGCAATATAGCCTTGCATTTCTGATAAAATTGTGCTAAAATCAGATGAAATCGCAAGGGGTAAGCCTTGCATTTTTGATGAAAGTTGGCTAAAATCAGATGAAATCGCAAGGGGTAAGTTTTGCATTTTTTATATAATTTGGCCCAAATCAGATAAAATAGCAAGGGGTAAGTCTTGCATTTTTGATGAAATCGGGCTAAAATCAGATAAACTCCCAAGGGGTAAAGTTTGCATTTCTTCAGAAATTGGGCTAAAATCAGATAAAATCGCGAGGGGGTAAGCCTTGCATTTTTTAAGCACTTGGGCTAAAATCAGATGAAATCGCAAGGGGTAAGCCTTGCATTTTTGATGAAATTGGGCTAAAATCAGATGAAATCGCAAGGGGTAAGCCTTGCTTTTTTGATGAAATTGGGCTAAAATCAGATAAACTCCCAAGGGGTAAAGTTTGCATTTTTTTAGAAATTGAGCAAAAATCAGATAAAATCGCGAGGGAGTAAGCTTTGCATTTTTGAAGCACTTGGGCTAAAATCAGATGAAATCGCAAGGGGTAAGCCTTGCATTTTTGATGAAATTTGGCTAAAATCAGATGAAATCGCAAGGGGTAAGCCTTGCTTTTTTGATGAAATTGGGCTAAAATCAGATAAACTCCCAAGGGGTTGGTTTTGCGTTTTTAATGAAATTGGGCCCAAATCAGATAAAATCGCAAGGGGTAAGCCTTGCATTTTTGATAAAATTGTGCTTAAATCAGATGAAATCGCAAGGTGTTAGCCTTGCATTTTTGATGAAAGTGGGCTAAAATCAGATGAAATCGCAAGGGGTAAGTCTTCCATTTTTGATGAAATTGGGCTAAAATCAGATGAAATCGCAAGGGGTTAGCCTTGCATTTTTGAGTAAATTGGGCTAAAATCAGATAATTTCCTGAGGGGTAGGTTTTGCATCTTTAATGAAATTGGGCCCAAATCAGATAAAATCGCAAGGGAAAAGTCTTGCATTTTTGAAGCACTTGGGCTAAATTCAGATAAACTCCCAAGGGGTAAGTTTTGCATTTTTGATGACATTGGGCTTAACTCAGGTAAATTTCCAAGGGTTAAGTCTTGCATTTTTGATGAAATTGGGCTAAAATCAGATGAAATCGCAAGGGTAAGCCTTGCATTTTTGATGAAATTGGGCTAAAATCAGATAAACTCCTGAGTCGTAAGTTTTGCATTTTTAATGAAATTGGGCCCAAATCAGATGAAATCGCAAGGGGTAAGCCTTGCATTTTTGATGAAATTGAGCTAAATTCAGATAAACTCCCAAGGGGTAAGTTTTGCATTTTTATAGAAATTGGGCTCAAATCAGATGAAATCGCAATGGGTAAGCCTTGCATTTTTTCTTGAAATTGGGTTAAAATCAGATAAACTCCCAAGGGATAAGTTTTGCATTTTTTTATGAAATTGGGCCAAAATCAGATAAAATCGCACGGGGGTGAGCTTTGCATTTTTGAAGCACTCTGGCTAAAATCAGATTAAATCGCAAGGGGAAAGCCTTGCTTTTTTGATGAAATTTGGCTAAAATCAGATAAAATCGCAAGGGGTAAGCCTTGCATTTTTGATGAAATTGGGCTAAAATCAGATGAAATCGCAAGGGGTAAGCCTTGCTTTTTTGATGAAATTGGGCTAAAATCAGATAAACTCCCAAGGGGTTAGTTTTGCATTTTTAATGAAATTGGGCCCAAATCAGATAAAATCGCAAGGGGTAAGCCTTGCATTTTTGATAAAATTGTGCTTTAATCAGATGAAATCGCAAGGTGTTAGCCTTGCATTTTTGATAAAATTGTGCTTAAATCAGATGAAATCGCAAGGGGTAAGCCTTGCATTTTTGATGAAATTGGGCTAAATTCAGATAAACTCCCAAGGGGTAAGTTTTGCATTTTTATAGAAATTGGGCTCAAATCAGATGAAATCGCAATGGGTAAGCCTTGCATTTTTGATGAAATTGGGCTAAAATCAGATAAACTCCCAAGGGATAAGTTTTGCATTTTTTTATGAAATTGGGCCAAAATCAGATAAAATCGCACGGGGGTGAGCTTTGCATTTTTGAAGCACTTGGGCTAATATCAGATAAAATCGCAAACGGTAAGCCTTGCATTTTTGATGAACTTGGGATAAAATCAATTAAAATCACAAGGGGTAAGCCTTGCATTTTTGATGAAAATTTGGCTTAAACCAGATGAAATCGCAAGGGGTAAGTCATGCATTTTTTATGAAATAGTCGGGCTAAAATCAGATAAACTTGCAAGGGGTAAGTCTTGCATTTTTGATAAACTTGGGATAACATCAAATAAAACCGCAAGGGGTAAGCCTTGCATTTTTGATGAAATTGGGCTAAAATCAGATAAAAACGCAAGGGGTAAGCCTTCCATTTTTAAAGAAATTGTGCTAAAGTCAAATAAATCGCAAGGGGTAAGCCTTGCATTTTTGATGAAATTGGGTAAAATCAGATAAAATTGCGAGGGTAAGCCTTCCATTTTGGATGAAATTGGGCTAAAATCAGATAAACTCCTGAGTCGTAAGTTTTGCATTTTTAATGAAATTGGGCCCAAATCAGATGAAATCGCAAGGGGTAAGCCTTGCATTTTTGATGAAATTGAGCTAAATTCAGATAAACTCCCAAGGGGTAAGTTTTGCATTTTTATAGAAATTGGGCTCAAATCAGATGAAATCGCAATGGGTAAGCCTTGCATTTTTTCTTGAAATTGGGCTAAAATCAGATAAACTCCCAAGGGATAAGTTTTGCATTTTTTTATGAAATTGGGCCAAAATCAGATAAAATCGCACGGGGGTGAGCTTTGCATTTTTGAAGCACTTGGGCTAAAATCAGATTAAATCGCAAGGGGAAAGCCTTGCTTTTTTGATGAAATTTGGCTAAAATCAGATAAAATCGCAAGGGGTAAGCCTTGCATTTTTGATGAAATTGGGCTAAAATCAGATGAAATCGCAAGGGGTAAGCCTTGCTTTTTTGATGAAATTGGGCTAAAATCAGATAAACTCCCAAGGGGTTAGTTTTGCATTTTTAATGAAATTGGGCCCAAATCAGATAAAATCGCAAGGGGTAAGCCTTGCATTTTTGATAAAATTGTGCTTTAATCAGATGAAATCGCAAGGTGTTAGCCTTGCATTTTTGATAAAATTGTGCTTAAATCAGATGAAATCGCAAGGGGTAAGCCTTGCATTTTTGATGAAATTGGGCTAAATTCAGATAAACTCCCAAGGGGTAAGTTTTGCATTTTTATAGAAATTGGGCTCAAATCAGATGAAATCGCAATGGGTAAGCCTTGCATTTTTGATGAAATTGGGCTAAAATCAGATAAACTCCCAAGGGATAAGTTTTGCATTTTTTTATGAAATTGGGCCAAAATCAGATAAAATCGCACGGGGGTGAGCTTTGCATTTTTGAAGCACTTGGGCTAATATCAGATAAAATCGCAAAGGGTAAGCCTTGCATTTTTGATGAACTTGGGATAAAATCAATTAAAATCACAAGGGGTAAGCCTTGCATTTTTGATGAAAATTTGGCTTAAACCAGATGAAATCGCAAGGGGTAAGTCATGCATTTTTTATGAAATAGTCGGGCTAAAATCAGATAAACTTGCAAGGGGTAAGTCTTGCATTTTTGATAAACTTGGGATAACATCAATTAAAACCGCAAGGGGTAAGCCTTGCATTTTTGATGAAATTGGGCTAAAATCAGATAAAAACGCAAGGGGTAAGCCTTCCATTTTTAAAGAAATTGTGCTAAAGTCAAATAAATCGCAAGGGGTAAGCCTTGCATTTTTGATGAAATTGGGTAAAATCAGATAAAATTGCGAGGGTAAGCCTTCCATTTTGGATGAAATTGGGCTAAAATCAGATAAACTCTCAAGTGGTAAGTTTTGCATTTTTAATGAAATTGGGCCCAAATCAGATAAAATCACAAGGGGTAAGCCTTCCAATTTTTATAAAATTGGTCTAAAATTAGATAAAATCGCAAGGGGTAAGCCTTGCATTTTTGATGAAATTGGGCTAAAATCAGATAAAATCGCGAAGGGTAACCTAATCAATTTGATGAAATTTTGCTAAAATCAGATGAAATCGCAAGGGGTAAGCCTTGCATTTTTGATAAAATTGGACTAAAATCAGATAAACTCCCAAGGGGTAAACCTTGCATTTGTGATGAAATTGGGCTAAAATCAGATGAAATCGCAAGGGGTAAGCCTTGCATTTTTGATGAAAATCAGATAAACTCCCTATAGGGGTGTGTTGCATTTTTAATGACAATGGGCTAAAATCAGATAAAATCGCGAAGGGTAACCTTTCAATATGATGAAATTTTGCTAAAATCAGACGAAATCGCAAGGTGTTAACCTTGCATTTTGGATGAAATTGGGCTAAAATCAGATAAACCCCCAAGGGGTAAGCTTGCAATTTTGATGATATTGTGCTAAAACCAGATAAACTCGCAAGGGGTAAGCCTTGCATTTGTGATGAAATTTGGCTAAAATCAGACGAAATCGCAAAGGGTAAGCCTTGCATATTTAACGAAATGGGGCCCAAATCAGATAAGTCGCAAGGGGTAAGTCTTGCATTTTTGAAGCACTTGGGATACAATCAGATAAAATCGCAAAGGGTAAGCCTTCCATTTTTAATGAAATTGGGCTAAAATCAGTTGAAATCGCAAGGGATAAGTCTTGCATTTTTTTATGAAATTTTGCTAAAATCAGATGAAATCGCAAGGGGTAAGCCTTGCATTTTTGATAAAATTGGACTAAAATCAGATAAACTCCCAAGGGGTAAACCTTGCATTTGTGATGAAATTGGGCTAAAATCAGATGAAATCGCAAGGGGTAAGCCTTGCATTTTTGATGAAATTGGGCTAAAATCAGATAAACTCCCTATAGGGGTGTGTTGCATTTTTAATGACAATGGGCTTAAATCAGATAAAATCGCGAAGGGTAACCTTTCAATATGATGAAATTTTGCTAAAATCAGACGAAATCGCAAGGTGTTAACCTTGCATTTTGGATGAAATTGGGCTAAAATCAGATAAACCCCCAAGGGGTAAGCTTGCAATTTTGATGATATTGTGCTAAAACCAGATAAACTCGCAAGGGGTAAGCCTTGCATTTGTGATGAAATTTGGCTAAAATCAGACGAAATCGCAAAGGGTAAGCCTTGCATATTTAACGAAATGGGGCCCAAATCAGATAAGTCGCAAGGGGTAAGTCTTGCATTTTTGAAGCACTTGGGATACAATCAGATAAAATCGCAAAGGGTAAGCCTTCCATTTTTAATGAAATTGGGCTAAAATCAGTTGAAATCGCAAGGGATAAGTCTTGCATTTTTTTATGAAGTTTTGCTAAAACCAGATAAGAACGCAAGGGGTAAGCCCTGCATTTTTAATGAAATTGGGCTAAAATGTGAAAAAACAAAACACGCAAGGGGTATTAAAGCCTTGCAATTTTGATGAAGTTGGGCTAAAACTAGATAAAATTGCCCAGGGGTTTGAACCGGGATTCAGAACAAATTAAAAGTATTTGATGCAGTAGAATTCGAACCTGGGTTCAGTCCCATTGAAAGCCCACCTTTTACTACATGGGTTGCGGTACCCTTAGGCGTCCGTACAGATAATGAAGTCTGGTGTATCGGATTGATCCGTTAGAATAAAAGACTAGCTTCAAAGTGATGAATTAGGCCTACTCGAAAGTTTTGTAAACAGCCCCCTTCCGCGAAATGTCATGGTTTCATCATTTACTCCCGAAAACAGGGGAAGGGAAGTGAACGTTGCAACTAAAACAAATTGACGCACGTGACCAGCAACTCCAGAAAGAGGATAATTTTATTGCCTTCGAGAACGTCATTACTTCGAAACTCGTCTTTAATTATAACGTATAAAAACAGGACCGATGCCGTTGCATAAGATTGCATTATATTCACAGAGTAAGTGAAGAGAACCGTAGCCTGTGCGGTAAGAGGTGCGCTTTCAATGCTACTGTTCCGGGTTCGAACCCCACTGCTACCACTAATCTTTTTCTTTTACTAAGTCGTCCCAGCAGCGCATTATATAAGTAGTGTTTAAAATCACCTCCTAACACCAACGGGCACTGTGGCGACACGGTGCACTGGATCGTTCGCTTGCGTGCGTTCCAGAGCTGGGAGACCCGGTTCGAATCCCGCCCCGTACCAAAGGGACATGACTTTTACTGCTAGCACCAGTAAGTGATTGGGGTCCGTCATGTCTCTCCCCAAATTAGGGTAGGATGATTATTCCGGGTCGGAAAGTAAAGGAGGGGCCGGGACTAGCCATCCCTTAAGGGTTCTAATGGGTGATCACCACGCTGGTTTCGATCAGACTTTGAGTCCCCTGAAGGCCTGGCCGTCACTCTAACTAACTTTCTGCACAAATTTGTTTTAACTTTTCAAAACCTTTTTAAAGATATTGGTTACTTAATGTTTTAATGTTTTCTTTCCGCTCATTCTTAAAGGAACGTTACATAATTTGTAAGAAAATAAAATCGTTGTTAGCCTTGCATTTTTGATGAAATTGGGAGAAAATCAAATAAAATCGCAAGGGTTAAGCCTTGCAGTTTTAATGAAACTGAGATAACTAAAAAAAAAATCGCAAGGGGTAATCCTTGCAATTTTGATAAAATCGGGCTTAATTCAGATAAAATCGCATGGGATAATTTTTTTGCTAAAATCATTTATAATTGCAAGGGGTAAGCCTCGCATTTTTCTTGATATTGGGCTAAAAATAGATGAAATTGCCAAGAGTAGGCATTGAATTTTTGATGAAATTTGGCTAAAATCAAATAAAATTACAAGGGGTAAATCTGTGAATTTTTGATGAAAATTGGGCATAAAATGAGATAAAATTGTAACGGGTATACCTTGTATTTTTAATGAAATTGGGCGAGAATTAGACGGAATCGTGCTAAAATCAGATGAAATCGGAAGGCTGGAGTTAAGTCTTGCATTTTTGATGAAATTTTGCTCAAATCTGATAACATGCAAAGGGTAGGCTAAAATCATATGAAATTGCAAGGGGTTAGCCTCGCATTTTTCGTGAAATTAGGCTAAAAATTGATAAAATTGCCAAGAGTAAGCATTGAATTTTTTTTCTAAGATTGGGCTAAAATCAGATAAAATCACAAGGGGTAAGCCTAGCGTTTTTGATGAAATTGGACTAAAATCAGATAAAGATGCAAGGGGTAAGCCTTATATTTTATGGAGGTTGCACTTTCAAAATTCTTATCAACTTTTGATATGATGAAAGGGGTACATATCAAAACTTGACCAGCTTTTACTTTCATAACTCTTGGTTTCATGTGGAAATTATGACACAAAATGTAAACTTTCCCATAGGACCAGTGTAGTATCTTGCCTGCCAGAATACTGAAAGAATGTACAAGGTCACACTTATTGTAAACAATGTTCACATGGTCTAAAGCAGCGCGCTGGAAGTCTCTTTATTGAAACAAAGCTGAGGTTGAAAGGTTCAACGAGAGAAGCAATACGTCCAGGCTCAATACATCATGCCGAGGTGAGGATCGAAGAGCAGTGTCAGTGTTTACTCTATGAGTAGTCAGGTGACATGACCTGTCACTCTACGCTGGGCGGACACTTTAGATGGGGCATCGCCAAATTCCAATTACACGTCTTTTTTCCTTCATCCACGGATGTACTATATAATACGCATTACATTACAAACGGTACATGCTTCAGTATGCTTCCTTCGAAAACAAACAAGCCTTCAATTGAATTGTTTACGCCTTTATGCGGCATGCAAATTGCTCTGGCGCACGTCCGTATTAACATTGATGCGGCTGGATATAGCAACAAATAGCAGGATACTATTCAAAACAGTGTACATGTGACATGGTATTTTGGTTGGTAACATTTTTCTGGTAAGCATGCTCTAAGCTACTTTTTTTGTGTGTTTAAGCAGCTCTATAAAATGTGGCTATAAAATGCTAACGGAACTAAGAACCCATGATAGATTCTGACTCAGAAGTTTTTTTTTGAGAGTGTAGGAATACACATCTATAAGTCAGAAACTATGAGCAGCGCGCTGAAAGTCTCTTTATTGAAACAAAGCCAAGGTTGAAAGGTTCAACGAGAGAAGCAATACGTCCAGGCTCAATACATCATGCCGAGGTGAGGATCGAAGAGCAGTGTCAGTGTTTACTCTATGAGTAGTCAGGTGATATGACCCGTCACTCTACGCTGGGCGGACACTTCAGATGGGGCGATTGATACATGGGCATCGCCGAATTCCAATTACATGCCTTTTTTCCTTCATCCACGGATGTACTATATAATACGCACTGCATTACAAACGTGTGAGCTTCAATATGCTTCGAAAATAAACAAGCCTTCAATTGAATTGTTTACGCCTTTATGCGGCATGCAAGTTGCTCCGGCGCACGTCCGTATCAACATTGATGCGGCTGGATATATTATTTGTGATTATATTTTTTTTCACATATCTGGTCACAATTTCATAGAGCTGCTGAGCACACAAATTTGCTTGGCATGAAATGTCTGCCCTGATAAAAACAGGATTGCCGACCATATTTCAACATGATTTTCAGTATGAACAAACAACAGCTGAATATACCAGTACCAATTTCATGCTAAGCAAATTGTTGAGCTTAGCAAGCTCTATGAAATTGGTCCCTGGTTAGGATTGGACTCTGTTCTCACCATCTGAATGATTGCATTGCCATAATGTCATGCAGTGGTGCTTGAGCTTTGACGCTATTACAAAATCCCGTCGTAGTTAATATGCGTTTAGTTGCACAATAATGTACGTCTACCAAATATTTGGCAAACCAACGGGATCTGTAATTATTACGTTAATGATGCACATTACTCTCTTGCTTGGAAACGGATGTCGTACCCTAGGCCACGAATTAACGGCGTGTCCTGTCTGGTCATGTTTCATTGTCAATTCTATAGTTTAATTTAGTGTAACATACACTACACTCTTTTTGTTAATACATTACCAAGTTGCACATTAATTTATGCACCGCATTTTCGTCAACCCAATTCCATTCTATAATTGCGAATGTCAAGCACAATTATGATCTCGACTGTGCAAGTTTGACACATAATTACTAATATGATCATTAATTATGCGCTATTTTTGTCATGCTTCATTGTCAACATTATATATTTAAACATTTGTGTGAGACACAGTGCGGTATATTTTCTAGATATCACACATTCTCAAACTCCGGTCTATCAGAATGTTTTGACATGTACACTTTCAATGTTTATATTTTAAATGGACAAATATCTCATTGAGCTCTACAATGGTTTAATAAAATAAAAAGTACAAAATAAAAAATAAATTGCTGCAGCAGCAGTTCCACGAACAGCCGTTCATATAGAGTAGTCTATAGGTTGATGTGTACGGATAATTATAATGTTGTACATTCACAATACCGAAACAGTAGACAATTGTTTCCCCTCAATAAAAACACCAGCAACATAACTCTTAACCCGTAAAAAAACACATAGTAATAAATTACCGATGTTCTGACATTTTTGTTGTTCACATTTTGTGTTATTGAGTCGGTCGGTGTTATAGTGCATGCTAGTAAAACTCAAGGGAACAATTAGAGGTGATATTACAGAAGTAGTATTACGAATCCAATATACACCCCGGTATGATTGCCCATAGCTCATCTTGAAGTATATTGACAGGTAAAAAGCTATCGACGTTGATGCACACCGTAGCGATACAACGGGTGTAACGATTTATTATAAACCAGCTGGGCCCAATTTCATGGCTCTGCTTATCGTAAGCACGGAATCAGCGCTAACGGAAGCAGGGAATTCTGTGCTTACGGCAAAAGTATTTCATGGGCTAGCGGCAAGTTTTGACTTCTGTGCGCGCATACTCCGCGTTACTATAGGCGTCAAGGCTAGCGCAGAAATCCGGCGCTTGCAATGCTGGGAATCGTGATCGTAAGCGCAGAATTCGGCGGTAAGCAGAGCCACGAAATTGGGCCCAATATGCAAGTCGAAATATTAGTGATTTTTTTTTTTTTTTTTTTAATAACCGAACAATTTCGCTTAGTGTTAAGCTTGTATCGAGAAAAGTAATAGTGCCCGTTAGAAATATGATATTTTGCTTCCTGGTTTGAAAATCTTAATATATCAAAGAGCGATGCAACGTGTGTAAAAAAACAATCATAATAAACCAACTGCGAAGTCAAATGATTTGTGACCATCATTTTGTTGTTTTATTGTTCATGAATCAAAACGTTGTTTTACTGTAATGTTTTTTTGTCGAAAAGAAGTACAAACTTATAGTGCCAGCTAGAATGATGGTCTGTGCTTCCTGACTTGAAATTGCTTTTCCGTTGAACCTGCCTTGTGAAGCAATGACACTAAGATTGACTGCTTCAAGTGCTAGGGGAGAACATTATGACTTCCGATTTGATCCTCGGTGTGCGATAACAAATCATTGTAAAGATAATGCTGACAACTCATACCTTTTGCAGATAGTTACTCTTTTTCGGCCATGACTTCAATCTATACTCACTGTGCATAAATATATATGCAATTTAATTGACCTGTATACTCTTCAGCTTCATTAGTCCTCTGTATATAAAAAACCCCCAAATAAAAACAAACGAAAGTCACAGAGAGTGAAGACCCTGTACAAATCATTGTTCGTCTCCTGGGACGAGAACTATTTCCGTGACACTGTTTACTCATCTGAACAATTACAGCACTTCAAAGTATTACTTTAAGGGAAAACCTTCCAACATCATTATATTCAAACTGTGTAAGTTTACTGTAAATCTGTGGCATTGTGTTTTGTGTCGTAGTGCCTAATAGTATATCCTTTAAAGGGAAAGTATAATTTGAAACCGTTCGATTGGTTTCTCCAATAACAATGAAGATGTACATGCATACAATTAAACTTGGCCCGGTCACACCGGTCCCGATAACGAGAACGATAACGAGAACGATAAAAATGCACGCCCTCGATTGGTTTAAATGCTCCACGCAGAATACGCCCACGCTCATTCAACCAACGAGGGCGTATTCTGCGTGGAGCATTTAAACCAATCGAGGGCGTGCATTTTTATCGTTCTCGTTATCGTTCTCGTTATCGGGACCTCTGTGACCGGGCCTATATTAACCCGTGAAATATTCTTTTCACAAGGTGGTCGCGTCTTTTTAGATATCGCCTTTAAATCGGAGCGGTTTTGGTCTGCCCATGAGGAACATAGTAACTGGAATACAAAATCTGAGAAACGAATCTAGCAGTAACGCTTCTCAGATTCAAATTGTATGGGGATACAAACTGATATACTTTTCAGTGTGTAAGTTAATGCTGAACAAACTTTATTGGTAAAGCACTGTTGTTGGTATAAAATATGGCTTGACAAAAATGAAGCTTTTTTAGAAAGAATTAATTTTCATAATGAAAAAAAAAAGAGTGAAATGAAGCTGTTTCAAGGCATCTGAAAACACACTATTCCCTGTAGCAATGTGATTTTTCTTCGATGACCAACTGAACCCATATTTTGTACAACTAAGTTTATGTTTATGCGTGTTGTGATACACACAATGGGAATAATGCTCTTCGACATTTACCAAAAGTGTACCTTGCCCTTTAAGACATCGAGCAAGAGGCACAGATGATATAAAATATACAGTTACCCGTCCAACATATAATGCATTAAAAAACATCTGAACGAATCGTTCGTAATTGAACCCACGCGCTTACAAAAATCTGGACAAAACATCTTACTTGATTGCAAAAAAGTTGAAAGGAAAAGTGAGCCATTATTCCCGTCATGTACTGTAGTGTGAGACAATTATATCCCGATCCTATAGTTCCTTGAAGTGCGTGCAGCAATCAATCGGAAAGTGAATGCGTCTTATTTGTCCGCCAATGGGATTTGATCTGCTGGCAAGCTGGGATAAAAAAGGAAAATTGTACGATGCTGGAAATTATACGGACTCTGAGGTAATCAATGTTCCATGTTTGCTGCATTAATCTTGCATCGGCGAACGTGTGCCAAACGCAGTTCAAATATAATGACACCGACTGGAAGAAATGTGGACATCGAATTCGGCTCATGTTTAAGACGGTCTTTTATTGTGCGACATGAAATCCATTATTCAAATTTTTCGAAGTCAAATGTTTTCCCAAGGGTGCTTTGAGGAGTATGGAAGGCATTTTATGGACTTGCTGTCAATTGTTGATGTTAATCGATGTTGTATTCAAGCGGAAACGTTTTAAAGTGAATTATAGTGTGATGCACCGTTGGTACACTTACAACATAATGTTAATTTCTACCGTTTTCCCTTGAAGTAGGTACTATATTGATACTTAGCTGTTTGTTCAGGAAGTTGTATTTAAAGCCATTGGACACTTTCGGTACAGAATTTTTTGTTTAAAGTTCACATATTTACAGTAGATAATGGTGAAAGACTTCGCTTGAAATATTATTCCATGAAATGCTTTACTTTTTGAGAAAACATTAAAACAATATAAATTTTCGATATCGAGAACTATGGATTTATTTTAAACACATATCATGACACGGCGAAACGTGCGAAAACAAGGGTGGGTTTGCCCGTTGTTTTCTACCGACTCCGATGACCGATTGAGCCTTAATTTCCACAGGTTTGTTATTTTTTATAGAAGTTGTGATATACGAAGTGTGAGCCTTGGACAATACTGTTTACCGAAAGTGTCCAATGACTTTAAAAGCGAACCCTTTACATTCCCAAAAGGCTTCCTATAAGAGGAGTATTTTGGTCGCCATTGTCGTTGGTTTCTGATTCTCAGATATGAGAGTCATAATAGGATTTGCGAAATAGTGCTATTTGGTATCTTGTAGTCGATGTTACCTTATGGAAGGTATTGTATTGGTAAACTGCTGCAAGATGCTATGTCAGATTTTTGGCCGATTTGACCCACAAACTTTGATTTAAAATTCAATAGGTATTTTGATGGGGGTCGAGAAAGCTACAAGCTTTCATTTGAGCCATTGCTCGAAAAAGTCAGCCAATTATTAGTAGCAGTGAAATAAATTGCTCAAAATTACTTTTTGTCGGGATCCCGACAATATATCACGTGAGCAGTTATTATGTGTTTTATAAGAAACGACTTAAATTTTTGTCATGGTTCCTGACCATTAAAAGTAAAAGTTAAACTTTTTTTACCATTCACTCAAATACCATTCACTCAAAAAATCTATTTTTTAATGTTTGGGGGCAAAAATCAGACATATAGCATCTTGAAGTGATGACGGATACACAAACATGAATCTGTATCCGTTTTACTCTCTTTGCAGACATAGTCGCTTTTAATTAACTATTCTACGTATCGGCATCTTGTATATATACTTTTATTTTGTTCAGGCAGTTGTAATTCAAAGAACGTCTTACAACCCCAAAATAATAACTTAAGGTGGGTTTGGATCACAATTGTCGTTGATTTCAGGTGCGAGACATGGAATGGGAGACTTTTGAGACGCTTGGTGGCAGCAGACTTACCAGGTAAAATCCATTGTTCTCGGTCATGTGCGCACGCTCAGAACTACATTAACAATGGAAAAAGAACGTCTTACAACCCCAAAATAATAACTTAAGGTGGGTTTGGATCACAATTGTCGTTGATTTCAGGTGCGAGACATGGAATGGGAGACTTTTGAGACGCTTGGTGGCAGCAGACTTACCAGGTAAAATCCATTGTTCTCGGTCATGTGCGCACGCTCAGAACTACATTAACAAGTGAAATATACCTGGTAAGTCTGCTGCCACCTCGCGTCCAAAAGTCTCCCATTGTGCGAAATAGTGCATACCGTGTAAAGAGATCCCATTATTTGGCTCTTGCAATCAATGAGATTGTGACCAACAATCGATCAGGGAGATAATTTAGATTTACATTCAACATATTTAAAAAGGAAAAATTTCTATTTACAAAAATGAGGTTTTCAAATTTGTCCATCAGAACATGGAAAGGTTGGGTTATTTTCAGGGAGTTTTTCTGCAGAATCAGAGGAGATTAGTGGCAGCTATGCGTGTATCTGCTGTCTGTAGGCCTATATAGCCAAGCAAGGAAGGCGTTGTAACGGTAAATTGCTGATTGTCAAGAAGTACTATCGGCACAGCAGTCTTGATCTCAGACAGGGAAAAGAATGTAATTGTACGAACTCAAGTGACAGCTTTACATCACGACGTACAGGACATTATTTATGGCAATGTGTTGAGTGGCACAGATAGTCTCAGAATTACCGGTTGCCATAAGTATTTTGGTATTTTTGATATACAGGTATACAGATATACATATAAAGACGTGGAGACATCTGCTAATGAAGTGTTAGGTGCAGTTCGTCTTATGGTTTATATCTCTTAACAGACGAGAACGAAATACTTGAATTACGTTCGTGTTTACAGGGAAGGGAAACCCGTCTCCGAGGTGCAGAGTGGCCATCAAATGCGTGGTTCATACTACCTCTCCCAACGTGACGTACTTACATGATCTTAAAGCTATTGGACACTTTCGGTAAACAGTATTGTCCAAAGGCCCACACTTCGTGTATCACAACTTATATATAAAACAACAAACCTGTGAAAATTTAGACTCAATCGGTCATCGGAGTCGGGAGAAACTCACGGGAAAACCTACCCTTGTTTCCGCACGTTTCGTCGTGTCATGACATGTGTTCAAAATAAATCCGAAATTCTCGACAACGAGAATTGACAATTGTTGTAATGTTTTCTCAAAAAGTAAAGCATTTCATGGAATAATCTTTCAAGAGAAGTCTTTCACCAATACCTTCCGTAAACCCTGTAAGATATTTGTAAATATGTGAACTTTTTTTTCTGTTCCGAAAGTGTATAAATGGCTTTAAAGGCAGTGGCGAAACTATTGGTAATTACTCAAAGTAACTATTAGCATAAAACATATTTGGTAATGAGTAATGGGGAGAAATTGACAGTATAAACATTGTGGGAAACGGCTCCTCTGAAGTAATGCAGTTTTCGAGAAAGAAGTAAATCCACGAATTTGATTTCGAGACCTCAGATTTAGCATTTGAGGTCTTGAAATCAAGCATCTAAACGCACACAACTTTGTGTGACAAGAGTGTTTTTTTCTCTTCATTATTATCTCGCAACTTCGACGACCGATTGAGTTCAAATTTCCACAGGTTTGTTATGTTATGCATCATGTTGAGATACACCAAGTGTGAAGACTGGTCTTTGACAATTACCTATAAAGTGTCCAGTTTCTTTAAAAAAGAGAGTGTGTTTTTATAACATGCACCCATTGACGGTTATCACGCTGTCACCATATTGGTCAAGTTCACTGTTTCTAATAAGAGTATTGAATGCTAACATTCATTGCGCATGGCACCAGACTGTTGTTTCGTCCGGCCTTTGGTTACACTGTGTTGGAACGGAGTAAAATGAAGATGACCACACCGTGATACAGATCTATAGGCGACTATAGGACTAAATTAATTGGAAAAACATCACTATTCTCGGTAAACATTGAGTGAAGATGCATTATACAAAGCGTGTATTACCCCCTTATGAGTTAGACAATTATTGATGTTGTTTTTAAAAGATAGCAAACACCCCCACAAACCCAGACTTGTGAATTTGTAAACCATTACAATACATTTGTACACGTGTATTTTATAGTGCTTTTCATTCGGTGTACGCTAGAACGTTAATTGGGTTCCCCTTAAAACCAGTTCATTATTCCCCCTCCGTGCCATATATTCAAAGAAGCAAGGAAACAGCCAGCCGTGGCTAGAACATTCACACCTTAAGTGCATTAAGGATTATCATGCATTATAAAGTGATATGTGACGTGTGAAAATTGAACGTGCCTTAGACGGTCAATTACCCATTGCACTATTAAATACAGTCAGGATGTTTTGTATTGTCTCCGTTTGCCATGGTCAGTGAACTTGCAGATTGCGCAACACTTTGACAAATCCTGATTGACCCTGAATCTGTG
This sequence comes from Asterias amurensis, assembly GCF_032118995.1. Taxonomy (NCBI): domain Eukaryota; kingdom Metazoa; phylum Echinodermata; class Asteroidea; order Forcipulatida; family Asteriidae; genus Asterias; species Asterias amurensis. Next base: position 6,793,948 of record NC_092650.1, on the reverse strand, counting down.
TCAAAATAACCCATATTTGGGTCAACCTGACGCAGAATATGAGCTAAAATAAGTTGTTTTAACAAGCATCGGAACAAACTGACCCATAAAGGGGTCAGGGCCCCTTGGATCCAGCACAAGTGTCACGGCTGGGGATTCGAACCCGCACTCTGCTGATCAGAAATAACAGAGTTTGAATTCGGTGCTCTTAACCGCTCGGAAAAAACTACGTCACTTCAGAGGCAGCCGTTTATCACAATGTTCTCTCCATTGCTCATTTTCAAGAAATTTTGTTTGCTAACACTTATTTTGACTAAGTGCCAATATTGGCCAGTGCCTAAAGAATGACCGCGATATTCAAGATAACCTGTTACATATCGGCGAGCAACAGTTCCGATAAATTGCGTTAAACTAAGTTAAAAGGTGCAATTTATTGCTACCTGTACTGTAGCAAGTATGTAATGAGGTAATGCGATGTCATTTCCAAACACTACACGTTTGATAATATGTTTCTTGGCAATGCGAGCTGCACTCTTCCCGAACCCAGTAAACATCATACATCTCTACGTTCACACCGATTGCTTTTATTTCATCAGAAAGGGGGAAAAAAATGTACGCTCCCAACATTTTCTTCCATAAAGATGGCTTAATAACAAGTTAGCCGAACATCAACAATATGACATAATTACAACAGCAATTCTACCCCAAACCCACTTAATGCCACACATAATTTCATAACTATCGACCCGGACGAGACATGGCCCTTACATCGTTGGAAAACAAAATCACGCCGGTCGGGTTTCAGGCTATTGAATTCTGTATCTCTACCGCGGCTGTAACGATTTTTCCCTTTTTTCTCCTTAGTCCACCCACTCTCCCTCTCTCTTTCTCTCTGTTCCTCTCTCTGCGCGGGCGTTGCGTTTCAGCTGTGGGGTGTCTAGGCAATTCACGGTGTTTACTTACTCCGGCAAAAGAGAGTTTGTCCCGTTTCCCCTTTCATCGGAGGGAGCCTCCGGACCCATTGGTAAGGGGATCAATGTTCACACAATCGGATGCGGTATTAATATTGCCAAATACATGTCTTATGAGTGTGTGTACTTTAATAGGGGGACCACTCTGTTCAGGCGCTACACTAATGCAGTTTTATTAAAATTTAGTGATGCGTGTCTGATGTGACGAAGGTGCATCAACTCGAAAGTCATATTGTAATTAGTCTTCGATATACAGGAATCACTTTTACATTATAATGTTTTCTTGTTCAAGCAACCTTGACTCAATACCAATACGCTCGGGCAAAACCAACAGTCTAATTTCATGCATTTTAATATATAGCTATGTAGTGTTACAGGGAAACACACTTCAACACGCAATGCAGTGCCATGGTATCACTTGAACATTATAATTATTATTAATTTTAATATTCCAGCAACCCACACCTAATAATAACTTAGGCAAAACCAATGGAACGGTTGTTCCATCCATGTACATAATAGCTCTGTCATGTCATCGGAACCACACTTCAACACGTAATACAGTACCGTGCGGGTATTTGTTTTATTTCTCTCATCGTGGATAGATCAATGCTTCTTTAAGGGTGGGGGGGGGGGCAAGTCGTCATTAGCTCCGACACCATAGATCTTTCTGAGCCGGATTGAATTAAAGTGCATTCTTTACAAACTCATGATAAGTGTATCTGGCAGTGTAAAAAACATAAACTGCGCAGTCATTTCTAAAACGATGACTGGGTTATGATTAAGGGTAGCGACGAGTTCTTTAACGGCCGTTTAAAACCGGCAGGGTCGTTGCCGTGTGATAAAGGCCCGCGCCGAAAACGTTCTTGTTTTCCTTTAACACACATTGCGGCCAACTCGCCGACGCCGCATCGCCCGTAACAAGAAACGTCTTGAACCAAGACTATAGCGCGTAGTATCCGACTACAACCGAGTTTATAAGTAGAGCTCCAGCTGGTCATTATCAACCGTTTAAACACCCCCACGTGTGGCGCTCTCCACCTATAGGAATAGCGCAACTGTATTTACGAAAGGCATTTAAGAATACTAGCGGGAAACCTGCGCTACGCGCGGGTCCCGCTATGAATTTGTTACAAAAAAACAAGTGTTTTGCCATCATGAGTATTTGTGATGAGAGGTAAGTGAGAGTAATAATTCACGTTGTGAAAACACCGGGAAGTGAGTGTTGTACTCCCGGGACCCGGGTGTTCCATAATAGGTAGGTTACAGTTCATGTTTGTGTTTACATACCCCCGATGTGAGTTCAGCTTTGGATGGCCTGAATTTCTTGCAACAAATCGCTTTTTAATTTTTTTTTTTAAAGCAAGGCAAGGCAGCCAGTGCGTTTACTTAACCAATTTTAATATCAGATCAGGCTTACACATAACGTCTGATAACACAAAATACGATGAGCAGGACTGCTATTGATGTACACGCGGATAATCAACTGCCTCATCGAAGCGTGTGAATATAGCATCTTACCCATCTCTGTGTTAAAGAGCTACGGGTGTATTCTTCATAATCGGGTAACGGCTGTAGCGACATGCAGACAAGCTGGCGCGTTTCGGTGAGGCTCTGTGTAGACATCGTTTATCAGCTCGTGTCAAACCCGAGGGAAGGTGGGAAACTTGGGGTAGGATGGTTTTTAGTCTGGCAAAGCGAGTGATAAGTAGGTCATCTTGCGGGAAAATGATGTCATCATTTTTTTTTACGGATGGCGGCTATAATTTGAGAAGTTGACATTTCAATGTACACGATTGGACTGCTTGATTGTACGTCCATTTTTAATGGGACAGGCTGGTTACAAACTACGTACATTTTAAATACAACCCCCCCCCCCCCAAAAAAAAAAAAAAAAAAAAAAAAAAAACGATGATTACGAAGCAAATTTGCTTATTTCTAAAAGAAGCTGTATTTACGTTTAAAGCACTTGAACATCATATGATAGTCAACGTCAGAGATCAGTATCCGCATTTATGTGACCGAACAAACCCGTGAACGGGTCCACAAGTACATTACTATACCCTCACGGTAAGTTTTCACCTGTTTTCTTCAACTGTTACATCAAAACTGACAGCCGTTCTACACATTTCTCAACACACACTCTCAATAATGTATCTTTGTGGAGCATTGTGTTGTTCTTTCCAGTTAGTTTCCCATTATACTTCGTACGCAGATATCCTTGTGGAACACCCAGTCTTTACAATTCGTACACGGAGTCATTTCATTCCCATGTTTGTTTTGTTATTGGTCTCCTCAGGGTACCGAAAATGAACACAATTTTGTTCTCCGCCACGGCCACCATTTTAAAAGTATAATTATGTGCATGTGCCCATGACCTTTCTCCAACCGATTTATGCACGCCCTTCAGAAAGTAAACGCGTATGGAAGTTAAAGTGAGAAAGGGAATTATGAATGATTGAAATGGATGAAGAAAAATTATAAGTACAAAGAGAAGTACTGTACACGCCACCTGCTTGTTAAGTCAGTAATGCGATTTTCTTTTTCGCAGTATTCACTTCACTGCGTTATGATTACCACAGAAAAAAAATGCTCTTTCAAATAAGAGACAATACGTTTTATTCGCGAAGACATGTTATTGTTGTTCAGCGCCTTGAGCTAGTGTCTAAGATGTGTGCGCTTTATAAGATCTTTGTATTATTACTCCATTCTTATCGCGTGAAGGTCAAACTTTAAAGCAATTAAAAGGGGCAAATCACAACACAAACCAAACATTTGCTCAGTGTCTTGATACTTTCCATTACGTGTATTTGAATAAAAATCAGCTAAAAACGCATCCTCACAAACAGTACGCGTACGTGCCTTTAACAAAACACGAGCCCCAACTACAAGGTAATCCAATTTGAACTCCAGTGTCATTTAATTTGTCTTGGGTGATGTGGTGAGCCACGTGACTGATTATGTCATTACATCGTTCCGGGGCGAGCAATTTTCCCTGAAATCACTGAGTGAAAAGGAACTAAAATCCCAACGGGAAACCTTGGTACAGTCAGTCACACTAAACACAATGGATATTTGCTGAAATGTATTTAACATAAAAGAGGTACAATAGTAACCGCACGAAAAACCTTGCAGTAATTGTATCATTGTGCTAAACTGGGTCGCGGAACAACACTGGATTCAAAGCAATTATTACGCAGCGGTTCCATTTTTCTTTTGACTAGAAGATGTATTATTATGTGCCTTCAATCTTCAATCTTCAATCTTCAATGATGAAATCCTTATTCAGCCATCTATAGCTATACCAGGATGGTAAAGAAGTGACGTCACATGCAAAGTACATAAGAAATAAGGTGAAGTTTGATGATTTGTACATAGACAAATCATCAAACTTCACCTTATTTCTATATATACGTTCTTTTATTACATAACATTATGATGACTCGTTTTTAAAGCAATGTCTGCTTGTTTGGGAAGGAGTTATTGCCCAACTATCTTTCATGGTTGCACTTTCTGTGTATACTTTTGTTTTGGTAATGATGGTACTTCGTTTGTGTTCCATTCTGCTCACTCATTTCAAAAAAGTTGTAACACCATAGGAATCACTTTGGGTTTATAGGAAATGGATATTGTAGAGTTTTTAATTTCAACGTTTTAAGGGTGACTTCCACACTTTTTGATGGCGCAAATGACAAGTATGCGTGTATGCTTATTTAATTTATTTATTTAATTTTCCTGTATTTCCCGTACTTATTTATTTTCCTGTACTAAATATTTGTGTGTAAGCGCGGTGATTTAGTTTTCTAAGCAGAGCATATTAAAGGCAGTGGACACTATTGGTAATTACTCAAAATAATTATTGGCATAAAACCTTTCTTGGTGACGAGTAATGGGGAGAGGTTGATGGTATAGAACATTGTTAAAAACGGCTCCCTCTGAAGTGCCATAGTTTTCGAGAAAGAAGTAATTTTCCACGAATTTGATTTCGAGACCTCAAGTTTAGAAATTGAGGTCTCGAAATCAACCATCTAAACGCACACAACTTCGTGTTGCAAGGGTTGTTTTTTCGTTCATTATTATCTCGCAACTTCGATGACCGATTGAGCTAAAATTTTCACAGGTTTGTTATTTTATGCATATGTTGAGATACACCAACTGTGAAGGCTAGTCTTTGACAATTACCAATAGTGTCCACTGCCTTTAAAGTTCGTTTATTATTATGCCCCGATACGTTCTCAACAGCCTCCACACACTATAGGAACTTTGTGCAAAGAACTGTCGGAGAAAAGGAAAAGTTACAACGGATAAATTCGACAACAGTTTAATGCTCAATCTTAACACGTTTGGCACCCGCGGATGGCCATTTTTAAGGGCTTTCGTCTCGTATAAAACTTAGACTTATGACGATTTTTAAGGCAGTTGTTAAGGCCGCATGAACTGTGTGTAGGGTTTAACAAACGCACGGCACTGTGACGAATAGAAAGAAGTAAACAGTTCACTGGGAAAATGACCTCAGGGAGTGGAGCTGCTACCCCTCCAAAATTGGCGCAAGAACTGTGTTTTCGTCATCATCAAGTCTTTTTTTTTTTTTTTTAACAGGATATAGTCAATTTTTTTCACAAGCAAACAAGAATCATGTATTTCTATCAAGATTCCCAACAAGGAACCTTAAATCAAACTAACCATTGGGATTTTGTAATATCAAGTGCCCCCTTTTTGATCTTTAAACAAGAAGAATACTATTCTTCGCACAAACAAGACAAGAGTTACCGACAAGATTTACTACGAAAACAATGCGTTTACACTTAGTGCATTTAATAGTCGCATCCTTTTCAGACAAAACTGACCCCGCCTTCGTATTGAGAGAACAAGTCTGACCTAGTTAATTAATGTAAACACTGTTTTACACAGTTACCAGGCACATACCAGTCATACCAGTATGCATGATAAATAATAACAAAAATAGTATTAAATGAATATTTAGAGAAAAATAATGTTGTCTTTTACCCATATATCGATGTGTGTTAGCACTGTATACCGAGTACTTTCCGGAGTCATGTCAGGCAGCTACATCCTTTCGCAGCGATATTCACGAGTGAGTTGAGCTCAGGGGTGGATTTGACAAAGGTAGTCCTAACTTAGGACTAGTCCTAGGCAATGCTAAGAGATAGGACTGGTCCTAAGTTAGGACCAGTAACTCAGCCTAACTCAGGACCAGTCCTATCTCATAGCATTGCCTAGGACTAGTCCTAAGTTAGGACTACCTTTGTCAAATCCACCCCTGGTCAACTGCTGCGAATTGTTCATTGCGAAATTATGAAGTCGAAATTTGTATCGCAATAACAATCGGAGATAGATGCACCGAGCTTTACCCGTAATTCGGGTCACTTTTTATAGCCAGGGAATTTTTTCTTCTTTCGATGAAGTCGAAATTTGTATCGCAATAACAATCGGAGATAGATGCACCGAGCTTTACCCGTAATTCGGGTCACTTTTTATAGCCAGGGAATTTTTTCTTCTTTCGAATTTAGCTATGTGCGGGTGTCCAACTGAGACGAAGATATGAAGTCAAATGGTTATAATAATATTAGAATGATAAGATGCTTATAATAATATGAACTTGAGCAAACATTTCAACACAATCAAGATTGGTGTAATCCGAAGCCTTGTACGATTTGAGGTTATTGTTGAACAAACAAAGCAAGGTGGGCCCGTCGTTGGGGATTCAATTGTCTATTCCGTTAATTATTTTTTATGACTCATTTTTGTTGTTGCATCACAGCTTTTGATCCCCTGCTCACCATTATTAGGAATGTGTCTTTTTGTTTTGGTCGTTGACTCAGCTGGAGTCTCCCCCCTTTAAAATGGGTGACGCTGTGTGAAATACGAACACCAATTCAGATTTATTCCCCTTTGATCTTTGCGCAGTACATTACACCGCAGGGTTTTCCAAGTTTTCATTAAACACTTGCTTATGAATGGATACACCTAGTGAGAAGACTGGTCTTTGACATTATTACCACACGTGGGCAGTGCCTTTAAAGGAACACGTTGCCTCGGATCGGTTGAGTTGGTCTATAAAAAGCGTTTGAAACCGTTTGTTATGAAATGCATATGATTAGAAAGATGTTTTAAAAGTAGAATATAATGATCCACACAAGTATCACTCAACATTGCACGGTTTTCCTTTTACGTCGCGAACTATCTCGGTCGGCCATTTATGGGAGTCAAAATTTTGACTCCCATAAATGGCCGCCGTGTGGACGAGGTAAAAGAAAACCACGCAATGTTGAGGTTTATTTGTGTAGATCATTGTATTCTACTTTTACAACATCTTTCTACCCATGTTCATTTTATAACAATCGGTTACAGAACGCTTTTCAAAGACCAACTCGACCGATCCAAGGCAACGTGTTCCTTTAAAGCCCTCCCCGCAGGTCAGAAGCTCATTATTTAAGAGGATTAAGGATGTATATCTTGTTGTAGAAAGTGCCACGAGACACCGCGTTAAAATAGAGAGAGGGATCCTCGCCCCCATAAATTTGTAGACTCGGCAGACTGGGAGATACTTTACAGATACATATTTATTTCAATTTTCTCGAGTGCTCTTTTCTTAAGGGGTCTTTTTTTAATGCGATCAGACAACAAGAGGTTCCCTCGAGTAGTAAAATCCAAAATCCACCGAAGTTGTAAATAATAGAACAGCGGAGGATGTGGAATGATTGGAAATGACTGGTAATAACATACGTTTTGCATCAGCATTAAAGGCAGTGGACACTATTGGTAATTATTCAAAAATAATTATCAGCATAAAACCTCACTTGGTAACGAGTAATGGGGAGAAGTTGATGGTATAAAACATTGTGAGAAACGGCTCCCTCTGAAGTGCCATAGTTTTCGAGAAAGAAGTAGTTTTCCACGAATTTGATTTCGAGACCTCAAGTTTTAATAGAACTTGATGTCTCGAAATCAAGCATCTGAAAGCACACAACTTTCTGTGACAAGGGTGTTTTTTTTCAAAGTTGTCTCGCAACTCCGACGACCAATTATTGTTATTTTGTGCATAATGTTGATATACACCAAGTGAGAAGACTGGTATTTGACAATGACCAATAGTGTCCACTGTCTTTAAACGAACTGACTGTTTGTCAAGAAGGTGATTTTAAGCTATTGAGTTTTATGAAGAACTATTAATTCCACTTTCTAACAAATTGCATTGCAAACAGCAGTATTTTCCGGACAAATCTCACAGATGAAGTAAAGAAGAAAGGATAAAAAGTGAGACAATTGTTTGTTTAATAACAATGGTTAGTAATTGTTGCAATGTGCTCTCGTTTGTTCAACTTATGTGGCGTGTCATGACCTTGCGGTTAAGAGCACGGGGTTCAAGCTCTGGGCCAATTTGATACAGCTGCTTAAAGACACTGCACACCTTTTGGTAATTGTCAAAGACCAGTCTTCTCACTTTGTGTATCTCACTGATGTATAGTATACTGACTGGATAACGGGTTCGCCTGTTGCATGGGCACAGGCCTGTGAAGTCACCATGCGCCATTTTGAAACACTCAAACGGCTATGCACATAGCATGTACAAAATACGATGTTTTCTTTTGGTTTATGTAACGACGAAGGAGTTTTGTGACATAAACATGTTTTTCATTTTTTCACAATGTTTTTTAATCACGTAGATATAATGCCAAAAAAAAAAGTTTAGTCGGAAAATCCCCTTATTATAATCAATCGCGAAGAATATATATAGGATAGTCTCTCCGCAACCACGGGGTATTCTTATAAGCGGGCATTTTGCCGAACAGTTTTGGCTATACAAAACGGGATTGTAGGCACAGAATAAATATGTGCAGTTTTGGGTGTTTCAAAATGGCGTCTGTGGTGATTTCAACGAACGCATTCATTCCGCTGTCCAGTCGGTAGGCCTATGATAGAGATCAGTGGAGTATCTCAACAAAAATAATATGCGAACAAGAACAAACCTGTGTAGATTTGAACTCAACTGGTCGTTAAATTTGCGAGAGAATAATAGAGGAAAAACATCCTTGTGCTTTCAGATGCTTGATTTCGAGACAGCAGCTGAGGTCTCGAAATCAAAAAGGTTTATCGCGAATAGCAAAGTATCAAGAGAGGGCGCTGTTGAACCCACACAATGATAAAAAATAATAGGCATAACAACATACACCGCGGTAACAAGTGCCCCGTCTGCCTACCCCTAACGCAAATCGTGATAAACCTTATTCAAATGTAAAAGTGAGCAATTACTCCTTTCTAAAAAAAAAAAAAAACCACAAAAAAACACACAATAGTGTCGATGAGATCCAGCTGTTGGCTCCGCGGCAACTGCATTTTAAACATTATTGTGATGAATTTGGGTGATTTGTCTCATCACAACTAGGAACTAATGTTTTTATTTTTATTTTAAAATCTTTGTCTTAAAGTCACTGGACACTTTCGGTAAACAGTATTGTCCAAAGGACAACACTTCGTGTATCACAACTGATATAAAAAATAAAAAACCTGTGAAAATTTAGACTCAATCGGTCATCGGAGTCGGGAGAAAATAACGGGGAAAACCCATCCTTGTTTCCGCACGTTTCGCCGTGTCATGATATGTGTTTAAAATAAATCCGTAATTCTCGACAACGAGAATTGATAATTGTTGTAAAGTTTTCTCGAAAAGTAAAGCATTTCATGGAAATTTCAAGAGAAGTCTTTCATCATTACCTTCTGTAAACCCTGTAAACGATTTGTAAATCTGTGAACTTTTATTTTTTTCTGTTACGAAAGTGTATAATGACCTAAATGCCCCGATACCCTGTAGTTCTCATAAATTTACTACAATATTATCTACAAAATTGTATATAATTCACCAAATTAAAAATTGTGTTGTTTTTCCCGATCTTCTGTTGTCTAAAACGTTTACCCAAAAGTATCTTAGTGAGCTTGCAGTAAATTATAATAAAAATAATAATGAACCATTTTTGTAGAGCGCATACAAAATGATCTATATAGGGATAAAGAGTTAATACACCGACTACTTCTATAGTACAGCGGATAAGCTCCCATATTATGAAGATTGTGCACTTTTTGAGAAAAGCATGAAACTTCTAGCATAGTTAGGTTGGACCATAAGAAACATTTTTGGATGTGGAGGGAAGTCAGATTTGACCTCTGATGACCTTGAGAGGTCAAAATCCAAAATGGCCGCCAATCCGCGTGCTCTACTGTAAAAACACACTTAACTTTTGAACCAAATAACATAGAAAAATGCTTAAAGTGTCATTTCCAACTATATTGGGGGTGCCAATTAATTTGGTAATACTTGCAAGATCACCAAAACTTTAGGTTTTGCAGAAAGGTCAAGGTCAAGGTCAAAATTTACCCCAAAAAGGCAAATATCGCATGTTTACAACATGTTTAGCCATTAATTTGTCATGTGTTCTCCCCTATATTCTAAAATGTATATTGGGGTGGTTCCCCTGCATAGTCCCTCATCTTAATATTTCAGTAAGTTCATTCCAATAATTAGCAACAGACCATTCTTTTTCTTGTAACTGACCATATGCATAGCATGGTCAGTGGGCACTACACGCGCGATGCATGTACGGAACGTCATGTTCAGCACATCATAGATGCTGCTGAGAAACTCCACCCCCAATCTATTTATCCCTCAAGGTCCATGCAGCAACCAAAAGTAGAGGGCTGGTTGACACGCCTCAATCTGGGAGTATGTGTCTCCTATATGACAGGCTGTTGCAACACTAATCAGACATTGCAGATGGTGTCTGCCAGCGGTCTTAGGGTGGAAAATGTAGTGTGCCTGCCAAAGTTGCGTCTTGGACTGTTTACAACAGGGGCTGTGGACTACATCGACCACAATCCAAGCTCTGCTTGCAACTGCAAAAGATTCCTTCCACGACATTGGCATCTCACTTATGCAGCATCCATCACACACACAGGGTGGAACTGAACATAGTGTACCGGTGGTTAGTCAGGGTAGCTCTTCCACCAAGTCAGTACCATCTATGCCATCAGCCCATTGTGCCACCAGCTGCCCTCGAGACAAAGTTCTTGCGACAAAGAGTGCGCTGTGTGTACAAAGTTCGGTGAGGCCTTCCAACCTCTTGGCAGCTGCATCTGCTACAGAAGATGAGTATGCGTGGCTCAGCAAAGTCAAGACGGCTGTTGAAGAGTCTACCATGGATGGCTGGATATCGTAGTCTGCCTACCATGCTGACACACAGGGCACTGTCATCCCACCGCAATCAAGGCACTGCTGCCTCTGTTTCTTTACAATGTACACTCCAGGGCAATGAAACGGCACTCCATGAACATTGTTAAGGCAGCAGTTCAGAACTTGAACCAACGTCAAATTCTGTCCTTGCCGCTGACCAACCCCTGTATGCTCGTGCAAAACAAGTTCAGTAAACCTAGCTGGCCAGACACTCACTCAGAGCAGATGATTGTTTCGTAATCATGTTGGGTCGTTTACACAGCGAGATGGCCACATTAAAGTTGCTGGGAGACTGATTTGAAGATAGTGGCTCGACAAAAGCCCTGGTATGGCTGACACTGCATGTTCCGGAACAGCCAATTCTTTCATACGTTCCAGCCATGTCACCAAGACCAGCCATGCACATCAGGTCAAAGCTGCAAGCCTTTTTACACTCCTCCAACAAGCTGACAATGGTGATGATGCCATTAAGCCAGATAGTCCGCCTCTTGAGTGGTGCACACGTCGAGCAAAGGATTGTGTCCACTTTGACTATTGGATCAAGAGCCTGTCACTAGAGCTTCTTCTGCTGCGGTACATCAGGTCTCTTCGTGTAGGTAACTTCAAGCTGTACGTAGAATCTCTGATACAGATTATGCCCTGGATGTTTGCCCTAGACCACACACACTACTCCAGATGGCTTTCCGTACACCTCCATGACATAACGACTCTCGCTGCAAAAACTTCCAGATGTCCAAGCAGAAGTCTTGTCTGTGATGCACAAAACCAGCAACAAATTCTGCCATAGCAATAGCAATAGCGACTGCTACAGCAATTGACCAGTGCCATGAGCAGAACAATGCAATGGTGAAAGGTTCTGGCGGGGCTTTTGGACCTGGATGGTAGCAGGGACAGAAATTTGCCAGGATCACTACAGAATTTGAAAAACAGGTCACAAAGCAAAATAATGGTGTGGCTAAAACTGAACACCATCACCATGACCAGCAACCTAGAGTGTAAGCAGCAACCCTGAGGGATGTTTCGAAGGCACATTTGACAGTCTCAAAGAGATGGGCAGTCCATTTTTAGAACACAGTCACACAAACACTTCTTCAGAACAAAGTGACACTTTTCAGTAGGCCATCGGCCAAGGTTATGTCAAAACAGAAGGCACAGCTCGCAGCATTTAAGAGTAACTGTGGTCTCTTTCCGAGGCTGTACATCTCATGTCAGACACGGGACAGACCAGACAAGTTCTTCTCCCATGAAAACCAAGCCCCCCGCCAGCTCTATCAACTTGAGGTAAAATGTGGATTGGAGTTTAAGCACATCTACTTTGCTGCCTGAAATCTGATCTGCTTGAAAACAGTTGTGCACCTGTAGGGGCAGAAGCAATAACTCTTGACGGTACAGCTGTGGTTTAAATGCTTAATCCTGGAACAAGAGTTTGGAGAAAGAGTGTTCGCCCCACACATCTTTGCTCAACTCGAGAAAAGCATCCGTATCCACCTTGTCTGGGATGTATACTTACATAATAGCCTAACAGCCTCAACAAGAGAGAAGAGGGGAAAAGGCACAAGGAAAAGGGTGAATCCTGCTACTGTGCTTCCAAAAATCGGAAGGCCTTCCTTAGAGTCAATGAGAACAAAACAGAATTGTTTGCTTTCCTGTCACACGACCAGTAGGAAGTGGAGTACTCTGCTCTCCTGCTGAGTAACCCTTGGCCCGCCTTACCCCATACTCACAAGAGGAGGCTGAGACTCGTTTACTTCTGCATGTGGCCGAAGCTGTGCAAAACAGGTTGTAAAAAGGTATTGCGTACCGTTGATACTGATGTGGCTGTACTGTGTGTGGCTTCATTCAGCAAAACAACTCCTGATGAGCTGGGGATTGCCTTTTGGTGTCGGATCAAGCTTTCTGTTCATGAAATTGTTGCCACAATGAGTCCGACACAGTGTCTCACTCTCCCAGTCTTCCATACGTTCACTGGGTGTGCCACTGTGACTTCATTCGCAGGCAGAGGAAAGAAGACTGCCTGGGAAACTTGGAAGTCTTTCCCAGAGGTGAATGATGCTTTCAGTGAACTCCTATGCATGCCAAGTGAGGTCAGTGATGGATCTATGCCACTGCTACAGCAATTTGCTGATGTACAACCTAACCAATGAGAGCATGGAAGTGAATGATGCCAGAAAACAGCTCCTCATACAGAAGTCTAGAACCCTGGAGAACATTCAGAACCCTGCGCCTTGAACACCCAGCAGGGTGGATACGTGCGCATTACAAGTCTTATTATCATCATCATCATTATCATTATCATTCCCCAACCCATGGGCAGCACTCAAGCAGCCCATCAAACAAACTTGTTACCAGGCCAACTGTCGGAACCAAGCACTGGCAAATGATCCAGATATGCCAGAGCCATCTGACTGGGGCTGGACAAACGATAGAACTTGGTGGTAGCCTATTTGGACCACTGTTTTTGATGAATCAAAATCGTGCCATGAATTGATCTATGGTCGCTGCAAGAAAGGATGCACTGGATGTTGCAGCTGATGTGTCAAAGCTGCACTCAAGTGCACTGCACTGTGCTCTTGTTCTGGAGACTGTTAGATGTTGAAAGTTACCATTAGGATATACATAAGATGGACAGTGCTAATTTGATGTTGATAACTATAGTGGTAGTGAACTAGGTTTTAGGTCGTATTTGAAATAGCCATTCTAGTCTGCTGGACCCAATGCCATAGAGTTGCTTACCGGTAAGCACATCTTTGTGCCATCTGTAGTTGACAAATTTTCTCAAGCATAAGCGTGTACAAAACAAACACCCCTTTTGTTTACCTTGTTTGACCTTGACCTTGACATTGAGATCTCCCATGCATTACCAAATGATTTGGCATCCCTAATTTAGTTGGAAATGACACCTTTAACATGACAAATAAATGGGTATGCCTAAACATGTTGTAAACATTCGAAATTTGCCTTTTTTTGGTAAATTTTGACCTTGACCTTGACCTTTATGCAAAACCTAAAGTTTTGGTGGTCTTGCAAGTATAACCAAATGAATTGGCATTCCCAATATAGTTGGAAATGACACTTTAAGCGTTTTTCTAGACTATTTGGTTCAAAAGTTAAGTGTGTTTTTACATTAGACCATGCAGATTGGCGGCCATTTTGGATTTTGACCTCTCAAGGTCATCAGAGGTCAAATCTGACTTCCCTCCACATCCAAAAATGTTTCTTATGGTCCAACCTAACTATGCTAGAAGTTTCAAGCTTTTCTCAAAAAGTGCACAATTTTCTTGCTAAGCCGCTGCACTACTATTAATTTTGTTCAATGTGTTGCACGATACATCGGAAAATGCAGTCAATCATCCAGTATTCACAGAACAGAGTGTCACTCAGAGACAAGAAGCTCGTCATAGTGATTTTCAGTCAAATGAAATGTAAATTGTTCGTTTTGGGAAAAAAGTAGCATTTCCCATCTTCATTGATGTCTCCTTCAGCAGCCGCACCATTACGAGTTGTGTTGTTAATAAAGACAGTGGACACTATTGGTAATTGTCAAAGACCAGTCTTCTCACTTGGTGTATCTCAACATATGCATAAAATAACAAACCCGTGAAAATTTGAGCTCGATTAGTCGTCGGAGTTGCGAGATAACTATGAAAGAAGAAAAAATCTTGTCACACGAAGTTGTGTGCTTTTAGATGCTTGATTTCGAGACCTCAAATTCTAAACTTGAGGTCTCGAAATAAAATTCGTTGAAAATTACTTCTTTCTCGAAAACTTTGGCACTTCAGAGGGAGCCGTTTCTCACAATGTTTTATACCATGAACCTCTCCCTATTACTCGTAATCAAGAAAGGTTTTATGCTAATAATTATTTTGAGTAATTACCAATAGTGTCCACTGCCTTTAAGCTGGCACACCACATTCCCTCCAGCTTGCTCCAGCAGATTGGACGAACAATCAGGGTGTAATTTGTGGCAAGCCTTCCCGCTTGACTCGATTTATGGAGATTTAAGGCGACCGTCATCACCGGTGTGCAGGCAAAATAATGGGGTGTTGGTGACGGGTACCAGAAGCTCACAAACTGCGTTTTTTACTTTAAGGCAATGTTGATCATCCCATTTGCCGTCATAATTGGACCACATAGCAGTACACACGTAGTACGCGGCGCCATCCGGTTGGCTTGCCGCCCAGTTCTCGTAAGAGCCGGTTGCATTGCTCCGACGTGCATCATCCAAGTTTCCCTTCGTGTTGATAAATCCAATCCAGAGATCCGGAGTTGGGATATCTTGAATCTTTTGCAGAAAGAATTCCCAAATAAATTCCTGTTCCGATTGTGAGTTTGGTATACCAAGCGTTGCTCCATACTCGGAACAAAAACTCTCTGCTTCGGTCCAAGTCATCTTCTCCGTTATGAAGTAACATGACGCTCCGTCTTTGCGCCAATCGGGAGGGCAGTTTCCACGCTGGCAGTTCTTTTGCTGGCAGATATCTGCCAGTATACTTCCACAACTGAGACCCAGAAGCAGACTTGAAACTTTAAAGATATTCATTTTCTGATTTATTATAGGCAAAAGTAAACTGGTTCTACATCTAAAGGCAAAGGAGTGAGGGTCCCTGAAGTCTCAGTTTATATTATTCAGGCAGTTCAAAATGGCTTCCGCTGCCAACTCCCGTGGCACATCAACGATAACAATAACGCTCACACTGATGACAGCAGCACCTCTTAAGTGCAAATCGCTTACCCTTCAGTTTTGTTTTTGTTTTACTATAGAGTTATAGATTTGAGGCTTTGATATAATCAATGTTACCAAAGAAACGGCATTCCTGTTAAATGTGCCTACAGTGAGTAAAAGCGCCAACGACGCCTCTCCTTGGGTGTCAACTAAGTGGTATCAATAAATTGATCTTGAATTTGTCGTCACGACGTAATAATTTTTCCGAAGAGGATGAACACGTATAATGGAAGTTGACTTATTATTTTGTGGTGTGAATTTGAAGTGTTGGTGAGAATTCAAGGTTTTTGGCGTGTCTGAAACTCCGTAGGAAAGAACGTGGAGCTAAATTTGAAATACAACAAACACGCCAGGCAATTATTTACGGATAGATCCGCTCTTTGGCTCCGCGGCAACTGCAGTTTATTTAATTTTATTTATTATTATTATTATTATTTTTTTTTTATTTTTTTTTATTCATTTATTATTATTATAGGTTTTCTCGGTCAAATTCGGCAAATGAGCAGCCAATTTCATTTCCACGCGTTCGAATTAAAGCTGTTTTGCCTCTCCAGTTGTTACTGCGTTTCAAATTCAGAACTCGGCCATTCAATTTCGTTTAGAGTCGAGTCAAATTTCAGTACGCGTGTTTGTTTACATTTTACCCACGTCACGTGAGGCCGGCACTGAGCGCAATCGGTCTATTGATTATGACCATGAAAACACCAGCTTTTAAGCACCAACACATTAGCGCATTGGGATAAAGGTGCTGGGACTGTCTCAGTAACTCGGATCATCCGGTCCGGGTTCGAATACCGTCTGTCTCTAATATAGATTCAAGGCTTTTTGCTGCCCATGGGACAGTGTGATTGGGATCTGCCTTGTTTCTCCCCTAAAAGGACAGGGCCCGCGCAGTGGCTAGGATTCGAGACAGGGGGGGGGGGGATGTGCTCTGGGTCGGAGGCCACTCCACAAGGGTTCTATATGGCAAAGGGGAGGGGCCAGTGTGTGCCATTAACTGAACCGGCGCCTGAATGCCTGACATACCGGAGCGTAACCTTTTATATTTTTCCCACCAGATTAAATTTGCATTATCAAATGGATTCGAACTGCCTCTAGCTACCGGCAACACCGGTAGTCTAGTTGGTAAGACACTGCTATAAAGTTGCAAGGGTCACGTGTTCGAATCCCACCCGAGGTACTTGCCTATGATATATATTTTTTTCACAGGACTCCGGAAAGTGCTGATGAGTATACAGTGCTAACACACATCGGTGTATGGGTAAAAGACAACATTATTTTTCTCTATATATTTTTGATTTTTTATTATTATTGTTATTATTTATTACGCATACTGGTATGACTGGTATGTATCTGGTAACTGTGTAAAACAGTGTTTACATTAATTAACTAGGTCAGACTTGTTCTCTCAATACGAAGGCGGGGTCAGTTTTGTCTGAAAAGGAGGGGGCTACTGCACTTAGTGGAAACACAATGTTTTCGTAGTAAATCTTGTCGGTAACACTTGTCTTTTTTGTGCGTAAAATAGTATCATTCTTGTTTAAATATCAAAAAGGGGGTATTTGATATTACAAATCACAATGGTTAGTTTGATTTAAGGTTCCGTGTTGAGAATATTGAAAGAAATACAGGATTCTTGTTTGCTTGTGAAAAAAATTAACCATTCCCTGTGAAAAAAATAGAAAACAGTTTTGATGGTGACGAAAACACAGTTCATGCGCCAATTTTTGGAGGGGAATAGCAGATCCACTTCCTGTGGCCATTTTCCCAGTGAATTGTTAAATTCTTTCTATTCGTCACAGTGCCGTGCGTTTGTTAAACCATGGAGGAAGACAGACATTGCTTTAAAAACGAGTCATCATAATGTTTTGTAATATTACAAAAACGCATGTACAAATCATCAAACTTCACCTTATTTCTTATGCACTTTGCCTGTGACGTCACATCGGTACCATCCTAGTATATAGATGGCTGAATAATGATTTCATCATTGAAGATTGAAGATTGAAGGCACATAATAATACATCTTCTAGTCCAACAAAAAGAAACCGTTGTGTAATGATTGCCTTTGGATCCAGTGTTGTTCCGCGACCCAGTTTAGCACAATGATACAATTACTGCAAGGTTTTTCGTGCGGGTACTATTGTACCTCTTTTATGTTAAATGCATTTCAGCAAATATCCATTGTGTTTAGTGTGATTGACTGTACCAAGGTTTCCCGTTGGGATTTCATTTCATTTGCACTCAGTGACTTTAGGGAAAATTGCTCGCCCGGAACGATCGTGTAATGACATAATCAGTCACGTGGCTCACCACATCACCCAAGACAAATTAAATGACACTGGAGTTCAAATTGAATTACTTTGTAGTTGGTGCTCGTGTTCTGGAAAGTATCAAGACACTGAGCAAATGTTGTGATTTGCCCTTTTAATTGCTTTAAAGTTTGACCTTCACGCGATAAGAATGGAGTAATAATACAAAGTTCTTATAAAGCGCACATATCTTAGACACTATAGCTCAAGGCGCTGAACAACAATAACTTGTCTTCGCGAATAAAACGTATTGTCTCTTATTTGAAAGAGCTTTTTTTTGTGGTAATCATAACGCAGTGAAGTGAATACTGCGAAAAAGAAAATCGCATTACTGACATTACAAGCAGGTGGCGTGTACAGTACTTCTCTTTGTACTGCTAATTTTTCTGCATCCATTTTAATCATTCTTAATTCCCTTTCTTATTCTAACTTCCATACGCGTTTACTTTTTGAAGGCGTGCATAAATCGGTTGGAGAAAGGTCATGTTCACATCCACAATATAATTATAATTTTAAATAGTGGCCGTGGCGGATAACAAACCTGTGTTCATCTTTGGTACCCTGAGGAGACCAATAACAAAACAAACATGGGAATGAAATGACTCCGTGTACGAATTGTAAAGACTGGGTGTTCCACAAGGATATTTGCGTATGAAGTGTAATGGGAAACTAGCTTGAAAGAACAACACAATGCTCCACAAAGATACATTATTGAGAGTGTGTGTTGAGAAATGTGTAGAACGGCTGTCAGTTTTGATAAGCAAATTTGCTTCGTAATCACCGTTTTTTTTTTTTTTTTTTTTTTTTAGGGGGGGGGGGTGTATTTAAAATGTACGTAATTTGTAACCAGCCTGCGTACGTATCTGCGTACGAAGTGTAATGGGAAACTAGCTGGCAAGAACAACAAGATACATTTTTGAGAGTGTGTGTTGAAAAATGTGTAGAACGGCTGTCAGTTTTGATGTTACAGTTGAAGAAAACAGGTGAAAACCTAAAGTGGGGGTATAGTAATGTTATTTTTAAGGTTTTTTTTTTTTTTTTTTTTTTTTTTTTTGGGGGGGGGATGGGGCTTGTTAATGTTATAATTCACTTCAATTCTCATAAAATCATTACATTATGATAACATGACAATTCTACATGACAATTATGGCTTTAAACCTTTAGTTGGTAACGACAAGGGTGTGACAAGTGTGTTTTTTTCTTTCATTATTAACTCGCAACTCCGACGACCAATCGAGCTCAAATTTCCACAGGTTTGTTATTTTATGCATATGTTGAGATACATGAATCTTTGACAACTACCAAAGGTGTCCAGTGTCTCTAATACTGTATTAATTTGAAATTTATCCAGGTGCCTCTCACTGAAGATTTGAACACTGACAAAAATTAAACGATGACCTTTTGACCATAACGCCCCTGAGAACAACTTTTAATCGACAATGTTGCTCTTTTTATAAAATATTTTGATGACAGTGCTGCAAGTTTCGAAAACTTAGAACAGTAAACAGTTTAAACCCCTAGCTCAACACAGGTTAAACAAACATAATGATCAAAGATGACCCTCGGAAATGGTGGCCGTTTTGAATCCCCACACTGCCTTGAACACCATCAAGTGACATATATCACTTCCCGTTCCATGTAACAATTCCGAAAGCATGATGAATTGCTGTATAAAATTGTAAACAAAAACAAAATGTTTACTTCACCCAGTGTCAAACAAACGGTTGCCATGGTAACAGTTGACATCAAAGTTACCATCGCTATGCCCCAAATAAATGTTGGGAAAAGTAATGCAAAACTGTGCTGACTGAGTTCAAATGTTTTAGGGCACAATGTTAATGTCCCAAGACCCCAAAGTCCCCGTAGTTTCAATATGACGATAATCAGGAAAGAGAAGTCGCAAACAAATCAACAATTGATATTACTGTTTTTTTTTATATATAAAAAAACAATACAAACATTAGCAATACAAAAGCCAGGGACATATGCCCGCAATTATAACATGTTACTGAAAAACTGTAGCCCGAAGGCATGTTATTAAAATATCTCTGGCCAATAATTTAAACAATCTATACACAGAACAAATTACATTCATAATAAAACAGGATTACATATATTTGTCTTAATTGCGATAAGTCAGTTTTTATCTTAGCTTACTCAGTTGGTAGGTCGAAAAAAAACCTTATAATTCCATCGGTGCAACGGTGTGCGTTTAAAATATTTCGAAACGAAAAACTTGTTTGTAGTAAATGATCTAAATAAGTATATTAAAGACCCTGGACACTATTGGTAATTGTCAAAGACGTGTATCTTAACATATGCTGAAAGTAACAAACCTGTGAATATTTGAACTCAATTGGTTATCGAAGTTGCGAGATAATAATGACACGAAGTCGTGTGCTTTCAGATGCTTGATTTCGATACCTCAAATTCTAAATCTGAGGTCTTAAAATCAAATGTGGGACAATTACTTCTTTCTCGAAAACTACGTTAGTTCAAAGGAAGCCGTGTCTCGCAATGTTTTATACTATAAACCTCTCCCCAATACTCGTTACCAAGTTAGGTTTTATGCTAATAGTTATTTTGAGTAATTACCAAAAGTGTCCTCCTGCCTTTAAGTCAACCTCAGTGAGGTAGAACCACAGGAACACTGTACGAAACTGTCCCCACGATCACCTAATCACACATAGTATCATCCTACATAATTAGGATTTGAAACTTTTCATGGTGGAAATACGATATAGAAAGGTTTGCGGTATCACCATGTAATGACTATCTCTAATGAGTTACAGAATGCAAGTACATGTAATTTACCAAATATTAATACACGCATTTTTATGTGGACACTGCATGCAGACGACCGTCATTAAGCTGTGTTTTGATAGGTCCGAATTGCTATTTGCCAGCAGCACCCATATCACCTCCGACCAATCAAAACACATGGAAAGCTTACGTCACTGCACGGTTATCCAATGAAATAATTGACCAATGAAATCACTGTTTCTGAAAAGCAAGTACCTGACGGGTTTCAGGGTACCAGTGTATAGTCTACCATGCATCTCTAGTAACAAGCACTTGGTGGCGCACTAGATTGCGAACTAATATAATAATACATTTAATATCAACACTTATTTTATAATGCAATGATTGCGTTCTATACATGACGTTTTAACGTTGATACTCTCATAGGTTTGACACTCTGACATTAAAATTTCGGTTTCATCGAAAAATCTGTCATCCGGAGATCGAGTCCCTCATGTGAAATTAACATGGGTTGGGGAAGATGATTCAATAGAGGGCGCTATCAGAAGAAGTTTGTACATAGCTCGCCGTACAAGTGGTTCAACATCTCCAGGAGGCAGGTCTCTTGCCACCCCGGTGTTGCAATACTATTGTATCAAACGAAATTACAGTCATATTAGCGTTGCTTTAGTGTAAGTCTATATTATTGTCACTGCTGTTGTCGTTACTATTATGTGTAATCTCTGTAGTTGTATTGGACGACTCAGGTCTGTTCAGATGTACATTCTTCGAGTTCAAAACTTCCATTCGAGACGCCCTCTCGCGGCGCAATGCTGACTGCAACCGTAGCTTCATATGACGGTGGGTCGTAGTTGGTTTCAGTGTAGCCGGGTAATCGTGGTACGGCCATCACAGAACACGGCCCGTAAATCTCATTAACTTGTTGCTGTGGATTCAACCCGCAACTCACGGAACTGATGGGTGTTGCTGTGTTTGACGAAGCGGTCCGTGCATTTGTTTTTCGTCGACGGTCTTTTACTACCACCCACACACATGATGAGACCGAAACAGCAATGAGTAGAGCAATAAATCCAAGGGCCGCGATGGATTTGTAAGTCATGCCTGTAGCACCTCCTAAAAAAATATTAAAATAGTATTCTGTTTATAGACACTGGCCACTTTTTGAATATTGTCAAAAGCCAGTCTTCTCACTTTGTTTATCTCAACATTATGCACAATATAACAAAACTGTAACAAACTTGAACTCAATAATGGGTTGTCGAAGTTGCGAGACACAAAGTTGAGGAAAAACACCCTGTCACACGAAGTTGTGTGCATTTTTTTTTTATTTCGGGACCAAATCAAGTTGGTGGAAAATTTACTTCTTTCTCGAAAACTACGTTACTTTATCAGAGGGAGCCGTTTTATCATAAAGTGATATACTATCAACAGCTCTCTATCAACAACTATTTTGAGCAATTACCAATAGTGTCTTCACTGCGTACTTAATACTTGAATCGAGAATGACTGTAAACCTATAGATGATTGTACACCAAGAACTGATTCAAAAAAATAGATTATAAAAAATACTTTTGGCGAGAATGATACGGCGTTCTGTTCTGCTTTCTTATACGAAAAACCCGGTCCAGCCAGGTCATGCAGGTCAGTGAGACTTGGAATAAGAGTAAAAAAATCCATCAAATGTGTTATTCGCGAATCAAATATAATTATCTCCATTTGTTTAATCCCGATGTATTTAAAAGCACTGGACACCTTTGGGAATAATTTGTCACCGACCAGTATCCACATATTGGTGTATCCCATCCCAACATAATATGCATAACATAAAACAATCTGTGACGTTTGAACTCAACTGGTCATCGACATTGCAAGATTGTAAGATAACATCTTCTTCGTTTTCACAATTAATAATAATATTGGGTTTTCAGATCCATACAACTGCATCAGGCCCAGAGTATTTTAATATTATTATTTTTGAGTGAGAAATTACCTCTTACTTAACAAATTATAACGTTAGTTCAAAGGGAGCCGTTTATCACAATACTTCATGAACAGCTCTCCGTTTCTTGTAAAACAAGTATGTTTTGTGCCATTAATCTGAATAATATCTAGTAGTGTCCAGTGCCCTTAGTTAAACTTTACGTACCATTAGCGCAGATAACTCCAACAACCTCACTGTCTTGACAGTTGGCATAATTCCAGTCTGAATGATAGCATTCTACCAGCCTACTCTCATCCCCCCAGCAAAATACATCTCCGAGTAAAATGAGACCGTCTTCGTAAAACGTTTTCTGTTTATATGTAAGACAGAGCAAATAAAATTACACCATTAGAGTTATCTTCAAAACAATGACCAGTAGGATCATACAGGTTAAGCCCGGTTCGTACTTCCTGTGAATGCGAAGGCGAAGCGAATGATGACGTCACAAATTCGCAGCAGTTCCACTTTGCTCAACTCACTTGCGAATATCGATGCGGAGGGGTGGTCGTGACCCAAATACACGTCAAACTCACATCGCATTCACATTCGCAGGAAGTATGAACCAGGATTTAGCCGGGAAGCCAGATGCTTGTGACGACTCGCCCCTTTCAGATTTACTCGATTGCCATTGGTTACTGCAGCCACTGGTTACTGCAATTGAAATGTGTATAACTCTATGTTGATTTAATATACTTTGCACCGTTTCCAGGTGTTGAAAAGGCAGTTTGACAAACACAGTTATAAATGTTTTATTTTATTTTTTTATAATAGTTATACAGTATGTATTTCTAATGTAAAACCGCATTACTTGTGTTTACACTCGTATCTGTTTTTCTAGCTGGTAGATTGTTAGCCTTGCTCAAGGCAGTCGAATTATTCACTCCAAAAAAAGACCGCCGCTGTATAAAAACCCACCCGTATTCACTGTGCGTAAAACCCACCCGTATTCACTGTGCGTAACATCGCACGACACGATGCCCCCGTACACTATCCGCATGCGGAGGCCGTCAGGCCGACAGCCTTGTAGGATCTGTGTTGAAGCCACTGACCTCATTACTATAATAAGCGAAGAGTTCCCACGGTCAGCTCATTACCATAATGCCCGCGAAAGACGAGACATGTTTACCTCACCCACCACCACCACGGACGCATGATAGGGTCCAAAGGTCGTGATAAGGGAAGTGCGTGATTGGACGTCAAAATGAATGATTCATTTGCCTCACATCCTGTGTTGTCTGATAGGTCTGACGAACGATATACATATTCATGAGCTGCATACTAGCATATCCTCGAGCCCCCCCAATTTCGTCCACTATTGTAATTTTTTCAATACAACACATTAAAACGGGAAGATACAGATCCGACAAGGCTGTCGGCCTGACGGCCTCCGCATGCGGTTAGTGGTGTACGAGTGCGATGACTTGTGTGAGCAGTATTCGTGCGATGTGACAGTGTGTATACGGGTTGGTCATTCGGTGTGATCGCACACACCATGCACAGGGTATACGGCGGGTGGGTTTACAGCTGCGTCTTTTCGGAGCGAATAATGCGACTGCCTTGAGCAAGGCTAGTAGATTGTCCGAGTTCGTGGGTCATACTTCCTGATCATAGCCCATGTCAATCGGGCTCGTCAAATGATCCGACATCAAGGGTTTTTTCCTTTTTTGGCTGAAAATTAAACGAGTAATAACATTGACACTAGTCTTGGTGCAAGACGTTTCTCGATTTCCTTTCACGCACACCGTGGCCAATTCACACCGCGGTGAGTGGACTAAGTCAGGTGAGTCGTTGCGGGCGCTGTTGGTGAATTGGCCGCGGTGTGCGTGAAAGGAAAACGAGAAACGTCTTGCACCAAGACTATACATTGACAACAAAATATGTTTTCCGTCTTCTGGCTGCTGACAAGTAAACGGGACAAACAAACATCCCTTACAACGATAAAACAAACAAAAAAATAAACAAACATACACTCAACCACAACAACACCAACCACTACACTAACTGCTTCCTTTTAGAGACCAACGTTATCTTTAAAGCCATTGGACCCTTTCGGAAACAGTATTGTCCAAGGCCCACACTTCGTGTATCACAACTTCTATATCAAATAACAAACCTGTGAAAATTTGGGCTTAATCGGTCATCGGAGTCGGGAGAAAATAACGGGAAAACCCACCCTTGTATCCGCGCGTTTCGCCGTGTCATGACATGTGTTTCAAATAAATCCGTAATTCTCGTTAACGAGAATTGATATTGTTTTTCTGTTTTCTCAAAAAGTAAAGCATTTCATGGAATAATATTTCAAGAGAAGTATTTCACCACTACCTTTTGTAAACCCTGAAAGTTATTTGAAAATCTGTGAACTTTTTTTTTTTTCTGTACCGAAAGGGTCCAATGGCTTTAAAGGCAGTGGGCACTATCGGTAATTACTCAAATAATTATCAGCATAAAACCTCGTTTGGTAAGGAGTAATGGGGAGAGGTTGATAGTATAAAACATTGTGAGAAACGGCTCCCTCTGAAGTGACGTAGTTTTCGAGAAATAAGTAATTTTCCTCGATTTGATTTCGAGATCTCAAGTTTAGAATTTGAGGTCTCGAAATCAAGCGTCTGAAAGCACACAACTTCGTGAGACAAGGGTGTTTTTTCTTTCATTTTTTTTTATCTCGCAACTCCGACGACCAATCGAGCTCAAACTTTCACAAGTTTGTTATTGTATACATTTGTTGAGATACACCAAGTGAGAAAACTGCTTTAAAAATTACCAATAGTGTCCACTGTCTTTAAGATGCTCCTTTATCAATTTCCACTCCCTGAATGACAAATCACAAGCCTCCTTGACAGAATAGTCTGCGACTGAACATTCAACGTTCATGGCACTCGTGGAGTGATCGCTGCGTTACACATACCGGGCCATCTCTTTTATTTGGAACATCGTCCCACCTCAACTCAGACAAGCACATACTTGTTCTCAATCTAGGACTTATCTAAACACATTTATCTATTTCTGAAATCACAGTTTTCGAACTTTGGTTGTATTTGTGTGTGTAGCAGAGTGCTCTGTAACTTGCGCTAGAATCGCCTCATTGACAAAGATGGCACACTTTGAAATGTTGATTTTTTTCAACAATAACAACAAAACACGTAATCAGATAACAAAGGACCGACCAAGCAAATCTATACCACGTGCCTTTCACTACTGAATGTGGATTTGGACCAGGGTCAATCCAGCAGCAGGGAATGGAGGTCAGACTGAATAAAATAAATCAAACAAAACCAATGCGTTGATTTTACCTCAATGGATGCTTGGGCGAACTCGTACCCAAGTTGAGAACATGCAACGTGTGCTTCTGGGATGCCGAATCCGTCGGAGCATATTGTCCCCCATTTTCCTCGGTAAACGATTTCCAATCTTCCAGCGTTGGGCGAAGAGCCTTCCACCAAACGTAAATCGCCATCTAATATATTATTATAAAAAAAGGTACTGTCCTTTAACCCAAGTTTATTTATTTATTGCACGGGCAGCCAAGCAGGCCGAAGAGTAAAAATCATAATAGATAAACAAACATTATTATAACTTACGAGAAAATACCCCCCCCCCCAAAAGAAAAAAAAAAAAAAAAAAAAGGGAAAAAAAAGCCCCAAAACCACCTCTGTGGTATAACCGAATACTACGACGCTGTAGTATTTACATAAATAATAATAACATTATAATAATTATGAGCTAATTGTTATAGCGCGTTTCATAACTGAAAGTAATACCAATGCGCTTTACAGAAATAAAAGGCAAATAATTAAGCAACTAATTAACAATAAATACACTAACTAACAATACGCAAACAAAATGATTAAACTGAACAGTAGGCAATATAATACAAATGGGATTTGAGCAGAGTTTTGAACAGTTAGAAGCTCTGTGGAGAGCGGATGTAACAGGGAAGAGAGTTCCAAAGTTGGGGGCGGCACTAGAGAAAGTCCTTGAACCGAAGGATTTAGTTCGTACGGATGGTATGACCCGAAGAAACTGACATGTTTTGTCATGGAAGAATAAGATTTTCGTGATTATCGAACTATTCAACAATACGCAGGGGGCCAGCGCGGTTAGTTTACCCATGGTCTCGGTTAGTTTACCCGAGTCAAATAAATCCAAGTGCGGACGGTGGGAAAGTTAACCCGTCGGAATGTTACCCAGCGTCAGGGTTAAGTTACCCAAAATATTAATCCAGTGCGAAGAACGTGAAACTAGACGAGCAGCGGTATTCTGGATACGTTGAATATTCAAAGAGAGAATGGTTGGAATGAGAGAAAAAGTTGAGTGAGAAATGTTGACCTAGATTTGCAGTTTTGTTATTGAAAAGGTAGATGGAATGGTAATGTTTACACCTCCTTTTTTGATACATACTCAGCCGATATAAGTAGAAAAAAGACCAAATTTAAAAACTGATTATATTTATCTAGTATTCTCAGTATTTTCATTTAAGATGAAATCTGAACTGTTATCAGCATTACAAAAAAGTTGTATGTCAACATACTTAAACGTACTGTTAAAAAGGGTCAACACGAGATTTTGGCCGAGCAGCACCGCTTGCATAACATGAACACATTATTGTTTGTTTAATAATTATATGTATTATTTTTTTTTTTGGTATGGGGGAGGGGTTTCTAGGGGGGCCTTCATTCGTAAGTTGTGTTCAGCGTTTAACATAGGCCCCTTATCACACTTTTATTAAAAGATCTTCAAAAGGGCATTAGGGCACGTGCGATAGGAGGGGCACATGCACGCAAAACGTGACAAAGGTAAACAGTTTTTGTATAATACCGCCACCGGTGGATTAATGCAAACCCGGACGCGAATTTTGCTACCGGACGACATGTGTGCTTCGTATTTGAATTGGCAGGGGCACTGCGACATTTTCTCCTGGAGCATGGCAACTGGAACATGGCAACGGCACAAATGCGATGGCCAATAGGCATGGAGGCAATCGGCTTCATTGCCTCCGTGAAATAACACTTTATTTTCAACTTGTGTTCCATTTTTTTATAATAACATAATAATAATTAATAATTTGGGGGGCTAATCATCTAGGGCCATGTCACACGAGGCAATTTACAGGCAACCAGTTCCAGGCAATCTCCAAGAAGAAAAGCCATTCACATTTCAATGTTCTGATAGTTTGTTTGTTGATCGCAAGACATTTTTGAAAAATTACTCCTGTGCTACCAAAGTGCCCTGTAGCATGCGCTGCAGTTGGTTGCCTCCAAGTTGCATGTAAAAGTTGCCTCGTGTGACAAGGCCCTAAAACTCGCAGCTTAGAGCTGAACTGCGAGGGACGCGGCTACAACGTGTTCGAGAAGCAGGCATGCAAGGGCGCCTCCGGCCGCCAGCCACATCAACCCATTTTGACCACGAAGCGCAGCCAAGATCAAAAGTGTTTGATTTTTCCCGAGGGAGGAAAACCGAATGGTCCAGAAAACCCTCGTGGCACAGCAGAGAACCAACGCACAACTCAACTCACATATGGCCCGACCAGGAATCGAACCGGGGTCACCTTGGTGAGAGGCGAGCGCTTTACGCACACGCCAACCATGTCATATTATGCACCTATCGAAAAGAGAATGAGTTCGGCCCGTGTTCCTGGTTTGATTTGCAGCATATAATGCGCCACACCACATTGTAAACAGGTAAAATTTCATGGTAAAATGAATAATATTTTTCATACTTCAGTACATAGCTCAACCATGGAGTATAAAATAAGAACTGTCTTTCTTATTCCTCCATGGCTCAACACACATTGCAGGAAATAATACTGGGCGCTTTGGTTCGCCGATAAAGACCTTTATCACGGTGACGCCATCTTGAATTCTTCTCATTGATATAAACTTTACCAAACCGAGGCTTGAAGAACAAAATAGTCTGGTTCCTATTTTCAACATTCATTATTGTTATCCGATACGAGGAACATGGTCAAGATGAAGGCAGTGTTTGATACAGGTCTATCGGGGATGATGACGAGCAATAATAAGAACAGATCATTACTATTATCATTAGTTTACCTGACAAACAGAGAACAATTACAACAATAACTAAAAGAGTTGATATTAAATAGAGCTCCCTATTGTACACCATTATAAACCCTCGGTGCGTTACGTACCTGATGTAGCCAGTGTTCCGGTCGATGCACTACTGATCAGCAATAAGAACATGATCAAGTGAACTCGTTGTCCCTCGTTCAACGTGCAAATGACAGCCATTTTAACAGAGGGTAGGCAGCAATAATTACACAAACTGTACTAGTTATGTTTTCTTTTTTAAAACAACACTCCCAAGCAATGTGGGCCGCGTTTTATATCGCAAAGGCAGCCGTGTGTTTGTATAAAGATTTATAACTTGTTGTATTTAAAAAACCTCAAAGTAAACGCAACGTTTTGTTATCACCTAAATTATCTTTTTCAATCGGTTTAAATAAGCAGCACTTATCCCTTTCCTTGAAATTCTTGGATTATGTTCAAATTACATACAAACGATGACGAAGTCGAACCTAAAGTGTAAATACGATGCACCTTGGAAATAAATTATAGACAAATAATACTTTGTTGGCAGAAAGCTTCGAGAAATAACTTGTATGTGATTCAAATGGACCCCTTTACAACCATTACTGTTTAAAGGGAAAACAGAAATTCTCAAGCAAATTGAGATTACTATGCTGGAATTAGTTACTATGTAAGCTTTTATTTCAACATCATTATCCGCAATTAGCAACGCGTTTTGCCCCGGCAGCACTGTCTGGGAACTCTGTTATCAGCAGTATGATTGCTTCAAGGAACACGTTGCCTTGGATCGGACGAGTTGGTCCATAAAAAAGCGTTTGTAACCGTTTGTTATAAAATGCATATGGTTGGAGAGATAATTTAAAAGTAGAATACAATGATCCACACAAGTTTGCCTCGAAATTGCGTGGTTTCCTTTTACTGTGCGAACTAACACGGTCGGCCATTTATGGGAGTCAAAAATTTGACTCCCATAAATGGCCGACCGTGTTAGTTGATGAGGTAAAAGAAAAAACCGTGCAATTTCGAGGCATGTTTGTGTGGATCATTGTATTCTACTTTTACAGCATCTTTTTACCCATATGCATATTATAACAAACGCTTTTCAATGACCAACTCGACCGATCCAAGGCAACGCGCTCCTTTAATACCAGTGAAAACGTTTTTTAAAACGGCTCATTTTATTGAAATATTTCTATATTATTGGGTCTACTTCTTTTGTTTACTAACGGGCACCGGAGTGATAACATTTTAACTGCATCAGGTACGGCTCATTTATTTATTTCATTTTATAAATGACATACCTTTTTATACTTATACGGGCACCGGAGTTGGGGCAAAAGTATACCTCTTCGTGTATTCAATACTTCTGGAGCATTTTTGTTGTGACTTTTGTTTTATTATTATACAAAATGTTGTACTTTTTCTTTTACTTTTTTTTTGAAACCTGCTTCGTATGAACCCAAACGCGTTTCAGAAGCCGTGTTTGTTATCACACAAAACACATTCATTCTATAACCCAAAATCGTTTTATTTTTATTTTTATGAATCACCGTCTGGTAGGTGGAATTCATAGTACGTTTACGAATTGAATCTACTAGCTTTTGTACGGTAAAGCATAGCTCTTGAACTTTGTAGTGTCAACTTGAACTTTGGTTATTACGCGTGTAGTCTGACATTTGATAATAGAGTAGACTGGTTTTTTTTGGGGCGGCAAACTTTGCCTGAGCAGACATTTTAATATAATTGTGCAAACGTGTAACAAGAGGCTGTGCTATTTTATTGTCTGGCAATAGTTATCTCCAAGCATGATGATTTTGCATGCAATTTTGATCATCTTTGCTACCATTGGGCTAGCAATGGCGGCAGGTAAGCACATTTAATAATATTGTTACTCACTTTGTGATTGTTTGATTAGTTTTTACGGGGTAACCGTTGAACATGTAGAACGTTTACTAATGCTCTATAAAATAATTATACACGTGTATGGTTAATTACTCCGACACATCTGTTAAAACTTTTGTTCGGCTTTCGTTTCTGCAAACCGTCCTCAAGAAAACATAAGACAGCCACTTTCAGACAATGTTGTCAAACATACAAGGAACACGTTGCCTTGGATTGGTCGAGTTGGTCTTTAAAAAGCGTTAACCGTTTGTTATAAAATACATATGGTTAGAAAGATGTTTTAAAAGTAGAATACAATGATCCACACAAATATGCCTCGAAATTGCCTGGTTTTCATTTTACTTTACGAACTAACACGGTCGGCCATGGGAGTCAACAATTTGACTCCCATAAATGGCCGACCGTGTTAGTCGACGAGGTTAAAGGAAAACCACGTAATTTCGAGTAATACTTATGTGAATCATTTTATTCTACTTTTAAAATATCTATCTAACCATATGCATTTTATAAAAACACGGTTTCAAACTCTTTTTAAAGACCTACTCGTCCGATCCAAGGCAACGTTTTCCTTTAATAAAATAACAATGCATACTGCAATTTTTCTCGTCGGTGTTATGTTAATGATGTTTTTTATCGATGTTTTTATGACCTACTATTTCGTGTGTTGGTTCCATACGTATACAAAGATACGATGTGTTTGTTCGGCAACAAAACAGACGGCGATTTAATACTGCTCTTTGGCGGCTCTTCTTTTGTACACATCGATTGAAAACTTATAAGTTCGTCTTTCGTTTCTTGAAGAGTCATGTTGTGTTACAGACAAAGTTGTTTGAACAATAACAATTAAAAATAGACTAACTGTTTATTGTTCTCCTTGGTATGTTTTATGTTATTGTTAATGATGTTTTTATTGCTCTTTTTTATGGGGCTATTTCGTATCCTGACGCCATTTATGTACAAATCATTTAATGCTGTTTGTTCGGCTATAAAACAGACGGCGATTTAGTGCTCTTCGGTGGCAGCGACGAAAACAGCGGAATGGTCCTGATCGAATTCGACGGAAAACAGGGAAAAGTGTGCAACTACGACTGGGACGTGTACGCTGCCGACGTCGTCTGCAAACATACACGGGGGACCACGTCAAAATCAACGGGGTACTTCGCTCCACCAAAGTGGAAGGATCTCGGAGTGTTCCTGGATGGGGTGCAATGTCGGGGCAACGAGGAGAGTTTGATGGACTGTGTGCACGAGAAACTGGGCGAGTCGAGCTGTCCAGCTGAACGGAGTGCAGGGGTAATCTGCTGGTCACCAGAAGAGTATCTCGGTAAGTATCAGACTCATCACCTCGTAAAATCAGCACATGTTTTGTGGTGACAGACTGACAAATAAAAAATAATATTATTATCTTTTTGACCAAATTAAGAGAATAATATTCATTTCCACAATGTTACCCCCAAAACAATCCAATTAGAAATGTGTATATTATTTTCATACTGAGTACATTTGATTTACAAAAGGTGTATTATGCTCCTTTTTTCTTTTCTTCAACTCATTATTACTTTTATTTCGTGTGTATTTGTATTGCATCAACTTAACATAATATAGTGACTTTTTGGAGAACGCTTAAAGTATAACGTTTCTTTTATTCTTCAGTTTAGTTTACTTGGGAAAGAGCATCACCGGTACTTAGATTTCGATTTTTTTTTTATTTTTTATTTTTTTTTTCGGGGGGGGGAGGGGGGTTATATCTATGTTGGTTGGACCAGCACAACTTGTGGCACTTTCGCACTTTCGATGTTTCCCTTTAAATGTAGCCGTAGCTAGTATCCACATTTGAATGCTTAGTACACACTCTGGACAACAATGCTTCATGGAATTAAAACTCAATTGGATTTAAGCTGAATCCTAGTTAATACTCACCACCTCTCTTAAATTGCCAACAGATAATAAAGTCGAAGGAAGCGTCCGTCTAGTGAACGGCAAAACTTCACAGGATGGCAGAGTTGAAGTCTTCCTCGTATCGTCTTTGGGACCAGTCTGTGACGAAAGATGGGGCGCCTTTGACGCTGACACGGTCTGCAAACAACTCGGCTGTACAAACTCAAAGGGCGCCACCACCGGCTCGGCGTACGGGGAGGGATCCCTGGATTTTAAACTGAATAAAGTTTTGTGCGCAGCCTCCAACGTGCGGTTGGTGGACTGCCCGTACAGTTTTGTCGATAACACGACGAGTTGTAACCATACGATGGAAGCAGGGGCTGTATGCAATTGTGGTATGTTCCAATCTGCTCTGTTTAATCTCACAATAAATCTACTTCGGGATACAGTTAGACGAACAGCAGACTTTTGTCAATCATTGCGAAACAATAAACACAAAACAAACACCCTTATGGAAAGAAAAAAAAAAAAAAAACGAAAAAAAGGGGGAAAAAAAAAACACTTCAGTCCCAGCATTTTGTAAACAAACCAAATTACACCCTTATTGTCGAAAAACTACACTTAAAATTTGTTTGCGGTTTTTGACATGTCGTTTGGAATAATTGCCAAGCTGACCTCCCGCCAGTTTTAACGAAACATCCCTCAACTTCCAAAGCAAAATTGAACCAACTTCATGCCCAAACCTAGCAAGTCTTTACATAGGTTGACGGCACCGAACCCATAAGCTTTGGAAACATGTCATGATTTTACAATACTATTTTTTGCGTGCACCCAAAACAGAAATGAAAAAAAGTATTCAAACGTTGTTGTATCGGGAGTTTACAAATATATGATAATTTTATAGGTTTACCAAGGTATTTTGGACTCGTAATCTTGATTTTGCCATCTGAAGCACTTTGTTACAGAGAAGATAACCTGATATTTTACGAGATAATTGCACAAAGGTTTTCCTCTCAATTTAGGTATTGAAGTTACCGTCGGCGAAAACAACTCCGGCAGCGGCTTAGTAAAAGTGTCACCTTCTGGTGCATCAGAGAGCACCATTTGTTACGATGGCTTCGGTCCAAGGACCGCCGATGTGGTTTGCCGAGAGGCTGGGCACAAGGGGGCGCTGTCGATATCTTCGGTTAAGAGGACTGCAAGCTCGCGCTCCAATATCTCTTACTCATGTCTTGGTTCGGAGATGAGTCTGGTAACCTGTCCTACCGCACATTTTAACGTGTCCGATTGCACTGAGGGGAAGGAAGCTGCTGTTGTTTGCCAAACCAATGGTGAGCCATCGATATGTGATTTAATACACTTTGTTACCTTTAGTTTCATATTGATGTTAATGTTTCAAGTAAAACGCAATACAATAATATTTTAAAATCACTGGACTTAATCGCTCTGGTGTTTCTGATCAGCAGAGTTTGTTCGAGTCCCAGTCACGACACTAGTCCTTCAGTAATATACGTTACCTTATTTGATTTGCCATGCTTAGTCCCTCCACCACAGAAGACAACAATGATGAAACGGTGGATAGTCTGGCACCCTGTATGCTAACGTTCATTGCTGTTTTGCTTTCTGCTTTGTTGTTTTTGGTATCATGTTGTTGTCGTCGTTGTCGTTTTTCCTTTACTTGTTCTTTGTCGTTGTCGTTATCTTTTGTTGTTGTTGTGTTTTGTTGTTATTGTTGTTGATGTTGTTGTCGTTGTCGTTAACGTTGTTGTGGTTGTTGTTGCTGTTGTTGTTGTTGTTGTTGTTGTGGTTGTTGCTGCTGCTGCTGTTGCTGCTGCTGCTGCTGCTGCTGCTGCTGCTGCTGCTGCTGCTGTTGCTGCTGCTGCTGCTGTTGCTGCTGCTGCTGCTGCTGTTGCTGCTGCTGCTGCTGCTGCTGCTGCTGCTGCTGCTGTTGCTGCTGTTGTTGTTGTTGTTGTTGTTGTTGTTGTTGTTGTTGTTGTTGTTGTTGTTGTTATTTGTATTTTTTTTCGCGGAGGGGGGAGGGGGTTTCCGAAAACATAATCAAGTCGTAAGCAGCGGCAATTCTTGAAATATAAGTGACGTTACGACGGTTTTTATGTTCATTTTCATTCTGTATCCTTTTTTTTTTTTTTCTCTGTCCATTACAGATGAACCGGTTCCCACTGCCGAGCCTACACCAGGTCCTTCGGGCCTGAGTATAGGAGCGATAGTCGGCATCGTCATCGGTGTGCTTGCTGGTGTGCTGGTCCTTGTCGTTCTCTGCTGTGCCATTTGCAGGGGGCGGAGGGGCGGACCAGCTTCCATCTAATAATGTGTTGACGTCACTTTATATTTTTCGTCAAATATTCAGTTTGCGTTTGAGGTCTTTTCTTTTTCAACATTTACCACATTTTTCGTATTACGATTTTCACTTCAAATTCCTAACAATAACATTGAACGTATTGGTAAAGGAAGAATATAACATTAACTGCAGCTTAATTTGTTTTTGTTAATGCTTGAAACTGCCTTATTTCATTCAACTTATTTGCTTTCTTGTTGGTAAGGTAAGATTTGTGACCGAACCTTCTTCCAGTTTTTTTATAATACACAATAACAATATGTATTCAACACACAGTATTAACATATTATTCTGGATTAAACAGCAAATTAGGGCAAACCGTTTCCGTTCAGTCCCTGTGCCTATATAGCGCCCTCAGTTGTCGTTCTAAGAAGAACAAATCAACTTTTCCAAACGCTGTTAGCTAGAATGATGACAAATTAATACCATTATATTGAAAATACGGTGTACACAGTGCAGTATTTTTGTTTGTTTTCAAATTATTTTCTAAAAATAAAACTAGCCAAACTTGACACTGTTTTATCTGCCAATTCTAGAGTCAACGTTGTTTTATGATGATTCTCAATTAAACTCTTATTGTCAAAAAAAAAAAAAAAATGGTTTTGTTTTATTGAAAGAACCCGAATGATTCCGCCAAGCGGTAAGTAAATCGTGAAGTAATTGCAGAGGTTATGCTGTTTGAAGGAAAGTACTCGTCATTATTTGTGTTTCTGGATCTATTGACTTGGAGGCTCCCTTTCAACCCAAAGGGCGATAATAATGCATCCATGCAAGTGTTTTAATTCTGTGCGGCATTCTCATCTTAAAGGCACGGGGTACTTGTGACAAAAGTAATAATCAAAATAATTAGTAGCATAGAAACTTACTTGGTAACTGGCAATGAAGTATGGTGGCCCTGAAGGGACATCGCACATCGCAAATGTCTTTGCAAATATTTGCGGTGTCGGAAATATCTTTGCAAATATCTTTGCAAATATCTTTGCAAATATTTGTGATGTCGCAGATATCTTTGTGATCAAGATTTGCGACATCACAAATATCTGCAAAGATATTTGCAAAGATATTTGCGACATCGCAAATATTTGCTAAGATATTTGCGATGTGCGATGTCCCTCCAGGATCACCATAATGAAGATACGTTTATATAGCATAACATCGCAATAAACGGCTCCCTTCGAAGTAACGTAGTTTTTGAGAAAGAGGTAATTTCTCGCAGAAAATATTTTAAAACTTCAGGCCCGATGCCTTTTTAGGCATCTGAATGCACACACATTTGTGCAACGAGGTTGTTTTCGTTATTGCATTATTCTATTGCAACTTCGATGACCAATTAAGTCAAAATAATCAATTGTAACTAATTGAACCCAGAAAGGATAAATTACAGATTCATTAAAGTCATAGCAAGAGGGACCTACACATTATTCTTTTGGTAACGTAAAATTTCGATAGTATAATTATAAAAAAAACAGTTCACTTTGAAGTAATGTGATTATATAGAAATATATTGGTTTCTATGAACTCACAGTTGGAACTGTGAAGCGTTACTGATAGATACGTTTTTTAAATTGTGCATTGTAATTAGGGAGTAATCTTCATTCAAGGACAATCTTCGCTCCGGAGTTTTAGCGCTAAATAAATAAAAAACTCGACCACCTTTTGAAATACAAAAATTTATACGTTAGTTTGATTGCACACATACAGGGTTAAAGCAATCGAACGGTTAACGCAAAACAACGGTAAACTTCGTTTTTAAAGGCAGCGGACACAGTATTGGTAATTACTCAAAATAATTATTAGCATAAAACCCTACTTTGTGACGAGTAATAATGGGAGAGGTTTATGATATAGAACATTGTGAGAAACGGCTCCCTCTGAAATGTCATAGTTTTCGAGAAAGAGGTAATTTTCCACGAATTTGATTTTGAGACCTCAGATTTAGAAGTTGAGGTCTCCAAATCAAGCATCTGAAAGCACACAACTTCGTGTGAAGAGTGTGTTTTTTCTTCCATTATTATCTCTCAACTTCAACGACCAATCGAGCTCAAATTTTCACAGGTTTGTTATTTTATGCATATGTTGAGATTCCCTGAGTGAGAAGATTTGTCTTTGACGATTACCAATTGTGTCCACTAACCAGGACCAAATTTCATAGAGCAGCTTAAAAGCAGGAAATATTATTTAACATAATACCAGTCATTGTAAAAGTGACATCGATTTTGTGGCTGGTAACCCTTTTCTGGTTACAATCATACTTATTGCTTAGCTCCCTTTTTTGCCCGAGCAGGGCCCATTTCCATGGCTCTGCTTACCGTAAGCAAATAATCAGCCCTTACGGAAGCAGGGAATAGTGTGCTTACGTCAAGCATATTTCACGGGTTAATAGCGGGGAATTTGGCTTGTGCGCGTGCCTACTCCACTTTAAAGAGTCAATAAAGGATGATCTCAGTATGTCAACTATTACCTTTTTATGGCAAAATAGACATCGCTGATACCGGTTAATAACCATTTTACTCTCAAAATTTGCATTTAGTAATAAATATCTCGAGTCAAAAATGCACCCGGCCGCGTGGCTTTTTCAGTCGAGAGTCAAAAACGGCTTATCTATTATAATGACCCTGGACGCCAGTGACGAATTTACCCAGTTGGTTTTGAACACAGTTCTCGACTTTGGCATTTCCACACCAAATAGCCGCCACTGACGTCACGATTCCTTTGTCGCGCGGGTTTGTTTGACCCCACGTTTTCCAGAAATTTAGCTTTGATCGTTCTGGAGAAAACCAATTTTTACCATGTTTTAACGTGAGGTAAGAGACTCGTTATATTTTTTTTTATGCTTCCTGGATAGACTGCAGCTGTTAGAAAACTGTAATATCTATATACTTGAGATCATCCTTTATTGGCTGCTTAATTGACTTTCTACTCTTAGGCCCTATACACAGCTCGGGAGAGCAAAAATACAACGCTTTCCCAGTATCGTTTCTGTCTGACGTCACCAAGTTCATACCTAATTCCCACAGTGAGTGGTTTGGTCCATACATTCTATTGAAAACGTGCATAGCCCAATCTTGCTGATAATGACGAACGGTCGTCCAACGTGTGACGTGTATCGATCTAACCTACCCAGGGTTCGTCACTGTAACAACGGGACCAGCTGGCGCAATTTTATCGCATGATGTCGTTGATTATTAGTTACACTTTGTGGTCTCATTTAATAAATGGGCTATTGTATCTAGGTCTGTCATATCATTATTGATGCTCACGACTATGAGTCAGACAACTTGGTGTTCATAATATGATTACCAAGAAAACAACAGAAGTTTGTACACAATCATGCAAATGTGTCATTAATTAAAGGAGTACACTCTGTTATTTTAAGAAAACTGTTTTTTCTTCCTATAACTCGCAGCAGTCTAGAGAGCAAGCTGGCAGATTCAATTCCACACAATTTCTTTCGTTTTGTCACCAAATCGTAAAACTTTATTTTATTATGATGAATTTAAGAATGTTCGACTTTGTCTTTTGTATAAGCTTATAAGCACACCACAGACGAGTCTGTGTGTGCAAAAGCTTCCATCAATACTTTGTACGAACGAGTTTGTACTAAATAAACATGAAGCTTGTTGAAAATTATACAATAGCCGAGACAAAATAAACAGAAATATGTTCGATTTATGCAGGAATGACCATCATTTATCCCACAATGTTGATTTAACACCAATGCATCGTACTAATAAACCAGTCGTCAGAAATAAAAACCAAACAGAACGTGCTAAATATAAAATGTCATCCGGTTTAATAAAATGTATGTGTATTTGTTTTTCCACTCAGATAAATGTATGTGCGGTAAAAAAAAAAAAGGTGAAGTTGATTTTGGTTTTATAACACATGGTTGTGCAAAACATGAAACCGGGTCCGTCATAATAATACACATGTAAACTTAAAAAAAAAAATAAAAAAAAAATTACACATTTTTGTGCAAACTTGCAACTGATGATGCATCAGAAACTCATGTGATTTGAATTGTGATTACTGAAAAAAAAAAAAAAAAAAAAAATATGACAAAAATGAACAGGAAAAATCATTGCAGGACCCAACCATTACACATAATGTAAGAGTTAATCAGTTGCAGTTTCAGTGTGCTGGAAAAAAACAAACTGAAAGGCACTGGACACCTTTGGTAATTGTCAAATACCAGTCTTCTCACTGGGTGTGTCTCAACATTGCATAACCTAACAAACATGTGCAAATTTGAATTCAATTGATCGTCAAAGTTGCGAGATAATAATGAAAGAATAAACACCAATTTGTGTGCTACTAGATGCTTGAATTCGAGACCTCATCTGCCGAGGGCTCGAATTCAATTCAAATATTGTATTGTCTAGAGAAATTACTCCCTTCAGAGGGAGCCGTTTCTCACAATGTTTTACAGATCTCCAGTACTCGTTACCAAGTAAGTTTGTTTGCTAACGATCATATTTTGAGTAATTACCAATAGTGTCCCGGAGGCTACCTTTAAAGGATTTGGGTACTTTTTTGTAACACAAAACACAATGTCCACATATTTACATTAAACTTACACCGTTTAAAGATAATAATAGAAAGCTTCCCTGAAAATATTAGATGCTGAGGTGTAGTTTTTGAGAAATAAGTAAAACAATGTCATGAAAATACGTTTTTACATGCTAAAATAATTTTCATGAAAACTATTTTCATGACACTGTTTTACTCATTTCTCAAAAATTACAGCACCTCAGCAAGTAATATTTTCGGGGAAGCTTTCTACTATCATTATCTTCAAACTGTGTAATTTAATGTAAATTATGTGGACCCTTTAAAAGGAACATTTCAGAACTGGTTTTTGCTAACAAAACAGTTGTTGTCAGTGTAAGGTCTTTATGTAATGCATTATATACATAAACTGACACACCTGTACAAGTTTGAGATCGATCGGCCATCCTGGTCAGAAAATAGTGAGTAACAAATAACAAAATTGTGCATTGCATCGATGCCAAAACAAAAATGAATAAAACGCCCATTGAGCGACAAACTCAAAACGCGAAATTATAATATTTATTTCTCATCAAATTATGACATTTCAGACATAAATGTTTCAAGGGAGGGTTTCTACCATCATCATCACCTGACCGTGTATGTTTTATGTAAAAATATGATCTTCACGATTTTTGTTTCTTACCAATTCTGTAACGTTCCTTTAAACTTCGCCATGAAGATATTTCCATAAAAAGCTTAATACAATAGAGAACGAACAAACCCCCTCAAAACATTATTATGACCTGACGCTTCGACCCTGGCATATTTTTCTCTCGAAAATTAGCATTCGAAAAAAAAACTCTACTATGTCATTGTTTGCATTTAATTAGTTCCTTTTGGTTTGGCTAGCAGTTTGAAACAGCTAATTTCATTCTTTCACTGTCAAGTCTCAGATCAATTGCTCACTCTAATCGATCGAATGCGATCGATTTGTTTGCCAACCAAGATGAATTTGAACTATAGTCTTTGTTTTACTTCTACTTCTAGAAAAACATGCTAGGCTAACGGTGTAGAGTGATTAATGATTTGTTAACACAGCTCCGGATGAAGTTTATTGTTCAGATGTGTGATATTATGTTGATCACAGTGTTGTTATCTCAATTGTGTTCGGCTGACGTTGGATCTCATTTATGCTGGTATTTTCATGTTATGCATTTCTTTTGTTGGGTAACACTGGCTGTTGATTTCCATTGCACGTTGCAAGTGTGTCTTTCCATTAAATCTTTAGGCTATACATTTCACGTAAATAGCTTCTGGTGGCAATGTTTTTATAATAATAATAATAACAATAACAATAACAATAACAATAACAATAACAATAACAATAACAATAACAATAACAATAACAATAACAATAACAATAACAATAACAATAACAATAACAATAACAATAACAATAACAATAACAATAACAATAACAATAACAATAACAATAACAATAACAATAACAATAACAATAACAATAACAATAACAATAACAATAACAATAACAATAACAATAACAATAACAATAACAATAACAATAACAATAACAATAACAATAACAATAACAATAACAATAACAATAACAATAACAATAACAATAACAATAACAATAACAATAACAATAACAATAACAATAACAATAACAATAACAATAACAATAACAATAACAATAACAATAACAATAACAATAACAATAACAATAACAATAACAATAACAATAACAATAACAATAACAATAACAATAACAATAACAATAACAATAACAATAACAATAACAATAACAATAACAATAACAATAACAATAACAATAACAATAACAATAACAATAACAATAACAATAACAATCACAATCACAATCACAATCACAATAACAATAACAATAACAATAACAATAACAATAACAATAACAATAACAATAACAATAACAATAACAATAACAATAACAATAACAATAACAATAACAATAACAATAACAATAACAATAACAATAACAATAACAATAACAATAACAATAACAATAACAATAACAATAACAATAACAATAACAATAACAATAACAATAACAATAACAATAACAATAACAATAACAATAACAATAACAATAACAATAACAATAACAATAACAATAACAATAACAATAACAATAACAATAACAATAACAATAACAATAACAATAACAATAACAATAACAATAACAATAACAATAACAATAACAATAACAATAACAATAACAATAACAATAACAATAACAATAACAATAACAATAACAATAACAATAACAATAACAATAATAATAATAATAATAATAATAATAATAATAATAATAATAATAATAATAATAATAATAAGAATAATAATAATAATAATAATAATAATAATAATAATAATAATAATAATATCGAAGCCTTATATAGCGCACGTATCTACCAAACAAGGTACTTAAGGCGCTGAGTATACACAAACTTTCGGAATGATAGGTATCCAATTGCAATGATGAATTTTGAGACCCAATTATTTAGCACCTTAAAAGGGTTTACAAGGTGCTACGGCGCATACAGCAGCCACAGTCAGGAACACCGGGGCGAACCCCCTTTTTTCGATAAGTGCACTGGGTTATTTTATATGCGTAAACAACACATGGGACCAACGGTTTTACGTCCCATCCGAAGGACGAAGCAATGGTTAAGTGTCTTGCTTAAGGACGAAGCAATGGTTAAGTGTCTTGCTTAAAGACACAAGTAATCGTAACATTATTTGAAAATATTGATTCAATATATCTGTTGTCTAGAAAGTGATCATGAAGTAGGTACAACTGACGTACAATCCGTGTTTAAATCCAATGTTCTGGTTCCGGAACAGCCGGACCAGGGATGGGTCAGGTCACATTGGTAATGTTATCTGGGTCATGGATTCTAACCATGTCAGAGTGCATTAACAATAATAAGTAAGGCAGTGTTCATTTTATTTGCAACCACATACGGTTGGATTCAATATAAAAATACTAAAACTTACAAAATACATAACAGTAACTTAATCATTAATGTATACATGTATTTACAAGGTGAAGGTTCAACAAGTAAACGTTAAATATCAAAGAATGGCAAGTAAAAATATTAAACATAAAGACAAGGAGACAGCAACATTATTTAAAAATACTAGTAAACGCATTATTAAAACATGCACATAATTTGTATACGATAGAAAAACAAGAAGAAAAAACGCTATAATTATTTTATCCATCTCTTTCCAGCCTAAGCACGTACGCCTAAAATATTGATGGATCAGACAGTTTCCCTTGTGGGTTATTACCTAAGATTTTTTCTAACAGATATTAAAAAGTAATCAAAAATCACCTAAAAATGTTGTACTACATTTAACACTAGTCTGTGAGCTAAAGTTGCATTTCAACCATAATGATATTATGCTAAAACACTCCGACAGATTGAATACAACAAAACCCGAGCTGAACTGTTGTACTAGGCGACCTTTTAATGTGAGATACCATACGTACACACGCATGCGCTTTCCACTATGGTACCACCACCTGCTCAAAACGCAGCAGTCGTGGCAAACTGTGTATACTACAGTGTCGCGGTGAGTTATGTGTAACGTATAAACAGCGCATAACCAGGGACTGTGAACTCACTCTACTGTCTCACCCCGAAAGCAAACGGCTATCGCGCTCTCCGTGAAGCTTGCATACCTACAGTGATAACAGTCATTAGTCAAACGTATTAGGGATACTACTTATAAACCCCGACAACAGCAAATCAGTTCTTTTTTTTGAAGAGCCCGCTTAGTAGCTAATAATCATGGATAAGGAATCTGCTATAGAGAATATGCGAAAGCAGTTTGAGGATATGACTGCAGAGGACTTTGCCCAGACATGGAACAAGTACGATGCTGATGGTATGTATTTAGATTGATTAGATTGATTCAAATTTATACTTCAACTCTGTTTATTAAAAGGCTCATTGCGCATTATAGACAACGGTATCAATGGTTTTAGGAGTGGTTTGATGTTTACTTTGCTTTTTTTTCT
Organism: Asterias amurensis; assembly: GCF_032118995.1. Lineage (NCBI taxonomy): Eukaryota > Metazoa > Echinodermata > Asteroidea > Forcipulatida > Asteriidae > Asterias > Asterias amurensis. Next base: position 6,750,212 of record NC_092650.1, on the reverse strand, counting down.
CGTTAAGTTGTGATTGTTTAAAGGATGTATTTGATTTGAGTGTTTTGGCTTTAGGTGTAGTGCAGTTGCGTTAACCCGGGTAGCTCGTCCTTCATCCAATTTTAAAACTAAATTGCTTGCACCACTTTGCACCAACTCCGGAGTGCACTGAATTTTTGGGCAAAGACTTATAGCATATTATCGAACATTTTCAAAGCACTCGACATTGTAGGCGAGGATCAAACATTTCACCCTCATAGTTTGTTTTATTAATATTATTCGTTTGTTTTTGTACAAAGGATGTTGGTCCTATCATTTTATTATGTAATGCACATTGCATTGTCCACTTCTGGAGAATGACGGGTAGAATCGTTAATGTTTGCACGCGAGTTTATGCAAATTTCAAATGTTGCTGGTATCTGACTAATTACATTGATCGGTTTCAAGGAAACCCTTGTTAGCCAAAGAGAACCCGCCGAAACCACTTTATAGTCTAAGCACCCGCATAATGATAAACAAATACAATTATGAAATCTACCATCAAGGCTTTAAGCGTACACGGCATGGAACATTTTGCCTCAGTGCACTAAATTGCCAATTAGCAAAGTTATTAATATAGGGGCAATTTTGTTTGCTGTTCGATTCGATGAAACTGACGATGGGATGCAACACGTCTGGTCTTTTGGGGTATTTCTTGTTTATATTATGAATAGAATTAGTCCATGCTATGTGGTATGACTCACAAGAGAGCCGATGAAAGCATAAACCAGGGCCCAAATACACATTCTGCTTAAGCACAATATTGCTTATACAACCAAATTATGCTTACCAGATTAAGGTTACCAGCTGAAATACCATTTTAAATGTCGAAAATGTAACTGGTATCCTGCGATGTTATGCCTATCATACACAACTTAAGCATAATTGTTGCTTAAAGGCAGTGAACACTATTGGTAATTATTGTCAAAGACTAGCCTTCACAGTTGGTGTATCTCAACATATGCATCAAATAACAAACATGTGAAAACTTGAGCTCAACCGGTCATCGAGCTTGCAAAATAATAATGAAGAAAAAACCACCCTTGTTACACGAAGTTGAGTGCGTTTAGATGGTTGACTTCGAGACCTCAATTTCTAAATCTGAGGTCTCGAAATCAAATTCGTTAAAAATTACCTCTTCCTCGAAAACTACTTCACTTCAGAGGGAGCCGTTTCTCACGATGTTTTATACCATCAACCCCTCCCCATTACTCGTCACCAAGAAAGGTTTTATGCAACAAAATTATTTTGATTAATTACCAATAGTTTCCAATGCATTTAAGCAGCTACATGGACTTAGTCTAATTAAATGTCAGGTTTTCATGTTGTCCTCAACGGTAGGCCCAAGGCTTGATCACTGCCTCCTCCCGCTCGAAGACCCGTTGGAATCCACGCCCTAAGTACCGCGTATAATATTTCATAAAAAACTCTGAAGCCATTTTGATTTTGCCAATATAGGTTACTCAAATAGTTATTTTGGTTGTGGCTGATTAACGCTACGGTATGGGGTAATGGCAGATGCAGCGGTCCAGCCATAGACCTTATGCATTGACGTCATCCAGCGGCCATCTCAGTGGAAAAACGGTGACGCAACAATCGAAACGCACAGATTTGTACGCGCGGCGCACAGGATTGGCCAATGAACAATCTCCTTTTGACCTCTAGGTGAGGGCGCCCTACTGAAATGACGTCATGTGCATAAGGTCTATAGCCACATTCAAAGCCGTGAACCCAGAAACATCACCTAGTTTTAGAAAACGCAAACATCTGGTTTTTAATAGCATTGAACTATTATTGAAGCAGGCAATTGATACTGCTTTCGAGGGCATTTTTGTAAGGGAAGTTGTTGGTTTTTCTAAGAGCAGTTTTTGCATTTTGTAGGGTATTTTTTGTATTTTTAAAGACAGCTTTAATGGTAAATGTCAAAGACTTGTCTTCACAGTTGGTGTATCTCAACATAATATGCCTATAAAAATAACAAACCTGTAAAAATTTGAGCTCAATCGGTCGTCGAAGTTGCGAGTTTTATACTATCAACCTCTCCCCATTACTCGTAATCAAGAAAGGTTTTATGATGTTAACTATTTTGAGTAATTACCAATATTGTCCACTGCCTTTAAGAGTAGTTTTTTGTGGTATCAAGGGCAGTTTTTATTTTGCTCGAAAGCATTTTACTTTCTTTGCAGAATGTTGTGATGTGTTGTTAGAGAAATTATATTTACAATAGCAGATGGGGTCGATTGTCTGCGACCTTACCCTTATGGTAAAGCGGTCAGTCAAAATTTGGTTAACATAAAAAGAGTTACTTTTAATTATTTTTTTACACCAAAGTTTTGAGTGAACAGCCGTTTTTACTCCCTACTGAAGACACACATAGCATACTTACTAATCGAAACAATGAGATGTCAATAAAACTCTTCCCAGAACCATAATAAACAAAAACAAAAAATACTGACAAGATATTAATATTTACATATGTGACACCTCCTTTGTTGGTCAGTTATATTTAAGTTTCGAGAAAAAAATTCCTATTTAAAAGTTTTTTTTTAACCAGTTTATTTGTCCTGTTTTTTTTTTCTTTTCCTTGTTGGACAATTACGTTTAATGCTCAAGAGAATAATTTTTCTACTCAATCGTAGTTATGTTTTTTAGAACAATTTATTTGTTTTACTTGTTTTTTTTTCCCTGTTTGGCAGTTATGTTTTATATTCAAGAGTATTTATGTTTTTCTTCAATGGCAGCTGGTCACATTTTTCAGCATATCTAGAAAATGGAAAACATTTTATTTACAAACAGAAGATAAATGTCCCAAAACCGGCTTTCGTAAGTAACGTCGCCTTCAAATTACCTGCTTGCTATCGTTCAAATGAAAAACAGATGAATTGACTGCAAGGCTCATGCAATTGTGTGTAAGTGTCCATCTGTTTTAATAGTGCATCAATTGTTTTGGTTAGTCCATTATTTGTTTTATTAACCTTGGACCGAAGTCAAGTCAACTTAGATCTCATGAAAAGGTCGAACCTGTTTCTACCAATCACGCTTCAAAAATTAATTGCTTTCAAATCCCGAAAGAAAATGTCTGGAAGGTTCATAGAAAGTGTGTAATTTTCCATGTGGTGTTATTGTGCTCCTTAATCAAAACCACAGTGTTTGTTTATGTTATATTTTGCTCTTACTAGTTGTCATTTACTAAATGCATCATATCAGCCATTATTCTTAGTAGCAAAAATTATAGATTATGCCATACAGACGAACTTCACAATTGTCCACTGTTTATGAAAGCAATTTATAAAAATACGGTTGAATAAAACTTTTGTTCGTTTCCGTTTTTATTAAACGAGAATCTGCGCTGAATCTGCAGAATTGAAAAGCGTTAAAGATGCATCAGACAATGCTATACCATTGCCCGTGACCAATTACTCTGCAAATAGAACGACATTTTCCATTAGTCTTAAATCCAGTCTTCGTTAATTATGAAAGAGAAGATCGACCATTGAGGCTTAGATGTACACTAAGTGCATTGACTGCATATTTAATTTAGGTTTCCCGTTCAATGTCATTTCAATGGCATTAAGCCTTTAATAATGCCCACCTTCTGTTGTGTGGATACAATGATAATATCGATGAATTCCTGTAACGCAAAATCGGTGACAGGTCGGGACATACGTCATCATTGTACGCGGCCATCTTGATTTTGTATCTACTGTTCAATCTAGTTTAACCATGCATGAAAAGAGGATGAGAACAGAGCATCTGCCTCATTAATAATTTGTAGAACCTCAACATATACTTTTATAGCCAAATACGACAGCCAAAGTAAATTAAATGTGTACATTTGGATGACTCATTAAAGACACTGAAATACATTTTTCAAAAGATGCTTGGGAAATTACATCTGTGTGAGGGTGGTTTTTATTTGGAGGAAGAATATATTGACGGGCCAAGGGACTCCCGAAGTAAAATTGTGTAAATGAAAAAAGAAAAACAAAAACAAAAAACAAACAAACAATTGAACGTTAAAGGCAGTGGACACAATTGGTAATTGTCAAAGACTAGCCTTCACAGTTGGTGTATCTCAACATATGCATAAAATAACAAACCTGTGAAAGTTTGAGCTCAATCGGTCATCGAACTTGCGAGATAATAATGAAAGAAAAAACCACCCTTGTCGCACGAAGTTGTGTGTGTTTAGATGGTTGATTTCGAGACCTCAAGTTCTAAACCTGAGGTCTCGAAATCAAATTCGTGGAAAGTTACTTCTTTCTCACCAACTATGGCACTTCAGAGGGAGCCGTTTCTCACAATGTTTTATACCATCAACCTCTCCCAATTATTCGTCACGAAGAAAGGTTTTATGCTAATAAATATTTTGAGTAATTACCAATAGTGTCCACTGCCTTTAAGAAAGAACTTCTAAGTGTTCTCACATTTTTTTTAAATACAGTTAAGCTTTCTCTGCACTCTATGCTATGTGAGTTAATATTTTTGTATTTTTTTTTAAATATGTACACACGCTTTAAAGGCACCTGATAAACTGATGCTGAAGATCTTCTGAAAGGTTTATTCTTGCCTTCAATAATGATTTGTGCTCCCCAAAAGAAATTATTTTGATTGTCTCCTTTATTAAAAGTAAGTCCATTCATCATAATCTAGGGCACAGCGTACCACACCGATTATATTTGTCAATCTATAATGTGTGTTCGCCAGCGAAACAATTTAATTAACCTTGGACCGAAGTCAGGTCAACTTGGGGAATTAATTTATTCAAAGGAAGAACTTACTCCACTATCAAGAACCCGTGACTGGCGAGCACGAAAGCATTTCATCCAGTCGTGCACTGATCGCGATTCCCCAGATACTCAACAGGAAATGCCGAAATAATGTAACTTTCTTAATCTTAAGACACTTGTTAAGACACTTGTTTAGACACCTGTTTTTGTTCCAGAGCTGATTAGTGATTTTGGTGTTTCCAGTTGCAAATGGTATTTAACCATACAGGCTTAAAGGCAGTGAACACTATTCGTAATTACTCAAAATAATTATTAGCAATTAAACCTTTATTGATTACGAGTAATGGGGAGAGGTTGATAGTATAAAACAAGGTGAGAAACAGCTCCCTCTGAAGTGACGTAGTTTTCGAGAAAGAAGTAATTTTCCACGAATTTGATTTCGACACCTCCAAGTTTAGAACTTGAGGTCTCGAAATCAAGCATCACAAAGCACACAAGTTCGTGTGACAAGGGTGTTTTTTTCTTTCATTATTATCTCGCAACTTCGACGACCGATTGAGCTAAAATGCATTTGTTGAGATACACCAACTGTGAAGACTAGTCTTTAACAATTACCAATAGTGTCCACTGTCTTTAATGCACTTGACACTAGTGGTAACTAAATTGATTGTTAGCAGGGAAACGTATATACTTGCATGTTAACGAGCAACGAGGAACTTTTGCTAGGAAATGTTCCCTCTGAAAGTAACGTAGTTTTTGAGAAAAAAATAGGTGGTTTCTAACTCAAATATTAAAGGCAGTGGACACTATTTGTAATTACTAAAAATAATTATTATCATAAAACTTTTGATTACGAGCAATGGGGAGAGGTTGATGGTATAACACATTGTGTGAAACGGCTCCCTCTGAAGTGCCATAGTTTTTGAGAAAGCAGTAATATTTTCCATGAATTTGATTACGAGACCTCAAGTTTAGAACTTGAGGTCTCGAAATCAACCATCTCAATACACACAGTTTCGTGTGGCAAGGGTTGTTTTTCTTTCAAGTTCGATGACCGATTGAGCTCAAATTTTCACAGGTTCGTTATTTTATGCATATGTTGAGATACACCAACTGTGAAGGCTAGTCTTTGACAATTATCAATAGTCTCCACTGCCTTTAAAAGGCCTAAACCCCTTTTTAGGCAACTGAAAGCACACAAACTTGTGCAACGAGGGTGTTTTTTTAATAAAGCAAAGTAGTGCAACACTCTTATAATCTTCATAGCCTCTTTATAATAAAATAACCCCTTGTTTCTCCAGGCAATGGCTTTATCGAAGGAGGTGAGCTGACATGTTTCTTCAGGGATCTGGTTACAGCCAAAAAGGGATCATCGCAAGAGGTGGGTTACTGAAAAGTGATGTCATATTATTTGAATATTTTATGTTCGGGGGTTTCTCGGCTGAGTTTCTGCAGTGTTATTTTTTACTGCTGCCGAAGTAAAATCTTTCATTGATTTACTTCAAACTGCAGTCATATGCACTTCCCCCAATGGTTGTATCTGTAAAGTCTTTTAGTTGGAGTGAAACAACCAGACTTTTTTGAACCAACAGGCAAACAAAATGTTTGGTCTCTGAGCCAACTGGCAAAATGTTTGGTTCCTGAGCCAACTGGCAAAACATCGTTTGGTCTCTGAACGTAACACTTAACCAAACTTGCATCCCTCCACCTCGGAGTAAAAGGGTAAACATTCATTTTTAAGAAATCCACGTTTACAGTGCAAAACTGGGGTGTTAAATTAACGCCATCGGTGTTGTCACTTATAGATACCCTGAATCAAAATGTACACCATAGGGTGTTAAAATCTTCTCTTTTTGTGTATCTCAACATAAGCATTAAATACCAAACCTGTGAAAATTTGAGCTCAATCGGTCGTCGAAGTTGCGTCGAAGTTGCGATAATAAAAATAGTAATAATAAAAATATAATAATTTATTTTTAATATAACGTCTTATACATACAAACAATCTAAAAACGCTATACAGTATGTTACTTTGTATAAACATTCAGCTAAAAAGAGTAAGCAAAAAACAGCAAAATCACATTGTACATAATAATGAAAGAAAAAACACCCTTATCATACAAAGTTGTGTGCGTTCAGATGCTTGATTTCGAGACCCCAAAATCTAAGTCTGAGGTCTCGAAATCAAATTCGTAGAAAACTACTTTTTTCTCGAAACTATTTCACTTCAGAGGGAGCTGTTTCACACATTGGTTTATACTACCAACCTCTCCTCATTACTCGTTACCAAGTAAGGTTTATGCTAATAAATATATTTTGAGTAATTACAAATAGTGTCCACTGTCTTTAAAAACAGTTACATTGGTGATGTTTTAACACCCTAAAAATTGTTGTGAATGTTGATTCTCTTTTCGGTATCATCGTGTGACAACACTCATAGTGTCATTTTTAACATCCAAGGCCTTGCAATGTATCTATCATTCGGCTATTTTATGTTTCTCCCCCATCCCCTTTCTCCACATAATAAACTGGCGGCACTACATCGGTGTCCTTATTTGAAATGCATTTCTTCGATTTATTCGTTCGGGTGCGATGACCAAAAGTTTGATTACATCGACTGGCGTATCCTTCTTTTCCTGAACTTAACACTTAATCATAATTGCACCCCATCCAATACGAGCACGTTTACACCTGGGAGTAAATGTGTATGTGTTCAGTGTGAGAGCCTAATATAGATACATTGCACTGCCGCAGGGAGACAGGCTGTAAATCGAAGAATAATATTTGAACCAATATCGCAAAGTGCCCTTTACTGTCATTATGTGACTTTTTAAAGTGCATACTCAACATCATCAATATAACGGATCGTTACCGAACCAATAGTTACCGAGCTTCATAACCTCACCTAGGTGGCTGAAATTTCCAATCAATCAAAAGATTTCCGATTTGTTTGTTTTACCTTTCCGGGAATGAACCCATTTTGGGGGATTTTTTTATTTTATTTTTTTTTTTAAATATTGTGCTCAACATTGAATAAAGGTTCAAACGAACAAATTTCCCTTGATAACTTTGACCGTGACACCGACCTTGTATTTCTGATTTACTATAACTATTATTCCAACACGTGGATCAAAAGGCAAACATTTATTCAGTATGCACATTTGCTTCAACAACGTTAAAGCTGTTAAAAAAAAACTTAAAAAACACAACATAACACAGCAATCTGAAAGAAAAAACGTTGTTTTTAACATACAATGGTGTGTAGTATCCAATGGGTTCGGCTCTAGAACTGCTTTATAACTTTAAGAACCGGATTGTAGAACGGCTACCGATATCAAGCAGCAGCGTAACTATCAATCTTGATAATGTCACTCAAACAGCCAATGTTTTTATTTTATTTTGTACGCTCCAGAAATCAAATCTGGAACTTCATTATAATTTTAAGAACCGGGTCCTAGAACGGCTATACCAAATATACACACAAGTCTGCAGCCTGACACTCGACCAATAAATGAACTGGAACCAAAACAGCCACTGGTTTATGTTTTGCATGTTCTATTATTTAAATTAGTGAGAAATATATTATACATTTTCACCCCTGGAACTTCATTATAACTTTGAGAACCACTGTAGAACGGCAATACAAAATACACAAAATAAGCTATATAGATGTCCGATTGACATAAGTGAAATGAATTAGTGTATAAAGTCACCCTCACCACTGCAGTATAACTTTAGGTACCTTATTGTGGAATAATGCCAGGTATGCAGTTGAACACATACATAAATGAAACACAAAACAATGTAATATAACTCCTTCCACGTACTTCAAGTGTGCGCCCCAACGCATTAAGAGGTGTAATTGCATAGCGAAGAAGTCAGGTTGCTCGACACCCAATACGTAGTGACATCATTGACTGCACAGAGTGGTTGAATCCTGATGATTTTGTATGTGTACCTTAATGTACTTCATTTCACCTGAGACGGCTCGGTTTGTGCCATTTGAGAAAAGATAATAAGGTTGTTTTTCTTTCTTTGCGACAAGACATTCAATCCGGGGAGTTGTGATCTGACGTTGTCGTTTGTCTCAACACCTCGTTCGTGGCAGTTGAACAATGTTGAAAGAGTGATACAAGCCATATCTATTCATGTTATATGTGTATGATGTGTTGTTAATTGTTAATAATTACCATTTAATCATAGCTGATAACATTCCTGTGATATTTCTCAGCTCAATGAGAAGTAAAATGCCTCAGGTTGCCGTGGCCCTCCAGGGCTATTGATAATACAATGAATGCTTATTATGAGAGAATTTACAGGTCCTGTAAATATGACGAAATCCCACTGCCCCACTGGATTGCTTATTCTGATTATCTGCATTTGTGAAACATACCTCTTGATGCACTGTTTATGTTTTATCGTAGAACAATCTCGTATGAACTACAACCTCTTATATACACGGTGTCTTTCCTCAGGAATTCCTTTTTTTTTATATGCACTAAATAAATACTTTTGCAAGAAACATCATCAAACACAAATCATGTTAGCATTTTAACTTTGGTTATTACAACAACGACGTGTCCGGGGGTTGAGGTGGGGCTGAGGTGGGGTGGGGGTATGATGATTTAAAAATGCATTTCGATGCAATTTATTCAACTCGCATATTTGTACACTGTTTGCTTTAAAGGAAAGCATACGTTCTGTAAAGAAAGTACTTTGTTCGAAGTACGGCAGCTATCGATAGTAATGCACTTTGAGAGTAAGTTTACCTCGAAGTAATGCGGTTATGAAAACATTATAGTTAATATCCCCCGGAATTTGATTTGTTTCAGCGTGTATTTTTACAGGTATGGTGTATATTATTATCATATCATATTCTACACTTATAAATAAAAAAAATCAAATTGTTCCAGCAACGGTACTTTACCTACCAATACAAGTGCAACTTGGAGTCGTACAGTCATGTATACATAATGTGTACAGTACAAACCATAAACTGACACACCCTTCGAAATTCTACACACAGTAGGCCTAATAATGATTAGTAGGTTGTTGACAGTCCTGTGAAATGTTTCATTAATTAACGCTGTTACTGTTTTCCCTAATTAGGCCATGTCGTGTGTGATGTTGGAGGAGGTGATCAAGCAATACATGGATGCTTATGATGATGATGGTGATGGCAAGATCGGAATGGCCGAGGTAAGGGATTCACAACAGTTTGTTTTTATATAAAAAAATACCGTCATTTCATTGCCTCGACCTACAAATCATACAGAACTCTGCACACGGCAAAAATTAGGGTGTTCAATTGATTCTCTTCTTTAGATATATTATGTGGCAACACCGACAATGTGTTATTTATCCCCATTACCATAACGTTGGTGAAATTAACACCGTGTCGGTGTTGTCACCTTTATATATACCAAGATAATTTAACACCCCGGTTTTTGCAGTGTCATCCCGCTTGTTTAGATCATAAAAATATCTCTGGTGTAGTTATATTACATAATTAAACGAATGTCGACATTCTGCCAACGATCGACTTTTCAAATAAGAAAACTTCATCACTATGACGTTTTACAACACGTTGTCGACATTCTGATGATAAATATTTCGGAACGGCGACGTCTTGCAAAACAAAGGTCGACGTCTCGATGTCTCTATTCTAGGACTTCGACATGCCTACACTATTAATTTGATGTCTTTACTTGTTTCAATGTCGTCTTGCTGACGTAAATAATCTCTGAAGTTGTCGGGCAACTTTGAAGTTCCCGTCACCCCGAGATAGCGATCTCACGATCTCAACAAATCGGATGACACTTTCAGAGCTCCGTACTTTCTCGGTATGTTTGAGCGCATGTTAAACCACTCCATCGTCGATTGCAATCCCTAGGAAAAGACTGACACTAAATCAACTCCGTTTGTAGATCAGTGCCGATTGTTTAGAATAAACTGACAAGAGCCTTGACGAGGAGTTCAATATAATAACGATTTGTATTTCTTCGTATTCTGATTCCGGTTATTGGCTTTTTAATTAAATGGTCTTGCTGACATGAATTTTTTCCTCTCGAAACGTTGAGACCGCATAGTAAAGTTCAAAACGATCCACTAAAACCTATAGTAGGCCAGGCCGATGTTCTTCCTGCCGCCTAGGTAGTAAATAAGGAGTCTCCCGAATCCCAAAAATCGTTTTCCTCCGCGGTAGCTATTAGTATAATACTATGCAAGGTAGTTCTCTAAAGAACATCATCTATCTAGCAGGTAGATAGATACACACATTATGTTACGACAAACCAAATATTATTTATTGATACATCACGATGCAATGCCTCAAACCCCATTATATACATTATTACTGGGGTTTCCGACTTATGCATGGTTCCTCAACCGCTATTCACAGGTGACCGAACTTGTTCACACCTTATAATCAATTTATGGGTGCGTTCGTTTAGCTTCCCTGGGTCGACCCCGGTGTGTGGCGTTTTTTTTCCAGGACGAACGTGTGCAGATAATTACCCACGTTCGCCCTGAAAAAAAAAAAAAAAAACCGCCACACACCGGGGTCGACCCAGGGAAGCTAAACGAACGCACCCTCTATGTTTCTGCTCTTATAAATCCCGGTAGCTTGAGTGGGGAAAAATTGCTCACTTTGTGTTTGTGTCTTATTGCAAAGTGAGCATGAACTGTAAACCCTACATAAGAACTATATACCTTTATCACGATGTCAACATCTTTGTCATGTTCCCTGTTCCCATAATGAATGCTATCATTCATTGCGCGTGACATGACACCAGACTATTATTTCGTCCAGCCTCAGTTTGGTTACGATGAGTTGGAATGGAGTAAAATCAAGATGGCCACACCGTGATAGTGTGAACGCAGTCACATAATAAGTGGCCAACGTAAATTAATTATAATTCTGACAGGACACACTTATTAAAATATATAGATCGCTTCAATCAAAAGTGCCATTAATATCGACAAAATTGTCGGGTGAAAAAATAGGCATTCTGCACATTTTAATTTACACATGGTAATTAGTTCAGATTGCGATGCCTTACAATGCATCATTCGTCAGCCCAGCATAATTTACAGTGAAGACTGTCGATCGACCCGTGAAACACTCCTCAAGACTTAGAACGGCTACCTCTGAGACAGTAACAACACCCAGTCAACGCCTCAGAAGAAATGTAGTACGACGGCTGTTCCATGGTTGAGTGATTTATGACGGCCGATCCATGGTTGAGTGTAAAAGGCGGCTGTTCGAGGGTTAAGTTGTAGATACGTATAAGGTCGTTCAAGTTGTCACGCCCTATTATTATGCAGATACATTAGCGCGCGTAACGTCGTTGTCGCCAGCCAAGCTGTCCCTTCCAGCCATTTTAAGGGCAAAGAAAGCTAACATTTTTGCCTATCAGAAAAATTAGGTAAACATTATTGAACAAAAAGTCAATAAAACCTCCCCCCCCAAAAAAAAAAAAAAAACTAAACAAAACAACAACAACAACAACAACAACAACATGCAAGTAACGGGTGTGCTAAATAATGTAATGATAAACGGACGAGATAACAGTATTATCTTATCAAATAAGATATATAATTGAAAAAAAAAAAAGAACAGTGAATATCTGTGTCAATTATTACCTAGTGCCATGTAAGACGTTCCCTGTACACACAGTCGCCTTTGTGGAAGCCAAATATCACACATTTTAAGTGAATTTCTTTTTTATTACATAGACATATTAAATGTCAACTTTCAAAACACAGAGTATGCAAAACTCGGGCATGTCTTCACCGAACACCTTGCTTTTACTTACAAACAAAGAAGATGTTTAGTTTCTGGAACTTTCTTCAAATATGAAGGCAGTTTCGATATGACAAATCGTTTTAGGTGATGTAGCTTTTCAGAATTCTACACTTATAAGTCCAACTTAGAATCGATACAGTTTTTAAAATTTGCTCCATGCACAGGTGCTGCAAAAAAATAATGACAGTAAAGTGGCGTAAATTATTAATTTTGTAAGGTAACCACAATATGGTTTTTCCCATGGCCTCTTGGTTGGCTGCCGTGTGACGTGTTGAAGCAATTATGCCACTTAAGTCAAGGTGTGAATTGTATATTGTGTCTGTCTCTAAGGATCGTGCAGCGAAAGTCATTGTCAAAAGTTAATTAAAGCTGAAGGAGACTGGTGATCTTACAACACCAAAAGTGAGAGAGCTGTCTAGCTCGTTACACGCTTGCCTTTTTCCTCTTTCCTCAAAATGCTCTTTTAACTTCAAGCCTTTCATCTGCATTAGTTATATATATGTGTATACCTTTGTCTTTTTTTTAAGGGTAATATCATGTTTTTCTCTTAGTTGCAACTTTGATAATAGTATTGTCTCCCAATTTTTAAATCATATTATACAACTCTGTTTATGTGACACCGGGATGTTGTTAGAGTCAAATAAATTGACATCGAGGAGAATAGCTTGCCATTACAATTATTTATTTAGATCTGGAAATAACAGGAGAGAACAGAAACTGTTTAGAGTGTTGTCTCTCGTGAAAGTAATTTGGAAGTGATTGTAAAATGTGGATGCGAAGTTTATGAGGGCGTAAGTAAACAGGTTGGTTTGCATGACTATACGTTTCTAAAAAGAACTCAATAGGCGGATTGATAAAAAAGTAAAGTAAGTTTATACGTTTACAAATGAAAGAAAATGGTACATTTAAAGGACAAATAAGTAAACTCTGTGGGGTATCTTTATAATCGTAACACTTTGCAATATGCTTTTGAGGGTGTACATTTGATGCGGCTTTTACCTTTTTTTATTTTATATTTGCTCATCTTTTAAGAAAGCTTTTGTGTTTTGATGCACGTTTTAACTCGGTTTTCTTCTATTTTCCTAAATTAACCAATTGGAAATGTGTCAGCCTTATTTTTCAAATGAAGGTTTAACGGTATATAATGGCAAAGCTTGATCAGTAATCTGTAGTGGGACTTTAGTGCTGTAAATATGACATAACATTGTGTCCATAAGTGTGTCTAAACAATAACAACAACAATATGCAATACAAACGTCGGCAACAACCGCAACAAAAATGGCATATTGAATATGACGAAGTCATGGAGAGAGAACCCAACTAAATTAATGTGATCTTTTTGGAGACATTGTTATTAGAAGAGCTAAAAAGCACAATCGTTCTGACTACAATCCCATTTTATGATGGGACATTTTTTATCATAATCTGAACGCCTTAGAGTCAAGGGATGATCAAATTTACATCAAGTGAACGCAATTGGCCACGCGAGCGGAGACAACTGTGTTTGAGATATACTATAAATATTAACAGGACAGGGGTTTAGCTACGGACTAAAGAACATTGGCGTCTGGGTGATTTTATGTTTAAAGTGAAACCGTACAGTACTATGGAACTGCACAGTGCATTGGTATGTACCGGTGTCGCATGCAATTATGTCCTCTGCATATGCAATAATGTCCGCCGGACGGTTTTGCATAAGCAATCGTGTCCGCCCGGACGCTGCTGCATAATGCAATGGTGTCCGTCCGGACACATATGCATATTATGCAGTTGGGTCCGCCTCCGTGCAAAAACGTCCTTGCAGTAAGTTACACGCCCTTGGTCGACGGAACACGTTCTCCATTTTTTTTTACGGGTTAAAAGCAGTGGACACTTTTGGTAATCACTAACAATAATTATTGACATGAAACCTTTCTTGGTGACGAGTATTGGAAAGAGGTTGATGGTATAAAACATTTTGAGAAACGGCTCCCTCTGAAGTGCCATAGTTTTTGCGAGAAAGTAATTTTCCATGAATTTGATTTTGAGACCTCAGATTTAGAACTTTTAAATCGAGTATTACGAGTAATGGGAAGAGGTTGATAGTATAAAACAAGGTGAGAAACAGCTCCCTCTGAAGTGACGTAGTTTTCGAGAAAAGTAATTTTCCACGAATTTGATTTTGACACCTCCATGTTTAGAATTTGAGGTCTCGAAATCAACCATCTAAACGCACACAAGTTTGTGTGACAAGGGTGTTTTTTCTTTCATTATTATCTCGCAAGTTCGATGACCGATTGAGCTCAAATTTTCACAGCTTTGTTATTTTATGCATGTTGAGATACACCAACTGTGAAGGCTAGTTTTCGACAATTACCAATAAGGTCCTCTGCCTTTAAGTGCATGTCATGAATGACATGGGAAATGTTCGGCCGTTGGGTGTTCGCTGCACTCACAATACGTGAATAATTCATGCTGCATATACATGTGTGTAAGTTCAGTGCATGCACGATCGCACATACATGTACAGTCATGTTCGCACATTATGTACAGTCATGATCATGTCCACCGGACAGTATTGCATGGCGGACACGATTGCATCTGACACCGGACTATGACATGCATCGCCAAGTAATTTCGAGCATAATTATAGACATATCAAATTAACTCAGAAAATAAATGAGAAGAAAAATACAAATTCCGGCTGTTAATTCATAATTACCAGTCTGTGATTCTCGCCAAATGTAATTACGCACAAACAAGCAGCAAGCATCCTGTATAGAATTATCCGTGTTAGTTACTGATGATGCAATAAGGAAACCACTGACGTTTTTTTTAAAAGCTTGTCAACCATATTAAACATTTTACTAATTCAAACAAAACAGTCGCGGTGCGTGCATTTTTCTCTCCAAACTAGCTTCAAAAAAGTCTTATCTGGACAGTTTCATCTAATAAAATATTTCGTAGGATTAAAAAAAGAAGAAATGAATGTTAAAATAACAAACAATACAACGCAAACAAAAACAAAACAACACCAACAAACACTTCATAATGTTATGCTGATGCTCTTCTAACTATTACGTCGGCCCTTTCATGTTTAAACATGACGTCACGTTTGAACATGGACCTCGTCTTTCTCAAAGGCTAAAACAAGTTATACATTATTTACTCAATGACCGTATTTCTTGTTCGCTATTCTATTGTCACAATGCTGTAAAACTCAAGTTTGGGTCTAAACTCCAAGGTGTCGTTGAAGCAGCATGCATGCATATAGGCCTTAACATTTCAATATTACATTAGCGGTCATGTTATGTTTGCAAATAAAACTAACGAACAGTATGGACGGACTACGTGCTTGACTGGCACCAGTACACAGCTCCCAGTTGCCGATTCAATATTTGACTAAACAAAACACACTTGCAAATTGTGAATAATGATATGGATGAGAGATCGAGCTCACATTATATTCTTCCTTGCTTCATGGAGCTTACATATTGATGACACTGCTGTTCACTATAATGAGTATGAACTCTTGCATTTGAAGAATAATATATACAAATACATTGAGGAAATATCCAAGAATACAATATCAAATTGTGGATACCCAACCTGTTATTTAATTTTAATTTGTAGTATTTTTAAATTTATAACTGTTGTCATTCAGCCTTTGTGCGGCAGCGAGGAGTTTTTTTTAATAATTAATTAACTTTTTATCTATCTGTCTATTTTTACATTACTCTTTTGTACGCACAAAACACTCTGTACACGCCCCTTCATAACAATTTCCAAAAAAAAAGAAGACAATAACGAGAAAATGCAATTTAAATACCAAAGTGGTATTAAAGCTCCCTGGTCAGATTTGACCCTAATTCCGTGTCCCAGGGGGTCTGACCCATTAAGGGTCAGGCTGACCCGGAAGTGATTAAAAAAATCGGAATTAACTCGGATTTTGCGTAGTTTTGATCAATTGCCGGGTAATTTTTGACACTGATTCCGGGTCATGCTAACCAAGAAGGGGTCACGTCTCGTTGTACCCATTTTGAGTTAATTACTGAACCCGGAAGACTTCTCAACAAGATGTGTTTAGAGTGTATCATATAAAAATGACCACTTGACATGAAAACCCTTCTCGAAACCGACCGGAGTAAAAGCCTAGCGTATAATGAGGGGTAGCTCTTTGTCGTTTTGGTTATTGACATTTAATTTGTTAGATTGTGAGAAAGCAAGACACATAGCACTCAGTGTACTTTACTTGAACTGCACTAAGAGTAATGTGCAGTGTTGCAAACACTGGTCAGTTAAAGATTTAATTAACATGTTTAAATTAGTGAACGTAATACTTACCTCCATTATCATATAATGGCTGCAGTTTGCAGAGTGAAAGCTTGATTGCCATTTTAAAATGCAGTACGGTAATAAGAAATCAATGGCAATTCTTTTGAGTAACTGACATGTCGCTCATTATTAGTGAACCGGAAGCTTCGGTATGCGGTAACGTGCGGTCATTTCCTAGGTGGCTGATTGTCAGAGAAATTATGACGTGATGTCACTTCCTTGATGACTTGTTGTCAATGTATTGGTGGACCGCTGTCACTGTCGTGGTAACGAGTTGTCATTTTTTCGCGGTGACGCGTTGTCAATGTCATAGTGACGAGTTGCCACTGTTGTGGTGACATGTATAGCTACATATTGTCATGATCTGGAGACGGGTTGTTACTGTATCATTTGATGTCCGCCGGTCTAGCTAGAACCCACGGTATTTGTTGTATGCTAAAAAAGATGAAATGTTCAGCTTTGCTTATGATTGACTTTATGTTGTGTGCCTAATCAACATTTAAAGCCTTTATACACTTTCTGTCCAGAAAAAAAAAAAGTTCACAGATTTACAAATAGTTTACAGAAGCTAATGGTGAAAGACTTCTCTGGAAATATTATTCTATGAAGTGCTTTACTTTTTGAGAAAACACTAAAACAATATCAATTCTCGATAGCGAGAATTACGGATTTAATTTAAACACATGTCATGACACGGCGAAACGTGCGGAAACAGGGTGGGTTTTCCCGTTATTTTCTCCCGACTCTGATGATCGATTGAGCCTAAATTTTCACAGGTTTGTTATTTTATAAGTTGTGATGCACAAGGGGTGGGCCTTGGACAATACTGTTTACCGAAAGTGTATAATGACTTTAAGTTGATAGGCTGATTCTGCGTATACAGTGATTCTGCGTGTGTAAATCTGTCTTCGGTGTAATCGTAACACGTACTTTACTTCGCATTTTTCTTCTCTATGACACGATTTTTGTTTGCCAACACCTCTTAATTTGTTGGTACATTATTATTTATGATCCTCAAAATGTTTCGTGTCGTTGTTAATGTTCTTAGCATTCGTATTCCATACTGAAAGAGTATGCCAACATATCACTTCCACAGCCCGCCTTTGTAAAGAAACTACCCCTTTTAATAATATGTTGAGAAGAGGGTTGCTAACCAAATCACCATACACAAAGTGTACATGCAAAATGTATGATTATAGCCTTCAACCAACTGTTTGTTGCTTGTCAGATTAGTGTATGTGATCGATGTATCTTGATACATGAAACCGTTGTAGATGAACGGACATTGGGGTACTGTCCTAACCGATGTGGTCATATACCATGATTATATATCACATAATATATTATGACAATCCTGGTCATTGAGATGTCGCCAAAAGAAAACGAAATATACTCCATTATGATGATCACGACGATGATGATGATGATGATGATGATAAAGATAGTATACTTTTCACTTTGTTTCGAGTACGATAAGTTTCCCCTTTGGTCGCCAGGACAACTACAATTATGTAAAAATACCCTGGGCCCAATGTCATGGCTCTGCTTACCGTAAGCACGGAATCGGGGCTTACGGAAGCAGGAAATGTTGTGCTTACGGCGTATTTCACTGGTTAGCGGCGAATTTTGGCTTCTGCGCGTGCGTACTCGACGTTACTATAGGCATTCCACGCTTACAAGGCTAACGCAGCAATTCAGAGGGAATCGTGATAGTAAGCGCAAAATTCGTCGGTAAGCAGAGCCATGAAATTGGGCCCTGCTATATAACATTATAAATTTCACAAGCATTGGTACACATTCGTTGGTTTCCATTGTATTGTATTTCATGAACATCAGTTTAGAAACCACTGATGAAGCAGTTATCTCAATATGATTTGAAGGCAGTGGACACTATTGGTAATTACTCAAAACAATTATTGGCATAAAACCTTTCTTGGTGACGAGTAATGGGGAGAGGTTGATGCTATAAAACATTGTGAGAAACGGCTCCATCTGAAGGGCCATAGTTTTCGAGAAACAAATAATTTTCCACTAATTTGATTTCAGGTCTAGAAATTGAGGTCTCGAAATCAAGCATCTAAACGCACACAATTATACGTGACAATGGTTTTTCCCCCTTCACTATTATCTCGCAAGTTTGATGACCGATTGAGCCTAAATTTTCACAGTTTTTCTTATATTATGCATATGTTGAGATACGCCAGCTGTGAATGCTAGTCTTTGACAATTACCAGTAGTGTCCACTGCCTTTATATTATCCACAGTATAAATGAACGATCGCTGTTTCAATGAAGCACCATTACGCTTGTTTGTCAAGATCTGCAAAGAGTTAGTGATCATTAATATAACATTATAAATTAGTGTATTTGTAACACAACAAAGCGCACAGTGGGGCTGTGCACATCTTAAATGGCGGAATTATGTATAAAATGCAGCACAAATAATCCCGTCATGGCGCCGTAAGAATACACGTGGAGCACCCCAGGCCGGGCCCCCTACATCTTTCTGCTCAGACATGCACATCAACGCCACGGGTTGTTTCTAAACACAACTTGACAACTTGTAATTTACCGGTGGTAATCACCAGCCCTTTATTTGTTCTGCTGTTTATTTTTGCATTTCTCTCTCTCTCTCTTTTAGTTTGATACGAATGACACTTTGATTACAATGGATTCGGACCAACAACCATCCTAGGTCAATACCAACGAGTCATGTCAATATAAATTAACCATGCAGTCGCTAGAAAAATCTCAATGACAATTATTGAGTTACTGCTGTTTATTCTACTTTAGTTTAATTACTGCTTGAACTCATTTGCCAGGTGAACATTGATAACTACGTTTCAAGCGAAAGTGACCCTAACCTTGTAGATTTGAAGTAATTAACTGACGGGGGGCTAGACGTCTCAAGACACCTCAATGTGTCATCTCATTATATTTAGATCAGGTTTTTATGGGTTTACTTTACTGCCTCACAGATGATTGACTGTAATTACATTAGCGTATTTTAAACACGCCTTGCTTGGCGTACAGGGATTAGCGATCTAATAAGACTGTGAGCGTACTGCAATATGAGCCGATCTGATCATAAACGCCGCTATAATTAACGATATCCATCGTTTCGCTATAACGACCACGTTAATATAACGACCACCATTTTGTCATGTCGCATTATTTTCCTTTCGTTACCTTAAAGGCATTGGACACTATTGGTAATTACTCAAAATAATTATTAGCATTAAACCTTACTTGGTATAACCAGTAATGGGGAGAGGTTGATAGTAGAAAACATTGTGAGTAACGGCTCCCTCTGAAGTAACGTAGTTTTCGAGAAAGAAGTAAACGTTTACGAATTTGATTTCGAGACCTCAGACTTAGAATTTGAGGTCCCACATTATTAATCATCTGAAAGCACACAATTTTGTGTGACAAGGGTGTTTTTTTCTTTCATTATTATCTCGCAACTTCGACGACCGATTGAGCTCCAATTTTCACAGGTTAGAATATTATATGCTTATATTGAGATACACCAATTGTCAAGGCTAGTCTTTGACAATTACCAATAGTGTCCAGTGTCCAGTGTCCAATGCAACTGTTTGGTTTAGGGTCTAGCTAGGACAGTAACAACCGTGCACCCTTTGGACGGTAATTCAGATTGTCAAATAAATATTAAGCGGCTGCCGAAAGAGTGGTTCCTGACATGGGTTCATTCACACAAACATATGCTGGATATAGCCGTGTCCTTCCATGTACAATAAGTAGTAGTCTCATTACATGTCAATTGTTTGTTTGGTTAAACAAACATGGCCACACTGTGTTTTAAACAAATTGCTAAATACACACAAAAAGCAAACAATGAAATTATAATCAATGAGTGAACAGTGTTTATCACACGTTTGGTGTATGTGGTATAAAAACCAAGATAAAGAACTATTCATAATACAACTAAGTATTTTAAGCTTAGTTTAATCGATTTATAAATCAATGGGCAATTCAATGTCAAAATACAATTAAGTGTTACCCAGGAAAACGTGTTTTCACACATCACTTTAAATCAAAACGAAACTGTTATTAAATCTATACAGTATTTTCAATTCAAGACTACGTTTAACAAACTCGATACCACGCAGTCTATGTATGTACTCATTTCCCCGGGATATTTGAAACCTAGTAAACCACCACGTGCAGGCAAAATGTCCCACATTATTGTTTCAAATTTATTTGAAGAAACTATTTATATACTTTTCCAAATCTCATACTGCATCATGCATTTGCAGGGGGAAGGTATACTTTCGGTAGTTACAAAAGAATGGCCAACACCACTACTCGGTGATAATAATAATAATGATATAATATATAAGTCTTGCGCACGTATCTATCAAACAAGGTACTCAAGGCGCTGAGTATATACAAACTTTCAGAATGATAGGTTATTGCAGTGATGGATTCTGAGACCCAATTATGTAGCACTTATAAGGGTTTACAAGGTGCTACGGCGCATAAAGCAGCCACAACCAAGAACACCGGGGCGAACCCCTTCTCATTACGATAAGTGCACTTGGTTCTTTTGCATGCGTTACACAACACATGGGACCAACGGCTTTACGTCCCATCCGAAGGACGAAGCAATAGTAAAGTGTTTTGCTTAAGGACACAAGTGTCACGGCTTGGGATAATCACTGCAAATGGTATACTCACTGCTATTATACTAACATTTTGAGGAGTTATTCTTTTCTCATACGAAATACTTTTTTAAAGAAAGGTATTCAAAACAATACAATTTTTGTGTATTCCACGGATTCATATTGTTCCTGCCTGGACAGAATTTTTAAAGAAAGGTATTCAAAACAATAAAATTTGTGTGTATTCCACGGATTCATATTGTTCCTACCTGTACAGATTTTTGCGATAATTATCTCCAAAATGCTACCACCTTTACAATTTCTTTTTATAAGTTTAAGTATTTTAAACATAATAATGAAGACATTTGATTAAAACAATCGACCGTGCTTTTTGCCTTTAACTATTCGCATGCTTGAAGTAGATGCAAGGCGAGCAGGGGAAGAAACAGATTCATCGTTAGTCCCGCAGGTATCGGACTGATGGAATTTAAACATAGCATGGTCTCTTAAGTGGCTCTTTTTTATGTACGTCTACTGGGATAGCGGCGTCTTCTGTATTCATCTAGAAGACTTCCTTTTCTCTTGAAGAGGACGGTTCATTTAAAATGTATTGCGTCTATATGCAGTGAATACTTCATGATTGAGTCAAGAGAAGAACCGATTGGTTACTTCAAGTATACGGAATTATTCATTTAATTTGTGAGCTTGGAGTTTTTCTAGCTCTAATCAAAGTCATATTGGGGGTCTTTAAACATTATATTGTTTCTATGGAATCCGTTTGCAAATCGTTGTTCGTACCGACGCCACTCGAAAGATATTTACATGGATCTTTGTGATTTCGTATTCGTAACATAATGTTTAACATACTAATAAATAAAAAAGCAATTAAGTGTCTTATGCAAAGCCTCAAACTGCTTGAAAAAAAACCCGCAATAATTAATAACTACATAATTTATAGATAGAAAACACTCATCATATCTTACAGTAATCACAATCAGCACAATACATTTCAATACAACATGAATTTAAAAAGAGTCGTAGCAATCACAAAAGGAGAACGGCTACCAGGAGGATACACACTCAGCCAAAAGACATTCTTCATTTTGCTTCTTACATTCTGCATCTTGCTTCTTACAGTTAATGAATACAACTTAACTAAATTAAAAAAAAAAAAAACGAGGATTATGCAATTTGGTTTTAATGAGTTATGCAAAATGCAAAATGTAGTGTCATTCATGGCAAGATATTAATACATTATTTTCAAATTATTGTACACTAGTTATTTATACGTAAGGTATTTCTTCTCCAGTTTAGGTTTTTCCTTTGTGGAAACTGTTTAAAACAATGCGATCGTTTACAGTATGGCACAATGAGTAATTTCAAGTTACCTGACCCGGTTTTCAAACATCAGGTTTTCAAACTGATTGTTTCGCATTATTTCAGAGCCTTTATTTTATTTCCAAGCAATAAGTTTTAGGAATTTGTTTTTTTTTCAACCACGACAATCTTAATTATTTATTTATCAATTTATGTAATTTGTTCTTATTTTCATGACATTATTTCTTAATCGGTTTGTAACTTACAAAAGGAAAACAAGGGGCTATCCATACCATACATTTTCAGTTATGTACAAACATGTCAACATTTCAGTTTTCACCGATACCGATGTTTTCTACACCCCCTTTAAACCTCAAGGCCATCGGTTGTCTTTCTATTCCAGTTGGCGACGGAGCAATTATGCCCGAACTAACCAACCAACCGACATGTCATAAAAACTTCCCTTCAATGTTCACGCATATCAGGCAGACCATGGATGGAAGAAGAAGTGCACATTCCTCATTCCAATTACATGTCAGTGTGGACGTGCAAAGACGAATGTGGGAAGATGCTTATTGTCGGTATCTTTTTTTTTTCTGGAGACCAAGGGACAAAACAAAAAGAGATTAAAGACTCCTTGAATAAAACCTAAGACTGGTCGCTTTACAAGAACAATGTGTGTATACAAACGTAGGAAAACTGTTAAAGGCAGTGGACACAATTAGTAATTATTCAACATATTTATTAGCACAATACATTGGTAACTAGTAATGGGGAGAGGTTGATCGTAAAAAACATTATGAGAAACGGCTCCCTCTGAAGTGACGTAGCTTTCGAGAAAGACGTAATTTTCCATGAATTCGATTTCTAAGACCTCAAATTTTGAACTTGAGGTCTCGAAATAAAGCATAATTCGAAAGCACACAACCTCGTGTTTTTTCGTTTATTATTATCTCGCAACTTCGACGACCAATTGAGCTCACACATTTTCACGGGTTTGTTATTTGTGCATAATGTTGAGATACACCAAGTGAGAAGACTGTTTTTTGACAAATTACCATTATTGTCCAGTGTCTTTAATGGGTGGGGAAATGGAAAGAAGAAAATAATGCCTAACAAGAAAACATTTTGAAGAAACCACTTATCAGAGATTTATGTTGACCAGCGAAGAGTGGCAATTTTTCTTCTGTTGCGCAGAATTATCATCATCAATTTGTTTCTTTCTGAATCAATTTTGAAGAAAACAATCCTCATATATACCGTGGCAATGTTGATGTACTGAAACAAATTGCCATGGGTGAGCGGCACCAGTTTTCGTTGATCACTCGGTGTCTAGACACCATTTTGTTGTCCAAATGTAGCACATTAAACCACGTGTTACAGTCTCGTCTGTCACAGTGCGTACACGCACATGCGTTTTCTAAAAAGGTTTCTATTATGAAGTAGTTTAATTGTATGATGAAATCTTCATCAGTTGGAAGTTCCGAAATTTGATGTGAATTTCTTTTTTTACCATAGTAATATATTAACGCAGACTTATCTACTCCATTCATAACTGCTCTTGCAATAATAATATTGTTCATTTTAACGTAAGTAATCCTTAATCAAAGAGACAAACTGTTCAACTGTTATTGTATTTTGTTTACGTCTTTTTATTTATATAATTTAATCATAAGAGATTCGCGAAAAAAGAGCTGATTTCTAAAAACATTGTGCACAGGAAGTGCACACTAAGATGAGCATTAGACTAAGACATTAGACAAATGCAGTTCGTTCCGGGTCATTACCATATCTATTCATTAAAGGCAGTGGACACTATTGGTAATTGTCTAAGACTAGCCTTCACAGTAGGTGTATCTCAACATATCCATAAAATAACAAACCTGTGTAAGTTTGAGCTCAATCGGTTACCGAACTTGTGAGATAATAACGAAAGAAAAAAACACCATTGTCACACGAATTTGTGTGCGTTTAGATGGTTGATTTCGAGACCTCGAGTTCTTAATCTGAAGTCTCGAAATCAAATTTGTGGAAAATTACTTCTTACTCGAAAACTATGGCTCTTCTCGTATGGCCGTTTCTCATAATGTGTTATACTATTAACCTCTCCCTATTACTCGTTACCAAGTAAGGTTGTATGCCAATGATTATTTTGAGTAATTACCAATAGTGTCCGCTGCCTTTAAGTCAGTCCATGAAGTTGTGTCCAACGTCAGAATAATATTTCCATCAAGATGGTTTCAATGAGTTTGCGTGTTTGTTTAGCAATGGCCAATAAAGTACACTAAGAACTAAAACGTCATTACGGCGTGTGAAAGTAGAGTCAAATTCATGGCCGTTGTATGTGTCAAGTTAATAATAAAGAAAATGAATGATACACTCCAAGGTCCTTGAGCACCCGGTACATTCCAACTCAACGGAGATTATCCAATCTTGAACAGACCAAGGATACATATTAGATTAGATTAGATTAGATTAGACTTATTTTGTTGTCCACGTTAACCACCGCGTTAACAGAACATGGAATCTTGACAACCACTGGCCATAATACAAGTATACACAATCAATATAAAAACTATATAAATTACATAATTAACCCAGCCTAGATACGACTGTCTTAGTGCATGCCAACGTTAACTTCCAGCACCCATCCTTATGATGGGAGATTCTTTTGCCGACGTCCATGAATTCATCCCAGAGACCATTGGTTCGAATCCAGTTCTTGTCGGTTTGTCTTTGTTCAATCGTGAGTCATGTGTAATACCCTGGTTATTTATTAGTTGATATCTGAAATGATAAAAATTTCCTTCCACTGCTACTTTACAAGTCGCATCATAAACGTGGGTGTGGTCTCTGGCTACACGGCAGTTACTGGTTGAATGTCTTCTGAATGTCTTCTTCATTTTAAATCGGATGTCGTTGGTTCAACTCCCGCCAAAGTTAACCATTTGTCTTTGTTCGGGCCACAAATTTAGTTCTTTTGAATAATAACAGCATTTGCAAGGTTGATATGTAGTTAAGTTGTGCATTAATTCATTTTTTGGGGTAGGGGAGAGAACCGAATAACGGGAGGGATTTGCCATTCACTCACCGGTAGACTTCTTAAACCTTAACATGTCTCAGTAGAAGGTAACATGCCTTTGTCTTGTTAGTAAATTATTGAAACATTCGGTATATGACGGTTTAAGTAGGCCTATGTCATACACACGAGGTGGGCCTTTCGAAAATATTCATCCCCGTGTTGTCTCTCGTTTCCAGCAGTGCCCTCATGCGGCCTCTTCTGTTCGCTCGGCCCCAGCGGCCAGTCTATCCAGGACCGCTGGGATGGGCTAATCGCTTGCGCAGATTCTTGTTCAGGAAGTACGTCACGTATGTAGTGCATAGAAATATGGCGCAGTGTTGAGTGTGATGCATGATGGGACTGCGCATTATTAAAACGATGACAGTGCATGATACGTTTTCCCATCCCAGCGCCTTTGGTTAAAGCAAGGCGCTGGGGACGAGCGAACCTCTTCTGCGGCCTCTCAGACAGGCAAAGGATAACACTATATAATTATTACGCACGTTACTCACTAAAAGAGGGAAACATTTTAACACATTTTTTTTTGTCAGCGGTCTTCTCCTTCGTCTGGCTCCCCCCTTGTCCTCATCATTATCCGTGATTCTTGTCAAGGAGAAAAACAAACTCTTCATCCGTCTCAGGCCACGGTCTAACGGTCCGCTGGTTTCCAGCAACCGATGTCATCAGAGCTAAATACAGTTTGTATGCCGTGGTCGGTCTTGGGTGACATTGACTAACGGGCAGCCTTGCATGTGTAAGTAGATTAGAGAACTGCGAGTGACGCGTATGCAGGGGGCATTTCGGACCGCAGCGGACGTCTGAGTACATTACCTTTTTCATCAACTCATGGGCTTGACAAGCGAAAGGAAAACACACTCTTTAAATAAAAATTGTTGTTTCAGTTAATGAAAGTGAAATGGGTTTGAATTTATTTTATTAATAAATACAATTGAACTGAACACCCTTTTTACAACAACACTTTGCATTGACTGACTTGCACTCTGTCCACTGAACCAACTTAAGCCCACTCTTCTCTTACCTCCTCAGTCTCCTGACGACGACCAGAGCAAGCTAGTCGAAACGTTGAAACCAATTTAAGAACTGACTCCGCGGTAATCACGATCCTATAAGCTAAAGTAGTAGTCCCAGCCTGTTTTCTATACTATCCGCCCGGGTAAAAGTTAAAAAGCAGGACAGTTCTTTTCAGATTTTTTAAGTCTCCCGAACCCTGAACATCTACGCCGCGGTACTAGAATAAAGCAAGACAGTTCTCTAAGAACAAACTCTACCTGGCAAGTAGATACACACATGGTGGCAGCGTCATGGCCGAGTGGTTGAGAGCACCGCATTCAAGCACTGGTGTTTGATCAACAGGGTGTGGGTTCGGATTCAGGTCGTGACACTTGCTACATAAAATTGGGGAGGTAGTGCTTTCTACTCTACCGGCCAGACTTCGAATTGATGATACCCAAGCCTACATTCGTATGCACTGTGAAAGGGGTAACCCTGTTTCAGCCCTAGGAGTAGGTGGCAACGGCCTCTGGAAAAAAAGAAATGTAGCCCACACCTTGAGTGGTCTTAAGGCCTTGTGTGTCCAAACCCAAACCCAAACCCAGATAACCAACAACCTGATCAAACTGACTCCCGCTCTCGCCAATCGAATCGTACATACACCAAGACACAACTCTTGACTATCGGAACTGCCTGTTCCGGACGACGCGTCCCTTGTCATATTTGGTCTACCATCAGAAATCTTGGGATTAATGCCCAACGCCCGACCCGTAGAGGGACCCGAGCTGGATCACACAAGACCAGACTTCGATCAAACGTGGACTTAACTTCGGTAAGCTTTTAGACAAAAAATTAAACAGTAATAGGGTATGTGTTTGTTAATGACACGGTACACTTTTGGTCAAAGGCGAGCCTTCTCACTTGGCGTATCTCAACATATGCATGAAATAACAGTTCTGTGTAAATTTGAGCTCAATTGGTTGTCGAAGTTGCGAGATAATAAAAAAACGAAAACAACCCCCTGTCACCGAAAGTTATCTGCTTTTAGATGGCTGATTTCGTAACCCCAAATTCTTAATCTGAGGTCTCGAAATCAAATTCGTGGAAGATTACTTCTTTCTCGAAAAATATGCCACTTCCGAGGGAGGCATTTCTCACAATGTTTTATACTATCAACCTACCCCCATTACTTGTCACAAAGTAAGGTTTTATGCTAATAATTATTTTGAGTAGTTAGCAATAGTGTCCACTGCCTTTAACCTTACCCTACTTTCATTTCTCTTTATACAGAGCTAACCATTTAACAGCCTCAATGGTATACTTGCATACGACAATGGCATTGGAAACAACATCCTTATAAAGGGTAGCGGGAGAGATAATTATTATGATTTTTAAAATATTTTTTATGTGGGGAGGGGGGTGCGGGCATGACGCACAATTATTCCTTCCACCTTCTTGTAAATCATCTTGACACCTCGTGTGACCCTCTGGAGATGTTTCGCTGAAAACAATTATCTGCTTACGAACTCCGAGGGTCGTGTATAGATCCTAAAATAGCTTCTGCCAGAACGTGCTCTTTTATGTTATATTGACGAGAGAAGACAGACCTCCCCTCCTACCTTATTACCTTTTTGTAAATTGCTAAGATGGCCGTTGTCGGTACATGCTGACCAGTTTTGATAATTCATTTCCCGAACCACATCGTAGAAACTGGTCAGGTCTTAATTATGTCTTGATTGATACCCCAAGCTGGACCGTGCCACACGTCATTTTAGGGGGTGTCAATAAACAGGGGTCAGTGATTCGGTTCGGAGTGGGTAGGAACATGGTAGGAACAAGTATGCAGGCGTATCTTGTGTACAATGCCGATTTGTAAGTTGCCAAATGAAGAACTCGTTATTCAGCAAACAATAAACCTCGATTTCTCGAAAACTATGCCACTTCTGAGGGAGCCGTTTCCCACAATGTTTTGTATTATCAACCTCTCCCTACCTACTCTTAACCAACTGAGGTTTTATGCTAACAATATTTTGAGTACTTACCAATAGTTTCCGGTTCCTTAAATACAAACCTTCTTCTTACGTACAACCCTACCTTCAAATGGTTCTCGATCGATCTCTAATTGAGTTAGATAGCAAAGAACACACAATTGAATTAAAGAAAACTAGGCTGCTCATTTAAGTGTAGTTCGGTTTACCTTTCATTACAACTACCATTTCTATGCGTCTCAGCGAATACACAATTAATGTTGTACGAACGGCACGATCAGTTTGGGCGTTAATCTAATAAACATACTGGGCCCAATTTGTTAGAGGTACTTAAGCACGAAGAGTACCTAAAGCATAACACAATAATTGTGTTTACACAAATAAGGTTACCAGCCAAACTTCTATGTCACATACGCAGTTTGTGACTGGTGTTCTGCTCATTTCTGCTAAGCAGACCTTTTTTTTTTTGCTCCATGGAAATTTGCACTGGTTGGGTCATGCGAATGGAATATATGCAAATAGGGGAAGAGAGGGTGAGAGAGACGGGGGCTAGACACAACAAGCCAGGCGCGACACCTTTATCAGTTGATCGCGTTTTATTGTAAATTATTTCCAGATTTTCTCTTTCCCTTGCCTTTCTCATCCTCTTTCTGGCCGGGGTTATACGTCTTGCTATCCCCGGCTGCGTGATAGCCCAGCCATCACTGCATGAGTTACCAAGTTGGGTGGACGGGTGCGAATCTCGGAAGGTCTTGTTGAAAAAATAAATATAACCGCCCTCCGTATCCCACCTCAACCCCTTGAGAAATGCAAAATCCCATGGTTGACATGTTCCTGTATTCGGCATATCATTCACAGTATGAATAATTCACTTCACTTGAGATCCTCACCGGGACTCCATTGTAATTATCAGCCAGTTCATTCATACCGAATTCATATGCGGAACCCAGTGGTTAATTAATGCTGTGATATGGCTCGCTACCTTTGTTTAGACAAACTATTGCTACATGGCTCTTAGGTATCTGAGAGCACACTTCGCCAATAGTGGAGTGTTTTCTTTTAATATTCTCTTGCAACTTCGATGACTAATTGAGTGAATATTTTCAAAGATTTGCTGTTTATGTATAATGTTGGGATACACTAAGTTAGAATACTGGTTTTAACAACCAAAAGTGTCCAGTGCCTTTGGATAACATCGTTAAAGGAACACGTTGCCTTGGATCGGACGAGTTGGTCTATAAAAAAGCGTTTGAAACCGTTTGTTATGAAATGCGTATGGTTAGAAAGATGTTTTAAAAGTAGAATATAATCATCCACACAAGTATCACTCAAAACTGTAAGGTTTTCTTTTTTCGTCGCGAACTATCACGGTCGGCCATTAATTTTATGGGAGTCAAAACTTTGACTCCCATTAATGGCCGACCGTGTTATTGGACGAGGTAAAAAGAAAACCACGCAATTTCGAGGCATATTTGTGTAGATCATTGTATTCTACTTTTACAACATCTTTCTACCCATATGCATTCTATAACAAACGGTTACAAAACGCTTTTCAAAGACCAACTCGACCGATCCAAGGCAACGTGTTCCTTTAAGTAAACCTGACATATTGGTCTCTTTGTAAAAGATACACTACGTTTTTCTGTTTAATGAATAGGGTAGATGGCCTTAGCTTTCGATCCAATCCGGACCTTCTTCAGAGGCATAAAACAAGTACAAACAAATACATATCCATTTATAGAAAGAGAGAGGGGGAAAGGGATTAAGGGAAGGATCCAGAAAGAAGCGGGAAAATAACAGCCAATCAAAGTTTCTATTTCAGAGACAATGTTGGTGGCTATGAACCAATAGGAGTGAAGTGGCGAGGACAAAGGATGTTTAGAATGAAAGGATGGGTTACTGGACCATAAAAGTGGTAAATGTATTGTTCGACAACAATGCAGGGAGACATGAAAGGGTAGGATTAGAGAGTGTGACATTGCAGGGAGACGTTTTTCTGTTTTATATAACAACATTTTAGCAAACTTCTTTTGAGCATAAATGAAGCTCCTCCCCCAAAAAGCTGATAACTCTCGGGAATCATGAATGATTAATAGGTGATTTTAGATTGTAGGACCGAGGGAATTATCATGCACTTTGAATCATCGCAACAAAATGCAAAAAAAACCAGAAGTCTACCTTACCTATAATTACAGACAAACTAAGGGAATCTCTGTGCGTGAGTAAATGACATTGAACCATTATTATGTAACCTGTAAGATCTAAAGCATTTTTGAAGTTCATAATCTTTAAAGGCAGTGGACACTAGCGGTAATTACCGGTATTATTTTAATTCAACTTACGAATGGTCAAAGTGTAGTCGCACATGCCTATAGATGAAATAGAATGTCATCAACGAATCTTAAATTGAGACAAACGAAAACGGGTGTACACGAAAACGAAAATGAATGCATTACTAATCATTGACCCTAGTTTGAGGGCGTCGGTGGAAAATACGTGTGAATTTAAATACGTAGTAATGACATCGACATACATTATTTGCTTGAAAAATTCCCGGTGAACCTGTTATACACCACACTGGGGAATTAAAGAGCGTAATGGTGTGGCAACTCACCCATATGGAAACAAAATGGAGGCATACACAAACTAAAAACGCATTTTTTTCCCCGACCTATGTTTCTTCGCCCATAAAATAAGTATAATCTAAAAGTAAGGATGCGGTTATGGAAACGTCACCCAAGACATAATGTAGAAGACAAGGCCCTTCCAAATCAATAATGTATTATAAACTGACGGGAACACCTGTGTAATATCCGTTACGGAGGTATAATGATAAGAATAGGACGTATTAATAAAAGACTGTCTTAATAAACAGGTGGGGATTAATGGGTAGGTATAGGGAGGGTTTTTCTCACACGGACGTCACCGTCTTGTCTCTGGCAATTGACGTGTATCTTTATTTATTATACACGGAATGTGGCGCTGTAGCTTCAGCTAATGCATGGGTTTGTAATTATGACTGCTTTATATCTGAAGCCATTCAGACTTGCTTAAATTTGAGAATGAACAACATTTGGCGTAAACAAAATAATAAATATACAAGAACAACTATTAATTTGTATACAATTAATAACAAAGCAAAACTAATCACATACACACATACATACATACATACTTACATACAACTAAATATTTATAAAGCGCCTTTACATCAAGATCAAAGCGCTGGAAAGAGCAAGACTAATGGAAATACAAAATACAACAACTTACATCTGATACAAGTGAGTTTTGAGAGATTTTTTTCGAACAAAGGCAAAGAGTTAAAATTTCTGATGCTTACTGGGAGGTTGTTCCATATTCGCGGAGCGATTAAGGAGAAAAACCGGTTGTGAGCAGGGCCCAATTTCATAGAGTTGCTTAACGGGTGCACCTAACAAGTTTTTCATTTCGTAGCCTTGCTTAAGCAATGTTTTTTGCTTAAAACGGCGAGGCAAGCAAGCAAAAAGGGTCATTAAAGCCTAATTGCTTAAGCACCCCGTTTAAGAGCCGGGCACAGTTTCAAAGAGCTGCATCCCGTAACGGTCGACTTTGTGCTTAACGGGCGCACCTAGCAAATTTTTCATTTGCTTACCGCTAAGCAGCTCTATGAAATTGGGCCCTGATGGGAGTGTTCTGACGGTTGGGTTTTCGGTTAGGCGTGTGTTGTCAGAAGCTGATCGCACATTATTAATACAAACAAACTCATGTTAATCAATACAATATATATAATGAATACAATATATTATATCATACTTGATAATTACATGCGGTTTATACAGACGATTACAACCATTTCAAGTTGTATCAAAGACTTTCGGCAAAATGCAAATTCAGAATGGACAGCTCCTCAAAATAGTAGGCCTAATTCAACTTCACTGACAATTACAGGGTAAGTTAGTCTTCAATCTTGCCATACAACTAAAACGGGCAATAACTAAATACAAACAATTCGCTTCAACGGCACTTTTTAGAACAACAACATTGTGTGTTTTTTTCCCTCCAAAAATCTATCCTCTGCTAATTTAAATGTATATTTCGCATGGTTTAAATTAACACCTCTAAGGTGGAATAATAACTACATTACTATACAAAGTTGCAAACCTTAAAGTGTGCTGAGCGATTAGTTCAAACAGAGAGGTGACATTACTTTATTACAAATGCATGAAGAAAGCAAGGCTTTTTTTTCCGCCGGGTAAAATTTTCAGTGAAAAGATTAAAAATTAATAAGTTTAATGTTAAAC
Organism: Asterias amurensis; assembly: GCF_032118995.1. Classification (NCBI taxonomy): domain Eukaryota; kingdom Metazoa; phylum Echinodermata; class Asteroidea; order Forcipulatida; family Asteriidae; genus Asterias; species Asterias amurensis. The sequence goes on along the minus strand of NC_092650.1, from coordinate 6,717,065 downwards.
TTTAAAACATTGCACTCTTCGTATAAAGATAGTCACCTTACTGACTTCAGTTAAAGTCCTATACTTAGAGCATAAATTGACATTTTTTGATATAATTAATTTTTTAACGTAGGAAGCCAGTCAGACCCGAGTCGCTTGAGCTGGTCGATTTCATTAGGCTCGCTTAAGTGACATGATGGTATAGACATTAAGAATCGTTCATTAAGATCGTGCAATGACGTCAGAGAATCTTGAAGTGTCCAAGGGACACGTCATTGTTTTTTTTTTTTTTTTTTTTTTTTTTTTTTTTTTTTCTACTTCTAGAAAGAGTAAGTTCATTCCAATCCAATAACTTTCAATAGACACATCAAGCAAAATAACATGTCTATATTTAGTTTTAAGTTTTTTGAGGGAAAACACAGACCGAAACTGTTTTTGCTTTCATAAACTTAACATACAAAAGCACTGCCTCGTTTAGTACAAGCCAAAGCCGGTATCCTCACTTTGTGATCCCTTACCAAACAGTAAAATGCCCCTGCTCATGAGACTCTATTCAGTCCTGTGTAAACAAATCAGATTGAAAACCACACAATAATTTAGTATGCGTTCTTTTTGATCCGTTTTATATTATTATTATTATTGTTTATTATTGTATCTTCCATAACAGTACAACACAAAATACAAGACAATATACCCCCAGTCGGGCAAGGGACAACAAAAGCAAATACATACTTATATCCGTATATATGTTGCCCTACATATATACCAATCATGATTAGGTAACAATGAAACAATATTATATATACCAACCATGATTAGGTAACAATGAAACAATATTATATATACCAACCATGATTAGGTAACAATGAAACAATATTCACACAAGGGAAATCTATACCAATAGAAAGGTTTGCGGTGCACCACTTAATGACTATCTCTTATGAGTTGGGGTGGTTCTGAAAAGAACCGTTGTTTTCAACTCTTTGAAATGTAATTTGTAACAATATTATTATAATTATTTTGTAGTGTGCGTCAATGTCTATCACGACATACCATTGGCAGTATTTGACTTGACATTGATGAGAGCTAGCTGTACACGATGACAATCAAAATGTATACAGTATTCATTAGTACTATTGTGTAAACAATGCATAATGCACTCGACATGCGGTCAAGGCTGGTATAAATGCATCTATTTTGCATATCTATATTACGGCAGTACCCTTCCAGGGATTGCTTTGGAAATATTTTCCAATCTCCATTTGTAACCCTGCTTGATTATGTTTTGAGGATCAAAACAAAGTCCATGAATTAAATTACTACTGGATATCGATATATTAAATTCATTTGTTGATCTGAATATGATCAAGGGCGTCGTGATTACAGGCATTATGTACCCAGATCCATTCACAATAAAATAATCACTAATAGAAAAGCTGAAAACATTTTAGTATCAACGACATTCTAGCTTTATATCCGCAGCAACCGATACATAATCATCCAACGGAAAATCAATTTTAAGCTGTTCTCTGAAGGGGGCCCGAACGAAACGTAATCACACAGCGATACACACACGCCAAGAGCGGCTTTAAAGGGAAGGTACACGTTTGGTAATTGTCAAAGACCAGTCTTCTTACTTGGTGTATCCCATCATATACCATAAAATAACCAGCCTGTGAAAATTTGGGCTCAACTGGTCATCGAAGTTACGAGAAAATTATGAAAGTAAAAAGACCCCGGTTGGACGAATTTGTGTGCTTTCAGATAGGAATAAAATACTTCTTGCTAGAAGTCTTTATTATTTTAGTGAGAAATTACCTCTTTCTCAAAAACTACGTTAGTTAATTCAGTGGGAGTCGTTCCCCACAATGTTGTATATTATATCAACAACTCTCCAATGCTCGTTAACGAGTCGGTTTTTAAGTTGATATTTGTTTTTGAGTAATTACCAAACGTGTACCTTCCCTTTAACCCTTTTAGAAAACAAGAAAGATAATGGAAAATAGTGATCGAGGACTACAAAAATAAAATATCCCCCAAGAAGCGAATTCTATTCCGAACACGATCTAAACGTGCATCCTCATACACTCAAGTGTGTTATTTCTGCTCTGTTTTGGATTTAAAGAAGACGGCACTGCCCAAATATTGTCTTAGCTTTTATAGGATACTTAGGGGCCTCTAAGCTGTCAGAGAATGTGTTCATAGCAACAGGAATTACATGCACTGCTGTGCGCTACACAGGTTCTGGGGGCATTTTTTTTTTTTAAACGCGGGGGATTGGCGAGCATTTTGCAAGATGTTTATGTCAGGTTGACAGGAAGATTAATTTGGGCGACATATACTAAACAAGTGCAACCCTGTGGACAATATTGAGTTGCTTAACTGAAACAAGGATCTCTGTAGGCATTTTTAAGTGAGAATTTTAAAAGCAGGGATTTGGTTCGTGAGCTTTTGGCAAGCTGCTCATTTCATGTTTACCAAATATTTTGGCGATCACTGGACAAGATAATGAATTGCACTAACTACATTGATGTGCTGAAATAACACAAGATAATAATAAGTTTTGTTTTTACTTTATTTTAGAATAGAGCCGATTTTTTTCATTTTTTTTTTTTCATTGGTAGAACACGATAAGGTACTCAGACATATAACTACAGCGAGTTAATACAAAGGTGTGATGTCTATGTCTGTCAAATGAACAAATACAATCAACAGACCCAATGCCCTGCTTTAAAATGTCACTCAACTGAAAACATGAATAAAACCGAAAAAAAAACCAAAAAAACAGTATTGCATTATTTCATTTCCAAAGGCATACCATTTACCTTTAAACAGTCAACATCCAAGCGTTATAGCCATTTACTAGATAGAGACACAATTTGTTTCCAAGGTAAATTACTCATTATCAAAAACAAAAATTAATGACCGCAGCCTTATCAAGTAACAACTCTATACAACTATTGTCTAATCACACCAAGGGGAAACTGTCTAAAGTACTAAAAACCCGTAATTGTTTGTTAGTATTGATTTCAATTCTGTACCTGCAGTTGATTTTTATGCGATATTATCATCAAAGCACTACTGACATTTCTCGCATAAGGAGGACATAGCATCCAAAGTATAAATAATTATTAAACTAGTGGCAAAGGCACGTCCCCACCTGCTGCAGGGACTGAATTCGTGTATGATACACCTGACCTATAGCTTGCCTTAAAAGTCATGGCAACTTTTCTACTTTGCCTACGAATAATCATCTTTCATTATTATCTCGCAAGTTCGATGACCGATTGAGCTCAAATTTTCACAGGTTTGTTATGTTATGCATTATGTTGAGATACACCAACTGTGAAGGCTAGTTTTTGACAATTACCTATAGTGTCCAGTGCCTTTAAGACAACGAAAGTGACGCATCCATTGATTGTTATGAAGACAAACAAACACCTCAGCCATCACGTCTAATAAGTCCGAAGTAAATCTCTCTTAATATTTTCGAAATTGTGTATTCATTTTAATTAACACATTTACACCCCCATAGAAGCAGTTCGCACGCTGCCATTAAAGCTGCAAACACCCATCGATTCGAATTAAACTTAATGCATGATTATGCATGATTAATCCTACGCACGGTATGCGAAGATTCGGTTTTGCAAATGAGGCGAACTTTTAAAGCGAAAAAAACAAAACAAAAAACACACACACAAAACAAACAGCTGCCGAGTAAAACTCACATGACGTCGGCCAGTTGGTTCTCCGGACCCCTCTATTCTCTTCACTCCGAACGCTGCCGTGGGTTCACGGCCAGGCCCTCTATAGGGACGGCTAGCCTGACAGCTGCCGTTCCCTCGCTATTCTTAACACCTCTGGTGGAACATGCCCCGTCTTCTGATAATGGTATTTGTCGTATTGACCCATTAATATATAATAATTATGGGATAATTTTGAAAATCCTGAGTGCACGAAATTATTTTGAAGATGAATTTATACAAATAAAGCATTTTTTTAATAGAAGAACATTCAATCTGTTATGTAGAACATCGCAACGTTGTTTAAAGTTAAAAGCTCGTAAGTGCACAATGTGTAAATACAGTTACATGAAGTGCTCATTGGTTAACATGTCTACCACACAAAACAATGGAAACCAAATTACACCTACGGAATTGGGTCAAACCCCATGTCCTTCCAGCTCTTGTCATATTCGATTTTGTAGGAATTTAAAGGATGTACGTCACGACTGGCCCCTCAAAATATAAATATCAATTGCCTAGAAATTGCTGACAACACAAAATCTGATACGGGGGAAAAATGCCATTCCTCTGAACGTAATCAATACTAATGCTAGACCATCACCATTCACAAACTCAACCCTACCACACATTGCGGTCTGTATACATTTTGGAAATGATGAAGGCTTCTGTTTGCGAGAGAAAGGTACCCAATGCCAAGACAAAATATTCGAACTGTCTCTAGCTACCGGGCAACCTCGGTAGTCCAGTTGGTAAGACACTGCTCTAGAATTGCAAGGCTCGTGGGTTCGAATCCCACCCGAGTAAAATGCCTGTGATTTTTGTCACAAGACTCGGGGAAGTACTGAGTATACAGTGCTACACACATCGGTGTATATGGATAAAAACCAAAAATTAGTATTCTTTATCCCCGATGCAAATTTAACATCTATTAAATCGTTTGCAGTACCCGCTGCTAAACATAGGATTCGAACTGCCTCTAGCTACCGGGCAACCTCGGTAGTCCAGTTGGTAACACACTACTCTAGAATTGCAAGGCTCGTGGGTTCGAATTCCACCCGAGTAACTTGCTGTGATACTTTTTTTTTTCACAGGACTCGGGAAAGTACTGAGTATACAGTGCAGCAAGCTATAGGAGAATTATTGTGTTATTTTTTTTTTTTTTTTTTTTTTACTGAGATGATGGAAATTATACCAACCTCCCAAAACTAAGGATGTATTGTCAATTTCTTTGAGCCTTAACTTCTCTTTGTGTAAATATATCTCCAAACGAAATCCAGCAACCCCATCCAGCAGTGATTTTGTATTCCTACAAGAATGCGGTCACGGTTTTAATTAAAGAGAAGGGTGCGGTGGCAACTCATTAGAATGTATTCAATCTTTCAAGTCAGGTAGGCGACGAAGGCACATCATTAAATCAGCGGCGCCTCTAATAAGGTTAAAGGCAGTGGACACTATTGGTAATTGTCAAAGACTAGCCTCCACAGTTCGTGTATCTCAATATTATGCATACAAAAACAAACCTGTGAACATTTGAGCTCAATCCGTCATCGAACTTGCGAGATAATAATGAAAGAAAAAACACCCTTGTCACACGAAGTTGTGTGCGTTTAGATGGTTGATTTCGAGACCTTTAGTTTTAAATCTGAGGTTTCGAAATCAAATTCGTGGAAAATTACTTCTTTCTCCAAAACTATGGCACTTCAGAGGGAGCCGTTTCTCACAATGTTTTATACCATCAACCTCTCCACATTACTCGTCACCCAAAAAGGTTTTATGGTAATTATTATGTTGAGTAATTACCAATAGTGTCCACTGCCTTTAAAGGTTATACACATCAACAGTGTGCAGTTTTCATATAGGCCCTATGTGAGTTTAGTGACACTATAGTATCGGCTCCCTTGTGACGTCAGCATACGGCCCATCAGTTGATTGAAATTAATGTTGATAAGTTACTGTAAGTGAATCGGAAAACACAATTCAGCAAAAATGCATATTCAGCAATATGTTTATGTCACCTAAAGAAGACCACTATGGACAAACTGCGTTTGGTTTATGAATCAAAGAGAGTACATTAAAGGTTTGTTTGAAGGAGAAAAAGCAAAGGAGATATAGAAAACGAACAGTTAGTCTAGACAAATTGAGAACATAATGAACCGTTCTAATTATGATTTGTGTGTGTTTATTATTGTATGTCATTGTTTTTTGAAGAGGCTGTGTCCAAATATTATTTAAGGCGCACATTTTCATAACGTTTTTTTAACTTAGCTGATAGGCGTTCTAGTAGTTGGCTGCGGATTTGGGTTTGTCAGTTCCATACACACATCAATATGAAAAGCTGTGAAAAGAAAAAAAGCCCACCCCCACCCCCACACACACACCTCCGCAAACGCCATCGAACGTTTCAGGAATATATTTACAAAACAGGGCCGATTTCACAAAGAGCCAAAATTGATCTTAACTGCAAATCAATCGTAGTGTGATGTCACAATACAAAGCACTATGGTAGTACTGAAAATGTGTCTTTTGATGAATTGTATTGCTTTGTGAAATCGGCCCCAGCCGTCGATTTCACAAAGAGTTAGGACTCGTCTTAGCTCGAGTTAGGACGAGTAACTCTTCCTAATTTAGTATTAATTTTAAGGTCTGCATGCTACAAGTGCAGGGTTGGGACTCGTCCTAAGATTAGTCTTAAGTTAGGAAGGGTTTTGTGAAATCGACGGCCCACAATTGATCCAAATGTGGCATCGTTGGACGTTTTTTGGGGGAACGGGAAGGGTATCAGCTTAGATAATAATTATGCACAGTTTTAACTTGAGGTTAGAGTCTTATTATTAAACCCATCCCAACTGTCATATATACATAGCAAGTGCGTATATATACGAACTTGCTATGTATCGCAACAGGAGTGCATCACAGAGCAGGAAGCCTCTCTTTAAAGATGGGCGCCATTCAATATGACATCTGCCGTAAGGGTCACCCAGGGGTTATGCCCAGCTCAGCGAATCGAGGGACTTAATACACGAGAACTAATCAAATTGGATTTTATAAATCCTTCCTATCCGATTGGAAGGATCTAGTGACGTCGTTCAAGCCAAGCATGATAATCCGGTGTTATCCTTGGGGAGGGAAAAGGGGGACGACAGAGCAAGGGGACGGGCTGGGTATATAGGGTGGATGGGGAATTGTTTTAATAATTATAAATAGATTGACACTTTCAAAATATTTGTTTTGGCAGCTGTGGTTTATTAACTAGAATGCCAGCAGAATGTTACACATTGATGACCGGTGCCCCACTATTAACTTTGGTTTTTAATTTTTTTTTCTTCTTCAATTTTGGTGATTTTTTTTTACAAAGCAAAACAAAAATCAAAGTTTTTGTCTTATCAGCTTTTGGAATGATGCCCCGATACCGATACCTTACATCAAAATTATCATGTACAAACTATAATAAGGTGGAAAGAAGTGTATAAATTGAGTTACCTCATTGGCAATTGATTTTTTTTCTTTAGGATTCATACCGGAGGGGAGGTTCAGGTTAAAGGCAGTGGACACTATTGGTAATTACTCAAAATGATTATTAGCATAAAACCTTACTTGGTAATGAGTATTGGGGAGAGGTTATTAGTATAAAACATTGTGAGAAACGGCTCTCTCTGAAGTGACGTAGTTTTCGAGAAAGAAGTAATTTTCCACGAATTTGATTTCGAGACAATAGATTTATAATTTGAGGTCTCGAAATCAACCAACTTAGAAAGCACACAACTTCGTGTGGCAAGGGTGTTTTTTCTACATTATTATCTCGCAACTTCGATGACCAGTTGAGCTCAGTTTTTCACATGTTTGTTATTTTCTGCATACAAATGTTGAGATACACCAAGTGAGAAGACTGGTCTTTGACAATTACCAGTAGTGTCAAGTGTCCTTAATAATAGTCGAGTCGAAGAGGTTTGGCAGGAAATTGTGGTCATCTTAAGCCCAAGGCTCTGGTCATCTGCAAACCGAATCTTGCGATTACTATTCAGCACTCACGAATAACTAGCCCATTCTTGACAGAATCCGGAAGACAACAACGGCCACCAGTCCAGCCTCATCACACTGTCCTGATGAAGAAAATACATGCTACATCTAATTAACAATCAGTTATCTCCACCCGTTGAGTAGTCTCTCCCCTCCAGCCAAACGTATTAAAACATGAGTCCATGGGCGCAGAAAGTGTTAGATATACAATATGCAAGCTAAGTTATGAGCCGGGATCCTCTGCCGATCTTCCTCGTCCCGCGGTATGATGTAATTTCCCACCCCCGAAAATCTGCCTCTCGCGTTCATCAGTTGATTTAATCTTCGATCATTAACATTCAAGGGAATTTAAGTGAATGTTGAAAATATTGCAATTGTAATCAAAGTGTGTCTTTCTGGGAATTTTACAGAGGTACTGAACTGATTTTTGTTCTTTCGTTGATAAAGTTTACACATGATTGTTTTGTTATAGTTTATCTGTTAATGTTGGTTATTGTAAACACTTTGAATGCGATTGTTTGTTTGTTTTTAGCACTTTGATGGATTTGTGCGCTCTATAAAATTTCAATTTATATTATTAAGATTTTTATTAAGTGACGTGGTGTTACCTTTAACCATGCAAATTACACAAGGCTGCTGATACATTTAATGGTACTTGTCAAAAACAAGTCTTCTCACTTCGTGTATCTCAACATGTGCAAAAAATAACATACCTGTGAAAAATTGAGTTCATGAAGTTTGTGAGATAATAATGAAAGAAAACACCCTTTTCACACGAAGTTGTGTGCTTTCTGATGGCTGATTTCGAGACCTAAAATTCTAAATCTGAGGTCTCGAAATCAAATTTGAAAACTATTTCACACCGAAGGGAGCCGTTTCTCACAATGTGCCATCAACCTCTCCCCATAACTCGTTACCAAGTGCGGTTTTATGCCGATAATTATTTTTAGTAATTACCAATAGTGTCCACTGCCTTTAGTAATTTCTTAATACTTGAGTTATGTTTTTCTTTGTCGTTTCTGCAGTTGGCTGAAATCCTAAAACCAGAAGAGAACTTTATGCTGATCCTGAAGACCCAGGATGCCCAACTGTCAAGAGCAGATTTCGACAAGGTTAGTGGTGCACAAATGAATACTTGAAATATTCCCAATATTATTTACCAGCAATAGTGGACAAAATCATTGATTTGTTAGTTGATAATGATGTCACACACCCCTGCATTGCGGCTAGCTATGTGATCTTGAATTGTGCTTTGTGATACCGGAGTGCGGTACTTGGCGTACAGTCAGACGATGTCATTGTATTTATTTTATTTATTTATTTCATCTTTACCCTGGGGAAACCTCTCAGTGAAACACTGTTTTTCAGAGGTGCGCAGCAACTACGTACACATTAAAATTAACAAATTGTTTTAATATTACTTAATATTAAAAATAGAAAAACAGCCACATTTAAATAAAGACTATGGATAATTATACCACAACACTCAACAGCACATTTTTTTTTTCAAAGTACAATATTATAAACAATGATTAAAATTCTGGTCCTGCCAGGAAAAAACCCACAAGCCCCAGTATGGTCATCATGAAATGCATTAATCCCCCAATTATTTTATCTATGTTTCCATATTTTGTTAGCCTTAATAAAACGATGTGCTCGAATCGTAGACTGGTTTCCACCACAACCACCCCTCCCCCATTTTGAATCTCCATTGTGTTATGTGAATCTCTGAAACTCTTATAGAGGATTTTAGGATGGGAAACTAGTGTGCTAACGTATGAAAGCATAATATGGGGGAGTGGGGGGGGGGGGGAGACACATCAAGGACTAATTTTGTTGTGTCTGTTTTTCTTTGTTTTGTTTTGTTTTTGTTTGTTGTTGGTTTTTCTGCGCCTTGAACACCCAGCAGGGTGGACACGTGCGCATAACAAGTCTTATTATTATTATTATGCATGAAGAATGCATTCCTCCACCATAACCATACCTGACTAACCACCGACATCTACCTGTTATTTATTTATTGTCTATTTTTGTATGAACTATGCTAACTTTCTTCCTTTCGAATTACGTTCAGATCTGGCAGACGTACGACAACGACCAAAACGGCTACATTGACACGGCCGAACTCAAGGTAAACACACATGTGTGCCATTAACATTTTGCTCAATTCGCATAAACTCATGCTCTTTTATTCATCAATGAATAGCGATAAAGCCAGTGATTTGAAATGAATGTCTGGGTTTTTTTTGTGTATAGGATAGTATTAAGCATTGATTTCTCTTGTCTGTGGGTAAAGTACATGACTATCACTTTACAATGCACCGAGCCAACTGAAGGTTTCCTGCTGCACACAAATGTTTTCTCCGTCAAACAATACTGTGTACCACTGTCTTTTTGTTTCACTTGAAGAGAACTTTCAATTGCAACGTCACTGCACGAGTTTTCGCCAACCTAGGTTTGGGAAACTATGGAGAGCCATTAATGCAAAGCAAAAACAAAATAGCTCACGTTTGTAACAATGTAACATAAATGCTCAACCAGATGGTTCAATTTAATGGAAACAGTTGAACTGAAAGTTTGCAGACAAAAATCCAACGAAATTGACATTTGTTAAAGGCAGTGGACACTATTGGTAATTACTCAAAATAACTATAAGCATTAAACCTTATTGGTAACGAGTAATGGGGAGAGGTTAATAGTATAACACATTGTGAGAAATATCTCCCTGTGAAGTGACGTAGTTTTTGAGAAAGAAGTACTTTTCCACGAATTTGATTTCGAGACCTCAGAATAAGAATGTGTGACAAGGGTGTTTTGTTTTTCCTTTTCATTATGTCTCGCAACTTCGACGACCAATTGAGCTAAAATGTTCACAGGTTTGTAATGAAATATGCTATGTTGAGATACACAAAGTGAGAAGACTGATCTCTGACAACTACTAATAGTGCCCAGTGTCTTAAACACCATGTTGGTGGCGTTTGTTCTATCGATGTTGATGGGAATGAACTTCGCTCATAAACATTTTGATGATGTTTCTTGTTTGTTCTCAGAGTTTTCTAAAAGAGGTCCTGAAAGAAAAGAAACTCAACGACGCCACATTGGAAAAATACACTGCAGCTCTTGTAAGTAGTAGAAGCGAGACCCATAAATCCACCACTGTAGTGTTCTTCCTCTGCAGATAGACGTTTTAACTCTAATAGTTGTTTGGTCAACTTAACCAGAGTGACTCTGCCCTTGGGTGTGATGAATTTCTCTCTCCCGCCCCAAAATGGAGCCCTGTGGGCGGTGTTATTTTTTTAAGATGCTACACATTTACCCATAACTGTCTGTTTGACATCCCGGAGGCCAGGGAAACGTAGCTAACATAACGGTGCAGCTAAACTCTGATTGCATTTATTGTCCCCTAAATAGATTTTAGATTGAAATGCAGCCCTGGCTATTATTAGACTTTAGGGACAACGTGAGATATAAAAAATGTCCCTGGCGTATCACTGTGTTTTAGACTGACCTGTGAGTACGCATTATATATCATCTGCATCATAAAATTATCAGTGTTATCATCTAGTCAGGGTAGTTTTGATATAATTCTACGATTAATCTATCTACTTATCGTTCTGTTCTGAAACTACACTTCTTGGAGAGCTGAAACTTCTTCTTTGAATTAAGAACTGCATAAGATTATTGAATTATCAACCATTAATTGATATTTATCGACTTTTTATAACTCCGTTTCCTAACATATTAATTGCTCTTAAATGTTTTATTTTGCATGTTTTGTATATTTTTAAAACCCAATACCTTTGTATTGTGCATTCATCCTGTTTGTTTTCACATGGGGGCTTTGCTTATTGCTTCTGTACCAGTGTGTCCCTTAATAGCTAGCTGATTCAAACAGCCTCCCCTATTCATTATAATGGTACTTTGTTTCATTATCATCAGTATCTGTCGAGTATAATCGTTGCTTGGAATGTTCCACTGTTTACTTTTTTTTGTCAGATTTTTATGTCAGTTGTTTTTGTGAGAGCGGAAAACGTTACATGCAACCGAATACGGGTGTTTTTATTGCCACCAACTAAAATGTTTAACCAAATGCATTGCTTTCAAATGTGATTATAAAAAACGTCCCCCTCCCTTTGTTTTTTACTCAATCAACCATAACTTGAGAACATTAGTTATTTAACAAACTGAGAGCCTAACTAATTTTCTGATTGTTTGTATGTTTTGTAGCTAAAAATGCTGGATTCAAATGACGATAAAAAGCTGGAACGAGAAGAAATGAAAAAGTAAGTAAGATATTCTAAGGAATTTAGCCATAATGTAAAATGATTTGGACAAAATAAAATAACGAAACAATGCTGTTTGCTCAGAGATGTTCAACAGAAATTCCGAGTATTAAATTTATTGGAGGCTGTGTAAAATGTATCGGGTTCAAAGGAACACGTTGCATTGGATCGGACGAGTTGGTCGATAAAAAGCGCTGAAACCGTTTGTTACGAAATGCATATGGTTAGCAAGATGTTTTAAAGGTAGAATATAATTGATCCACACAAGTATCACTCGAGAACGTCAAGAACAAATATGGTCGGCCATTTATGGGAGTCAACAATTTGACTCCCATAAATGGCCGACCGTGTTAGTCGACGAGGTAAAAGGAAAACCACGCAATTTTGAGAGGCAAATTCGTGTGGATCATTGTATTCTACTTTCAAAACATCTTTCCAACCATGTGCATTATTATAAAAAAAACGGTTACAAACGCTTTTTATAGACCAACTCGCCCAATCCAATGCAACGTGTTCCTTTAAGTTGATAAAATGCCATTGCTGGTGCATAGCTGTCTTAATCACACCATTTCGTTGTCGAATCGAAGGACTAGACACCTTTTTACTTGGTGTGTCCCAACATATAATCCAAACAGTAATACAACTGTGACAACTTGGACTTAATTATCATAGTTGCAAAATAAAAATGAATGAAAAATACAGGTGCACAAAGTGTGTGTCTCCATAGTGCCTTAAAAAGGTCTTCGGCCCACACTCAGATTTAAATAGCTGAGTGAAAAAAAACAAAAAAACATTTCTTTCTCAACAACTACGTGACTTCAGAGGAAGTCGTTTTTCACAATATTTTGTGATATCAACAGCTCTCCATTGTTGTTTTACCAAGTAGGTTTTTATGCTAATAATTATTTTGATCAATTACCAATAGTGTCCAGTTCATTTAAGGTTCCAATTGCACTTACTGATGCGTATCAACTATTTTGCTGTTTTAATCACTGCAAAAATTCAGTTTCGAATCGTGAATTGAAAGCAAACTAGACACGTGTCATAAAAAATGTACTGGAACGTGCAACTATAAATCATCTAATAAAGGAACAAAGCACAAGTTAAAGACTAGAGACTTGGGGAATCTGATACAACATGACATGCAATGTGTCATGGCGTTAAGTCAAAGCCGTGATGTTACACCTATAGTCCTTGAATTGCATCTCATATTATTCATAATGAATTATTCAAACCTTCGGTCATATTCAATCAAACATCTTAAAGGCACTGCCGTGGATTTCACAAAGAGTTAGGACTCGTCTTATCTCGAATTAGGACGAGTAACTCGTCCTAACTTAGGATTAATCTTAAGGTATGCATGCTACATTGCAGGGTCCTAAGTCCTAAGATTAGTCTTAAGTTAGGAAGAGTTTTGTGAAATCGACGGCTGGACACTCTATATCATGGTGCGGTCATCTTGATTTTCCCCCATTCATTCAATGTAACCAAACCGAGGCTGGGTGGGGAAATAGTATTTGTTTTTTGTTTTTTAACGAGTGTACAACATTCAATCACTGTATTAGATAGGGAACTAGACCAAAAATGGTGGCAGCATGGTAAATGGATGTTGGTGGTTACCCAAAATAATTGTTAGCATTAAAACTTGCTCGGTGACGAGCAATGGAGAGCTTTTGAGGGTGTAACACATTGTGAAAAACGGCTCTTTCTTAAGTAACGTAGTTTTTGTGCAAGTAATTTGTCACTCAAATATTTGAATTGAATTCGAACCCTCAGCTGAGGTATCGAATCCAAGCATCTAAAAAGCACACACTGCTTGTGCGACATGGATGTTTTTTTTTTCCGTTATTCTCTCGCAACTTCGACGACCAATTGAGTTCAAATGTTCACAGGTTTGTTATTTTATGCATTATGTTGAGATACACCAAGTGAGAAGACTGGTCTTTGACAATTGCCACACATTTTCAGTGCATTTAGGCAGTGTCAAGAGAAGTAAAATCAAATTTAAAGAGTAACACAACTAGCGTGATTGACCCGGATTGGCCCGGATTCCTTGACCCGGATTCCAGGTACGGACGTCTGACCCATTTGTGGGTCTTGCTGACCAGGGAAGGGTTAACCAGAGTCCACGACCAATTGAGTTCAAATTTTCACAGGTCTGTTATTTTATGCATTATGTTGAGATACACCAAGTGAGAAGACTGGTCTTTGACAATTGGCAAACATTTTCAGTGCATTTAGGCAGTGTCAAGAGAAGTAAAATCAAACTTAAAGAGTAACACAACTAGCGTGATTGACCCGGATTGGCCCGGATTCCTGGACCCGGATTCCAGGTACGGACGTCTGACCCATTTGTGGGTCTTGCTGACCAGGGAAGGGTTAACCAGAGTCCATGACTTCAACACAGTGTGACTTCAACTGGAACTGTTTTCCATTCTACCCCATTTCTGTGTATTTCTGACACAGATTCCGGGTCAAACTGACCGATAATTTAGTCAAGCACCCCGGAACAATTCTGACCCGGATTAATAATGAGCCGGAAAATCTCAGACCCAGAAGCTTATAGATTATATCTGAAAAGTTTTCAGGAAATGAATTAGTAACAACTACCCTTTAATACTGTGACAAGATGACGATGTGACGATCCAGCTCCCTCAGGCGAGAACATAAATAATAAATAATATTCTTGACCGAATGCGAAGATTATTTTCTTGGCATAATCACATCATACATACATGCACACGACTGTGCTTGTTTAAAGGCAGTGGTCACTATTGGTTATTGTCAAAGACTAGCCTTCACAGTTGGTGTAGCTCAACATATGCATAAAATATCAAACATGTGAAAATTTGAGCTCAATCGGTCATCAAAGTTGCGAGATAACAATGAAATGTATGTTGGTCTAAAAATACAATTTTCCTCTTATTGTTTTCTGCAGGTTTTTCTCAATTAAAGAATAAGGTAAGACTTTGTAATCATATAATTCTGCTAAATTTAGGCTTCTTAGCCGGTACATCAAGTATCCTGATAAAATGACCATTGTACAGAGCATTGTATGTAGACTGCACCGTTCTTATTACCTTTTGATATGGATAGTTATTTGTACAGATCATGTACATTATTGGCAGATTGTCTTAGTTTTTCATTTATTTATTGATTTATGTTTATTTATTTGTTCACTTTACTTTAATGTTATTATCATTTTTTATTTTTTTTTTTGGGGGGGAGGCAATTCTGAAGCAAAGTGTCAAATGTTGAGCAGCTTGGTATCTTGCCTGCGAGGGATCGCCTTGCTTAAGCAAATTAATTTCTCATCAACCCTCCGCTGAGCAAAAAATGAGCCGGACACACGAATGGTACATGTGACATGGCTCTTTGGCCTGTATGGTATTCATTTTGTTGTGCTTAGCATCTTTGTTGCGCTGAAGCAGCTCTGTGAAATCGGGAATTGGAATGTACAAGATCTGGGCCCAATTTCATGGCCTTGCTTGTTAGCACAGAATCGGCGCGTACGGAAGCAGGAAATTATGTGCTTACGGCAAGCGTATTTAACGGGTTAGCGGCAAATTTTGGATTCTGCGCGTGCCTACTCAACGTTACTGTATAGGCATTCTACGCGTACAAGGCTACCGCAGAAATTCGGCGCTTGCACGTAAGCGGGGAATCGTGATCGTAAGCGGCGATGAGCAAAGCCATGAAATTGGGCCCAGTCTATTTTGAAAGCGCAGGTTTAGGTACCTTAGACCCCAATAATACTATCCATTGAAATTCAACAGCATTATGTTCTTTACATAAAACACTAACATGCCTCATCAAATGAGGTGTGTCATGCTGTATACAGTAACTGATTACTTGTAAAACCACCTCAATAAATTGAGCTAGAACAACGTAATTCATCCACTGATTGACACTTTTTCTCTTCAACTCAATCACATTCTGTAAATCAGTTTTGCCATTTTTGCAATTGCAATTAAGTCAGAACTTTATTAAAATGTTAAATTGGAATTAAGATGAGGCTGTTATTTCTGACCCCCCCCCCCCCCCCCCCCAATAATAAAAAACAACATCATCATCTTGATTCATTTTGCAAAAAAAAAAATCCGGTGTGTCATGTCATATAAGAAAAAAAGGAAGAAAAAAAAAAAAAAAGCGAAACAAGAAATTGTAAACAACGCTTTTCCTACCCGTCATCGTCCGTGGCCGATGTCGCGTGTAATTATGTCCTCTATGCAATACTATCCGGATGACATTATTGCTTATGCAATACTGTCCGGCGGACAGTATTGCATATGCAATCGTGTCCGCCCGGACGCTGCTGCGTGATGCAATTGTGTTCGCTTGGACACGTTTGCATATGCAGTTGTGTCCGCTTCTGTAAATTAAATTCCCTTGGTCGACGGAACACGCTCGCCAGTTTTGTTACAAGCAAAGTGAATGTCATTAATGGCATTATGTTCGGCCGTTGGGTATTCGCTGCAATCATACAATACGTGAATATTCATGCTGCATATACGTAGGTTCGCAGCATAACGCGCGCACATACGTGTACATTGATGTACAGTCATTTACATGTCCGCCGGATGGTTTATGCATAGCCCCGGACGCAATTGCATATGCAAAAGTGTCCGGAGTGGGCAGTACTGCGAACACAATTAAATCTGACACCGGCCACAATAAATGATTTCACACAGTAACCTTTGCCGTCAGCTTGTGGATATGGTCACTTGGGGCTGACCCGAGGTGCAACTGACGTCACGACGAAAAGGCTCACGTGATGATGGGTCTGTTTTTTTTCCAGGTGGAGCGTGGGTAATCATCTGCACACGTTCGTACTGGAAAACAAAATAGGCGACTTTTCCAGGACGAACGTGGGGTGATTATGTGCCCACGTTCGTCCTGGAAAAAATAAAATACGCCACATCGGGGTCGACCCAGGGAAGCTAATCGATTGCACCCTATATTACAAGTGTAGTCATGAAACCTGATTGCGAGTAGGCCTTTGTGTTATTTGACGCTGGTCCGCGACGGTGACTTACTATAAATAGATTCGTGTAGGCTACCCCATTCGATCCCCGTTCTTTTTGTGTTGCTGACTTCATTCCGTGATTATGCTGTTCCCTTTTCAAAATGTAATTGCCACGACACACCCTTGTAGTGATGCATCAACCGAATTTTTAGAATAAGTTATGCTGAGGCCTTATATAAGGCACATATGCCGAATATCGACTGTGCAATGTATAATGTCTGCATAGACTTTGACACTATCAAGATTCAGTGCTAATGTATACATCAAACATCATAATGTGAATACTGCAACCATAAGAGATCCTAATCTGCTTAGCAAAATAAAATTGAATGAGTTTAGCTGATATACAAAATAAGTCATAGTTTAACTATGGTCCCCTACTAGCATTAAAACTTCATTTTATGCAATACTGTTTTTGCTGCAGGCGTGTAGCTGTATGAAATTAATGTCTGGAAATTTGAGAGGCCGAGTCGAATAATATAATACAAACAAAATTATATTTATATTAATTGCATGTACAAATTAAAGGCAGTTGAAACTGTTGGTAGTTACTCAAAACAATTATTAGCATAATTAGATGTCGAGGTATCGAAATCAAGCATCTGAAAGCACACAACTTCGTGTGACAGGAGTGTTTTTTCTTTCAATATTATCTCGCAACTTCGACGACCAATTTAGCTCAAATGTTCACAGATTGTTATTTGTTTTGTATATGTTGAGATTACCATTTGATGTACGGTGTCTTTAAGAGATGTTGTAGAATTGTCTCCTTAAAAATGGCCAGTCATTGTTATCGATGTTCAAGTACATAGTTGTAATAGTTGTACAGGCCTCCATAGAACATTTTGTTTCCTGTAATTTCTGCCATGGAACAATATATATATATCAGGGGGGAAAATTGCATTTCTCACGGAAAGCTCACTCTGTGTCTCTCGTTTTGAACTTTGTCTTTGCAGATCTATGGAAATGTACAGGCGAGCTTCACGAGCATCTATTTACTCTTCTCTTATGCATCTTTCAAGCCTTATAACATACTATAGAGATACACATCCCTTCGCCATGAGTTTGTGGCTTCGTTGGTGTACTGTATAACATCGGTGGTGGATGCCGCTTTGAAGTCACTTTGAAGTCAACTATATATTCCCTTGTAATCAAATCAGTAAAAGCAAAAACACAATTCCACTAAAGTTTCACCACGAGACAAACTTCCATTCGAGTTTGGTTAAAGATTTAAGATAATGGGTTTCTAAGAATTGTATTCAAAACAATGTACACAGTCAAAGTGAGCAATTACCACTGACTGTTTTAAAAGTTGAATGACTTGTATTTACAATTTGAGGCTTTATTTATATGGATATATTATTTTGGGTTAAGAAACAAAATCAAATGATGGGCAGGAGTATTGACGCTTCGCATAATATAATATAACTTGACTTATTGTGTCAATTACAATAACGAGGAATATCAGTACAATTTCATCTACTAACACGGGTATGTTACATTTGATGAAAGGTAAGGTTTATCGTCTGCATTTACAACCATTGCAAAGGTAGGCTTACTCTCAAGAGCTATGCATTTATTAAAATATAGATCGTCGTGAATTGAGCCAATCATTTACATTCCTATTTGTAATTCTCTCTCTTTCTCAGATCTGCCAGTCATTCTAACAATCCCTCATTTAGATAGTTTTTAAGATTGCTGTAGCCAGTTTAGGTTTGCCATGCAATAATTCAAACGATTATAGGGCAACTCTGTGTAAACATTTTGCGTGGTTAACAATATTGTGTATCGCCAAGAGGTTGTGTCAATGCAGAACGGTTAGTTTCAAGACAGTGAAGTAGCAGAGGCTGGTGAATATTTTGAGTTTGTTGACAATCAAAACGAACCAATAACAGACAGCACTGCTTCGGTTACCCAACCCTCTACTCCTCTGCTTTGGGTAGTTGGTATAGTAATAAAACGCGATATCTGTATGTAACACAACAACGATGTACCATTTCCCCCACAATACACTGCAATAAATGGCCGGAGCGTGTCAAGCTATTGGTGGCGCACTATACTTTGAAATCGCAAATACCCATTGCGCAAGCTCTAACTGTTGAATCAGGTGCATACTGGTCTAGCTAGCGATCAATGTTGATCGCTAGCTAGACCAGCGTTCACCTCATTCCACGCATAATGCGAGCGTACCAGGTATTATTGAGACAAGGTCTAGTAGCATTTGACCTAGGCTTTTAGTTGCTTAGCTTTACAAATCGTCATTGGTTAAAGATTTACAGCATTTCGGTCAAATAGTTTCCACTGGGTCTATTATATAATGTCACTTTTGATCAATGACTAGTTTGGATGAATATTAATGACTACGCTTTGGGAACTAACAGGTGGGTCAGATTGATGTGTGCAGTTTACTTTATGTAATGCGAATTGGTGGAACTATAAACTGTTTGACCATTACTATAAAGAACATTTATATAAACTTAACACAAGGTAATGTCTATAACCACTATGACGATTTCACTATATTTTTCCTAGATACAAATAAACCTGCCTTTTTCAAAACATTGTCAACTAGGACTAGTGCTACTTTATAGTCACGAGCTGCTTAAAGCTTTAACTTTACAACGATACTTCAACTACCTTAACAGGCTACATAGAAAACTACACGTCTTTTTTATTCGTTAGATGTTTAAACAAACCTTTTGAAACTTTTGAAATGTTAACATGGTAGCCTAACTGAAATTAAATTGTATTATATTCTGTCGTATAAAGTGTTCAGTGGTGGGTATTTTAAATAAAATGGCAATGGAATGTGAAGATCCAGACAGTAACGGGGCTACCAGTTCGCATATGCATTGCGCTAATACCTGAGCCTCATAAGAGCTGAAAACTTGGCGAGGTACCAATAACTGTTCTGGTTTGTGGGAGTTGAATGTCTGCCTAGTGTGCGTTCGATTAGCTTCCATGGGTCGACCCCGGTACGTTCAAATAGTTTTGACGTAATTCCATGGGCTCACCCACAAGTGCCATGCGTGTGGAGTGGGTCACTTGTGGGCTGGCCCGAGGTGCATTACGTCATCATACAGGATTGAGCTCTTGTCAGGGGCTCGAGTGAGCAACGCTAAATCGAACGCACCCTAAATCCGCAACCATTACACTGATCTTTGTGTTTTGGGTCATTTTGTGTTGTGTTAATATTATTGTTTAAATCATTCGTAGTCCATGATAGGTTTCATAAAAGGGTGATTTAGTGAAAATTTGAAACCGTAGCTTAGTTTGGAAAACAGTTGAGTTCAACACACTATTGTAGTTCAAGCACTCTTTATTGAAGTTTTGCTATCGTAATTTAACCACTGAACCATTCTACAATGAAAAGTGCACGGTGGAAACACCGTGCATGTTTAACAAATCACGCTGTACTCCCAACGGAACCTTATTACACTTGAATAGTGTATACTGAAATCCAGATCCCATTACACACTTGTAAACAGCATGGTGAAACTATGTGCAAAATATTTGATGGTTTGTGTTGCTCATGTGCTAACGATAGTACGCTGGACAAAAAAAAAGTGTTTCACTTGCTCTAAAACCCAAGCTTTAAGGCTAAACTATTCTAACTAATTCAAACTCAATTAATCAAAAAGCACAAGCACAAATAATAATGACTATACCTAATTATATCAATGCTGATACGGTCATAATAATAACATAAACGAATAATCACTTAAAGGAAACTATTTGGGACGGTTAGAGCGCGGTCAGTGCATGTTCATTTTTGGGTTCGTTTCGGCGTCAGATTTGTTCTTCCACGGAAAGAAAAATCGTCCCTGGTATCCCGCCCCTGGTATCCCGCCCGGGTATCCCACCAGTACCTTGAAACCAGGTGAGCACCTTGGTGCGGTGATCCAGCTTAATAATAATAATAATAATAATAATAATAATAATAATAATAATAATAATAAATGTGGCTTCTTATAAAGCGCACATGTCCGTCACTCAGTGCACTTCTGGTGCTGTTACAAACGGTATTTCCTGCCAGATGTGAGACTACTTTCTGTATTATGAGACCTTATTCTGATAGCACCATGTAATGCTTTATTAGGTGATGTGGAGCAATTTGCTGTCGATTGGCCCAGGAACACCGGGGCGAACCCCTTCTTTTTCCGATAAGTGCACTGGGTTCTTTTACATGCGTTACATAACACATGGGACCAACGGCTTAACGTCCCATCCGAAGGACGAAGCAATGGTTCAATAAGGGTCTTGCTTAAGGAGACAAGTGTCACGGCTGGGGATTCGAACCATCACTCTGCTGATCAGAAACACCAGAGTTTGGATTCAATGCTTTTAACTGCTCGGCCACGACAACTTCAAACTGTCTCTTTGGTGACATCGGTGCCGAGTCCACAGCAATTACCGCGTCCACACTTGATCTTGCTAGGGGTGTGGGGAGGGGGTTCTTATCGTGGAAGAAAACAAATCATATGCATTCCAGCTTGGAGTTTTAAACTAATATCTCTGTTTACATACATTGGTCAGTGTTCATTTGTGATTATTTAGAGACAGTGGACAAACAATACACAAAACTGGAAAGCATCAAACAGATAATTTTGAGCGCTTAGATACTTATTCTTTTTGGAGGTGTTAGGCGCTATAGAAATGCAGTTGTTTTGATTTTTCTTATTACTAATGTACAAGTTGCAAAATAATGGAGTGTAAACAATGTCAGACATTATTTGGGTAATCAACTTTCTCAGCTTGACAGCTTTGTGAAACTGGGTTTCTTGGTGTGTCTTTACCGGATAAACGTCAACTCAATGCTAACATTAAACTCAACTTGTTGGTATAGCTTGAAATTCTTATTATGGTTATCCTCTTCAATATTAAATAGTAAAATTTAACTCAGACTATTCATTTGTACATTTTGTCACTCTTTCACTTTTTTACCTTTTTATTTATTAAGCAATTTAATAACTATTCCAAGTCGCAGTAAAGTTAATGTTTATGTCAACTATTGTTGTTTATAATGACTTTTCTGGTTAATAAAAATATTAAGTCAATCTTTAAGGCCATTTTGTCTGTTTCAATTTGTTTGACTAAACACCTTCCGCATGGTGTGATCGAGTTGTGCAGATCAGTATGGTGCAGTGCTATAACTTAAAGGCTCTGGACACCATTGGTCATTACTCAAAATAATTGCAAGCATACATTAATAGGGAGCTGTTGGTAGTGCAAAGAATTATGAGAAACGGCTCTCTCTGAAGTAACGTAGTTTTAAAATATTTGAATTTGAATTCGAGACCTTAACATTCGCACATACAAATTTAGATCATAACACTACAACGGTTATAATTTACTCAACAGTAACAGTTATAGCAACCTGGAACTGCTGCAAATACGTAATACGTGAACCATTCATTGTTTGTTCACTGGATTTAAACACCGCAAC
Source organism: Asterias amurensis (assembly GCF_032118995.1). Lineage (NCBI taxonomy): Eukaryota > Metazoa > Echinodermata > Asteroidea > Forcipulatida > Asteriidae > Asterias > Asterias amurensis. The sequence continues at coordinate 6,694,568 of NC_092650.1, read as the reverse complement.
TATTGTTGCAAAGCCAACAAGAGAGGGCGGTCTACTATTTTTGAAACTTATAGCTGGAGGTTCTCGGTCAACTTATTTCCTAGCGATAGCTCGAAGTTTGATGCCGTCTTTAGGAGCTGAGAATGGAGTCGTGTTAAGATTCAGTGGAATCTGAAAATGACAAGAAAAGGCAACATAAATCCGTTAAGTATGGTGACAATCAACAGTGTGGGCCCACATGGGCCATTGCTACACTTTGTGACCATCTCCTCGTCTGCCTACCAATGACTGTTGCTTTTAGTGTTAGATTTTATAATTATTTACTGCTCTCTTCCTTTAACATGTTAAACTACCAAATGGTGGTTCTGGCACACAGTCCTTCATAGACGGCCCTTTGGAGGGGCACCCAGTTTGGGACTTAGTGTATTAAACGTGTTAGATTTTATAATTATTTACTGCTCTCTCTACCTTTGTTTCCGGACACACATCTAAGCGGTACTTCTGCAGTACACGCACCAGCGCCATCTTGGCTTCCAACAAGGCAAATCGCATACCAATGCAGTTACGCGGTCCAAAGCCGAACGGCACGTAGGTGCAAGCCTGGATTAAAGGTTTTCTCTCTGGACTGAATCTGTGTACAAGACAATTCAAATGAATTGATACAGTGAACAAGTATAGCGGATTCGTTATAAGTTTCTTTAGAAACAAAGCTGAAATGAAACATCTTGTAGCACCTGTTATTCCATGCAATGTTTTTAAAGACAATGGACACTATTGGTAGTTGTCAAAATCCAGTCTTCTCACTTGGTGTGTCTCAACATATGCATTAAATAACAAACCTGTGAAAATTTGAGCTCGATTGGTCATCGGTTACTTCTCTCTCGAAAACTACGTCACTTCAGAGGGAGCCGTTTCTCACAATGTTTTAAACTATCAACCTCTCCCCAATACCCGTTACCAAGTGAGGTTATATGCTGATAATTATTTTGAGCAATTACCAATAGTGTCCACTGCCTTTAAAAACAAGGACATTCTTTTGAGCTTCCGCCGTTATGTTGTTCGTAATGATCCTGTCACAATTTGATCAGAAGATGTAGGCATAAATTACTTTTGGTAATGTTGACACACATTGCACGCTAAAATTGTTCAGGTAATTTGTAATCAACTTGTGCTATTCTGGGTCAGAAAACACTTAAAGGCAGTGTACACTATTATTGGTAATTACTCACAATAATTATTAGCATAAAACCTTATTTGGTAACGAGCATAATGCATTATGCTAATGGGGAGAGGTTGATAGTATAACATATTGTGAGAAACGGCTCCCTTTGAAGTAATGTAACTTTCGAGAAAGAAGTAATTTCCTCGAATTTGATTTCAGGTCTCGAAACCGAGCCTCTGACAGCACACAGCTTCGTGTAACAATTCGTTTTTCTTTCACTATTATGAATGCAACTTCAAAGACCGATTCAGCTAAAATTTTCACAAGTTTGTTTTTTTATGCTTAGTTGAGATACACATAAGTGATAAGACTGGTCTTTGACAGTTACCAATAGTGTCCAGTGTCTTTAAGCTCAGAACCTGCACTTGTTCCTGAGTGTCAATTTCCAGCCACAACCGCAAGAAACGTTACGATTGGTATCAAATTGGTCATCAATATAACTCCAATAGCCTAATTGTTTACCACATCACCAAACTAAGTTGTATAGACGATGTGACCTATGTTTATATTCAAACCGCCCTCTGTTGAAAAAAACACAAAGGCGGTGTGCGCGCGAGTCATGTTATGGTTTTCGAATGACGTCAGAGGTCACATCGTCTATTGCTTGATAGTTTTAGAAAAGTTTGTGTCGATAGCAAAATAGTCTTTAGATTCAATACTTATGGTGCCGAACTAAACGTACCTCTCCGGATCAAACTTGTCCGGCTCCGGCCAATACTGCTCGTCACGATGGATACCCCAAACGTTCATAAACACAGACACTCCCTTCTCTATGGTCAGACCATTGTAAGAAAACGTCTTGTTACAGATGCGTGCGAATCTTTAAAATGAGATCAAATATGCATATTATTAAATAGAGTAAACAAACAACAAATGGAAGACTCAACACACCGGCGAGGAAACAACATCAAAATTGCTCTTATTATGAGCTTCTTGGAAGCCCATGCAATCTTAAAATCTTATTCATAAATACCTTAGACAGATTCGCTATTCCTATTGGTGGAGAGCGCGTCATGTGGGTCTGTATAAACCCTTGTTTATGACCAGTAAAAAGTGTTGAAACATGGGCGTGACACGCGAGCTCGCACCTGGGGTTATGTAAGACAGTTTCTTCGTTCTCCTACTCGTCGAGAGCATTGGCTGAAACAGTTGTGCCACATCACGCGATACGCGCGACGCGAGCAGCATTCCCTTAGGAGTTGTTTACCCGAGGGCCTTACCATTTCATAGCTGGAGGGGTGTTGTGTTGAAAGAAATCATTGAACAATTATAATTGTTTGCATTTATTTTACCTTTTGACCAAAAAGTGTTGATTTTGTTTGACCGAAAAGGTATTTATGAATGGGAATCAAAGTGCCAGGACTCGTTGGGATTAAACCTAGTTGAAAACCTCTTCACCACACATTGATTCCCTTATTATGAACTGGATTTAGCGGGTGTTGAACATACAACATAGACCGCTCCCCGGTCTTCCTTAATCCATTAAATTTGAGGTATGGTGGACACAGCATCACGACACCAATGTATTTGGGTAAAATGTATATATAACCCTAACCAATGCACTCCTATAATGTCCACCATATCTATAACACAAAACAAACAACTAATTACTATTTATTAATGGCAGTGGACACTTTTGGTAATTACTCAAAATATTTGTTTTTTTTTAACATAAAACTTATTTGGTAACGAGTAACGAACAGCTGTTGATAGTACAAAACATTGTGAGAAACGGCTCCCTCTGATGAAGTAACGTAGTTTTTGAGAAAGAAGCAGTTTTCCACGAATTTGATTTTGAGACCTCAGATTTAGACTTTGAGGTCTCAAAATCAAGCATCTGATGAAAGCTCACAACTTCGTGTGACAATAGTGTTTTTTTTATTTCATTATCATCTCGCAACTTCGACGACCAATTGAGTCCACATGTTCACAGGTTTGTCATTTATACATATGTTGAGATACAGCAAGTGAGAAGACTGGTCTTTGACAATTACTAAAAGTGTCCAGTGTCTTTAATGAACTTACACTGATGCGGGTGGATAGACTCGCAGGGACTCGCATATTACCATATCAAGGTACGTCATCTTGTTAACTACGTCATAGCCTATGACGTCACGGCTTGGGGCTTTATCTTGGATCTCAGCATAGAGTTTATCTTGTACGTCTGGGTTGAGGGCGAGAAGGTACGAGGCAAAGCCGAGCAAGGAACTCGTTGTCTCGTACCCTGCTAAGAAGAAAATGATGGACTGAAAGATGAAAACAAAAATACCATCCATTATCTAGGCATTATTGGTAAAGCACAATACATATAGTAGCCTGAACATCCTACGTCACGCTTCAAAGCTCGTGGATCACGCCAGGAAACTGCCTCTAACCTACTTCAGGATCCTTCCCTATGCACATTTTGACCTCGCATTACCAGTCAAATTCTTTGAACACTTTAACATAAAATAACACTTAATAAATGTACAGGCACTTGCACACACACTGACACTGTGTAATCTGCATGCATCGACCGAAAGTGCAGCTCTCCACTACCTCCGACCACCAATCAAAACACCGATTTGGAAAGCTTGCGTCTCTGCACGTTTATTAAATGGGGACTCATTGTTTTCAATGTAACAATATTGTGTCTGTAAAAACAAGCGCATATCGTTATCATTGCGGATAAAAACCAGGGGTACCAGTCTTTATAGATGCGAGTTGATGAAGTACCGAATCGAGATCCTTAGCACCAGTCGGCCTTCCTTGTTCCAGGAAGAATAATTAGGCATCTTATTAGGCATACAGGGCACAATATGTACAAAACAGTGCCGTATAACGTCATGATTATGCATGGATCTAGGTTCAGTACTATTTGAGACCACTTCGCATTTATGATTTAGTTGTTTTGTTTTTATTTGTTTGAGAATGGATAGAGCTCAATGTTGTTTGATCTTACCTGGGCTGTCACTTCGTCGTTTGTTAGCGCCCTCTTGTGTCTGTGAATTCCGTTTCCTGCGACGTCATCTGTTGGGTCTGGAGCTTCGTTGTGTGCGTTTAGCATTAATTGTAACATGTCAATGTTCTGCGACGAGAATGAATGACAACTACATATTATTTGAAATCAGTTTTGAAATGTGCAAAGTGAAAAAAAAAACAACCAATAACTGAGATTCATAGACACTGCAGTGACAACCAGAACCCGACGCTGGCGAAATCACCGAGGAGCCACGCAGAGGAACACCTCGGCTGGGAACAACCCAGCCGCGGAACGTCTGTCCAGTGCGGTGGTGCTAACTCCAAATAGACCACTTGGAAAAGCTTATAAAGCCGTCCACGCACCCAAGTCGGGAGGTTCTACCTAGAAAATAGTCAAATGGGGATTGCGAACCGACTAAAGACACCTACGAAATGAGAGAGAATTGGAAACATGAGCCATCTCCTGTGTTTTATCGACAGCTCAATTCACATATCACAGCCAATGACCTTTCCGCTGCAATCGACTTTGCCATCCTTTGTGCGGTCCACTAGGGGGGACACCGTATAGAACAGGAAGTACACGGTGAAGAAGACGAGTATAAACAACTCTGCTACAAAATAAAATACTCACTTTGATTATGTTATCAATCAATCTATCAATCAATATAACAGTTATTAATACATAGCTCATGGAGGCATCACCCTAAAAGCCGAGGCTTGTGATGGGTGTGCCGGTTGAAACAATAGACGATCGATGTGACCTCTGACGTCACTCAGGAACCATAATATGATTCGCACGCATTCCGCCGGGCAAAACCATTGTGTTTCGGCAGCCAGCTTGAAAGTGTATGCAATCTTACCATGACTACTCGTCTTTTTGCCCGGCGAAACATGACGTATACAAGGTTTTTTTTTTTGTCTACAGAAGGCGGTTTGGATGTAAACATAGATAACATCGTCTATACAAAGCAAAACAGGATAGACAGCAATCGAAGATTGAAAAAATAGTAACTGTTATGGTAGATACACAGACTAAAGATTAAACATGGACAGAGAGACAAGCAGTTCCAATTTTAGATTCGGTTAAAAAAAAAAAACCAATAATTAGCCGAACTTAATGTATATTACGCTAGAACGGTACAAATTACACAACGGCACTTTTTGTTGTTGAGAATACCAGGTTTTGAATCGTTACTGCTACATGATCAAGTCTCACCTTAGAGTTGCCCAAGTCGCCTCCCTGCTCTTGACGAAGTTTGCATGATTCACTCGTCACTGATACAAAGAACCTTACAACTTCTTTAGGAATTGATCCAGCATCGAAGTAATTCAACACTGGTCTAAGCGCTGGGAACAAGTCTACAATTCAAGATGAAACAGAACATCTGCAAGTTCCAGTATGTTTATATTTTAACTATACATACGAAGAGTACACCTGAGGACAAAAGACTTTCACATTACGTACGGAGTTTTAACACCTTGTGGACCCACAAAAAAAAATACTAATATTAGTGATACTGAATTCTTATATAGCGCACTTATCTACCAAACAAGGCACTCAAAGGCGCTGCGATATACAAACTTTCAGAAAGATAGGTTAATATTGCAGTGATGAATTATTTAGCACTTTATAAGGGTGCATACAACAGCCACAGCCAAGAACACCGGGGCGAACCTTTTCTCTTTTTGATAAGTGCAGTGGGTTATTATTTTACATGCATTACACAACACATGGAACCAACGGCTTTACGTCCAATCTGAGGGAAGAAACGCCCTCTGTTGGTGAAATGTATGTTCAATTATGTGTGTACGACAAATAAATGCCCACAACGTTATTGCAACCCAAAGTGATTGCTGCATACCAAGTGTGGACCCGATAACAATCAAATATTATGTTCCGCCAATGTATGGACCTAAACTTCCATGTTGATTAACACACGTCCAAAAGTGTTGTTCATTAGTGTTGGGTAGTACGATTTCCAGAAGTGTACATAAAATGAAATTGAGCTATGGACCCCACAATTGAACTCTTTAGATAGTGGAATGATACAACAACAGAAGTGGGACCCAAGGTTGTGTGTGTAGGTTGGTTTGTGTGGCCCACCCTCCGAGAACATTGTTTTCGTTTTAATAGGGACAATTATGTCCTCACTAGTCAAATCCTCGTTGAGTGTGTGAACATTGAACAACTAACGAATGGTCGATACATGGAGTATATACAATCCAATATGATAATATTGTTTTACTTACTTGCAATAAGAGCAATTACGATTGATTCATTTGATTTGAATGCTTTCTTGGCGTTGATAACAAACTCATGATCTTTGGTGACTTGTGTGTCTATTTTCAGCCCGAAACCACACCATGCTACCGTGTCCATGGTGAAACCTCCGTACAAACTGCAGTGTAAAGAATAATAATAATACCGAAGTCTTATAATAAGAATGTCCACATATATTATGGCACACCACGTATCTACCAAACAAGGTACTCAAGGCGCTGAGTATAATATACATCTTTTTTTTTTTTTACAGAAAGATAAATTATTGAAGTCATGAATTTCGAGACACAATTATGTAGCACCTTAAGCTAAGGATTCACATGGTGCAACGGCGCATTCAGCAGCCTTTGCCAGGAAACAAGGCGAACCAATTCTCTTAGCGTAAAGTGCTATTGAGATATTGTTCGTGAATCACACAGTTCACGGGACCGACGGTTCTTTATCCCGTACGAAGGGCGAACAAATAATAGTGATTTAACCACTAGATATCTTGGTAGCGGAGTCCAACATAACCATGACCCTCGGACCCACTGTCTGCTAATCAGACAAACCTTAAATCCGGTGATCTTATAGACAGTAGACACTAATGGTAATTTCTCAAAATATTTATTAGCATAAAACCTTAATTGGTAACGAGTAATGGGGAGAGGTTGTTAGTTTAAACATTGTGAGAAACGGCTCCCTCTGAAGTAATGTAGTTTTCGAGAAAGAAGTTTTTTCCACGAATTCGATTTCGAGATCTCAAATTTAGAATTAATATCGAGGTATCGAAATCAAGCATCTGAAAGCACACAACTTTCGTGTGACAAGGGTGTTTTTGTTTTCACTATTATCTCGCAACTTCGGCGACCAATTGAGCTCAAATTTTCACAGGTTTGTTAATTTTACGCATGTTGAGATACACCAACTGTGAAGACTGGTCTTTGACAATAGTGTCCAGTGTCTTGAAACATTTCGGCTACGTCACGTACGTACGCCGAAGTTCCACCAATACATTTCACTAGATAGATCTCGGATTAATTGTTTAATATTGTTGAAACAATTAAATGTATCAAAAAAATAGGCCCTATACTTGTTGCTAATTTTGGCCACTTACTCTTTGCAGTTAATGTTACTTCCCTCCTTCACTGCTTTCTCGATATTATTCAGCATGGTGTCACAACATTCGTTGATCATAAAGGACATCTGTGTGTGAAAAATATGAATCTTAATTATGTGTAAAAACAAATGAATGTTTTTATATTTTTTGTAAATTTTTCCTTGTTAATAATAATAATAAATGCATGGGATATTCCAATTGAGAATACTGGTCTTTGACAATTACCAAAACATTTCCAGTGCCTTAAATGGCATGGAAATAATTTTCGTCTCAGTGATCACGAGACAACATTATTTTAGCCTGTAAAAACGTATTTTCATGACATTGTTTTACTCATTTCTCATAAACTACAGCCGCTCAGTAACTTATATTTTCAGAGTTTAGCTTTCTACTATCATTATCTTCAAACTGTGTAGGTTTAGTGTAAATCTGCTGACATTTTTTCCCTTACAAAAAGTACACAGACCCTTTAGATTGCATATTACGTATTTTAATTATAACTCTGCTCATAACACACTCATTGAACTAGCGAAACCCTTACAAGTTGATCGTTTGATTCCCAACTCCGCCTCTACCACATACCGTTCTCATTTTGACGGCGCTGAATGCCGGTGTAACGACTGTCCTCACTTCCTTCCACTCTTCATCTCGCAGCGATAATAAACCCTTGCTTATAATTCCAGCGTGTGGACTTTCTTCCTGAAAAGATACAATCAACATACCTTAAAGCCATTGTACACTTTCGGTACAGAACAAAAAATAAAAGTTCACAGATTTACAAATAATTGTCAGGGTTTACAGAAGGTAATGGTGAAAGACTTATCTTGAAATAGTATTCCATGAAATGCTTTACTTTTTGAGAAAACATTAAAACAATATCAATTCTCGATAGCGAGAATTACGGATTTATTTTAAACATATGTCATGACACGGCGAAACGTGGGGAAACAAGGGTGGGTTTTCCCGTTATTTTCTCCCGACTCCGACGACCGATTGAGCCTAAATTTTCACAGGTTTGTTATTTTATACAGAAGTTGTGATACACGAAGTGTGGGCTTTGGACAACACTGTTTACCGAAAGTGTCATATAATTGCACAAACTTGTTATCTGTCCAAACAAACAGTTAAATAAAACAAATGTAAATGTTTCAGAGTTTCCAATTTGATTTTTAAATTCAAAAACGAGAACTGACAGACTTTACAGTCGCCAGAAAACATCTTTGCACGTCAAATGACCTATACACCAATCCATGTGTGCAAGTGCTGGGCGCCGCCATGGGCACCGGGCGCCGCCATGGGCACCGGGCGCCGCCACGGGTACCGCGGGTACCGCGCGCGACTAGACAGCTGCTGCGGTGTACTTGTGCCTAAGTTTGTGCACAAAGACACGGCAAAATCGTTTCCCTTTTCACTTTTTATGAGAATTGAATGTCTTCCTTGCCAATATATGAAATCTTCCCTGATATGTCTGCATGATATTAAGAACGTACTACGTTCTTGATAAATTTTAAGCAGAAAGTAAAACACTGAAATTCTGACAAAATTACCTGCCGCAGTTTCCGCGTCTTTGATCCCTAACTCGCCTAAGACAAGCAACTTTTTCAGGATGATGCGGTTCCTATTATGATGCAAATATTTGTGGTCAGTGATCTACATTAGTATATCATGATGTCCTGGCAAGGAAATTGTGTAAGTCGTTGAGGAAAACATTTAATTTCCATACAGAGTGAAAAGGAACATGATTTCCTCATGACTTTGTGCACAAAACTAGGCACATGTACATGTATACCACGGCAGCAGTGGCGCACGGTGCTCAACACCAGCTGTGCGCCCGGTGCGCGCCTGGATTTGTCTCTATCTTTGGATGCCCGGTCTTGTGACAATGGCCACCTGAACTTAGTCAAGTTCTGACCCGAATTAGTCTGTTGATCTGAATTGATCAAACGTACCCTACGGTTAACGAAGCTGGAGAAGTCCTTCACAAGAATCTGCTTGATGATGTCAACATCCGTCACAGCAAGGATTGGCTTCCGAAACATATACCACCTGGACAAAATAACAGAGTGGACAAGTCGGGGTCTTAAATGGAATGTACATGTTTGGTAATTACTCATAACAAATATTAACTTAAAAACTGACTTGGTAACGAGCATTGGAGAGCTGTTTATAGTATAGAGATCATTGGGGAAAACGACTCCCTTTAAACGTAGTTTTTGAGAAAGAGGTAATTTCTCACTAAAATAATAATACTTATAGCTAAGAGTATTTTATTCTTACCTGAAAGCACACAAATTCGTCCAACAAGGGTGTTTTTCTTTCATCATTTTCTCGCAACGACGATGACCAATTGATCCAAAATTTTCACAGGCTTGTTATTTTATGGTATATGATGGGATACACCAAGTGAGAAGACTGGTCTTTAACAATTACCAAACGTGCACCTTCCCTTTAACCCTTTAAACTACCTCATTTTGTACTCAATATTTTTAATTAAAATGGTTGATTTAATTATTGAAAAAAAGAAGAAGATAATTGTGTTAAATAAATCAAGCATTATGGAGTAGTTCTCCTAGGCTTTTGTCTGAGGTGAGAATCAAACCACGGAGGTGACATCTTAAAGTTCATCATTGTTATTCACAGATTGTGTGTTTAAAGACACTGTACACTACAGGTAACTGCCAGTGTAGTCATTAGGTGTATCTCAACATATGCACAAAATAGCAAACATGTAAAAATGTTAACTCAATTGGTCTTTGAAGTTGCGATATAATAATACAAGACAAAAACCACCCTTGTCACACGAAGTTGTGTGCTTTCACATTATGCTTGATTTTGAGACCTCAAAATCTAACTCTAAGGTCTCAAAATAAAATTCGTGGAAAATTACTTGTTTTTCGAAAACTACGTTACTTCAGAGGGTGCCCTGCTCTCGATGTTTTATATTACCAACAGTCCCTACTACTCGTCACCAAGAAAAATGTTATGCTAATAATATGTTTGAGTAATAACCAATAGTGTCCACTGCCTTTAACGGCCTTAAAAATACAAAGGTTTTCTTTAACTTCGACTTCTTTAAATAATCCCACTTTAGTTTTTAGTTTTTTGATAGGCCGCTCGTAGATAATAATAAACCATTCTTATATTATAAGCGCATTACTCGAGGTAAATACAAACATTGCGAACTTAAGAAAACTTACCCAAATACTCTTCCGTACTTTTCACGATACTGAGGGTACCTGTATCCGAACCCCTGGTGATGACATTCAACAAAAAGACGGAATTAAATAACGCAAATTTTGATTTTTTGTAGGTGCTGAAGAGTATTAAATTCATCACTGAATTCTGGGCCGGGGCACACTACGCCAACAGCCTTGAATCAAGTCTATGCTTCTGTTGGACAATCGTCTCATAGAAGAGTCAATTGTTCAAGCTAAATAACAAAATCTAATCTCAAGTGAACTGTTTAACCTCTACCCATGTTCGAGAAATAAATTGGTGTGTGGGTGTGTGGATCTTTTTTTTTTAGATTTCGCGTGTGGTCATATTTTACAATGTCGATGATACGAACCCATACTTTAAAAGGAACATTATATAATTGGTTTGGCTAGCAAAATAAGTTGCTGCCAGTATAAGGACATTATGTAAACCACCATATACATAGACTGGCCAAACTGTAGAAGTTCGAAATCGACCGACCATCTGGGTCACGAGAGAATAGTGAAAACCGATTACAAATTGTGCATTGCTTCGATGCCAAAACAAAAATGAGCAAAACGCTAAAACGCTAAAAGTGAAATTAAAGTATTTCTTTCGCATCAAGTGTGGCATTGCAGACCACAAATTGTCATTGGGTGTTTTCTACTATCCATCATCAACAGACCGTGTAAGTTTTATGTAAATCGGCGTTCTTCTCGATTGTTGTTTCTTATACAAATATTGACTGCTTCGAGTGCTATGGTTAAAACTATGACTCCCGAGGTGATCCCCGGAGCGTTCTATTTTCCCTCAGCGTTCTAATTTCCCGAGGCGAAGCCGAGGGAAAATAGAACGCTCCGGGGATCACCGAGGGAGTCATAGTTTTTAACCATTGCACGAGTAAAAACAGTCAATAATTGTTTTATAACACCCCAAACATTTCCAAATACTGTACTATTATTATTAAGTTACAGACCTGAATTCTACAATCCACGGACGACGCGTATACAGATTGCAAACACTTTTACTAACTGTGTTGCATGTAGTGTCGTGCAATCGGAAATGGTTACAGGGACTATTCATTTATCATCCTCGTACACGCAACGGACGTCTGGGTACTGCACGCCGTGTGCTAGTCTGTCGGACTAGCGCATGGCAAACCGACGCACTATCACAAGGCCGTCGTCTAGCAAAACTAAGACATGTCATGTGACGCACTCTAAACCAATGAGCAGGCAGAATACTTGCAAGGGTGTTCTAATACTAATTATGTACGTTACTAAAGAGAACATACCTCCATTTGGAAATTGAGTTGGTTATTCTGCCACATTAAGCTGATCCGAAACATATCCCCTTATTAGGTTTTCGGATCTCTCGCGAGACTCGGTCCCCCGAAACCTCCTAAAATCGAGCAAAATCCATGCCCTTTCCCCAAGATTCGTATCGCAAACTGCGTATTACTTGCATGCTGAATAAGGCCGTGTCCAAAACGGCGATTTCGGCTACAGCTACGGCTAGATCGCGCGCGTCTGCCTATTCTTCTACACTGGTAGACGCGCTGATCTAGACGTAGCTGTAGCCGAAGTCGTCGTTTCGGGCACGGCCTAAACATCGAAACGCAACAGCAAGTTCGTACCCTGTCAAAAGATCATTGATGTACTTACTTTTCGTATCTGAAGTAGGCTGCCTATTATTGGTAGGTAGGACCCGACACGTATGCCACGACGCTGGAAATACTGGTGACACCACCAATCGTATCTGAAATAGAATTGCTAATATTATACGGTGGTATTGGACGTGAAAGACTGAGACCCCCCCCCCCCAAAAAAAAAAAAAAAAAAAAAAAAAAAAAATCTGCCATGTTAATAACAGACCAATACCAATTTTATAAAACTGTTATAAATTTCAACACTCACAATACCCTTAGCAATGGTTCCCCCCCCCCAAAAAAAAAAAGAAGAAAAAAAAAAAAAAAAATCATTTATGGTTTTGACTTTTTAAAGACATTGGACACTATTGGTAATTGTCAAAGACCATATTGGTAATTGTCAAAGACCAGTCTTCTCACTTAGTGTACCTCAACATATGCATAAAATAACAAACCTGTGGAAAATTGCGAGACAACTATGAAATAAAGAAAAAAAAAACTTGTCACACGAAGTGGTGTGCTTTTAGATGCCCGATTTCGCGACATCAAACTCTAAACTTGAGGTCTCGAAATCAAATTGGTGGAAAATTACTTCTTTCTCAAAAAATACGTCACTTCAGAGGGAGCCGTTTCTCACAACGTTTTATACCATCAACCTCTCCCCATTACTCGTTACCAAGTGAGGTTTAATGCTAATAATTATTTTGAGTAATTACCAATATAGTGTCCACTGCCTTTAAATAGAATATTTAAATAATATTGCAAAGTGATCCCTGAGAGTAGTTTAAAGGAACGTTACAGAATTGGTAAGAAACAAAATCGTGAATATCACAGATTTACATCAAACTTACGGTCTATATATTGATGATAGTATAGAAAACATCCCTTGACTGAATTGTCATTTGATTAGAAATAAAACAATCTGATTCACGTTTGGAGTTTATCGCCCAGTGGGCATTTTGGTAATTGTGTTCTTCCATCGACGTCATAGACCCTTTTGCAAATACCATTGTGCAAGCGCAAACTGTTGAATGAGGTGCATTGTGGGATAGATATGGATCAAATTCGATCAAACTTGATCACCAGCTAGACCACAATACACCACATTCCAAGCTTTACGCGCGCGCCCCAGTATTTTCGAAAAGGTCTATGCAAAAATGTGTCATCGGTTTTGCACTATTTTTTCTCGTGACCCAGAAGTCCGATCGATTTCCAACTTCTTCGTGTTCATGAGTTTATGTATGTGGTGGATTACTAGAATGCTTATACACTGCCAGCATGTAATGTTCCTTTAACAATAAATTTAAACAATTTCTTACACTAAATACAAGACAACCACTGCAATGAATAGCTTCGTGGTAACCGACGACTGTTCAATGCCTGTCAGGATATCCATGGTGAATATCTGCAAAGGAAAAGAAGAAGCTTTTTGTAAAGTTAAGTTTGTCTTTTCTGTGACGCGAGTCAGGATAAACTCTAATAACTCCCAACTCAAATTTCACTCCCATTCTGGGATCCGGCCCTTCGGGTCTGACAATTATTCTTGTGTCGATGCAATTATTTACTCTATGCAATACTGTCCGGGGGACAATATTGCATATTATGCAATAATGTCCGCCAGACGGTTTTGTATATTATGCAATCGTGTCCGCCCGGACACATTTGCATATGCAGCTGTGTCCGCCTCCGTGCAAAGCCGTCCTTGCAGTAATGTAACGCCCTTGGTCGACGGAACACGTTCGCCATTTTGTTTAACAAGCTTTGTGCATGTCATTAATGACATGGGAAATGTTTGGCTGTTGAGTATTCGTTGCAATCATAAAACACGTGAATATTCATGCTGCATATACATAGGTTTACACGTGCACATACATATACATAATATGCAAAAGTATCCGGAGTGGACAGTATTGCATGGCGGACACAATTGCATCTGACACCGGCACCCATAAATCGTTTTTTTTTTTTTTTTTTTTTACTTCTTCTGACAGCACCCTCTTTTGGATCCTCATAAAGCCAATGCTAGTTTCCAATTACAAGGAGAAGAGAAGAATCCCAGGGGGACACCGGGAGCCTGACAGAATGTAGTCTTGGAGCAAGACGTTTCTCGTTTCCCTTTCACGCACACCGCGGCCATTTCACCGACTGCGCGCGCACCGACTCACCTGACTAATTACTCACCGCCCCGGGGAAGTCCGGTGAGTCGGTGCGCGCGCTGTCGGTGAATAGACCCTTCCCATGAAATATGTAAATTGCACGTAGCGCGTGCGCACTAACGTTTTGGTTGGCAAAATGAGGGAACATCGCGCTGTTTTGTACACGGCTAATGGGTGCGTAACGCAGACGCGACTGCGCGTCTGCTTCGTGCACAACTCTTTGGCGTTTGCCAACCAACAGGGTCTGTACGCATGCGTGAATGTAATTAGCATATTTCATGGGAAGGGTCCATTGGCCGCGGTGTGCGTGAAAGGGAAACGAGAAACGTCTTGCATGACCAAGACTAGACAGAATGATGAAGCAATAGACTGTGCAAGTCTCGCGCGGGTTTGAACTTCCGGGACCATTGTGGTCCCAACCTAATGGAGATTTACGTTGGGGAGATTTTGTTTCGTCCATTACTTTAGTTTAATGTAGTTTATGACCATAAAAATGACATATGTTGTTAAAAATGTAATACTAATTAACATCATACATAAAAGTAAAAATAAAGTCAACATAATAACGATGGAAAACCGATATTTAAACTTGACCTCAGGTCAGGTTACTTGGTAAAAATTAAGAATTTGTGCCCATCTCCGATCACGAAACTTACGCAGATGCTTGTTTTGGCCGCGCCGGGTGGAAAGCCTTTTCATTGGTCGCTTAGGCGTCGGCTTCCTCTTTAAAATGCGTCACGCGTTTATCTAACGCCATTGCGACCATCGTGCGTCCGCGTATAAACCAGCTTTGAGTAGTTTCACATTCGGGCGTAGATTTACAAAAGGGGTTTCAAAACATTTCAGATCAAACAAACATCCTTGTCCCAGAGTTTTACTTTTGTCTATACATAGACTTTAACCGATAATTGTGTACTTGGTTAAAAAGCTAAACTAATTTAAACAAGCTCTTATGAATATTTTTGTTGTTCAGATTCGGCATTAAAAAAAAAATTAAAGCAAAGATTTGATTCATAAAAAAATTAAGTTCTTCAGTTGTGTTTTCTCGCTCCGGTGCGCGCGAGACTTGCACAGTCTATAATGTGACAACATTTGTAAGGATACTTCATTAGACAACGCAAAACAATGTCGGCCTCTCACTCGAAATACATTTCGTATTGTACATTGTACAACTATGCTTCAACTTATGTTACTATAATAATAATCTAAACATTTATATAGCGTTCTTACACCAAAAAAGGTACCACAACATTTTACAAAAAAATAACAAGCAATACAAACTTAACAATACATATACAAAGCAATGAGAAATAAATAGCCTAAGAAGCGGAATAAATTTGGAAAGGGTTTGTTTTGAGTGATATTTTGAAATCAGAAATAGAATTTATTAGGATGACGTATTTGATATGGAAGAGTGTTCCAAAGTTTGGTGCTGCTGCATAAATACCTTTGGATGATGAAGTGTATCTGATGTTACGTTTAGTGAGAATCCTTGTTTCTGCGCTGGAGCGGAGTGTGCGATTTAGCAATAATATTGCAATAACAAGTACGACTGTAATATTCTACGGCAAGAGGGTCGTACTACACCTTATATATAGAAAGTTAGACAGATAGAGGGTTTGAAAGTTGCCTCTGCTCAGCTCCCAGCCCCCCCCCCCCCCCTCCACCCTCTCCCCGGTTAACACATCTTGTAAGAGGATTTCGGGCCTTGACCATCGTCTGTTTAATTCTTTCCATGAAACTTCCCATAGAACTATACAGAAGTGAAATACGACTTAGATGACGGTGAGAAAGACAGAATCCGACGAAAACAAGCTCTATCAACTAGAGCTTTTTCGAATCAAATTCTTTGTGGGAAAAAAAAACATATTATCTTTGGCAAAAAAAAAAAACAAACAAACAAAAAAAACTAAAACAGGGCGTTTTTTTTTCTTTTTTTTTTTCTTTAAAGCCATTGGACCCTTTCGGTACAGAAAAAAAAAATTCACAGATTTACAAATAACTTACAGGGTTTATAGAAGGTAGTGGTGAAATACTTATCTTGAAATATTATTCCATGAAATGCTTTACTTTTTGAGAAAACGGTAAAACAATATCAATTCTCGTTAACGAGAATTACGGATTTATTTTAAACACATGTAATGACACGGCGAAACGTGCGGAAACAAGGGTGGGTTTTCCTGTTATTTTCTCCCGACTCCGATGACCGATTGAGCCTAAATTTCCACAGGTTTGTTATTTGATATAGATGGTGTGGTACACGAAGTGTGGGCCTTGGACAATACTGTTTACCGAAAGGGTCCAATGGCTTTAAGTTCGAGTTGATATCGTTTGTGGATATCTTTACAGAAGTAGACATTTACTGACAACATAAATTGAACTGACCTGGTTTTGATTCCGGATTTTTTTTTTCTCGAGATTGTGGGGTTCTATAAGTTTGTATCCATCATGTGCGTACGCCATAGACCATACGAATGTACGAAGCCCCATGTATTTGTTTGCCTATACAATTATTCATTGTTGACTTTTTACTTAAGCTTCATGCGTACAAATGTTGACATAATAGTGTTTGAACATCGAACACGATAATAATACATACCAATCGTGTATAGCAACTTGGGATGTTTATGCTTCCGAATAACTCGATTGATGTGCCGAGTTTGTAAATGTGCCCCCCCCCCTCTAAATTTTTCAAGTTTGATTTGTAATGAACACCTTGTGCTAATGACATTACAAAATATTACTCAAATTGTAAACTTACCAAATCTAGTTCATAAACCTAAATGCAAAATATACACAGATAAAAGGAACGGCTACTCCTCGATGACGTACAGCAACATCGACTGTCATCATCAAAACGACAGTAGACACTATTGGTAATTGTCAAAGACTAGTCTCACAGTTGGTGTATATCTCAACGTATGCATAAAATAACTAACCTGTGAAAAGTTGAGCTCAATCGGTCATCAAAGTTGCGAGACAATAATGAACAAAAAATACACTTGACACACGAAGTTGTGTGCATTTAGATGGTTGATTTAGAGACCTCAAGTTCTAAATCTGAGGTATCGAAATCAAATTCATGGCAATGGCATCTCAGAGGGAGCCGTTTCTCACAATGTTGTATACTATCAACCTCTCCCAAATACTCGTCACCAAGAAAGGTTTTATGGTAATAACTATTTTGAGTAACTACCAATAGTGTCCACTGCCTTTAAAAATGTTGTACACTTGCGTTCAAAATGTTGTACCATTACGTTCATCTTTCATGACTTACCGATCGTAGGTTAAAATAATTGCCTCAGCTGCAACTTGTTTAACTGGTAGACCCTTCCTGAAAACTGCCGCGACAAGAATCCGTTTCCCTTTAGAGGTAAACTCTAAACTAAGTTGTCGCAGAACTCTTTTTCCTGATGGAAGGTTATAAAATCAGATTGAAGCTAAGGGAATAACAGTCAGACCATTACTAACTGTCATCTAGCTGTCAATGTTCTCGTTGTGAAGTCAAACTCGGTAATGGTGTACTATTCGGTTATGCCTTATTTATACACTTTCTCTGCAGCTTAGTGCTGTCTTATTTCCCGGTCGAAGGTTCCTGCAAAACACACGCATTGTCGCGCAATTTGTCGGCTCTGAACTGTCACCTACATACGTTGTGTTTGTGTTTGCCATCGCATGCAAGGTACGCATGGCCCCCCTTTGTTTGTTGTATCAACTGGTGGCGATTGTGTACACTGTTCATGGTTCTTTTGGGTGCGTTCGATTAGCTCCCCCGGGTCAACCCCCCAGTATGGCCCCGGTAACTTCGAATAGCTTTACGTCAGTCCAGTGGCTCACCCGGGTTAGCCCCAAGTGGAACTTGTGGAAAGTGCAACACGTCACCACGAGCGGGTCACAGTGATCGTTCGATTAGCTCTAGTCAGTGGCTCACTCCCCCGAATGAGCACCGGGGTAGACCCATTGACTATTGACGTATATTAGAAATGTAAGTGAAGGGCCATTGTTGGGATCTGAGAATGATTATTTGCCATAAAGGTTCTCACCGGACTAATTGGGATTAGATTGGAGCGGCTTATTTTGATAACAAGGTCCCCCTTATCAATGCAGTGAACTTTCAACTACTTTTATGAAGGATTCTCATTGCATATAGAGTAGGCGTGTCCTGTATATTGGGGGTAGGGGTAGCGTTTTCGAGACTTTTGTGAACTTCGTCCAACATACTGAACGAACTAACGTGCCATTTTTGTCTTATTCTTTTATATATTTTTCGATAAGCTTTCCATGTTTTTGTTCGCACAATTACTTAGTTATAAATCTAAGACTTGGTTCAGCGGAAGCCTGTTGAATTGTGTTGTGATGAAGCCGGGGAGGACTGTCGAACTAAGTCAACGTTATTGAACAATCTCCCACGTTGCCTTGGATCGTTTGTAACGGTTTGTTATAAAATGCATTTATGATTAGAAAGATATTTTAGAAGTAGAATATAATGATCCACACAAGTATCACTCAAAAATGCGTGGTTTTCCTTTTACCTCGTCGACTAACACGGTCGGCCATTTATGGGAGTCAAATTTTGACTCCCATAAATGGCCGACCGTGTTAGTTCGCAAAGTAAAAGGAAAATCACGCAATTTCGAGGCAAATTAATTGTGTGGATCATTGTATTCTACTTTTAAATTATCTTTCTAACTTATGCATTTTTTAACAAACCGTTACAAACGATCCAAGGCAACGTGGGAGATTGTTCAATAACGTTGACTTAGTTGGACAGTCCTCCCGGCTTCATCACAACATGTCAAAATTCAAAGACCAACTCGACCGATACAAGGCAATGTGTTCCTTTAACCGTCGTACAAAGTTATTGAACATAATTGGCAGACAAATATTATAATGAGAGCAACGCAAAACCACATGTTGCCACCGGTAAGGTCTCACTGAACAAACACCGGAATATTATTCAGTGATTTCGATAAAGAAAAGCCTTGATTCAACATACACAATGTGCAACAATAACCGTGTCCATTGAAGTGTAATGCCCATAAGTGCTGATTTGCAATGTTCCCAAAGAGCAATTGCGATGAAACTTCCAGTGATGAAAGGTATTGGTACAATGATGACGTGTCTCAAACAAGGATGTCATTATGTCTTAATCACAAGTCACGTGACGTCATCTTGAAGGTGTTGTATTGAAATGTTTGAAAATCTACAACAAGTCAGCAAATGAGACAGTAAGTTCTTGTTTGTGGGATTTGGTAGGGATAAATTAGGTGTTCATTTTGTTTCGTGTGCGTGACCTCACATGACCTCTGCTTACGGTCGAAACAGAAAGTGCCCTTTAATTCAAAAATGGCCAAAGTAATGAAGTTGCTTTCAACGATGTGGAGCCGCTGTGGTGAAGTTTTTTGCAATCACTTTAAATTTTACACACACGTTTACTGTCAGGCAGGCATCATAAATATGTGTGAAGTGTCAGATCATTGACGTCATTGGGGGTTACGTGACGCGGCCTGAACTGTGCACTTTTTGAACTAGTATAACTCCCGAAGTAATTATGCGATCATGTTGAAACTTGGTAGATTGTTGGATGGTTCATTTTGATGACGTCACGATGACGTCACCAAATTATGTTTTAAGATATTTGTAATTTTTGCACCTTTGAGTCATAACTTGCTGTCTAAACATGGTATAATCCAAATTTATATATAGTTTGTATATAGGCTGGATTGGTCATAACTGCTTTGATGCCAATAGAATTCCAAGTTCAGTTGAGAAATGTGGAAATGTTGTTTACGAAACAGCTCTGCATTTGTGCACAAATGCAGTCATGTCTAGTTGAAGTTAATTTTTTGAATCAGAACTGGCAAAGAAAACGTCACAATATAAAACTACGTTAAACTGTGTCACCTATAAAAAAAATCACCTTAAAGCCATTATACAATTTCGGTAAACAGTATTGTCAAAGTCCCACACTTCGTGTATAACAACTTTCATACAAAATAACAAACCTGTGAAAATTTAGGCTCAATCAGTCATCGGAGTTGGGAGAAAATAACGGGAAAACCCACTCTTGTTTCCGCACGTATCGCCGTGTCATGACATGTGTTTAAAATAAATCCGTAATTCTCGCTATCGAGAGTTGATATTGTTTGAATATTTTCTCAAAAAATAAAGCATTTCATGGAATAATAATTCAAGAGAAGTCTTTCACCAATACCTTAACGCTGTAAGTTATTTGTAAATCTGTGAACCTGTTTTCTTCTTTTCTGTACCGAAAGTGTACAATGGCTTTAATCTATGGGTTTGTTCGACTTGAGGTGTTGGTTACCTCATCTAGTTTCAATAATTAAGTTTAGTCAATCGTTTGTAAGGTGTGGTGGTCGAGTGGCTGGTCCTTGGCAGACCAAAGCATCTTCGATAACATTTTCTGTTTTGTTTTGTTTTTTTTCTTTTATTTATTCATAGGCCTATTTTTTAATCATGCGGAACTGTATTTTATTGTAGTGTATTTTTTTATTATTATTTTTATTGCAGTGTGAATTCAGTCAAGTGCAGTTTAATTGATTTCATACTTCATTTGCATTTAAATTTGTATGTATTTCTTCCTCTTTTCAATAACTGTCGTGTTTTATTGTTTGTTATAAAAAAAATAATTAAAAGTCGATTTGGTCGAGGCGTATTGTTTTGAATTGTGTGTTACTGTTGACATCTTCTTTAATTAAAACGGAGCATTGAATTAAACAAAGTAAACGGGCAAAAGGGAACAGAGCACCAGTTTACCTCAAAAGAGACCCTTCTCCTTCCATCGGGGCGCTACTAGAAGTAGAAACTACGATGGATGCAGCAGCTGCAGTAGGTCCATGGCGATGGGTGATTCTCCTAGTAAGGATGGGCGTAAGTTTCGTGTCCTTTGGCGTCCTGAAGTCCATGGGGGTGTTTGTAGATGAGTTTGTTGTGTACTTTGAGTGCAGCACACGTGTAGCAGGTTTAGTCGTTAGCCTCCCATTCACCATTGGTAGTGTAGCAGGTAAGCTTTGTATTTCCGTCATCCAGTGGACATTTCAAACAAGAGAACTTACTACAATATGGAAACATAATGTAGCAATTTAAACATATCACCACCACAACAACCAGTTTTGATGGAAAGAGCACACTTTCTTTGATTACGTTTGCTGTTCGGTCACAAATTGCATGAATTATAATGAATATTCGACCTATCTTATGGCATTAATTTTGCTTTTCCAGGGATCTCCATTGGAGTTCTACTGAAAAAATTTGGAGCTAGACCGCTGATGATTATTAGCGGCGCGGTATTTGCTGTATCTCTTATCATAGCCGCAGTGGTATCGACATCATTAGTCCACATTGCTCTGTGTTTCATCGTATGCAGTAAGTATTTATGGAATAACATGCTAACATCACAAAAGATTAGTGACTTACATCTGCAAGGATCTTGTAATGATTCGATACAGTCCATGTCATGTCCAGTTTCTTCGCAATCGATTCAACATTTTCCAAGTTACGATTTCGAATCCCCGAGCTGTCGTATGATTATTCCATAAGAAATCTTAATTAATTTTGGTTTTTACCCATACACCGATGTGTGTTAGCACTGTATACTCAGTACTCGAAATCGTTTCACTTTCTTGCAGAAATTAATTTTACCCATAATTTTGTCTGCCATTCACGTTCACAAGAGTATGGCACGTTTGTGAAGGGAAGATAAAACATATTTTATTATTTTTCATTAATCTGTGTAGGTTTTGGATCTGCCATGATGCGAAATGCTTCAGTCGCAGTTCTGTTGAAATATTTCCCGGATAATTTCGCCTCCATGAATGGGTTGAGTTTGATAGGAGGCCCTTTGGGTATGATGATCGTCCCTCCCGTGGTTCAGCAACTGCTACAGCTGTATGATTGGCGAGGTGCTCTGGCTCTTCTCGGTGCTATGTCGGCAAATTTTTGCGTTTTCGCCGCTCTATTTAGACCTCTGCAGACCAAAAACTCCTACACACCAATAGCAGATAGTGAGCCGAGGTCTACATCTAATCCACCTCCGATCGAGTCACTTTGGCAGAAATTGAGACAAACGTTTGGAATAATAAGTGATACAATTTACCTCCAAATGTTCGTTGATGAACCTGGATTCGTCACCATCCAGATTATTAGTTTCTTTGGGGGAACCGTGTTCGGTGGTTGGCATATATATCTTATCCCGAATGGTATTTCTCTGGGTTTCAATGAGACAATGTCGTCATTTCTGGCTACTTTTTCCGGCTTTGGAAGCGTGTTTGGGCGCGTTTTGTCCGGTTTTTTAATCGACCACGGACTGGTAAAAGCACATAATCTACTCGCTGGGTCATGTTTCCTACTGGCCTTGGTGTGTCTCCTTGATCCCATCGCTGCACCATCGTATGAGGCAACTGCTATCATCGCCACTATTGGTGGGTTTTTCTTTGGAATCTGTCAACCAATACTATTCGTCTTGTCGGTTAATATTCCTGAAGAAAGAAGAGTGTCTGCCTTGGCTTGGATGGTGTTCTTCTCTGGTCTCGGTATATCAACAGGAGGTTTCGCAATCGGTAAGTGCTGAATCGTGCTTTATGGTCATACAGTCCAGATGACATTACGGAACGTTCTTTTGAATGTGATACTGCCGCTCCCTGTAGACCGTTATTTTGGTTGCAAATACTATTGACCAGGACCAGCATTTAGAACGGGCATGCCTAGAGAATCATACCCACAATTTATTTCGGACAAAATTGACTCGTACATAAAATAACACGTTTCGTACTCGAGTAACGTTTTCAATGTTCTCAGTGGGTGGGTACTTGACTTAGTGCACTCGGACTCCACTATTTTACACATTATATACAGTCAGGTGTATTAAAACACACATCGGTCTTAAATTGTGAAATAAGACAGAAAATCTGGAAAAAAAAAACAAGAAGTTGTGTAGTTGCTTTTCACGGCTCAATTCAAGAGAGGGCGCTGGAACCAGGCACTATTTTCAAAGACTTTAGAGCCCGCCCGGATACTATTATCGCCAAACACCGTCGCGCGCGATCATTAAACTATGTTCATTTTACGTGACCGTGTTTCAGCCAACCAGTATACAGAACAAGCAAGAGGTGTGTTATAATATTGACATATTTACTTCTATTAGGGGTACAGTTATAATTATTTAGGCCCAAGGTAATCTCAAAAGCTGAGGGCATAGCCATGATTTTGACATCACCGAGGGCCTATGATTTAAGCAGTCGATATTTCTGTTAATACCGAACAAAGATTATTCTAATCAACAACACTAACTAATGGTGAAAGTTCGTCTGAGAATGGGGAAAGGTCACCCCGTGACACGGAACGCTATAGTCGTACATGTACACAATGTACTTATAATACAGTACACACGAACGACATAATTATTTGCAACCGTAATTTTCAGGGCGGGCATAGTCGATTATGTCCCGGTGTGGCGGCTCCTGTGGTCTCAGAGCTCCGGGTGATGTCACCGGAGATTACGGCACGCAGTAATCACGGTCTCAGATCTCTGGCGTGCCAAGCTCTCCGGGATGACGTAGCATGCTGTCGTTGCGGGCGTGAGTCCCCTCCCCCCTTACCGCCACGAATAGATCTTCGATACCTGTTTTGTTATCGTACGAGTGCTTTTCAGAGGGGCAACCCAAAACCCTTTTCTGGCTTTCAGAAGAACCTTCTTTGTAATTCCCACTCCTCAAATACTTATCATAAACGTGGTTACTTTGTTCACAATACTGTCGCATATGCTCCACTCGTTCACCACACGATATGGGCGCCGCCATGACAGCTACGAGAGTAGACTTGTGGACAAGTCGTTTTTGGTCCCACGCGGTGAGATAGTCGAGTTGCAGCGAACTGCTAGTTGCGCGACTACTACGAGCTGCCTGGAGTCGGGCAGCCCAGTAGTTGTGCAACCAGCAGTTCGCGCGCGGAGAGCACCGCTGCAACTCGACTATCTCACCGCGTGGGACAATAAACGACTTGTCTCTAAGTCTACTACGAGAGTGTACTCGGCACGGCGCTAAAATCGACTACTTTCGCTTGGTGTGCGCAGGCACGGCATGACGTAATACTACCGTATTTGGTAATCTGAAACTCTGAGACCGCCGGAGCTCCGAGACCGCTACACCGGGCATAGTCACCTATGACGTCATCTTGATAGAAAAAGGGGGCACAGCTATTATGATTCCATTTTTAACCAATCAGATTATAGGATTCTATGAGGTATAAAACAATATGTATTATCCATACCGTGTGTTATTCATGTGTTTGTATGTTTTATGCAGGTTGGATATATGACGTAACGGGTGATTTTGGAGTTGCTTTCTGCACGATGGGAGTCATTTCTGCTGTCGCGGGAGTGTTGTCGTTGACGTTGGGACCTACTTGCTTTTCATGTAAAACTCAGGATCGGGAGTAGGATTGATTGAACTCAATGGAGATACATTTTTTTAACCGACTCGATTTTAAGGCTTTTGAACATTTTCAGTTCCGGTCTTGAGAGTCTCCTTATTGACAAACCCATCTATAATGCGTTTATACCATCGAATTTATGTTTTTACAACACTGTGGTCTCAACGCATGACGTGCTTTATTTATACCCACATTTAGGTCGGGCTATATAATAGTTCCGCTTTGGGCTTCACTTGTATAGGTTGGGCTACATTTGGATACAAATTTGGTGTTTAAAGTTGGTCGGGCTACATTTAGGTACAGTTTTGTTCTTGGTGGTCGAGCTAAAACTGGGTTCAAATTTTGAGCTACATTCGGGTGTGGGTTCACTTGGTGCCACAGTTAGTTAATAGCTGGGGTGCATTTAGGTCGGGCGACATTAAGGTCAAAGCTTGGGTTATACACTTAGGTTGAGGTACATATTGGTGCAGATATGTGGCTGCGATACATAAATAGGTCGGGCTACATCAAGGGCTTGAGCTACGGTAAGGTATCGCACACTGTTACATGCACGTATGGTGCACATGAACGACTCGTTATGAAAACAATTTTGCTTTATATTGGTTTGTTGTTGTTATTTCATCAATATTGATATTAGGTAGTGACGTTTTCACGCATACTCATTTAGAGCAGTTTATAGGGCTCGGCAAGGGTGATTGACACATTCAATAAGGGAATCAATGTGTGGTGAAGAGGTTTCTAACTTGTGGTTTAATCCAAACGAGGCCTTGTTCTTGATAATTTTACCGAGACGAAGTCGAGGTAAATCATGAAAACCAGGCCTCGGCGGGTTTAAACCACTAGTTGAAAACCTCTTCACCACACATTGATTCCGCCATCAATTTTCGTTAGCATTTTGAAGCCACTGGTACCGTTGGTAAAGCGTGCGTATTTTGCTCAAGATATTGATAAGTAGAGGTTGAGAAACGATCGAGAACAAATCCAATGTCCAATCGTAACTTTTGGGCGAATTCGTCGCGAATTTCAAATAAAGTATTCATGTTCGCATAAGTGTGAGAGTAAGTGCAATTAATAATAAATGTTCAAATATACACGAACAAACATAAAGTCTCACAGCTTTTGACAGTGAGGGCAAATTATTTATTAACTCTTTAACTTTACTTCTCTCCCAAAGATGGGGGAGTCCCTGGTCCCGTGAAGATACCCCCCCCCCCCACACACACAGTCAGAACACCCATGTTGTTTAACAAACATCCAAGCATCAATTATAAACAATAATAAATAACAAAAAGTCCCGTCACCTCCCAGCAAATGCATAATTCTTTGGGACACAGCCTCCAATACCACACAAATTACATCAAGCTGGAAGTCGACAAATTGGGCACAATGTCTCACACAGTGAAACAAAAAAAAAACTACTTCTGATTAGAGTAATTAAACAAACGTTCGAGCATCAATTAAAACAAATAATAATAATAATAATAAATACAAAATCCCGTCACCTCCCATCAAATCAACGATTTCTGGGGAAAGGGCCTAATGCCATACAAATTACATCAGGCTGGAAGTCAACAAATGAGGCACGATATTTAACACCGAGGATCCCCCTCCCCCTTTTATTAACCAAGGTTAGAGGCTAGACAAGTTTAGAAATTGACGAAAGTGGGAAACATAAATCACTGAAAACAAAATATATATGGTAGTAAACAAACGCAAAAGAAAATAACATAATAAAACATAAAATATCGTTAACAATGCGACACATTAATAAAGCAAACATATAGGAAAGGTATTACATTTAGTTGAAGTTTGAAGAAAATACTTGGTTCAAACATTACTGTTGAAGGCACTGGACACTACTGGTAATTACTCGGAATAATGGTTCGCACAAACAACGTACTTGGTAACGTGCAATGGAGAGCTGTTTATAGTATAAAAACATTGTGAGAAACGGTTCCCTCTGAAGTAGCGCATGTTTTTAGAATGAAGTTGATTAATTTTGTTACTAATACATTTAAACTGATTTCGAGACCTCGAAAGTATCGAATTCAATCATCTGAACAACACAACCTGTGATATAAGGGTATTTTTTGCTGTCATTATTCTCTCGCAACTTCAATGATCAATTGAGTTAAAACTTTCACAGGTTGTTTACTTGTTGCGTATGTTGCGTAGTGTCCAGTGCCTTTAAAGGCAGTGGACACTGTTGGTAATTGTCAAAGACTATCTTCACAGTTTGTGTACCTCAACATATGCATAAAATAACAAACCTGTGAAAATTTGAGCTCAATCGGTCATCGAAGTTGCGAGATAATAATGAAAGAAAAATTACCCTTGTCTCACAAAGTTGTGTGCGTTTATAGATGGTTGATTTCGAGACCTCAAGTTCTAAATTTGAGGTCTCGAAATCAAATTCATGGAAAATTACTTCTTTCTTGAAAACTATGGCACTTCAGAGGGAGCCGTTTCTCACAATGTTTTATACCACCAACCTCTCCTCATTACTCTTCACCAAGTAAGGTTTTATGCCAATAATTATTTTGAGTAATTACCAATAGTGTCCACTGCCTTTAACACAAATTGAATGTTTAACTAGCATTCGGCCGCCCATGCCACCCAGCTCAATTTGTACATCAACAATGGAAAGGTCGATCGCTCCAATTATTTTCTGGCGACAGCTCGAAGTTTGATGCCGTCTTTAGGAGCTGAGAATGTAGCCTCGCAAAGATTGAGCGGAATCTGAAATTGACGAGAAAAGGCAAAAATAATACGGTAGTATAATGCTTAGTATGTTGATAGTGACACCGGTGATAGTGAAAGGCAGAATATTCTGCCCCGATAATCTATGTCGCCCTGTCCGCCCATGATCCCCTCCCCCAATCCAAACGGCCAGTTGGGACAATTAAATTTGTTCGATAATGCCCTCTTTTTAATCAACTGCGTTCATGGTTCAACCCATGTTGATAGTGTATGGGGGTCACAAACATACGCACCCAAAGGTCACGGACCTCCCGTACTCCATTTATCTTGTGCAATACAGTTCCCATTGGTTTTGTACACGTTTTCTAACTGTAGAACTTTCCCGAAGTGTGGATTCTAGTGAGTGCCCCTCTTTTTTATAAGCCCCGGTATGAGTCTGCAAACCTACTCATTCCTTCAACCTCTCTCAACAATGCATCCCTGTGGGGCATTGTTTCGGTCTTTCCTTTGATCTCGCACTCTTAGTGACAGTTTTACATATACTGTTTTTTTTTTTACACAGTCCCTTGAGGAGCAT
Organism: Asterias amurensis; assembly: GCF_032118995.1. Taxonomy (NCBI): domain Eukaryota; kingdom Metazoa; phylum Echinodermata; class Asteroidea; order Forcipulatida; family Asteriidae; genus Asterias; species Asterias amurensis. Next base: position 6,666,301 of record NC_092650.1, on the reverse strand, counting down.
AACTTATTTGTGTATTTTGTCTTGGTCTCCATAAGGTACCGAAATTGGCATACGCTTACGGATCTAGTTTTATGTGGGGGTTAAGTGCAACTGTGTTCCTGTATTCCCCTTTCCGAAGAATTACTCTATGGGGTACTACTATAACAAAAATAACCTTGTGGGGTAGCCTCGTTGTACTGTAAAATGTACCCCGTTGGCTCGTTGAAGGGCAAAACTACTAGCTCATACAACCCCTTCATAGACTTGTCATAGATGAGACCTATACATTTTTGTTGAATACTTTCATTTACTGCAGTATAATAATATTAGTTATGTACCTTTGTTTCTGGACACACATCTAATCGGTACTTCTGCAGCACACGGACCAGCGCCATCTTGGCCACCAACAAGGCAAATCGCATACCAATGCAGTTACGCGGTCCAAAGCCGAACGGCACGTAGGTGCAAGCCTGGATTAACGGTTTTCTCTCTGGACTGAATCTGTGAACAAGACAATTCAAATGAGTTGGTACAGTGAACATGCTGTAGCAATGTTGGATAACTTAAAGGTGAAGTGGAAAGCAAAGCCGTATCAAATAATGTTTGGATATGTTCGGATTGACCGCTTGTTTATATTGCACTGTACACTGTTTACTACTTTGCTGGGCTCTGCACATCTTGCTAACTATGTGACGACTGGCTTCTGACTAACAACCCGAAAAAAAAAAAAATGGAAAACAGAAGGTTGGTTGCTCATTGGGTAGAGCACTGGTGTGCCAGAAGATTCTGTCCCCAGAGATTATGTGATATAGCGCCCTCTTGTGAATCATCCTCCTTTAGCCCGTGGACTTCGGTACCTCTCGTCAGACGACGGGAGGAGCGAGGAGTAATCATAAAGGGGAGTCTTGAACCAAGCTGCCGAACTAAACGTACCTCTCCGGATCAAACTTGTCTGGCTCCGGCCAATACTGCTCGTCACGATGGATACCCCAAACGTTCATAAACACAGTCACACCCTTCTCTATGGTCAGGCCATTGTAAGAAAACGTCTTGTTACAGATGCGTACGAATCTGTTAAAACAAAATCCAAATTGGATACAATAAATTATATCCATCTTTTCTCGCTAATTTCGAGAACAAATCTTTTAAAATGTGTGAAGCAGCCACTCTCAGTGGCCGGATCCACTTCCATTAGCACAGGGTTGCAACTTGGTGGTTTAACCCTGCGCTGCACCTTCCCAGTCAGATTTACGGGTGCCCCATTATCCGGACTGCAGCCAGTAGTCGGGAAGCAAGGGCTCTCGCTTCTTATTTTGATTGTTAATACAACTGGCACTTTTGTTTAGCAAAGCTAACATACCCTTGAGACAGTTTGAATTTGTTTTACCCGCCTGGGGTCTCGAAATCAATTCAAATATTTTACTGAGAAATTAGTTATTTCTATTAATCTATACGGTACTTTACTGGAGGAATCCGTTTCTCACAATGTTTTCTACTATCAACAGCTCTTCATTGCTCTTTACAATAAGAATACGTGTTGATGCTAACAATTAGTGTTAGTATAGTAACCAAGTAGTGTACAGTGCACACCACAAGATCAGTCACAACCCCCCCCCCCCTCCACCTCCAAATAATAACAATACCTTCCAACTGGTGGATAGACACGCAGAGACTCACAAATTACCATATCTAGGTACGTCATCTTGTTAACTACGTCATAGCCTATGACGTCACGGCTTGGGGCTTTATCTTGGATCTCAGCATAGAGTTTATCTTGTACGTCTGGGTTGAGGGCGAGAAGGTACGAGGCAAAGCCGAGCAAGGAACTCGTTGTCTCGTAGCCTGCTAAGAAGAAGAGTATGGCCTGAAATAAGAAATAAACGTCCATTAAGCACCAGAGAGACGAGAGATCCAGTTTGATTTAGCCTTGGTCAAGGCAGTCGAATTATTCCCTCGAAAAAAAGAAAGACAGCCGCTGTGTAAAAACCCAACCGTATATACACGGTGCGTAGTGTGTAACCACACCGCACGACACGATGGCCCCGTACACTATCCGCATGCGGCAGCCGTAATACGGCCTCCGCATGCGGGTTAGTGGTACGAGTGCGGATGACTTGTGCACAGTAGTCGTACGGTGTGCGTTGAGCGATGTGACGGTGTATACGGTTGGTTGGTGCGGTGTGAGTACACAGAAAGCACAGTGTATACCGGTGGGTTTACAGCGGCGTGTAGTCGTACGGTGTGCGTTGAGCGATGTGACGGTGTATACGGTTGGTTGGTGCGGTGTGAGTACACAGAAAGCACAGTGTATACCGGTGGGTTTACAGCGGCGTCTTTTCGGAGCGACCAGTACACAGTCAGGTGATGTGAACAACTGTTTTGTAATTGACAACATATGTTATTTGTAAAACTATAATTGTTCTCAGACGATGACAAGACTGCCCCTCGTCGGAGTTGCGAAAGAAATTATGAAAGAAAAAAAAAACAGTGCGCGCTTTCAGATGCTTGATTTCGAGACCTTAAATTCTAAATCTGAGGTCTCGAAATCAAATTCGTGGAAAATACTTCTTTCCCGAATTCTACATCACTTCAGAGGTAGCCGTTTTTTACACTGTTTTATACTATCAACCTCTCCACATTACTGGTTCCCAAGTGAAGTTTTATGCTAGTAATTATTTTGAGTAGTTACCAATAGTGTCCACTACCTTTAAGTACCAAAGAAGGGCCTCAAACTCTTTCTCATAAGTCGGCATTCTTTATTTCAGAAACAGCAAACACTATCCTAGCCTCAAAGTCATCCTGTTTAACGCAATGTAAATCATATAACTGATTTAAATTGTTGTATGTGAAGCTCTTTTTGTTTGTATCATACCTGGGCTGTGACTTCGGTGTTTGTTAGCGCCCTCTTGCGTTTCATGTTGTGAAGCCCGTTTCCATTGACGTTTCCATTGACGTCATCTGCTGGCTCTGGAGCTTCGTTGTGTGCATTTAGCATTAATTGCAACATGTCAATGTTCTGCATTGAGAAATACAGAATCATTTTAATGATAAAACGAAACCTTAACTAACTTTACAAAAAGTTATATAAGGTTTATTTTTAATCAGGCAATAAGGAACTCACGCGGAGTACCATTATAGACCCGTTCTCAATGCAGCTCCTCGTGCGGGAGGTTCTTAAAGCATAACCGCCGCCGTCGAAATGCACTTGTATTGTGGTACCGCAGCAATGTCTAAATAATTATTCATAAACACCTCAGACAGTTCCGCTACTCCTATTGGTGGAGAGCGCGTCACGTGGGTGTGTATAAACCTTTGTTTATGACTAGTAAAACGTGTTGAGAAATGGGCGTGACACGCGAGCTATTGTGCTTATAAGACAGTTTCTTCATTCCTATTGGCCGAGAGCAACGGCTGGAACAGTTGTGCCACATCACGGGATACGCGCGACGCGCACAGCAATCTCCTTATATTATAAGAAGTTGTTTACCCGAGGACCTTACCATTTCATAGCTGGAGGGGTGTTGTGATGGAAGAAATCATTGAACAATTATTATAATTTTTGCATTAATTTTACTTTTTGACCAAAAGGTATTGATGTTTTACGAATGGGAATCTAAGTGTGTTGAATCGGTTTTCAATTAGTGCTTTAAACCCGTCGAGGCCTGGTTCTTGATAATTTACTTCGACTTCGTCTCGGTAAAAATTATTAAAAACCAGGCTTCGTTGGGTTTAAACAACCAGTTGAAAAACCTCTTCACCTCACATTGATTCCCTCATTCATAGGTGAATAGATTTACATATCAGGCAACTGCATTCTCAAGTCCCTGTCCCGGGTGCAGAACAGGTTTCAGAGCATCATACAACAGTAGTTTTCTGGGAATGGCACGGGATTTGGACTTGAGTCAAGTCTACAGTCGCAGCAGTGGCTAAAGTTCGCTCGTCCCCAGCGTCTTGCTTTAACCAAAGGCGCTGGGATGGGAAAACGTATCATGCACTGTCATTGGAATGCGCAGTCCCATCATGTGTCACACTCACACTGCACCATATTTCTATGCACTGTACGCATGACGTACTTCCTGAACAGGAATCTGTGCAAGCGATTAGCCCATCCCCGCGGTCCTGGATAGACTGACGCTGGGGCCGAACGAATAGCTACAGACGCCACCTCGGTACAGCTTAATTTACGATCAAGTCAAACCTTAGACGTGTCCAAGTCGCCTCCCTGCTCTTGGCGAAGTTTGCATGATTCACTCGTCACTGTTTCGAAGAAGTTTGCCACGTCGTTGGTAATTGCTCCAGCATTGAAGTAAGTTAACACTGGTCTCAACATTGGGAACATGTCTATAAAATTAAGTTGACAAAAGTGACCATTCAATATCAAATTGTTTCCATATTATTTTTGATTAAAAGAATACTTTTGGTAGTGTGATAACCCAAATACGCTCCCAGTGTTCATTTTGTATAAAGCTCACTTCGGGGCGTCACACGTTGATTCATCCCCTTTTTATGTTGGTAGATATGTGCACGAGAGAGCACCGTATTACCTCCCCGTAGTTATCTCTATTTTGGAAGAAGCAAGGCTCTGGCAATGTTTTCAAATAATGATTATTTGAGAGGGGGTGCCACCACGGATTCAAACCAACGACCCTTGTAGTTCTAGAGCAGTGTCTTATAGCAACCGAGATCGCCCGGTGGTTCGAGGCAGTTCGAATCCTGTGTTTAGCAGCGGGTACTGCAGTCGATCAACAAGTGTTAAATTTGCATCAGGGAATAATAATCTTCGTTTTGTTGTACCCACTTACCAAGAACCACTTGATGTATGACTGACTCAAACGACTTGAATGCTTTCTTGGCGTTGATTACAAACTCATGTTCTTTCGTTAATTGCGAGTCTACTTTCAGCCCGAAACAACACCACGCTACCGTGTCCATAGTTAAACCTCCGTACAAACTGTAACGTACAAATATAATATTTGTTAAAGGAGGTTTTAATAAAAAAAAACTATGAAAAAAACTTGGTTTATCTCAACATTAGGTATAAAATAACAAACCTGTAAAGAATTGAGCTCAATTGATACACGAAGTGTGGGTCTTTGGACAACATCGGTATTGTCGGTATTGTCCAAAGACCCACACTTCGTGTATCACAACTTATAATAATAACAAACCTGTGAAAATTTAGGCTCAATTGGTCATCGGAGTCGGGAGAAAATAATGGGAAAACCCATCCTTTCGCCGTGTCATGACATGCGAATTTGAGGTCTCGAAATCTAGATGATTTCAAGAGAAGCACTTTTGTCTTATTATTTCTTTACAATCACTTACTCTTTGCAGTTGATGTTACTTCCTTCCTTCACTGCCATGTCGATATTATTCAGCATAGTGTCACAACATTCATTGATCATAAAGGACATCTGTGTGTGGAAAAGATAATTTAAAGGCAGTGGACACTATTAAAAATTGTCAAAGACCAGTCTTCTCTTTTGATGTATCTCAACATATGCACAAAACACAAACCTGTGAAAATTCGAGCTCAATATTGGTCGTCGAAGTTACGAGATAATAACACAAGAAAAAAACACCCTTGTCACACGAAGTTGTGTGCTTTCTGATGCTTGATTTCGAGTCTTCAAATTCTAAATCTGAGGTATCGAAATAAATTACGTGGAAAATTCATTCTTTCTCAAAAACTACGCCACTTCAGAGGGAGCAATTTATCACAATGGTTTTTACCATCAACCTCTCACCATTACTTGTTCAAAGTAAGGTTTCATGCTATGAGTAATTACCAATAGTGTCCACTGCCTTTAAGTAATCGTCTATGATTATTATAAAAAAAATTGCTTACTCGGTAACGGGCAATGAAGTAACGTAGTTTTGAGAAAGAGGCAATTTCTCATTAAACATTAAAATAATTCAGGCCTGAAAGTTTCTTTAGGCATCTGAAAACACACAATTGTTTCGGTGTGGTTTCTTTACTTCTTACTCCAATGCGCAATTGAGTACAAACTTCCACAGATTAGTTATACGGTATTGTGACACATGATGTTGGGAAACGCAAAGTGAGAGTGGTCTTTGACAATTAATTCGAAAGGTGTCCTATGCCTTTAACAATGTACAGGAAATTGGGTTGTTTCGATGTTGTGCTGGATGTTGTGGTGTATAATGTGGTGTATAATGTGGTGTGGATGTGGATGTGGTGTGGATGTTGGTGTGGATGTGGTGTGGATGTTGTGGTGGATGCTGAATGTTGTGGTGTATAATGTGGTGTATAATGTGGTGTGGATGTGGATGTGGTGTGGATGTTGGTGTGGATGTGGTGTGGATGTTGTGGTGGATGCTGGATGTTGTGGTGTATAATTTACTCCACAATTGAGTAGGTGTCTCATCCAACATACTGTCATCTTATTTATAATATTTTCACACACCATAAGTTTATGTTCAAAATTCCAACAGGGCCCTCTTTCAAAAGGCTGCTTAAAGGCAGTAGACACTATTCGTAATTACTAACAATAATTATCAGCATACCTATACTTGGTAACGAGTAATGGGGAGAGGATGATAGTATAAAACATTGTGAGAAACGGCTCCCTCTGAAGTTGAGTACTTTTCGAGAAAGAAGTCATTTTCCACGAATTTGATTTCGAGACCTCAGATTTAGAGATTGATGTCTCAAAATCAAGCATATGAAAGAATATTATTATCGCGCAACTTCAATGACCGATTGAGCCCAATGTTTTCACTGGTTTGTTATGCATTTGTTGAGATACAGCAAGTGAGAAAACTGGTCTTTGACAATACCAACAGTGTCCACTGTCTTAAAAGGCACTCGTGATAATTACTCAAAGTTAACATATTATTAACAACTTTACTTGGTAACGAGCAATGGAGAGCTGTTGATAGTATAAAACATTGTTGGAAACGGGTCCTTCTGCAATGTCGTAGTTTTTGAGAAAGAAGTAATTTCTCAGTAAAATGTTTAAATTGATTTCGATACCTCGCGCGTGAGATCAAAGGGCTGATTATAGGCACTTACACAATTGGTAATTACTCAAAATAATTGTTATCATAAATACTTACTTGGTAACGAGCAATGGAGAGTTACTGACAGTATAGATCATTGTGAGAATGGCTCCCTAAGGTAGCGTCGTTTGTGAGAAAAAATGAGAAAAAAAAGTAATTTCTCAATAAAATATTTAAATAGATTTCGAGACACCTCGCGTGAGATCTCGAAATCAAACTTTTTGTTTTTTGTTTTTACCATTATTGTCTCGCTACTTCGACGAAAAAAATCGAAGTCAAGTTTGATGAGCAGGTTTGTTGTTTTGTGCTTGTGTTCAGATACACCAAGTAAGAAGACTGGTCCATGTTGACACTCGTCAAATGTGTCAATACACCGATCCATTAAGCCAGGCCCAATTATCATTGCCCAATCACAACCGCGAAATCTGATCACCATTTGAACCGTTTGGTGATCTTTGCACTAATGGTGATCGGGTTTCTCGGCTTTGATTGGTCAACTGGTAAGGAGGCGGAGCGTAATGGATCGGTCTATTGTCTTAAAGCACAACAATGACCAAGCACAAACAAAGTATGCTTACCAGAATAAGTTTTCCAGCCAAACTTACATGTCTCACTTACAATTTGTGACAGGTACAGGCCTATACTCTGCTCATTTAAACTTAGCAAATTGTTAATCACTTGTTTTGTCTGGTTAAGCAGCTCTACGGAATCGAGCCTACCGCATACCGTTCTCATTTTGACGGCGCTGAACGCCGGTGTGACGACCGATCTGACTTCCTTCCACTCTTCATCTTGCAAACTTATTAAGTGCTTGTTTAAGATTCCGGGTGCCGGAGAACTCCCCTTGAAAAAAAAAAAATAATAATAATTAAATAAATAAAAGGCAGAAAATAAATATAATTAAAGACTGTAAAGAAACCATATTAAATAAATTATGTTTATTTTATGCTTCTTTAAAAGGTCCATACATGCGAAATGACCTGTTGTGATCAAGGTCCCGCATTTTTGCGATCCCGATACAAATCTCACCTAAAATAATGTGTCATGTGTCCGTGAGGGTTTGGTTCCCCGGACTCATGTCAGAGTTGATGTAAACATCAGAGCCGGCGTTGCAGGAGATTCTGCACCACCCCTAGCCTTTAGTCAAGGCGCACGCGGCACATCGGATAGCACGCACAACCCCAAAAAGTAACGCACGAAAAAAGACTATCACCGCGAGCGGCGAAGCGCCTTCACCAATACGTTTTGGGGCCTTATGTTTTTCTTCACATTTGCCAACGATTTTGGTGGGAGAAAATGTAATGCATAATGCGTTAGCGTGGTGAGTTGCTGGCCAATAAGAAGCCATTATTACTTGTATGACGTCACAAGAACGTTCGACGCAAATTCGTTACATTTTCTCCAACCGAAATTGTTGGCAAATGTAAAGAAAAACGTAAGGCCCAAAACGAGATGGTAAAGGAGCTTCGCGGCTTCGCCGCTAACGGTGATAGTCTTTTTTTCGTGCGTTACATTTTTGGGGTTGTGCGTGCTATCGATATCCGGTGTGCCGCGTGCGCCTTGACTAAAGGCTACCCCATCTGAGATTCTATGCCCCATTATGGCGAACTGTGATACGAGCCCTTTGATGTCAATAATTATAGTGGAGATCAATGAACGCCTCTTCTGATGGCGCCCTCTGTTGAATCCTCCTTCTCCAGTTCATGTAAATTTTCCATGGGGACAGATCCGGCGGACGGATTTCCCTGGGACGCCGGCGGACATTCATAGTGTCAACATTATACTGGGTGCGTTCGTAGAGCTTCCATGTGTCGATCCTCACTCGGGTGAGCCCCTGACAGAAGCTAATTGAACGATCACACTCGCCCCCTTGTGGAGACGGGATGCACCTCAGGTCACCTCAGGACAATGGGGGCTGACCCGGGTGAGCCCCGTCAAAGCTATTCGAACGTACCGGGGCAGACCGGGCGACCCAGGGAAGCTAAACGAACGCACCCACTGCCTTGCAAGATAAAAGGACGTCACATTTTCATGCAGTGGTCAATAATGACAGCACAAACGAACACCTTCTTTTTGTGATAAACAAAATCTAACAAATAATGTACTCTTTGTGTTACACATTGTGTTCGTAACCCTTTGTCAGCTTCTCAGTTTAATCGTAGGGTATAATGTAATACACCCTCCTCGGGTCTGGCATCTGACCTTAAATAGTCAGTTCTGAACCACCGTTTCCTGTGAACCAAACTTAAAATGAGTGACCTTACCTTACGGTTGGTAAAACTGGAGAAATCTTTGACCACAATCTGCTTGATGATGTCAGCATCCGTCACGACAAGCATAGTCTTTCGAAACATGTACCACCTGAGGTAGTAACCAATAGTTAAGGACCAATTTTCACGAAGTTGGCATTATCAAGTATGATAATAAAAGTATGTAAAAATTTCAGGTATGTAAAAAATTACACATTTTTTCGACAAGTGTATGTGAACAACTGCACATCATCACTGGAAATGGCTTCTTAACAAAATCCATAACACAATATTAATCATATCTCAAACTTGTTGACTCCTACCACAGGCATTTGCATTAATCATAGTAAAACAGATTCAACTTGTTACTTCTGTAATTGAACGTTGACAAAGTGACAAACGAACTTACCCAAAAACCCTCCCGTACTTCGCATTATACTCAGGAAACCTGCTTCCAAAACCCTGACGGCAATGACAACAAAAAGACACGGACTTAAATATCATTGGACACATATAGCTTGTTCTCGAGTCAATTATACTTGTTTGTCTATTTAATTGTAACTGAGTGTTATTTGCTGTAACTTTTTGATGGATTGTTGTTATTTGCTATAACCTTTTAAGGATTGCTATAACTTTTTACTGGATTTTTGAGGTAATCACGCGTTTGATTGTTTTCGCTTGGATTAGTTTAAATATATTATGTTTGTAATGTCTTTGTAAAATTACCCCCAGGCATATTTTTTTTCTCCCAAATTCCGAGGCAGGCAAAATTAAAGATTACATTTTTTTTTAAGGCTTATTTCTTCAAGATTGAATTGTTCAGTCAAAGAGGGCGCGTCGAAAAACCAACTCCCATAAACTGCAAAATATCCAATTGTCTCTCGAGACAACAACATCAACAACAACAACAACATCACGCATCATACAGAATTTTCAATCAGTGCCTCATTGAGATCGTAAGCCGCGAAGAGACAATTTGGTAAACTTACTTTTCGTATTTGATGCAGGCTGCCTATAACTGGTAGGTAGGACCCGACCCGTATGCCACGACGCTGAAAATACTGATGACACCACCAATCGTATCTGAAAAAAAATAAAAAAAACGTTAGTTTTTGCCACAGTTTAGTTATGTTCACTGGTGAAGGGGACATTACGAAGACATCCCGCCAGAACCCCAATTGATACAAGTTAAACAGTTTAATTAGAGAGGTTTGGCAAGTCTACGGATACACATACATGTCCGGTGTCGCATGCAATTATGTACCCTGTGCAATACCATTCGGGGGACATTATTGCATGTGCAATAATGTCCGCCGGACGAATTTTCATATGCAATCGTGTCCGCCCGGACGCTGTTGCATAATGCAAGTGTGTCCGCCCGGACGCATTTTCATATGCAGTTGTGTCCGCCCCCGTGCAAACAGTCCTTGCAGTAAATTAAACGCCCTTGGTATACGGAACACGTTCGTCATTTGTTTTACAAGCATGACATGGGAAATGTTCGGCCGTTTGGGTATTTGCTGCTCATAAAATACGTGAATATTCATGTTGCATAATAAAAAATACGTAGGTTCAGTGCATGCACGCTCGCTTATGCGCGCACATACATGTACTGCAGTCATGTACATGACCGCCGGACGGTTTTTGCAAAGCCCCGGACAACAGACACGATTGCATATGAAAAAGTGTCCAGGCGGCCAGTATTGCATTTGCATGGCGGACACAATTGCATCTGACACCGGTAAGTCGACACTTTGAGTGTTCACGTGACGCGTGTCCGTGACTATTTTTGCACGCACTCTAGCTACGGATACAGGAGCTTATGTACACGTCGTAGAAAAACGGATACTGTTTTGCAGCCCTGTAGCTGTCTTTTTGTCCCAGATCAAAATCATTTCCCACGCAATAGCATCCAGTGGTATTGTGCTTAATATAGAAAGAAATTTTTTGCAAGCAGAAATAATAAAAATGCAGTGTATAAAACACGGGTGTCTATAGGTCATGCTTGTCGGGAAAATACTCATAATGATGAATGTGAGCGCACTCAAGCGACAATTTTTTATATATAATACATTTTTTTGCGAAACAAAATCCAAAACGCGGCTGACGTGAACGGATACGGTTATACTTTACCTGTAATATCCACACGCTCATAAACGTTACATATTTTATTTAATAATAACTATTGTCACTCTAAAATAAAACATTATACAGTGCCCTATAACAACTATCATTCCTGGAATTATTATCAATGATCAAATAAGAACTTGCATGATTACAACTTTAAAGTTATGAATTGTAATGAGTGTGTACTTCGATCACTGAACGGAAAGAGCTTTACATTAACACTAAAGAAAGTACAAAATATTCTTACACCAAAAACAAGACAACCACTGCAATAACTAGCTTCGTGGTAACCGACGACTGTTCGATGCCTCTCAGGATATCCATCATGAAATTCTGCAAAGAAAGGGTTCTGTCAACACAATTACAATAGCAAAGGTTTTTAATTATTGTTTACAAGAGACTTCTGATACAAATATTTCTGAGTAGAGTACAAAACAGGGACTAAAACTTGATGAAGCTTTCATGTTCTGACAGCCTTCTGTGGATGCTTTTTGACAAAACGGGTCCATAGGTTTTATCGGCACTGGACACTATTGCTAATAGTGAAAGACCAGACTCTCAATTTTATGTATCCCAAAATATGCACAAAATAACAAACCTATGTGAATTTGAACTCAAGTGGTCGTCGAAGTTGCAAGAGAACAATGAACAAAAAAACATTGTTGCATTACTTTGTGTGCTTTCAGATGAATAGAAACAGGCACCAACTGAGTGAGAAATCGCCTCGTTCTCAAAAACTTACTTCAAAGGGACCCGTTTCTCTTGCTCTTAATTGCTCGCTATCTACGTCAGTTTCTATGCTTACACTTATTTTGAATAAATACCAATAGTACCCAGTGCCTTAAGTGACATAAGTGATCTGTCAATGTCGACTGAAGTCGTTGAACTTCGGAGCAGCCGAGGGGCGGGGGGGGGGGGGTGTAGGTGGGGTTGACTGCAGCTTCACACTATTTGTTAAAGGAACACGACGCCTTGGATCGGACGAGTTGGTCCATCAAAAGCGTGTGTAACCGTTTGTTATAAAATGCATATGATTGGAAAGATGTTTTATAAGTAGAATACAATGATCCACACAAATTTGCCTCGAAATTGCGTGGTTTTCCTTTTACTTGGCGAACTAACACGGTCGGTCATTTATGGGAGTCAAAAATTTGACAAGTCGACAAGGTAAAAGGAAAACGTACAATTTCGAGGCATGTTTGTGTAGGTCAGTGTATTCTACTTACAACATCTTTTTAACCATAAATTATGCATGTTATAACAAACGGTACAAACGCTTTTAATAGACCAACTCGTCCAATTCGAGGCAACATGCTCCTTTAATAAGTACAACACGTATTGATCAATGCCACAATATTTTGTTAACTACCCTTACCATATCACTTTGTGAGATTTATAATTAAAACTCGTCAAATTAAACATTATATGCCTTTCATTCCAATCGTAGAATCCGTCACGATTGAGTTCATTATTATGAAACTGATAACGAATTGATGTTACATCAGCCGTCAATTCCACCAAACTCTTCCTAATTTTAATTTAAGGAACATAACAGAATTGGTTTTGCTAACAAAACAGTTGCTGGCAATGTAAGCACTTTATTATGTATTCCACCATACACATCAACTGACAAACCTCAAGAAGTTTGAAATCGATTGGTAATCTGTGTCATCACGAAAGAATAGTGAAAGAATTCCAAACGCGAAGATAGATTATACATTTCTCAGCCAATATAATATTTCAGACAGGAATATTTCAAGGGATGTTTTCAACTATCATTATCATAAAACTGTGAAAGTTTTGTGTAAATCTGTGAACTTTACGATTTTTGTTTCTTCCCAGTTATGTAACGTTCCTCTATAATTAATCTCAGGACTTAGGACTAGTCCCAACCCTGCAATGTAGCATGCAGACCTTCAAGGCAGTGGACACTATTGGTAATACTTAAAATAATTATTAGCATAAAACCTTACTTGGTAACGAGTAATGGGGAGAGGTTGATGGTATAAAACATTGTGAGAAACGGCTCCCTCTGATGTGACGTAGTTTTCGAGAAAGAAGTTATTTCCACGAATTTGATTTCGAGACCTCAAGTTTAGAATTTGAGGTCTCGAAATCAAGCATCACAACTTCGTGTGACAAGGGTGTTTTTTCTTTCATTATTATCTCGCAACTTCGACGACCGATTAAGCTCAAATTTTAACAGGTTTGTTATTTGATGTATATGTTGAAATACATCAAGTGAGAAGACTGGTCTTTGACAATTACCAATAGTGTCCACTGCCTTTAAAGGAACACGTTGCTTTGGATCGGACGAGTTGGTCTATAAAAAGCGTTTTGGAACCAGTTGTTATAAAATGCATATGGTTGGAAAGATGTTTTAAAAGTAGAATACAATGATCCACAAATATTTGCCTCGAAATTGCGTGGTTTTCCTTTTAACTTTGCGAACTAACACGGTCGGCCATTTATGGGAGTCAAAAATAAATGGCCGACCGTGTTTGTCAACGAGGTAAGAGGAAAACCACGCAATTTCGAGTGATACTTGTGTGGATCATTATATTCTACTTTTAAAATATCTTTCTAATCATATGCATTTTATAACAAACGGTTACAAACGCTTTTCAAAGACCAACTCGACCGACCCAAGGCAACGTGTTCCTTTAAGATTAATCCTAAGTTAGGACGAGTCACTCGTCCTAACTCGATATAGAATCAATCCTAGTGTTTCGTGAAAAAGTAACTCAATAACCCAAAACACGGTAGAGACATTAACATACACTGTACAAAAGCAATTGTCCATCACTGCTCATCATTAAACGAGCTACACTTCAAGACAGCTCACACTATCATCTTAGATCACACTCTGCTTTATTGACTTACCGAATGTGCCTCACCTCAGAACGAACGGAGAAACATTTCCTGAAAAAAACTGTTGCAAGAGGTCCGTTCTCTTCGTGCAGTCAAACTCACTTGTACGCTTATCACTGCTTTAGTCGTTTTTCCCCCTTCTTTTCTAATCGCGTCCAGGTGTGGCGGTTTCAGTCTTCCGCCGTGTTCAGTTTTCCGTGACTCAGTAAAGCATATAATATAACAATTTACTACTTTCGCTTGCCGGTCGAAGGGTTTTTGAAAACACATGCAATAAGAGGCTTTTTGTTAATATTCTGAACTGTTGCCTACATAAATTATTGTGTCATGGTGGGCACAATACGGGCACCCACGCATGACCCATCAGGGTACGGCACTTCACATTTTACATGTTGTATGATTCATTACAATGCACGCTGCGAAAGGGCAGAGGGCAATGGTTGTGAAATCTTTGGCTCTTGCTGTTTGTCACAACAAGGTTCCGCCAGACAGGGACTACACAGGGACAGCTCTTTTTGATAATAATTTGTTAATATTGTGAAAGCGAGTCCTGTCCATTACAGCGAGCATGATTATGCAGTGTGAGAACTTATGCAGTCGACAAATATTTTGCCTAGCGAAAGGGAGGGAAATACAGTTATACGTCTTACACAATGCACGCTCTGTATGATTTGCCAAACAGAGCTTAATACGCTTGAATCAAAGTCTATGCATGGTACGCCTCATGGTTTACGTTTACAAGTCAGCAGAACAGGGCCCCATTTCATAGAGCTGCTTAAGCACAAAATTTTGCTTAAGCAAAAAATTCATTGCTTAGTAAAATCAGATTACCGGCCAAGACTCCACTCAATTGGTATGCTAAGTAAACAACAGCTAAATACCAGTCACAAGCAATGTATATTGCATGAAATTTTGGCCACTAACATGTGTAAAATAAGCGAGCTATTTTCGTGCTTAAGCAAATTGTTTGCTTAAGCAGCTCTATGAAATTGGCCCCAGGTTTAAGGGATACATTGAACATCGCAAAAGACGAATACGCACGGTTTTCGTTTGAAATTAAGCCACAACATCAAATTATTTGTCTCTTGGACATTCAAAGTCTATTAAAAGTCTTATTTTTGTAAATTGTTCAGACAGTCCCGGTGTGGCGGTTTCAGTCTTCCGCCGTGTTCAGTTTTCCGGGTGACGTAGTCGGACATATCAGCACGTTGTTTGAACGGTTTTAGCTTTCCGGCGTGCTCAGTTTTCCGGGTGACCTGTCAGTCACCGCCGCGAGTACCCTTGCGAGTAATGTAGTTCTCTCAGCAGTGACCCCAAATTGTTTATATTCCGATTCTTTTCTGTGTAGTCACATAATCTCTTGCCCCATCTTTACATGTATTCATGGGTACAACTTTAGGCAGGTCACACTCTGCTTGCATAAAAAACAACTCATACGATCCACGCGTTTGCCGCTAGTTGTACTCGACTCGTGGACGCCGCCATGACAGCTACCGGAGGGTAACGGATGACTCAATACGGCACTAAAAATGCACTACTTTCGCTTGCTGTGCGCAGGCATCGCATGACGTAATGCTACCGTATTTGGTCATTCGGAAAACTGAACACAGCGGAAAGTTGAAACCGCCACACCGGCCAACATGCTTGGGCCACCCATTCTTAACGTTACAAAAGCCATTCCCTGTCCACTCCCAACCAAAGATTATAGAGCGCCGCAAGGCGCAAGATGCGGTACTCGGTCTGAAATGTGAAATCCCACTGGAGGCCGTTTCGGCAAGTAACTCTTTTAATACAACAGTAGATCAGTGCAGATCAGTGCAGACAATGACCATTCCTATCAATGGGAAACAAAACATTCACTTGCTGAAATGGCGCCCATGCGTATTTCACGTTCCAACAGTTGATAAAGCTTCAGTTTTGCATCTTGCGCCCTGCGGCTCTCTATAATCTTTGCTCCCAACTCAATGTTGACTGGAACACAGATTACCGTGCAACGATGAAAACATACATTGACAGGGGGCAGGGGTAGGGGGCCGGGGGGGGGGGGGGTTCCAATAAGTTAATGGCCGGTGTGGCAGGAGATTCTTTCCCCCCGGGGGGGGGGGGACACCGAATCTCCCGTGTACAGAATTCAATGGGACACCGGAAAGTTGTCTGAATTAGTTTCAGCGTGATTTTTTCTTCGAAACATTACAAAAAAGGCTTCAAAAAGACTGATTGCTTCTCTTTAGTGAATTCTGATTGCCCTATAGGGTGACAAAGCTTGACTTTCCTCGTGTGTTTTTTATTAAAATTGTTGACACAAATCTTGCAGTTTTCTTAGTGTTTTTACTATTTATTGTCACGTAATTGTTGTAAGCCACGTCAAGTAGTGCCTCAGGGCCACGAAATGTGATGCTGAAAGCATGAAATTAAATGAAGTGAAATAATCTCAATTCTCAAAGTTGAAAACAAATCACGAGGAGAAAGTATAGCATGTTTATCTTATTTTTAACCTAAAATCGTAAATAATCAAAAGGGGGCAGAGTCCAACACTTCTATCCAAACGGGGCCGAAAATTTGGGATTTTTGTTTACAATTTTCAGTGTATAACTTCGATAAAAATGCTGTACTTACTCTTTGGCATTTTCTCAATTTAGTGTTCAAATTGTATCAACATGCGTGACCTGTGCCTACCCCTTGTAATGCTTTAAAAATGTTTGCCCTTATTGAATAGCAATGCGGGACATTCCGCGTATGTTTCTCTCAACATTTTGGTCGAAAGAAAAAATGTGGACTAAAGCAGGCCTCAGGTCCACCTACGATTTCCTTGCGCCCGCAACAATTTGTCAATTTTACTCATAATGAAAATGATCTTTTTCATCTTAATTTCGATAGTCAGTTGAATAAAATCAAGACTTTGTTCAATGCGTGGTCCAGGAGAGACCTAACTCCAATTGGCAAAATCACTATTGTCAAGAGCTAAGCCTTATCACAATTGTCCTTTTTGTTGACGGTGTTCGCTCAGGTTAACAAGCTGGTTTACAAATTTATTTGGAGTGGGAAGCCTGACCGAGTCAGTAGGAAAGTGGTCATTAATGATTACATGCATGGTGGTTTGAATATGCTTGACTTAGAATCCTTTCAAAAGGGCCTTAAATGTACTTGGATTAAGAGACTTCTTGATGGCTCAAAAGATGCAAAGTGGAAACTTTTTATCAATGGCCTTTTTAAGCAGGCTGGTATTCAAGACATTATTTGGAAGTTAAATATTTCTCCCTCAGAATTTCTATTCCATATTTTAAAGGACTGTTTCCTAAAAGATGTTGTCAGGGCTTGGTTGGAATTGCAAGCAAACCATTCCACGCACTTCTTGTCTGAAATTATCTGGCCTAATTATAATGTCAAAACAAATGTATTTTCTACCGTTCTTTGAAGGATGAAGGTATTTTAAAACTTATGGATATCTGTTCTGAGGATGGGAATATTTTAACTTTTCATGATTTTCGATTGAAATATAGCAATATCAAGTGTACTTTCATCAAGTACTGTGGTCTTCTTAAAGCACTCCCTAGGGCTTGGAAACAACTGTTTGGCTGTGACTTGACAAACGAGATTGAGTCAAATTCATTATTAATTCATAAACTTTGCAAAAAAAAAAAAAAAAAAACACGTCTAAATTTGTTTAAAACTCAATTTTCCAAACTATAGCCCAAGAGCCTGCTAAATGCCAACATAAATGCACCACTTTGCTTGAATATTTCTCCACAATAAGATGAGGTTCACCAAGTTCCTTTTAAAACCACTAAAGACCCTAAGTTGCAATATTTTTAATATAAATTCATTCATTTTCTCATTCCAACAAACACCTTTCTTTACAAAACTAAAAAGAAGAACATCTGTTTCTCTTGTAACAAACAACATGAGAATATGCTTCACCTCTTTTGGGAGTGCAGTAAAGTCAAACTTTTTTGGAACAATATACTCATCTGGCTTAATTCAACACCTTATAATCCAGTGTCTCTTAGCTGTAATGATATTTGTATTGGTTTATTACCAGGGAAAGAGCTTATCTCCTTTATCATTATTTTGGCGAAAAAAATTCATTTTTAACAATAAGTGTAAAGAAGTGCCTCTTCTTTCAATCATTGCGTTTAAAGAGTTTGTTTATTCTTATTTTAAAACAGAAAAAGCCATAGCAACGAGAAATGGATCACTCGATCACCATAACAAAAAAATGGGTTAATATGTTTTAATTAGGATTTTCTGCCCGGTTTATATTTGTTTATCTGGTGTGTAGATGTCTAGTTGGTCTGTCTAGTCCTTGGTTGTCCTTTTTGTTGTCCATTCTCGTTTGTCTTCTGTCCGTGGTTTTCTTGTTTACTGGCCTTTAGGCATTGTGTTTAATCATGTTGTTTGCTTTTTCTGTGATTTTTTTTGTATTTGTATGTTTTTTTTGTCGCATAATGGAATACCAAAAAAAAAAAAATAAAAACAACGGGTGAGTCCCACATTTGTATCAAATTTTGGCCGAACATTTAAACATTCTTCAGTAGAAGCCACAGGTTCAGCAATTTTATAGAATTTGAACCCACAATTTATTGAACAATTCCAGCAGGACAGTTCTATTTAGAACTGAGAAGTCTCCCGAACACCCGAACATCTACTCCTCGGTAGTAGGATAAAGCAAGACAGTTCTCTAAGAACAAACTCTACCTGGCAAGTAAATACACATAATATGGTGTTACCGCAAACCAAATATTTATTGATACCTCACCATGCAATGCCTCAAATCCTATGTATTGAGTTCAGCATAATTATCAACGTTTTTTTTGTTTTTCTGAGGCACAATGGGTAACTCCAGCAGTTTTATCCACTTTGAATCAAAATATTTTTAAAACTGAAAGGGTTTAGTGAAGTTTTTATATCAAATAAAGAACGAAAAACTAAGAAGAAAAAAAATTAGTCCGCCAATCTTATCAAATATGAGCAATAAATTGAAAACGAAGAAATAAGTTAGAGGTATAGGTGGCAATATTGGTAAATACTCAACCTAATTTTTAGCATAATACCTTTCTTGGTGACGAGTACGTGCAGTACACATGTGTTTGTGTAATTATAAAAAGCAATGCTGATCCCCTTAAATTATACTATATTAATTTTGCTAAATTAATTGTGCAAAAGTTTGATCTAATATTAAAAATAACTACTAAGTTCACATTCTTGATTAAATATATATTGTTAGGTATATAATGGTACACATACATGCGTTAGAATACAACAAGCCAGTTACATGTATTATATAAAAAAAATAATCAATATGTATAAAATGCGAATTGAAAAACAAAATAGGCAAATATTTTTTTTTTTTTTTTTAAATATATATAAATGTTTAAAGGAAACGCTGATGTACACTAAGCTCTTAACTTTTTTTCCACAACTTATTGTAAGCTGTTCACATGCTTAACATGCATGCAATTTAAAGGCACTGTACACGTTTGGTAGGTCTAATTGTCAAAGACCAGCATTCTCACCTTGTTGTTTCCAAACATGCATACAATAACGAAGCTAGAGCTCTATTGGTCACCGAAGTTGCAAGAGAATAATATAAGAAAAACACCCTTAATGAGAAATTTCTTCTTTCTCAAATACGACGTTACTTCAGAGGGCTAGTTTCCTAACAATATGATAAACTATCAACAGCTCTCCATTACACCTTACCAAGTAAGGTTTCATGGTAATATGTTATTGTTATTGTTATTATTATTTTTTTTTAATCACCAATACTGTCCAGAGCCTTTCATGAAAGAACTGGCCCAAATTGCATGACAATTCCTACAATATAATTCTTAATCACACGCACATAGTTCCGTGATATGCAAAGCCATGAAACTGGGACCTGTTCTCTATGCAGCAAAACATAAACTCCATACCAACTCAACATTCTCTCACTAATAAATAAAATATTTGTTTGTTTTCGTTCAGCACTAAAATCTACACAATTTGATGTATTAACGAACTGCAGAAGGGAAAAGAAATTGAGGTTTACAGTTACTATGATTATGATAAACACTGCACTATTTTTTGACAGTCCATTACAGGAACACGTTGCCTTGGATCGGACGAGCTGGTCTTTTAAAAGATATTTTAAAAGTAGAATAAAAAAGTCCACACAAGTATCACTCGATATTGCACGGTTTTCCTTTAACGTCGCGAACTAACACGGTCGGCCATTTTTGGGGGTCAAAATGTTGACTCCCAAAAATGGCCGACCGTGTTTCTTCGCGACAAAAAAGGAAAACCATGCAATTTCGAGGCATGTTTGTACTCTTAAATTATCTATCTAACCATTTGCAATTCATAACAAACGCTTTTCATAGACCAACTCAACCGATCAAAGGCAACGTGTTCCTTTAACGTGTTCATATTATGTCTACCATTTTAGGAGTCTACATTCACAAAAGGAATTAACTTTAAAATGGTGGACATTGTACAAGTCCAATGTTCCCCGTTAAACAAGGTATCAGTTTCGAGACCTAGCCGTTCAAAACAACCATCTTTTTAATTTACATCATAAAACACACCAAAAATAAAAAAAAAATGCAGCCAACTCATAAAAAAAAAAGTTATTAGACAAAGAAAGAAGGCTATTTTCGACCTTTCAGCCAAACTTTAACTTAAACTTTTTCTTTGATTATTGTGAACAAAATTATGCCATCAAAGCAATGTTAATAATATTATAACTGAAATATCGGTAAAACAATTACATTAGATATTCACATACTCGTTACAGAGGTGTTGTGTGTGAGGGTGGGAGGGGCAAAAACTCACACTGCTATGTAAAGCATGGTTTGGGCTAATGTCAAAATTTGGCACTTTTGGGCAAAAAATAAAAATGAGAGTGCGTAAATAAGTGCCATTGTAAAAAATCAGAAATAATTTATGGCAAAAGCCCATTTAGTGAGATGTCTAGTTTTCTAGGAAGTTTGTAGCAATTTTAGTACACAATAGCTGTACATAGGAAGATCGAAAAGAACATTTAAACATCAAACCCTTTATCTCCAAGTACATGCTAAGTAATTGGACAGAGACATGTAATGTTCGATCGAAATTCCCCAAAACAACAAATACTTTTGTTTGTGATGCCATAGTGAGTGTCTTGTGGAATACAGCCATTGATGCAAAAAAAGGCTCAACACCCTTTTGTCTTAATTCAAAATAGAGTTTAACATTCAACAAAACCTGTCCACACCTCAGATAATCATTAAAGATAACATCAAAAACAGTAAATTCAAATACATGTAGTCAGAATGCTCTCCATGTTGCGCTGCGGTGTCGACAGCAGAGGCCCATTTTATGAGACATCAAGCGATCATAAAACAATATCAAAGTAAAGTTCCATAGAGTTAACGCCTTTTCCCCCCAATAAACAGTGTCTGCAATACAATAATTACTTCACTTGTTTGATATTAGTAACTTAAGGCTCGAGTTCCAGGTTCCTCTTTGGTACAGATGACATCATAAGTTTGTGACACCCTCAAGTCTTTACTTAATTCAGTAGTTGGCATAGGATACATAGTCATCCATTAGGGTAATGTCATGGTCGAGCGATCAAGTTCACTGGATCCAAGCTCTGGTGTTGTCTGCAGCAGAGTTCAGGTTCGATACCCGGTAATGACACGTGTGTTCTTGGGCAAGGCACTTAAATATTGCTTCGCACAGAAGTTGGGATGGTAGTGTATTATCTGCTCCAACAGCCATGCTCCTATAGTGGATGACACCCATCCCCACATACTAATGGCAGTGAGACAGACTGTTTTAGCCCCAGGAGAGGGCGGTAACATGTCCCTGGTGGTAGTTGATTTAGGTTGATCATGCCAAGACCAGTTTATAGCCCTCATCTCGACGTGATTTGGATCGTGCCCAGATCAGGGAAGCCCTCACCTTAGAGTGGCTGCCTTTGCCTTGCGACGATGAGCGATCTTTCATTATTAAAAATAAATAAATAAAAAGGTGACATCACAATACAGCAGCATGTTGTCTACCCAGACAATCAACACATTGGCGAGTTGAGCAGACTCCATTAAGGAAGACGTCTCCAACAGTGAAGTTCAAACCATCAGGTCCAGTTACACAATTATTTCTGAAACAAATTGGATAAGTAACACATTAGGACAGTTCTTTTGGATTTTCAGTCTATAGCCTACATGTCCGTGTACAGCAGCAGTTATTTACATTTACGATAGTTGGAAACAAGCTCTCAAAAAGCATTCAGCCCAATGTACATTTATTTGCTGCAGACATTAATCCGTCATTAGATTGACAGAACTTGCGTCAAGTTTCATACTTTATTTTACCAACGTTGGGACGTGGGCCGTTCCAAATTTAATTAAGGAATCCTATATAAATATATATAGGATGCTTGGGCATTAACCGGGTTGGAAGGTAATGCGTTCTGCTCTATCTAACAGCCATTATATTTTCGCAGCATGGTTTCCAACAGTGATCGCTCCTTGCCTGTTTCTCCAAACGAGACAATGTCTTGCCACAGCGGACAAGGTTGGCAACTACATCGAGTTGTCAGTTTGAAGAGTGAACGGGTGGATGAGTCTCCATGTCTTGTTTTGTGTATTTCGTGAAAACAAAATTGAGAAGGGTCTGTCAGCCGAATTTTTAACACATTTTATTCTTGCATTGTTGAATAATAATTTTAGTCACGGAAGGAATTCTCCATTCCAACCGGCTTTACCCCTTGGAATGGAATAGTTCAGATTTTACTTTGTGATTATATTTTGTGTTATTACACTTATTTGCATCCAATAGTTGGTGTAGTATTCCTAAAATCATATCAGGTCACCTAATATTGAGATTGCAAATTCTGGGGAACCGAAACATTGCTTGCATCATCTTATTGTAAACCCACAGGCACGAGGTGGCACTCAAATATTGACTTTTGAAAGATCATTTACTTCTGCTGCCCCTTCATTGTGGAACGACTTGCCGGATCATGTTAAACTTTCTCCATCAGCAGCTTTGTTCAAACTTCCATCAAGACTCATCTAATGAGGACTTCATCATAACTTTTTCCTGTTTGTTGTGTCACTGCACCATGAGCATCTTTAGATGGATACCGGCGCATTATAAATGACCATTATTATTTTGAATGATTTTTAAAGGCAGTGGACACTATTGGTAATTACTCAAAACAATTATTAGCATAAAACCTTTCTTGGTGAAAGTTATGGGGAGAGGTTGATGGTATAAAACAATGTGAGAAACGGCTCCCTCTGAAGTGCCATAGTTTTCAAGAAAGAAGTAATTTCCACGAATTTGATTTCGAGACCTCAAGTTAAGAACTTGAGGTCTCGAAATCAACCATCTAAACGCACACAACTTCGTGTGACAAGGGTTATTTTTCTTTCATTCTTGTCTTGCAAGTTCGATGACCGATTGAGCTCAAATTTTCACAGGTTTGTTATTTTATGCATATGTTGAGAAACACCAATTGTGAAGGCTAGTCTTTGACAATTACCAATAGTGTACACTGCCTTTAAGTAGGGAACCAATTCTCACCTGGTGTACCATCATAGGGCTGACTTTCCGATGACAGGAACTCAGTCTGCGTTTCCTGACTGGGAGGGCAAGAGCTTGACACCTTGCGCTTCTGGGCGTTCCGGAGAGCCGAAGCCATCCTCGATGTCAAACTGTTCGGCAGGGGGATCGTCTTGCTGATTTTGCGCATCCCAGTGGCATCTGCATTGCTGTTGTTCTGGTTGGAGTTTAACTCATCCTCTCTAGTCTCTTCTCCATCAGCAGGAATTTGTCGGGGCGACTCTGATGAACTCTCCGTACCAGACTTAGTTTGTCCATCAGGAATGTTCTCACTTGAGACTTCTGTGGTGCTAGTCTCAGTCGTTGAGGAATTCGTACCTGCCAACATAACAAAGTCAGAAAGAGGGACATTAGTCAGATCTGTGTTTCTAGTCACCCACACAGACGGTCGTTGAGTTTGTGCACAAAGACACAAATGGGCACGTTACAAAGGGCATGTTACATTCACTAAAAATGGATTTCATGGATTTAGACATTTGTGTACATTCAGAAAATTAAGATCATGGCCACAAATTCACTATGAAGGACAGTTTCATTACAAACATTCACAGCATTTTTTTAGTTGCATTTTTAATATTAAAATATTTTCAGAATTAGGGATTTTCCTTATTTTTTAATTAGGAATTCTCCATAAGAGGGAGTTGGAAGGTATGGGTTACCACCTCTTTATCAACATTACCTTCACTCTCTGAAGGTACCACATCAGTTCCTGATACCTCAGGTGTCACATCTCCATCAGCTTTCACAGCTACATCAGCTTCACTGTATTTAGGAGGCTCATCTGAAGGAGGGTTGTGCTCGTGTACAATGGCTGGTGCGGTTTCTTCCGAAGATGCTTCATTAGTTTTCACCTCCAAGGTTGCGACGTGCTCCTTGTTGGAAACTGTAGATGATTCAGGTTCACCATCAGTATTAATGGATTCTGCAACAGGGGTCGTGTCGAATTCTTGGTCACCTAATGGAGCTTCTTGTTTCCCAGAATCAGAAAGTTCTTCAGTCTTTGTACCATGTTCAGCACCTACCGCCTCAGTTTCACCAGCTTTGTTACTTGTTTGCTCCTCGGTCACTTCTGGCACTCTCTGACGGTTTTTACTAGAATGTTCTTCAGTAATTGCTATTTGTTCCGTTTCAGCCTCTGTTACTTGCTCGACGTCTACATTAACTGGTTTCGTAACAACTGCCTCGACGTCTGTTATAGCTGGCTTTGCTAGAACTTGTTGCTGTTCAGTGTCCGTTTCTGTAAGTTCCTTCTGGTCTTTAGAGGCTGGTACATCTAAAGCGTCAGGTTGAACTTCTGATTTCTCTTCATCTAACCTAGTTTCATCATCTCGGTGTTCTGCTGATTCTTGGGCGATAGCTGCTGAAGTGGTGGGTTGATTTTTGTCTACGTTCGCTGTCTCCTGAGTATTTTCAGAAGTTGGAACGATTGTGAAACTTTCTTCGACATCACCAACAGTTGATGACAACTGACTCTGTCCATCTTGAACACTTGAACCCTTTAATTCTGTGCTCTGTTCTTTACCAGCACCATCATCCGTTGTGCTTCCATGTTGCTCAATCGTAACACATTGTTCATTAACCTGGGTCAAACTTACTTCAAGCTCTTTCGGTCCATGTGTGTCTGAATTCACACTAGTTTCAGATGGCACGGCCTGTTCCTCGGTAGGACCAGTTGATGCTTGAACTCCCAAATCCATCTCATCTGGGTTAGTTTGATTGCATTTGTCATCTTCTTGGGCATCCTCAGCAAGTCTACCATTCGGGTTGTCTTCATGTTGTGAGCTGACACTGTCAAGTTGCTGTTCAACGTCTGTAACATTGGTATCAGATGCTTCTGTGATAGCCTCTTCATCCCTTATGACCTCATTGACTACATCCGTTTTCTCATTTATTTCTGCAGCAACCTCCTCCTGACCCTGAGCCACCACCTCTTGACTCTGAGTCACCTCCTCTTGATTTTGAGTAACCTTCTCTTGATTTCGAGTCTCCGCCTCTTGATTCTGACAAACCTCCTCTTGATTCTGAGTCCCCTCCTCTTGATTCTGAATAACCGCCTCATGTTTCTGAGTCACCTCTTCTTGATTCTGAGTCACCTCTTCTTGAATCTGAGTCACCTCTTGAATCTGAGTCACCTCTTGACTCTGAGTAACCTCAACTTCATTCTGAGTGACCTCCTCTTGATTCTGAGTCACCTCCGCTTGATTCTGAGTCACCTCCTCTTGATTCTGAGTCACATCATCTCGAGTCTCATCAGATTGTTGCTCATCTTGCTTCGCAATCGCCTCAACTCCATCTTCCTGTTTCTCACCTGAAGTTTGCTCAACTACCTCTTTAGGTGCTTCTTGTCCATTGGCTGTTACCCCATTACTAACCGGTACATCTTCTGGGGCACTCTCGTTTACTGCTCCATCCGTCTCCCCGTTTGCCTCCGCCTCTCCTCTTTCATCCTCCTGAAGAGTTTCCTCAGGGGGTTGATCTGCATCCTTGAACATCTGCTCGAGCTCTAGGGCGGTGATCTCGAAGAGCATGGAGGTAGATCTAGATCGGCGAGATTTTACTGTCATGGCATTGCTCAGTCTCTCATACAGGCTTTCCACAAGCTCTTTCCCCTTGGAGCTATAGAAGATAAACTCTCCTTCTCCACTCACAGAACGTCTGAAACAAATTATTAATTGAAATTTATTAAAAGATACTACAACTACATTGCATTACTGTCAAATGTTGTTTCACAAATTGCAATTTATGTCATGCTCAAGGCAATATACTTCTCTGACATTCTCAATACATCATGTGAAATATTGATGAAAATTGACAACCCAATGGTCTGCCAAACTTCACTTTTCTTAGAAGAAAGAAACAGACTTTGTGTCCAGTAGCAGGGAGAATGAATAACTGCATGATTTGGTTAAAAAAGTGAGAACAAGCTATGAAAGTGTGATAACTTAAATAGGTGTAGGTTTTGTTTTGTGTTAGAGTGAGAGCAACTCCCCATGTCAAATCAAGCGGAGGATGAACTTTGAGTCTGAGTTAAAGGCAGTGGACACGTTTGGTAATTACTCAAAATAATTATGATCATATAAACCTTTTTCGATTGATAGTAATGGGGAGAGGTTGATAGTATAAAACATTGTGAGAAACAGCTCCCTCTGAAGTGACGTAGTTTTTGAGAAAGAAGTAATTTTCCACGAATTTGATTTCGAGACCTTAGATTTAGAATTTGAGGTTTTAAAAATCAATTCAAGCATCTGAAAGCACACAACTTCGTGTGACGATGTTTTTTTTCTTCTTTTTCTTAAATTGATATCTCGCAACGACAACAACCGATTGAGCTCAAATTTTCACAGGTTTACTATTGTATGCATATGTTGAGATACACCAACTGTGAAGATTAGTCTTTGACAATTACCGATAGTGTGTCCAGTGTCTTTAATGCAAAGCTGTGATACTTCTAAATATGTTTCAAATATTTAACATTCGGCACTGAATGCTTTAGGAGTTTAGTTAGCGGGGAGCACCCCAGTAGTGCCTCCACAAGATCGAGCAGTCATTGGAAGCAGGGTTAATGCTTTACAGGTAAAGTTTGCATTCTTAGACTTTTAAGGTAATAAAAATGGAAAATAAGAAACAACTGTCTTACTTGCTCGTCATGATATGCACAATCTTCTCAAAATCCAGTTGGTGACACTTTGAGATGAGCATAAACTTCTTGAGGTGTCGTAGGTCCCAGTCCAAGTGGATCTTGCCAGTATGCGTGTCATACAGGTTGATATGAGTCAAGGAGATATGAGCGTAGTAATCTCCAGAGAGGTTGGCACGTTCAGAATCTTTGTTAGGGACCACACTCAATCGTACAAAATCTGTAAGAATCAACAAAACAGCCAGATTTAAAAAAGTGTCAAATATCAATGGGTAAAAATGCTTCCTTTTTGTCCATTCTCGCAATCATTATCTTTGAAATTCCATCATCTTCATTCAGTTTACATGAACTGCAGTATATTTCACAAAGAGTTAAGACTAGTCCTCACTAAGGAATAGCCTTTAGTTTTTTATATGTACCGCCGGTACTAGTTCTTAGTTAGGAAAAGTCCTAACTCTTGGTGAAATTTACCCATGGACACTTTTAGTAATTACTCAACATAATTATGAACCTGAACAGGTACTTGGTACTGAGAAAAAGAGAGCTGTTGTTTGTATAAAAACACTCTGATGAAAAATTGAACCCTCTGAAGTAACCTAGTTTTGGGAAAAAGAGGTAATTACTAACTCAAATATTTGAATCTGATCAAATATTTCAGGCATAAAGCCTCTTTAAAGGCATCTGGAAGCACACATACTTGTTAAACAATGGTGTTCTCTTGCATTCTTAAGGGGGATACCGGTCTATGACAATACTTAATGTGTCCAGGGTTTGGTTTTACAAAAATTTAAGACTAGTCTTATCTTGAGTTAGGACGAGTTACTGACCTAATTAGGACTAGCCATACGTGTTTACTCTTTGTGCCTATAAGAATGGTTAAATGCAGTGTAGCTCATAAATAACATCCCAATAACAGCATTATGTTTGTTGAGATTGCCTCTAGCCATTATCCAAATTGGTAGGTATCGGTATGGTTATGGGTACGACTGTTGCTAAATGGCTTGCTAAGGAATGATGTCCTCCACTCAATAACATGAAGACAATATCATCAAGCCATAGCAGTTACCAAAATGGCAGCTACACATATGGCTGTGGCTGCGACAGAGTGTTACTAAGGGTCTTTTCAATGATGTCCTATACGTTAACACACGATGATAAGGACATCAAGCCATAACAGTAGCCAGAGCCGCTCCTTCAGACAATGGCTTACTGTCTGGTTTCATGGATGCGTGGACATGGTATGTTTTACAAGCCCTTCAGTAAACAATCCCATGGTGGCAGTTTACTCAACCACAACTCCAAATCCTGTTGAAGTTTCCATAAAACGGAAATAACAATCCTATATTATACTAATTGAATTATTTCAAACGATTACATACCAAGAACAGCAGCTTAAAGGTACTGGACACTGTTGTTAATAATTACTACTAAAAACTTACTTGGTTAGCGAGCACATATAAATATCTATATTATTGTTATTTGTATTATTATATGCACATGTTGGGATACACCACAATGTGAGAATACTGGATTTTGTGAATTACTTAAGGTGTCCAGATCCTTTCAAATTCCACTGCATGCCACTGTTTTTTGTTTTGTGCATTTTGATGACTGCAAAACCTTGTGGGGGAAAAAATAGAATGAAATGCAAAGTTTACCCTCTGGAATTCCAGGTGGGCACTGCATCTCTTTCACTGGCGGCAAGAGGTTCATGCGGAACATGCTCAGCCATTCCTGTGCATCGGTCTCGCTCTCTGCCCCCACACCCAACATAACCTTGGAGTTAGAGGATATCTCTATAGCGTGCTCCTGGGTCTTGGATCGAGTTCGTCTGACGCTCACGACGCCCTCAAGTAGTAGGCTGGTAACCGTCTTGTGGTAGGCACCTTTCTCCACGTACAACTCCAGTAGGAGGGATTTCCCAGACGAGGAGGTGTTCTGCTGAACGACGACCCACTTGCGCTTCCATGCCTTTATTATGAAATAAAACAAAGTTCTTTTGAAAGAATGCAAACACTTTATAGTGGAGCAGATAATGCAAATAATTGGGGAATTGTACCTTCGAAGTTGCAGGCATTGAATTTGACACACAGTCATGGTATAATTAGAAAGCGTTTGACCCCATTGCAATTAGCAATAAGCAATAACCAAAGTTTATGTGGGAAACGGCTCCCTTTGAAGTAAAGTAGTTTTTGAGAAAGTGGTATTTTCTCACTAAAATAATAAAAGACTTATAGCTAAAGGTCTTTTATTCCTATCTGAAAGCTGACAAATTCGTCCAACAAGGGTGTTTTTTCTTTCATATTCTTCTCGAAACTTTGATGACCGATTGAGCCCAAATTTTCACAACCTTGTTATTTTATGCTTATGATGGGATACACCAGGTTAGAACACTTTTCTTTGACAATATTACCAAACGTGCAGAGTGCCTTTAACACGAGGGCGTCCTTCAGAACCCTGGTCCTTCTGATCTGGTTCACATTGCAAACATCCTTGTTTACATGTTTGCTTTAGGCCCGCATGTGAGTTACAACGATTAAGTTCACTTCTAAAGCTTAACTTTGTTTTATAAACATAAATATATTATAACAATCATTTGATGTTCCAGCCGAGTTGAACCCATCAAGACTACTAAATGACCTGACGTCACCATTTACACCCGAAAGGAGCATAACATTCCAATAATCATTAACAATGTAAACTTTCGGTCTATAATTGTAAAGCCTACTGTGTATGTTGTTTTAGGAAATGTGTACGAAAAACAGAAGAGAAACCAAACTATCTAAAGTGTTGTTCAAATGTCTGAACAAACCTTTAGACAACTGAAAAACCAAGGCTGGGTTTTGGTTACATTTCTCGAGTGCAGCTGCCTGGAACATGGGGGTTGAAATGGCGGATGGACCCGAACAACACGATGCCACTCGTACGTGTTATTAAAGCACACCATCAATCCAAATTTCGAAAGATACTAATAAATGTTCATCCACCGCCCATTTCTTTTATTTTCCATATACCTTGTTTAAATATGTTTATATACTTGCAGACGCTGGACACTACTGGTAATTTTCAAGGACCAGTTTTCCCACTTGGTGTATCTCAACATTTTGATATGCATAAACACTGCAAACAAGACTAAAACTTTGAAAATTTAAACTCAATTGGTCGTCGAAGTTGCGAGTAAATAATGTATGAAAAAACCACCCTTGTCACACGTGAAGTTGTGTGCTTTCAGATGCTTGATTTCGATACCTCAAAATCAAGTTATGGGGTCTTGAAACCAAATTACTGAAATATTACTTCTTTCTCGAAAACTACAATACTTTAGAGGGAGCCGTTTCCCCCAATGTTTTTTTTACTATCAACAGCTCACCACTACTCGTTACAAAGTAATGTTTTTCCTGCTGCCTTCGAAACTTTGCATTTGTGGCAAAACAACGTGCGATAGTAATGGTATAACAAGAAATGTGGGAAAAGCAATTAACTTTGTTGTCACATTGGGTAATTGCATGCGAAGTTCCATTGCAGTGTACAGGTATGCGGAGTCTTCTTGTGGCAGATACGTATGAAGGTGACGAAGTGAAAAGGGCAAACAATAATTTTATTCACAATGTACCTTCGATGGAAAAAAATTACAACAATTGCACGACAAGTTGTGTGTGTGGGGTATTGCATTGTGTCCAACCCGACAATAAAACAACTACCCGCTCACTGTTATTTAGCCTAGCACCAGGTTGCCTATATACACAGCACATGTCCTAAAGGTGAATGCACATACAAAACAAGAACTTGGTTTCGCAATACTTGAGATTGATATCAGATAGGCCTTCCTTGATCACGGATACAACCTGCAAAAAACAAACTTCTTGGAAAATGGCGAAACCGCGATAGAAATAATAACTGCTAACAACGATTTTTAACAACAATGTGATCGGTATCTTCCCACAGCCCCCCCCCCCCGTGTTTATTGTGTTAGATTGGTCAATGCTTATATAATGAATTGTGAGATATGTATTAATTTGTTTTACGATATTAACAACAATTTCATCAGGTATATTTCCAAAGTCGCCCGAACTGTGAGAGCGTTTTGATATTTACCCCGCCCCCACCCTGTTTTTAGTGTTTTATTAAAATACTTCATGAACAAGTTCATCTTTGACTAACAAATTTGATATATTTTGTCTCTAAGATACTGACTGTTTCATCATTATCCTCCCGAGTCACGGGCACTTTGTGAACGCTCTGATGTTTTAAATGAGCTCTATAAACATTTTGTTTTATGATCGGAAACAAAAATATGCATTCGTAGCTTTCAGCGTATTGTCTCAGATGTTTATAAACACAAGGGTCTCTCACACAGTGTAACCTTTAGCCTCATGGTGTAATCATATCCGTTAACACTACAAAAAAAGCCACGATCGTTTATCTCATGGCGGCATGACTCATTATGTGGCGTGGGTGGCGTGTTGAAATTTCACAGCGTGAAAGAAAAAAAAAAAAATAAGTTCTGGATCATGTAAGTCAACGTTTAAATAAAATAAACATACTGCCCAAGTGACACCAAAATGTGTTAAATGAAACAGCCTACAAGCGCATATCAATCGTGGAGCCTACGGAGTCATTGGACGGGATCAAAACAATTTCTCAGCTGGCTTTGTGTACTTTTACAATAACATCGTGACGAGAACAATTTCGTCAGAGTTGGTTAATATTGTGTATTTTGTAAAATACAGGCTTGATATTTTGGCCTGCGAAAAGGAGGAATACTTAAAGCCAGTGGACACTATTGGTAAATGTCAAAGACCAACCAGTCTTCTCAATTGCTGTATCTCAACATATTCATAAAATAACAAACCTGTGAACATTTGAGCTCGATTGGTCGTCGGAGTTGCGAGATAACTATTAAAGAAAAAACACCCTTGTCACACGAAGTTGTGTGCTTCCAGTTGCTTGATTTCGAGACCTCAAATTCTAAACGTGAGGTCTTGAAATCAAATTCGTGGAAAATTACTTCTTTCTCGAAAAGTACTCCACTTCAGTGGGAGCCGTTTCTCACAATGTTTTATACCATCAACCTCAAAAATGTGCACCCTTTAAAGTTGAAGACCTTTATCCATCGCATTGGTTCTATAATAATTGTCAAAAAATACCATTCCTGCTCACACGAAAATAGTCTAGCACAACTTCAGTTGTAGTTGGTTTGTGAACGTTTTGTAAAGACTCCATTGAACACCCCCGAGAGAATCTTGTTTTTAACAAACTTTCCTTCCTTTCAAAGTCAATAGCGCAAAAAAGAAGAAAGGAAAAAAATGAACAGAGGGTTGTTAAAGGAACACATTGCCTTGGATCGGTCGAGTTGGTCTTTGAAAAGCGTTCTGTAACCGTTTGTTGTAAAATGTATATGGTTAGAAAGATATTGTAAAAGTAGAATACAATGATCTACACACATATGCCTCAAAATTGCGTGGTTTTCTTTTTACCTCGTCGACAAACACGGTCGGCCATTTATGGGAGTCAACATTTTGACTCCCATAAATGGCCGACCGTGAAAGTTCGCGACGTAAAGGAAAACCGTGCAAATTCGAGTGATACTTGTGTGGATCATTATATTCTACTTCTAAAACATCTTTCTAACCATATGCATTTCATAACAAATTGTTTCAAACGCTTTTAATAGACCAACTCGTCCGATCCAAGGCAACGTGTTCCTTTAATGAATAAAACGCCAGTCGAGTGTGCACTTCGAGGTTCGTGTATTAAAGCCATTATACACTTTCGGTAAACAGTATTGTCCAAGTCCCACACTTCGTGTATCACAACTTATATATAAAATAATAATCCTGTGGAAATTTAGGCTCAATCGGACATCGGAGTCGGGAGAAAATAACGGGAAAACCCACTCCTGTTTTCGCGCGTTTCGCCGTGTCATAACATGTGTTTATAACAAATCCGTAATTCTCGTTAACGAGAATTTATATTGTTTTACCATTTTCTCAAAAAGTAAAGCATTTCATGGACTAATATTTCAGGAGAAGTCTTTCACCATTACCTTCTGTAAACCCTGTGAATTATTTGTAAATCTGTGAACTTTTTTTTTTTTTTTTTTCTGTACCGAAAGGGTCCAATGGCTGTAACGGCCACAACACAAGTTTAGTAATTGCCAAAGACCAGTATTCTTACTTGGTGCCTAACATAATGTGTATGCAAACTGCAATAGACAATTGTGAACATTGGGGTTCAATTGGTCATCGAAACAAGAGAATAATAAAATGGAAAAAAAAAAAGAAAAAAAAAAGAAGGAAAACAAAACTTCTCTCACAACTCTGTGTGGGTTCAAACGCATGTAATAAAAAGCTTCAGCTAAGGTATTTTCCTTTTTGAGTGAGGAATTACTTCTTTCTCAATAGCCGTATTACTTCAGATGGAGCTGTTTATCACATTGTTTTATACTCTACCACTTGCTCGTTACCAAGTTTGTGTCTATGCTAACAATTATTTTTAGAGTAAATTGCCAACAGTGTATATAGCGCCATGAAAGAAGTTCATCAGGCTGGTAAAATATCAACTTATTAAATGAATTTTATAAAAAAAAAAATGTATAGTGCCTTTAACGTTTCGTATTTCGTTCCTACCACCACACGTACCATCTAAACCCTTTACTCTAGTCTAGACATTAATTTCCTAGTTTACCGTCAGCCCTGTGTCAAGGGGGCTGAGCAATAACAACTGGCACCGATTCAAAAAAAAAAAAAAATGGGTCTAAAACATGACGCCGCTTAGCAGGAAGATTCCCTGCTTAACACAACATGGTTACCAGCTAAACTGCCATACAATGCTCATTTCATGTGACTGCATGGTCCACCTCTGCGTGGAACTCAATTCGTGTTTTGGTGTTAAGCAGTATTTTTGTAAAAGTGGGTCGCGGCTGAATGTGTTCTTAACATTATCAGAGGTTGCAAGAACTTGACTCATCGACCCCCTTATGTCAAACTCAATCAATTACTGATGGGGCATGGGTACGAGGACTTGCCATTTTGTGTGAACACTACATTGTTGGTTTTGAGCGCAAGCATCTGATTCAATCCACGATTAAAGGAACACGTTGCCTTGGATCGGTCGAGTTGGTCTTTGAAAAGCGTTTGTAACCGTTTTTTATAAAATGCATATGGGTAGAAAGATGTTGTAAAAGTAGAATACAATGATCCACACAAACATGCCTCGAAATTGCGTGGTTTTCCTTTTACCTCGTCGACTAACACGTCGGCCATTTATGGGGGTCAACATTTTGACTCCCATAAATGGCCGACCATGTTAGTTCGCACAGTAGAAGGAAAACCACGCAATTTCGAGGCAAACTCAAACTTGTGTGGATCATTGTATTCTACTTTTAAAACATCTTTCCAACCATTTGCATTTTATAAAAAACGGTTACAAAGTACAAACGCTTTTGTTTTGACCAACTCGTCCAATCCAAGGCAACGTGTTCCTTTAAGCTTTTAATAATCAAAACATTACACCAAACAACAACATTAACTTTCTATAAAAAATAACTGGTTATTCATTTGAACTGTAATCAAATAGATGACAGCATTTCTGTAATGAGTTTTTCTCTGGATGAATGGCAATACGCTGTTCCCGGCCATAATTGACCCGGGTCCGGGGGGGGGGGGGGACACACCAAATCATTCGTCAGTCGTGACCTGGAAACTTGTTTAAACAATAATTATTTGGTTACTGGTTAATAGTTTTGTTTAGCTGGGATCCCGTTTCAGTTTGACCCATTACATTGTTTTATAATGTGGACAGATATTTCGGGGGTAATGACCAACAATATTTTGCGAACCTTCATCCGTTTCAACTCAACACGGTTTTGCACTATGCATAAATAATTACAGCCATTAGGAAAAGCGCGTGAATCAATTAATTTTTTTTACCAATAATCCGGGTCTATACTCTGACCCCAGAGATTTTGGAGTGCGTAACGACGGTTACCAATAAGTATTGAACAGTCAGGGTTGTCACACGGAAACGACACTTGAAAGAAAAACGAAACTTTACAGACACGAGCCAGCATAACACGTTTTAAAATCGGTTCCAAAACAGTGGCCTAAACACATTAGTTTTCCCAAGTGTATAGTTAATAATGTGACTCGCTGGCACATAATTCAAACACTTTCCCTTAAGTGAAAAAAGAAAACAATATGTATAATATAACCAATCAAATCTAGAGACTGGGACATTGTGCCATGTTCTCCCTTTAATGTGAACCATTTTTTGCGACCTGCTTGGGCGCCCTTCGCATTCCAAAGTTTGTTCCCCTGTTTAACCTTCTCAGCGTGTGGAAAGGCGGGGTCAAACTATCACGAATAGTGTCGGATTCAGTAAACAGTGGTTGGCACGAATTGAAATGAGGCAAGAGTATCCAAGTGTAAATATCAGTATACAGGATGTCCTACAATTATAGATATGTTTTGTGACAAAACACTTTTCCGACACATCCAATTGGTTTCTCGTTGTGACTGTGTGTTTGTGTATGCATTACTGTTTTAAAGGGAAGGTACACGTTTGGTTCAAAACAAATATAAACCTAAAAACTGACTTGGTAACGAGCATTGAAAAGCTGTTGATAACATAAAACACTGCGGGAAACGACTCCCTCTGAAGTAACGTAATTTTTGAGAAACAGAAAATTTCCCACTAAAATAATAAAATACTTCTAGCTAGGAGTCTTTTATTCGTATCTGAAAGCACACAAAATTCGTCCAACAAGGGTGTTTTTTCTTTCATCATTTTCTCGCAACTTCGATGACCTAATGAGCCAAACATTTTACAGGCTTGTTACTTTATGGTTATGATAGGATACACCAAAGTGAGAAGACTGGTCTTTCACCATTACCAACCGTGTACCCTCCCTTTAAGATAGTGGACACTATTGGTAAATTGCATAAACATGCAAATTCGAGGCATACTGTGTTGGGCATTAATTTGTCTATGCTAAACTTTTAAAACTGTTAACATCTTCCAAACCATTATGTGTTTTATAACAAACGGTTTCAAACGTCTTTCTAAGCTTGATTTTTTTTTTTTTTTTTTATCCAAACGCTTTTCGTAGACAATGGAAGAGAAGTTAACCAGATGTATTTCAAATCTTACTCATATTGTGTGAGAGTTTTTTATATTGACACTTAATTTTCTCAGGACATTACTTATTTCGGCACGTCATGGTTTCATTGTGAACAAGTATATTTTCAAATGGTTTATCCAGAGAGTAATAATTAACACCGCGAGTGTGGGCACAGAAAACCTACCGTTAAAATTCTCCACAATAGGTCCATTTTGTAATTAATGTTCAAACACTCCTGACAAATTTAAATTAAGTGCGAACAAATTATGATGGAAAATTAACCATACCGTGACAAAAACTACACAAGTACACGAACCGTGTGAAACCGGGTCATATCTCTGCATGTATCAACGCGGGGCGCATCCTGTATGCTAGTGCTACGCACGTGCTCTTGCTGTGAGTTTGAAATTCGTTCACGCCAGTGGTAATTATAACCGAAATATTTCCACGAGCTACCTTAATGAGACTTAAAAAAACCGTGTAAAAAATGGTGTAACATGGTCTTTATAGTAGTTTGACAGTCCACTTATGAATTAAGGTTAAAATGTACTTTCTGTCCACTGTCTTTAAAGGCAGTGAACACTATTGGTAATTACTCACAATAATTATCATCATAAAACCTTTCTTGATTACGAGTAATGGGGAGAGGTTGATAGTATAAAACATTGTGAGAAACGGCTCCCTCTGAAGTGACGTAGTTTTCGAGAAAGAAGTAATTTTCCACGAATTTGATTTTGAGACCTCAAGTTTAGAACTTGAGGTCTCGAAATCAAGCATCAGAAAGCACACAACTTCGTGTGACAAGGGTGTTTTTTCTTTCAATATTATCTCGCAACTTCGACGACCGATTGGGCTCAAATTTTCACAGGTTTGTTATTTGTTGCATAATGTTGAGATACACCAACTGTGAAGGCTAGTCTTTGACAATTACCAAAAGTGTCCACTGTCTTTAAGTATGTATGCCTATACAACGTAACGTACGCGACTCCCTTGCATGATAACATTGCTCTGTTTGTTAGTGTTCTCTCTATTTTCTAAAGAACTCGATGACTAATTAAACTGCAACTTAAATCTATATGCAATAATACATATTATATACACGCGTATCTTCATTCACAGTGAGTAGGGATTCATGTCGTGGCCAAAAACTTGATCAACCAAAAGTCTCAATTGGTAATCACTCTTAAAACTTAATGGCATCATTATTTGATTTTTAGAGAATGTATGGTTTGGTGGTAGGCCTATTGTAGATGGATTTGTAAACACAAAAACTCGCGGTATTCCGGGAGAGGTCAGGTCCAATGAAAGCCTTAA
Organism: Asterias amurensis; assembly: GCF_032118995.1. Taxonomy (NCBI): domain Eukaryota; kingdom Metazoa; phylum Echinodermata; class Asteroidea; order Forcipulatida; family Asteriidae; genus Asterias; species Asterias amurensis. The sequence continues at coordinate 6,628,389 of NC_092650.1, read as the reverse complement.
CTTTGACATTATAACTCAGAATAGAATGACAACATTTCCTCATAACGTCAGCTATTCCCTACGCATATCCGGCCTTTGGTTTGCTACCGGGCAATATTCTTCCCCACTTGAATAAATTCCATCTGGCAAAACAATATTCGATCTATATTTACGGGCCGGGAGGGAAGTATGCGATCGGGAATTTTGGGGGAAATTGACATAACTTGAAATCAGCCTGCCACCAAGGTCGCGTTTCCCTATACAAATGTTTATAAATAAACATATTTATTTCAAGTTTGTAATTATTAACCAGTTTCCTGTTAAAAATGTGCATTAATTTTTAATCATCCAGTCTTTAGTGGAACCTTTATCTCAACACAATTTATGTGTCCCTCTTCTCTTTGTTTTCGGGAAAGTATTTACAACAAAACCACCAATACGGTGTCTAATTTTGGTCTCCGTGTCATGGTAATTACTCAAGATATTTTATCAAGCATAAACAGTTTACTTGGTAACGAGTAGCGGAAGCTGTTGATAATACGACACTGTGAGAAACGGCTCCTTCTGAAGTAACGTAGTTTTCGAGAAAGAAGTAATTTTTCACGCATTTTGTTTCGAAACCTCGGATTTAGATTTTAATTGTGTTTTTTCTTTCATTGTTATCTCCCAACTACGGTGGCCAGTTGAGCTCAAATTGTCAATGGTTTGTTATTGTAAGCTTAAAGGAACACGTTGCCTTGGATCGGTCGAGTTGGTCTTTGAAAAGCGTTTGTAACCGTTTTTTATAAAATGCACATGGGTAGAAAGATGTTGTAAAAGTAGAATACAATGATCCACACAAACATGCCTCGAAATTGCGTGGTTTTCCTTTTACCTCGTCGACTAACACGTCGGCCATTTATGGGGGTCAAAATTTTGACTCCCATAAATGGCCGACCATGTAAGTTCGCACAGTAGAAGGAAAACCACGCAATTTCGAGGCAAACTTGTGTGGATCATTGTATTCTACTTTTACAACATCTTTCCGACCATATGCATTTTATAAAAAACGGTTACAAACGCTTTTGTTTTGACCAACTCGTCCGATCCAAGGCAACGTGTTCCTTTAATATGTTGAGATACACCACGTGAGAAGACTGGTCTTTAACAGTTACCATAGTGTCCAGTGTCTTTAATTCAACAATGTTATACCAGCTGAAAAGGGCGTGTAAAACGCGTTGTTGTTCCTGCCAATGTTATGGTAGACTTGCAACAACCAACATTTCCTGATTAGAATCCAACTTTATATCAATTATTATACTTCCGATCTAGTGATAAATCAACCATGATCAATGACGAGCAAGGTCGGGCCAAAAGAGGTCGAGGTGACCTGACGTGTACCATGAAGGTAAATGTAAAAAGAAGGGAATTTTTTTTTTGTGAAAGCAGATGAAATATCCACATGCACGGGGGACAATGTGATCTAGTCTGGGGACAACTATCATTCGACGAGGACAGCCCCCCCCCCCCCAAAAAAAAAACAAAAAAAAAAAAACAGCTTTTAGGTATAAACAGCATCGGTTACCAACCAAGGAAATTGTGGTTGATAGGTCAACAGTGACGTATCCAGTTATCTAACAAAAAAATGTGAAATACATTAAAGGGAAGGTACACTATTGGTAATTGTAAAAGACCAGTGTTCTCACTTGGTGTATCACAACAAATGCATAACTATGACAAACCTGTGTAAATTTTGAGCTCAATTGGTCATTGGAGTTGGAAGAAAACGATGAAAGAGAAAACACCCTTGTTGGACGAAATTGTGTGATTCCAGAAAGGTATACAAGTCTTTTATTATTTTTGTGAGAAATTACCTCTAATTTCAAAATCTATGCTACTTCAGAGGGAGCCGTTTCTCACAATGTTTTAGTAATGTTTTATACTATCAACAGCTCTTCATTGCTCGTTACCAAGTCAGTTTTTAAGGTGATGTTTTGAGTATTACCAAACGTGTAACTTCCCGTTAACTGTGAATACTTATAAAACGCCTCTTTGTGAACGATTGATTCGACGATCGTATATATTCTTTAATTTAACATCCAACATTTTGATCATATCAAAGTTGAAGGTGAAATATGTATCATCGTCATCATTTTTATTATTAATTGGGTACCGAATTATATTGGTTTTTATGTGGAGTGGCAAGTATCACACAACTGCACTGGGTTGTTCACGCTATGTTCACACGAACAAACATGTTTTGACCTTCATATCGTTTTGTTTTGATAAGCCAACGTGACCAGTTACCTTGTTGTTTCTCTCGACATAAGCAATTCACCTACTATGCTACTTCATAACTTCAAACGAAACATATGTTTTTTTTTTAAGTTTTTCATAGTTTTTTTTAAACACTGAACAAGCCAGCCAGACCATTTGAATATACTGTTAAGGTAGTAAGGTGACAGAAGAATCACATAAAATGACAAACGTTCAGATAAGTTTAGGATTATTAATAGTAACATCGTAGATTTTTTGTATATTTTTTCCCTTTTTTTGTCTTCTCATGAATCTAATGCGGGAACACCCCCTTTGGATTGTAAAAATAGGCGTAAGGCCTACTCTAGAAATCTCCATAAAGAAATATTGTGCGGTTACAAATGATCGAGATTACACAACAAACTTCGGAAATGAAATTGCGTTGTTTTTGTATTGTATAACCAATGCACAGTGGTATTCATACCATGTTGAGGGTCACACTGTCACGACTCCTGAGCCCCTTTTTTGCCCCATAACTTCTTATCTATTCAATGGGATTATCGTGCTCAGTAAACATTCCACAGGGATAGGCGCAGGCGATTGACACGCCTGATTTAAACTGTTTACAAACAGTAGTATGGTGCGTAGTGGTTAGCACTGACACATTAAATGCCCTACAATGATAACTGTAGCTTGAGTCATCTAAATTAATTGATATGCACACACATCACGAATTTTGAGACGACTCGATCAACCTAGAAAAAAAAAAGCTTTTGATCCAAGGTCCAAATTCCAGCTGACTCCTCAAGAAACAACGTCATCTGGTCACTCTATAAACCAACACAAATAACTAAACTACAACAACAAACAAACAGGTCAAACCACAACTTCATTTTTGTTTCTTCAAATCAATGATTAACATAAAAACAACTTCCAACTGGACGTACCATCGATGTATCAATTGCTCAAATTATAAAGAATCTCAGAGCTCAGAGCGTGGAGTGGGATTTGAAAACATGAAATTAAAACAAACTACGCTGGTTTTTTTTTAACTGATTGGATTGTTATTATTTTCTTTTAGACCTTCTCTCTCCCTCTCTCACCAAAAAACGTTTGTTTTGATAGTGATGCTAATTGTTTATACAAGGGGTCACGCGTGATTGGAACGGTCACATACAATTAACATGAATAAAACTAGCAGTATAATAGTGTGCGGTATGGGGAAAAGGGGTAAACATAATACTTCACGTGTACGTCAAAATTAAAGTATTACTAATTATTCGTGGGACGGTTTAATATCCGTAGTGTGGAATGTGATCGAGCTCTAAGGTCTGAGGAATGTGAAGGCAAACTGACATCTTTAAAAGAAGTTTATATTGCCCCTGTAAACTAGGAATGGAGAACACACGTCACCGTTTACAAACCGGGTTTAAACTGCCTGTATACCGTTATTTAGCCTAATACAGGCTCAAGCTGAGAAAAAAATTAAAATCATGAGTTTTGCCTCATCCTCTTCGGCTAAATTGTCCAAGTCAAAAGCAATTCCCAAACAGAACATGACCAGCTTTCATTCCATTAAAAAATGGTGTTGCTTTTTAATAAGTATGACGACATCACAAAATATCCCCCCCCCCCCACCCCCGGGCCCCCACCACCAATAAGCACCACTCGGTAAACGCATCGAGGAAGACAAAAATATAACGGTAGCATCAACACATTAGTTTTGTGTGTGTGTGTGTGGGGGGGGGGGGGGGGGCTGGCCCATTGGTCCACCCACAGTAGTTCCATTGAGATAACCATGGAGCTATAGCTCCACGAGAACATTCACTTTTAACGAAATGTATACAATTAAAAATGCAAAACAATCAGGATCATGGGGACTTATATAAATGACCTGTAAAAGTATATTCATAGCTTGTTCACGTAACTAAATATAAGTGAGATTGCGAATGCAAAACAAGAGGAGATTGTAGGCTCTTCAGAACTGTCGAGACCGATACGCATGTACATATAATTGTTGTTTTTATGTCCAATGTGTAATACCAAACTCTCACCTTGCCCAGAGCTGAACGCGATGATAACTTAACCTGCAACACACCTTCCTTCTTACGAATCCTCTTGCCCTTGCTGTTCATGATGTTGTCGACTTCACCTAAAAGCTTCCAAATCAAACTGAATGAAACACCACCAAGGTGTATTTCGGGAGACTGGTCCTCAGCTAAACTACTTTCACTTTCACTTCAGCTTGAAACAAAACAACGGTGTTCTGTGGTGCTCTGACTCCCTCTGATGTGGTAGAATTTTGATTCACGCAATGAACTTTCACTGCACTGCTTACTAGATGGACAACCTCGCCTTCAAAAAGTGCATACCGAACCTTTGCTGTCAACATAAATTTAGTTCCCCACGCAACCAGACGCCAGACAATGTGGCACTACCAGCAGGAATTGACACAAAATCAACGTACGTGAAAGGTGCTTGGCTTCACTTTCGGATACTGTGTAGGAGGTAGGATAGGATCCTGGTCAACTCAGCAAAAAGGTCCCAAACACAGAACAGCAGCAGCGAAAATTGTCCCTTTGAAAATAGCAGAGATTGATCCTTTTCGGGCACTGTTGTGGTTAGATGCGTGTTGCGTGCACAACGAAAGTGAGGACTCTGTGACCTTGTATTGGTTAACTCTCACAGTGTAGTATGCAGAATTCGGAAGAGTTTTAGCTGCCAACACCACATGTGTACGACGTGTACCTACTTATACGGTGTACGGTGAACACCCTCCCACTTCTGACAGTTGGGTGTACTGTACCGTGCGTAAAGATCTCACACAGCCGGCTGCATGCAGTAGTATTGTTCGTAGACGTCACACAGTGTACACTACCCGCATGCATTGTTTATGTACATTTTGTATGAAAATACCATCACACAATAATTATTCCTCTGACACGGTTGACCGCACATATAGTGCACACAGTCCCAGCTCTGTGTATGGTGCGTCCAATACCTTCTGCTAATAAATACTACACATTCCTCTGTTAGGTTTTCGTGTATTTTTCATTTATTTGAAGGTATTCTTTGGGAGTTTGTTATGGGAGTGTACACTGGTGGACAATTAATAGTAAAACAAATAATTGTGGAGTGGGCAACCTAAGGGTGACCTGAGGAGCATGCCGTCACCACGAGAGGGCGAGTGTGTTCGTTCACCCGAGTGAGCACTGCGTGGTCGACGCAGGAAGCGTATTTTTTTTCCTAGGACGAACGTGGGCAATTTACATAAAAAGTTCCAATTTAAGTAACGGCTATTCAAATTAGAACAAATTTGACAGTACTTAAATTGGAACATTTATGTTAATTGCCCACGTTCGTCCTAGGAAAAAAGGTACGCACGCAGGAAAGCTAAGCGAATGCACCCATAGTAATGCACAATGTTTGAGGGCGGGCTGTAGCAATTATCTAACGTTATGGAGGTTACGCTTAGTGTGGTATATATGGGTGCGTTCGTTTAGCTTCCCTGGGTCGACCCCGGTGAGTGGCGTATTTTTCCCTAGGACGAACGTGTGCAGATAATTACCCACGTTCTTCCTGGAAAAAAAAAACACGCCACACGCCGGGGTCGACCCAGGGAAGCTAAACGAACGCACCCTATATTGTGCGTTCGAAATGAACACGTTGCCTTGGAGCGGTCGAGTTGGTCTTTGAGAAGCGGTTGTAACCGTTTGTTATAAAATGCATAATAATGAGTAGTAAAATGATATAAAAGTAGAGTACAATGATCCACACACACATGCTTTGAAAATGCACGGTTTTCTTTGTCGTTTGACTCCCCATAAATGACCGTTAGTTCGCATCAAGGAAACCACGCAATTTTGAGGCAAACTTGTGTGGATCTTTGTGTTCTATACTTTTAACATCTTTCTAACCATAATGCATTTATAATAAACGGTTATACCTTCGCGTTTTAAAGACCAGCTCGTCCAATCCGAGGCAACTTCAAGTTAATGCTCCTGGGTCGACCCGCGGTGCTCATTCGGATGAGCCCTTAAAAAGATCACACTCGCCCTCTCGTGGTGGCGTAATGCACCTCGCCCCCCCCCCCCCCCGCGCCCCCCCCCCCCCCCCAAGTGACCCACTCCACAAGCAGGGCACTCAGGCTGTGAGTCCCTGGAATGACGTCAACGCTATTTGAACGCTGGACGCACCAAGGGCACGGGGGCTCCGACCCAGGAGAGCTCAACGTATGCCATGGATCTACTAGGTGAAATGTGAAGATGGCGGAGATTGATCTATAGGAAACCTTAATAAAAAAGGCTAGCAACAGCATCATTATTGGCAAATACAACAGAAGAGTGGTTCCAGCCAAGGTCTTACCACAGCAGCACATCATGGCCACGTACGAGGAGCACGGGACTGAGTCTCCTTATTAATCATTGGTCAGAAGAAATTCAATTCAAAAGATGGCGCTAGCACACTCGGGGCAGGGTAGGGGGACGACACAAAGAGTGCGTTCGATAAGCCGCGGTGCTCACTCGGAATCGAATGATCACGCTCGCTCTCTCTTGGTGACACCATGCACCTCGGGTCACCCCTAAGTTACCCACTCCACAAACAGGACACTGTGAGCTGGCCCGGGTGACTCCTGGGATGACGTCAAAGCTATTTGAACGCACCGGGACAGACCGGGGTCGACCCAGGAAAGCTAAATGGCGCGCATCGATAATTTCATAGCGACAAAATCTTCTGCCCCACCGGTGTGGGAGATTCTGTCTCTCCGTTGATTATGTTCGTGTGACACCGGTGTCCATTCGCTCGTCCCCAGCGCCTTGCTTTAACCAAATTAATACACTGGGATCGCCAAACGTATCATGCACTGTCATTGGTTCAATAATGCGCAGTCCCATCATGCATCACACTCACCGTCTGCGCCATATTATGTTTATGCACTGCATACATGACGTACTTCCTGAACAAGAATCTGTGCAAGTGATTAGCCCATCCCAGCGGTCCTGGTTAGACTGGCCGCTGGGGCCGAGCGAACAGAGTCCTTCGTCCTTCGGAGATTCTGCCCCCCCCCCCCCCCCGTCAAAAGAGGGCGCAGTCAGAAGAAGTTTGTAAACGCCGTATACTATCAATGGAGTGGGCCATCCACAATGTTTCGCACTCTGCTAATGGCATCATAGTCATGTGATAGTCGTTGCATTTTTCTTTTACATTAGTCCGCTCAATCTTTGTGAGACTCATTCTAAGCTAATAGGATGGCCTAGAACTTCGAGCTATCGCCATAAAAAAGTAGCGAAAACACCGGCTAGGTTTCGACAAAATTAAGCCGCCCTCTACTCGTTGGCTGTGCACCGATGATCATGTTTCAGAACAACAAACAAACCTCTCGCAAATGACGTCAAAAGCCTAGAACACCGAGCGCACTATTTCTGAGGATTACTTGAAACTTATGCCGCCTAGAATTTTGAATAACTTCTTTTTATTACATATTAAAAAAATACCTTGCGCTTATTATGTTCCATAAACTTTGAAATGTATGTCCCAAAACAGTGGAAAACAGAAAGATAACTACTACAGCTAAGCACCACATGCCTTTATCAGTTTTTTTTTTTTTTTTTTTTTTTTGCCACTGAAGTTGTGGCTTTTCAACCATACCCGATATATCGTGTCTGCATGAACTCCATGCAGGCTTGGCATAGCTCCAATGACGTGATGCACGGGTTCAAACGGTTTTGTACATGTAAACTTTGTAAGTTTATCAACACTTGACCAAAGTATCACATCATAGCGATCGCCTATACACAAACTAGTGGAGTTTGACAATCAGAAAGTCCATCGGACGTGGTTTTAAATACCATTGCGAAAGATACCAGTTGACAATTGGATACTTCAGAAGTCCTAAAATTAATGATAACATTCCTCTGTCATGAAATATTTCAAAGTCCATAATAACTTTGACCTGGGTTGTTTGCTTTAAACACAAGGGAATAAAGGTGGGGGATACACTAGTCGACCTCTTAAATGACACAATGCTGCACCGAAAAGCGTAGGAAATTTTTTCCCAAGATGATAGTCAGTTTACTCGTTGAGAGTGTTTTCACTTTTGAATAAGCACCACCAAGACAATTACACGTCCGAACAATAATGCATGAAAGCAATGTTTTAACCATGTTTACGCAATGCTTAGAATTATAAAATAGCACCAATTAAAGCAAATCGAGTCTCATCATCTCAAGAGATTAGATGCACAGATCCCGTGCATGGCGAAGCAAACTCGCCTTATTCAAAGTATTGTTAAAGTCACCTGGAAATATATTTTTTTTTCCAATCAAACATAAGAGTGTATTCTTACGAACAATGAAACAATTTTTTTTTGTAATTGTTTGCCACGATTTATATGTTTAAATTTGTTTGGTGGCTGACTCCGCTTACCCCTTTTGTGACGTCAATCGAGGCAGACTTTGCCTGCAATGCGTATAGTAAACACACGTGCAAAGTACTTGTACATCCAAGTCGTGAGTTGTTACATTTCAAAAAGTGTTTTTCTGCATTCAGCAGCAATACACCTGGTCGGCATTGCCGAAAAAAAAAGAAAAAAAAACAGCGCCCTCTCGGGTCGGGGTCTACTCTTAAATTTGTAAATAACATAAGAACTGTTTTTTTTTAAACCTTAGTTAACTGTTTATTCACATTCCACTCATCAAAACAAATATATTGGTGACAAAAGCTTTATTTAAAAAAAAACAAAAAAAAAAAAACAACAACACTTCCAGGTGACTTTAAACAGAGGTCGTTTTCAACGGCAGTAACACTATGGGCAGATAATAAAGCATACCATTTAAAGGCAGTGGACACTATTGGTAATCACTCAAAAAACATTATCAGCATAAAACCTCACTTGGTAACGAGTAATGGGGAGAGGTTGATAGCATAACACATTGTGAGAAACGGCTCCCACTGAAGTAATGTAGTTTTTGAGAAAGAAGTAATTTTTCACAAATTTGATTTTGAGACCTCAGATTTAGAATTTGAGGTATAGAAATCAAGCATCTGAAAGCACACAACTTCGTGTGACAAGGGTGTTTTTTCTTTCATTATTATCTCGCAATTTCGACGACTGATTGAGCTCAAACTTTCACAGGTTATTTATTTTATGCAATTATGTTAAAATACACCAACGTTGAAGACTAGTTTTTGACATTTTTTTTATGAGTAAGTGTCCACTGTATTTAACACTTAACACCATCTGAACAGCAACCAGTATAGTGTAAAAAAAAAAAAAAAAAAAAAAAAAAAAAAATCCTTAATCCACATTATTGAATGTCGTTTTTGTTTGTTTGCTTGAAGGCACATTGGATGGTTTCACCATGGAGCTGTAAGATGCAACATCCTCAGGCTTAACAACCTCTTAAGTATTGGTAATTCGGATTAGTGTTGGTGGGTATGAACAGCAGGGGGAACCTTAAGCACGAGCTAAGCCGATCTTACCCTGGACTGATGTAAGTCTGCTTTGGAAATAATGTTTTCAAATCATTCGTATGAATTAGTCGTTAATGAGAATGATCATTAATTGGGAAAAGTCGGCGGGCAACTAATTATTGTGGAATATTTGCCTCTGGCTTTTTTTTACAACAAGATTTCGCTAAACAGTGTCTAGACTGGGCCAGCAAATTTTAGTCAATAACCCTAACAATTGGGTGAACCTTTAACATTGTGCAGTGCCGTATTAGGGTTCATGCTTGCGGCGTGCACTCATTGTGCAAACACTAACTTAGTAGGTGACAGTTCAGAATGACCAAACTGTCTCTCAATGCATGTGTTTTCAAGAACCTCCGACCGGGAACAGACTGGGAAATACGTCACTGTTGTAAAGCAGTGATCTGGGGAGTATACGTGAGCGTTATAAAGTGAGTTTGACTGCACGGAGTGAACGGACCTCTTGCAGCAGTTTTTCAGGAATTCTCCGTTTGTTCGCAGGTGAGGCAACAACTGACGCACATTCGGTAAGTCAAGAAAGCAGAGTGTGATATAAAAAAGATTGATAGTGTTAGCTTTTTACCAGTGTTGCTCGTTTATTGAGCAGGGCACATGCTTTTGTACAGAATATGATAATGTATAGCTATACCTTGTTTGGGCTATTGAGTTAGAGTTGGTATGAACATGTTTTAAACGTTTTCTGATGTCATAGTCAATGCTTTACAGTTTCAAACCTATAATAAAATAATACACTCAATGGTGACTAATTCTACGATTGGAATGAAAGGTAGATTTGATTTATTGGGTTTTAATCAGAAATATACTGATGTTTAGGGTAGCTAACAAAATCTGTGGATTTGATCAAGACATGGTGTATTTATAAAAAAAAAAAAGAAAAAAAAAAAAAAAAAAAAAAAAAGGAAGCGGCAATCTTTCGCCAGTGTCCCACTCGTCTGCTCCGAAGGTCAATGACCTCAGTTGACATTCATAGATAACTAGTCATTAAAGGCATTGAACACTATAAGTAATTGATCAAAACAATTGTTAGCATACCAGCAGCGTGGTAGCAAGCGATTGAGAGCTGTTGATGGTACAACAAAAATGGGGTCCCTTTGAAGTATCTAGCGTTTAGAAAGAGGTGATTTCTCACTCAAATTTGTTCTCATTACATTAGCTGAACCCTTTAATTGGTCATTTGAATGTAACAATGGTGTTTTGTCTGTCGTTATACTCTGGCCATTTCGATGACCAGATTAGACCCAAATCTTCACCGGTTTGTTATTGTACGCCTGTGTGTTGGGAACACCAAGTGAGAAGACTGGTCATCGATATAACAATTGTGTCCAGTGCCTTTAAACCTCTTTTCAGCGAGAGACCCGTTTTGTCGCAATGCATCCGTGGAGGGCTGCCATAACATGCTTCTTCAACGTTTGTTTGTTAGTTTTCTCGTCGTTGTCGTTAACATAGTATGGTGTCTTCATTAAATTCAAACTTTGCCTATTTTAATTGTGTTGACAAAACTCTTTATTTGCAGACATTCACGATGGATATCCTGAGAGGCATTGAACAGTCGTCGGTTACCACGAAGCTAGTTATTGCAGTGGTTGTCTTGTTTTTGGTGTAAGAACATTTTTTTGGTACTTTATTCAGTGTTAAAGGAACACGTTGCCTTGGATCGGACGAGTTGGTCTATAAAAAGCGTTTGTAACCGGTTTTTTTTAATACATATGGTTGGAAAGGTGTTTTAAAAGTAGAATACAATGATCCACACAAGTTTGCCTCGAAATTGCGTGGTTTTCCTTTTACGGTGCGAACACGGTCGGCCATTATGGGAGTCAAAAATTTGACTCCCATGGGTGACCGTGTAAGTCGACGGGGTAAAACTTACAGGAAAACCGTGCAATTTCGACGCATGTTTGTGTGGATCATTGTATACTACTTTTACAATAACTTCCTACCCATATGCATTTTATAAAAAAACGGTTACAAACACTTTTCAAAGACCAACTCGACTGATCCAAGGCAACGTGTTCCTTTAATGTAAAGCTCTTTCTGTCTCAGTGTTCGAAGCACATACTTTTACAACTCCTAATTTAGAGTTGATATTATGCAAATTTTATAATTTTGTGATCGTCAATAATAATTCCAGGAATGGTAGTTGTTAGTGGGACTGTGTTGTTTTCTTTTAGAAAGACAACACTTATTATCAATTATTGTAACGTTTATGATTCGGTAACGCCGAATAATTATTTTCACCGTTTGCGGAGTAGTCGTCATAACAAATACTGTTTAACTCGTACCCAAACTTGATGTTGGAGTGATGTCTTCGTAGTGCCCCCTGGAATAATTAGCTTTTGCCTCTGGCGTTGGATGTAATGACTAAACTGTATAATAAGAACTAACGACTGTTATTATTTCAGATACGATTGGTGGTGTCACCAGTATTTCCAGCGTCGTGGCATACGTGTCGGGTCTTACCTACCAGTTATAGGCAGCCTGCATCAGATACGAAAAGTAAGTTTACCCAATTCTCATTTCACGTTGACTATTTCAATAAGGCATTGATCGAACATTTTGTTGGCACTGTAATTTGTTGTTTCTGTTGTTGGCATCTGTCTGTCTTTAGAAACAGTTGCATATTGCGCAGTTTATGTAAGTTGATATTTCTGCTATCACAAATTGGGATGAGGCAGGTCTGGGTATTTTGTCAACTAAAAGTCAACCAACACTTCTATCTCTGATATTGTGTTTCACATTTTTCTTTCTATTTGCAAATTCATGTTCGTCTCTGACACTTAGTTTTCCGTTATGAGTTCCTTTTTTTTTCTTTTTTTTCTTTCAATTCAATTCAAGCTAATTCAGTTCACTTAATAATGTGAATTTTATTCCATACGGAATACATTTCATGTTCGTCTCTGACACTTAGTTTTCCGTTATGAGTTCCTTTTTTTTCTTTTTTTTTCTTTCAATTCAATTCAAGCTAATTCAGTTCACTTAATAATGTGAATTTTATTCCATACGGAAAGTATGTCAGTAGGGCCTACACAGAAAGGCTACAAAATCAATAGCGCGTATAAGTATATATTATACAGCTTTAATATGTAGTGAATTAGTACAACATGGAGGAACGAGAGCATGAGACTGCCCTATAGAAAGCCCAGGCTAGTAGAAACCCGCCTAAATATAGACAACAACAAAAATGAAAAATCATCAAATCTCAAAACGAGGACATGACAGACAAAACGAACAATGACATTCAACAATTCTGACTACAGAATACAGAGACATACATGTATTACCAGGCTAATTGAAGACGACAAGGTTAAATAGACAAATAAGTATATTAGTGAATTAGAGAACGAGCTATGTGTCCATTGATATTTAATTCCGTGTCTATTGTTGTCATCCCCGTCAGGGTTTTGGATGCAGGTTTCCTGAGTATACTGCGAAGTACGGGAGGGTTTTTGGGTAAGTTTGTTTGTCACTTCGTCAACATTCAATTACAAAAGTAACAAATTTAATCTGTTTTACTATGATCAATGCAAATGCCTGTGGTGAGAGTCAACCGGTTTGAGATATGACTAATATTGTGTTATGAATTTTTTAAAGGCAGTGGACACTATTGGTAATTGTCAAAGACTAGCCTTCACAGTTGGTGTATCTCAACATATGCATACAATGACAAACCTGTAATAATGAAAAGAAAAAAAAACCCTTGTCACACGAAGTTGTGTGCGTTTAGATGGTTGATTTCGAGACCTCAAGTTCTAAACCTGAGGTCTCGAAATCAAATTCGTGGAAAATTACTTCTTTCTCGAAAACTATGGCACTTCAGAGGGAGCTGTTCTCACAATGTTTTAAACCATCAATCTCTCCCCATTACTCGTCACCAATAATGCTAATAATATTTTGAGTAATTACCAACAGTGTCCACTGCCTTTAAGGAACCACAAAATAAGGCAAACTTGTTTACATAAACTTCACAAAGAAATAATTTATTACATAATAATATTTGAAACTATTTGATTGGAAATAAACAAGAACAACAAACTAAATTAATATGAAACCTTAGTAACAAGTCTTAACTTCGTTACGGTTAAACTTGATATGTTAACTGTGTATTACTCAGGTGGTACATGTTTCGACAGCCTATGCTTATCCTAACGGATGCTGACATCGTCAAGCAGATTTCGGTCAAAGATTTCTCAAGTTTTACCAACCGTAGGGTAAGTTCACTCATTTTAAGTTTGGTTCACAGGAAATGTTGGGTTCATGACTGCATATGAAGGCCAGATGCCAGATCCACGGAGGGTGTATTAGGCCGTGTCCGAAAGGGCGACTTCGGCTACAGCTATACGGCTAGATCGTGCGCGTTTGCCCATTCTTCAACACTGGTGTAGACGCGCTGATCTAGACGTAGCTGTAGCCGAAGTCGTCGTTTCGAACACGGCCTTATACAGCACTTTATATAGCCTACGTTTGGTAAGAGAATCCATTCTGACGAAGAGTTATAAACACGGCGACACAATCTCCTGCTACGCCGGCTCTTTTATTTTACGTTAACTCATGACTTGAGTCCGGGAAATAAAACCTAAAGAATTAGAATGTGTCATTGCCCGCAATACAAACTAAACTTAAATTTAGCTTCATAAAACAAATTATTAGTTAAAAACAAACCATAACAGTGTTACACAGAGTAAAATTACTGACATTGACCTTTTTAGGAAGTATCTATTTGCCAGGCAGAATTTGTTCTTAGACTCACTCACAGTCTCCTGACGATGACTAAAGCAAGCTAGTCGAAACGTTGAGAGCAATTCAGAGCTGACACCGCGGTTGGGAGCAATTCAGAGCTGTACCATCCACTCTGGTAACAGTTAAAAGCAGGGCAGTTCTTTCTAGAACTGAGAAGTCTCCCGAAACCCAGATTATCTACACTCCGCGGCAGTAGAATAAATGCAAGACAGTTCTCTAAAAACAAACTCTACCTGCAGCCGATTTCGCGAAACGCTATAGTCTTGATCTTATCTCGAGTTAAGACAAGTTAACTTAAAGGAACACGTTGCCTTGGATCGGACGAGTTGGTCAAAACAAAAGCGTTTGTAACCGTTTTTTATAAAATGCATATGGTTGGAAAGATGTTTTAAAAGTAGAATACAATGATTCACACAAGTTTGCCTCGAAATTGCGTTGTTTTCCTTCTACTGTGCGAACTAACATGGTCGGCCATTTATGGGAGTCAAAATTTTGACCCCCATAAATGGCCGACGTGTTAGTCTACAAGGTAAAAGGAAAACCACGCAATTTCGAGGCATGTTTGTGTGGATCATTGTATTCTACTTTTACAACATCTTTCTACCCATACGCATTTTATAAAAAAACGGTTACAAACGCTTTTCAAAGACCAACTCGACCGATCCAAGGCAACGTGTTCCTTTAAGGTCTGCATGCTACAGTGCAGGGTTAGGACTCATCCTAAGTCATAAGATTAACTTAAGTTAGAGTTTGGTGAAATCGACGGCAAACCAAATAATTATAATTATATTGATACCTCACCATGCAATATTGCGTAAAATCCTATATTCAATTATATTCTGTTAAAATGTTTATTTTTCCTTAAGAGTAATTCTCCAGGTCCCGGAATCTTGAACAAGGGATTGTTATCACTGCAAGATGAGGAGTGGAAGGAAGTAAGATCGGTCGTCACACCGGCATTCAGCGCCGTCAAAATGAGAACGGTATGTGGTAGAGTAAATGGCTCGATTCCGTAGAGCTGCTTAAGCACACACAACGAATGGCTAGCAATTTGCTTAATAGCAGAAAGGAGCAAAGTGTATGCCTTTACCTGTCAATAATTGTAAGTGTGACATGTTAGTTGGCTGGTAATCTTGTTCTGGTAAAACAAAACATTATTTGGTTGTGCGTGGCTGTTGTGCTTAAATCCATTGGACCCTTTCGGTTCAGAAAAAAATTAAAATAAAAGTTCACATATTTACACATAACTTGTAGGGTTTACAGAAGGCAATGGTAAAAGACTTCCCTTGAAATATTATTCCATGAAATGCTTTACTTTTTGAGAAAACAGCAAAAGAATATAAATTCTCCTTAACGAGAATTACGGATTTATTTTAAACACATATCATGACACGGCAAAACGCGCGGAAACACGGGTGGGTTTTTCCGTTGTTTTCTCCCGACTCCGATGACCGATTGAGCCTAAACTTTCACAGGTTTGTTACTTGATGTATAAGTTGTGGTACACAAAGTGTGGGCCTTGGACAACACTGTTTACCGAAAGGGCCCAATGGCTTTAAGAAGCTCCTTGTTTTGAGGGCCCTGGTGGATCTATGAACAGGTACTAGTTGCTTGAAATGTTTTGTTTTAAGGTGGGTGATAGACGAAACGCCTTCTTTTTTTTCAAATAACTTGAGTGGGGTTAAAAATAGACATCATCCAATACAACATCCGAAACAACAATTTTTTTTAATACAATGTTTCAAGGCATTGGACACCTCTCGTACTAATTGTCCATTACCCAGTATTCTCGCTTAAAGGCAGTGGACATTATTGGTAGTTGTCAAAGACTAGCCTTTGTGTGTATCTCAACATATGCATAAAATAACAAACCTGTGAAAATTTGAGCTCAATCGGTCATCGAACTTGCTAGATAATAATGAAAGAAAAAACACCCTTGTCACACGAAGTTGTGTGTGTTTAGATGGTTGATTTCGAGACCTCAAGTTCTAAACTTGAGGTCTCGAAATCAAATTCATTGAAAATTACTTCTTTCTCGAAAACTATGGCACTTCAGAGGGAGCCATTTCTCACAATGTTTTATACCATCAATCTTTCTCTATTACTGGTCACCAAGAAAGGTTTTATGCTAATAATTATTTTGAGTAATTACCAATAGTGTCCATTGCCTTAACGTGTCCCCATCACATGCATAATTAATAACTAATCTATGGATGCTTGGACTCAATAATTGGTCATCGGAGTAGCAAGAAGTACACAAACCACACCTAAATCGTTCCTTAAAAAACAAACGTTTAGTCTTCTTTCACAAAAACTACGTTTACTTCAGAGGGAGCCGTTAATCAAAATCTAATTCCCGTTACAAAGTAAGTTGTTTATGCCAATAGACGATTGCAATATTTTTCTTGTATTTTCCACACACAGATGTCCTTTATGATCAATGAATGTTGTGACACTATGCTGAATAATATCGAGAAAGCAGTGAAGGAAGGAAGTAACATCAACTGCAAAGAGTAAGTGATTGTAAATGAATGATATTATTAAAAACAGACGTGTTTCTCTTGAAAGCCGTTTGGATTTCGTTTTTGTTTATAAATGTGTTTACATGCATAACGTTTTTCCCGGCCAACTTCAACACAAACCATGTGTGCACCAAAAAACTGAAGTGAACATTGAGCACTGTACTGGCCACTATTGGTAATTGTCAAAGACCAGTCTGCTCACTTGGTGTATCTCAAGATTATGCATAACATAACAAACCTGTGAAAATTTGAGCTCAATCGGTCATCAAAATATGCGAGATAATAATGAAAGACAAAAACACCCCTGTCACACGAAGTTGTGTGCGTTTAGATGGTTGATTTCGAGACCTCAAGTTCTAAATTTGAGGTCTCGAAATCAAATTCGTGGCAAATTACTTCTTTTTCGAAAACTATGGCACTTCAGATGAAGCCGTTTCTCACAATGTTTTATACCATCAAATATTAAAGGAACACGTTGCCTTGGATCGGTCGAGTTGGTCTTTGAAAAGCGTTTGTAACCGTTTTTATAAAATACATAAAAATTATGGGTAGAAAGATGTTGTAAAAGTAAAATACAATGATCCACACAAACATGCCTCGAAATTGCGTGGTTTTCCAAAATTCTTCCTTTTACCTCGTCGACTAACACGTCGGCCATTTATGGGGGTCAAAATTTTGACCCCCATAAATGGCCGACCATGTTAGTTCGCACAGTAGAAGGAAAACCACGCAATTTCGAGGCAAACTTGTGTGGATCATTGTATTCTACTTTTAAAACATCTTTCCAACCATATGCATTTTATAAAAAACGGTTACAAACGCTTTTGTTTTGACCAACTCGTCCGATCCAAGGCAACGTGTTCCTTTAAAACAATGACTACTAAAACCCCTGTTTATTTTTAATTGTATTATTTATACGCTGCAGTTTGTACGGAGGTTTCACCATGGACACGGTAGCATGGTGTGGTTTCGGGCTGAAAATAGACTCACAAGTCACCAAAGATCATGAGTTTGTGATCAACGCCAAGAAAGCATTCAAGTCGGCTGAGTCAATCTTACGAAACCTGGTTGTGTGTAAGTGTGTAAAACTTGTTTCTCTAATAATATCTATCATTCATAAATACCTCAGACAGTTTCGCTATTCCATATGATGCAACTTTCTCTCTTGTCTACCCTTTCATGTTTCCCTGTATTGTTATCGAACAATACATTTACCTTTTTTTATGGTCCAGTAATCCATCATTTCATACCAACCATCCTTTATCCTCACCACTTTTACTCATATTGGTTTATAGCCACCAATCGTTTCTCAAATGGAAACTTTGATTGGCTGTAAGTTTAAACGGTTGATAATAACCAGCTGGAGCTCTGTTTATTACGGTTGTTTTCGGATAATTCGCGCTAGTCTTCTTGCAAGACGTTTCTTGTTACGGGCGATGCGGGCGCTGTCGGTGAGGTTGCCGCGCTGTGCGTGAAAGGAACACGAGAACGTCTTGAACCAAGACTATACGCGCACAAACGAATCCGGAAACTGTCGCAACATGTCGTCTCGGTCATAAACAATGTAACACACGGACGGAGCTCAAGCACGTCGGAAACGGATAATTTTTGACTGAGTTTCGTACTGTATCACTAAAAGGCATTAATGGAAATGATAGAGTAGCGACTCGTCGTTGTCAAACAGCCGTTTAAAACGCTGCAGAGGATGATTCTACACTACATGTGACCCCCCCCCCCCCACACACACACACTTGCCCGAGAAGTGAACTTCACACAAAATAAACATTGAGGGCGCAATTGGTTCTCTACCTTCCCAAAAGTACCCCTTTAACTAATATTATGGAAACAATAATATATAATGCAGTTTCACCTTTTTCCATCTTAATTTCTAGCTATATTCCCAATGATGAGACCAGTGTTGCTTTACTTCAATGCTGGCATAATCCCCAACGAAGTTGTTAGCTTCTTCGAAACAGTGACGAGTGAATCTTGCAAACTTCGCAAAGAACAGGGAAGCGACTTGGACAAGTCTAAGGTGAGACAAGATCATGTATAAAGCCGTATCCACATCGGCGTAAACAGCTACGGCTGTTTCTAAGGCTGTTGTCAAGGACGTCATATACCTCAACGCACGATGACGCGGAAAGCTAGTAGCTGTACTCGCCAATTTGGACACGGACCTAGTAACAGATCGAACAATCCATACTTTCAAAATCGTCTGTCTATAATCAGAATTAAATTACCAATCATGTCTGGTGCGCCTATAAGGCATTTATTTTTGAAGTATTCTTTATGTACTATTCATAAATACCTCAGACAGTTTCACTATTCCTGTTGGTTGAGAGCGCGTCACATGGGGGGGGGGGGGGTTCAACCTTTGACAATGACCAGTGTTTATAACCGGTTGTGAGCGGATAGTCTGCGCTAGTCTTGATGCAAGACGTTTCTTGTTACGGCCGATACAGGCGCTGTCGGTGAGGTGGCCGCGTTGTGTGTGAAAGGAAAACCAGAACGTGTTGCACCAATACAACGCGCATGCGCACGAACGGAAACGGAAACTGTCGGAAATAGGCATGCAACACACGGATCTCGTGTACATGTAACATGTACAGTAACATGTACATATTATGGTACAGAGCTCAAACACGTCGGAAACCATGTAGAAACGGATACGTTTTACATAGTTTCTTACTTTATTACGGCCGTGAAAGAATAAGTCGCTACCCTTATTCTCTCATTAATAGCATTTTGTCTCAAGATATCCCCATTCACTTGTACACAAACGAGCTCTATCTGTCATGTAAAATCCTCATTGCATGGTGTTGCCGCGTGTTCTCCTCGTACACAATTGGAAACTGACCTTAATAACTGCTAATGGTTCGTTTCATTTTCATTTCAGAATATTGACATGCTACAATTGATGCTAAATGCACACAACGAAGCTCCAGACCCAACAGATGACGTCCCTGGAAACGGGGTTCACAACATGAAACGCAAGAGGGCGCTAACAAACAACGAAGTCACAGCCCAGGTCAAACAATAGATCTCTACTATCAAACAAACATCATTTAAACCAGTTATACGACTTAATTTTATTTTTATTTACTGAGGATGACTTTTGGCCGAGAGTTTTTGTTGATCATTTGATGAGAATGATCTTGAAGCCCGACTTTGGTACTCCATCAACTCGTATTATTTTGTGCTTTACTCTCCGATGCTCTACCAGTTTGCAGCGCAGCCAGTAGACCGACATTTTTTGTAATGTCTTGTAAATTTTTGGGGGGAGAAAAAGAGTGAGACCCATTTAGTTCTGTACTCAGACAGTCCATATTGAGATGGCCTATACCATTTTAGGCAGTATGTCTCATAGGCTCTGGATTTCCAGTTAGAAAGAACTTTCTACTTAATAGGTCTGTGCACAACAATATAGCGGCTTACAGTGTAAACACATAATACACAATACTCATAATAATACTTATTAAACAAAAATGAAAAATTTTAATTATTGTTAAATTTGTTGGGGGCAAAATGTCCCTCTAATATTTTGAAACGTTTATTTCATGTGTATGTTTCAGGCCTTGCTCTTCTTCTTAGCAGGGTACGAGACAACGAGTTCCTTGCTCGGCTTTGCCTCGTACCTTCTCGCCCTCAACCCAGACATACAAGATAAACTCTATGCTGAGATCCAAGATAAAGCCCCAAGCCGTGACGTCATTGGCTATGACGTAGTTAACAAGATGACGTACCTGGATATGGTAATATGCGAGTCCCTGCGAGTCTATCCACCCGCAGCAATGTAAGTTCATTATATACTTCAGAAAGGGGTGTGACTTTGTATCTTTTTTTTTTTTTTTTTTTTTTTTTTACACACAATATATTTCCTTTCATAGTCACACATTAATGTGTAGATGAGCCTTTAAACATCTACAAAACGAGCAGTTACGATTTGTTTTCGATTTCTTTGCAGATGGGCGTCGAGTCTTTTGTTTGGCTTTGTGTATTCTCTACCACGTTTTCGCTGGATTTCTTCTTACGATTAAATTGTGCCATTGTTCAAGAATATGTACGTGATTGTTTGTATTTAGCGCCATGAGCACTCTGATGGTTTTGTGGGCTTTATAAGTTTTAATTTTTGATTGTTGTATTGCCTGATTGAGACGGAAACTACTCCATGTAGGCAACTTTACCCAGGCATGACTGGACAAAACTGAACTGACGAACTTGTGCAAACGGCAGATATCACCATAACCCGCTGCCTCTGTTTGAACCACCAAATGTCATCACTTGGCTCATGGATGTGGATGAGGCTAGAGACTGGCCGCATCACCGTAGTCTGGAAATCTAGATACACTCTTGTTCTCAACTTAGCCAGTAGTGTCATGAATGACAATTAATTGCATCCAGTTTTGTTTTGATAGATTCGCACGCATCTGTAAAAAGACGTTTTCTTACAATGGCCTGACCATAGAGAAAGGAGTGAATGTGTTTATGAACGTTTGGGGTATCCACCGCGATGAGCAGTATTGGCCGGAGCCAGACAAGTTTGATCCGGAGAGGTACGTTTGTTTCAGCATCTTGTCTTGGTTCAATAAATAATGTTCTCATGTTGTTAATAATCCCATGTGTTTGGTTAATGTTTTTCGGCGGGAATCACACCCAACAAACAAGCTTACGATACGACCTGGGAAACGGCAGCTCAAGAAACAGCTTAAGGGGATGTGACATTTTGCTTATAAGGCAGTGTTCGTGTTTAAGAAATGTATGGTTGAAGGCAAACAGAATGGCCAGTGCGGGACTTGAACCGCAGACCTGCGGATTGCGTGCAGGTAACAGTGAAATCTGTCCCCCTAAGATAAATTGGTCTGAAGGCGGATGATTCAAAAATAGGGCGCTCCATTAACAAATGTTTGTACGCAGTTAGCTAGCCTGAACATCTGACGTCACAATTCAAGGCTCGTGAATAACGCCAGAGACCTACCTCCTAACCGGCGTGTACTTTCACCTTTGACCTCAATCACTTCACACAGGGATACGCATTCAAATTCTATTGTGGACGTGACAGCAGTGAAATCTCCACAGGAATCACTGGATCTGACAGCAGGGACCTGTCTTTATCCGCGGATAAAGACAGGTGCCCAATCTAGTACTCGGTTTCCTTATGGGGGACATGGTCTCCGCCGAGGGGGCAGCATCTCCTACGTCACCAGGGCCCAATTTCATAGAGCTGCTAAGCAGAGAAATTTGCTTAGCATGAAATGTCTTCCTTGAAAAAAAAAACAAAAAAAAACATGATACCCAACAACAGTTATTGTCTGTACTGATATTCAGCTGTTGTTTGCTTATCCTGAAAATCACGTGGACATTTTGTAAGAAATCCTGTTTTTGATTAAGGCCGAAATGTCATGCTGAGCAAATTTTTGTGCTGAGCAGCTCAATGAAATTGGGTCCAGTGCTCTACCAACTGAGGAGTACCAAATTGGTGTTGTCCGTATTCGTTTTCGGGGTGTTAGACAGAAGCCAGTCACATGAACTAGCACGCTGTGTACTGAGCCCACAACATTATATATCCGTTGCTTTCAATTATACCTAAGATTTACAACACCCATACATCTTCACTGTATCAAATAATTGAAATCGTTTTGTACACAGATTCAGTCCTGAGAGAAAACCTTTAATCCAGGCTTGCACCTACGTGCCGTTCGGCTTTGGACCGCGTAACTGCATTGGTATGCGATTTGCCTTGTTGGAAGCCAAGATGGCGCTGGTGCGTGTACTGCAGAACTACCGATTAGATGTGTGTCCAGAAACAAAGGTACATATTATTATTATATTGCAGTAATTGAAAGTATTCAACATTGTAAACATTGGGTCTAATCTAGGACAAATCTATGAATGGGGTTGCTGGAGCCGCATTTGAACCGGTACTTAAAAAAAAAAAATGCTATACCCCACCATCAAGACATTAATTTTATGTTGCCTTTTCTCGTCAATTTCAGATTCCGCTCAATCTTTGCGAGACTACATTCTCAGCTCCTAAAGACGGCATCAAACTTCGAGCTGTCGCCAGAAAATAATTAGTAAAACACTCAATCGTGTTAGTGTGAAACTATTGTTAAAAACATAAAACACCCATAGATTAGTTTGCCTGATCACTGCAACTGCCCCGTTGCAGACAACAATTTGGTTCGCATTCGCAGGAAGTATAATATTGAAATATTGACTGCTATGAGGGGCACAGTTGAAATTATAGGCCCAAGGTGATGTCAAAACCATGACTATGCCCGAAGCGAAGCTGAGGGCATAGTCATGGTTTTGACATCACCGAGGGCCTATAATTTCAACTGTTCCCCGAATATTAAGCAGTCAATATTACTTTTATATACCAAATAATATAGATTCTTCTAATCTAATTGGTTAAAATATTTAATGAACTGGGCCTTGATTTTGAAATGTATAAAGTGTAATAACTTACCAAAATATTGCTTCGTGTTTTTCATTTCGCATTCACGGGTAAAATAATACCAATCCAACACCACTGGATAACAATCCTAATACGACTACGAGAGAATAGATGCCGCCGACAGCAAAAGCACAATAAAGCAGCTGATAAAATACGCCGTAAAAATCTTTGAAGACTATCCAAAGCTCATTAACAACCACATGAATCAACCTGATGTTTCTGTTGACGTAGATGAAATCTTGCTTCAGCCATTTTTACGTTGCGAGTTTGGCATGAACACAAACAATTAAATTTCCCACACAAACAACTACGTTGAAAGGTCGTCTGCGAATAAAGGTCACAGCTATATAGTTCATGTAGTTCGCGCCGTGACACGACGAACGTATACAACGCATCAAACACTTGCGCGACCTACATGTAGAAATACAGTGTGTTGAGACGGATCCATTTTTTTCCAGGGCGGGCCGGGCATAGTCAATATGACGTCATCTTGAAAGAAAAAGCGGGCATAGCTATTTCCATGACTTCCTTTTTAACCAATCAGATTAGAGGATTCTATATGTGAGGTATATAATAATTATTATGACCGCGCTTACTTGTGCAAAAGTATATGCCTGGATGGGCGACTATTCAAAATAGACATAAACAAAACCAACGTTTAAAACAAACAACAAACAATAATACTAGAATGCACCAGACAACTTTTCTTTGTAATGATTCCTCATTTTAGCCATTTAATAATATCAATTTGCCCGAAGGACAGCATAGGGTCACTTTAATGTGGTCCCTGTGGTTGTTGTACACTAAACTTGACGTAAGATTGCGAATCAAAATTGTTAAACACTTTAGGCGTTGTTGCGTATCATGTGGCGTCTGTGCAAGCTGTCTATGAACACATAGACTTCCTTGGCAAAAATCATACTACATGTACACTCAACAACTTAATCTAACTTAATCTCTTCTGAACTAAATATTAAAGGCAGCGGACACTATTGGTAAATAGTCGAAATAATGTTTATCATAAAACATTACGACGTAACGAGCAATGGGGAGAGGTTGATATAGTATCAACTTATGTGAGAATTTGCTCCCTCTGAAATTACGTAGTTTTCGAGAAGGAAGTACTTGTCACGAATTTAATTTGGAGACCTTAGAATTAGAATTCGCGGTCACGAAATCAAGCATCTGGATGCACACACTTCGTGTGACAAGGGTGTTTTTTATTTCATTATTATCTCGCAACTTTGACGACCAATTGAGCTCAATTTTTCACAGGTTTGCTTTTAATGCATAATGACGAGATACACCAAGTGAGGAGACTGGTCTTTGACAACTTCCAACAGTGTCCAGTTTAAAAAAAATACTATTGTTAGGCCTACTATAATTAAAAGTAGTTTGTTGTTGCTTTTATGTTTTAAGTAGACAAACAAATAAACTAAACTTAAGATTCATAAAATGGAGGGAAGTCTATTGTTAAACATTTTAGTAAAACATTCACCATTATGATTACTTTGTTTGACTTTTAAAGACCAACCAAATAAAAGTTAGAATTTTGATACATCAAACTGAAATATTTAATATTTTTACGTTATCTCAAATTTGATAAAAATAATATTTGAATAAGTTTGTACAACTCGACTGCTTAAGTTTAAAAAGTAAAGTATCAAAACATTATAAATTGAGTAATTAACCATTGTACAGATAAATTGTATAACCATTAACTTCGAAGTAATGCGAAACATGGGTCGTGGGTTCGAATCCAGAGTAATATGACTGTGATGTTTTGTTTACTGGGTTCGGTATATGTCCAGTGCTTACACATGGCTAAAACCAAAGTACGTTAGTAATCGGAATGTAGAAAATATCAGAATAAAACAAAGCAACCATGTTAATTACAAAACGATATTGCCAGAAACGTTTCTTAGATTGTGTAATCAAATTTCGGATTTTTCTTTGTGTAAACACACCACTCCAGATGATCGGTGATAACTAAAAAAACACTATCACATTTTGAAATTGAATTTCCAAAGGTTTGTTTTATTTAAAAAAAAAAAAGGCACACATTCCTTTTCAAGGATCGATCTGGGCTTATTTCATAGAGCTGCTACGCACGATAATTTGCTAAGCATGGAACATCTTCCTTGACTATAACAGGATTACCACACAAATTTGCATTTGTTGCATACTGCTTGTTATTGGTATTCAGCTGTTGTTTGCTCATCCTGAAAATCACGTAGAAATTCGGTCGGGTTATCCTGTTTTTATCAAGGCAAACATTTTATGCTGAGCACAATGTTTGTGCTTAGCAGCTCTATTATTTCAAGCTCCTCAGAAGATCCTACTTACTTTCTTGGTGAGCAACGAAGATTGAGTGTCTTCGGAGCCAGGAATCCCATTTTACCGAGAGTGGGTGGAATCTGTTTAAGATAAACAAGCATAGATTTATTGATCAATATTGAGGTATTAAACAAATTAATATTATGTTTTACAGTGTGTCATAGCCAAGCGATTTAGAGCACCCGACTCGAGTGGCTGAACCATTAGAGTAGGTTCGAATCACCACCATGCACAACGTGTCATTGAGCAAGGCACTTAAAGGCAGTGGACACTGTTGGTTTATTACTCAAAATAATTATTAGCAACAAACTTACTTGGTAATGAGTAAATATGAAGAGGTTGGTATTTAAAAACATATTGAGAAAAGGCTCTCTCTGAAGTGACTTAGTTTTCGAGAAAACTCCAGAGGGAGTCGTTTTTCACAATGTTTTGCACTACCAACAGCTCTCCATTGATTGTTAACAAGTAATTACTTAAGCTAACAACTATTTAACAATAACCAATAATGACCAGTGCCTTCAAAAAATAAATTACCTCCGTCTCTGCGCAGACATCAAAGCGATACTGCTGCATCACGCGCACCAGCGCCATCTTGGATTCCAACAAAGCGAAGCGCATTCCAACGCAATTACGGGGTCCGAAGCCAAATGGCATGTAGGAGCATGGAATGATGGAGTCCTTATTCTCAGCACTGAACCTGGTGGGTAAATAAGCAAGAAAACGGCATGAGGTAGAAATTTAATTTGGGGTGAAAATAGGTGTCGTGAAGTTTTGTTTTCATTTTGTTTTGCATGATGTTGGTGTAAACCGTTTTCAAAGCACACATTCCCCGACTTTGGAAGTCTGCCTCCACTAAAACCACCACTGCCCAACCGGTCTGAGACCAGCATACCGACAGCATTATTAAAGTAAGTAACTTGTTATTTTTGTTTGCAAAAACAAGTGAACCCCTCGAATGAGAGCATCATCGTCATTCTATAGCTTGATTGTTGTTTATGCACCCTCGCATATAACAGCAATTCTCAAGGGATTACGACGACAAGACAGTTAGTATGAAATTTACTCCGGGAAGCTAGAACCATAGGAAGTTGTATTGCTCTCAAAACAGTCGAGATTATAAAACGGAGGAAAATATGCATTAGAGGAGTTCCGAAGAGAGGTTGTTAGTGTGTGAGAAAGCTGTTTGACTGGCTTCTTGTTCTAAAACCAGCAACGCCAGATATGTGTGAGAAGAGGCAGATTGACTGGTTCCACGATAAAACATCATGGTCGTGTTTGCGTAAAGGGTTTCACTAAAGTTGACTGTTGAGCCAAAAGTTTGAACAAGTTAACGCTGAACATCCTGAGCTGAACACTTAAACTTAAATAAGGTATGCTTTGTTGAATTTAACCTAAATACACTCTGGTGGATTTTACAGAAACATAAATTAAGAAAGTTTTGGTCCTAGTTTTTAGGACTACAGCCTGTTAATAAGGGTTGTAATAACATAGGACTAGTCCTATTAATCTCCTTGTGAAATCTACCCGTGGTCACTCTTGACCTTGATTAAATAAACTGTTTACCTTTCTGGATCGAATTTGGTTGGGTTTGTCCAATATTCCTCATCATAGTGAAGAGTCCATAGACTGACGAACACATTCAGTCCCTTCTCGATAGTCAGTCCTTCATAGGTTATGGTCTCGTTACACATGCGATCAAATCTATAACGAAAATAGTAGGTCGTTGTTTTTGAGAGTCCTTATCTCCCAGTATAAGCTTTCTTTCCATGGACTTCTTCGCCAGGTATATCTTCTTTTTCAGAAGCTTCTTTTTCACGAATATCTCCGTCAAAAAGCCACGACGTAATAAATCTTAAGATATCTTAAACACCATTTTTATTTTTTGAGTGTAACTTTCTTACATGGTTGCTGGTGGGTACATGCGCAGTGTTTCGCTCACCACCATGTCGAGGTATTCCATCTTTGAAATGACTTCATAGCCAAGGTTGTCCCTAGTGGGAGCGTGGCTGTCGATCTCGGCCAGAAGTTTCTCCTGAATGTCTTGGTTGGTAGCGAGCAGATAGGATGCGAAACACAGCAGGGTGTTGGTCGTCTCATACCCGGCCAGGAAGAATAAGATAGCCTGGAAGTATTACAAATTATAATATTATTTGCCAATAGGAGACTTTCTGGGACGATAGGTGGCAGCAGACTTACCGGGTAAAGCCATTGCTCTTAATTGGAGCGCATGCTCAGAACTACGTATATAATAGACTTTTTCGCAATCAGCATTGCTCAAGCGATCAAATTGAATAGCTTTAATATAGCTAGACCAGCATGCACCTCATTCCACGTCTATTGTGCGCGTACCGAGTATTTGCAATAAGGTCTATGAAAATTTACTGGGTAAGTCTGCTGCCACCTAGCGTTGGATCGTCTCCCATTACTAGCCAATCAATCAATCAATCAATCAATCAATCAACCTACTAAAAGTTATTCAAAGAGCGCCAAAATAAACAGTTTGTTACTAAGGTGCTTAGGGCACGGTTAAATGGCTAGAAAACCTGCTGAAAAAGATGATCTTTAAGAGTGGTTTAAATGAGATAACTGAACTGCCGTTTCTGATAATGTACAAGTATAAGGGAGCCTATTCCACAAAACAAAAAAACAATCTTCGAACAGGAATTCTTAGTGTCTTTAAACAGAATTCTCCTATAATGTTATGTACCTCGGAGATATCATGACGTAACTTTTCATTGTGAGTGCTTATTCTTAACAAAAAAAACCCTATTCCCTAGCGAAAAGCGAATCACATAAATTACCTGTGCCGTGACGTCATCAGTTGACAGAGGTTGACGTTTGCCCGTACCCTTGTCTTCATGCTCGGTATCGGCGTGCGCATTCATCATCAACTGGAGCATGTCTATGTTCTTTATACGCATACAAAATAAGAATAATGTTATAGTTATTTGCACGGAAGACGTAACTATCAACCGCGAAAAGTTTCCATTGAAGACTCCAGAGAATTTTGCTCACCATGTTGCTCAAAAGAATGCATATTATGTTGAGGGTAAGCTTGTTACGGTGATTAAACGACCCTCTCGAATTCACTAAGAGCTAAGATGATCTTAAATGAACTGCAGTTGATTTCACACTGTGATTAATCCCACTGTCAGGACGAGAAAACTCATCCAATGCGCCATAACGTCTATACGATAACGGAACTGAACTCGTCCTAAGTCATAAGAATAGTCCTAAGTATAAGAAACAGTTGGGTGCAATCGGCGGTTGGACCCCCTTTGCTAGTTCTGACCCTGGAATGTAGAGGAGTGTATTGTACACAATCCAATAACTTCAAGTTACAATTCCTCATCAGTTTTACCTTCGAGGCGTCAGCGCTTTCCTCCTTGCGCAATTTACAAGCGGCGTCAGTCACGCCAGTGAAAAATTTCACACTTTCTACATCGAAGGTGCCGAAATTGAAATAAGTCAGTAGCGGCCCCGTGGATGGGAAGGCAGCTGAAATAACAAAACAAAGATGTACCATTAAATTAAAATTAGCGTGAATTCAAGAGTTTGTTGAAATGTCTTTCATTCACTGCCATAGCTCCATGATTTGGTTTATGAAGTTCAACCGGTGTGTGGTGGCAGGAGATTCTGTCCGCCCCATCATACAACGAACTGCGTACAAACTACTTCTGATAGCGCCCTCTTTTGAAACGACACAGGATTCAGAATAGACTGGTCCCCTGTATTTATGATAAAGACAGTCACTGGTCTTCCACTGGATACAGTGATTCCTTTAAAATAGCGTGCTGTGACGTAAGTTGCTCATCTGTGTTATGATTGGTCCAGTGAGGACTTCCGAGAAGGGACTTGAAGGAGATGTGTAAGGAGCTTCTCAAAGGCGAGAGAGCAAATAAAGACCGGAACAACATCTTTGTTTGAGAAGAACATTGATAGTATTCGTTTGAACGAAATGTTTTCGTTCAACAATTTTTTTATCCGAACTTTGTTCACTATGTTTTCCCACCTTCGCCCATTTAAAGCTTCTAGTTATGCAGTTGGTTGAATGAAGACATGATAAAATCGTTTTCCTTATCACTGTTTATGGAAGTTGAATGTCTTCCTTTTCACTTTTTATGGAATTTGAATGTCTTCCTCGACAATCTATGCAATTTCCCTGACATGGCTACATGATATAACGTACTACATTCTTGATTTTTTTTGTATTTAGTACAATGTAAAAATCTGACATTCTGACAAAATGTAACGCATTTTAGCGACTTTTATGCTGTTTACGTGTCTTTTCCCCCAACTCACATAAGACAATCACCGTTTTCAAGATGATTATGTTTCTATTTAGTTGCAAATATTTGTGGTCAGTGATCTTCGTAAGTATATCATGATGTCTTGGCAAGGAAATTGTGTAAGTCGTTGAGGAAAACATTTAATTTCCATAAAAAAACATGACTTCCTCATGTCTTTGTGCACAAAACTAGGCACATGTACACCTCAGCAATGGCGCGCGGTGCTCAACACTGCGCGCCTGAATTGGTGTATAGAACTACGAACAGTATACATGTAATACTCACAGGCAATCATGAATGCCGGATTGAACAGGCTGAAGTCAAACGCTTTCTTTGCGTGCTTCACAAACGGGTCGTCTTGATTATGCTGAGAGTCTACGTTCAAACCGAATCCACACCTAGCGATGGCGTCCATAGTAAAAGCACCGTACATCCTAGCATTATGTAAGAACAACACATTACTTGTTAATGGGAGACTTTTTGAAAGCTCTGCCACTAGAGGGCAGCAGACCTACCAGGTAAGGGTGCACAACTCCTATAGCAAACAATGGTAAATGCTAAACATTCAAAAATACTCAAAAAATATTTAGAAGTCTCTCAGCCTCTTGAAAATTAAATCAGATACATTGTCATACAACTAAACTTCAGATTTCTTCTCATTTTTTGGTAGGTCACCATTTTGGAATTTTTGCTAATTACCCCAGAAGGAAACACTCCCAAAACCTCATGCTTTCATAGGGGAACTCGTGTCCAGTACGTCCTGTTCCAGAACAGTTTGGTTTATGTTGGCATTGTGTTATGCTAAATCTAAATACAAAATCAAAAACACGCAAAACACAAGGTATTTGCTGTCAGTGACCGTCACTCATGCTTCTCCTATTCCTAAGTTGTTGACATTACCTGGTGAAGAGCGCCCTCACTTGGTGAATGGCAGATAGTGTAAAGTTTCCCATTGCCAGTGGAAAAGTCGTGGAATGACCAGTGTCCATTTAATACACTGTGGATACCATTGGTAGTATTGTTTTCATCACTAGTATTCACACTTGGTGTATCCCAACGTGCATACAATCACAATAATATGTGAACATTTCCACTCAATAAGTCATCGAAGTTGCAAGATAACACTACAAAAAAAACCCACTCGTTTCCCAATATTGTGTTGAGCTTGTCTGTTAGATGCGTAAAAAGGCTTCATGCAGGCCCGAATAATTTGAAATTTTGGTGAGCAATGACTTCTTCCTCAAAAGCTACGTTGAGGGAGCCGTTTCTCACAATGTGTTTTATTTTACCATCAAAAGCAGCTGCTCTCTATCGCTCGTTACCAAGTGAGATTGTATGCTAACAATTATCTTGAGTAATCACCAACAGTTTCAAGTGCCTCTAAGACATGCAATGCAGACTTTGAATTTCATTTGAATAATTTAACGACGCGCACCCTAAACGTCCCGATCAAACTTGACCTCGATTGGGGTTAGAATGACCCTGTATCTGGGTCAGGCTGACTAGATATCGGGTCAGAGATAGTGACGAGTTGTCATACTCAGATTCAGTGCCATTATCGAATTGAAACAAACACACATTTTTCTCCGCCGCTTGCAATACCACTGTGGGTCAACTCCGACATTTGAAACAGTCTTTTTTTTTTTCTTTTTTTTTTTTTCTTTTTTTCTCAAGAAGACGATCAGAGCATACTGATCGAAACGTCGAGTTGAAACCAACGGTTCTTTCCAGAACCACCCCCAATTCATTAGAGATAGTCATTACATGGTGTTACCGCAAACCTTTCTATATGGAACAGTCTACCTGGAGTGACTGCAGTGACTGCAACCCGATCTGCAATGCTTCCGGAGAGAAACACCGCCAACTTTACGAGGGGGGGGGGGGAGGAACTCATAATCTCTCTCAGGACAAGTTAACTAAAACATTATCAGATGAGCACCATGTTGACAGCACATGCACAGAGCGCACAATTGTGTTGGCGACCCACCCTCTTTAGCACAGCAGCAATGCTTTTCGGAGAGTAAGCAACTCATTATTCAAGATTTAATTTTAGTTTCACTTCTTATTAGAACAACACTTACTTTCTGTAGTCCCCAACTTTGCCGTCTTCTTGGGACTTGGCGATCTTAGCCACCAGCGTATCACAAATTTCGTTGATAGTGACTGACATCTAAAAAAAAAAAAAAAAAAAAAAAAAAAAAATAACAAAACATAATAGATGTTCAATTTGCATCGCCGATAACGAATATATCTGTTTGGGGGAAAAGTACAGAGTAGATCGTACTGACAAATCTCGGTGTTTATACAAAACATGAAAGACATCTGGTAAGTATTTAAGACAAAACAGCTATGGAGCGAAAGTTTAAACACTGGCCCTCGTACAACTATGAAACTTGATCAGTTATTTTTACAAACTAAGACATAGTCACAAATGATACTCACAAATCTACATTTTGCCACTAAAGTGAAGAACAGTGAGATGTCCACATTTCCAATATTGTTTGAAGTTCATATTATTGTCGGGGATTTAAAAACATGAGTAAAAAAAGGTAGATTAATTTATTAAGGACCTTTTATTTGTGTGTACACGTATTTAGGTTCACTCCAAGTTTAAATTAATATCCAAAATATTGGTATCCTTGGTTTTTACTTCACACTGTTATTCAAGCAGTATTTACTTCATTTTTGTTGTCATATAATTTCAAATGTCATATGAAACGCGTTACTGACGGTACATTTTCTCAGATTGTTTATTCCAATCGCAAAACACTCTTTCCGTGTGGACATAACCGTTCAAGCTGTGGGTTAAAATTACAAAATCTACACAAACCCTGTTAAAACAAAGTCCTACTTACAAGTCTCATCTTGGATGCACTAAATGACGGAGTGACGACATTACGAACATCCTTCCACTCTTCATTTTCAAGCATGGTCAACCCGCGACTTAGGGGCTTTGGGTTTATGGGAAATATCTATTAAAAAAAAAAAAAAAAAAAAAAAAAAACAGTCAGGTTGAAAAGACAGAAACTATAATCTCCTTTAAAGCCATGTCATGACACGGCAAAACGTGTGGAAAAAGGGTGTGCTTTCCCAGTTATTTTCTCCCGACTCCGATGACCTATTTTGATCAGTTGTGATACACGAAGTGTGGGCCTTTGGACAATACTGTTTACCGAAAGTGTCCAGTGTCTTTAAGACATTGAGTCTTCGCAAGTCATCAATGATAGGGTAATTTCAACAAGTAGTGAAGAGCGAAAAAGTGTTTGAGTTCAGCAGGTTGATATTGACGCAAAGGAAACCAAGTGTCTTCCTATAAGCACCCTCGTCTGAAGGTTTTAAAGGCGCTGGACACCTTTGGTAATTGTCAAAACCAGTATTCTCAAACTGTTTGCGAAGTGTGGTGCACAATTTTGTAAAGTTCGTTTTAGGCAAGAATTATTAAAGCATTGAACACGTTTGATTGTTGTCAAAGACCAGTGTTCTCACTTGGTGCATCCCATCATAACCATCAAATAACAAGCGTGTGAAAATTTGGGCTCATCGAAGTTTTGAGAAAATGATGAAAGAAAAAAAACAAAAACACCCTTGCTGGACGAATTTGAGTGCTTTCAAATGGGAATAAAATACTTCTAGCTATTCCCACAATATTTGTTTTATTACCAACAACTTTACAATGCTCATTACCAAGTCAGTTTTTAAGTTAATATTTGTTTTTGAGTATAATGACCAAACGTGTACCTTCCTTTTAAAAGAAAATTAAAGTTAAAAGAAAAAGATAATTGTTTTAAATGTAAACAAAGCAAATAAGCTTACTCTGCGGTTGTAGAAGTTTGAGAAGTTCTTGACAAGCACATTCTTAAGAATGTGTGCATCTGAGATGATTAGGACCGGACGTCTGAAGTCGTACATCCTATATAAGTGGACAAAAGTCGGGTTTATTAGAAGTCCTGCATCAGAAATTACCTTACAGGCAAGTTGGTGTCGTTGTTGTTGCTGCTGTTGTATTTTTATAATTTTTTTGGTTACGAAGCTTTTTTAAATTTCTTTTATCGGTGGTTTTCAACCAACCCTTGACAATCTCATGAACTGTGGTCCATCCCATCGGATCATTTTTGTATGTTGTCTCTTGTAGTTATTATTTCACCTGTTTATTTGGCAATGGACATGATTGTTGCTTTTTTTCTTCTCAAACAAACTACTCTCCTTTAATCTCAAGGGTAAAAAATGACCAGTATTCCATACTCCAAAGGGGGCTGACCCATGGGTCAGATAAACACGGGAACTGGTGCAAAAATGGGATTTGATCCAGATTCTGCGCCCGTTTGGCACAGTTTTGTTGGTAGTTTTTACACATACTTTTGGGTCAAACTATACCCAGAAAACGGGTCACGTGAGCGGAACGGGTCACGTGACCGGAATTTTGAGCGTTGGTTCTGGTATAATAAATCATCATTAGCTTTAAGGAAACTGTATTTGTATTTATGAATGTCTTTTAACAATTTTCATTTTTTTTTACATACCCGACGACTTTTCCATGTTTCTTAACATAGTCAGTGAATACCTCGTGAACCCCCTGTTTCGATAAATAAAGTATTGAAGAGAAATTGTTAATCAACATGCAGTCAATCATTACTACAACCGATAAAAATCGTTTACTAATCGCAACAGATGAGAGCATTTGCCCTCCCCTCTCACAACCATGAAAAACAACTTCATAATGTGCACGTTTCCCCTTTCAAGAAAGTACAGATCAAAAGATAATCTTTGTTTACATAATTCCAAAAGTAAAACGGTAATAATATTGACGTTCATAATATTGACCTATTTCAAAATTCTAGCACCGATAACGTGTTCAAACATAACATCCTCAAACAAAATTAAAAATCGGGGAGAAAAATGACTCACGACAAGGGACACATACACACCCATATAATTAAAGTAGTGTAACCCACCGTGAATTAAACCCTTCAAGTGTTCAAACATAACCTCGTCGAACAAACATTAACAATCGCGGACAAAAACGACGACAAGGGCCACATCTTACTAAACGTTAAAGTAGACCCATACAACTAATGTAGTGCCCCCCCCCCCCCCAGTGAATTAAACCCTTCATACGATAATGAGGGGCGAACATCTCCAGGTCTTTTGTTCGATCTCGTTTTGATCGAATTTACGTAAAGAAGACGTACAATCGCGCGCTTGTATGGAGGTCGGTCGTAGTTCAAAAA
The DNA here is from genome assembly GCF_032118995.1 of Asterias amurensis. Taxonomy (NCBI): domain Eukaryota; kingdom Metazoa; phylum Echinodermata; class Asteroidea; order Forcipulatida; family Asteriidae; genus Asterias; species Asterias amurensis. The sequence continues at coordinate 6,593,114 of NC_092650.1, read as the reverse complement.
TTAATGTGTTAATACGACCAGGGCTCACATTCAAAGAGCTGCTTAAGCACACAAGTTAGCTTGTCATAACGAAATTATGCTTACCAGAACAGAGATACCAGCCAAAATACCATGTCAAATGTACACTGTTTGACTTCTTATCATTTCTGCTAAGCAGACAATTGTTAAGCAGCATTTTCTGTTCAAGCAGCTCTCTGAAGTTCGGGCATATAATTGCTCGTCAAACTGGCCCTACAGTGATCCATACTCACATTACACTGTTTAACATATGTTCGGGTCAGTCTGACCGACAAATAGGTCAGGCCTTCACAACCCGACCCGGGATCTGGGTCAGCCCGGTGAGAGGGAGGAGGGGGGGGGGGGTAATTTAATATGCACCATATCGATTGTTGACATTTCAGGTAATGTTTTTACCTCTAATGTGTTCTACACGATTGTAAGACCTGACCAAATCGTTCCAAATTGTGTGTGTGTGATCAACCATTACATTACAGACATGTAAACCTGGGCTTAATCCCTTGTTCGTATCAGGAGAAAATAGTCAACAAAATAATATGCACGATTTCCTGCACCTGAAACACCTTTTGTTAGTGTTTTTATTTTATTTGTATAAACACTCTTCATTATTGACTACATATGTCACCCTTTGAGAAGGAAGTATTTATATACAACAAATCGTTCTAGTATAATCTTCACAATCATTGCGTTGCGTAATACAACTACACAAGATTGCTATATCTTTACTAATCCTATCTTTAACCGCGTAAATTGGAAACAATTTACTTTTCCTTTGGACTATAATCACTAGACTAAACTTACTTGTAAAACCATATGAAACTGAACTAATTACACTCACATGACGCCACTTCAGAATGTTTCCAAAGATAGGAATGTAACCGCTAGCAACTGCGATACCTCTTCGCTGGAAGTACTGATGACACCACCAATCATATCTATTAGTGAACAATGATTACATCAACAATGAACAAAACGTGAACTTCATGCAAAAAAAAAACGCAAGTTCTTGTTGGTGACTAATAATGGTGTAATATTGTTTTACCATGTAAAAGTTGACAAACCCTCCCCACACCAACCAAACGACCCAACCATCACACCACCACCCTCCAAGCCCCCCCCCCCCCTGAAAAGAATGCAACAATGGACAACAATAACAAAACAAGCAAGCAAACAAACAAAATAACCAAACACACACCCCAACACACAAACAAAAATAAGGTACAAAGCATTTATACCGGTATAAATTTAACTTCATGATCTTTGCTTTTGCTCACCGTCTAACATTACCATGGACCAAAGGTTAAACAAAACACTCTCAATCACTTTGAGATAAAGCGTTATTGACCAATATTCGGAGACAGACAATACTACTATTGATTTATGGCCGATTATTAAAACAAGCAAGGGAATTTGCAGAAACTACATTATTTCAGATTCAGTTTCAAATTCAGATATCCAACTGAAATCATAGAGGCTGAAATAAACCAAAAAAGATAATTACAGGCTATTATCAACATGCGGTATTGACGTGACCCCGCTCCCCTTCCACACCAAATCCCCACCTTGACCCACGAACCCTGCTAGCAAATTTGTATAGAGCGCCGTTTATTTGGCTATACACGTACAAACTATCATTCACCACTATCACTAGTCACGCACACACTTAGTTCCCACACCCCATGGTTTCCCCATGGAGGATAAGTCAGCCAAGCATGACTATCGCAAACATTTACTGCACTTTGTGTTTATACGAGTATTTATCATTTCATGGTGCACATTAACGGGACGACATACCAGCGGATTGATATATGCACTGGGCTGTGACTTGTCAGAACAACAAGGACGAAAGAGCTATGGACAAACAGTGCACACTACACACGAACCATGTTTTTACGTAGAATCATTGACCCTTTCTAAAGCATTGTGTCAACCTATGGTTCAGTGATCTGAAAAACGCTTGATGTGGAACCTGAATTGTGGGTGCGTTCGTTTGGCTGATTCCCTGGGTCGACACCGGTGTGTGTGTGTGTGTGTGTTTTCCCCAGGACGAACGTGAGTAATTATCTGTACACGTTCGTCCTGGAAAACAAAAACGCCACACACCGGGGCTGACCCAGGAAAGCTAAAGGAACGCACCCTATAAGTTGCCGCATAGGTGCTGTCAAACATGAAGGCATGGTCAAACATAAACATACGTTTAAAACACGAGGCACACAGCTCAAAGGCGACATACATTCCTCCAGGTTAGACCGGGCACCTGACTATAAAGTTAACGTGCCAAATTTTTAAAGCTTCGAGCGGTAAAAATAACTCGTAACACATTTAAAAAACAAACCAAAATATCCATTTTGGTTTTATGGTTTTACCCATATACAACGATGTGTATTAGCACTGTATATTATGAGGGACATTACAACTGTATACCTTTGATTTTGATTAACGTATTTTTCTTTGTCTTTTTTTCTTTTTTTCTGATCCAAATTATTATTATGGTTTATTTATTAACTGCACTGGCGGCCAAGCAGGCCGAAAAAGTACATTTACAAGTAAAAAAAAGTTCGTTTAAAAAAGAATATAAATATAAATAAGTAATTATTTGTAAATGTACATGTAAATGGGGGGGGGGGGGGCATCTTAATCTGCTTTATTTTGAATTTGTAATAATATAGCTATAATATAGCAGATTTAGTTGTAATACCCCTCATGGGTTGGATCAGAAAACGGAAACATTGAAAGGTCTAGTGGCCGGAATGGAAGTGACATGGCCTTGGGGTTAGAAATAACATGACAGAACAAAGATGGTGATAGTTTGATTGAATTCAACTCACCCCAAAGCTATTGTGATCAGCCCAGCAACCAGCATCAACGTGATAGTAACATCAAACCCAAACACCTCCATTTTGTAAATGATCAACGTGTATACCTTTAATTTATAAATAGGGGGTGACGCTCAGCGCACCTTTGTCAGATCTCCGGGGGTCTACAAAGTTCTGAGCACCCTAGTGCTTGCGATGTGCGTATATACTGTTGCGCGATGCTGATGCAACAAGTACAGCCAGTGACGTTGGCACAAAACACACCGCACACAGTGCATTGTGATAAGTTGTATGACGTCAATGTTTATTTTTAGTCAATTTGCTGGACCAGGTTCTCACCTGTATTGCACGATGTGTATGGTGTACATTTGTACAGTGGTAGAAAACGAAACTGATGATGGTTGAGTGGAGAGGGCTTTCTGCTCACTGTTTCTTTGAAAAGTAAAATGACCCAATCGTCATCTATATACACGCAACTCTCATGCAAAATTTCGTCAGAGACGCTGTTATACTGCGTGGATTCTGAGGATACTGTTTAAAATGTTGTTCTGTTGTTGTTGTTTTGTTCACTTTGTTCATTGGTTTACTTATTTTAAGAACTGAAAACGTGTGAGCTTTTTGTATATTGACCTGTACTGTGCATGTTTGAACAATTGCAATGACGCGGCGACGCAAAGAGTGCTTTTTGGAAATTTAACTGGTTTTGGCCGCGCAAATAGAAAATTCTTGTTAGGTAAACTTTTCCAATACAATCGACTCTCCATGTGTATATAAATCATACCAAGGTTCCATTGAAGATTAATCCTGGTTTATGGAGGATGCACAAACATTGAAACAGGATCAAACATCAGATTATATGTTCCATATTCAATTCACCACGACACACAATTTAGTGACAAAGGCATTATTTTGACAACATACCACTTCCAGGTGACTTTAATATGACTCGAGTCTTTCACTACTTTACTTGTGCTATTGGGGTAGGAATTAAAAACAACAAACTAAACATCCATACTAATGTCCCGTCCCCAACGGCATTTTAACAAAATATGTTGCCATTGGTGTTAATGTCAGTTCAATATGTTTGTGTACTTCACCTCTGACTACTGATTTCTTCTTTGCTACCCCACCCCTTAAAAAATAAAAATACTGATATCAAAATAATTAAAACAATCAATCAAATAAGGTGATAAATAAAAAACAATAATTAAAAGACAAAAATTAATGAAGGGGGTGGGGGGGAGCACTGAAAGGCGGCAATATAACATCATTCCCAACTTTCTTTTTGAAACGCCTCTGATGGCTGCCTTGCACCAGTAAGCCAACCAAATGATTTGTTTTCTTCAAGTTGTTGGAAAGTTCCTGCAAACATACGCAGTATCGGGGTTTATCATCCTATGTTTGAACCGTTTTTCGCGTCAGCCTGGATCGGAAACGGGTCGGGCCCTTGGAACTTTAGACCCCGGCCAACGTGGAGAAAGTCTCTGGGCTAGACCTGATTAAACTGTTGAAAACAAATCACTTGAAATATTCTTTTCGAGCAAGGTTCAACAAACTTAGTTTCAAGGTTCAGGTGGAAAGCATTCTAGAGCAAGTTCGAGTGCGCACATTAATTAGTCAACCAGTGGTCGACCACAGACTAGCAACGCACAAGCGCAGTGACGTACTCACCCGAACGACAGCGCAACACATGTTAGAATGGAACATGCTGTTGGGACCAGTGAAGAAACCATGGGCTCGAGGCTGGTTCCAAATGGTCGATCACAGTAGTCAACCAATGGTCGACCAGCCTGGGTTCGAGTCAAAATGGTCAACCTTTAGTTAACCATTGTGCACACTTGAACTTGCTCCTAGTTACGGAATGTTGTTGCAAAATGACACAGAATCCGAGTTAACAAAGTCAGTTTTATTCCGTTTCCGGTTCAGCCTGGATCGGGAAAGAGTCAAGCCCATGGAACTTCGAATCCGGGTCAAATATGTTTGTTCGTAGAATGGCCAAAGTAGAGACACTTTAGGCTAGATCTGCTACAACTATAAAACAGTGTGACAAAAATATAATAATTTATAATAACAACAACAACACTTGAACTAATGTAGGTTACAAGTCAGCTGCTTTGCGAGGAAGGATCGACGAATTTTAAGGTTCAGATATTGTTGACATTTCTTTGCAAATAATTTGAGAGAGTAGTGTGATGTATTTCGGGGGTTATCTCTTGCAGTGTTTTTCAACAATCATTATTGGCACTCACAATTTGTCATTTATGGCAACTGTGGAAGTGATATTCACCTGCACTTTGTAGGTGAGCTACAATCTGTTGCTAAGGTTGTCGAACTTTGCTGAAATATGTCACCATCAACAATTGAATATTATTACTTTTATTATTATTATTATTATTTTTTTAAATAATGACACTAATAATTACGGACACTTATTTTGCGCAGTGACCTATATAAATATACTCTACTGCGCATAAGGAAAACAAGAGAACAAAACATAATAATAATACACAAACAGAGCAACAATGAATTAAACGGGTGAAAACAAATGGTTGTGAACTTTACATTAAGCGAAGAAGATCTGTCTGATACAAGGTGGGGGAAACTGTTTCCAAAGATTTTGGAGCGGCTTATACAAATGCCCAATCACCTAAGGTAGCCCTTGATTTCCCTGATGTGTGAGCCAGCAATGTGTGGTCTGGCGAAATCCTGATAATCCGATAACATCTTTGGGAGGGAGCCACTTGTACTGAAATGATATACCACCCAGGGCACACAATGCATTATTTATTTTGAGCAGAAAGTACTGCTTGCCATGAACCGAACCGACGTCTTCGCTCCTCTGACACAAACCTTCTCCGAGTACCCCTCTCTCATCAATCCTGGGGAAACCGCTCTTTCTCTCGGTCTGTTCCTTCTACATGAAAATCACTCCCCATCAAACTCAGAAAGGAAACTTCCTTCAACACTTTCAGGAACCAACTCAAAGGCCACCTATTCACACCAGTTGCTTCTCCTTTTGTTTATTTTGTTTAATTAGTTCCTTCAGTTGTTAGCTTTGTTAGGGTTCCTGCGCCAGGAGTGTCACCTGTGACAGACATGGCGCTTTACAAGTTTCCTTTATTATTATTATTATTATTGTTATTTGACGAATTTACTTAATAGGTAAAAACAAAAATGAGTCGGGCACCCGCGGCAACAGTGCAAGCTGAAGCTGATCCCGCTATGTTATAAGCAATACCACTCTATGTTTAGCGAGTTTAATTGTGCTTACATGCTTTAAGGAATTTGCCACTAATGTCCTCTCTCGGCGAGGAGACTCACATGGAGTCTTACATCTAATCTTTGGCCACCGTGCGTTTGTATTGTTAAACATACCGTGCAGCTCTTACAATTCCAGCAATGCCAAATATGGCCTGTTTTGAGAACTATACAGTGTGTTTAATTTTATTTCATTGTCTATGGTTTTAGACACGCCCGTGCAAACATTAGCTCAGTACCCTTTCTTTATTCGTCCATTCCGCGCACGAGTTGTCAGCCCCGTTATAACAATGTCACAATATGGCCCATGTTGAGGACTGTTTTTATTTGCGTTTGAACTTTCCGTCGTCCTTGCTTTTATACATTATGATTACACTACCTTGCAAACAATTATTAGCTTATATTATTATCTTCCTAGTCCCTACTCCTTACTCACGGGTTGTTTGCCTCATCATAACAATACTATATATGGCCAGTATTTTGAGTACCAGGCCTAGTGATATATGTTTGTCATTTTGATCGTACTATGGTTTTTTGTTATATTTACCAATTTGAAGAAACTCACAGTTCCAACTTCCAGGCAAAAATTTACCCGGATCCCAAAGGGGCTGACCCATTTCTGGGTCAAAGTAAAAAACAAATAAAAAAATAAAAAAAATCACAACATAATAATATAACAGGGTTGCCAAACGCAAAATCAAAAATGTTAAGTTAAATTCTCATTCTTTAAAGCCATTGGACACTTTTGGAACAGAACAAAAAAGTTCACAGATTTACAAATAACCTACATAAAATTACAGAAGGTAATGGTGAAAGAATTCTCTTAAAATAGTATTTCATGAAATGCTTTACTTTTTGAGAAAACATTATAACAATTATCAATTCGCGATATCGAGAATTACGGATTTATTTAAAACACTTGTCATGACACGACGAAGCGTGCAGAAACAAGGGTGGATTTTCCTCCATTTTCTCCCGACTCCGATGACCGATTGAGCCTAAATTGTCACAGGTTTGTTATTTTACATATAAGTTGTGATACACGAAGTGTGGGCCTTTGGACATTAAAAGGAGAGTTCAAAACGGTACGTCCACGCTAAAAGCATCAGATTAAACACTTCGAATTTGCAAATAGTGCACTGTTGGTGATGCTGTTATGCTTTTTCAATACGCATTTAAAGTGTCACTGTGTGCTCAAAAGCTTAATTTGTTTTAATTTGTGTAACATGAGCAGTATGTTGCATCACATTGAAGATAATAACGAAAAGAATGAAGGGATAATCTATAAGCAGCACTTTTCCCATAAAAGGTAAAACAAACAATTTACGAGATCGAAAGAGGGCCAAACAGTTATGCACAAAATGCATAACATTTTTACAAACCTGCGACAAGATTCTGAAAATTCGAAGTTTTGTTTTATTTTGTTTATATTTCAATGTTTTTTTTTAAGCCAAAATAATATTTAAGATATATTACTGCTGCTTGCGACCGTCACTGTCACAGTGCTATCGTGTAAGTTGTCTGTCTTCAGTTTAAAAGGGTGTGGCACTATGTAGCAAGACATCCTATAATAAGGATCATCGGTTGTGCTAGCATGATCCAGCAGCTTTTCCGTTATATTTTTTTAAACTAACGGGGTTGGAGGGCTACGGGCGTCAATCAGGTGGGGAGGGGGGAGGGGGACAAATCCCCCAATGAGGATGGGGGTACACAATATCAAATGCCCCCATCTTTTTGCCACCTTTGCCACGAAGCCAAAGTTTTGCACTGGTGTCCCACTATGGGCATTAATGGGGGCAAAGGACGACATAAACTGTTGAAGGGTGGGGGGTCACTTTATCAAATTGTCCCCTTAAATATTGGCTTTAGATTTCATCACAGAGCATCGCGATCTGGGCGGGATTCGTAAAGGCTGCACACTCGCAAGCTCACCTTTGCCATATTTGGCCCCTAAAACTTGTGTCATAGATCCGCACCTGATGATGCTGTTAACTCAAAAAGGTCCTATTCACATTTTAAAGGCTTGTGTTCTGTCCCATCCCCCCCCCCACCTAATTGGCCTAACATTGCACATATGAAAACACATCCCGGGCCATTAGGCGGGCCTGGACCCCATGTCCATCTTTAATAGATGTGCCAAACCCACCACCCCCCCTTCCATAAAATCTCTTGCATCGATCGACCCTTGAAGATGCTGGTGATGATAGGGATGAAATGCCGTCTTAGGATTAAATGCATAAACCATATGGATATTACAAAGCTAATTTTTTTTTTTTTTTTTAGGTACAATAACCATGATAGCAAAAATAGGTGCATCATTAGGCATTTAATTCCAACATCTGACTACCGAGAGGGGGCACATCACCCCCTCAGACTACCTAGATTGAACCATAGAGCATCTACGGCCTAAACAAATCACCGGGGCCCTAAAGCGGGCCGCCCCGGACCCCACGCCGTACATGTTGCGTCCCCCAATCTTTCAAGACGGATTGACGCCCATGTGGAGAGTCAACTGTGAATTTAACCACAACACATTTTTGTTTTGTTTTATTTAAGGATGCACATCTTCTGTACCATGCCTCTTACCACGTTCAACCATCCTACACCGGACAAGATTAGTCGAATTAGAGTCCAGGCAATCAAAAGGGTTGTTGGTTCGTACCCAGCTAAGTACATGATCACTCGGTTACTTTGTGTAGGTCGGTACATCACTATTGACAAACATAGTGTAATACACATGTTCCACAATCTCCAATAGTGTAAGGATACTTCCTCCAAGCCACAAGCTAAGTGCACCTCCAAAGTCACCTAGTAAAAGCAGAAGTAAAGAAGTATACGAGTGATCAACTTTTTTTTTTTTTTTTTAACAAACAGCTTCAAAAATGTAATCAATATACATTGGTTTGTGGAATCAGGCACTATGTGCACCGCGAGCCTATATAAACTAAACCTGTCAATATTATACACATATTAACGGCACTGGATATGGGCACCTTTGGTAAAATAATGTCACAGACCAGTCCCCTCACTTGGTGTATCTCAACATGCACAAAATATCAAACATCATGTGAAATGTTGAACTCGTTTGGTCGTCAAAGTTGCGAGAGAATAATGGAAGAACAAAACACCGTAGCCGCACACGTCGTGTGCTTTCAGATCTTTGAATTCGATACCTCCGCTGAGGTCTCGAAATCAATTCAAATATTATTTCAGAAGGAAATTAGTTCTTTCTAAAAGAATGCGTTACTTCACCGGGAGCCTTTTCTCACAATGTTATAATAACTAGCAACAGCTTTCCATCGCTCGTTACCAAGTTAGTTTTTATGGTAACAATTGTATTTAGTATTGTGTCCAGTGCTCTGTAGAATTCACGTATAACACGAATGCTACATGAGGGAAATGGAACACTTTAAATGCAGTGGACACTATTGGTAATTACTTAAAATAATAATCAGCATAACACCTCACTTGGTAACAAATAATGGGGAGAGGTTGATGGTGAAACATTGTGAGAAGCGGCTCCCTCTGAAGTGACGTTATTTTTAAAACAGAGGTTATAATTTTCCACGAATTTGATTTCGACTGACCTCAAGTTAAGAACTTTAGGTCTCGATATCAACCATCTATAACGCACACAACTTCGTGTGACAAGGGCGTTTTATTCTTTCATTATTATCTTGTAACTTCGATGACCGATTGAGCTCAAATATGTACAGGTTTTTTTTTTTTCATGCACATGTTGAGATACACCAAGTGAGAAGACTGGTTTTTGACAATTAGCAATAGTGTCCACTGTCTTTAAAGGATAGTCTTCTGAAACATTGTTGATTTCGTTCAAATGTTTTAGAAGAAGACCTATGATTCCATAAGCGTTTGCCATTGTGTTACTAGTACAATACCTCCATCTGCTTGAATGGGTAGTTTACAAACACTACCTAATCTTAGGACACCCATATGCACGAAAAGTATGTTACAAATAAACTATAAAAGAGCTTACAAAGAAATCCAAAGAAACAGTAGGTTTCATACTGAGTGCTCCGCTCGATCGTTGTGTCCTCGTAGTACACTTCAAGCAGTACCAAGTTAGTCCTGTAGATAAAATGTGGAAAATGTAACAATATAAATTAATGGTTAAAGGCAGTGGACACTATTGGTAATTACTCAACATAATTATAATAATAATATTAACTTTCGATTTATATAGCGCCTAATAACTAACACTTAATTCTCTAAGCGCTTTACATTAGTGCCCTGGTCATAGGGCCAATAACATCCCTTTTTAATGTTTCTCAGCTCCCTTGGGAGTATACAACCTGGGCAACAGTTTATACCGCTCCAAAGGCTCTTTCATTCACAGTATCAAACTCTACCCCCGCAGGTACCCATTTATTCCCCTGGGTGAAGAGAAGCAATTATAGTAAAGTATCTTGCTCAAGGACACAAGTGTCACGACCGGGATTCGAACCCACACTCCGGTGAAAACGCACCTGAACTTGAATTCGATGCTCTTAACCACTCGGCCATGACACTCTTTATCAGTATAAAACCCCACGTGGTAACGAGTAATGGGGAGTGGTTGACAGTATAAAACATTGCACAAGTTTGACCAGAGTCCGTGTCAAAGTCACCGATAAACCGGATCAATGTGTTTAGTGTCAATCCCACAGGTCACGCCGAAACCACTCCGGGTCGAACGGACCCATAACGGGGGAACCTTTCACCTGGGAGTGCACTTTGTATATGGTAAGTAAATGTATGTTGGCATGGAATTCCTCAAGAAAGTTCATGAAAGTTCATTCGCATTGATTGGGTGGTGGGGGGGGGGGGGGGGAGCTTCTATTAATTTGTGAGAAATAACGTGAGGAAGGGTTTATCTTTGATGTATAAACATGATGCAACATTCTGACTTTGAGTTTGGGAAAACAAGTTGTTTTATGAAATACCTTACCCAAAATAACTCGTCGCTTTGTTGCTGCCGAAATGAGAAACCGCCAGCCTGCCGGCGTAAAAATCGGAAGGGAATTTGGCAGTTGAGACGTTAGGCACAAACTGAGTCACATTGCATGGTATTGGACATGTACACTCTTCTCCAACGCTGAAGTCTCCTGAGAAAAACAACAACAAACAAACAAACAAACAAACCAACAAACAGACAAACAGCAAGTAAAACACGTCATCTTTGAAACAAACTGGTTAAAAATAAATAACAAAAATTAGTAAGAAAGCAAACTTGGGAGTATCTCAGTATTTTACAAGAAAGGAACATTATTTATCGACCCCACAGCCTGAACTACTATATCCTCTGCAAAAGTTTGATACTGGGAGCAAAAGTGCACGTCAAAATACTAGTTCTTCAAAAGCAATAAAAGAACAAAAAATACACTGGTGGATTTTATTAGACGTCCGATTATAAATTCCGATCATAAAAAAATTCCCGATTATAGAAAAAAACATATTACGAATCTCGTACCTCAAGTTAAAACATGGTAAAACATGTTTTGTCCCCGAAACGCCCCGAGCCAAAATTCCGAAAAACGTGAGGTCAAACACGCCCGCGCAACAAAGGAATCGTGATGTCATTGGCGGCTATTTGATGTGGAAAAATAGCGCCCTCAGTTTGCCAACAAAAGAGGGAGAATCGCCACTGACATCAAGGGGGGTCATTATTATAAATAAGCCGTTGTTGACTCACGGCTGAAAGAGCTGCGCGGAGAGGTGCATTTGTGACTTGAATTATTTATTAATGCACATTTTAAACGTAAAATGGTTATAAATCGGTATCTACGATGTCTGTTTGGCCAAACAAGAGTAATAGTTAATATACTGAGATTATGCGGTAGCCGCTGTTAAATGTTGACGATTGCTACTTACTTGTGTGAGGTTCAGAGCACTCAAACACTTCCACCACACCACATATTATCTTGCCGGTGGCAAATTCTATAGGACAAGAAGTCAAAAAATGAAGAAAAAAAAACTAAAGGCTAGAAAGTAGTGCCCTGCAGTTAGTTTGTAACGGTTACAGCCAGCTGCATGAGCGACCCCTTGTCACGGGTGTGACGTCATAGTGTTTTGGTGAAGCCGGCCAGTAAGAATGACACCGAGGGGGGGGGGGGGCGGGGGCGGGGGGGGAGAGTGCTTTGCTGAAGTGAACATCAACAAACATTGCATCCTAAAACACATAAACTAACAATTTGATCGGAGACGGTGTAAGACTTTTATGAGCGCACACCTACACATCTTTGACATCCTGATCTTAGAGTAAAACATTATTTTCAAAAGACGAGCTGACAGCTGAGGTTAATAATGAAAAGAGTTAGGACTAGTCCCAAGTTGGTACTAGTTATAGGAGATATTAAAAACTTAAGGATAGTCCTAAGTAAAGATGAGGGTAACTCGTCCCAACTCGAGATAAGACTAGTCCGAACTCTTAGTGTGGAATTCAGTTCTGTTGTTATACATAACTACATAATTCCACAAGGTTGTATTTGATCTTGCTTACCTGCCATGTATGGTTCAACACAGCCACATACTTCCATAATGTGGTCAATCAAACATTCCATTTGACACTTATTCTTGGAGAAGGTGTCGAAATACTTCAGTTCTTTTGCCCCGCAGACACTCAGATGGTGTGGAGGCTCTAGATTTTGAGTCTGTGGAAGAAACAATTACTATTGACATAAGTGAGAGATTCATGTATTTAATAAAGACGAGTTGGGCCAACTCGTCCCAACTCGAGTTATGAAAAGTATTATAGCGTTGGATCGGCTGCTGGTCACCAACGCGTATTTAGTTAAAGGCAGTGGACACTATTGGTAATTACTCAAAATACTTGGTGACGAGTAATGGGGAGAGGTTGGTAGTATAAAACATTGTGAGAAACGGCTCCCTCTGAAGTACCATAGTTTTAGAGAAAGACGTAACTTTCCACGAATTTGATTTCGAGACCTCAGGTTTAGAACTCGAGGTCTCGAAACCATAAGCACACACAACTTCGAGTGACAAAGGGTGTTTTTTCTTTCATTATTATCTCGCAAGTTCGATGACCGAATGAGCTCAAAGTTTCACAGGTTTGTTATTTTATGCATATGTTGAGATACACCAAGTGAGAAGGCTAGTCTTTGACAATCACCAATATTTTCCACGTTCTTTAAACGCTTGGCGTTTTACCTCTTTCCTTTGTAAGGCGATTCTTGCCTCGGTTCCCGCCGATACAGCGATTCCAGATGACTCAACCAGTGGTATTTCGTCTTGGTCATGTACGGCGACCATTGCTCCAGCCGCCCCGCGGTTTCTCTTGGAGAAGAAGTAGTACTCTTGCTGAACATTAAAGAGAAGGCTGAAGCCATGCAATTTCCCTGAAAATAATGTGTTGGTCCATTTCAATATTATATTACTACCAATAGTATTTTCACACACTGTTGGTGAAGTGATAAGACTGAAGGACTTGCAATCAAAAGGTTGTGCTGGGCTTGAATGATTTCACAAAGACTAGTTACAGAGTCACAATTTCATGATTTGTGCAATTTATATTCATAAACCAATTAAATGAGAAATAAACGGTTGTTGCCAGTATGGTGTTTACATCCCTTTGTGGGAGTTTGCCGAGTTCCCTTGATGGGGAAGGATCATCTAAAAAATAAATAAATGAAACAGTATGGTAGTTACTCAAAATAAGTGTTAGCATAGCAAGTTAATTGGTAACGAGCAATGACGAGCTTTTGATGGTACCGGATATTGCTCCCTCTTCAGTAAAAACGTAGGTTTTTTTGTGAAAGAGATACATTCTCACTCAAATAATAACATACTTCTCAGCTGAACAATTGTATTATGCGGAAAGCACACATGTAACAAGGTTCTTTTTTTTTTTTTTTTTTTTTTTTTACAGGTTCGTTATCTCATGTATGTTTGCGTGCACCAATTGAAAAAACTGGGCACAATTTCATGGCTCTGCTTGCCGTAAGCACTGAATCGGCGTTTACGGAAGAAGGGAATTCCGTGCTTACGGCAAGCGTATTTCACGGGTTAGCGGCGAATTTCGGCGTCTACGTACTCCACGTTAATAGGCATTATACGCTTACAAGGCTAGCGCAGAAATTCGGCGCTTGCACGTAAGCGGGGAATCGTGACCGTAAGCTCAGAATTCGGCGGTAAGCAGAGCCATGAAATTTGGCCCTGGTTTGACAACAGTACCAATAGTGTCCAATGCCTTAAAGACCTGGACACTGATTGGTAATGGTCAAAGACTAGCCTTCACAATTGGTGTACCTCAACATATGCATAAAATAACGAACCTGTGAAATTTTGAGCTGAAACGGTCACCTAACTTGCGAGATAATAATGAAAGATTAAAAAACCTTGTCACACGAAGTTGTGTGCGTTAAGATGGTTGATTTCGAGACCTCAAGTTCTAAATCTGAGGTCTCTAAATCAAATTTGTGGAAAATTACTTTTTTTGTATATCATCAACCTCTCCCTATTACTCGTCACCAATAAAGGTTTTATGTTAATAATTATTTTGAGTAATAACCAGTAGTGTCCACTGCCTTTAACTGATAATTTGAAGTTATTGTGATGGAAACTAATCAACACCATAACCGTTAATTGCCTCTGATGAAGAGGAATATTTCAGTAGAAACAGTTTTGCAGGGTCCTTAATGCTATTCCTGTAAAGCAAACCTCCGGATACACATGACGAACAATTCGACCGCCCCCTTTATCGCTTCGTTTTTTGTTGGGAAGAAATGTGTTATTTTGCCAGAATTATGTCTTACATTGATTCCGATACTTAACGTTTAGCTTTTGCGATTTTTGTTCTGTTGTTTACTTTAACTGATGAGGTATTGAGTAAAAACTTACCACCAACTTTCACGTGTCGTACCTCTTGGCCGACTTGTCTTCCGTTAAACGTGTGGCAGACGCCGAAGTCTGTTATGATGGTAGTGAAATTAAGTGGTGTTATTTCCTCACCATTCCAGGAGCCCCTAAATAAATACATACGTGAAACATAGTAGAAAATGGGGTTTTGACGAACAGAACATTCCATCGGTACCCACCAGTTCCCCCAATGTAAAATTTTAATCAAGTTTGTAATGGGTGTTGCTACGAAGTGAACTCCCGCTAATAAAATTTACAAACTTTGCTTGTTAAAGCCATTAGACACTTTCGGTACAAGAACAAGAACAAGTTCACAGATTTACAAATAACTTACAGGGTTTACAGATGGTAATGGTGAAAGACTTCTCTTGAAATATTATTCATTTAAATGCTTTACTTTATGAGAAAACATTAAAACAATAACAATTCTCGATATCGAGAATTACCGATTTATTTTAAGCACATGTCATGACACGGGGAAACGTGCGGAAACAAGGGTGGGTTTTCCCGTAATTTTCTCCCGACTCCGATGACCGATTGAGACTAAATTTCCACAGGTGGTCTGTTATTTTATATAGAAGTTGTGATACTGAAGTGTGGGCCTTGGACAACACTGTTACCGAAACTATCCAATGGCTTTAACATGAAGCCTGTTAGAATGAAAGCATTGATAACAAGGAAGTAATGTTGTCATGAAAAAGCTATAACATTTGAATGCCAACATAAATCTACTAAACCTACCGTAAGAACATTTCATTTACTTCCATGTGATGTCCTAGGTCCAGGTAAAGTGCGGTTGCGTTGATATATCCACATTGCAGTTGATATTTCGTAAAATTCGTACCAGCTGCACCACTTACTCCCGACAAGTTGATGTCTATCAACATTTGGCCGAAACATTGGTTCGTTAGGTTGACATTTCTGAAATTATTTTGGGAAGCCAATATGAGGAAATAAAATTAGCGTGTACTTGAAGGAACGTTACAGAATTGGTAAGAAAAGAAAAAAATCGTGAAGATCACAGATTTACATAAAACCGACACGGTCTAATGATGATGATAGTAAAACACATCCGTTGGAATATTTATGTGTGGAATGTTATATTTAATGAGAAATACATAATCTAATTTCGCGTTTGGAGTTTATCGCCCAGTGAGCATTTTATTAATTTTTGTTTTGGCCTCGCTGCAGTGCAAAATTTGAAATCGTTTTTTTTTGTACTACTCTCTCATGACTCTCCCACTTTCTACATGTTTGTCAGTTTGTTTATATGGATTACATAAAGTGCTTACACTGCTAGCAACTTTTTTTGCCAGCAAAACCAATTCTGTAATGTTCCTTTAATGTATATTAATACTAGTTAACGCCGTACATTTTCACGTCAATGAATCCTGATTCCAACGGGGAACTTCCAGGACGCTAGGTGGGAGCACACTCAAGTTGTCAAGTCGACAATGTGCTCGTGCTTAGAAATACGTAACGAATAATGGGTGCGTTCGCTTAGCTCCCCTGCCCCCGATTTCACGAAACTCATCGCAAGTAGTGACGCATCGTAGGGTTTGCGATGCGTCGCAGACCTACAAGACACTACGCGGCCGCGACGAGTTCGCAACTTACGACGTGTAACCGGTCGCAACTTGCACTTGCGACGCGTCGCAGCGCTTCGTGAAATCGGGGGCAGGGTCTACCCCGATGCGTGTCAGTTTTTTTTTGTCTAGCACGAACGTGGGCAATTAATATCTGAACACGTTTGTCTCGGGGGAAAAAAAAAAACACCACTCGTCGTGGTCGACACAGGGAAGCTAAACGCACGCACCCTATAATGGGTGCGTTCGTTTAGCTTCCCTGGGTCGACCCCGATGTTGAGTATTTTATTTTTTCCCAGGACGAACGTGGGCACACAATTACCCCACGTTCGTCTTCGAACCAGAAAAAAATTCCCAGACACGTCACCACGTGAGCCTTCCTGTGGTGACGTCAGTGCACCTCGGGCCAGCCCCAAGTGACCCAATCCACAAGTGGGGCTCTTGGGGCTGGCCCGAGGTGACTAGTCTAGTTGCTAACCGAACTTGCTCCGTGATAAGTGTCAGATCAGGTCCCGAGTTTTCACAAGAGGTATTCGCATAGTTTAAGTAAACTTTGAAAGAAAGAAGGGGACTATAAGTTAGCTGCTTAAATGCAGTGGACAATATTGGTAATTACTCGAAATAATGATTATAGCACAAAACCTTTCTTTCAACGTGTAATGGGAGAAGGTTGGTAGTATAAAACATTGTGGCAATGGCTCCATCTGAGGTAATGTAGTTTTCGAGAAAGAAGTAATTTTCCGTGAGTTTGATTTTGGGCCCTCATATTCAGAATTTGAGGTTTAGAAATCAAGCATCTGTAAGCACACAACTTCGTGTGACATTTCATTATTATCTCGCAGTTTCGCCGACCGATTTAGCTCAAATTTTCACAGGTTTGTACATAATTATGTTGAGATACACAAGCTGTGAAGGCTAGTCTTTGACCATAGTGTCCAGTCTTTAAAATATGAATGTAATTATTAAAGCACCGACGTCACCAACAATGGAACAAAAACACGTACATGTTGAGCACACGAATGACGTCTGCACCTACTTTACGGACTTGAACAATGGTAACTTCACGTATGCTAAAAACGTGAGAATTTAACAACACATTTTGCGACGTTCACGTTCACGTATTTTGGTTGAGTAAAGTGCAGCTAATTCTCGTTAAACGAGACACCATAATATATTACTGACTTCTAGCCGAGGGCAACAATCTTAAATGACCTCACTTGCATAAAGGTTTATGCAAATTTATTATTATTAGTTTTTTTTTATAAGTGAAGTGTTTTGATCTTACCTGAACGTGTTGTAATTGCAGATAGTAACGGCGGGGAATGCTAACTTATCGACGTAAACAACCCGTAAGTCGACCGTCTTTGGACTACCGAGAAGGACGGTCGCTCTTTCCCATATCTGGTTTCCGGCTGCAACCAATCCTCCCACGATGGCAATAAACCATAGTAGCCTTTACAAAAACATATATATCATTTTAAAGGCAGTAGACACTATTGAGTAATTACTCAAAACAACTATAAGCATAAAACCTACCTTGATTAAGAGTAACGGGGATAGGTTTATAGTATAACACAGTGTGAGAAACGGCTCCCTCTGAAGTGCCATAGTTTTCGAGAAAGAAGTAATTAACGTGATATGCATACTCTGTGAAAACAGAGCATCCATATGGTGCTCGAAGCTTTCATTAAAATAAAAGCCGTTAGCAAAATGACCATGACTTACCTTCGAATGTTACCATCCTGATTACTGACGACATATTTCAAGCCTGGAACACCGACAGCATCTGATACTGTCGACGACCACATCATGTTGAACCTATTAAAGCGGTTCGCCGTTGCTGCCTCCTCCCCCGCCCGGCCTCGTTTCCTCTCGCCGTTAAACTCGGCTTTTCCTCCCGTTCCTTTCGCCTCTACATCCTCGGTGCTGTGGTTTCCTTTCGGTATTTTCTCCACAAACGCGTTCTTGATGATCGAATGGCGAATGATTGGACTTCTATTTTCCACGATGCGTTTCAAGTTATCGGCCAGAGGAATGTCAATGTTCGTAGCATGGTTGGTTTCATCATCATCATCCAAAGAAATAACCTCCATGTCGTTTTGGTTTGATGTTAGTCTCGGAAAGTTGTCCTCATCGATGTCGTGTTTAGTTTGTACAACAGCACCTTCCGTTGCAATTTCCACCCGTCTTCTCCCTTTAGCCTTTGTGATGAGGTACGCATAGGTTTACATCATTGGTGACAATTTGCTTGTCGCAACGTTGGCAAGCTTAATCAACCCAAAACTGTAAACATAAAAGTGTCAGTAATGTCTACCTTGGTCGAACAAAACCGTATCCTGAAGAATAGGTTGTACACAGCTGTCTAAAAGTGGATGACCAGTACCAAATTATACATGCATCAAGAAAGTAAAGCGTCGCTGTCACCTTTTCTGTTGGAGCTTAAGATATGTTATTCGAAATGTCCGAAACAATTCAATGGGTTATAGTGTCACCACAACAACATGTCTTGAGACGTTAATATCATACTCCAGGGCAGTAATATCTAACAACGCATGCTTTCAGAAGAACTTATCCAGTAAAATGGACATCTAGTGATACAGAAAACCAACCACGGTGCACATTCATACTTTTAACTTAAAGCATTACAATGGATCAGATCCTAAAATACCAAGGTATTGTTTTATGAGTTAGCACGCCGGATGGCAATTACAGAGCTTCAACCATTACGGAGACAGATGTACATATCCATGTGGGTCGCTGAAATATTGTAACAAGAACACTACTCTATAGGCTTCTTGCATAACATCTTGCTTTGGGTTAATTTAGCAGCATCACTCAACTTGGCAAACAGCCGTTAATGTATTTGTTCAGATGAAAGTCACACACAGTGGACATACAAACGTATCTAGTCCGGTAATCATAAAGTGACCTTAATTACGCTTTATCGATTGTTTTTTCACGTTAAGATTCATTTGCTAAGTGTACCTTAAACGTGCGGAAGTATGCGTCAGAAATTGATGACGTACTTGAAACAAAATGACTAAGTAAAAGGGTTTGTTGATGTATCCTAAACAAATCAAATACTTTCAATTCCCCATCAACAGCTGTGGCGGATTTAAAGGCAGTGGACACTATTGGTAACTACTCAACACATTAGCATAAAACCTTTCTTGGTGACGGGTAATGGGAGGGGTTGATGGTATAATACATTGTGAGAAACGGCTCCCCCTGAAGTGCCATAGTTTTCGAGAAAGAAGCAATTTTTCACGAACTTGATTTCGAGACCTCAGATTTAGAACTTGAACCATCTAAAACGCACGCAACTTCGTGTGACAAGGATTTTTTCATTATTATCTCGCAAGTTCGATGACCGATAAAGCTCAATTTTTCACAGGTTTGTTATTTTATGCATATGTTGAGATATACACCAACTGTGAAGGCTAGTGTTTGACAATTACCAATAGTGTCCACTGCCTTTAACAATGAGCTTTTTGAATCGATCTAAGCGGACCTTAAAGGCAGTGGACACTCTTGGTAATTACTCAAAATAAATACTTCTAACATTACCCCTTACTTTGTAACGAGTAACAGGGAGAGGTTGGTTGAGTATCAACCATTTTGAGAAACGGCCCCTATGAAGCAACGAAAAAGAAGTAATTTTGCACAAAACTGAATTCGATACCGTAGATTTAGATTTAAAAATCTCGAAATCAAGCATCTGAAAGCAGACAACTTCGTGTGACAAGGGTGTTTCTTTTCTTCTTTCATTGTTATCTACATACCGACGAATTAGAGATGTTTCGCAAGCGTCGGATACAGATACAGATACTGATACGTCGACACTTTGTGTGTTCACGTGACGCGTATCCGCGACTATTAGTAATTTGCATAACGTTACCAACGGATATGGGAGCTCATACACGTCGTAGAAAAATGGATACTGTTTTGCAGAATTTTAGTTGAATTTTCCTCCCAGATCAAAAACATTTCATACGGAATTGCTTTCACTTGTATCGTGTTTGATACATGTCGAAAATTGTTAGTCATTTGCAAGCAAAACGATGAGAAAATGCAGTGTATAAAGCACGGTGTCGCTATCGGTCATGTTTGTCAGAAAAACACGTGCGAACGCACTCAAGTGAAACATACCTATAGTTTGCGAAACTATGTCCAACATGTGGCTGACGTGAACGGATACGGTTATCTTATCCGTATCTGTATCTCTATACGCACGCTTGCGAAACCTCTCTAGTGTTTTTTACATACTGACGAATAGGTTTTAAAGCTAATATTTTTTTTTATATTAGATCGTTTTATTTTAAATAAAATAAATAAATACCTTCTATACATTCCTAGAAACATACCTTCCATTTTGCAAGTGATAATGTAGGATACAAAGATATATGAAAACAACGGATGAATATACGTCAAAACTTCAGAGTGGATTTACTCGGAATGCACTTTTTCCCGATTTGTCACTATTAGAAAAACGCGACTAACAAACCTGTGAAAATTTGAGCTGGATCGGCTATCGAAGTTCCGAGACAATAATAAAATAAAAAATACCCTTGATACACGAAGTTGTGTGCTTTCAGATGCTTGACTTCGAGACCTCAAATTCTAAATATGAGGTCTTGCAATCAAATTCGTGGAAAACTACGTTACTTCAGAGGGAGCCGTTTCTCACAATTTTGAACTTTAACAAAACTGTTTTAGGAAAGAATGCCGAAGCCAAAGTCAACATGACCTTGGAAGAGTTTAGGCTTAAACTATCAAACACGACATAATAAATAGTTGTTTTTTATGACTACGCAACTGTCTATAAAACTACATTTTTATTAGTCAAATAGACTTTGTTTCATCTGCTTCAAAAAGCCATACAATATGTACGTGTCCACTTTAACCCTCTTTACAAACGTGATCTTCATCTAAGCTGTACAATTATGCAGGTTCTGTGTCGGATTTATACTGGCCCACCTTATTAAATTCAGTTTTGTTTTCATGTAGCGGGTTTTCCTGTTCCGGTGGCTTATAACAAATAATATAACACAAAAGTACTGAAAGTTGTATGTTTTCGTTCATTGTTGCAATTTGTGCGGATTTTTGTACATGTTGGAAGTGTTGTTATAAATGCTGCAGATGCCCGGCTGCTGATATAGTCTTGAAGTCGAGACGGTACTTGTTAAGCGCGGTGTGTAGTTACAGCGCGGTGTAGCTGCGGGGACGATACACACGCCCTCGATCCCAGTATGTGTGTGTGAGTCAGTCGATACCTACGACTGTTGCATTGAAGGCAGACAAATAGGCAGCGCCTAACGACTTGCCATCAAGTCCACTGCTAACACTTTTGTTGGTTTTGCTGCTGTGCGCTGCTGTTCAAAATTACGTGAACAATTGGAAGCAGGATATGTGCAGTTTTCCACAAGAGTTTCCAAGAGTAGTTACGCATTTCTTATGACTTCTTAATGTACATCTGAATTGGTTGAACTCTGCTTCACCTTCACATGTCATAGTTGAGCCCGTGCTGAGCATTCGGTGCTCAATGTGCCGTGTGAATAGCCCACATTGTTAGGGCGATGGCTCTCCTTTAACATCGGTCTAAATGGCAACTATGATAAAACCGATTGCTAAAAGAGAACCATTTTAGCTCAGCTATGGTTAGTGGTTGGGCTATTGTGTCTGAGTGTTCTGAGAATCTCCGGAATTTGTAAAAAGGATACATTTCTTCTGTACACAATGATTACTGTGTTTGATGCGAACATTTGGGAGGAGACCCTCTGCTACATATCGGCAGGTCTTCCTCTTGCCACGGGCAACTTGGAAGTAGTGACATTATCGCCATGTTACCGGGCATTTTAAATATTACTTAGGCACTCTGCTTTACACACTTCTCGAACATGTTATTTAACAAGAGCAAATTCATAGTCAATAATGTTTTTGGTAATTGCCAAAGAGGCACTTGCGGGTGAGACTTGGTCCTTGTTGCAAACGTCGACTCACATCGGACGGTTGCGGGGATGCAATATTGCATACATGAAGTCTGTATGAATTCATTTGAAAAAAAGTTAGGCAATTATTATTTGAAGAAATCACTATGCACAATGTTAAAACATTTTTGTACAGGGGTACTTTATAATTTGGTTCGACACGTATCAGCGGTAAACAGCCTGCTGGTATTTTGTCAAATCTAATTCGAGGTCAACAGCATCTAGTATTTGTGTTGTTGCCCAATATGTGGAAGAGGGAGCCCCCCCCCCCCCCTCTCTTCCCCTCGTGTATAGAGGCACGCCCATCGTACATTTTCCAAAGAATTCCCGACATTCCAAGATGACAATGAATACACAGTGAGAGAGGAGAGGGTTACCACGCCATCATCAAGCACCAAGTTTTACGGTAACAAACATATATGAACAGAGCAGGAGAACAAAGACGTAGCATCTGTTTGACGGAATGCTGAAATAAAAACCGGTTCAATTGTCCACTTCTCAACAGCTTTGTGTCCAGTTGAGGGTATTTTGTAATATCCACTTTTGCAACTCGGACTGCAGCGTGTATTGTGGTTCTCCACGGGTCGACGGGTATGGGCATTACTCGTGTGACGAGACTATGGTTGATGTCTGTAAACCGGAGTGGCAAGTGGCAAGGTACGTTTTTTATCTAAAAAGGCTTTAAAAAAAGGCAAAGGAAAAGTTTCCGTATGGCGCCACCACTTTTTCATTTGATATGAAATAATATAGTATCCAATTTACCTCAATGAGATATCCCTTTTTGTAAAAATGAGTGAAAAAGTGGTGGCGCCATACGGAACGTTATCCAAGGCAAAACGCCTAGTAATTAGCACCAACTTTCATCCAAAAAGTGACGATCCTGCGAAACTGGCCGTTTTGTTTATTATCACCAGACAACGATTATATGAACCCGTTTCACACCAAAGACGAAATTTTTTTTCTTGAACTCTTGGATATTTTTCCGCACCTCGCAACAGATGTGTCCGCCCTAAATACGGTTGGTTTTGCCCAATTCTTGTAAATTTACTCTACATCGCTGTATCCTTTTGGATCTTGTACTGGGTCTGTTGTATTTTTCTTTAATAACTTTGTTACATGTTGATGCACTTGGAATAGAGTTTGGCCTTTGAGCTACCTGTTTGTGATGATTATAAGAAACCAAAAAATATGTATCTCCGCTGTATGGTTTGATATCTATCGGTAGCTGAACCGTCGAATTAGCGAAATTGGCATTGCAAAATACTTGTCCTTGATGGCAAAATTGCAGGACTCGTTTATAGTTATTCGCTTATGTTTGACGACTGGTTAAACTTGTGAAATATATCGTGTTCGTTTTTGTGTGGGATGACTGTGATACTGAAACTAGGCCATGCGTCTCAAGAATTAAACTGGGGTCGAATTTACCCCATTTTGCATACTTGTCATTTTGCGCCACCAAGAAGTGTGGAAGTCGCCTTAAACTCTTTAGCAATTTGAGGTCCAGAGTTGTTACGAGTTTGGCCGAAAAATTAATATTTTTTGTTTCCGGGGCCATTTTTCAAGTGAATATCTTTCTTCCTCTTCGTCACAGTGCCGTGTGTTCGTTAGACCACCAAAGATGCGGTCGTTTAGCTTCCCTTGGTCGACCCTGGTGTGTGACGGTTTTTTTTTTCTGGACGAACGTGGGTAGTTATCTGCATACGTTCGTCCTGGAAAAAGAAAACGCCACACACCGGGGTCGACCCGGGGAAGCTTATCGAACGCACATTCGGTTTCCCATGTATTAACGTATAAATAAAATAATTATTGTTATTTTGAATTGTCAGAGGCCAAGTTTTGGAACCCCTTTGCGAATGTTGTGTAAATTACACATCACTGATCTTACCTGATTTTCCAACATTTCCTGTGTTTCACTTTAATAACTGGTTTCATGAAATTGGGAACAAAACTCAGTTTGGGAAAATCAAATCTAGCCTGTCTCTCTCTCTCTCTCTCTCTCTCTCTCTCTCTCTCTCTCTCTCTCTCTCTCTCTCTCTCTCTCTCTCTCTAAAAAATTTAGATGTGTTTTTTTTACGCGTGAAACCTCGAAATCAGTTCATATATTTTACCGAGAAGTTACTTATTTTTCAAAAGTACGTTTTTCTTCAGTGGGAGCCGTTTCTCACAATGTTTTTTAACTTTCAATAACAGCTCTACATTGTTCGTTATAACGTTACAACTTTACAACTAAATTATTAAGTTTTTGTGCTAACAATTATGTTGAGTAATTACCAGTAATGTCCAGTGCTTTTAAACGTTTCTTCCCATTTACTTGGGCGCGACACCCTTCACAATAACAGCTCTACATTGTTCGTTATAACGTTACAACTTTACAACTAAATTATTAAGTTTTTGTGCTAACAATTATGTTGAGTAATTACCAGTAATGTCCAGTGCTTTTAAACGTTTCTTCCCATTTACTTGGGCGCGACACCTTTCTAGTATGTGGAATAGCGCGATTGCGCTATAAATGTTCACATGTGTGATCAAGTGACACTTGGTGTGTATAGACTATCAAAGCTACACAATAAAGACATTGGGAAAACTCGTACCGATGGGCCATAATCGGCTGTATTTTCGATAATGTATCATTCAATTAAAAACGAAGCCCTTTTTCTAAAGTTAAATGTTGTGATAATGATTTAAAGCCCAATTTGCTGTTAGATATTTTAAGTATTGCACTTCAAGAAAAGTTTCTTTCGAGAGTATTGTTTGACTTCGTTGAGCGAGCTCACGTGCCGTGGATTTTGCGCTGTGCACGGCGTAAAAGCGGGCGGGTCAAGGGAGACCGCAAGAGAATCCGACCCTAGCTGACACCTACAAATTGGTTATGGGTTTCAGTTGAAGGAAGATGTTATATCTATCCTCTCCAGAAACATTTATATCCAAAACCAACAAGAGAATGGAGAGGTTAGATATTCTTAAGCAAAAAGCAAAAAGAGTCAGCAATTTGTAGAAAATCTGTCAGACACACATTTTACAGATATTGAGCTACTCGTATTTTTTGCGTGGTTTGAACTTTATTCCCAAACGGTCTACCATCCTACGCCATTCGAAACTGCTTTTCAGAAAAATGAGACTACGCTTTTTAATGGCGGGGAAACGAAGGCAGAGCCTAACACACCCCTTCCGAATGTCATCAATACGGAATCTTCAATTCAAACCATCTTTAACACATACCTAGAATCGTACATTGAAGGTACACTGGAGGAGATGTCCAAAGCAAAAGTTAAAAATGTGTGACAAATTGACTAAAGCAGACGTCAAAGTCAAACAAAACAAAAATTTCCATAAAACCGTTTGACAAAGCCAGGGGTGTTTGCATTCTCAATAAATCAGACTAAATACACGAGGGGGACTAGGCAACTATCTGGGCCGCACTATAAGTTGGTTGACGAGGATTTATCAAGTGAAATCACAGCTGCAGTCTACCAGGCCGTAACTAATCTGTTAAAAGAATGAATAATATCCAAGGAAATATTCAAGTTTTTCAACCCCCACTGCTGAAGATCCATCAATGGTTGCGGGGCCTCAACTCAACAAATTTCAAAATACATGGATTTTTCCTTGCTTCCAATTGTTAAGCAACAAAGCACATACACACAAGACTCTTCACAGGTTCTCCAAAAACATGACACTATGACATTGGACAAAGACTATCTCCTAATCAACTTGGATATTGTTTCAATGTACACAAACTGCCCACATAAAGAGGCTACTCAGTTTGTGATGCTTTAGACGAGGAAACCCAGGGCTATACGCTATACACAAAAAAAAACCAAAAACCACGCACGTTGTCTTTTTGAACTAATCAATGGCGCAAACGTCTTAGAGTTTAATAACAGATTCTATAAACAAACGCTAGGCGTGGCAATGGGTAGCGAATGCAGTTCAGAAATATGTGACATCACTCTGTTCAAATACGAAAAAGAAACAATTCTTCCGAACAACCCCGAAATAGTGTCCTATATGAGATATAGAGATGATGTTCTAATCATTTACAATGGCAACCGAAGCAGGGCGGAGGATTTCATTAGGACGCTCAACCACTTGCATCCAACATTGATATTCATTTTGGAGATATCTGAACAACAAACTACCTTTTTAAACCTCGTCCTTAACAAAGGAGAACGTTTTCAAAAAGAAGGGAAACTAGATACTCGAGTAGCTACACAAGAAGCAGACACATTCCAATATCTTGCTCGAGATTCAGCACACCCTAAATCAGTATTTGGCAGCGTAATTAAGGGTGAACCGAAAATATACAAACGTTATAGTGTGCACACTCGAAAGAATTTGAGGAGAAGGTTAATTTCTTCAAGACGAAACTGTCGGAACTGGTTACAACACGGATAATTAACCCGCTTCACACTTAAAGTAAACGAAGACCACCGGAGCTCAATGTTGGCTGCCTCACCTTATTTAAAACAACAGACTATATCTAATCCCCCACTCGTCTTCATCCTGCCATACTTTGCACAGATCCATCATTGCACTCTTAAACGGGCTCTCCTTAAACACTGGCACCTCTTGGAAGGAAATGCTTATAAATCTCAAAAAAACTTTTCCCAGCCCCACCACTTCTGGTCTACAGTTGACATGAACAAGTTATAAGATCTAGATTGCCAGACCCTAGAAAAAGACTGGCTCAAGATACTAGCAATACTTGGCTGAATAAACACATAGAGAAACAAGACTCGAGTGAAAGGGGTGAGACATTAACCCAACATATAAACACGAATGTTCATCACCTTTCACTTAGAGTCCAACACATACGGAAGAATGGAAAACTTTCAAATTTCCTGCACACAAGTCTACACAACGTTAATTGACTGGAGACTGTTTGAGCAAACCTGTGTCTTCCCCCCTCCCCTCAACCCCCACCCCCTCAATTAAACTCAACCATCTGCCCTCCCAAGTCATATAAATGAAGCGCTGTGTAAGAACTAATAATGCCTTGCACTCATCAAACATATAACATGCCGGCATTAAATTTTACGTAATAATAATTATTCTTTAACACAGATATGACATTTCACACGTTATGAGAAACTACAGCATCTTACTTGGAATGCTTCTAGGCAAACCATACATATGGGAAACTTCATGGAAGATGTATGCTGTTCTTCAACACTCCTTCCCCCCCCCCGACCAATTATCCAACGCCCTTCCCTCTCTCCAGTCCAAATGTTTGTTTACAACAAAAATAAGCTTCAAATAGTTTCAGAACAGCCTGTTCCATAAAAGTGCTCTTCATTTTACAATGATTGCGCCTTAACTATTACAGATATCTCAAACACTGTGAGTATGTACCGGTTTTACTTTTTATATTTGTCTTTAGGCTAACAAAGTTGTTTGACGCACCTGTGTCTTGTGAAAATTTCAAATAGAACTGTCTATGTGGCTTCACTGTCATCCCTACATGTAAAATTCAAATTATGATTTCCCTTTTTTTTTTTCCAAACACGTAGATGGCTTAGAGAATAAACTTGCCCTTTAAAATTGTGCTGGGCTAGCCAGGGCGCTAGTTCAGGTTTTCTTTCTTGTCAGCCATGACTTCTATTCGACCTTCCCTTATAATAGCTAAATCATTAAAGTGAAAAACGCCATTTTATTACAATGTTCCATATTGATGCCAGCGGTTCCTTCTAAAAAAGTCTCTGTCAGGGAGGGGGGGGGGGAGGCACAGACACTGGAGTCACTTCCATGATCTACATTTACCTGTACATACTGTAAAAATTATGCAATTCACAAATATTTACCCCCTCATAATATTGCAGGAGACTTGTACATTGTGATGTTTGAAATTTTGGAGATTTGTTGTGGGCGTGGCTAACCAATACTAAAGGGGGGCACATTATCCCCCCAGTTTCTGGTTTTCTGGTTTTTCAAAGCATATCAAACTAGTTCATGTATGCCAGTTAGGGAAAACTAACGACTTTATACTCGGCTCAACAAAATTTCATCACAGCATGCAAAAGTTGTGCATGTGATGACTGTATTTATAGTAAGTTGTTGACTTTTGCTACAAATGCGCTATTCAACTAAAAAATGGCAGCCATTTTGTAAAAGGGAACTTTTCATGTTGTTGTGAAATCCTTCCAGATCATATATTTTATGCAACAGGACAACGTTTTGTATAAAGGCTGGTCATTTAAGGATGTTTCTTACACATTTCTACAAATAAATAGCCGCCATCTTGAGTTTTAGCCGCCATCTTGGATTTCTCGCTTGCGAACCAGTATTTTTTTGAGAACATTGTTTTTTCTTAAAGAGGACACCATCCCCTACATTTTGATGTATAGATCTCCCCTTCACCCCTGGGGCTGCATCACTTTCCTATTTCTAGAGGACTTTTTGCCCTTCAGCCCATGGCCTACATCCCCACTTACTTGAGGTAATCGCTATAAAGACGTGTGTAAGTCGCCCTAAACCATTAACAAATTGATGCAGAGACGTGCCAGAATGACTAAGGCAAAAACTGCATCTCCCTAGCAATTTTTGTTCCAGAGTTATTCCAGAGCGTAGCTGAAAGTTGTTAATTGTCCGGCCTATTTTTTGAATGACCCCCTTATTGTTGGTTGGAACCCTGACTGCGCCGTGTCTTTCTATACGCTGTATACACGCACAGTGTACGTCAATTTCTAATGGGTGCCTGCTCGCGCCGTCGCATCTGGCCCCGCCTTAAAAATCGTCAGAGCAATAAGTTTGGTTCGAGAGTAAAGCCCTTGAACATGGCAATCCTGTGGTGGTAAAATTTTGAAGATTAAGCAGGATACTGGGATCGAAATTACCCGTTGTAATTTTGTTTTTCCCATTGTAAAGTGTGCACGTCGCCGTAAACCTTTACAAAATGGACGCAGGAATATGCCAGCATGACTAAGGTACAAACTGCATCTCCCTAGCATTTTTTGTTCCAGAGTTATTCCAGAGCGTAGCTGAAAGTTGTTAATTGTCCGGCCTATTTTTTGAATGACCCCCTTATTGTTGGTTGGAACCCTGACTGCGCCGTGTCTTTCTATACGCTGTATACACGCACAGTGTAC
The DNA here is from genome assembly GCF_032118995.1 of Asterias amurensis. Classification (NCBI taxonomy): domain Eukaryota; kingdom Metazoa; phylum Echinodermata; class Asteroidea; order Forcipulatida; family Asteriidae; genus Asterias; species Asterias amurensis. Next base: position 6,563,490 of record NC_092650.1, on the reverse strand, counting down.
GTCAATTTCTAATGGGTGCCTGCTCGCGCCGTCGCATCTGGCCCCGCCTTAAAAATCGTTAGAGCAATAAGTTTGGTACGAGAGGAAAGCCCTTGAACATGGCAATCCTGTGGTGGTAAAATTTTGAAGATTAAGCAGGATACTGGGATCGAAATTACCCGTTGTAATTTTGTTTTTCCCATTGTAAAGTGTGCACGTCGCCGTAAACCTTTACAAAATGGACGCAGGAATATGCCAGCATGACTAAGGTACAAACTGCATCTCCCTAGCATTTTTTGTTCCAGAGTTATTCCAGAGCGTAGCTGAAAGTTGTTAATTGTCCGGCCTATTTTTTGAATGACCCCCTTATTGTTGGTTGGAACCCTGACTGCGCCGTGTCTTTCTATACGCTGTATACACGCACAGTGTACGTCAATTTCTAATGGGTGCCTGCTCGCGCCGTCGCATCTGGCCCCGCCTTAAAAATCGTCAGAGCAATAAGTTTGGTTCGAGAGTAAAGCCCTTGAACATGGCAATCCTGTGGTGGTAAAATTTTGAAGATTGAGCAGGATACTGGGATCGAAATTACCCGTTGTAATTTTGTTTTTCTCTGCGACAGCTCTGTGCACAAAACTCCCATAGTGGAGGCTGTTGAAATCGTTTCTGAGCAACCCCGCCTACTTGAGGTTTTTTCTATCAAAAAGTGTGCAAGTCGCCGTAAACCTTTAAAAAATGGACGCAGGAATATGCCAGCATGACTAAGGTACAAACTGCATCTCCCTAGCATTTTTTGTTCCAGAGTTATTCCAGAGCGTAGCTGAAAGTTTTTAATTGTCCGGCCTATTTTTTGAATGACCCCCTTATTGATGGTTGGAACCCTGGCCGCGCCGTGTCTTTCTAAACGCTGTATACACGCACAGTGTACGTCAATTTCTAATGGGTGCCTGCTCGCACCGTCGCATCTGGACCCGCCTTAGAAATCGTCAGAGCAATAAGTTTGGTGCGAGAGGAAAGCCCTTGAACATGGCAATCCTGTGGTGGTAAAATGTTGAAGATTGAGCAGGATACTGGGATCGAAATTACCCGTTGTACATTTTGTTTTTCTCTCCGACAGCTCTGTGCACAAAACTTCCATAGTGGAGGCTTTTAAAATCGTTTCTGAGCAACCCCGCCTACTTGAAGTTTTTTCTATCAAGAAGTGTGCAAGTCGCCCTAAACCTTAAAAAAATGGACGCAGGAATATGCCAGCATGACTAAGGTACAAACTGCATCTCCCTAGCATTTTTTGTTCCAGAGTTATTCCAGAGCGTAGCTGAAAGTTTATAATTGTCCGGCCTATTTTTTGAATGACCCCCTTATTGTTGGTTGGAACCCTGACTGCGCCGTGTCTTTCTATACGCTGTATACACGCGCACTGTACGTCAATTTCTAATGGGTGCCTGCTCGCGCCGTCGCATCTGGCCCCGCCTTAAAAATCGTCAGAGCAATAAGTTTGGTACGAGAGGAAAGCCCTTGAACATGGCAATCCTGTGGTGGTAAAATTTTGAAGATTGAGCAGGATACTGGGATCGAAATTACCCGTTGCACATTTTGTTTTTCTCTCCGCCAGCTCTGTGCACAAAACTCCCATAGTGGAGGCTTTTAAAATCGTTTCTGAGCAACCCCGCCTACTTGAAGTTTTTTCTATCAAGTAGTGTGCAAGTCGCCGTAAACCTTTAAAAAATGGACGCAGGAATATGCCAGCATGACTAAGGTACAAACTGCATCTCCCTAGCATTTTTTGTTCCAGAGTTATTCCAGAGCGTAGCAAAAAGTTTTTAATTGTCCGGCCTATTTTTTGAATGACCCCCTTATTGTTGGTTGGAACCCTGACTGCGCCGTGTCTTTCTATACGCTGTATACACGCGCACTGTACGTCAGTTTCTAATGGGTGCCTGCTCGCGCCGTCGCATCTGGCCCCGCCTTAAAAATCGTCAGAGCAATAAGTTTGGTACGAGAGGAAAGCCCTTGAACATGGCAATCCTGTGGTGGTCGCCCTAAACCTTTAAAAAATGGACGCAGGAATATGCCAGCATGACTAAGGTACAAACTGCATCTCCCTAGCATTTTTGGTTTTCCAGAGTTATTCCAGAGCGTAGCTGAAAGTTTTCATTTGTCCGGCCTATTTTTTGAATGACCCCCTTATTGTTGGTTGGAACCCTGACTGCGCCGTGTCTTTCTATATGCTGTATACACGCACAGTGTACGTCAATTTGTAATGGGTGCCTGCTCGCGCCGTCGCATCTGTCCCCGCCTTAAAGATCGTCAAAGCAATAAGTTTGGTGCGAGAGGAAAGCCCTTGAACATGGCAATCCTGTGGTGGTAAAATTTTGAAGATTGAGCAGGATACTGGGATCGAAATTACCCGTTGTACATTTTATTTTTCTCTCCGACAGCTATGTGCACAAAACTCCCATAGTGGAGGCTTTTAAAATCGTTTCTGAGCAACCCCGCCTACTTGAAGTTTTTTCTATCAAGAAGTGTGCAAGTCGCCGTAAACCTTTAAAAAATGGACGCAGGAATATGCCAGCATGACTAAGGTACAAACTGCATCTCCGTAGCATTTTTTGTTCCAGAGTTATTCCAGAGCGTAGCTGAAAGTTTTTAATTGTCCGGCCTATTTTTTGAATGACCCCCTTATTGTTGGTTGGAACCCTGACTGCGCCGTGTCTTTCTATACGCTGTATACACGCACAGTGTACGTCAATTTCTAATGGGTGCCTGCTCGCGCCGTCGCATCTGGCCCCGCCTTAAAAATCGTCAGAGCAATAAGTTTGGTACGAGAGGAAAGCCCTGGAACATGGCAATCCGGTGGTGGTAAAATTTTGAAGATTGAGCAGGATACTGGGATCGAAATTACCCGTTGTACATTTTGTTTTTCTCTCCGACAGCTCTGTGCACAAAACTCCCGTAGTGGAGGCTGTTGAAATCGTTTCTGAGCAACCCCGCCTACCTGAGGTTTTGTCTATCAAGAAGTGTGCAAGTCGCCCTAAACCTTTAAAAAATGGACACAGGAATATGCCAGCATGACTAAGGTACAAACTGCATCTCCCTAGCATTTTTTGTTCCAGAGTTATTCCAGAGCGTAGCTGAAAGTTTTTAATTGTCCGGCCTATTTTTTGAATGACCCCCTTATTTGGTTGGAACCCTGACTGCGCCGTGTCTTTCAATACGCTGTATACACGCACAGTGTACGTCAATTTCTAATGGGTGCCTGCTCGCGCCGTCGCATGTGGCCCCGCCTTTAAGATCGTCAGAGCAATAAATTTGGTACGAGAGGAAAGCCCTTGAACATGGCAATCCGGTGGTGGTAAACTTTTGAAAATTGAGCAGGATACTGGGATCGAAATTACCCGTTGTACATTTTGTTTTTCTCTCCGACAGCTCTGTGCACAAAACTCCCGTAGTGGAGGCTGTTGAAATCGTTTCTGAGCAACCCCGCCTACCTGAGGTTTTGTCTATCAAGAAGTGTGCAAGTCGCCCTAAACCTTTAAAAAATGGACGCAGGAATATGCCAGCATGACTAAGGTACAAACTGCATCTCCCTAGCATTTTTTGTTCCAGAGTTATTCCAGAGCGTAGCTGAAAGTTTTTAATTGTCCGGCCTATTTTTTTGAATGACCCCCTTGCTGTTGGTTGGAACCCTGACTGCGCCGTGTCTTTGTATCCGCTGTATACACGCACAGTGTACGTCAATTTCTAATGGGTGCCTGCTCGCGCCGTCGCATCTGGCCCCGCCTTAAAAATCGTCAGAGCAATAAGTTTGGTACGAGAGGAAAGCCCTTGAACATGGCAATCCTGTGGTGGTCGCCCTAAACCTTTAAAAAATGGACGCAGGAATATGCCAGCATGACTAAGGTACAAACTGCATCTCCCTAGCATTTTTGGTTTTCCAGAGTTATTCCAGAGCGTAGCTGAAAGTTTTCATTTGTCCGGCCTATTTTTTGAATGACCCCCTTATTGTTGGTTGGAACCCTGACTGCGCCGTGTCTTTCTATATGCTGTATACACGCACAGTGTACGTCAATTTGTAATGGGTGCCTGCTCGCGCCGTCGCATCTGTCCCCGCCTTAAAGATCGTCAAAGCAATAAGTTTGGTGCGAGAGGAAAGCCCTTGAACATGGCAATCCTGTGGTGGTAAAATTTTGAAGATTGAGCAGGATACTGGGATCGAAATTACCCGTTGTACATTTTATTTTTCTCTCCGACAGCTATGTGCACAAAACTCCCATAGTGGAGGCTTTTAAAATCGTTTCTGAGCAACCCCGCCTACTTGAAGTTTTTTCTATCAAGAAGTGTGCAAGTCGCCGTAAACCTTTAAAAAATGGACGCAGGAATATGCCAGCATGACTAAGGTACAAACTGCATCTCCGTAGCATTTTTTGTTCCAGAGTTATTCCAGAGCGTAGCTGAAAGTTTTTAATTGTCCGGCCTATTTTTTGAATGACCCCCTTATTGTTGGTTGGAACCCTGACTGCGCCGTGTCTTTCTATACGCTGTATACACGCACAGTGTACGTCAATTTCTAATGGGTGCCTGCTCGCGCCGTCGCATCTGGCCCCGCCTTAAAAATCGTCAGAGCAATAAGTTTGGTACGAGAGGAAAGCCCTGGAACATGGCAATCCGGTGGTGGTAAAATTTTGAAGATTGAGCAGGATACTGGGATCGAAATTACCCGTTGTACATTTTGTTTTTCTCTCCGACAGCTCTGTGCACAAAACTCCCGTAGTGGAGGCTGTTGAAATCGTTTCTGAGCAACCCCGCCTACCTGAGGTTTTGTCTATCAAGAAGTGTGCAAGTCGCCCTAAACCTTTAAAAAATGGACACAGGAATATGCCAGCATGACTAAGGTACAAACTGCATCTCCCTAGCATTTTTTGTTCCAGAGTTATTCCAGAGCGTAGCTGAAAGTTTTTAATTGTCCGGCCTATTTTTTGAATGACCCCCTTATTGTTGGTTGGAACCCTGACTGCGCCGTGTCTTTCAATACGCTGTATACACGCACAGTGTACGTCAATTTCTAATGGGTGCCTGCTCGCGCCGTCGCATGTGGCCCCGCCTTTAAGATCGTCAGAGCAATAAATTTGGTACGAGAGGAAAGCCCTTGAACATGGCAATCCGGTGGTGGTAAACTTTTGAAAATTGAGCAGGATACTGGGATCGAAATTACCCGTTGTACATTTTGTTTTTCTCTCCGACAGCTCTGTGCACAAAACTCCCGTAGTGGAGGCTGTTGAAATCGTTTCTGAGCAACCCCGCCTACCTGAGGTTTTGTCTATCAAGAAGTGTGCAAGTCGCCCTAAACCTTTAAAAAATGGACGCAGGAATATGCCAGCATGACTAAGGTACAAACTGCATCTCCCTAGCATTTTTTGTTCCAGAGTTATTCCAGAGCGTAGCTGAAAGTTTTTAATTGTCCGGCCTATTTTTTGAATGACCCCTTATTGTTGGTTGGAACCCTGACTGCGCCGTGTCTTTCAATACGCTGTATACACGCACAGTGTACTTCAATTTCTAATGGGTGCCTGCTCGCGCCGTCGCATGTGGCCCCGCCTTTAAGATCGTCAGAGCAATAAGTTTGGTACGAGAGGAAAGCCCTTGAACATGGCAATCCGGTGGTGGTAAAATTCTGAAAATTGAGCAGGATACTGGGATCGAAATTACCCGTTGTACATTTTGTTTTTCTCTCCGGCAGCTCTGTGCACAAAACTCCCATAGTGGAGGCTGTTGAAATCGTTTCTGAGCAACCCCGCCTACTTGAGGTTTTTTCTATCAAGAAGTGTGCAAGTCGCCCTTAACCTTTAAAAAATGGACGCAGGAATATGCCAGCATGACTAAGGTACAAACTGCATCTCCCTAGCATTTTTAGTTCCAGAGTTATTCCAGAGCGTAGCTGAAAGTTTTTAATTGTCCGGCCTATTTTTTGAATGACCCCCTTATTGTTGGTTGGAACCCCGACTGCGCCATGTCTTTCAATACGCTGTATACACGCACAGTGTACGTCAATTTCTAATGGGTGCCTGCTCGCACCGTCGCATCTGGCCCCGCCTTAAAAATCGTCAGAGCAATAAGTTTGGTACGAGCGGAAAGCCCTTGAACACAGCAATCCGGTGGTGGTAAAGTTTTGAAAATTGAGCAGGATACTGGGATCGAAATTACCCGTTGTACATTTTGTTTTTCTCTTCGACAGCTCTGTGCACAAAACTCCCACAGTGGAGTCTGTTGAAATCGTTTCTGAGCAACCCCGCCTACTTGAGGTTTTTTCTATCAAGAAGTGTGCAAGTCGCCCCAAACCTTTACAAAATGGACGCAAGAATATGCCAGCATGACTAAGGTACAAACTGCATCTCCCTAGCATTTTTTGTTCCAGAGTTATTCCAGAGCGTAGCTGAAAGTTTTTAATTGTCCGGCCTATTTTTTGAATGATCCCCTTATTGTTGGTTGGAACCCTGACTGCGCCGTGTCTTTCTATACGCTGTATACACGCACAGTGTACGTCAATTTCTAATGGGTGCCTGCTCGCGCCGTCGCATCTGGCCCCGCCTTTAAAATCGTCAGAGCAATAAGTTTGGTACGAGAGGAAAGCCCTGGGACATGGCAATCCGGTGGTAGTAAAACTTCGAAGATTGAGCAGGATACTGGGATCGAAATTACCCGTTGTACATTTTGTTTTTCTCTCCGACAGCTCTGTGCACAAAACTCCCATAGTGGAGGCTGTTGAAATCGTTTCTGAGCAACCCCGCCTACTTGAGGTTTTTTCTATCAAGAAGTGTGCAAGTCGCCCTAAACCTTTAAAAAATGGACGCAGGAATATGCCAGCATGACTTAGGTACAAACTGCATCTCCCTAGCATTTTTTGTTCCAGAGTTATTCCAGAGCGTAGCTGAAAGTTTTTAATCGTCCGGCCTATTTTTTGAATGACCCCCTTATTGTTGGTTGGAACCCTGACTGCGCCGTGTCTTTCAATACGCTGTATACACGCACAGTGTACGTCAATTTCTAATGGGTGCCTGCTCGCACCGTCGCATCTGGCCCCGCCTTAAAAATCGTCAGAGCAATAAGTTTGGTACGAGAGGAAAGCCCTTGAACACGGCAATCCGGTGGTGGTAAAGTTTTGAAAATTGAGCAGGATACTGGGATCGAAATTACCCGTTGTACATTTTGTTTTTCTCTCCGACAGCTCTGTGCACAAAACTCCCACAGTGGAGTCTGTTGAAATCGTTTCTGAGCAACCCCGCCTACTTGAGGTTTTGTCTATCAAGAAGTGTGCAAGTCGCCCCAAACCTTTACAAAATGGACGCAAGAATATGCCAGCATGACTAAGGTACAAACTGCATCTCCCTAGCATTTTTTGTTCCAGAGTTATTCCAGAGCGTAGCTGAAAGTTTTTAATTGTCCGGCCTATTTTTTGAATGATCCCCTTATTGTTGGTTGGAACCCTGACTGCGCCGTGTCTTTCTATACGCTGTATACACGCACAGTGTACGTCAATTTCTAATGGGTGCCTGCTCGCGCCGTCGCATCTGGCCCCGCCTTAAAAATCGTCAGAGCAATAAGTTTGGTACGAGAGGAAAGCCCTGGAACATGGCAATCCTGTGGTGGTAAAACTTCGAAGATTGAGCAGGATACTGGGATCGAAATTACCCGTTGTACATTTTGTTTTTCTCTCCGACAGCTCTGTGCACAAAACTCCCATAGTGGAGGCTGTTGAAATCGTTTCTGAGCAACCCCGCCTACTTGAGGTTTTTTCTATCAAGAAGTGTGCAAGTCGCCCTAAACCTTTAAAAAATGGACGCAGGAATATGCCAGCATGACTTAGGTACAAACTGCATCTCCCTAGCATTTTTTGTTCCAGAGTTATTCCAGAGCGTAGCTGAAAGTTTTTAATTGTCCGGCCTATTTTTTGAATGACCCCCTTATTGTTGGTTGGAACCCTGACTGCGCCGTGTCTTTCAATACGCTGTATACACGCACAGTGTACGTCAATTTCTAATGGGTGCCTGCTCGCGCCGTCGCATGTGGCCCCGCCTTTAAGATCGTCAGAGCAATAAGTTTGGTACGAGAGGAAAGCCCTTGAACATGGCAATCCGGTGGTGGTAAAATTTTGAAAATTGAGCAGGATACTGGGATCGAACTTTCCCGTTGTACATTTTGTTTTTCTCTCTGACAGCTCTGTGCACAAAACTCCCATAGTGGAGGCTGTTGAAATCGTTTCTGAGCAACCCCGCCTACTTGAGGTTTTTTTCTATCAAGAAGTGTGCAAGTCGCCCTTAACCTTTAAAAAATGGACGCAGGAATATGCCAGCATGACTAAGGTACAAATTGCATCTCCCTAGCATTTTTTGTTCCAGAGTTATTCCAGAGCGGAGCTGAAAGTTTTTAATTGTCCGGCCTATTTTTTGAATGACCCCCTTATTGTTGGTTGGAACCCCGACTGCGCAGTGTCTTTCAATACGCTGTATACACGCACAGTGTACGTCAATTTCTAATGGGTGCCTGCTCGCACCGTCGCATCTGGCCCCGCCTTAAAAATCGTCAGAGCAATAAGTTTGGTACGAGAGGAAAGCCCTTGAACACGGCAATCCGGTGGTGGTAAAGTTTTGAAAATTGAGCAGGATACTGGGATCGAAATTACCCGTTGTACATTTTGTTTTTCTCTCCGACAGCTCTGTGCACAAAACTCCCACAGTGGAGTCTGTTGAAATCGTTTCTGAGCAACCCCGCCTACTTGAGGTTTTGTCTATCAAGAAGTGTGCAAGTCGCCCTAAACCTTAACAAAATGGACGCAAGAATATGCCAGCATGACTAAGGTACAAACTGCATCTCCCTAGCATTTTTTGTTCCAGAGTTATTCCAGAGCGTAGCTGAAAGTTTTTAATTGTCCGGCCTATTTTTTGAATGATCCCCTTATTGTTGGTTGGAACCCTGACTGCGCCGTGTCTTTCTATACGCTGTATACACGCACAGTGTACGTCAATTTCTAATGGGTGCCTGCTCGCGCCGTCGCATCTGGCCCCGCCTTAAAAATCGTCAGAGCAATAAGTTTGGTACGAGAGGAAAGCCCTGGGACATGGCAATCCGGTGGTGGTAAAACTTCGAAGATTGAGCAGGATACTGGGATCGAAATTACCCGTTGTACATTTTGTTTTTCTCTCCGACAGCTCTGTGCACAAAACTCCCATAGTGGAGGCTGTTGAAATCGTTTCTGAGCAACCCCGCCTACTTGAGGTTTTTTCTATCAAGAAGTGTGCAAGTCGCCCTAAACCTTTAAAAAATGGACACAAGAATATGCCAGCTACCTAAGGTACAAACTGCATCTCCCTAGCATTTTTTGTTCCAGAGTTATTCCAGAGCGTAGCTGAAAGTTTTTAATTGTCCGGCCTATTTTTTGAATGACCCCCTTATTGTTGGTTGGAACCCCGACTGCGCCGTGTCTTTCTATACGCTGTATACACGCACAGTGTACGTCAACTTCTAATGGGTGCCTGCTCGCGCCGTCGCATCTGGCCCCGCCTTAAAAATCGTCAGAGCATTAAGTTTGGTACGAGAGGAAAGCCCTGGAACATGGCAATCCGGTGGTGGTAAAATTTCGAAGATTTAGCAGGATACTGGGATCGAAATTACCCGTTGTACATTTTGTTTTTCTCTCCGACAGCTCTGTGCACAAAACTCTCGTAGTGGAGGCTGTTGAAATCGTTTCTGAGCAACCCCGCCTACCTGAGGTTTTGTCTATCAAGAAGTGTGCAAGTCGCCCTAAACCTTTAAAAAATGGACGCAGGAATATGCCAGCATGACTTAGGTACAAACTGCATCTCCCTAGCATTTTTTGTTCCAGAGTTATTCCAGAGCGTAGCTGAAAGTTTTTAATTGTCCGGCCTATTTTTTGAATGACCCCCTTATTGTTGGTTGGAACCCTGACTGCGCCGTGTCTTTCAATACGCTGTATACACGCACAGTGTACGTCAATTTCTAAAGGGTGCCTGCTCGCGCCGTCGCATGTGGCCCCGCCTTTAAGATCGTCAGAGCAATAAGTTTGGTACGAGAGGAAAGCCCTTGAACATGGCAATCCGGTGGTGGTAAAATTTTGAAAATTGAGCAGGATACTGGGATCGAAATTACCCGTTGTACATTTTGTTTTTCTCTCCGACAGCTCTGTGCACAAAACACCCACAGTGGAGTCTGTTGAAATCGTTTCTGAGCAACCCCGCCTACTTGAGGTTTTTTCTATCAAGAAGTGTGCAAGTCGCCCTAAACCTTTACAAAATGAACGCTAGAATATGCCAGCATGACTAAGGTACAAACTGCATCTCCCTAGCATTTTTTGTTCCAGAGTTATTCCAGAGCGTAGCTGAAAGTTTTTAATTGTCCGGCCTATTTTTTGAATGACCCCCTTATTGTTGGTTGGAACCCTGACTGCGCCGTGTCTTTCAATACGCTGTATACACGCACAGTGTACGTCAATTTCTAATGGGTGCCTGCTCGCGCCGTCGCATGTGGCCCCGCCTTTAAGATCGTCAGAGCAATAAGTTTGGTACGAGAGGAAAGCCCTTGAACATGGCAATCCGGTGGTGGTAAAATTTTGAAGATTGAGCAGGATACTGGGATCGAAATTACCCGTTGTACATTTTCTTTTTTTCTCTCCGACAGCTCTGTGCACAAAACTCCCATAGTGGAGGCTGTTGAAATCGTTTCTGAGCAACCCCGCCTACTTGAGGTTTTGTCTATCAAGAAGTGTGCAAGTCGCCCTAAACCTTGAAAAAATGGACGCAGGAATATGCCAGCATGACTAAGGTACAAACTGCATCTCCCTAGCATTTTTTGTTCCAGAGTTATTCCAGAGCGTAGCTGAAAGTTTTTAATTGTCCGGCCTATTTTTTGAATGACCCCCTTATTGTTGGTTGGAACCCTGACTGCGCCGTGTCTTTCAATACGCTGTATACACGCACAGTGTACGTCAATTTCTAATGGGTGCCTGCTCGCGCCGTCCCATCTGGCCCCGCCTTAAAAATCGTCAGAGCAATAAGTTTGGTACGAGAGGAAAGCCCTTGAACACGGCAATCCGGTGGTGGTAAAGTTTTGAAAATTGAGCAAGATACTGGGATCGAAATTACCCGTTGTACATTTTGTTTTTCTCTCCGACAGCTCTGTGCACAAAACTCCCACAGTGGAGTCTGTTGAAATCGTTTCTGAGCAACCCCGCCTACTTGAGGTTTTTTCTATCAAGAAGTGTGCAAGTCGCCCTAAACCTTAAAAAAATGGACGCAGGAATATGCCAGAATGACTTAGGTACAAACTGCATCTCCCTAGCATTTTTTGTTCCAGAGTTATTCTAGAGGGTAGCTGAAAGTTTTTAATTGTCCGGCCTATTTTTTGAATGACCCCCTTATTGTTGGTTGGAACCCGGACTGCGCCGTGTCTTTCAATACGCTGTATACACGCACAGTGTACGTCAATTTCTAATGGGTGCCTGCTCGTGCCGTCGCATGTGGCCCCGCCTTTAAGATCGTCAGAGCAATAAGTTTGGTACGAGAGGAAAGCCCTTGAACATGGCAATCCGGTGGTGGTAAAATTTTGAAAATTGAGCAGGATACTGGGATCGAAATTACCCGTTGTACATTTTGTTTTTCTCTCCGACAGCTCTGTGCACAAAACTCCCACAGTGGAGTCTGTTGAAATCGTTTCTGAGCAACCCCGCCTACTTGAGGTTTTTTGTATCAAGAAGTGTGCAAGTCACCCTAATCCTTTAAAAAATGGACGCAGGTATATGCCAGCATGACTTAGGTACAAACTGCATCTCCCTAGCATTTTTTGTTCCAGAGTTATTCCAGAGCGTAGCTGAAAGTTTTTAATTGTCCGGCCTATTTTTTTAATGACCCCCTTATTGTTGGTTGGAACCCTGACTGCGCCGTGTCTTTCAATACGCTGTATACACGCACAGTGTACGTCAATTTCTAATGGGTGCCTGCTCGCGCCGTCGCATCTGGCCCCGCCTTAAAAATTGTCAGAGCAATAAGTTTGGTACGAGAGGAAAGCCCTTGAACATGGAAATCCTGTGGTGGTAAAAGTTTGAAAATTGAGCAGGATACTGGGATCGAAATTACCCGTTGTACATTTTGTTTTTCTCTCCGACAGCTCTGTGCACAAAACACCCACAGTGGAGTCTGTTGAAATCGTTTCTGAGCAACCCCGCCTACTTGAGGTTTTTTCTATCAAGAAGTGTGCAAGTCGCCCTAAACCTTTACAAAATGAACGCTAGAATATGCCAGCATGACTAAGGTACAAACTGCATCTCCCTAGCATTTTTTGTTCCAGAGTTATTCCAGAGCGTAGCTGAAAGTTTTTAATTGTCCGGCCTATTTTTTGAATGATCCCCTTATTGTTGGTTGGAACCCTGACTGCGCCGTGTCTTTCTATACGCTGTATACACGCACAGTGTACGTCAATTTCTAATGGGTGCCTGCCCGCGCCGTCGCATCTGGCCCCGCCTTAAAAATTGTCAGAGCAATAAGTTTGGTACGAGAGGAAAGCCCTGGAACATGGCAATCCGGTGGTGGTAAAATTTTGAAGATTGAGCAGGATACTGGGATCGAAATTACCCGTTGTACATTTTCTTTTTTTCTCTCCGACAGCTCTGTGCACAAAACTCCCATAGTGGAGGCTGTTGAAATCGTTTCTGAGCAACCACGCCTACTTGAGGTTTTGTCTATCAAGAAGTGTGCAAGTCGCCCTAAACCTTGAAAAAATGGACGCAGGAATATGCCAGCATGACTAAGGTACAAACTGCATCTCCCTAGCATTTTTTGTTCCAGAGTTATTCCAGAGCGTAGCTGAAAGTTTTTAATTGTCCGGCCTATTTTTTGAATGACCCCCTTATTGTTGGTTGGAACCCTGACTGCGCCGTGTCTTTCAATACGCTGTATACACGCACAGTGTACGTCAATTTCTAATGGGTGCCTGCTCGCGCCGTCCCATCTGGCCCCGCCTTAAAAATCGTCAGAGCAATAAGTTTGGTACGAGAGGAAAGCCCTTGAACACGGCAATCCGGTGGTGGTAAAATTTTGAAAATTGAGCAAGATACTGGGATCGAAATTACCCGTTGTACATTTTGTTTTTCTCTCCGACAGCTCTGTGCACAAAACACCCACAGTGGAGTCTGTTGAAATCGTTTCTGAGCAACCCCGCCTACTTGAGGTTTTTTCTATCAAGAAGTGTGCAAGTCGCCCTAAACCTTTACAAAATGAACGCTAGAATATGCCAGCATGACTAAGGTACAAACTGCATCTCCCTAGCATTTTTTGTTCCAGAGTTATTCCAGAGCGTAGCTGAAAGTTTTTAATTGTCCGGCCTATTTTTTGAATGATCCCCTTATTGTTGGTTGGAACCCTGACTGCGCCGTGTCGTTCTATACGCTGTATACACGCACAGTGTACGTCAATTTCTTATGGGTGCCTGGTCATGCAGTCGCATCTGGCCCCGTCTTAAAAATCGTCAGAGCAATAAGTTTGGTACGAGAGGAAAGCCCTTGAACATGGCGATCCTGTGGTGGTAAAATTTTGAAGATTGAGCAGGATACTGGGATCGAAATTACCCGTTGTACATTTTGTTTTTCTCTCCGACAGCTCTGTGCACAAAACTCACATAGTGGAGGCTGTTGAAATCGTTTCTGAGCAACCCCGCCTACTTGAGGTTTTGTCTATCAAGAAGTGTGCAAGTCGCCCTATACCTTTAAAAAATGGACGCAGGAATATGCCAGCATGACTTAGGTACAAACTGCATCTCCCTAGCATTTTTTGTTCCAGAGTTATTCCAGAGCGTAGCTGAAAGTTTTTAATTGTCCGGCCTATTTTTTGAATGACCCCCTTATTGTTGGTTGGAACCCTGACTGCGCCGTGTCTTTGTATACGCTGTATACACTCACAGTGTACGTCAATTTCTAATGGGTTCCTGCTCGCGCCGTCGCATCTGGCCTCGCCTTAAAAATCGTCAGAGCAATAAGTTTGGTACGAGAGGAAAGCCCTTGAACATGGCAATCCTGTGGTGGTAAAATTTTGAAGATTGAGCAGGATACTGGGATCGAAATTACCCGTTGTACATTTTCTTTTTTTCTCTCCGACAGCTCTGTGCACAAAACTCCCATAGTGGAGGCTGTTGAAATCGTTTCTGAGCAACCCCGCCTACTTGAGGTTTTGTCTATCAAGAAGTGTGCAAGTCGCCCTATACCTTTCAAAAATGGACGCAGGAATATGCCAGCATGACTAAGGTACAAACTGCATCTCCCTAGCATGTTTTGTTCCAGAGTTATTCCAGAGCGTAGCTGAAAGTTTTTGATTGTCCGGCCTATTTTTTGAACGACCCCTTTATTGTTGGTTGGAACCCTGACTGCGCCGTGTCGTTCTATACGCTGTATACACGCACAGTGTACGTCAATTTCTTATGGGTGCTTGCTCGCGCAGTCGCATCTGGCCCCATCTTAAAAATCGTCAGAGCAATAAGTTTGGTACGAGAGGAAAGCCCTTGAACATGGCGATCCTGTGGTGGTAAAATTTTGAAGATTGAGCAGGATACTGGGATCGAAATTACCCGTTGTACATTTTGTTTTTCTCTCCGACAGCTCTGTGCACAAAACTCCCATAGTGGAGGCTGTTGAAATCGTTACTGAGCAACCCCGCCTACTTGAGGTTTTGTCTATCAAGAAGTGTGCAAGTCGCCCTATACCTTTAAAAAATGGACGCAGGAATATGCCAGCATGACTAAGGTACAAACTGCATCTCCCTAGCATTTTTTGTTCCAGAGTTATTCCAGAGCGTAGCTGAAAGTTTTTAATTGTCCGGCCTATTTTTTGAATGACCCCCTTATTGTTGGTTGGAACCCTGACTGCGCCGTGTCTTTGTATACGCTGTATACACTCACAGTGTACGTCAATTTCTAATGGGTTCCTGCTCGCGCCGTCGCATCTGGCCTCGCCTTAAAAATCGTCAGAGCAATAAGTTTGGTACGAGAGGAAAGCCCTTGAACATGGCGATCCTGTGGTGGTAAAATTTTGAAGATTGAGCAGGATACTGGGATCGAAATTACCCGTTGTACATTTTGTTTTTCTCTCCGACAGCTCTGTGCACAAAACTCCCATAGTGGAGGCTGTTGAAATCGTTTCTGAGCAACCCCGCCTACTTGAGGTTTTGTCTATCAAGAAGTGTGCAAGTCGCCCTCTACCTTTAAAAAATGGACGCAGGAATATGCCAGCATGACTAAGGTACAAACTGCATCTCCCTAGCATTTTTTGTTCCAGAGTTATTCCAGAGCGTAGCTGAAAGTTTTTGATTGTCCGGCCTATTTTTTGAACGACCCCTTTATTGTTGGTTGGAACACTGACTGCGCCGTGTCGTTCTATACGCTGTATACACGCACAGTGTACGTCAATTTCTAATGGGTGCCTGCTCGCGCCGTCGCATCTGGCCCCGTCTTAAAAATTTTCAGAGCAATAAGTTTGGTACGAGAGGAAACCCCTTGAACATGGCAATCCTGTGGTGGTAAAATTTTGAAGATTGAGCAGGATACTGGGATCGAAATTACCCGTTGTACATTTTGTTTTTGTCTCCGACAGCTCTGTGCACAAAACTCCCATAGTGGAGGCTGTTGAAATCGTTTCTGAGCAACCCCGCCTACTTGAGGTTTTGTCTATCAAGAAGTGTGCCAGTCGCCGTAAACCTTTAAAAAATTGACGCAGGAATATGCCAGCATGACTAAGGTACAAACTGCATCTCCCTAGCATTTTTTGTTCCAGAGTTATTCCAGAGCGTAGCTGAAAGTTTTTAATTGTCCGGCCTATTTTTTGAATGACCCCCTTATTTGGTTGGAACCCTGACTGCGCCGTGTCTTTGTATCCGCTGTATACAAGCACAGTGTACGTCAATTTCTAATGGGTGCCTGCTCGCGCCGTCGCATCTGGCTCCGCCTTAAAAATTGTTAGAGCAATAAGTTTGGTACGAGAGGAAAGCCCTTGAACATGGCAATCCTGTGGTGGTAATATTTTGAAGATTGAGCAGGATACTGGGATCGAAATTACCCGTTGTACATTTTGTTTTTGTCTCCGACAGCTCTGTGCACAAAACTCCCATAGTGGAGGCTGTTGAAATCGTTTCTGAGCAACCCCGCCTACTTGAGGTTTTGTCTATCAAGAAGTGTGCAAGTCGCCCTGAACCTTTAAAAAATGGACGCAGGAATATGCCAGCATGACTAAGGTACAAACTGCATCTCCCTAGCATTTTTTGTTCCAGAGTTATTCCAGAGCGTAGCTGAAAGTTTTTAATTGTCCGGCCTATTTTTTGAATGACCCCTTTCTTGTTGGTTGGAATCCTGACTGCGCCGTGTCTTTGTATACGCTGTATACACGCACAGTGTACGTCAATTTCTAATGGGTGCCTGCTCGCGCCGTCGCATCTGGCCCCGCCTTAAAAATCGTTAGAGCAATAAGTTTGGTACGAGAGGAAAGCCCTTGAACATGGCAATCCTGTGGTGGTAAAATTTTGAAGATTGAGCAGGATACTGGGATCGAAATTACCCGTTGTACATTTTGTTTTTGTCTCCGACAGCTCTGTGCACAAAACTCCCATAGTGGAGGCTGTTGAAATCGTTTCTGAGCAACCCCGCCTACTTGAGGTTTTGTCTATCAAGAAGTGTGCCAGTCGCCGTAAATCTTTAAAAAATGGACGCAGGAATATGCCAGCATGACTAAGGTACAAACTGCATCTCCCTAGCATTTTTTGTTCCAGAGTTATTCCAGAGCGTAGCTGAAAGTTTTTAATTGTCCGGCCTATTTTTTGAATGACCCCCTTATTTGGTTGGAACCCTGACTGCGCCGTGTCTTTGTATCCGCTGTATACAAGCACAGTGTACGTCAATTTCTAATGGGTGCCTGCTCGCGCCGTCCCATCTGGCCCCGCCTTAAAAATCGTCAGAGCAATAAGTTTGGTACGAGAGGAAAGCCCTTGAACACGGCAATCCGGTGGTGGTAAAATTTTGAAAATTGAGCAAGATACTGGGATCGAAATTACCCGTTGTACATTTTGTTTTTCTCTCCGACAGCTCTGTGCACAAAACACCCACAGTGGAGTCTGTTGAAATCGTTTCTGAGCAACCCCGCCTACTTGAGGTTTTTTCTATCAAGAAGTGTGCAAGTCGCCCTAAACCTTTACAAAATGAACGCTAGAATATGCCAGCATGACTAAGGTACAAACTGCATCTCCCTAGCATTTTTTGTTCCAGAGTTATTCCAGAGCGTAGCTGAAAGTTTTTAATTGTCCGGCCTATTTTTTGAATGATCCCCTTATTGTTGGTTGGAACCCTGACTGCGCCGTGTCGTTCTATACGCTGTATACACGCACAGTGTACGTCAATTTCTTATGGGTGCCTGGTCATGCAGTCGCATCTGGCCCCGTCTTAAAAATCGTCAGAGCAATAAGTTTGGTACGAGAGGAAAGCCCTTGAACATGGCGATCCTGTGGTGGTAAAATTTTGAAGATTGAGCAGGATACTGGGATCGAAATTACCCGTTGTACATTTTGTTTTTCTCTCCGACAGCTCTGTGCACAAAACTCACATAGTGGAGGCTGTTGAAATCGTTTCTGAGCAACCCCGCCTACTTGAGGTTTTGTCTATCAAGAAGTGTGCAAGTCGCCCTATACCTTTAAAAAATGGACGCAGGAATATGCCAGCATGACTTAGGTACAAACTGCATCTCCCTAGCATTTTTTGTTCCAGAGTTATTCCAGAGCGTAGCTGAAAGTTTTTAATTGTCCGGCCTATTTTTTGAATGACCCCCTTATTGTTGGTTGGAACCCTGACTGCGCCGTGTCTTTGTATACGCTGTATACACTCACAGTGTACGTCAATTTCTAATGGGTTCCTGCTCGCGCCGTCGCATCTGGCCTCGCCTTAAAAATCGTCAGAGCAATAAGTTTGGTACGAGAGGAAAGCCCTTGAACATGGCAATCCTGTGGTGGTAAAATTTTGAAGATTGAGCAGGATACTGGGATCGAAATTACCCGTTGTACATTTTCTTTTTTTCTCTCCGACAGCTCTGTGCACAAAACTCCCATAGTGGAGGCTGTTGAAATCGTTTCTGAGCAACCCCGCCTACTTGAGGTTTTGTCTATCAAGAAGTGTGCAAGTCGCCCTATACCTTTCAAAAATGGACGCAGGAATATGCCAGCATGACTAAGGTACAAACTGCATCTCCCTAGCATGTTTTGTTCCAGAGTTATTCCAGAGCGTAGCTGAAAGTTTTTGATTGTCCGGCCTATTTTTTGAACGACCCCTTTATTGTTGGTTGGAACCCTGACTGCGCCGTGTCGTTCTATACGCTGTATACACGCACAGTGTACGTCAATTTCTTATGGGTGCTTGCTCGCGCAGTCGCATCTGGCCCCATCTTAAAAATCGTCAGAGCAATAAGTTTGGTACGAGAGGAAAGCCCTTGAAAATGGCGATCCTGTGGTGGTAAAATTTTGAAGATTGAGCAGGATACTGGGATCGAAATTACCCGTTGTACATTTTGTTTTTCTCTCCGACAGCTCTGTGCACAAAACTCCCATAGTGGAGGCTGTTGAAATCGTTACTGAGCAACCCCGCCTACTTGAGGTTTTGTCTATCAAGAAGTGTGCAAGTCGCCCTATACCTTTAAAAAATGGACGCAGGAATATGCCAGCATGACTAAGGTACAAACTGCATCTCCCTAGCATTTTTTGTTCCAGAGTTATTCCAGAGCGTAGCTGAAAGTTTTTAATTGTCCGGCCTATTTTTTGAATGACCCCCTTATTGTTGGTTGGAACCCTGACTGCGCCGTGTCTTTGTATACGCTGTATACACTCACAGTGTACGTCAATTTCTAATGGGTTCCTGCTCGCGCCGTCGCATCTGGCCTCGCCTTAAAAATCGTCAGAGCAATAAGTTTGGTACGAGAGGAAAGCCCTTGAACATGGCGATCCTGTGGTGGTAAAATTTTGAAGATTGAGCAGGATACTGGGATCGAAATTACCCGTTGTACATTTTGTTTTTCTCTCCGACAGCTCTGTGCACAAAACTCCCATAGTGGAGGCTGTTGAAATCGTTTCTGAGCAACCCCGCCTACTTGAGGTTTTGTCTATCAAGAAGTGTGCAAGTCGCCCTCTACCTTTAAAAAATGGACGCAGGAATATGCCAGCATGACTAAGGTACAAACTGCATCTCCCTAGCATTTTTTGTTCCAGAGTTATTCCAGAGCGTAGCTGAAAGTTTTTGATTGTCCGGCCTATTTTTTGAACGACCCCTTTATTGTTGGTTGGAACACTGACTGCGCCGTGTCGTTCTATACGCTGTATACACGCACAGTGTACGTCAATTTCTAATGGGTGCCTGCTCGCGCCGTCGCATCTGGCCCCGTCTTAAAAATTTTCAGAGCAATAAGTTTGGTACGAGAGGAAAGCCCTTGAACATGGCAATCCTGTGGTGGTAAAATTTTGAAGATTGAGCAGGATACTGGGATCGAAATTACCCGTTGTACATTTTGTTTTTGTCTCCGACAGCTCTGTGCACAAAACTCCCATAGTGGAGGCTGTTGAAATCGTTTCTGAGCAACCCCGCCTACTTGAGGTTTTGTCTATCAAGAAGTGTGCCAGTCGCCGTAAACCTTTAAAAAATTGACGCAGGAATATGCCAGCATGACTAAGGTACAAACTGCATCTCCCTAGCATTTTTTGTTCCAGAGTTATTCCAGAGCGTAGCTGAAAGTTTTTAATTGTCCGGCCTATTTTTTGAATGACCCCCTTATTTGGTTGGAACCCTGACTGCGCCGTGTCTTTGTATCCGCTGTATACAAGCACAGTGTACGTCAATTTCTAATGGGTGCCTGCTCGCGCCGTCGCATCTGGCTCCGCCTTAAAAATTGTTAGAGCAATAAGTTTGGTACGAGAGGAAAGCCCTTGAACATGGCAATCCTGTGGTGGTAATATTTTGAAGATTGAGCAGGATACTGGGATCGAAATTACCCGTTGTACATTTTGTTTTTGTCTCCGACAGCTCTGTGCACAAAACTCCCATAGTGGAGGCTGTTGAAATCGTTTCTGAGCAACCCCGCCTACTTGAGGTTTTGTCTATCAAGAAGTGTGCAAGTCGCCCTGAACCTTTAAAAAATGGACGCAGGAATATGCCAGCATGACTAAGGTACAAACTGCATCTCCCTAGCATTTTTTGTTCCAGAGTTATTCCAGAGCGTAGCTGAAAGTTTTTAATTGTCCGGCCTATTTTTTGAATGACCCCTTTCTTGTTGGTTGGAATCCTGACTGCGCCGTGTCTTTGTATACGCTGTATACACGCACAGTGTACGTCAATTTCTAATGGGTGCCTGCTCGCGCCGTCGCATCTGGCCCCGCCTTAAAAATCGTTAGAGCAATAAGTTTGGTACGAGAGGAAAGCCCTTGAACATGGCAATCCTGTGGTGGTAAAATTTTGAAGATTGAGCAGGATACTGGGATCGAAATTACCCGTTGTACATTTTGTTTTTGTCTCCGACAGCTCTGTGCACAAAACTCCCATAGTGGAGGCTGTTGAAATCGTTTCTGAGCAACCCCGCCTACTTGAGGTTTTGTCTATCAAGAAGTGTGCCAGTCGCCGTAAATCTTTAAAAAATGGACGCAGGAATATGCCAGCATGACTAAGGTACAAACTGCATCTCCCTAGCATTTTTTGTTCCAGAGTTATTCCAGAGCGTAGCTGAAAGTTTTTAATTGTCCGGCCTATTTTTTGAATGACCCCCTTATTTGGTTGGAACCCTGACTGCGCCGTGTCTTTGTATCCGCTGTATACAAGCACAGTGTACGTCAATTTCTAATGGGTGCCTGCTCGCGCCGTCGCATCTGGCTCCGCCTTAAAAATTGTTAGAGCAATAAGTTTGGTACGAGAGGAAAGCCCTTGAACATGGCAATCCTGTGGTGGTAATATTTTGAAGATTGAGCAGGATACTGGGATCGAAATTACCCGTTGTACATTTTGTTTTTCTCTCCGACAGCTCTGTGCACAAAACTCCCATAGTGGAGGCTGTTGAAATCGTTTCTGAGCAACCCCGCCTACTTGAGGTTTTGTGTATCAAGAAGTGTGCAAATCGCCATAAACCTTTAAAAAATGGACGCAGGAATATGCCAGCATGACTAAGGTACAAACTGCATCTCCCTAGCATTTTTTGTTCCAGAGTTATTCCAGAGCGTAGCTGAAAGTTTTTAATTGTCCGGCCTATTTTTTGAATGACCCCTTTATTGTTGGTTGGAATCCTGACTGCGCCGTGTCTTTGTATACGCTGTATACACGCACAGTGTACGTCAATTTCTAATGGGTGCCTGCTCGCGCCGTCGCATCTGGCCCCGCCTTAAAAATCGTTAGAGCAATAAGTTTGGTACGAGAGGAAAGCCCTTGAACATGGCAATCCTGTGGTGGTAAAATTTTGAAGATTGAGCAGGAAACTGGGATCGAAATTACCCGTTGTACATTTTGTTTTTCTCTCCGACAGCTCTGTGCACAAAACTCCCATAGTGGAGGCTGTTGAAATCGTTTCTGAGCAACCCCGCCTACTTGAGGTTTTGTCTATCAAGAAGTGTGCAAGTCGCCGTAAACCTTAAAAAAATGGACGCAGGAATATGCCAGCATGACTAAGGTACAAACTGCATCTCCCTAGCATTTTTTGTTCCAGAGTTATTCCAGAGCGTAGCTGAAAGTTTTTAATTGTCCGGCCTATTTTTTTGAATGACCCCCTTGCTGTTGGTTGGAACCCTGACTGCGCCGTGTCTTTGTATCCGCTGTATACACGCACAGTGTACGTCAATTTCTAATGGGTGCCTGCTCGCGCCGTCGCATCTGGCCCCGCCTTTAAAATCGTTAGAGCAATAAGTTTGGTACGAGAGGAAAGCCCTTGAACATGGCAATCCTGTGGTGGTAATTTTTGGAAGATTGAGCAGGATACTGGGATCGAAATTACCCGTTGTACATTTTGTTTTTCTCTCCGACAGCTCTGTGCACAAAACTCCCATAGTGGAGGCTGTTGAAATCGTTTCTGAGCAACCCCGCCTACTTGAGGTTTTGTCTATCAAGAAGTGTGCAAATCGCCCTAAACCTTTAAAAAATGGACGCAGGAATATGCCAGCATGACTAAGGTACAAACTACATCTCCCTAGCATTTTTTGTTCCAGAGTTATTCCACAGCGTAGCTGAAAGTTTTTAATTGTCCGGCCTATTTTTTGAATGACCCCTTTCTTGTTGGTTGGAATCCTGACTGCGCCGTGTCTTTGTATACGCTGTATACACGCACAGTGTACGTCAATTTCTAATGGGTGCCTGCTCGCGCCGTCGCATCTGGCCCCGTCTTAAAAATTTTCAGAGCAATAAGTTTGGTACGAGAGGAAAGCCCTTGAACATGGCAATCCTGTGGTGGTAAAATTTTGAAGATTGAGCAGGATACTGGGATCGAAATTACCTGTTGTACATTTTGTTTTTGTCTCCGACAGCTCTGTGCACAAAACTCCCATAGTGGAGGCTGTTGAAATCGTTTCTGAGCAACCCCGCCTACTTGAGGTTTTGTCTATCAAGAAGTGTGCCAGTCGCCGTAAACCTTTAAAAAATGGACGCAGGAATATGCCAGCATGACTAAGGTACAAACTGCATCTCCCTAGCATTTTTTGTTCCAGAGTTATTCCAGAGCGTAGCTGAAAGTTTTTAATTGTCCGGCCTATTTTTTGAATGACCCCCTTATTTGGTTGGAACCCTGACTGCGCCGTGTCTTTGTATCCGCTGTATACAAGCACAGTGTACGTCAATTTCTAATGGGTGCCTGCTCGCGCCGTCGCATCTGTCCCCGCCTTAAAAATTGTTAGAGCAATAAGTTTGGTACGAGAGGAAAGCCCTTGAACATGGCAATCCTGTGGTGGTACAATTTTGAAGATTGAGCAGGATACTGGGATCGAAATTACCCGTTGTACATTTTGTTTTTGTCTCCGACAGCTCTGTGCACAAAACTCCCATAGTGGAGGCTGTTGAAATCGTTTCTGAGCAACCCCGCCTACTTGAGGTTTTGTCTATCAAGAAGTGTGCCAGTCGCCGTAAACCTTTAAAAAATTGACGCAGGAATATGCCAGCATGACTAAGGTACAAACTGCATCTCCCTAGCATTTTTTGTTCCAGAGTTATTCCAGAGCGTAGCTGAAAGTTTTTAATTGTCCGGCCTATTTTTTGAATGACCCCCTTATTTGGTTGGAACCCTGACTGCGCCGTGTCTTTGTATCCGCTGTATACAAGCACAGTGTACGTCAATTTCTAATGGGTGCCTGCTCGCGCCGTCGCATCTGGCTCCGCCTTAAAAATTGTTAGAGCAATAAGTTTGGTACGAGAGGAAAGCCCTTGAACATGGCAATCCTGTGGTGGTTATATTTTGAAGATTGAGCAGGATACTGGGATCGAAATTACCCGTTGTACATTTTGTTTTTGTCTCCGACAGCTCTGTGCACAAAACTCCCATAGTGGAGGCTGTTGAAATCGTTTCTGAGCAACCCCGCCTACTTGAGGTTTTGTCTATCAAGAAGTGTGCCAGTCGCCGTAAACCTTTAAAAAATTGACGCAGGAATATGCCAGCATGACTAAGGTACAAACTGCATCTCCCTAGCATTTTTTGTTCCAGAGTTATTCCAGAGCGTAGCTGAAAGTTTTTAATTGTCCGGCCTATTTTTTGAATGACCCCCTTATTTGGTTGGAACCCTGACTGCGCCGTGTCTTTGTATCCGCTGTATACAAGCACAGTGTACGTCAATTTCTAATGGGTGCCTGCTCGCGCCGTCGCATCTGGCTCCGCCTTAAAAATTGTTAGAGCAATAAGTTTGGTACGAGAGGAAAGCCCTTGAACATGGCAATCCTGTGGTGGTAATATTTTGAAGATTGAGCAGGATACTGGGATCGAAATTACCCGTTGTACATTTTGTTTTTCTCTCCGACAGCTCTGTGCACAAAACTCCCATAGTGGAGGCTGTTGAAATCGTTTCTGAGCAACCCCGCCTACTTGAGGTTTTGTGTATCAAGAAGTGTGCAAATCGCCCTGAACCTTTAAAAAATGGACGCAGGAATATGCCAGCATGACTAAGGTACAAACTGCATCTCCCTAGCATTTTTTGTTCCAGAGTTATTCCAGAGCGTAGCTGAAAGTTTTTAATTGTCCGGCCTATTTTTTGAATGACCCCTTTATTGTTGGTTGGAATCCTGACTGCGCCGTGTCTTTGTATACGCTGTATACACGCACAGTGTACGTCAATTTCTAATGGGTGCCTGCTCGCGCCGTCGCATCTGGCCCCGCCTTAAAAATCGTTAGAGCAATAAGTTTGGTACGAGAGGAAAGCCCTTGAACATGGCAATCCTGTGGTGGTAAAATTTTGAAGATTGAGCAGGATACTGGGATCGAAATTACCCGTTGTACATTTTGTTTTTGTCTCCGACAGCTCTGTGCACAAAACTCCCATAGTGGAGGCTGTTGAAATCGTTTCTGAGCAACCCCGCCTACTTGAGGTTTTGTCTATCAAGAAGTGTGCCAGTCGCCGTAAATCTTTAAAAAATGGACGCAGGAATATGCCAGCATGACTAAGGTACAAACTGCATCTCCCTAGCATTTTTTGTTCCAGAGTTATTCCAGAGCGTAGCTGAAAGTTTTTAATTGTCCGGCCTATTTTTTGAATGACCCCCTTATTTGGTTGGAACCCTGACTGCGCCGTGTCTTTGTATCCGCTGTATACAAGCACAGTGTACGTCAATTTCTAATGGGTGCCTGCTCGCGCCGTCGCATCTGGCTCCGCCTTAAAAATTGTTAGAGCAATAAGTTTGGTACGAGAGGAAAGCCCTTGAACATGGCAATCCTGTGGTGGTAATATTTTGAAGATTGAGCAGGATACTGGGATCGAAATTACCCGTTGTACATTTTGTTTTTCTCTCCGACAGCTCTGTGCACAAAACTCCCATAGTGGAGGCTGTTGAAATCGTTTCTGAGCAACCCCGCCTACTTGAGGTTTTGTGTATCAAGAAGTGTGCAAATCGCCATAAACCTTTAAAAAATGGACGCAGGAATATGCCAGCATGACTAAGGTACAAACTGCATCTCCCTAGCATTTTTTGTTCCAGAGTTATTCCAGAGCGTAGCTGAAAGTTTTTAATTGTCCGGCCTATTTTTTGAATGACCCCTTTATTGTTGGTTGGAATCCTGACTGCGCCGTGTCTTTGTATACGCTGTATACACGCACAGTGTACGTCAATTTCTAATGGGTGCCTGCTCGCGCCGTCGCATCTGGCCCCGCCTTAAAAATCGTTAGAGCAATAAGTTTGGTACGAGAGGAAAGCCCTTGAA
This sequence comes from Asterias amurensis, assembly GCF_032118995.1. NCBI lineage: Eukaryota > Metazoa > Echinodermata > Asteroidea > Forcipulatida > Asteriidae > Asterias > Asterias amurensis. The sequence goes on along the minus strand of NC_092650.1, from coordinate 6,538,076 downwards.
CATGGCAATCCTGTGGTGGTAAAATTTTGAAGATTGAGCAGGAAACTGGGATCGAAATTACCCGTTGTACTATTTGTTTTTCTCTCCGACAGCTCTGTGCACAAAACTCCCATAGTGGAGGCTGTTGAAATCGTTTCTGAGCAACCCCGCCTACTTGAGGTTTTGTCTATCAAGAAGTGTGCAAGTCGCCGTAAACCTTAACAAAATGGACGCAGGAATATGCCAGCATGACTAAGGTACAAACTGCATCTCCCTAGCATTTTTTGTTCCAGAGTTATTCCAGAGCGTAGCTGAAAGTTTTTAATTGTCCGGCCTATTTTTTTGAATGACCCCCTTGCTGTTGGTTGGAACCCTGACTGCGCCGTGTCTTTGTATCCGCTGTATACACGCACAGTGTACGTCAATTTCTAATGGGTGCCTGCTCGCGCCGTCGCATCTGGCCCCGCCTTTAAAATCGTTAGAGCAATAAGTTTGGTACGAGAGGAAAGCCCTTGAACATGGCAATCCTGTGGTGGTAATTTTTGGAAGATTGAGCAGGATACTGGGATCGAAATTACCCGTTGTACATTTTGTTTTTGTCTCCGACAGCTCTGTGCACAAAACTCCCATAGTGGAGGCTGTTGAAATCGTTTCTGAGCAACCCCGCCTACTTGAGGTTTTGTCTATCAAGAAGTGTGCAAATCGCCCTAAACCTTTAAAAAATGGACGCAGGAATATGCCAGCATGACTAAGGTACAAACTACATCTCCCTAGCATTTTTTGTTCCAGAGTTATTCCACAGCGTAGCTGAAAGTTTTTAATTGTCCGGCCTATTTTTTGAATGACCCCTTTCTTGTTGGTTGGAATCCTGACTGCGCCGTGTCTTTGTATACGCTGTATACACGCACAGTGTACGTCAATTTCTAATGGGTGCCTGCTCGCGCCGTCGCATCTGGCCCCGTCTTAAAAATTTTCAGAGCAATAAGTTTGGTACGAGAGGAAAGCCCTTGAACATGGCAATCCTGTGGTGGTAAAATTTTGAAGATTGAGCAGGATACTGGGATCGAAATTACCTGTTGTACATTTTGTTTTTGTCTCCGACAGCTCTGTGCACAAAACTCCCATAGTGGAGGCTGTTGAAATCGTTTCTGAGCAACCCCGCCTACTTGAGGTTTTGTCTATCAAGAAGTGTGCCAGTCGCCGTAAACCTTTAAAAAATGGACGCAGGAATATGCCAGCGTGACTAAGGTACAAACTGCATCTCCCTAGCATTTTTTGTTCCAGAGTTATTCCAGAGCGTAGCTGAAAGTTTTTAATTGTCCGGCCTATTTTTTGAATGACCCCCTTATTTGGTTGGAACCCTGACTGCGCCGTGTCTTTGTATCCGCTGTATACAAGCACAGTGTACGTCAATTTCTAATGGGTGCCTGCTCGCGCCGTCGCATCTGGCCCCGCCTTAAAAATTGTTAGAGCAATAAGTTTGGTACGAGAGGAAAGCCCTTGAACATGGCAATCCTGTGGTGGTACAATTTTGAAGATTGAGCAGGATACTGGGATCGAAATTACCCGTTGTACATTTTGTTTTTGTCTCCGACAGCTCTGTGCACAAAACTCCCATAGTGGAGGCTGTTGAAATCGTTTCTGAGCAACCCCGCCTACTTGAGGTTTTGTCTATCAAGAAGTGTGCCAGTCGCCGTAAACCTTTAACAAATTGACGTAGGAATATGCCAGCATGACTAAGGTACAAACTGCATCTCCCTAGCATTTTTTGTTCCAGAGTTATTCCAGAGCGTAGCTGAAAGTTTTTAATTGTCCGGCCTATTTTTTGAATGACCCCCTTATTTGGTTGGAACCCTGACTGCGCCGTGTCTTTGTATCCGCTGTATACAAGCACAGTGTACGTCAATTTCTAATGGGTGCCTGCTCGCGCCGTCGCATCTGGCTCCGCCTTAAAAATTGTTAGAGCAATAAGTTTGGTACGAGAGGAAAGCCCTTGAACATGGCAATCCTGTGGTGGTAATATTTTGAAGATTGAGCAGGATACTGGGATCGAAATTACCCGTTGTACATTTTGTTTTTGTCTCCGACAGCTCTGTGCACAAAACTCCCATAGTGGAGGCTGTTGAAATCGTTTCTGAGCAACCCCGCCTACTTGAGGTTTTGTCTATCAAGAAGTGTGCCAGTCGCCGTAAACCTTTAAAAAATTGACGCAGGAATATGCCAGCATGACAAAGGTACAAACTGCATCTCCCTAGCATTTTTTGTTCCAGAGTTATTCCAGAGCGTAGCTGAAAGTTTTTAATTGTCCGGCCTATTTTTTGAATGACCCCCTTATTTGGTTGGAACCCTGACTGCGCCGTGTCTTTGTATCCGCTGTATACAAGCACAGTGTACGTCAATTTCTAATGGGTGCCTGCTCGCGCCGTCGCATCTGGCCCCGCCTTAAAAATTGTTAGAGCAATAAGTTTGGTACGAGAGGAAAGCCCTTGAACATGGCAATCCTGTGGTGGTAATATTTTGAAGATTGAGCAGGATACTGGGATCGAAATTACCCGTTGTACATTTTGTTTTTCTCTCCGACAGCTCTGTGCACAAAACTCCCATAGTGGAGGCTGTTGAAATCGTTTCTGAGCAACCCCGCCTACTTGAGGTTTTGTGTATCAAGAAGTGTGCAAATCGCCCTGAACCTTTAAAAAATGGACGCAGGAATATGCCAGCATGACTAAGGTACAAACTGCATCTCCCTAGCATTTTTTGTTCCAGAGTTATTCCAGAGCGTAGCTGAAAGTTTTTAATTGTCCGGCCTATTTTTTGAATGACCCCTTTATTGTTGGTTGGAATCCTGACTGCGCCGTGTCTTTGTATACGCTGTATACACGCACAGTGTACGTCAATTTCTAATGGGTGCCTGCTCGCGCCGTCGCATCTGGCCCCGCCTTAAAAATCGTTAGAGCAATAAGTTTGGTACGAGAGGAAAGCCCTTGAACATGGCAATCCTGTGGTGGTAAAATTTTGAAGATTGAGCAGGATACTGGGATCGAAATTACCCGTTGTACATTTTGTTTTTGTCTCCGACAGCTCTGTGCACAAAACTCCCATAGTGGAGGCTGTTGAAATCGTTTCTGAGCAACCCCGCCTACTTGAGGTTTTGTCTATCAAGAAGTGTGCCAGTCGCCGTAAATCTTTAAAAAATGGACGCAGGAATATGCCAGCATGACTAAGGTACAAACTGCATCTCCCTAGCATTTTTTGTTCCAGAGTTATTCCAGAGCGTAGCTGAAAGTTTTTAATTGTCCGGCCTATTTTTTGAATGACCCCTTTATTGTTGGTTGGAATCCTGACTGCGCCGTGTCTTTGTATACGCTGTATACACGCACAGTGTACGTCAATTTCTAATGGGTGCCTGCTCGCGCCGTCGCATCTGGCCCCGCCTTTAAAATCGTCAGAGCAATAAGTTTGGTACGAGAGGAAAGCCCTTGAACATGGCAATCCTGTGGTGGTAAAATTTTGAAGATTGAGCAGGAAACTGGGATCGAAATTACCCGTTGTACATTTTGTTTTTCTCTCCGACAGCTCTGTGCACAAAACTCCCATAGTGGAGGCTGTTGAAATCGTTTCTGAGCAACCCCGCCTACTTGAGGTTTTGTCTATCAAGAAGTGTGCAAGTCGCCGTAAACCTTAAAAAAATGGACGCAGGAATATGCCAGCATGACTAAGGTACAAACTGCATCTCCCTAGCATTTTTTGTTCCAGAGTTATTCCAGAGCGTAGCTGAAAGTTTTTAATTGTCCGGCCTATTTTTTGAATGACCCCTTTATTGTTTGTTGGAATCCTGACTGCGCCGTGTCTTTGTATACGCTGTATACACGCACAGTGTACGTCAATTTCTAATGGGTGCCTGCTCGCGCCGTCGCATCTGGCCCCGCCTTAAAAGTCGTTAGAGCAATAAGTTTGGTACGAGAGGAAAGCCCTTGAACATGGCAATCCTGTGGTGGTAATATTTTGAAGATTGAGCAGGATACTGGGATCGAAATTACCCGTTGTACATTTTGTTTTTCTCTCCGACAGCTCTGTGCACAAAACTCCCATAGTGGAGGCTGTTGAAATCGTTTCTGAGCAACCCCGCCTACTTGAGGTTTTGTCTATCAAGAAGTGTGCAAATCGCCCTAAACCTTTAAAAAATGGACGCAGGAATATGCCAGCATGACTAAGGTACAAACTACATCTCCCTAGCATTTTTTGTTCCAGAGTTATTCCAGAGCGTAGCTGAAAGTTTTTAATTGTCCGGCCTATTTTTTGAATGACCCCTTTCTTGTTGGTTGGAATCCTGACTGCGCCGTGTCTTTGTATACGCTGTATACACGCACAGTGTACGTCAATTTCTAATGGGTGCCTGCTCGCGCCGTCGCATCTGGCCTCGCCTTAAAAATCGTCAGAGCAATAAGTTTGGTACGAGAGGAAAGCCCTTGAACATGGCAATCCTGTGGTGGTAAAATTTTGAAGATTGAGCAGGAAACTGGGATCGAAATTACCCGTTGTACATTTTGTTTTTCTCTCCGACAGCTCTGTGCACAAAACTCCCATAGTGGAGGCTGTTGAAATCGTTTCTGAGCAACCCCGCCTACTTGAGGTTTTGTGTATCAAGAAGTGTGCAAGTCGCCGTAAACCTTAAAAAAATGGACGCAGGAATATGCCAGCATGACTAAGGTACAAACTGCATCTCCCTAGCATTTTTTGTTCCAGAGTTATTCCAGAGCGTAGCTGAAAGTTTTTAATTGTCCGGCCTATTTTTTGAATGACCCCTTTATTGTTGGTTGGAATCCTGACTGCGCCGTGTCTTTGTATACGCTGTATACACGCACAGTGTACGTCAATTTCTAATGGGTGCCTGCTCGCGCCGTCGCATCTGGCCCCGCCTTAAAAGTCGTTAGAGCAATAAGTTTGGTACGAGAGGAAAGCCCTTGAACATGGCAATCCTGTGGTGGTAATATTTTGAAGATTGAGCAGGATACTGGGATCGAAATTACCCGTTGTACATTTTGTTTTTCTCTCCGACAGCTCTGTGCACAAAACTCCCATAGTGGAGGCTGTTGAAATCGTTTCTGAGCAACCCCGCCTACTTGAGGTTTTGTCTATCCAGAAGTGTGCAAATCGCCCTAAACCTTTAAAAAATGGACGCAGGAATATGCCAGCATGACTAAGGTACAAACTACATATCCCTAGCATTTTTTGTTCCAGAGTTATTCCAGAGCGTAGCTGAAAGTTTTTAATTGTCCGGCCTATTTTTTGAATGACCCCTTTCTTGTTGGTTGGAATCCTGACTGCGCGGTGTCTTTGTATACGCTGTATAAACGCACAGTGTACGTCAATTTCTAATGGGTGCCTGCTCGCGCCGTCGCATCTGGCCTCGCCTTAAAAATCGTCAGAGCAATAAGTTTGGTACGAGAGGAAAGCCCTTGAACATGGCAATCCTGTGGTGGTAAAATTTTGAAGATTGAGCAGGAAACTGGGATCGAAATTACCCGTTGTACATTTTGTTTTTCTCTCCGACAGCTCTGTGCACAAAACTCCCATAGTGGAGGCTGTTGAAATCGTTTCTGAGCAACCCCGCCTACTTGAGGTTTTGTCTATCAAGAAGTGTGCAAGTCGCCGTAAACCTTAAAAAAATGGACGCAGGAATATGCCAGCATGACTAAGGTACAAACTGCATCTCCCTAGCATTTTTTGTTCCAGAGTTATTCCAGAGCGTAGCTGAAAGTTTTTAATTGTCCGGCCTATTTTTTGAATGGCCCCCTTGCTGTTGGTTGGAACCCTGACTGCGCCGTGTCTTTGTATCCGCTGTATACACGCACAGTGTACGTCAATTTCTAATGGGTGCCTGCTCGCGCCGTCGCATCTGGCCCCGCCTTTAAAATCGTTAGAGCAATAAGTTTGGTACGAGAGGAAAGCCCTTGAACATGGCAATCTTGTGGTGGTAATTTTTGGAAGATTGAGCAGGATACTGGGATCGAAATTACCCGTTGTACATTTTGTTTTTCTCTCCGACAGCTCTGTGCACAAAACTCCCATAGTGGAGGCTGTTGAAATCGTTTCTGAGCAACCCCGCCTACTTGAGGTTTTGTCTATCAAGAAGTGTGCAAATCGCCCTAAACCTTTAAAAAATGGACGCAGGAATATGCCAGCATGACTAAGGTACAAACTACATCTCCCTAGCATTTTTTGTTCCAGAGTTATTCCAGAGCGTAGCTGAAAGTTTTTAATTGTCCGGCCTATTTTTTGAATGACCCCTTTCTTGTTGGTTGGAATCCTGACTGCGCCGTGTCTTTGTTTACGCTGTATACACGCACAGTGTACGTCAATTTCTAATGGGTGCCTGCTCGCGCCGTCGCATCTGGCCTCGCCTTAAAAATCGTCAGAGCAATAAGTTTGGTACGAGAGGAAAGCCCTTGAACATGGCAATCCTGTGGTGGTAAAATTTTGAAGATTGAGCAGGAAACTGGGATCGAAATTACCCGTTGTACATTTTGTTTTTCTCTCCGACAGCTCTGTGCACAAAACTCCCATAGTGGAGGCTGTTGAAATCGTTTCTGAGCAACCCCGCCTACTTGAGGTTTTGTGTATCAAGAAGTGTGCAAGTCGCCGTAAACCTTAAAAAAATGGACGCAGGAATATGCCAGCATGACTAAGGTACAAACTGCATCTCCCTAGCATTTTTTGTTCCAGAGTTATTCCAGAGCGTAGCTGAAAGTTTTTAATTGTCCGGCCTATTTTTTGAATGACCCCCTTGCTGTTGGTTGGAACCCTGACTGCGCCGTGTCTTTGTATACGCTGTATACACGCACAGTGTACGTCAATTTCTAATGGGTGCCTGCTCGCGCCGTCGCATCTGGCCCCGCCTTTAAAATCGTTAGAGCAATAAGTTTGGTACGAGAGGAAAGCCCTTGAACATAAAAATCCTGTGGTGGTAATTTTTGGAAGATTGAGCAGGATACTGGGATCGAAATTACCCGTTGTACATTTTGTTTTTCTCTCCGACAGTCTGTGCACAAAACTCCCATAGTGGAGGCTGTTGAAATCGTTTCTGAGCAACCCCGCCTACTTGATGTTTTGTGTATCAAGAAGTGTGCAAATCGCCCTAAACCTTTAAAAAATGGACGCAGGAATATGCCAGCATGACTTAGGTACAAACTGCATCTCCCTAGCATTTTTTGTTCCAGAGTTATTCCAGAGCGTAGCTGAAAGTTTTTAATTGACCGGCCTATTTTTTGAATGACCCTCTTATTGTTGGTTGGAACCCCGACTGCGCCGTGTTTTTCTGTACGCTGTATACACGCACAGTGTACGTCAATTTCTAATGGGTGCCTGCTCGCGCCGTCGCATCTGGCCCGCCTTAAAAATCGTCAGAGCAATAAGTTTGGTACGAGAGGAAAGCCCTTGAACATGGCAATCCTGTGGTGGTAAAATTTTGAAGATTGAGCAGAATACTGGGATCGAAATTACCCGTTGTACATTTTGTTTTTCTCTCAGACAGCTCCGTGCACAAAACTCCCATAGTGGAGGCTGTTGAAATCGTTTCTGAGCAACCCCGCCTACTTGAGGTTTTGTCTATCAAGAAGTGTGCAAGTCGCCGTGAACCTTAAAAAAATGGACGCAGGAATATGCCAGCATGACTAAGGTACAAACTGCATCTCCCTAGCATTTTTTGTTCCAGAGTTATTCCAGAGCGTAGCTGAAAGTTTTTAATTGTCCGGCCTATTTTTTGAATCACCCCTTTATTGTTTGTTGGAATCCTGACTGCGCCGTGTCTTTGTATACGCTGTATACACGCACAGTGTACGTCAATTTCTAATGGGTGCCTGCTCGCGCCGTCGCATCTGGCCCCGCCTTAAAAGTCGTTAGAGCAATAAGTTTGGTACGAGAGGAAAGCCCTTGAACATGGCAATCCTGTGGTGGTAATATTTTGAAGATTGAGCAGGATACTGGGATCGAAATTACCCGTTGTACATTTTGTTTTTCTCTCCGGCAGCTCTGTGCACAAAACTCCCATAGTGGAGGCTGTTGAAATCGTTTTTGAGCAACCCCGCCTACTTGAGGTTTTGTCTATCAAGAAGTGTGCAAATCGCCCCAAACCTTTAAAAAATGGACGCAGGAATATGCCAGCATGACTAAGGTACAAACTACATCTCCCTAGCATTTTTTGTTCCAGAGTTATTCCAGAGCGTAGCTGAAAGTTTTTAATTGTCCGGCCTATTTTTTGAATGACCCCTTTCTTGTTGGTTGGAATCCTGACTGCGCCGTGTCTTTGTATACGCTGTATACACGCACAGTGTACGTCAATTTCTAATGGGTGCCTGCTCGCGCCGTCGCATCTGGCCTCGCCTTAAAAATCGTCAGAGCAATAAGTTTGGTACGAGAGGAAAGCCCTTGAACATGGCAATCCTGTGGTGGTAAAATTTTGAAGATTGAGCAGGAAACTGGGATCGAAATTACCCGTTGTACATTTTGTTTTTCTCTCCGACAGCTCTGTGCACAAAACTCCCATAGTGGAGGCTGTTGAAATCGTTTCTGAGCAACCCCGCCTACTTGAGGTTTTGTCTATCAAGAAGTGTGCAAGTCGCCGTAAACCTTAAAAAAATGGACGCAGGAATATGCCAGCATGACTAAGGTACAAACTGCATCTCCCTAGCATTTTTTGTTCCAGAGTTATTCCAGAGCGTAGCTGAAAGTTTTTAATTGTCCGGCCTATTTTTTGAATGACCCCTTTATTGTTTGTTGGAATCCTGACTGCGCCGTGTCTTTGTATACGCTGTATACACGCACAGTGTACGTCAATTTCTAATGGGTGCCTGCTCGCGCCGTCGCATCTGGCCCCGCCTTAAAAGTCGTTAGAGCAATAAGTTTGGTACGAGAGGAAAGCCCTTGAACATGGCAATCCTGTGGTGGTAATATTTTGAAGATTGAGCAGGATACTGGGATCGAAATTACCCGTTGTACATTTTGTTTTTCTCTCCGACAGCTCTGTGCACAAAACTCCCATAGTGGAGGCTGTTGAAATCGTTTCTGAGCAACCCCGCCTACTTGAGGTTTTGTCTATCAAGAAGTGTGCAAATCGCCCTAAACCTTTAAAAAATGGACGCAGGAATATGCCAGCATGACTAAGGTACAAACTACATCTCCCTAGCATTTTTTGTTCCAGAGTTATTCCAGAGCGTAGCTGAAAGTTTTTAATTGTCCGGCCTATTTTTTGAATGACCCCTTTCTTGTTGGTTGGAATCCTGACTGCGCCGTGTCTTTGTATACGCTGTATACACGCACAGTGTACGTCAATTTCTAATGGGTGCCTGCTCGCGCCGTCGCATCTGGCCTCGCCTTAAAAATCGTCAGAGCAATAAGTTTGGTACGAGAGGAAAGCCCTTGAACATGGCAATCCTGTGGTGGTAAAATTTTGAAGATTGAGCAGGAAACTGGGATCGAAATTACCCGTTGTACATTTTGTTTTTCTCTCCGACAGCTCTGTGCACAAAACTCCCATAGTGGAGGCTGTTGAAATCGTTTCTGAGCAACCCCGCCTACTTGAGGTTTTGTGTATCAAGAAGTGTGCAAGTCGCCGTAAACCTTAAAAAAATGGACGCAGGAATATGCCAGCATGACTAAGGTACAAACTGCATCTCCCTAGCATTTTTTGTTCCAGAGTTATTCCAGAGCGTAGCTGAAAGTTTTTAATTGTCCGGCCTATTTTTTGAATGACCCCTTTATTGTTGGTTGGAATCCTGACTGCGCCGTGTCTTTGTATACGCTGTATACACGCACAGTGTACGTCAATTTGTAATGGGTGCCTGCTCGCGCCGTCGCATCTGGCCCCGCCTTAAAAGTCGTTAGAGCAATAAGTTTGGTACGAGAGGAAAGCCCTTGAACATGGCAATCCTGTGGTGGTAATATTTTGAAGATTGAGCAGGATACTGGGATCGAAATTACCCGTTGTACATTTTGTTTTTCTCTCCGACAGCTCTGTGCACAAAACTCCCATAGTGGAGGCTGTTGAAATCGTTTCTGAGCAACCCCGCCTACTTGAGGTTTTGTCTATCCAGAAGTGTGCAAATCGCCCTAAACCTTTAAAAAATGGACGCAGGAATATGCCAGCATGACTAAGGTACAAACTACATATCCCTAGCATTTTTTGTTCCAGAGTTATTCCAGAGCGTAGCTGAAAGTTTTTAATTGTCCGGCCTATTTTTTGAATGACCCCTTTCTTGTTGGTTGGAATCCTGACTGCGCGGTGTCTTTGTATACGCTGTATACACGCACAGTGTACGTCAATTTCTAATGGGTGCCTGCTCGCGCCGTCGCATCTGGCCTCGCCTTAAAAATCGTCAGAGCAATAAGTTTGGTACGAGAGGAAAGCCCTTGAACATGGCAATCCTGTGGTGGTAAAATTTTGAAGATTGAGCAGGAAACTGGGATCGAAATTACCCGTTGTACATTTTGTTTTTCTCTCCGACAGCTCTGTGCACAAAACTCCCATAGTGGAGGCTGTTGAAATCGTTTCTGAGCAACCCCGCCTACTTGAAGTTTTGTCTATCAAGAAGTGTGCAAGTCGCCGTAAACCTTAAAAAAATGGACGCAGGAATATGCCAGCATGACTAAGGTACAAACTGCATCTCCCTAGCATTTTTTGTTCCAGAGTTATTCCAGAGCGTAGCTGAAAGTTTTTAATTGTCCGGCCTATTTTTTGAATGACCCCCTTGCTGTTGGTTGGAACCCTGACTGCGCCGTGTCTTTGTATCCGCTGTATACACGCACAGTGTTAGTCAATTTCTAATGGGTGCCTGCTCGCGCCGTCGCATCTGGCCCCGCCTTTAAAATCGTTAGAGCAATAAGTTTGGTACGAGAGGAAAGCCCTTGAACATAAAAATCCTGTGGTGGTAATTTTTGGAAGATTGAGCAGGATACTGGGATCGAAATTACCCGTTGTACATTTTGTTTTTCTCTCCGACAGCTCTGTGCACAAAACTCCCATAGTGGAGGCTGTTGAAATCGTTTCTGAGCAACCCCGCCTACTTGATGTTTTGTGTATCAAGAAGTGTGCAAATCGCCCTAAACCTTTAAAAAATGGACGCAGTAATATGCCAGTATGACTAAGTTACAAACTGCATCTTCCTAGCATTTTTTGTTCCAGAGTCATTCCAGAGCGTAGCTGAAAGTTTTTAATTGTCCGGCCTGTTTTTTGAATGACCCCCTTATTGTTGGTTGGAACCCTGACTGCGCCGTGTCTTTCTATACGTTGTATACACGCACAGTGTACGTCAATTTCTAATGGGTGCCTGCTCGCGCCGTCGCTTCTGGCCCCGCCTTAAAAATCGTCAGAGCAATAAGTTTGGTACGAGAGGAAAGCCCTTGAACATGGCAATCCTGTGGTGGTAAAATTTTGAAGATTGAGCAGGACATTGGGATCGAAATTACCCGTTGTAATTGTTTTTTCTCTCCGACAGCTCTGTGCACAAAAGTCCCATAGTGGAGGCTGTTGAAATCGTTTCTGAGCAACCCCGCCTACTTGAGGTTTTGTCTATCAAGAAGTGTGCAAGTCGCCGTAAACCTTTAAAAAAATGACGCAGGAATATGCCAGCTTGACTAAGGTACAAACTGCATCTTCCTAGCATTTTTTGATTCAGAGTTATTCCAGAGCGTAGCTGAAAGTTTTTAATTGTCCGGCCTATTTTTTGAATGACCCCCTTATTGTTGATTGGAACCCTGACTGCGCCGTGTCTTTCTATACGCTGTATACACGCACAGTGTACGTCAATTTCTAATGAGTGCCTGCTCGCGCCGTCGCATCTGGCCCCGCTTTAAACATCTTCAGAGCAATATGTTTGGTACGAGAGGAAAGCCCTTGAACATGGCAATCCTGTGGTGGTAAAATTTTTAAGATTGAGCAATATACTGGGATCGAAATTACCGGTTGTACATTTGGTTTTTCTCTCCAACAGCTCTGTGCACAAAACTCCCATAGTGGAAGCTGTTGAAATCGTTTCTGAGCAACCCCGCCTACTTGAGGTTTTGTCTATCAAGAAGTGTGCAAGTCGCCCTAAACCTTTACAAAATGGACGCAGGAATATGCCAGCATGACTAAGGTACAAACTGCATCTCCCTAGCATTTTTTTGTTCCAGAGTTATTCCAGAGCGTAGCTGAAAGTTTTTAATTGTCCGGCCTATTTTTTGAATGACCCCCTTATTGTTGATTGGAACCCTGACTGCGCCGTGTCTTTCTATACGCTGTATACACGCACAGTGTACGTCAATTTATAATGGGTGCCTGCTCGCGCCGTCGCATATGGCCCCGCCTTAAAAATCGTCAGAACAATAAGTTTGGTACGATAGGAAAGCCCTTGAACATGGCAATCCTGTGGTGGTAAAATTTTGAAGATTGAGCAGGATACTGGGATCGAAATTACCCGTTGTACATTTTGTTTTTGTCTCCGACAGCTCTGTGCACAAAACTCCCATAGTGGAGGCTGTTGAAATCGTTTCAGAGCAACCCCGCCTAATTGAGGTTTTGTCTATCAAGAAGTGTGCAAGTCGCCCTAAACCTTTACAAAATGGATGCAGGAATATGCCAGCATGACTAAGGTACAAACTGCATCTCCCTAGCATTTTTTGTTCCAGAGTTATTCCAGAGCGTAGCTGAAAGTTTTTAATTGTCCGGCCTATTTTTTGAATGACCCCCTTATTGTTGGTTGGAACCCTGACTGCGCCGTGTCTTTGTATACGCTGTATACACGCACAGTGTACGTCAATTTCTAATGAGTGCCTGCTCGCGCCGTCGCATCTGGCCCCGCCTTAAAAATCGTCAGAGCAATATGTTTGGTACGAGAGGAAAGCCCTTGAACATGGCAATCCTGTGATGGTTAAATTGTGAAGATTGAGCAGGATACTGGGATCGAAATTACCCGTTGTACATTTTGTTTTTCTCTCCGACAGCTCTGTGCACAAAACTCCCATAGTGGAGGCTGTTGAAATCGTTTCGGAGCAACCCCGCCTACTTGAGGTTTTTTCTATCAAGAAGTGTGCAAGTCGCCCTAAACCTTTAAAAAATGGACGCAGGAATATGCCAGCATGACGAAGGTACAAACTGCATCTCCCTAGCATTTTTGTTCCAGAGTTATTCCAGAGCGTAGCTGAAAGTTTTTAATTGTCCGGCCTATTGTTTGAATGACCCCCTTATTGTTGGTTGGAACCCTGACTGCGCCGTGTCTTTCTATACGCTGTATACACGCACAGTGTACGTCAATTTCTAATGGGTGCCTGCTCGCGCCGTCGCATCTGGCCCCGCCTTAAAAATCGTCAGAGCAATAAGTTTGGTACGAGAGGAAAGCCCTTGAACATGGCAATCCTGTGATGGTAAAATTTTGAAGATTGAGCAGGATACTGGGATCGAAATTACCCCATGTACATTTTGTTTTTCTCTCCGACAGCTCTGTGCACAAAACTCCCATAGTGGAGGCTGTTGAAATCGTTTCTTAGCAACCCCGCCTACTTGAGGTTTTTTCTATCAAGAAGTGTGCAAGTCGCCCTAAACCTTTAAAAAATGGACGCAGGAATATGCAAGCATGACGAAGGTACAAACTGCATCTCCCTAGCATTTTTTGTTCCAGAGTTATTCCAGAGCGTAGCTGAAAGTTTTTAATTGTCCGGCCTATTTGTTGAATGACCCCCTTATTGTTGATTGGAACCCCTGACTGCGCCGTGTCTTTCTATACGCTGTATACACGCACAGTGTACGTCAATTTGTAATGGGTGCCTGCTCGCGCCGTCGCATCTGGCCCCGCCTTAAAAATCGTCAGAGCAATATGTTTGGTACGAGAGGAAAGCCCTTGAACATGGCAATCCTGTGGTGGTAAAATTTTGAAGATTGAGCAATATACTGGGATCGAAATTACCGGTTGTACATTTGGTTTTCTCTCCAACAGCTCTGTGCACAAAACTCCCATAGTGGAAGCTGTTGAAATCGTTTCTGAGCAACCCCGCCTACTTGAGGTTTTGTCTATCAAGAAGTGTGCAAGTCGCCTTAAACCTTTAACAAATGGACGCAGGAATATGCCAGCATGACTAAGGTATAAACTGCATCTCCCTAGCATTTTTTGTTCCAGAGTTATTCCAGAGCGTAGCTGAAAGTTTTTAATTGTCCGGCCTATTGTTTGAATGACCCCCTTATTGTTGGTTGGAACCCTGACTGCGCCGTGTCTTTCTATACGCTGTATACACGCACAGTGTACGTCAATTTCTAATGGGTGCCTGCTCAAGCCGTCGCTTCTGGCCCCGCCTTAAAAATCGTCAGAACAATAAGTTTGGTACGAGAGGAAAGCCCTTGAACATGGCAATCCTGTGGTCGTGAGATTTTGAAGATTGAGCAGGATACTGAGGTCGAAATTACCCGTTGTACATTTTGTTTTTCTCTCCGACAGCTCTGTGCACAAAACTCCCATAGTGGAGGCTGTTGAAATCGTTTCTGAGCAACCCCGCCTACTTGAGGTTTTTTCTATCAAGAAGTGTGCAAGTCGCCCTAAACCTTTAAAAAATGGACGCAGGAATATGCCAGCATGACGAAGGTACAAACTGCATCTCCCTAGCATTTTTGTTCCAGAGTTATTCCAGAGCGTAGCTGAAAGTTTTTAATTGTCCGGCCTATTGTTTGAATGACCCCCTTATTGTTGGTTGGAACCCTGACTGCGCCGTGTCTTTCTATACGCTGTATACACGCACAGTGTACGTCAATTTCTAATGGGTGCCTGCTCGCGCCGTCGCATCTGGCCCCGCCTTAAAAATCGTCGGAGCAATAAGTTTGGTACGAGAGGAAAGCCCTTGAACATGGCAATCCTGTGGTGGTGAAATTTTGAAGATTGAGCAGGATACTGGGATCGAAATTACCCCATGTACATTTTGTTTTTCTCTCCGACAGCTCTGTGCACAAAACTCCCATAGTGGAAGCTGTTGAAATCGTTTCTGAGCAACCCCGCCTACTTGAGGTTTTGTCTATCAAGAAGTGTGCAAGTCGCCTTAAACCTTTAAAAAATGGACGCAGGAATATGCCAGCATTACTAAGGTATAAACTGCATCTCCCTAGCATTTCTTGTTCCAGAGTTATTCCAGAGCGTAGCTGAAAGTTTTTAATTGTCCGGCCTATTTTTTGAATGACCCCCTTATTGTTGGTTGGAACCCTGACTGCGCCGTGTCTTTCTATACGCTGTATACACGCACAGTGTACGTCAATTTCTAATGGGTGCCTGCTCGCGCCGTCGCATCTGGCCCCGCCTTAAAAATCGTCAGAGCAATAAGTTTGGTACGAGAGGAAAGCCCTTGAACATGGCAATCCTGTGGTGGTACAATTTTGAAGATTGAGCAGGATACTGGGATCGAAATTACCCCATGTACATTTTGTTTTTCTCTCCGACAGCTCTGTGCACAAAACTCCCATAGTGGAGGCTGTTGAAATCGTTTCTGAGCAACCCCGCCTACTTGAGGTTTTTTCTATCAAGAAGTGTGCAAGTCGCCCTAAACCTTTAAAAAATTGACGCAGGAATATGCCAGCATGACTAAGGTACAAACTGCATCTCCCTAGCATTTTTTTCCAGAGTTATTCCAGAGCGTAGCTGAAAGTTTTTAATTGTCCGGCCTATTTTTTGAATGACCCCCTTATTGTTGATTGAAACCCTGACTGCGCCGTGTCTTTCTATACGCTGTATACACGCACAGTGTACGTCAATATGTAATGGGTGCCTGCTCGCGCCGTCGCATCTGGCCCCGCCTTAATCGTCAGAGCAATAAGTTTGGTACGAGAGGAAAACCCTTGAACATGGCAATCCTGTGGTGGTACAATTTTGAAGATTGAGCAGGATACTGGGATCGAAATTACCCGTTGTACATTTTGTTTTTCTCTCCGACAGCTCTGTGCACAAAACTCCCATAGTGGAAGCTGTTGAAATCGTTTCTGAGCAACCCCGCCTACTTGAGGTTTTTTCTATCAAGAAGTGTGCAAGTCGCCCTGAACCTGTAAAAAATGGACGCAGGAATATGCCAGCATGACTAAGGTACAAACTGCATCTCCCTAGCATTTTTTGTTCCAGAGTTATTCCAGAGCGTAGCTGAAAGTTTTTAATTGTCCGGCCTATTTTTTGAATGACCCCCTTATTGTTGGTTGGAACCCTGACTGCGCCGTGTCTTTCTATACGCTGTATACACGCACAGTGTACGTCAATTTCTAATGGGTGCCTGCTCGCGCCGTCGCATCTGGCCCCGCCTTAAAAATCGTCAGAGCAATAAGTTTGGTACGAGAGGAAAGCCCTTGAACATGGCAATCCTGTGGTGGTACAATTTTGAAGATTGAGCAGGATACTGGGATCGAAATTACCCCATGTACATTTTGTTTCTCTCTCCGACAGCTCTGTGCACAAAACTCCCATAGTGGAGGCTGTTGAAATCGTTTCTGAGCAGCCCCGCCTACTTGAGGCTTTTTCTATCAAGAAGTGTGCAAGTCGCCCTAAACCTTTAAAAAATTGACGCAGGAATATGCCAGCATGACTAAGGTACAAACTGCATCTCCCTAGCATTTTTTGTTCCAGAGTTATTCCAGAGCGTAGCTGAAAGTTTTTAATTGTCCGGCCTATTTTTTGAATGACCCCCTTATTGTTGGTTGGAACCCTGACTGCGCCGTGTCTTTCTATACGCTGTATACACGCACAGTGTACGTCAATTTCTAATGGGTGCCTGCTCGCGCCGTCGCATCTGGCCCCGCCTTAAAAATCGTCAGAGCAATAAGTTTGATGCGAGAGGAAAGCCCTTGAACATGGCAATCCTGTGGTGGTAAAATTTTGAAGATTGAGCAGGATACTGGGATCGAAATTACCCCATGTACATTTTGTTTTTCTCTCCGACAGCTCTGTGCACAAAACTCCCATAGTGGAGGCTGTTGAAATCGTTTTTGAGCAACCCCGCCTACTTGAGGTTTTTTCTATCAAGAAGTGTGCAAGTCGCCCTAAACCTTTAAAAAATTGACGCAGGAATATGCCAGCATGACTAAGGTACAAACTGCATCTCCCTAGCATTTTTTGTTCCAGAGTTATTCCAGAGCGTAGCTGAAAGTTTTTAATTGTCCGGCCTATTTTTTGAATGACCCCTTTATTGTTGGTTGGAATCCTGACTGCGCCGTGTCTTTGTATACGCTGTATACACGCACAGTGTACGTCAATTTCTAATGGGTGCCTGCTCGCGCCGTCGCATCTGGCCCCGCCTTAAAAATCGTCAGAGCAATAAGTTTGATGCGAGAGGAAAGCCCTTGAACATGGCAATCCTGTGGTGGTAAAATTTTGAAGATTGAGCAGGATACTGGGATCGAAATTACCCCATGTACATTTTGTTTTTCTCTCCGACAGGTCTGTGCACAAAACTCCCATAGTGGAGGCTGTTGAAATCGTTTCTGAGCAACCCCGCCTACTTGAGGTTTTTTCTATCAAGAAGTGTGCAAGTCGCCCTGAACCTGTAAAAAATGGACGCAGGAATATGCCAGCATGACTAAGGTACAAACTGCATCTCCCTAGCATTTTTTGTTCCAGAGTTATTCCAGAGCGTAGCTGAAAGTTTTTAATTGTCCGGCCTATTTTTTGAATGACCCCCTTATTGTTGGTTGGAACCCTGACTGCGCCGTGTCTTTCTTTACGCTGTATACACGCACAGTGTACGTCAATTTCTAATGGGTGCCTGCTCGCGCCGTCGCATGTGGCCCCGCCTTAAAAATCGTCAGAGCAATAAGTTTAATGCGAGAGGAAAGCCCTTGAACATGGCAATCCTGTGGTGGTAAAATTTTGAAGATTGAGCAGGATACTGGGATCGAAATTACCCCATGTACATTTTGTTTTTCTCTCCGACAGCTCTGTGCACAAAACTCCCATAGTGGAGGCTGTTGAAATCGTTTCTGAGCAACCCCGCCTACTTGAGGTTTTTTCTATCAAGAAGTGTGCAAGTCGCCCTAAACCTTTAAAAAATTGACGCAGGAATATGCCAGCATGACTAAGGTACAAACTGCATCTCCCTAGCATTTTTTGTTCCAGAGTTATTCCAGAGCGTAGCTGAAAGTTTTTAATTGTCCGGCCTATTTTTTGAATGACCCCCTTATTGTTGGTTGGAACCCTGACTGCGCCGTGTCTTTCTATACGCTGTATACACGCACAGTGTACGTCAATTTCTAATGGGTGCCTGCTCGCGCCGTCGCATCTGGCCCCGCCTTAAAAATCGTCAGAGCAATAAGTTTGGTACGAGAGGAAAGCCCTTGAACATGGCAATCCTGTGGTGGTACAATTTTGAAGATTGAGCAGGATACTGGGATCGAAATTACCCCATGTACATTTTGTTTTTCTCTCCGACAGCTCTGTGCACAAAACTCCCATAGTGGAGGCTGTTGAAATCGTTTCTGAGCAACCCCGCCTACTTGAGGTTTTTTCTATCAAGAAGTGTGCAAGTCGCCCTAAACCTTTAAAAAATTTACGCAGGAATATGCCAGCATGACTAAGGTACAAACTGCATCTCCCTAGCATTTTTTTTCCAGAGTTATTCCAGAGCGTAGCTGAAAGTTTTTAATTGTCCGGCCTATTTGTTGAATGACCCCCTTATTGTTGATTGGAACCCTGACTGCGCCGTGTCTTTCTATACGCTGTATACACGCACAGTGTACGTCAATATGTAATGGGTGCCTGCTCGCGCCGTCGCATCTGGCCCCGCCTTAAATATCGTCAGAGCAATAAGTTTGGTACGAGAGGAAAGCCCTTGAACATGGCAATCCTGTGGTGGTACAATTTTGAAGATTGAGCAGGATACTGGGATCGAAATTACCCGTTGTACATTTTGTTTTTCTCTCCGACAGCTCTGTGCACAAAACTCCCATAGTGGAAGCTGTTGAAATCGTTTCTGAGCAACCCCGCCTACTTGAGGTTTTGTCTATCAAGAAGTGTGCAAGTCGCCCTGAACCTGTAAAAAATGGACGCAGGAATATGCCAGCATGACTAAGGTACAAACTGCATCTCCCTAGCATTTTTTGTTCCAGAGTTATTCCAGAGCGTAGCTGAAAGTTTTTAATTGTCCGGCCTATTTTTTGAATGACCCCCTTATTGTTGGTTGGAACCCTGACTGCGCCGTGTCTTTCTATACGCTGTATACACGCACAGTGTACGTCAATTTCTAATGGGTGCCTGCTCGCGCCGTCGCATCTGGCCCCGCCTTAAAAATCGTCAGAGCAATAAGTTTAATGCGAGAGGAAAGCCCTTGAACATGGCAATCCTGTGGTGGTAAAATTTTGAAGATTGAGCAGGATACTGGGATCGAAATTACCCCATGTACATTTTGTTTTTCTCTCCGACAGCTCTGTGCACAAAACTCCCATAGTGGAGGCTGTTGAAATCGTTTCTGAGCAACCCCGCCTACTTGAGGTTTTTTCTATCAAGAAGTGTGCAAGTCGCCCTAAACCTTTAAAAAATTGACGCAGGAATATGCCAGCATGACTAAGGTACAAACTGCATCTCCCTAGCATTTTTTGTTCCAGAGTTATTCCAGAGCGTAGCTGAAAGTTTTTAATTGTCCGGCCTATTTTTTGAATGACCCCCTTATTGTTGGTTGGAACCCTGACTGCGCCGTGTCTTTCTATACGCTGTATACACGCACAGTGTACGTCAATTTCTAATGGGTGCCTGCTCGCGCCGTCGCATCTGGCCCCGCCTTAAAAATCGTCAGAGCAATAAGTTTGATGCGAGAGGAAAGCCCTTGAACATGGCAATCCTGTGGTGGTAAAATTTTGAAGATTGAGCAGGATACTGGGATCGAAATTACCCCATGTACATTTTGTTTTTCTCTCCGACAGCTCTGTGCACAAAACTCCCATAGTGGAGGCTGTTGAAATCGTTTCTGAGCAACCCCGCCTACTTGAGGTTTTTTCTATCAAGAAGTGTGCAAGTCGCCCAAAACCTTTAAAAAATTGACGCAGGAATATGCCAGCATGACTAAGGTACAAACTGCATCTCCCTAGCATTTTTTGTTCCAGAGTTATTCCAGAGCGTAGCTGAAAGTTTTTAATTGTCCGGCCTATTTTTTGAATGACCCCCTTATTGTTGGTTGGAACCCTGACTGCGCCGTGTCTTTCTATACGCTGTATACACGCACAGTGTACGTCAATTTCTAATGGGTGCCTGCTCGCGCCGTCGCATCTGGCCCCGCCTTAAAAATCGTCAGAGCAATAAGTTTGATGCGAGAGGAAAGCCCTTGAACATGGCAATCCTGTGGTGGTAAAATTTTGAAGATTGAGCAGGATACTGGGATCGAAATTACCCCATGTACATTTTGTTTTTCTCTCCGACAGCTCTGTGCACAAAACTCCCATAGTGGAGGCTGTTGAAATCGTTTCTGAGCAACCCCGCCTACTTGAGGTTTTTTCTATCAAGAAGTGTGCAAGTCGCCCTGAACCTGTAAAAAATGGACGCAGGAATATGCCAGCATGACTAAGGTACAAACTGCATCTCCCTAGCATTTTTTGTTCCAGAGTTATTCCAGAGCGTAGCTGAAAGTTTTTAATTGTCCGGCCTATTTTTTGAATGACCCCCTTATTGTTGGTTGGAACCCTGACTGCGCCGTGTCTTTCTTTACGCTGTATACACGCACAGTGTACGTCAATTTCTAATGGGTGCCTGCTCGCGCCGTCGCATCTGGCCCCGCCTTAAAAATCGTCAGAGCAATAAGTTTAATGCGAGAGGAAAGCCCTTGAACATGGCAATCCTGTGGTGGTAAAATTTTGAAGATTGAGCAGGATACTGGGATCGAAATTACCCCATGTACATTTTGTTTTTCTCTCCGACAGCTCTGTGCACAAAACTCCCATAGTGGAGGCTGTTGAAATCGTTTCTGAGCAACCCCGCCTACTTGAGGTTTTTTCTATCAAGAAGTGTGCAAGTCGCCCTAAACCTTTAAAAAATTGACGCAGGAATATGCCAGCATGACTAAGGTACAAACTGCATCTCCCTAGCATTTTTTGTTCCAGAGTTATTCCAGAGCGTAGCTGAAAGTTTTTAATTGTCCGGCCTATTTTTTGAATGACCCCCCTTATTGTTGGTTGGAACCCTGACTGCGCCGTGTCTTTCTATACGCTGTATACACGCACAGTGTACGTCAATTCCTAATGGGTGCCTGCTCGCGCCGTCGCATCTGGCCCCGCCTTAAAAATCGTCAGAGCAATAAGTTTGGTACGAGAGGAAAGCCCTTGAACATGGCAATCCTGTGGTGGTAAAATTTTGAAGATTGAGCAGGATACTGGGATCGAAATTACCCCATGTACATTTTGTTTTTCTCTCCGACAGCTCTGTGCACAAAACTCCCATAGTGGAGGCTGTTGAAATCGTTTCTGAGCAACCCCGCCTACTTGAGGTTTTTTCTATCAAGAAGTGTGCAAGTCGCCCTAAACCTTTAAAAAATTGACGCAGGAATATGCCAGCATGACTAAGGTACAAACTGCATCTCCCTAGCATTTTTTCCCAGAGTTATTCCAGAGCGTAGCTGAAAGTTTTTAATTGTCCGGCCTATTTGTTGAATGACCCCCTTATTGTTGATTGGAACCCTGACTGCGCCGTGTCTTTCTATACGCTGTATACACGCACAGTGTACGTCAATATGTAATGGGTGCCTGCTCGCGCCGTCGCATCTGGCCCCGCCTTAAATATCGTCAGAGCAATAAGTTTGGTACGAGAGGAAAGCCCTTGAACATGGCAATCCTGTGGTGGTACAATTTTGAAGATTGAGCAGGATACTGGGATCGAAATTACCCGTTGTACATTTTGTTTTTCTCTCCGACAGCTCTGTGCACAAAACTCCCATAGTGGAAGCTGTTGAAATCGTTTCTGAGCAACCCCGCCTACTTGAGGTTTTTTCTATCAAGAAGTGTGCAAGTCGCCCTAAACCTGTAATAAATGGACGCAGGAATATGCCAGCATGACTAAGGTACAAACTGCATCTCCCTAGCATTTTTTGTTCCAGAGTTATTCCAGAGCGTAGCTGAAAGTTTTTAACTGTCCGGCCTATTTTTTGAATGACCCCCTTATTGTTGGTTGGAACCCTGACTGCGCCGTGTCTTTCTATACGCTGTATACACGCACAGTGTACGTCAATTTCTAATGGGTGCCTGCTCGCGCCGTCGCATCTGGCCCCGCCTTAAAAATCGTCAGAGCAATAAGTTTGATGCGAGAGGAAAGCCCTTGAACATGGCAATCCTGTGGTGGTAAAATTTTGAAGATTGAGCAGGATACTGGGATCGAAATTACCCCATGTACATTTTGTTTTTCTCTCCGACAGCTCTGTGCACAAAACTCCCATAGTGGAGGCTGTTGAAATCGTTTCTGAGCAACCCCGCCTACTTGAGGTTTTTTCTATCAAGAAGTGTGCAAGTCGCCCTAAACCTTTAAAAAATTGACGCAGGAATATGCCAGCATGACTAAGGTACAAACTGCATCTCCCTAGCATTTTTTGTTCCAGAGTTATTCCAGAGCGTAGCTGAAAGTTTTTAATTGTCCGGCCTATTTTTTGAATGACCCCCTTATTGTTGGTTGGAACTCTGACTGCGCCGTGTCTTTCTATACGCTGTATACACGCACAGTGTACGTCAATTTCTAATGGGTGCCTGCTCGCGCCGTCGCATCTGGCCCCGCCTTAAAAATCGTCAGAGCAATAAGTTTGATGCGAGAGGAAAGCCCTTGAACATGGCAATCCTGTGGTGGTAAAATTTTGAAGATTGAGCAGGATACTGGGATCGAAATTACCCCATGTACATTTTGTTTTTCTCTCCGACAGCTCTGTGCACAAAGCTCCCATAGTGGAGGCTGTTGAAATCGTTTCTGAGCAACCCCGCCTACTTGAGGTTTTGTCTATCAAGAAGTGTGCAAGTCGCCTTAAACCTTTAAAAAATTGACGCAGGAATATGCCAGCATGACTAAGGTACAAACTGCATCTCCCTAGCATTTTTTGTTCCAGAGTTATTCCAGAGCGTAGCTGAAAGTTTTTAATTGTCCGGCCTATTTGTTGAATGACCCCCTTATTGTTGATTGGAACCCTGACTGCGCCGTGTCTTTCTATACGCTGTATACACGCACAGTGTACGTCAATTTCTAATGGGTGCCTGCTTGCGTCGTCGCATCTGGCCCCGCCTTAAAAATCGTCAGAGCAATAAGTTTGGTACGAGAGGAAAGCCCTTGAACATGGCAATCCTGTGGTGGTAAAATTGTGAAGATTGAGCAGGATACTGGGATCGAAATTACCCGTTGTACATTTTGTTTTTCTCTCCGACAGCTGTGTGCACAAAACTCCCATAGTGGAGGCTGTTGAAATCGTTTCTGAGCAACCCCGCCTACTTGAGGTTTTTTCTATCAAGAAGTGTGCAAGTCGCCCTAAACCTTTAAAAAATGGACGCAGGAATATGCCAGCATGACTAAGGTACAAACTGCATCTCCCTAGCATTTTTTGTTCTAGAGTTATTCCAGAGCATAGCTGAAAGTTTTTAATTGTCCGGCCTATTGTTTGAATGACCCCCTTATTGTTGATTGGAACCCTGACTGCGCCGTGTCTGTCTATACGCTGTATACACGCACAGTGTACGGTAATTTGTAATGGGTGCCTGCTCGCGCCGTCGCATGTGGCCCCGCCTTAAAAATCGTCAGATCAATAAGTTTGGTACGAGAGGAAAGCCCTTGAACATGGCAATCCTGTGGTGGTAAAATTTTGAAGATTGAGCATTATACTGGGATCGAAATTACCGGTTGTACATTTGGTTTTTCTCTCCGACAGCTCTGTGCACAAAACTCCCATAGTGGAAGCTGTTGAAATCGTTTGTGAGCAACCCCGCCTACTTGAGGTTTTGTCTATCAAGAAGTGTGCAAGTCGCCTTAAACCTTTAAAAAATGGACGCAGGAATATGCCAGCATGACTAAGGTACAAACTGCATCTCCCTAGCATTTTTTGTTCCAGAGTTATTCCAGAGCGTAGCTGAAAGTTTTAAATTGTCCGGCCTAGTTGTTGAATGACCCCCTTATTGTTGGTTGGAACCCTGACTGCGCCGTGTCTTTCTATACGCTGTATACACGCACAGTGTACGTCAATTTGTAATGGGTGCCTGCTCGCGCCGTCGCATCTGGCCCCGCCTTAAAAATCGTCAGAGCAATAAGTTTGGTACGAGAGGAAAGCCCTTGAACATGGCAATCCTGTGGTGGTACAATTTTGAAGATTGAGCAGGATACTGGGATCGAAATTACCCGTTGTACATTTTGTTTTTCTCTCCGACAGCTCTGTGCACAAAACTCCCATAGTGGAAGCTGTTGAAATCGTTTCTGAGCAACCCCGCCTACTTGAGGTTTTGTCTATCAAGAAGTGTGCAAGTCGCCTTAAACCTTTAATAAATGGACGCAGGAATATGCCAGCATGACTAAGGTATAAACTGCATCTCCCTAGCATTTTTTGTTCCAGAGTTATTCCAGAGCGTAGTTGAAAGTTTTTAATTGTCCGGCCTATTGTTTGAATGACCCCCTTATTGTTGGTTGGAACCCTGACTGCGCCGTGTCTTTCTATACGCTGTATACACGCACAGTGTACGTCAATTTCTAATGGGTGCCTGCTCGCGCCGTCGCATCTGGCCCCGCCTTAAAAATCGTCAGAGCAATAAGTTTGGTACGAGAGGAAAGCCCTTGAACATGGCAATCCTGTGGTGGTACAATTTTGAAGATTGAGCAGGATACTGGGATCGAAATTACCCGTTGTACATTTTGTTTTTCTCTCCGACAGCTCTGTGCACAAAACTCCCATAGTGGAAGCTGTTGAAATCGTTTCTGAGCAACCCCGCCTACTTGAGGTTTTTTTTATCAAGAAGTGTGCAAGTCGCCCTAAACCTTTAAAAAATGGACGCAGGAATATTCCAGCATGACTAAGGTACAAACTGCATCTCCCTAGCATTTTTTGTTCCAGAGTTATTCCAGAGCGTAGCTGAAAGTTTTTAATTGTCCGGCCTATTTTTTGAATGACCCCCTTATTGTTGGTTGGAACCCTGACTGCGCCGTGTCTTTCTATACGCTGTATACACGCACAGTGTACGTAAATTTCTAATGGGTGCCTGCTTGCGCCGTCGCATCTGGCCCCGCCTTAAAAATCGTTAGAGCAATAAGTTTGGTACGAGAGGAAAGCCCTTGAACATGGCAATCCTGTGGTGGTAAAATTGTGAAGATTGAGCAGGATACTGGGATCGAAATTACCCCATGTACATTTTGTTTTTCTCTCCGACAGCTCTGTGCACAAAACTCCCATAGTGGAAGCTGTTGAAATCGTTTCTGAGCAACCCCGCCTACTTGAGGTTTTTTCTATCAAGAAGTGTGCAAGTCGCCCTAAACCTTTAACAAATTGACGCAGGAATATGCCAGCATGACTAAGGTACAAACTGCATCTCCCTAGCATTTTTTTTCCAGAGTTATTCCAGAGCGTAGCTGAAAGTTTTTAATTGTCCGGCCTATTTGTTGAATGACCCCCTTATTGTTGATTGGAACCCTGACTGCGCCGTGTCTTTCTATACGCTGTATACACGCGCAGTGTACGTCAATTTCTAATGGGTGCCTGCTTGCGCCGTCGCATCTGGCCCCGCCTTAAAAATCGTCAGAGCAATAAGTTTGGTACGAGAGGAAAGCCCTTGAACATGGCAATCCTGTGGTGGTACAATTTTGAAGATTGAGCAGGATACTGGGATCGAAATTACCCGTTGTACATTTTGTTTTTCTCTCCGACAGCTCTGTGCACAAAACTCCCATAGTGGAAGCTGTTGAAATCGTTTCTGAGCAACCCCGCCTACTTGAGGTTTTTTCTATCAAGAAGTGTGCAAGTCGCCCTAAACCTGTAAAAAATGGACGCAGGAATATGCCAGCATGACTAAGGTACAAACTGCATCTCCCTAGCATTTTTTGTTCCAGAGTTCTTCCTGAGCGTAGCTGAAAGTTTTAATTGTCCGGCCTATTTTTTGAATGACCCCCTTATTGTTGGTTGGAACCCTGACTGCGCCGTGTCTTTCTATACGCTGTATACACGCACAGTGTACGTCAATTTCGAATGGGTGCCTGCTCGCGCCGTCACATCTGGCCCCGCCTTAAAAATCGTCAGAGCAATAAGTTTGATGCGAGAGGAAAGCCCTTGAACATGGCAATCCTGTGGTGGTAAAATTTTGAAGATTGAGCAGGATACTGAGATCGAAATTACCCCATGTACATTTTGTTTTTCTCTCCGACAGCTCTGTGCACAAAACTCCCATAGTGGAAGCTGTTGAAATCGTTTCTGAGCAACCCCGCCTACTTGAGGTTTTTTCTATCAAGAAGTGTGCAAGTCGCCCTAAACCTTTAAAAAATTGACGCAGGAATATGCCTGCATGACTAAGGTACAAACTGCATCTCCCTAGCATTTTTTTTCCAGAGTTATTCCAGAGCGTAGCTGAAAGTTTTTAATTGTCCGGCCTATTTGTTGAATGACCCCCTTATTCTTGATTGGAACCCTGACTGCGCCGTGTCTTTCTATACGCTGTATACACGCACAGTGTACGTCAATTTCTAATGGGTGCCTGCTCGCGCCGTCACATCTGGCCCCGCCTTAAAAATCGTCAGAGCAATAAGTTTGATGCGAGAGGAAAGCCCTTGAACATGGCAATCCTGTGGTGGTAAAATTTTGAAGATTGAGCAGGATACTGAGATCGAAATTACCCCATGTACATTTTGTTTTTCTCTCCGACAGCTCTGTGCACAAAACTCCCATAGTGGAAGCTGTTGAAATCGTTTCTGAGCAACCCCGCCTACTTGAGGTTTTTTCTATCAAGAAGTGTGCAAGTCGCCCTAAACCTTTAAAAAATTGACGCAGGAATATGCCAGCATGACTAAGGTACAAACTGCATCTCCCTAGCATTTTTTTTCCAGAGTTATTCCAGAGCGTAGCTGAAAGTTTTTAATTGTCCGGCCTATTTGTTGAATGACCCCCTTATTGTTGATTGGAACCCTGACTGCGCCGTGTCTTTCTATACGCTGTATACACGCGCAGTGTACGTCAATTTCTAATGGGTGCCTGCTTGCGCCGTCGCATCTGGCCCCGCCTTAAAAATCGTTAGAGCAATAAGTTTGGTACGAGATGAAAGCCCTTGAACATGGCAATCCTGTGGTGGTAAAATTGTAAAGATTGAGCAGGATACTGGGATCGAAATTACCCGTTGTACATTTTGTTTTTCTCTCCGACAGCTCTGTGCACAAAACTCCCATAGTGGAGGCTGTTGAAATCGTTTCTGAGCAACCCCGCCTACTTGAGGTTTTTTCTATCAAGAAGTGTGCAAGTCGCCCTCAACCTTTAAAAAATGGACGCAGGAATATGCCAGCATGACGAAGGTACAAACTGCATCTCCCTAGCATTTTTTGTTCCAGAGTTATTCCAGAGCGTAGCTGAAAGTTTTTAATTGTCCGGCATATTTGTTGAATGACCCCCTTATTGTTGATTGGAACCCTGACTGCGCCGTGTCTTTCTATACGCTGTATACACGCACAGTGTACGTCAATTTCTAATGGGTGCCTGCTTGCGCCGTCGCATCTGGCCCCGCCTTAAAAATCGTCAGAGCAATAATTTTGGTACGAGAGGAAAGCCCTTGAACATGGCAATCCTGTGGTGGTAAAATTGTGAAGATTGAGCAGGATACTGGGATCGAAATTACCCGTTGTACATTTTGTTTTTCTCTCCGACAGCTCTGTGCACAAAACTCCCATAGTGGAGGCTGTTGAAATCGTTTCTGAGCAACCCCGCCTACTTGAGGTTTTTTCTATCAAGAAGTGTGCAAGTCGCCCTAAACCTTTAAAAAATGGACGCAGGAATATGCCAGCATGACTAAGGTACAAACTGCATCTCCCTAGCATTTTTTGTTCCAGAGTTATTCCAGAGCATAGCTGAAAGTTTTTAATTGTCCGGCCTATTTGTTGAATGACCCCCTTATTGTTGATTGGAACCCTGACTGCGCCGTGTCTTTCTATACGCTGTATACACGCACAGTGTACGTCAATTTCTAATGGGTGCCTGCTTGCGCCGTCGCATCTGGCCCCGCCTTAAAAATCGTCAGAGCAATAATTTTGGTACGAGAGGAAAGCCCTTGAACATGGCAATCCTGTGGTGGTAAAATTGTGAAGATTGAGCAGGATACTGGGATCGAAATTACCCGTTGTACATTTTGTTTTTCTCTCCGACAGCTCTGTGCACAAAACTCCCATAGTGGAGGCTGTTGAAATCGTTTCTGAGCAACCCCGCCTACTTGAGGTTTTTTCTATCAAGAAGTGTGCAAGTCGCCCTAAACCTTTACAAAATGGACGCAGGAATATGCCAGCATGACTAAGGTACAAACTGCATCTCCCTAGCATTTTTTGTTCCAGAGTTATTCCAGAGCATAGCTGAAAGTTTTTAATTGTCCGGCCTATTTTTTGAATGACCCCCTTATTGTTGATTGGAACCCTGACTGCGCCGTGTCTTTCTATACGCTGTATACACGCACAGTGTACGTCAAGTTGTAAAGGGTGCCTGCTCGCGCCGTCGCATCTGGCCCCGCCTTAAAAATCGTCAGAGCAATAAGTTTGGTACGAGAGGAAAGCCCTTGAACATGGCAATCCTGTGGTGGTAAAATTTTGAAGATTGAGCAGGATACTGGGATCGAAATTACCCGTTGTACATTTTGTTTTTCTCTCCGACAGCTCTGTGCACAAAACTCCCATAGTGGAAGCTGTTGAAATCGTTTCTGAGCAACCCCGCCTACTTGAGGTTTTTTCTATCAAGAAGTGTGCAAGTCGCCCTAAACCTTTAACAAATTGACGCAGGAATATGCCAGCATGACTAAGGTACAAACTGCATCTCCCTAGCATTTTTTTTTCCAGAGTTATTCCAGAGCGTAGCTGAAAGTTTTTAATTGTCCGGCCTATTTGTTGAATGACCCCCTTATTGTTGATTGGAACCCTGACTGCGCCGTGTCTTTCTATACGCTGTATACACGCACAGTGTACGTCAATTTCTAATGGGTGCCTGCTTGCGCCGTCGCATCTGGCCCCGCCTTAAAAATCGTCAGAGCAATAATTTTGGTACGAGAGGAAAGCCCTTGAACATGGCAATCCTGTGGTGGTAAAATTGTGAAGATTGAGCAGGATACTGGGATCGAAATTACCCGTTGTACATTTTGTTTTTCTCTCCGACAGCTCTGTGCACAAAACTCCCATAGTGGAGGCTGTTGAAATCGTTTCTGAGCAACCCCGCCTACTTGAGGTTTTTTCTATCAAGAAGTGTGCAAGTCGCCCTAAACCTTTACAAAATGGACGCAGGAATATGCCAGCATGACTAAGGTACAAACTGCATCTCCCTAGCATTTTTTGTTCCAGAGTTATTCCAGAGCATAGCTGAAAGTTTTTAATTGTCCGGCCTATTTTTTGAATGACCCCCTTATTGTTGATTGGAACCCTGGCTGCGCCGTGTCTTTCTATACGCTGTATACACGCACAGTGTACGTCAAGTTGTAAAGGGTGCCTGCTCGCGCCGTCGCATCTGGCCCCGCCTTAAAAATCGTCAGAGCAATAAGTTTGGTACGAGAGGAAAGCCCTTGAACATGGCAATCCTGTGGTGGTAAAATTTTGAAGATTGAGCAGGATACTGGGATCGAAATTACCCGTTGTACATTTTGTTTTTCTCTCCGACAGCTCTGTGCACAAAACTCCCATAGTGGAAGCTGTTGAAATCGTTTCTGAGCAACCCCGCCTACTTGAGGTTTTTTCTATCAAGAAGTGTGCAAGTCGCCCTAAACCTTTAACAAATTGACGCAGGAATATGCCAGCATGACTAAGGTACAAACTGCATCTCCCTAGCATTTTTTTTTCCAGAGTTATTCCAGAGCGTACCTGAAAGTTTTTAATTGTCCGGCCTATTTGTTGAAGGACCCCCTTATTGTTGATTGGAACCCTGACTGCGCCGTGTCTTTCTATACGCTGTATACACGCACAGTGTACGTCAATTTCTAATGGGTGCCTGCTTGCGCCGTCGCATCTGGCCCCGCCTTAAAAATCGTCAGAGCAATAAGTTTGGTACGAGAGGAAAGCCCTTGAACATGGCAATCCTGTGGTGGTAAAATTGTGAAGATTGAGCAGGATACTGGGATCGAAATTACCCGTTGTACATTTTGTTTTTCTCTCCGACAGCTCTGTGCACAAAACTCCCATAGTGGAGGCTGTTGAAATCGTTTCTGAGCAACCCCGCCTACTTGAGGTTTTTTCTATCAAGAAGTGTGCAAGTCGCCCTAAACCTTTAAAAAATGGACGCAGGAATATGCCAGCATGACTAAGGTACAAACTGCATCTCCCTAGCATTTTTTTTTCCAGAGTTATTCCAGAGCATAGCTGAAAGTTTTTAATTGTCCGGCCTATTTGTTGAATGACCCCCTTATTGTTGATTGGAACCCTGACTGCGCCGTGTCTTTCTATACGCTGTATACACGCACAGTGTACGTCAATTTCTAATTGGTGCCTGCTTGCGCCGTCGCATCTGGCCCCGCCTTAAAAATCGTCAGAGCAATAAGTTTGGTACGAGATGAAAGCCCTTGAACATGGCAATCCTGTGGTGGTAAAATTGTGAAGATTGAGCAGGATACTGGGATCGAAATTACCCGTTGTACATTTTGTTTTTCTCTCCGACAGCTCTGTGCACAAAACTCCCATAGTGCAGGCTGTTGAAATCGTTTCTGAGCAACCCCGCCTACTTGAGGTTTTTTCTATCAAGAAGTGTGCAAGTCGCCCTAAACCTTTAAAAAATGGACGCAGGAATATGCCAGCATGACTAAGGTACAAACTGCATCTCCCTAGCATTTTTTGTTCCAGAGTTATTCCAGAGCATAGCTGAAAGTTTTTAATTGTCCGGCCTATTTGTTGAATGACCCCCTTATTGTTGATTGGAACCCTGACAGCGCCGTGTCTTTCTATACGCTGTATACACGTACAGTGTACGTCAATTTCTAATGGGTGCCTGCTTGCGCCGTCGCATCTGGCCCCGCCTTAAAAATCGTCAGAGCAATAATTTTGGTACGAGAGGAAAGCCCTTGAACATGGCAATCCTGTGGTGGTAAAATTGTGAAGATTGAGCAGGATACTGGGATCGAAATTACCCGTTGTACATTTTGTTTTTCTCTCCGACAGCTCTGTGCACAAAACTCCCATAGTGGAGGCTGTTGAAATCGTTTCTGAGCAACCCCGCCTACTTGAGGTTTTTTCTATCAAGAAGTGTGCAAGTCGCCCTAAACCTTTACAAAATGGACGCAGGAATATGCCAGCATGACTAAGGTACAAACTGCATCTCCCTAGCATTTTTTGTTCCAGAGTTATTCCAGAGCATAGCTGAAAGTTTTTAATTGTCCGGCCTATTTGTTGAATGACCCCTTTATTGTTGATTGGAACCCTGACAGCGCCGTGTCTTTCTATACGCTGTATACACGCACAGTGTACGTCAATTTCTAATGGGTGCCTGCTTGCGCCGTCGCATCTGGCCCCGCCTTAAAAATCGTCAGAGCAATAATTTTGGTACGAGAGGAAAGCCCTTGAACATGGCAATCCTGTGGTGGTAAAATTGTGAAGATTGAGCAGGATACTGGGATCGAAATTACCCGTTGTACATTTTGTTTTTCTCTCCGACAGCTCTGTGCACAAAACTCCCTTAGTGGAGGCTGTTGAAATCGTTTCTGAGCAACCCCGCCTACTTGAGGTTTTTTCTATCAAGAAGTGTGCAAGTCGCCCTAAACCTTTACAAAATGGACGCAGGAATATGCCAGCATGACTAAGGTACAAACTGCATCTCCCTAGCATTTTTTGTTCCAGAGTTATTCCAGAGCATAGCTGAAAGTTTTTAATTGTCCAGCCTATTTTTTGAATGACCCCCTTATTGTTGATTGGAACCCTGACTGCGCCGTGTCTTTCTATACGCTGTATACACGCACAGTGTACGTCAAGTTGTAAAGGGTGCCTGCTCGCGCCGTCGCATCTGGCCCCGCCTTAAAAATCGTCAGAGCAATAAGTTTGGTACGAGAGGAAAGCCCTTGAACATGGCAATCCTGTGGTGGTACAATTTTGAAGATTGAGCAGGATACTGGGATCGAAATTACCCGTTGTACATTTTGTTTTTCTCTCCGACAGCTCTGTGCACAAAACTCCCATAGTGGAAGCTGTTGAAATCGTTTCTGAGCAATCCCGCCTACTTGAGGTTTTTTCTATCAAGAAGTGTGCAAGTCGCCCTAAACCTTTAAAAAATGGACGCAGGAATATGCCAGCATGACTAAGGTACAAACTGCATCTCCCTAGCATTTTTTGTTCCAGAGTTATTCCAGAGCATAGCTGAAAGTTTTTAATTGTCCGGCCTATTTGTTGAATGACCCCCTTATTGTTGATTGGAACCCTGACAGCGCCGTGTCTTTCTATACGCTGTATACACGCACAGTGTACGTCAATTTCTAATGGGTGCCTGCTTGCGCCGTCGCATCTGGCCCCGCCTTAAAAATCGTCAGAGCAATAATTTTGGTACGAGAGGAAAGCCCTTGAACATGGCAATCCTGTGGTGGTAAAATTGTGAAGATTGAGCAGGATACTGGGATCGAAATTACCCGTTGTACATTTTGTTTTTCTCTCCGACAGCTCTGTGCACAAAACTCCCATAGTGGAGGCTGTTGAAATCGTTTCTGAGCAACCCCGCCTACTTGAGGTTTTTTCTATCAAGAAGTGTGCAAGTCGCCCTAAACCTTTACAAAATGGACGCAGGAATATGCCAGCATGACTAAGGTACAAACTGCATCTCCCTAGCATTTTTTGTTCCAGAGTTATTCCAGAGCATAGCTGAAAGTTTTTAATTGTCCGGCCTATTTTTTGAATGACCCCCTTATTGTTGATTGGAACCCTGACTGCGCCGTGTCTTTCTATACGCTGTATACACGCACAGTGTACGTCAAGTTGTAAAGGGTGCCTGCTCGCGCCGTCGCATCTGGCCCCGCCTTAAAAATCGTCAGAGCAATAAGTTTGATACGAGAGGAAAGCCCTTGAACATGGCAATCCTGTGGTGGTAAAATTTTGAAGATTGAGCAGGATACTAGGATCGAAATTACCCGTTGTACATTTTGTTTTTCTCTCCGACAGCTCTGTGCACAAAACTCCCATAGTGGAAGCTGTTGAAATCGTTTCTGAGCAACCCCGCCTACTTGAGGTTTTTTCTATCAAGAAGTGTGCAAGTCGCCCTAAACCTTTAACAAATTGACGCAGGAATATGCCAGCATGACTAAGGTACAAACTGCATCTCCCTAGCATTTTTTTTTCCAGAGTTATTCCAGAGCGTAGCTGAATGTTTTTAATTGTCCGGCCTATTTGTTGAATGACCCCCTTATTGTTGATTGGAACCCTGACTGCGCCGTGTCTTTCTATACGCTGTATACACGCACAGTGTACGTCAATTTCTAATGGGTGCCTGCTTGCGCCGTCGCATCTGGCCCCGCCTTAAAAATCGTCAGAGCAATAAGTTTGGTACGAGAGGAAAGCCCTTGAACATGGCAATCCTGTGGTGGTAAAATTGTGAAGATTGAGCAGGATACTGGGATCGAAATTACCCGTTGTACATTTTGTTTTTCTCTCCGACAGCTCTGTGCACAAAACTCCCATAGTGGAGGCTGTTGAAATCGTTTCTGAGCAACCCCGCCTACTTGAGGTTTTTTCTATCAAGAAGTGTGCAAGTCGCCCTAAACCTTTAAAAAATGGACGCAGGAATATGCCAGCATGACTAAGGTACAAACTGCATCTCCCTAGCATTTTTTGTTCCAGAGTTATTCCAGAGCATAGCTGAAAGTTTTTAATTGTCCGGCCTATTTGTTGAATGACCCCCTTATTGTTGATTGGAACCCTGACAGCGCCGTGTCTTTCTATACGCTGTATACACGCACAGTGTACGTCAATTTCTAATGGGTGCCTGCTTGCGCCGTCGCATCTGGCCCCGCCTTAAAAATCGTCAGAGCAATAATTTTGGTACGAGAGGAAAGCCCTTGAACATGGCAATCCTGTGGTGGAAAAATTGTGAAGATTGAGCAGGATACTGGGATCGAAATTACCCGTTGTACATTTTGTTTTTCTCTCCGACAGCTCTGTGCACAAAACTCCCATAGTGGAGGCTGTTGAAATCGTTTCTGAGCAACCCCGCCTACTTGAGGTTTTTTCTATCAAGAAGTGTGCAAGTCGCCCTAAACCTTTACGAAATGGACGCAGGAATATGCCAGCATGACTAAGGTACAAACTGCATCTCCCTAGCATTTTTTGTTCCAGAGTTATTCCAGAGCATAGCTGAAAGTTTTTAATTGTCCGGCCTATTTTTTGAATGACCCCCTTATTGTTGATTGGAACCCTGACTGCGCCGTGTCTTTCTATACGCTGTATACACGCACAGTGTACGTCAAGTTGTAAAGGGTGCCTGCTCGCGCCGTCGCATCTGGCCCCGCCTTAAAAATCGTCAGAGCAATAAGTTTGGTACGAGAGGAAAGCCCTTGAACATGGCAATCCTGTGGTGGTAAAATTGTGAAGATTGAGCAGGATACTGGGATCGAAATTACCCGTTGTACATTTTGTTTTTCTCTCCGACAGCTCTGTGCACAAAACTCCCATAGTGGAAGCTGTTGAAATCGTTTCTGAGCAACCCCGCCTACTTGAGGTTTTTTCTATCAAGAAGTGTGCAAGTCGCCCTAAACCTTTAACAAATGGACGCAGGAATATGCCAGCATGACTAAGGTACAAACTGCATCTCCCTAGCATTTTTTTTTTCCAGAGTTATTCCAGAGCGTAGCTGAAAGTTTTTAATTGTCCGGCCTATTTGTTGAATGACCCCCTTATTGTTGATTGGAACCCTGACTGCGCCGTGTCTTTCTATACGCTGTATACACGCACAGTGTACGTCAAGTTGTAAAGGGTGCCTGCTCGCGCCGTCGCATCTGGCCCCGCCTTAAAAATCGTCAGAGCAATAAGTTTGGTGCGAGAGGAAAGCCCTTGAACATGGCAATCCTGTGGTGGTAAAATTGTGAAGATTGAGCAGGATACTGGGATCGAAATTACCCGTTGTACATTTTGTTTTTCTCTCCGACAGCTCTGTGCACAAAACTCCCATAGTGGAAGCTGTTGAAATCGTTTCTGAGCAACCCCGCCTACTTGAGGTTTTTTCTATCAAGAAGTGTGCAAGTCGCCCTAAACCTTTAACAAATTGACGCAGGAATATGCCAGCATGACTAAGGTACAAACTGCATCTCCCTAGCATTTTTTTTCCAGAGTTATTCCAGAGCGTAGCTGAAAGTTTTTAATTGTCCGGCCTATTTGTTGAATGACCCCCTTATTGTTGATTGGAACCCTGACTGCGCCGTGTCTTTCTATACGCTGTATACACGCACAGTGTACGTCAATTTCTAATGGGTGCCTGCTTGCGCCGTCGCATCTGGCCCCGCCTTAAAAATCGTCAGAGCAATAAGTTTGGAACGAGAGGAAAGCCCTTGAACATGGCAATCCTGTGGTGGTAAAATTGTGAAGATTGAGCAGGATACTGGGATCGAAATTACCCGTTGTACATTTTGTTTTTCTCTCCGACAGCTCTGTGCACAAAACTCCCATAGTGGAGGCTGTTGAAATCGTTTCTGAGCAACCCCGCCTACTTGAGGTTTTTTCTATCAAGAAGTGTGCAAGTCGCCCTAAACCTTTAAAAAATGGACGCAGGAATATGCCAGCATGACTAAGGTACAAACTGCATCTCCCTAGCATTTTTTGTTCCAGAGTTATTCCAGAGCATAGCTGAAAGTTTTTAATTGTCCGGCCTATTTGTTGAATGACCCCCTTATTGTTGATTGGAACCCTGACTGCGCCGTGTCTTTCTATACGCTGTATACACGCACAGTGTACGTCAATTTCTAATTGGTACCTGCTTGCGCCGTCGCATCTGGCCCCGCCTTAAAAATCGTCAGAGCAATAATTTTGGTACGAGAGGAAAGCCCTTGAACATGGCAATCCTGTGGTGGTAAAATTGTGAAGATTGAGCAGGATACTGGGATCGAAATTACCCGTTGTACACTTTGTTTTTCTCTCCGACAGCTCTGTGCACAAAACTCCCATAGTGCAGGCTGTTGAAATCGTTTCTGAGCAACCCCGCCTACTTGAGGTTTTTTCTATCAAGAAGTGTGCAAGTCGCCCTAAACCTTTACAAAATGGACGCAGGAATATGTCAGCATGACTAAGGTACAAACTGCATCTCCCTAGCATTTTTTGTTCCAGAGTTATTCCAGAGCACAGCTGAAAGTTTTTAATTGTCCGGCCTATTTGTTGAATGACCCCCTTATTGTTGATTGGAACCCCTGACTGCGCCGTGTCTTTCTATACGCTGTATACACGCACAGTGTACGTCAATTTGTAAAGGGTGCCTGCTCGCGCCGTCGCATCTGGCCCCGCCTTAACAATCGTCAGAACAATAAGTTTGGTACGATAGGAAAGCCCTTGAACATGGCAATCCTGTGGTGGTAAAATTTTGAAGATTGAGCAGGATACTGGGATCGAAATTACCCGTTGTACATTTTGTTTTTCTCTCCGACAGCTCTGTGCACAAAACTCCCATAGTGGAGGCTGTTGAAATCGTTTCAGAGCAACCCCGCCTAATTGAGGTTTTGTCTATCAAGAAGTGTGCAAGTCGCCCTAAACTTTTACAAAATGGACGCAGGAATATGCCAGCATGACTAAGGTACAAACTGCATCTCCCTAGCATTTTTTGTTCCAGAGTTATTCCAGAGCGTAGCTGAAAGTTTTTAATTGTCCGGCCTATTTTTTGAATGACCCCCTTATTGTTGGTTGGAACCCTGACTGCGCCGTGTCTTTGTATACGCTGTATACACGCACAGTGTACGTAAATTTCTAATGAGTGCCTGCTCGCGCCGTCGCATCTGGCCCCGCCTTAAAAATCGTCAGAGCAATATGTTTGGTACGAGAGGAAAGCCCTTGAACATGGCAATCCTGTGGTGGTAAAATTTTTAAGATTGAGCAATGTACTGGGATCGAAATTACCGGTTGTACATTTTGTTTTTCTCTCCAACAGCTCTGTGCACAAAACTCCCATAGTGGAAGCTGTTGAAATCGTTTCTGAGCAACCCCGCCTACTTGAGGTTTTGTCTATCAAGAAGTTTGCAAGTCGCCTTAAACCTTTAAAAAATGGACGCAGGAATATGCCAGCATGACTAAGGTATAAACTGCATCTCCCTAGCATTTCTTTCCAAGAGTTATTCCAGAGCGTAGCTGAAAGTTTTTAATTGTCCGGCCTATTGTTTGAATGACCCCCTTATTGTTGGTTGGAACCCTGACTGCGCCGTGTCTTTCTATACGCTGTATACACGCACAGTGTACGTCAATTTCTAATGGGTGCCTGCTCGCGCCGTCGCATCTGGCCCCGCCTTAAAAATCGTCAGAGCAATAAGTTTGGTACGAGAGGAAAGCCCTTGAACATGGCAATCCTGTGGTGGTAAAATTTTGAAGATTGAGCAGGATCCTGGGATCAAAATTAACCGTTGTACATTTTGTTTTTCTCTGCGACAGCTCTGTGCACAAAACTCCCATAGTGGAGGCTGTTGAAATCGTTTCTGAGCAACCCCTCCAACTTGAGGTTTGTTCTATCAAGAAGTGTGCAAGTCGCCCTAAACCTTTAAAAAATGGACGCAGGAATATGCCAGCATGACTAAGGTACAAACTGCATCTCCCTAGTATTTTTGTTCCAGAGTTATTCCAGAGCGTAGCTGAAAGTTTTTAATTGTCCTGCCTATTTTTTGAATGACCCCCTTATTGTTGGTTGGAACCCTGACTGCGCCGTGTCTTTCTATACGCTGTATACATGCACAGTGTACGTCAATTTCTAATGGATGCCTGCTCGCGCCGTCGCTTCTGGCCCCGCCTTAAAAATCGTCAGAGCAATAAGTTTGGTACGAGAGGAAACCCCTTGAACATGGCAATCCTGTGGTGGTACAATTTTGAAGATTGAGCAGGATACTGGGATCGAAATCACCCGTTGGACATTTTGTTTTTCTCTCCGACAGCTCTGTGCACAAAACTCCCATAGTGGAGGCTGTAGAAATCGTTTCTGAGAAACCCCGCCTACTTGAGGTTTTGTCTATCAAGAAGTGTGCAAGTCGCCCTAAACCTTAAAAAAATGGACGCAAGAATATGCCAGCATGACTAAGGTACAAACTGCATCTCCCTATCATTTTTTGTTCCAGAGTTATTCCAGAGCGTAGCCGAAAGTTTTTAATTGTCCGGCCTATTTTTTGAATGACCCCCTTATTGTTGGTTGGAACCCTGACTGCGCCGTGTCTTTCTACACGCTGTATACACGCATAGTGTACGTCAATTTCTAATGGGTGCCTGCTCGCGCCGTCGCATCTGGCCCCGCCTTAAAAATCGTCAGAGCAATAAGTTTGGTACGAGAGGAAAGCCCTTGAACAGGGCAATCCTGTGGAAGTAAAATTTTGAAGATTGAGCAGGATACTGGGATCGAAATTACCAGTTGTACATTTTGTTTTTCTCTCCGACAGCTCTGTGCACAAAACTCCCATAGTGGAGGCTGTTGAAATCGTTTATGAACAACCCCGCCTACTTGAAGTTTTGTCTATCAAGAAGTGTGCAAGTCGCCCTAAACCTTTAAAAAATGGACGCAGGAATATGCCAGCATGACTAAGGTACAAACTGCATCTCCCTAGCATTTTTTGTTCCAGAGTTATTCTAGAGCGTAGCTGAAAGTTTTTAATTGTCCTGCCTATTTTTTGAATGACCCCCCTTATTGTTGATTGGAACCCTGACTGCGCCGTGTCTTTCTACACTCTGTATACACGCACAGTGTACGTCAATTTCTAATGGGTGCCTGCTCGCGCCGTCGATTCTGGCCCCGCCTTAAAAATCGTCAGAGCAATAAGTTTGTTATGAGAGGAAAGCCCTTGAACATGGCAATCCTGTGGTGGTAAAATTTTGAAGATTGAGCAGGATACTGGGATCGAAATTACCCGTTGTACATTTTGTTTTTCTCTCCGACAGCTATGTGCACAAAACTCCCATAGTGGAGGCTGTTGAAATCGTTTTTGAGCAACCCCGCCTACTTGAGGTTTTTTCTATCAAGAAGTGTGCAAGTCGCCGTAAACCTTTACAAAATGGACGCAGGAATATGCCAGCATGACTCAGGTACAAACTGCATCTCCCTAGCATTTTTTGTTCCAGAGTTATTCCAGAGCGTAGCTGAAAGTTTTTAATTGTCCAGCCTATTTTTTGAATGACCCCCTTATTGTTGGTTGGAACCCTGACTGCGCCGTGTCTTTCTATACGCTGTATACACGCACAGTGTACGTCAATTTCTAATGGGTGCCTGCTCGCGCCGTTGCATCTGGCCCCGTCTTAAAAATCGTCAGAGCAATAAGTTTGGTACGAGAGGAAAGCCCTTGAACATGGCAATCCTGTGGTGGTAAAATTTTGAAGATTGAGCAGGATACTGGGATCGAAATTACCCGTTGTACATTTTGTTTTTCTCTCCGACAGCTCTGTGCACAAAACTCTCATAGTGGAGGCTGTTGAAATCGTTTCTGAGCAACCCCGCCTACTTGAGGTTTTGTCTATCAAGAAGTGTGCAAATCGCCCTAAACCTTTACAAAATGGACGCAGGAATATGCAAGCATGACTAAGGTACAAACTGCATCTCCCTAGCATTTTTTGTTCCAGAGTTATTCCAGAGCGTAGCTGAAAGTTTTTAATTGTCCGGCCTATTTTTTGAATGACCCCTTTGTTGTTGGTTGGAATCCTGACTGCGCCGTGTCTTTGTATACGCTGTATACACGCACAGTGTACGTCAATTTCTAATGGGTGCCTGCTCGCGCCGTCGCATCTGGCTCCGCCTTAAAAATCGTCAGAGCAATATGTTTGGTACGAGAGGAAAGCCCTTTAACATGGCAATCCTGTGGTGGTAAAATTTTGAAGATTGAGCAGGATACTGGGATCGAAATTGCCCGTTGTACATTTTGTTTTTCTCTCCGACAGCTCTGTGCACTAAACTCCCATAGTGGAGGCTGTTGAAATCGTTTCTGAGCAACCCCGCCTACTTAAGGTTTTGTCTATCAAGAAGTGTGCAAGTCGCCGTAAACCTTTAAAAAATGGGCGCAGGAATATGCCAGCATGACTAAGGTACAAACTGCATCTCCCTAGCATTTTTTGTTCCAGAGTTATTCCAGAGCGTAGCTGAAAGTTTTTAATTGTCCGGCCTATTTTTTGAATGACCCCCTTATTGTTGGTTGGAACCCTGACTGCGCCGTGTCTTTCTATACGCTGTATACACGCACAGTGTACGTCAATTTCTAATGGGTGCCTGCTCGCGCCGTCGCATCTGGCCCCGTCTTAAAAATCGTCAGAGCAATAAGTTTGGTACGAGAGGAAAGCCCTTGAACATGGCAATCCTGTGGTGGTAAAATTTTGAAGATTGAGCAGGATACTGAGATCGAAATTACCCGTTGTACATTTTGTTTTTCTCTCCGACAGCTCTGTGCACAAAACTCCCATAGTGGAGGCTGTTGAAATCGTTTCTGAGCAACCCCGCCTACTTGAGGTTTTGTCTATCAAGAAGTGTGCAAGTCGCCCTATACCTTTAAAAAATGGACGCAGGAATATGCCAGCATGACTAAGGTACAAACTGCATCTCCCTAGCATTTTTTGTTCCAGAGTTATTCCAGAGCGTAGCTGTAAGTTTTTAATTGTCCGGCCTATTTTTTGAATGACCCCTTTATTGTTGGTTGGAATCCTGACTGTGCCGTGTCTTTGTATACGCTGTATACACGCACAGTGTACGTCAATTTCTAATGGGTGCCTGCTCGCGCCGTCGCATCTGGCCCCCGTCTTAAAAATCGTCAGAGCAATGAGTTTGGTACGAGATGAAAGTCCTTGAACATGGCAATCCTGTGGTGGTAAAATTTTGAAGATTGAGCAGGATACTGGGATCGAAATTACCCGTTGTACATTTTGTTTTTCTCTCCGACAGCTCTGTGCACAAAACTCTCATAGTGGAGGCTGTTGAAATCTTTTCTGAGCAACCCCGCCTACTTGAGGTTTTGTCTATCAAGAAGTGTGCAAATCGCCCTAAACCTTTACAAAATGGACGCAGGAATATGCCAGCATGACTAAGGTACAAACTGCATCTCCCTAGCATTTTTTGTTCCAGAGTTATTCCAGAGCGTAGCTGAAAGTTTTTAATTGTCCGGCCTATTTTTTGAATGACCCCTTTATTGTTGGTTGGAATCCTGACTGCGCCGTGTCTTTGTATACGCTGTATACACGCACAGTGTACGTCAATTTCTAATGGGTGCCTGCTCGCGCCGTCGCATCTGGCCCCGCCTTAAAAATCGTCAGAGCAATATGTTTGGTACGAGAGGAAAGCCCTTGAACATGGCAATCCTGTGGTGGTAAAATTTTGAAGATTGAGCAGGATACTGGGATCGAAATTGCCCGTTGTACATTTTGTTTTTCTCTCCGACAGCTCTGTGCACTAAACTCCCATAGTGGAGGCTGTTGAAATCGTTTCTGAGCAACCCCGCCTACTTGAGGTTTTGTCTATCAAGAAGTGTGCAAAAAAATGGGCGCAGGAATATGCCAGCATGACTAAGGTACAAACTGCATCTCCCTAGCATTTTTTGTTCCAGAGTTATTCCAGAGCGTAGCTGAAAGTTTTTAATTGTCCGGCCTATTTTTTGAATGACCCCCTTATTGTTGGTTGGAACCCTGACTGCGCCGTGTCTTTCTACACGCTGTATACACGCATAGTGTACGTCAATTTCTAATGGGTGCCTGCTCGCGCCGTCGCATCTGGCCCCGCCTTAAAAATCGTCAGAGCAATAAGTTTGGTACGAGAGGAAAGCCCTTGAACAGGGCAATCCTGTGGAAGTAAAATTTTGAAGATTGAGCAGGATACTGGGATCGAAATTACCAGTTGTACATTTTGTTTTTCTCTCCGACAGCTCTGTGCACAAAACTCCCATAGTGGAGGCTGTTGAAATCGTTTATGAACAACCCCGCCTACTTGAAGTTTTGTCTATCAAGAAGTGTGCAAGTCGCCCTAAACCTTTAAAAAATGGACGCAGGAATATGCCAGCATGACTAAGGTACAAACTGCATCTCCCTAGCATTTTTTGTTCCAGAGTTATTCTAGAGCGTAGCTGAAAGTTTTTAATTGTCCTGCCTATTTTTTGAATGACCCCCCTTATTGTTGATTGGAACCCTGACTGCGCCGTGTCTTTCTATACTCTGTATACACGCACAGTGTACGTCAATTTCTAATGGGTGCCTGCTCGCGCCGTCGATTCTGGCCCCGCCTTAAAAATCGTCAGAGCAATAAGTTTGTTATGAGAGGAAAGCCCTTGAACATGGCAATCCTGTGGTGGTAAAATTTTGAAGATTGAGCAGGATACTGGGATCGAAA
Organism: Asterias amurensis; assembly: GCF_032118995.1. Taxonomy (NCBI): domain Eukaryota; kingdom Metazoa; phylum Echinodermata; class Asteroidea; order Forcipulatida; family Asteriidae; genus Asterias; species Asterias amurensis. The sequence continues at coordinate 6,495,485 of NC_092650.1, read as the reverse complement.
TTACCCGTTGTACATTTTGTTTTTCTCTCCGACAGCTATGTGCACAAAACTCCCATAGTGGAGGCTGTTGAAATCGTTTTTGAGCAACCCCGCCTACTTGAGGTTTTTTCTATCAAGAAGTGTGCAAGTCGCCGTAAACCTTTACAAAATGGACGCAGGAATATGCCAGCATGACTCAGGTACAAACTGCATCTCCCTAGCATTTTTTGTTCCAGAGTTATTCCAGAGCGTAGCTGAAAGTTTTTAATTGTCCAGCCTATTTTTTGAATGACCCCCTTATTGTTGGTTGGAACCCTGACTGCGCCGTGTCTTTCTATACGCTGTATACACGCACAGTGTACGTCAATTTCTAATGGGTGCCTGCTCGCGCCGTTGCATCTGGCCCCGTCTTAAAAATCGTCAGAGCAATAAGTTTGGTACGAGAGGAAAGCCCTTGAACATGGCAATCCTGTGGTGGTAAAATTTTGAAGATTGAGCAGGATACTGGGATCGAAATTACCCGTTGTACATTTTGTTTTTCTCTCCGACAGCTCTGTGCACAAAACTCTCATAGTGGAGGCTGTTGAAATCGTTTCTGAGCAACCCCGCCTACTTGAGGTTTTGTCTATCAAGAAGTGTGCAAATCGCCCTAAACCTTTACAAAATGGACGCAGGAATATGCAAGCATGACTAAGGTACAAACTGCATCTCCCTAGCATTTTTTGTTCCAGAGTTATTCCAGAGCGTAGCTGAAAGTTTTTAATTGTCCGGCCTATTTTTTGAATGACCCCTTTGTTGTTGGTTGGAATCCTGACTGCGCCGTGTCTTTGTATACGCTGTATACACGCACAGTGTACGTCAATTTCTAATGGGTGCCTGCTCGCGCCGTCGCATCTGGCTCCGCCTTAAAAATCGTCAGAGCAATATGTTTGGTACGAGAGGAAAGCCCTTTAACATGGCAATCCTGTGGTGGTAAAATTTTGAAGATTGAGCAGGATACTGGGATCGAAATTGCCCGTTGTACATTTTGTTTTTCTCTCCGACAGCTCTGTGCACTAAACTCCCATAGTGGAGGCTGTTGAAATCGTTTCTGAGCAACCCCGCCTACTTAAGGTTTTGTCTATCAAGAAGTGTGCAAGTCGCCGTAAACCTTTAAAAAATGGGCGCAGGAATATGCCAGCATGACTAAGGTACAAACTGCATCTCCCTAGCATTTTTTGTTCCAGAGTTATTCCAGAGCGTAGCTGAAAGTTTTTAATTGTCCGGCCTATTTTTTGAATGACCCCCTTATTGTTGGTTGGAACCCTGACTGCGCCGTGTCTTTCTATACGCTGTATACACGCACAGTGTACGTCAATTTCTAATGGGTGCCTGCTCGCGCCGTCGCATCTGGCCCCGTCTTAAAAATCGTCAGAGCAATAAGTTTGGTACGAGAGGAAAGCCCTTGAACATGGCAATCCTGTGGTGGTAAAATTTTGAAGATTGAGCAGGATACTGAGATCGAAATTACCCGTTGTACATTTTGTTTTTCTCTCCGACAGCTCTGTGCACAAAACTCCCATAGTGGAGGCTGTTGAAATCGTTTCTGAGCAACCCCGCCTACTTGAGGTTTTGTCTATCAAGAAGTGTGCAAGTCGCCCTATACCTTTAAAAAATGGACGCAGGAATATGCCAGCATGACTAAGGTACAAACTGCATCTCCCTAGCATTTTTTGTTCCAGAGTTATTCCAGAGCGTAGCTGTAAGTTTTTAATTGTCCGGCCTATTTTTTGAATGACCCCTTTATTGTTGGTTGGAATCCTGACTGTGCCGTGTCTTTGTATACGCTGTATACACGCACAGTGTACGTCAATTTCTAATGGGTGCCTGCTCGCGCCGTCGCATCTGGCCCCCGTCTTAAAAATCGTCAGAGCAATGAGTTTGGTACGAGATGAAAGTCCTTGAACATGGCAATCCTGTGGTGGTAAAATTTTGAAGATTGAGCAGGATACTGGGATCGAAATTACCCGTTGTACATTTTGTTTTTCTCTCCGACAGCTCTGTGCACAAAACTCTCATAGTGGAGGCTGTTGAAATCTTTTCTGAGCAACCCCGCCTACTTGAGGTTTTGTCTATCAAGAAGTGTGCAAATCGCCCTAAACCTTTACAAAATGGACGCAGGAATATGCCAGCATGACTAAGGTACAAACTGCATCTCCCTAGCATTTTTTGTTCCAGAGTTATTCCAGAGCGTAGCTGAAAGTTTTTAATTGTCCGGCCTATTTTTTGAATGACCCCTTTATTGTTGGTTGGAATCCTGACTGCGCCGTGTCTTTGTATACGCTGTATACACGCACAGTGTACGTCAATTTCTAATGGGTGCCTGCTCGCGCCGTCGCATCTGGCCCCGCCTTAAAAATCGTCAGTGCAATATGTTTGGTACGAGAGGAAAGCCCTTGAACATGGCAATCCTGTGGTGGTAAAATTTTGAAGATTGAGCAGGATACTGGGATCGAAATTGCCCGTTGTACATTTTGTTTTTCTCTCCGACAGCTCTGTGCACTAAACTCCCATAGTGGAGGCTGTTGAAATCGTTTCTGAGCAACCCCGCCTACTTGAGGTTTTGTCTATCAAGAAGTGTGCAAAAAAATGGGCGCAGGAATATGCCAGCATGACTAAGGTACAAACTGCATCTCCCTAGCATTTTTTGTTCCAGAGTTATTCCAGAGCGTAGCTGAAAGTTTTTAATTGTCCGGCCTATTTTTTGAATGACCCCCTTATTGTTGGTTGGAACCCTGACTGCGCCGTGTCTTTCTATACGCTGTATACACGCACAGTGTACGTCAATTTCTAATGGGTGCCTGCTCGCGCCGTCGCATCTGGCCCCGTCTTAAAAATCGTCAGAGCAATAAGTTTGGTACGAGAGGAAAGCCCTTGAACATGGCAATCCTGTGGTGGTAAAATTTTGAAGATTGAGCAGGATACTGAGATCGAAATTACCCGTTGTACATTTTGTTTTTCTCTCCGACAGCTCTGTGCACAAAACTCCCATAGTGGAGGCTGTTGAAATCGTTTCTGAGCAACCCCGCCTACTTGAGGTTTTGTCTATCAAGAAGTGTGCAAGTCGCCCTATACCTTTAAAAAATGGACGCAGGAATATGCCAGCATGACTAAGGTACAAACTGCATCTCCCTAGCATTTTTTGTTCCAGAGTTATTCCAGAGCGTAGCTGAAAGTTTTTAATTGTCCGGCCTATTTTTTGAATGACCCTTTTATTGTTGGTTGGAATCCTGACTGTGCCGTGTCTTTGTATACGCTGTATACACGCACAGTGTTCGTCAATTTCTAATGGGTGCCTGCTCGCGCCGTCGCATCTGGCCCCGTCTTAAAAATCGTCAGAGCAATAAGTTTGGTACGAGAGGAAAGCCTTTGAACATGGCAATCCTGTGGTGGTAAAATTTTGAAGATTGAGCAGGATACTGAGATCGAAGTTACCCGTTGTACATTTTGTTTTTCTCTCCGACAGCTCTGTGCACAAAACTCCCATAGTGGAGGCTGTTGAAATCGTTTCTGAGCAACCCCGCCTACTTGAGGTTTTGTCTATCAAGAAGTGTGCAAGTCGCCCTATACCTTTAAAAAATGGACGCAGGAATATGCCAGCATGACTAAGGTACAAACTGCATCTCCCTAGCATTTTTTGTTCCAGAGTTATTCCAGAGCGTAGCTGAAAGTTTTTAATTGTCCGGCCTATTTTTTGAATGACCCCCTTATTGTTGGTTGGAACCCTGACTGCGCCGTGTCTTTCTATACGCTGTATACACGCACAGTGTACGTCAATTTCTAATGGGTGCCTGCTCGCGCCGTCGCATCTGGCCCCGTCTTAAAAATCGTCAGAGCAATAAGTTTGGTACGAGAGGAAAGCCCTTGAACATGGCAATCCTGTGGTGGTAAAATTTTGAAGATTGAACAGGATACTGAGATCGAAATTACCCGTTGTACATTTTGTTTTTCTCTCCGACAGCTCTGTGCACAAAACTCCCATAGTGGAGGCTGTTGAAATCGTTTCTGAGCAACCCCGCCTACTTGAGGTTTTGTCTATCAAGAAGTGTGCAAGTCGCCCTATACCTTTAAAAAATGGACGCAGGAATATGCCAGCATGACTAAGGTACAAACTGCATCTCCCTAGCATTTTTTGTTCCAGAGTTATTCCAGAGCGTAGCTGAAAGTTTTTAATTGTCCGGCCTATTTTTTGAATGACCCCTTTATTGTTGGTTGGAATCCTGACTGTGCCGTGTCTTTGTATACGCTGTATACACGCACAGTGTTCGTCAATTTCTAATGGGTGCCTGCTCGCGCCGTCGCATCTGGCCCCGTCTTAAAAATCGTCAGAGCAATAAGTTTGGTACGAGAGGAAAGCCTTTGAACATGGCAATCCTGTGGTGGTAAAATTTTGAAGATTGAGCAGGATACTGAGATCGAAATTACCCGTTGTACATTTTGTTTTTCTCTCCGACAGCTCTGTGCACAAAACTCCCATAGTGGAGGCTGTTGAAATCGTTTCTGAGCAACCCCGCCTACTTGAGGTTTTGTCTATCAAGAAGTGTGCAAGTCGCCCTATACCTTTAAAAAATGGACGCAGGAATATGCCAGCATGACTAAGGTACAAACTGCATCTCCCTAGCATTTTTTGTTCCAGAGTTATTCCAGAGCGTAGCTGTAAGTTTTTAATTGTCCGGCCTATTTTTTGAATGACCCCTTTATTGTTGGTTGGAATCCTGACTGTGCCGTGTCTTTGTATACGCTGTATACACGCACAGTGTACGTCAATTTCTAATGGGTGCCTGCTCGCGCCGTCGCATCTGGCCCCCGTCTTAAAAATCGTCAGAGCAATGAGTTTGGTACGAGATGAAAGTCCTTGAACATGGCAATCCTGTGGTGGTAAAATTTTGAAGATTGAGCAGGATACTGGGATCGAAATTACCCGTTGTACATTTTGTTTTTCTCTCCGACAGCTCTGTGCACAAAACTCTCATAGTGGAGGCTGTTGAAATCTTTTCTGAGCAACCCCGCCTACTTGAGGTTTTGTCTATCAAGAAGTGTGCAAATCGCCCTAAACCTTTACAAAATGGCCGCAGGAATATGCCAGCATGACTAAGGTACAAACTGCATCTCCCTAGCATTTTTTGTTCCAGAGTTATTCCAGAGCGTAGCTGAAAGTTTTTAATTGTCCGGCCTATTTTTTGAATGACCCCTTTATTGTTGGTTGGAATCCTGACTGCGCCGTGTCTTTGTATACGCTGTATACACGCACAGTGTACGTCAATTTCTAATGGGTGCCTGCTCGCGCCGTCGCATCTGGCCGCGCCTTAAAAATCGTCAGAGCAATATGTTTGGTACGAGAGGAAAGCCCTTGAACATGGCAATCCTGTGGTGGTAAAATTTTGAAGATTGAGCAGGATACTGGGATCGAAATTGCCCGTTGTACATTTTGTTTTTCTCTCCGACAGCTCTGTGCACTAAACTCCCATAGTGGAGGCTGTTGAAATCGTTTCTGAGCAACCCCGCCTACTTGAGGTTTTGTCTATCAAGAAGTGTGCAAAAAAATGGGCGCAGGAATATGCCAGCATGACTAAGGTACAAACTGCATCTCCCTAGCATTTTTTGTTCCAGAGTTATTCCAGAGCGTAGCTGAAAGTTTTTAATTGTCCGGCCTATTTTTTGAATGACCCCCTTATTGTTGGTTGGAACTCTGACTGCGCCGTGTCTTTCTATACGCTGTATACACGCACAGTGTACGTCAATTTCTAATGGGTGCCTGCTCGCGCCGTCGCATCTGGCCCCGTCTTAAAAATCGTCAGAGCAATATGTTTGGTACGAGAGGAAAGCCCTTGAACATGGCAATCCTGTGGTGGTAAAATTTTGAAGATTGAGCAGGATACTGAGATCGAAATTACCCGTTGTACATTTTGTTTTTCTCTCCGACAGCTCTGTGCACAAAACTCCCATAGTGGAGGCTGTTGAAATCGTTTCTGAGCAACCCCGCCTACTTGAGGTTTTGTCTATCAAGAAGTGTGCAAGTCGCCCTATACCTTTAAAAAATGGACGAAGGAATATGCCAGCATGACTAAGGTACAAACTGCATCTCCCTAGCATTTTTTGTTCCAGAGTTATTCCAGAGCGTAGCTGTAAGTTTTTATTTGTCCGGCCTATTTTTTGAATGACCCCTTTATTGTTGGTTGGAATCCTGACTGTGCCGTGTCTTTGTATACGCTGTATACACGCACAGTGTACGTCAATTTCTAATGGGTGCCTGCTCGCGCCGTCGCATCTGGCCTCGCCTTCAAAATCGTCAGAGCAATAAGTTTGGTACGAGAGGAAAGCCCTTGAACATGGCAATCCTGTGGTGGTAAAATTTTGAAGATTGAGCAGGATACTGGGATCGAAATTGCCCGTTGTACATTTTGTTTTTCTCTCCGACAGCTCTGTGCACTAAACTCCCATAGTGGAGGCTGTTGAAATCGTTTCTGAGCAACCCCGCCTACTTGAGGTTTTGTCTATCAACAAGTGTGCAAGTCGCCGTAAACCTTTAAAAAATGGGCGCAGGAATATGCCAGCATGACTAAGGTACAAACTGCATCTCCCTAGCATTTTTTTGTTCCAGAGTTATTCCAGAGCGTAGCTGTAAGTTTTTAATTGTCCGGCCTATTTTTTGAATGACCCCTTTATTGTTGGTTGGAATCCTGACTGTGCCGTGTCTTTGTATACGCTGTATACACGCACAGTGTTCGTCAATTTCTAATGGGTGCCTGCTCGCGCCGTCGCATCTGGCGCCGTTTAAAAATCGTCAGAGCAATAAGTTTGGTACGAGAGGAAAGCCCTTGAACATGGCAATCCTGTGCTGGTAAAATTTTGAAGATTGAGCAGGATACTGAGATCGAAATTACCCGTTGTACATTTTGTTTTTCTCTCCGACAGCTCTGTGCACAAAACTCCCATAGTGGAGGCTGTTGAAATCGTTTCTGAGCAACCCCGCCTACTTGAGGTTTTGTCTTTCAAGAAGTGTGCAAGTCGCCCTATACCTTTAAAAAATGGACGCAGGAATATGCCAGCATGACTAAGGTACAAACTGCATCTCCCTAGCATTTTTTGTTCCAGAGTTATTCCAGAGCGTAGCTGTAAGTTTTTAATTGTCCGGCCTATTTTTTGAATGACCCCTTTATTGTTGGTTGGAATCCTGACTGTGCCGTGTCTTTGTATACGCTGTATACACGCACAGTGTACGTCAATTTCTAATGGGTGCCTGCTCGCGCCGTCACATCTGGCCCCGTCTTAAAAATTGTCAGAGCAATAAGTTTGGTACGAGAGGAAAGTCCTTGAACATGGCAATCCTGTGGTGGTAAAATTTTGAAGATTGAGCAGGATACTGGGATCGAAATTGCCCGTTGTACATTTTGTTTTTCTCTCCGACAGCTCTGTGCACTAAACTCCCATAGTGGAGGCTGTTGAAATCGTTTCTGAGCAACCCCGCCTACTTGAGGTTTTGTCTATCAAGAAGTGTGCAAAAAAATGGGCGCAGGAATATGCCAGCATGACTAAGGTACAAACTGCATCTCCCTAGCATTTTTTGTTCCAGAGTTATTCCAGAGCGTAGCTGAAAGTTTTTAATTGTCCGGCCTATTTTTTGAATGACCCCCTTATTGTTGGTTGGAACTCTGACTGCGCCGTGTCTTTCTATACGCTGTATACACGCACAGTGTACGTCAATTTCTAATGGGTGCCTGCTCGCGCCGTCGCATCTGGCCCCGTCTTAAAAATCGTCAGAGCAATATGTTTGGTACGAGAGGAAAGCCCTTGAACATGGCAATCCTGTGGTGGTAAAATTTTGAAGATTGAGCAGGATACTGAGATCGAAATTACCCGTTGTACATTTTGTTTTTCTCTCCGACAGCTCTGTGCACAAAACTCCCATAGTGGAGGCTGTTGAAATCGTTTCTGAGCAACCCCGCCTACTTGAGGTTTTGTCTATCAAGAAGTGTGCAAGTCGCCCTATACCTTTAAAAAATGGACGAAGGAATATGCCAGCATGACTAAGGTACAAACTGCATCTCCCTAGCATTTTTTGTTCCAGAGTTATTCCAGAGCGTAGCTGTAAGTTTTTATTTGTCCGGCCTATTTTTTGAATGACCCCTTTATTGTTGGTTGGAATCCTGACTGTGCCGTGTCTTTGTATACGCTGTATACACGCACAGTGTACGTCAATTTCTAATGGGTGCCTGCTCGCGCCGTCGCATCTGGCCTCGCCTTCAAAATCGTCAGAGCAATAAGTTTGGTACGAGAGGAAAGCCCTTGAACATGGCAATCCTGTGGTGGTAAAATTTTGAAGATTGAGCAGGATACTGGGATCGAAATTGCCCGTTGTACATTTTGTTTTTCTCTCCGACAGCTCTGTGCACTAAACTCCCATAGTGGAGGCTGTTGAAATCGTTTCTGAGCAACCCCGCCTACTTGAGGTTTTGTCTATCAACAAGTGTGCAAGTCGCCGTAAACCTTTAAAAAATGGGCGCAGGAATATGCCAGCATGACTAAGGTACAAACTGCATCTCCCTAGCATTTTTTTGTTCCAGAGTTATTCCAGAGCGTAGCTGTAAGTTTTTAATTGTCCGGCCTATTTTTTGAATGACCCCTTTATTGTTGGTTGGAATCCTGACTGTGCCGTGTCTTTGTATACGCTGTATACACGCACAGTGTTCGTCAATTTCTAATGGGTGCCTGCTCGCGCCGTCGCATCTGGCGCCGTTTAAAAATCGTCAGAGCAATAAGTTTGGTACGAGAGGAAAGCCCTTGAACATGGCAATCCTGTGCTGGTAAAATTTTGAAGATTGAGCAGGATACTGAGATCGAAATTACCCGTTGTACATTTTGTTTTTCTCTCCGACAGCTCTGTGCACAAAACTCCCATAGTGGAGGCTGTTGAAATCGTTTCTGAGCAACCCCGCCTACTTGAGGTTTTGTCTTTCAAGAAGTGTGCAAGTCGCCCTATACCTTTAAAAAATGGACGCAGGAATATGCCAGCATGACTAAGGTACAAACTGCATCTCCCTAGCATTTTTTGTTCCAGAGTTATTCCAGAGCGTAGCTGTAAGTTTTTAATTGTCCGGCCTATTTTTTGAATGACCCCTTTATTGTTGGTTGGAATCCTGACTGTGCCGTGTCTTTGTATACGCTGTATACACGCACAGTGTACGTCAATTTCTAATGGGTGCCTGCTCGCGCCGTCACATCTGGCCCCGTCTTAAAAATTGTCAGAGCAATAAGTTTGGTACGAGAGGAAAGTCCTTGAACATGGCAATCCTGTGGTGGTAACATTTTGAAGATTGAGCAGGATACTGGGATCGAAATTACCCGTTGTACATTTTGTTTTTCTCTCCGACAGCTCTGTGCACAAAACTCTCATAGTGGAGGCTGTTGAAATCGTTTCTGAGCAACCCCGCCTACTTGAGGTTTTGTCTATCAAGAAGTGTGCAAATCGCCGTAAACCTTTAAAAAATGGGCGCAGGAATATGCCAGCATGACTAAGGTACAAACTGCATCTCCCTAGCATTTTTTGTTCCAGAGTTATTCCAGAGCGTAGCTGAAAGTTTTTAATTGTCCGGCCTATTTTTTGAATGACCCCCTTATTGTTGGTTGGAACCCTGACTGCGCCGTGTCTTTCTATACGCTGTATACACGCACAGTGTACGTCAATTTCTAATGGGTGCCTGCTCGCGCCGTCGCATCTGGCCCCGTCTTAAAAATCGTTAGAGCAATAAGTTTGGTACGAGAGGAAAGCCCTTGAACATGGCAATCCTGTGGTGGTAATATTTTGAAGATTCGAAATCGGGATCGAAATTACCCGTTGTACATTTTGTTTTTCTCTCCGACAGCTCTGTGCACAAAACTCCCATAGTGGAGGCTGTTGAAATCGTTTCTGAGCAACCCCGCCTTCTTGAGGTTTTGTCTATCAAGAAGTGTGCAAATCGCCCTAAACCTTTAAAAAATGAACGCAGGAATATGCCAGCATGACTAAGGTACAAACTGCATCTCCCTAGCATTTTTTGTTCCAGAGTTATTCCAGAGCGTAAGCTGAAAGTTTTTGATTGTCCGGCCTATTTTTTGAACGACCCCTTTATTGTTGGTTGGAACCCTGACTGCGCCGTGTCGTTCTATACGCTGTATACACGCACAGTGTACGTCAATTTCTTATGGGTGCCTGCTCGCGCAGTCGCATCTGGCCCCGTCTTAAAAATCGTCAGAGCAATAAGTTTGGTACGAGAGGAAAGCCCTTGAACATGGCGATCCTGTGGTGGTAAAATTTTGAAGATTGAGCAGGATACTGGGATCGAAATTACCCGTTGTACATTTTGTTTTTCTCTCCGACAGCTCTGTGCACAAAACTCCCATAGTGGAGGCTGTTGAAATCGTTTCTGAGCAACCCCGCCTACTTGAGGTTTTGTCTATCAAGAAGTGTGCAAGTCGCCCTATACCTTTAAAAAATGGACGCAGGAATATGCCAGCATGACTAAGGTACAAACTGCATCTCCCTAGCATTTTTTGTTCCAGAGTTATTCCAGAGCGTAGCTGAAAGTTTTTAATTGTCCGGCCTATTTTTTGAATGACCCCCTTATTGTTGGTTGGAACCCTGACTGCGCCGTGTCGTTCTATACGCTGTATACACGCACAGTGTACGTCAATTTCTAATGGGTGCCTGCTCGCGCCGTCACATCTGGCCCCGTCTTAAAAATTGTCAGAGCAATAAGTTTGGTACGAGAGGAAAGTCCTTGAACATGGCAATCCTGTGGTGGTAACATTTTGAAGATTGAGCAGGATACTGGGATCGAAATTACCCGTTGTACATTTTGTTTTTCTCTCCGACAGCTCTGTGCACAAAACTCTCATAGTGGAGGCTGTTGAAATCGTTTCTGAGCAACCCCGCCTACTTGAGGTTTTGTCTATCAAGAAGTGTGCAAATCGCCGTAAACCTTTAAAAAATGGGCGCAGGAATATGCCAGCATGACTAAGGTACAAACTGCATCTCCCTAGCATTTTTTGTTCCAGAGTTATTCCAGAGCGTAGCTGAAAGTTTTTAATTGTCCGGCCTATTTTTTGAATGACCCCCTTATTGTTGGTTGGAACCCTGACTGCGCCGTGTCTTTCTATACGCTGTATACACGCACAGTGTACGTCAATTTCTAATGGGTGCCTGCTCGCGCCGTCGCATCTGGCCCCGTCTTAAAAATCGTTAGAGCAATAAGTTTGGTACGAGAGGAAAGCCCTTGAACATGGCAATCCTGTGGTGGTAATATTTTGAAGATTCGAAATCGGGATCGAAATTACCCGTTGTACATTTTGTTTTTCTCTCCGACAGCTCTGTGCACAAAACTCCCATAGTGGAGGCTGTTGAAATCGTTTCTGAGCAACCCCGCCTTCTTGAGGTTTTGTCTATCAAGAAGTGTGCAAATCGCCCTAAACCTTTAAAAAATGAACGCAGGAATATGCCAGCATGACTAAGGTACAAACTGCATCTCCCTAGCATTTTTTGTTCCAGAGTTATTCCAGAGCGTAGCTGAAAGTTTTTAATTGTCCGGCCTATTTTTTGAATGACCCCTTTATTGTTGGTTGGAATCCTGACTGCGCCGTGTCTTTGTATACGCTGTATACACGCACAGTGTACGTCAATTTCTAATGGGTGCCTGCTCGCGCCGTCGCATCTGGCCCCGCCTTAAAAATCGTCAGAGCAATAAGTTTGGTACGAGAGGAAAGCCCTTGAACATGGCAATCCTGTGGTGGTAAAATTTTGAAGATTGAGCAGGAAACTGGGATCGAAATTACCCGTTGTACATTTTGATTTTCTCTCAGACAGCTCTGTGCACAAAACTCCCATAGTGGAGGCTGTTGAAATCGTTTCTGAGCAACCCCGCCTACTTGAGGTTTTGTCTATCAAGAAGTGTGCAAGTCGCCCTATACCTTTAACAAATGGACGCAGGAATATGCCAGCATGACTTAGGTACAAACTGCATCTCCCTAGCATTTTTTGTTCCAGAGTTATTCCAGAGCGTAGCTGAAAGTTTTTAATTGTCCGGCCTATTTTTTGAATGACCCCCTTATTGTTGGTTGGAACCCTGACTGCGCCGTGTCTTTGTATACGCTGTATACACTCACAGTGTACGTCAATTTCTAATGGGTTCCTGCTCGCGCCGTCGCATCTGGCCTCGCCTTAAAAATCGTCAGAGCAATAAGTTTGGTACGAGAGGAAAGCCCTTGACTATGGCAATCCTGTGGTGGTAAAATTTTGAAGATTGAGCAGGAAACTGGGATCGAAATTACCCGTTGTACATTTTGATTTTCTCTCCGCCAGCTCTGTGCACAAAACTCCCATAGTGGAGGCTGTTGAAATCGTTTCTGAGCAACCCCGCCTACTTGAGGTTTTGTCTATCAAGAAGTGTGCAAGTCGCCCTATACCTTTAACAAATGGACGCAGGAATATGCCAGCATGACTAAGGTACAAACTGCATCTCCCTAGCATTTTCTGTTCCAGAGTTATTCCAGAGCGTAGCTGAAAGTTTTTGATTGTCCGGCCTATTCTTTGAACGACCCCTTTATTGTTGGTTGGAACCCTGACTGCGCCGTGTCGTTCTATACGCTGTATACACGCACAGTGTACGTCAATTTCTTATGGAGGCCTGCTCGCGCAGTCGCATCTGGCCCCGTCTTAAAAATCGTCAGAGCAATAAGTTTGGTACGAGAGGAAAGCCCTTGAACATGGCGATCCTGTGGTGGTAAAATTTTGAAGATTGAGCAGGATACTGGGATCGAAATTACCCGTTGTACATTTTGTTTTTCTCTCCGACAGCTCTGTGCACAAAACTCCCGTAGTGGAGGCTGTTGAAATCGTTTCTGAGCAACCCCGCCTACTTGAGGTTTTGTCTATCAAGAAGTGTGCAAGTCGCCCTATACCTTTAACAAATGGACGCAGGAATATGCCAGCATGACTAAGGTACAAACTGCATCTCCCTAGCATTTTTTGTTCCAGAGTTATTCCAGAGCGTAGCTGAAAGTTTTTAATTGTCCGGCCTATTTTTTGAATGACCCCCTTATTGTTGGTTGGAACCCTGACTGCGCCGTGTCTTTGTATACGCTGTATACACTCACAGTGTACGTCAATTTCTAATGGGTTCCTGCTCGCGCCGTCGCATCTGGCCTCGCCTTAAAAATCGTCAGAGCAATAAGTTTGGTACGAGAGGAAATCCCTTGAACATGGCGATCCTGTGGTGGTAAAATTTTGAAGATTGAGCAGGATACTGGGATCGAAATTACCCGTTGTACATTTTGTTTTTCTCTCCGACAGCTCTGTGCACAAAACTCCCATAGTGGAGGCTGTTGAAATCGTTTCTGAGCAACCCCGCCTACTTGAGGTTTTGTCTATCAAGAAGTGTGCAAGTCGCCCTATACCTTTAACAAATGGACGCAGGAATATGCCAGCATGACTGAGGTACAAACTGCATCTCCCTAGCATTTTTTGTTCCAGAGTTATTCCAGAGCGTAAGCTGAAAGTTTTTGATTGTCCGGCCTATTTTTTGAACGACCCCTTTATTGTTGGTTGGAACCCTGACTGCGCCGTGTCGTTCTATACGCTGTATACACGCACAGTGTACGTCAATTTCTTATGGGTGCCTGCTCGCGCAGTCGCATCTGGCCCCGTCTTAAAAATCGTCAGAGCAATAAGTTTGGTACGAGAGGAAAGCCCTTGAACATGGCGATCCTGTGGTGGTAAAATTTTGAAGATTGAGCAGGATACTGGGATCGAAATTACCCGTTGTACATTTTGTTTTTCTCTCCGACAGCTCTGTGCACAAAACTCCCATAGTGGAGGCTGTTGAAATCGTTTCTGAGCAACCCCGCCTACTTGAGGTTTTGTCTATCAAGAAGTGTGCAAGTCGCCCTATACCTTTAAAAAATGGACGCAGGAATATGCCAGCATGACTAAGGTACAAACTGCATCTCCCTAGCATTTTTTGTTCCAGAGTTATTCCAGAGCGTAGCTGAAAGTTTTTAATTGTCCGGCCTATTTTTTGAATGACCCCCTTATTGTTGGTTGGAACCCTGACTGCGCCGTGTCGTTCTATACGCTGTATACACGCACAGTGTACGTCAATTTCTTATGGAGGCCTGCTCGCGCAGTCGCATCTGGCCCCGTCTTAAAAATCGTCAGAGCAATAAGTTTGGTACGAGAGGAAAGCCCTTGAACATGGCGATCCTGTGGTGGTAAAATTTTGAAGATTGAGCAGGATACTGGGATCGAAATTACCCGTTGTACATTTTGTTTTTCTCTCCGACAGCTCTGTGCACAAAACTCCCATAGTGGAGGCTGTTGAAATCGTTTCTGAGCAACCCCGCCTACTTGAGGTTTTGTCTATCAAGAAATGTGCAAGTCGCCCTATACCTTTAAAAAATGGACGCAGGAATATGCCAGCATGACTAAGGTACAAACTGCATCTCCCTAGCATTTTTTGTTCCAGAGTTATTCCAGAGCGTAGCTGAAAGTTTTTAATTGTCCGGCCTATTTTTTGAATGACCCCCTTATTGTTGGTTGGAACCCTGACTGCGCCGTGTCGTTCTATACGCTGTATACACGCACAGTGTACGTCAATTTCTTATGGGTGCCTGCTCGCGCAGTCGCATCTGGCCCCGTCTTAAAAATCGTCAGAGCAATAAGTTTTGGTACGAGAGGAAAGCCCTTGAACATGGCAATCCTGTGGTGGTAAAATTTTGAAGATTGAGCAGGAAACTGGGATCGAAATTACCCGTTGTACATTTTGATTTTCTCTCCGACAGCTCTGTGCACAAAACTCCCATAGTGGAGGCTGTTGAAATCGTTTCTGAGCAACCCCGCCTACTTGAGGTTTTGTCTATCAAGAGGTGTGCAAGTCGCCCTATACCTTTAACAAATGGACGCAGGAATATGCCAGCATGACTAAGGTACAAACTGCATCTCCCTAGCATTTTCTGTTCCAGAGTTATTCCAGAGTGTAGCTGAAAGTTTTTGATTGTCCGGCCTATTCTTTGAACGACCCCTTTATTGTTGGTTGGAACCCTGACTGCGCCGTGTCGTTCTATACGCTGTATACACGCACAGTGTACGTCAATTTCTTATGGAGGCCTGCTCGCGCAGTCGCATCTGGCCCCGTCTTAAAAATCGTCAGAGCAATAAGTTTGGTACGAGAGGAAAGCCCTTGAACATGGCGATCCTGTGGTGGTAAAATTTTGAAGATTGAGCAGGATACTGGGATCGAAATTACCCGTTGTACATTTTGTTTTTCTCTCCGACAGCTCTGTGCACAAAACTCCCATAGTGGAGGCTGTTGAAATCGTTTCTGAGCAACCCCGCCTACTTGAGGTTTTGTCTATCAAGAAGTGTGCAAGTCGCCCTATACCTTTAACAAATGGACGCAGGAATATGCCAGCATGACTAAGGTACAAACTGCATCTCCCTAGCATTTTTTGTTCCAGAGTTATTCCAGAGCGTAGCTGAAAGTTTTTGATTGTCCGGCCTATTTTTTGAACGACCCCTTTATTGTTGGTTGGAACCCTGACTGCGCCGTGTCGTTCTATACGCTGTATACACGCACAGTGTACGTCAATTTCTTATGGGTGCCTGCTCGCGCAGTCGCATCTGGCCCCGTCTTAAAAATCGTCAGAGCAATAAGTTTGGTACGAGAGGAAAGCCCTTGAACATGGCGATCCTGTGGTGGTAAAATTTTGAAGATTGAGCAGGATACTGGGATCGAAATTACCCGTTGTACATTTTGTTTTTCTCTCCGACAGCTCTGTGCACAAAACTCCCATAGTGGAGGCTGTTGAAATCGTTTCTGAGCAACCCCGCCTACTTGAGGTTTTGTCTATCAAGAAGTGTGCAAGTCGCCCTATACCTTTAAAAAATGGACGCAGGAATATGCCAGCATGACTAAGGTACAAACTGCATCTCCCTAGCATTTTTTGTTCCAGAGTTATTCCAGAGCGTAGCTGAAAGTTTTTAATTGTCCGGCCTATTTTTTGAATGACCCCCTTATTGTTGGTTGGAACCCTGACTGCGCCGTGTCGTTCTATACGCTGTATACACGCACAGTGTACGTCAATTTCTTATGGAGGCCTGCTCGCGCAGTCGCATCTGGCCCCGTCTTAAAAATCGTCAGAGCAATAAGTTTGGTACGAGAGGAAAGCCCTTGAACATGGCGATCCTGTGGTGGTAAAATTTTGAAGATTGAGCAGGATACTGGGATCGAAATTACCCGTTGTACATTTTGTTTTTCTCTCCGACAGCTCTGTGCACAAAACTCCCATAGTGGAGGCTGTTGAAATCGTTTCTGAGCAACCCCGCCTACTTGAGGTTTTGTCTATCAAGAAGTGTGCAAGTCGCCCTATACCTTTAAAAAATGGACGCAGGAATATGCCAGCATGACTAAGGTACAAACTGCATCTCCCTAGCATTTTTTGTTCCAGAGTTATTCCAGAGCGTAGCTGAAAGTTTTTAATTGTCCGGCCTATTTTTTGAATGACCCCCTTATTGTTGGTTGGAACCCTGACTGCGCCGTGTCGTTCTATACGCTGTATACACGCACAGTGTACGTCAATTTCTTATGGGTGCCTGCTCGCGCAGTCGCATCTGGCCCCGTCTTAAAAATCGTCAGAGCAATAAGTTTTGGTACGAGAGGAAAGCCCTTGAACATGGCAATCCTGTGGTGGTAAAATTTTGAAGATTGAGCAGGAAACTGGGATCGAAATTACCCGTTGTACATTTTGATTTTCTCTCCGACAGCTCTGTGCACAAAACTCCCATAGTGGAGGCTGTTGAAATCGTTTCTGAGCAACCCCGCCTACTTGAGGTTTTGTCTATCAAGAGGTGTGCAAGTCGCCCTATACCTTTAACAAATGGACGCAGGAATATGCCAGCATGACTAAGGTACAAACTGCATCTCCCTAGCATTTTTTGTTCCAGAGTTATTCCAGAGCGTAGCTGAAAGTTTTTGATTGTCCGGCCTATTTTTTGAACGACCCCTTTATTGTTGGTTGGAACCCTGACTGCGCCGTGTCGTTCTATACGCTGTATACACGCACAGTGTACGTCAATTTCTTATGGATGCCTGCTCGCGCAGTCGCATCTGGCCCCGTCTTAAAAATCGTCAGAGCAATAAGTTTGGTACGAGAGGAAAGCCCTTGAACATGGCGATCCTGTGGTGGTAAAATTTTGAAGATTGAGCAGGATACTGGGATCGAAATTACCCGTTGTACATTTTGTTTTTCTCTCCGACAGCTCTGTGCACAAAACTCCCATAGTGGAGGCTGTTGAAATCGTTTCTGAGCAACCCCGCCTACTTGAGGTTTTGTCTATCAAGAAGTGTGCAAGTCGCCCTATACCTTTAAAAAATGGACGCAGGAATATGCCAGCATGACTAAGGTACAAACTGCATCTCCCTAGCATTTTTTGTTCCAGAGTTATTCCAGAGCGTAGCTGAAAGTTTTTAATTGTCCGGCCTATTTTTTGAATGACCCCCTTATTGTTGGTTGGAACCCTGACTGCGCCGTGTCGTTCTATACGCTGTATACACGCACAGTGTACGTCAATTTCTTATGGAGGCCTGCTCGCGCAGTCGCATCTGGCCCATTCTTAAAAATCGTCAGAGCAATAAGTTTGGTACGAGAGGAAAGCCCTTGAACATGGCGATCCTGTGGTGGTAAAATTTTGAAGATTGAGCAGGATACTGGGATCGAAATTACCCGTTGTACATTTTGTTTTTCTCTCCGACAGCTCTGTGCACAAAACTCCCATAGTGGAGGCTGTTGAAATCGTTTCTGAGCAACCCCGCCTACTTGAGGTTTTGTCTATCAAGAAGTGTGCAAGTCGCCCTATACCTTTAAAAAATGGACGCAGGAATATGCCAGCATGACTAAGGTACAAACTGCATCTCCCTAGCATTTTTTGTTCCAGAGTTATTCCAGAGCGTAGCTGAAAGTTTTTAATTGTCCGGCCTATTTTTTGAATGACCCCCTTATTGTTGGTTGGAACCCTGACTGCGCCGTGTCGTTCTATACGCTGTATACACGCACAGTGTACGTCAATTTCTTATGGGTGCCTGCTCGCGCAGTCGCATCTGGCCCCGTCTTAAAAATCGTCAGAGCAATAAGTTTTGGTACGAGAGGAAAGCCCTTGAACATGGCAATCCTGTGGTGGTAAAATTTTGAAGATTGAGCAGGAAACTGGGATCGAAATTACCCGTTGTACATTTTGATTTTCTCTCCGACAGCTCTGTGCACAAAACTCCCATAGTGGAGGCTGTTGAAATCGTTTCTGAGCAACCCCGCCTACTTGAGGTTTTGTCTATCAAGAGGTGTGCAAGTCGCCCTATACCTTTAACAAATGGACGCAGGAATATGCCAGCATGACTAAGGTACAAACTGCATCTCCCTAGCATTTTTTGTTCCAGAGTTATTCCAGAGCGTAGCTGAAAGTTTTTGATTGTCCGGCCTATTTTTTGAACGACCCCTTTATTGTTGGTTGGAACCCTGACTGCGCCGTGTCGTTCTATACGCTGTATACACGCACAGTGTACGTCAATTTCTTATGGATGCCTGCTCGCGCAGTCGCATCTGGCCCCGTCTTAAAAATCGTCAGAGCAATAAGTTTGGTACGAGAGGAAAGCCCTTGAACATGGCGATCCTGTGGTGGTAAAATTTTGAAGATTGAGCAGGATACTGGGATCGAAATTACCCGTTGTACATTTTGTTTTTCTCTCCGACAGCTCTGTGCACAAAACTCCCGTAGTGGAGGCTGTTGAAATCGTTTCTGAGCAACCCCGCCTACTTGAGGTTTTGTCTATCAAGAAGTGTGCAAGTCGCCCTATACCTTTAAAAAATGGACGCAGGAATATGCCAGCATGACTAAGGTACAAACTGCATCTCCCTAGCATTTTTTGTTCCAGAGTTATTCCAGAGCGTAGCTGAAAGTTTTTAATTGTCCGGCCTATTTTTTGAATGACCCCCTTATTGTTGGTTGGAACCCTGACTGCGCCGTGTCGTTCTATACGCTGTATACACGCACAGTGTACGTCAATTTCTTATGGGTGCCTGCTCGCGCAGTCGCATCTGGCCCCGTCTTAAAAGTCGTTAGAGCAATAAGTTTGGTACGAGAGGAAAGCCCTTGAACATGGCAATCCTGTGGTGGTAAAATTTTGAAGATTGAGCAGGAAACTGGGATCGAAATTACCCGTTGTACATTTTGATTTTCTCTCCGACAGCTCTGTGCACAAAACTCCCATAGTGGAGGCTGTTGAAATCGTTTCTGAGCAACCCCGCCTACTTGAGGTTTTGTCTATCAAGAAGTGTGCAAGTCGCCCTATACCTTTAACAAATGGACGCAGGAATATGCCAGCATGACTAAGGTACAAACTGCATCTCCCTAGCATTTTTTGTTCCAGAGTTATTCCAGAGCGTAGCTGAAAGTTTTTGATTGTCCGGCCTATTTTTTGAACGACCCCTTTATTGTTGGTTGGAACCCTGACTGCGCCGTGTCGTTCTATACGCTGTATACACGCACAGTGTACGTCAATTTCTTATGGATGCCTGCTCGCGCAGTCGCATCTGGCCCCGTCTTAAAAATCGTCAGAGCAATAAGTTTGGTACGAGAGGAAAGCCCTTGAACATGGCGATCCTGTGGTGGTAAAATTTTGAAGATTGAGCAGGATACTGGGATCGAAATTACCCGTTGTACATTTTGTTTTTCTCTCCGACAGCTCTGTGCACAAAACTCCCATAGTGGAGGCTGTTGAAATCGTTTCTGAGCAACCCCGCCTACTTGAGGTTTTGTCTATCAAGAAGTGTGCAAGTCGCCCTATACCTTTAACAAATGGACGCAGGAATATGCCAGCATGACTAAGGTACAAACTGCATCTCCCTAGCATTTTTTGTTCCAGAGTTATTCCAGAGCGTAGCTGAAAGTTTTTGATTGTCCGGACTATTTTTTGAACGACCCCTTTATTGTTGGTTGGAACCCTGACTGCGCCGTAACGTTCTATACGCTGTATACACGCACAGTGTACGTCAACTTCTTATGGGTGCCTGCTCGCGCAGTCGCATCTGGCCCCGTCTTAAAAATCGTCAGAGCAATAAGTTTGGTACGAGAGGAAAGCCCTTGAACATGGCGATCCTGTGGTGGTAAAATTTTGAAGATTGAGCAGGATACTGGGATCGAAATTACCCGTTGTACATTTTGTTTTTCTCTCCGACAGCTCTGTGCACAAAACTCCCATAGTGGAGGCTGTTGAAATCGTTTCTGAGCAACCCCGCCTACTTGAGGTTTTGTCTATCAAGAAGTGTGCAAGTCGCCCTATACCTTTAAAAAATGGACGCAGGAATATGCCAGCATGACTAAGGTACAAACTGCATCTCCCTAGCATTTTTTGTTCCAGAGTTATTCCAGAGCGTAGCTGAAAGTTTTTAATTGTCCGGCCTATTTTCTGAATGACCCCCTTATTGTTGGTTGGAACCCTGACTGCGCCGTGTCTTTGTATACGCTGTATACACTCACAGTGTACGTCAATTTCTAATGGGTTCCTGCTCGCGCCGTCGCATCTGGCCTCGCCTTAAAAATCGTCAGAGCAATAAGTTTGGTACGAGAGGAAATCCCTTGAACATGGCGATCCTGTGGTGGTAAGATTTTGAAGATTGAGCAGGATACTGGGATCGAAATTACCCGTTGTACATTTTGTTTTTCTCTCCGACAGCTCTGTGCACAAAACTCCCATAGTGGAGGCTGTTGAAATCGTTTCTGAGCAACCCCGCCTACTTGAGGTTTTGTCTATCAAGAAGTGTGCAAGTCGCCCTATACCTTTAACAAATGGACGCAAGAATATGCCAGCATGACTAAGGTACAAACTGCATCTCCCTAGCATTTTTTGTTCCAGAGTTATTCCAGAGCGTAGCTGAAAGTTTTTGATTGTCCGGCCTATTTTTTGAACGACCCCTTTATTGTTGGTTGGAACCCTGACTGCGCCGTGTCGTTCTATACGCTGTATACACGCACAGTGTACGTCAATTTCTTATGGGTGCCTGCTCGCGCAGTCGCATCTGGCCCCGTCTTAAAAATCGTCAGAGCAATAAGTTTGGTCGAGAGGAAAGCCCTTGAACATGGCGATCCTGTGGTGGTAAAATTTTGAAGATTGAGCAGGATACTGGGATCGAAATTACCCGTTGTACATTTTGTTTTTCTCTCCGACAGCACTGTGCACAAAACTCCCATAGTGGAGGCTGTTGAAATCGTTTCTGAGCAACCCCGCCTACTTGAGGTTTTGTCTATCAAGAAGTGTGCAAGTCGCCCTATACCTTTAACAAATGGACGCAGGAATATGCCAGCATGACTTAGGTACAAACTGCATCTCCCTAGCATTTTTTGTTCCAGAGTTATTCCAGAGCGTAGCTGAAAGTTTTTAATTGTCCGGCCTATTTTTTGAATGACCCCCTTATTGTTGGTTGGAACCCTGACTGCGCCGTGTCTTTGTATACGCTGTATACACTCACAGTGTACGTCAATTTCTAATGGGTTCCTGCTCGCGCCGTCGCATCTGGCCTCGCCTTAAAAATCGTCAGAGCAATAAGTTTGGTACGAGAGGAAAGCCCTTGAACATGGCAATCCTGTGGTGGTAAAATTTTGAAGATTGAGCAGGATACTGGGATCGAAATTACCCGTTGTACATTTTGTTTTTCTCTCCGACAGCTCTGTGCACAAAACTCCCATAGTGGAGGCTGTTGAAATCGTTTCTGAGCAACCCCGCCTACTTGAGGTTTTGTCTATCAAGAGGTGTGCAAGTCGCCCTATACCTTTAACAAATGGACGCAGGAATATGCCAGCATGACTAAGGTACAAACTGCATCTCCCTAGCATTTTTTGTTCCAGAGTTATTCCAGAGCGTAGCTGAAAGTTTTTGATTGTCCGGCCTATTTTTTGAACGACCCCTTTATTGTTGGTTGGAACCCTGACTGCGCCGTGTCGTTCTATACGCTGTATACACGCACAGTGTACGTCAATTTCTTATGGATGCCTGCTCGCGCAGTCGCATCTGGCCCCGTCTTAAAAATCGTCAGAGCAATAAGTTTGGTACGAGAGGAAAGCCCTTGAACATGGCGATCCTGTGGTGGTAAAATTTTGAAGATTGAGCAGGATACTGGGATCGAAATTACCCGTTGTACATTTTGTTTTTCTCTCCGACAGCTCTGTGCACAAAACTCCCATAGTGGAGGCTGTTGAAATCGTTTCTGAGCAACCCCGCCTACTTGAGGTTTTGTCTATCAAGAAGTGTGCAAGTCGCCCTATACCTTTAACAAATGGACGCAGGAATATGCCAGCATGACTTAGGTACAAACTGCATCTCCCTAGCATTTTTTGTTCCAGAGTTATTCCAGAGCGTAGCTGAAAGTTTTTAATTGTCCGGCCTATTTTTTGAATGACCCCCTTATTGTTGGTTGGAACCCTGACTGCGCCGTGTCTTTGTATACGCTGTATACACTCACAGTGTACGTCAATTTCTAATGGGTTCCTGCTCGCGCCGTCGCATCTGGCCTCGCCTTAAAAATCGTCAGAGCAATAAGTTTGGTACGAGAGGAAAGCCCTTGAACATGGCAATCCTGTGGTGGTAAAATTTTGAAGATTGAGCAGGATACTGGGATCGAAATTACCCGTTGTACATTTTGTTTTTCTCTCCGACAGCTCTGTGCACAAAACTCCCATAGTGGAGGCTGTTGAAATCGTTTCTGAGCAACCCCGCCTACTTGAGGTTTTGTCTATCAAGAGGTGTGCAAGTCGCCCTATACCTTTAACAAATGGACGCAGGAATATGCCAGCATGACTAAGGTACAAACTGCATCTCCCTAGCATTTTTTGTTCCAGAGTTATTCCAGAGCGTAGCTGAAAGTTTTTGATTGTCCGGCCTATTTTTTGAACGACCCCTTTATTGTTGGTTGGAACCCTGACTGCGCCGTGTCGTTCTATACGCTGTATACACGCACAGTGTACGTCAATTTCTTATGGATGCCTGCTCGCGCAGTCGCATCTGGCCCCGTCTTAAAAATCGTCAGAGCAATAAGTTTGGTACGAGAGGAAAGCCCTTGAACATGGCGATCCTGTGGTGGTAAAATTTTGAAGATTGAGCAGGATACTGGGATCGAAATTACCCGTTGTACATTTTGTTTTTCTCTCCGACAGCTCTGTGCACAAAACTCCCATAGTGGAGGCTGTTGAAATCGTTTCTGAGCAACCCCGCCTACTTGAGGTTTTGTCTATCAAGAAGTGTGCAAGTCGCCCTATACCTTTAAAAAATGGACGCAGGAATATGCCAGCATGACTAAGGTACAAACTGCATCTCCCTAGCATTTTTTGTTCCAGAGTTATTCCAGAGCGTAGCTGAAAGTTTTTAATTGTCCGGCCTATTTTTTGAATGACCCCCTTATTGTTGGTTGGAACCCTGACTGCGCCGTGTCGTTCTATACGCTGTATACACGCACAGTGTACGTCAATTTCTTATGGAGGCCTGCTCGCGCAGTCGCATCTGGCCCCGTCTTAAAAATCGTCAGAGCAATAAGTTTGGTACGAGAGGAAAGCCCTTGAACATGGCGATCCTGTGGTGGTAAAATTTTGAAGATTGAGCAGGATACTGGGATCGAAATTACCCGTTGTACATTTTGTTTTTCTCTCCGACAGCTCTGTGCACAAAACTCCCATAGTGGAGGCTGTTGAAATCGTTTCTGAGCAACCCCGCCTACTTGAGGTTTTGTCTATCAAGAAGTGTGCAAGTCGCCCTATACCTTTAAAAAATGGACGCAGGAATATGCCAGCATGACTAAGGTACAAACTGCATCTCCCTAGCATTTTTTGTTCCAGAGTTATTCCAGAGCGTAGCTGAAAGTTTTTAATTGTCCGGCCTATTTTTTGAATGACCCCCTTATTGTTGGTTGGAACCCTGACTGCGCCGTGTCGTTCTATACGCTGTATACACGCACAGTGTACGTCAATTTCTTATGGGTGCCTGCTCGCGCAGTCGCATCTGGCCCCGTCTTAAAAATCGTCAGAGCAATAAGTTTTGGTACGAGAGGAAAGCCCTTGAACATGGCAATCCTGTGGTGGTAAAATTTTGAAGATTGAGCAGGAAACTGGGATCGAAATTACCCGTTGTACATTTTGATTTTCTCTCCGACAGCTCTGTGCACAAAACTCCCATAGTGGAGGCTGTTGAAATCGTTTCTGAGCAACCCCGCCTACTTGAGGTTTTGTCTATCAAGAGGTGTGCAAGTCGCCCTATACCTTTAACAAATGGACGCAGGAATATGCCAGCATGACTAAGGTACAAACTGCATCTCCCTAGCATTTTTTGTTCCAGAGTTATTCCAGAGCGTAGCTGAAAGTTTTTGATTGTCCGGCCTATTTTTTGAACGACCCCTTTATTGTTGGTTGGAACCCTGACTGCGCCGTGTCGTTCTATACGCTGTATACACGCACAGTGTACGTCAATTTCTTATGGATGCCTGCTCGCGCAGTCGCATCTGGCCCCGTCTTAAAAATCGTCAGAGCAATAAGTTTGGTACGAGAGGAAAGCCCTTGAACATGGCGATCCTGTGGTGGTAAAATTTTGAAGATTGAGCAGGATACTGGGATCGAAATTACCCGTTGTACATTTTGTTTTTCTCTCCGACAGCTCTGTGCACAAAACTCCCGTAGTGGAGGCTGTTGAAATCGTTTCTGAGCAACCCCGCCTACTTGAGGTTTTGTCTATCAAGAAGTGTGCAAGTCGCCCTATACCTTTAAAAAATGGACGCAGGAATATGCCAGCATGACTAAGGTACAAACTGCATCTCCCTAGCATTTTTTGTTCCAGAGTTATTCCAGAGCGTAGCTGAAAGTTTTTAATTGTCCGGCCTATTTTTTGAATGACCCCCTTATTGTTGGTTGGAACCCTGACTGCGCCGTGTCGTTCTATACGCTGTATACACGCACAGTGTACGTCAATTTCTTATGGGTGCCTGCTCGCGCAGTCGCATCTGGCCCCGTCTTAAAAATCGTCAGAGCAATAAGTTTGGTACGAGAGGAAAGCCCTTGAACATGGCAATCCTGTGGTGGTAAAATTTTGAAGATTGAGCAGGAAACTGGGATCGAAATTACCCGTTGTACATTTTGATTTTCTCTCCGACAGCTCTGTGCACAAAACTCCCATAGTGGAGGCTGTTGAAATCGTTTCTGAGCAACCCCGCCTACTTGAGGTTTTGTCTATCAAGAAGTGTGCAAGTCGCCCTATACCTTTAACAAATGGACGCAGGAATATGCCAGCATGACTAAGGTACAAACTGCATCTCCCTAGCATTTTTTGTTCCAGAGTTATTCCAGAGCGTAGCTGAAAGTTTTTGATTGTCCGGCCTATTTTTTGAACGACCCCTTTATTGTTGGTTGGAACCCTGACTGCGCCGTGTCGTTCTATACGCTGTATACACGCACAGTGTACGTCAATTTCTTATGGATGCCTGCTCGCGCAGTCGCATCTGGCCCCGTCTTAAAAATCGTCAGAGCAATAAGTTTGGTACGAGAGGAAAGCCCTTGAACATGGCGATCCTGTGGTGGTAAAATTTTGAAGATTGAGCAGGATACTGGGATCGAAATTACCCGTTGTACATTTTGTTTTTCTTTCCGACAGCTCTGTGCACAAAACTCCCATAGTGGAGGCTGTTGAAATCGTTTCTGAGCAACCCCGCCTACTTGAGGTTTTGTCTATCAAGAAGTGTGCAAGTCGCCCTATACCTTTAACAAATGGACGCAGGAATATGCCAGCATGACTAAGGTACAAACTGCATCTCCCTAGCATTTTTTGTTCCAGAGTTATTCCAGAGCGTAGCTGAAAGTTTTTGATTGTCCGGACTATTTTTTGAACGACCCCTTTATTGTTGGTTGGAACCCTGACTGCGCCGTAACGTTCTATACGCTGTATACACGCACAGTGTACGTCAACTTCTTATGGGTGCCTGCTCGCGCAGTCGCATCTGGCCCCGTCTTAAAAATCGTCAGAGCAATAAGTTTGGTACGAGAGGAAAGCCCTTGAACATGGCGATCCTGTGGTGGTAAAATTTTGAAGATTGAGCAGGATACTGGGATCGAAATTACCCGTTGTACATTTTGTTTTTCTCTCCGACAGCTCTGTGCACAAAACTCCCATAGTGGAGGCTGTTGAAATCGTTTCTGAGCAACCCCGCCTACTTGAGGTTTTGTCTATCAAGAAGTGTGCAAGTCGCCCTATACCTTTAAAAAATGGACGCAGGAATATGCCAGCATGACTAAGGTACAAACTGCATCTCCCTAGCATTTTTTGTTCCAGAGTTATTCCAGAGCGTAGCTGAAAGTTTTTAATTGTCCGGCCTATTTTCTGAATGACCCCCTTATTGTTGGTTGGAACCCTGACTGCGCCGTGTCTTTGTATACGCTGTATACACTCACAGTGTACGTCAATTTCTAATGGGTTCCTGCTCGCGCCGTCGCATCTGGCCTCGCCTTAAAAATCGTCAGAGCAATAAGTTTGGTACGAGAGGAAATCCCTTGAACGTGGCGATCCTGTGGTGGTAAGATTTTGAAGATTGAGCAGGATACTGGGATCGAAATTACCCGTTGTACATTTTGTTTTTCTCTCCGACAGCTCTGTGCACAAAACTCCCATAGTGGAGGCTGTTGAAATCGTTTCTGAGCAACCCCGCCTACTTGAGGTTTTGTCTATCAAGAAGTGTGCAAGTCGCCCTATACCTTTAACAAATGGACGCAAGAATATGCCAGCATGACTAAGGTACAAACTGCATCTCCCTAGCATTTTTTGTTCCAGAGTTATTCCAGAGCGTAGCTGAAAGTTTTTGATTGTCCGGCCTATTTTTTGAACGACCCCTTTATTGTTGGTTGGAACCCTGACTGCGCCGTGTCGTTCTATACGCTGTATACACGCACAGTGTACGTCAATTTCTTATGGGTGCCTGCTCGCGCAGTCGCATCTGGCCCCGTCTTAAAAATCGTCAGAGCAATAAGTTTGGTCGAGAGGAAAGCCCTTGAACATGGCGATCCTGTGGTGGTAAAATTTTGAAGATTGAGCAGGATACTGGGATCGAAATTACCCGTTGTACATTTTGTTTTTCTCTCCGACAGCACTGTGCACAAAACTCCCATAGTGGAGGCTGTTGAAATCGTTTCTGAGCAACCCCGCCTACTTGAGGTTTTGTCTATCAAGAAGTGTGCAAGTCGCCCTATACCTTTAACAAATGGACGCAGGAATATGCCAGCATGACTTAGGTACAAACTGCATCTCCCTAGCATTTTTTGTTCCAGAGTTATTCCAGAGCGTAGCTGAAAGTTTTTAATTGTCCGGCCTATTTTTTGAATGACCCCCTTATTGTTGGTTGGAACCCTGACTGCGCCGTGTCTTTGTATACGCTGTATACACTCACAGTGTACGTCAATTTCTAATGGGTTCCTGCTCGCGCCGTCGCATCTGGCCTCGCCTTAAAAATCGTCAGAGCAATAAGTTTGGTACGAGAGGAAAGCCCTTGAACATGGCAATCCTGTGGTGGTAAAATTTTGAAGATTGAGCAGGATACTGGGATCGAAATTACCCGTTGTACATTTTGTTTTTCTCTCCGACAGCTCTGTGCACAAAACTCCCATAGTGGAGGCTGTTGAAATCGTTTCTGAGCAACCCCGCCTACTTGAGGTTTTGTCCATCAAGAAGTGTGCAAGTCGCCCTATACCTTTAAAAAATGGACGCAGGAATATGCCAGCATGACTAAGGTACAAACTGCATCTCCCTAGCATTTTTTGTTCCAGAGTTATTCCAGAGCGTAGCTGAAAGTTTTTAATTGTCCGGCCTATTTTTTGAATGACCCCCTTATTGTTGGTTGGAACCCTGACTGCGCCGTGTCTTTCTATACGCTGTATACACGCAAGGGTACGTCAATTTCTAATGGGTGCCTGCTCGCGCCGTCGCATCTGGCCCCGTCTTAAAAATCGTTAGAGCAATAAATTTGGTGCGAGAGGAAAGCCCTTGAACATGGCAATCCTGTGGTGGTAAAATTTTGAAGATTGAGCAGGATACTGGGATCGAAATTGCCCGTTGTACATTTTGTTTTTCTCTCCGACAGGTCTGTGCACAAAACTCCCATAGTGGAGGCTGTTGAAATCGTTTCTGAGCAACCCCGCCTACTTGAAGTTTTGTCTATCAAGAAGTGTGCAAGTCGCCCTAAACCATTAAACAATGGACGCAGGAATATGCCAGCATGACTAAGGTACAAACTGCATCTCCCTAGCATTTTTTGTTCCAGAGTTATTCCAGAGCGTAGCTGAACGTTTTTAATTGTCTGGCCTATTTTTTGAATGACCCCCTTATTGTTGGTTGGAACCCTGACTGCGCCGTGTCTTTCTATACGCTGTATACACGCACAGTGTAATCAATTTCTAATGGGTGCCTGCTCGCGCCGTCGCATCTGGCCCCGTCTTAAAAATCGTTAGAGCAATATGTTTGGTACGAGAGGAAAGCCCTTGAACATGGCAATCCTGTGGTGGTAAAATTTTGAAGATTGAGCAGGAAACTGGGATCGAAATTACCCGTTGTACATTTTGTTTTTCTCTCCGACAGCTCTGTGCACAAAACTCCCATAGTGGAGGCTGTTGAAATCGTTTCTGAGCAACCCCGCCTACTTGAGGTTTTGTCTATCAGAATGTGTGCAAGTCGCCCAAAACCTTTAAAAAATGGACGCAGGAATATGCCAGCATGACTAAGGTACAATCTGCATCTCCCTAGCATTTTTTGTTCCAGAGTTATTCCAGAGCGTAGCTGAAAGTTTTTAATTGTCCGGCCTATTTTTTGAATGACCCCCTTATTGTTGGTTGGAACCCTGACTGCGCCGTGTCTTTCTATACGCTGTATACACGCAAGGGTACGTCAATTTCTAATGGGTGCCTGCTCGCGCCGTCGCATCTGGCCCCGTCTTAAAAATCGTTAGAGCAATAAATTTGGTGCGAGAGGAAAGCCCTTGAACATGGCAATCCTGTGGTGGTAAAATTTTGAAGATTGAGCAGGATACTGGGATCGAAATTGCCCGTTGTACATTTTGTTTTTCTCTCCGACAGGTCTGTGCACAAAACTCCCATAGTGGAGGCTGTTGAAATCGTTTCTGAGCAACCCCGCCTACTTGAAGTTTTGTCTATCAAGAAGTGTGCAAGTCGCCCTAAACCATTAAACAATGGACGCAGGAATATGCCAGCATGACTAAGGTACAAACTGCATCTCCCTAGCATTTTTTGTTCCAGAGTTATTCCAGAGCGTAGCTGAACGTTTTTAATTGTCTGGCCTATTTTTTGAATGACCCCCTTATTGTTGGTTGGAACCCTGACTGCGCCGTGTCTTTCTATACGCTGTATACACGCACAGTGTAATCAATTTCTAATGGGTGCCTGCTCGCGCCGTCGCATCTGGCCCCGTCTTAAAAATCGTTAGAGCAATATGTTTGGTACGAGAGGAAAGCCCTTGAACATGGCAATCCTGTGGTGGTAAAATTTTGAAGATTGAGCAGGAAACTGGGATCGAAATTACCCGTTGTACATTTTGTTTTTCTCTCCGACAGCTCTGTGCACAAAACTCCCATAGTGGAGGCTGTTGAAATCGTTTCTGAGCAACCCCGCCTACTTGAGGTTTTGTCTATCAGAATGTGTGCAAGTCGCCCAAAACCTTTAAAAAATGGACGCAGGAATATGCCAGCATGACTAAGGTACAATCTGCATCTCCCTAGCATTTTTTGTTCCAGAGTTATTCCAGAGCGTAGCTGAAAGTTTTTAATTGTCCGGCCTATTTTTTGAATGACCCCTTTATTGTTGGTTGGAATCCTGACTGCGCCGTGTCTTTGTATACGCTGTATACACGCACAGTGTACGTCAATTTCTAATGGGTGCCTGCTCGCGCCGTCGCATCTGGCCCCGCCTTAAAAATCGTCAGAGCAATATGTTTGGTACGAGAGGAAAGCCCTTGAACATGGCAATCCTGTGGTGGTAAAATTTTGAAGATTGAGCAGGATACTGGGATCGAAATTGCCCGTTGTACATTTTGTTTTTTTCTCCGACAGGTCTGTGCACAAAACTCCCATAGTAGAGGCTGTTGAAATCGTTTCTGAGCAACCCCGCCTACTTGAGATTTTGTCTATCAAGAAGTGTGCAAGTCACCCTATACCTTTAAAAAATGGACGCAGGAATATGCCAGTATGACTATAAAGGTACAATCTGCATCTCCCTAGCATTTTTTGTTCCAGAGTTATTCCAGAGCGTAGCTGAAATTTTGTAATTGTCCGGCCTGTTTTTTGAATGAGCCCCTTATTGTTGGTTGGAACCCTGACTGCGCCGTGTCTTTGTATACGCTGTATACACGCACAGTGTACGTCAATTTCTAATGGGTGCCTGCTCGCGCCGCATCTGGCACCGCCTTAAAAATCGTCAGAGCAATAAGTTTGGTACGAGAGGAAAGCCCTCGAACATGGCAGTCCTGTGGTGGTAAAATTGTGAAGATTGAGCAGGATACTGGGATCGAAATTACCCGTTGTACATTTTGTTTTTCTCTCCGACAGCTCTGTGCACAAAACTCCCATAGTGGAGGCTGTTGAAATCGTTTCTGAGCAACCCCGCCTACATGAGGTTTTGTCTATCAAGAAGTGTGCAAGTCGCCCTAATCTTTAAAAAATGGACGCAGGAATATGCCAGCATGACTAAGGTACAATCTGCATCTCCCTAGCATTTTTTGTTCCAGAGTTATTCCAGAGCGTAGCTGAAAGTTTTTAATTGTCCGGCCTATTTTTTGAATGACCCCTTTATTGTTGGTTGGAATCCTGACTGCGCCGTGTCTTTGTATACGCTTTATACACGCACAGTGTACGTCAATTTCTAATGGGTGCCTGCTCGCGCCGTCGCATCTGGCCCCGCCTTAAAAATCGTCAGAGCAATATGTTTGGTACGAGAGGAAAGCCCTTGAACATGGCAATCCTGTGGTGGTAAAATTTTGAAGATTGAGCAGGATACTGGGATCGAAATTGCTCGTTGTACATATTGTTTTTTTTCTCCGACAGGTCTGTGCACAAAACTCCCATAGTAGAGGCTGTTGAAATCGTTTCTGAGCAACCCCGCCTACTTGAGATTTTGTCTATCAAGAAGTGTGCAATTCACCCTACACCTTTAAAAAATGGATGCAGGAATATGCCAGTATGACTTTAAAGGTACAATCTGCATCTCCCTAGCATTTTTTGTTCCAGAGTTATTCCAGAGCGTAGCTGAAAGTTTTTAATTGTCCGGCCTATTTTTTGAATGACCCCTTTATTGTTGGTTGGAATCCTGACTGCGCCGTGTCTTTGTATACGCTGTATACACGCACAGTGTACGTCAATTTCTAATGGGTGCCTGCTCGCGCCGTCGCATCTGGCCCCGCCTTAAAAATCGTCAGAGCAATATGTTTGGTACGAGAGGAAAGCCCTTGAACATGGCAATCCTGTGGTGGTAAAATTTTGAAGATTGAGCAGGATACTGGGTTCGAAATTGCCCGTTGTACATTTTGTTTTTCTCTCCGACAGGTCTGTGCACAAAACTCCCATAGTAGAGGCTGTTGAAATCGTTTCTGAGCAACCCCGCCTACTTGAAGTTTTGTCTATCAAGAAGTGTGCAAGTCGCCCTAAACCATTAAAAAATGGACGCAGGAATATGCCTGCATGACTAAGGTACAAACTGCATCTCCCTAGCATTTTTTTGTTCCAGAGTTATTCCAGAGCGTAGCTGAAAGTTTTTAATTGTCTGGCCTATTTTTTGAATGACCCCCTTATTGTTGGTTGGAACCCTGACTGCGCCGTGTCTTTCTATACGCTGTATACACGCACAGTGTACGTCAATTTATAATGGGTACCTGCTCGCGCCGTCGCATCTGGCCCCGCCTTAAAAATCGTCAGAGCAATATGTTTGGTACGAGAGGAAAGCCCTTGAACATGGCAATCCTGTGGTGGTAAAATTTTGAAGATTGAGCAGGATACTGGGATCGAAATTGCCCGTTGTACATTTTGTTTTTCTCTCCGACAGGTCTGTGCACAAAACTCCCATAGTAGAGGCTGTTGAAATCGTTTCTGAGCAACCCCGCCTACTTGAAGTTTTGTCTATCAAGAAGTGTGCAAGTCGCCCTAAACCATTAAAAAATGGACGCAGGAATATGCCAGCATGACTAAGGTACAAACTGCATCTCCCTAGCATTTTTTGTTCCAGAGTTATTCCAGAGCGTAGCTGAAAGTTTTTAATTGTCTGGCCTATTTTTTGAATGACCCCCTTATTGTTGGTTGGAACCCTGACTGCGCCGTGTCTTTCTATACGCTGTATACACGCAAGGGTACGTCAATTTCTAATGGGTGCCTGCTCGCGCCGTCGCATCTGGCCCCGTCTTAAAAATCGTTAGAGCAATAAATTTGGTACGAGAGGAAAGCCCTTGAACATTGCAATCCTGTGGTGGTAAAATTTTGAAGATTGAGCAGGATACTGGGATCGAAATTGCCCGTTGTACATTTTGTTTTTCTCTCCGACAGGTCTGTGCACAAAACTCCCATAGTAGAGGCTGTTGAAATCGTTTCTGAGCAACCCCGCCTACTTGAAGTTTTGTCTATCAAGAAGTGTGCAAGTCGCCCTAAACCATTAAAAAATGGACGCAGGAATATGCCAGCATGACTAAGGTACAAACTGCATCTCCCTAGCATTTTTTGTTCCAGAGTTATTCCAGAGCGTAGCTGAAAGTTTTTAATTGTCCGGCCTATTTTTTGAATGACCCCCTTATTGTTGGTTGGAACCCTGACTGCGCCGTGTCTTTGTATACGCTGTATACACTCACAGTGTACGTCAATTTCTAATGGGTTCCTGCTCGCGCCGTCGCATCTGGCCTCGCCTTAAAAATCGTCAGAGCAATAAGTTTGGTACGAGAGGAAAGCCCTTGAACATGGCAATCCTGTGGTGGTAAAATTTTGAAGATTGAGCAGGATACTGGGATCGAAATTACCCGTTGTACATTTTGTTTTTCTCTCCGACAGCTCTGTGCACAAAACTCCCATAGTGGAGGCTGTTGAAATCGTTTCTGAGCAACCCCGCCTACTTGAGGTTTTGTCTATCAGAATGTGTGCAAGTCGCCCAAAACCTTTAAAAAATGGACGCAGGAATATGCCAGCATGACTAAGGTACAATCTGCATCTCCCTAGCATTTTTTGTTCCAGAGTTATTCCAGAGCGTAGCTGAAAGTTTTTAATTGTCCGGCCTATTTTTTGAATGACCCCCTTATTGTTGGTTGGAACCCTGACTGCGCCGTGTCTTTCTATACGCTGTATACACGCAAGGGTACGTCAATTTCTAATGGGTGCCTGCTCGCGCCGTCGCATCTGGCCCCGTCTTAAAAATCGTTAGAGCAATAAATTTGGTGCGAGAGGAAAGCCCTTGAACATGGCAATCCTGTGGTGGTAAAATTTTGAAGATTGAGCAGGATACTGGGATCGAAATTGCCCGTTGTACATTTTGTTTTTCTCTCCGACAGGTCTGTGCACAAAACTCCCATAGTGGAGGCTGTTGAAATCGTTTCTGAGCAACCCCGCCTACTTGAAGTTTTGTCTATCAAGAAGAGTGCAAGTCACCCTATACCTTTAAAAAATGGACGCAGGAATATGCCAGTATGACTATAAAGGTACAATCTGCATCTCCCTAGCATTTTTTGTTCCAGAGTTATTCCAGAGCGTAGCTGAAATTTTGTAATTGTCCGGCCTGTTTTTTGAATGAGCCCCTTATTGTTGGTTGGAACCCTGACTGCGCCGTGTCTTTGTATACGCTGTATACACGCACAGTGTACGTCAATTTCTAATGGGTGCCTGCTCGCGCCGCATCTGGCACCGCCTTAAAAATCGTCAGAGCAATAAGTTTGGTACGAGAGGAAAGCCCTCGAACATGGCAATCCTGTGGTGGTAAAATTGTGAAGATTGAGCAGGATACTGGGATCGAAATTACCCGTTGTACATTTTGTTTTTCTCTCCGACAGCTCTGTGCACAAAACTCCCATAGTGGAGGCTGTTGAAATCGTTTCTGAGCAACCCCGCCTACATGAGGTTTTGTCTATCAAGAAGTGTGCAATTCGCCCTAATCTTTAAAAAATGGACGCAGGAATATGCCAGCATGACTAAGGTACAATCTGCATCTCCCTAGCATTTTTTGTTCCAGAGTTATTCCAGAGCGTAGCTGAAAGTTTTTAATTGTCCGGCCTATTTTTTGAATGACCCCTTTATTGTTGGTTGGAATCCTGACTGCGCCGTGTCTTTGTATACGCTGTATACACGCACAGTGTACGTCAATTTCTAATGGGTGCCTGCTCGCGCCGTCGCATCTGGCCCCGCCTTAAAAATCGTCAGAGCAATATGTTTGGTACGAGAGGAAAGCCCTTGAACATGGCAATCCTGTGGTGGTAAAATGTTGAAGATTGAGCAGGATACTGGGATCGAAATTGCCCGTTGTACATTTTGTTTTTTTTCTCCGACAGGTCTGTGCACAAAACTCCCATAGTAGAGGCTGTTGAAATCGTTTCTGAGCAACCCCGCCTACTTGAGATTTTGTCTATCAAGAAGTGTGCAATTCACCCTACACCTTTAAAAAATGGATGCAGGAATATGCCAGTATGACTTTAAAGATACAATCTGCATCTCCCTAGCATTTTTTGTTCCAGAGTTATTCCAGAGCGTAGCTGAAAGTTTTTAATTGTCCGGCCTATTTTTTGAATGACCCCTTTATTGTTGGTTGGAATCCTGACTGCGCCGTGTCTTTGTATACGCTGTATACACGCACAGTGTACGTCAATTTATAATGGGTACCTGCTCGCGCCGTCGCATCTGGCCCCGCCTTAAAAATCGTCAGAGCAATATGTTTGGTACGAGAGTAAAGCCCTTGAACATGGCAATCCTGTGGTGGTAAAATTTTGAAGATTGAGCAGGATACTGGGATCGAAATTGCCCGTTGTACATTTTGTTTTTCTCTCCGACAGGTCTGTGCACAAAACTCCCATAGTAGAGGCTGTTGAAATCGTTTCTGAGCAACCCCGCCTACTTGAAGTTTTGTCTATCAAGAAGTGTGCAAGTCGCCCTAAACCATTAAAAAATGGACGCAGGAATATGCCAGCATGACTAAGGTACAAACTGCATCTCCCTAGCATTTTTTGTTCCAGAGTTATTCCAGAGCGTAGCTGAAAGTTTTTAATTGTCTGGCCTATTTTTTGAATGACCCCCTTATTGTTGGTTGGAACCCTGACTGCGCCGTGTCTTTCTATACGCTGTATACACGCAAGGGTACGTCAATTTCTAATGGGTGCCTGCTCGCGCCGTCGCATCTGGCCCCGTCTTAAAAATCGTTAGAGCAATAAATTTGGTACGAGAGGAAAGCCCTTGAACATTGCAATCCTGTGGTGGTAAAATTTTGAAGATTGAGCAGGATACTGGGATCGAAATTGCCCGTTGTACATTTTGTTTTTCTCTCCGACAGGTCTGTGCACAAAACTCCCATAGTAGAGGCTGTTGAAATCGTTTCTGAGCAACCCCGCCTACTTGAAGTTTTGTCTATCAAGAAGTGTGCAAGTCGCCCTAAACCATTAAAAAATGGACGCAGGAATATGCCAGCATGACTAAGGTACAAACTGCATCTCCCTAGCATTTTTTGTTCCAGAGTTATTCCAGAGCGTAGCTGAAAGTTTTTAATTGTCTGGACTATTTTTTGAATGACCCCCTTATTGTTGGTTGGAACCCTGACTGCGCCGTGTCTTTCTATACGCTGTATACACGCAAGGGTACGTCAATTTCTAATGGGTGCCTGCTCGCGCCGTCGCATCTGGCCCCGTCTTAAAAATCGTTAGAGCAATAAATTTGGTACGAGAGGAAAGCCCTTGAACATTGCAATCCTGTGGTGGTAATATTTTGAAGATTGAGCAGGATACTGGGATCGAAATTACCCGTTGTACATTTTGTTTTTCTCTCCGACAGCTCTGTGCACAAAACTCCCATAGTGGAGGCTGTTGAAATCGTTTCTGAGCAACCCCGCCTAATTGAGGTTTTGTCTATCAAGAAGTGTGCAAGTCGCCCTAAACCTTTAAAAAATGGACGCAGGAATATGCCAGCATGACTAAGGTACAAACTGCATCTCCCTATCATTTTTTGTTCCATAGTTATTCCAGAGCGTAGCTGAAAGTTTTTAATTGTCCGGCCTATTTTTTGAATGACCCCCTTATTGTTGGTTGGAACCCTGACTGCGCCGTGTCTTTGTATCCGCTGTATACACGCACAGTGTACGTCAATTTCTACTGGGTGCCTGCTCGCGCCGTCGCATCTGGCCTCGCCTTAAACATCGTCAGAGCAATAAGTTTGGTACGAGAGGAAAGCCCTTGAACATGGCAATCCTGTGGTGGTAAAATTTTGAAGATTGAGCAGGAAACTGGGATCGAAATTACCCGTTGTACATTTTGTTTTTCTCTCCGACAGCTCTGTGCACAAAACTCCCATAGTGGAGGCTGTTGAAATCGTTTCTGAGCAACCCCGCCTACATGAGGTTTTGTCTATCAAGAAGTGTGCAAGTCGCCCTAACCTTTAAAAAATGGACGCAGGAATATGCCAGCATGACTAAGGTACAAATTGCATCTCCCTAGCATTTTTTGTTCCAGAGTTATTCCAGAGCGTAGCTGAAAGTTTTTAATTGTCTTGCCTATTTTTTGAATGACCCCCTTATTGTTGGTTGGAACCCTGACTGCGCCGTGTCTTTCTATACGCTGTATACACGCAAGGGTACGTCAATTTCTAATGGGTGCCTGCTCGCGCCGTCGCATCTGGCCCCGTCTTAAAAATCGTTAGAGCAATAAATTTGGTACGAGAGGAAAGCCCTTGAACATGGCAATCCTGTGGTGGTAATATTTTGAAGATTGAGCAGGATACTGGGATCGAAATTACCCGTTGTACATTTTGTTTTTCTCTCCGACAGCTCTGTGCACAAAACTCCCATAGTGGAGGCTGTTGAAATCGTTTCTGAGCAACCCCGCCTAATTGAGGTTTTGTCTATCAAGAAGTGTGCAAGTCGCCCTAAACCTTTAAAAAATGGACGCAGGAATATGCCAGCATGACTAAGGTACAAACTGCATCTCCCTATCATTTTTTGTTCCATAGTTATTCCAGAGCGTAGCTGAAAGTTTTTAATTGTCCGGCCTATTTTTTGAATGACCCCCTTATTGTTGGTTGGAACCCTGACTGCGCCGTGTCTTTGTATCCGCTGTATACACGCACAGTGTACGTCAATTTCTACTGGGTGCCTGCTCGCGCCGTCGCATCTGGCCTCGCCTTAAACATCGTCAGAGCAATAAGTTTGGTACGAGAGGAAAGCCCTTGAACATGGCAATCCTGTGGTGGTAAAATTTTGAAGATTGAGCAGGAAACTGGGATCGAAATTACCCGTTGTACATTTTGTTTTTCTCTCCGACAGCTCTGTGCACAAAACTCCCATAGTGGAGGCTGTTGAAATCGTTTCTGAGCAACCCCGCCTAATTGAGGTTTTGTCTATCAAGAAGTGTGCAAGTCGCCCTAAACCTTTAAAAAATGGACGCAGGAATATGCCAGCATGACTAAGGTACAAACTGCATCTCCCTAGCATTTCTTGTTCCAGAGTTATTCCAGAGCGTAGCTGAAAGTTTTTAATTGTCTTGCCTATTTTTTGAATGACCCCCTTATTGTTGGTTGGAACCCTGACTGCGCCGTGTCTTTCTATACGCTGTATACACGCAAGGGTACGTCAATTTCTAATGGGTGCCTGCTCGCGCCGTCGCATCTGGCCCCGTCTTAAAAATCGTTAGAGCAATAAATTTGGTACGAGAGGAAAGCCCTTGAACATGGCAATCCTGTGGTGGTAATATTTTGAAGATTGAGCAGGATACTGGGATCGAAATTACCCGTTGTACATTTTGTTTTTCTCTCCGACAGCTCTGTGCACAAAACTCCCATAGTGGAGGCTGTTGAAATCGTTTCTGAGCAACCCCGCCTAATTGAGGTTTTGTCTATCAAGAAGTGTGCAAGTCGCCCTAAACCTTTAAAAAATGGACGCAGGAATATGCCAGCATGACTAAGGTACAAACTGCATCTCCCTAGCATTTTTTGTTCCAGAGTTATTCCAGAGCGTAGCTGAAAGTTTTTAATTGTCTTGCCTTTTTTTTGAATGACCCCCTTATTGTTGGTTGGAACCCTGACTGCGCCGTGTCTTTCTATACGCTGTATACACGCAAGGGTACGTCAATTTCTAATGGGTGCCTGCTCGCGCCGTCGCATCTGGCCCCGTCTTAAAAATCGTTAGAGCAATAAATTTGGTACGAGAGGAAAGCCCTTGAACATTGCAATCCTGTGGTGGTAATATTTTGAAGATTGAGCAGGATACTGGGATCGAAATTACCCGTTGTACATTTTGTTTTTCTCTCCGACAGCTCTGTGCACAAAACTCCCATAGTGGAGGCTGTTGAAATCGTTTCTGAGCAACCCCGCCTAATTGAGGTTTTGTCTATCAAAAAGTGTGCAAGTCGCCCTAAACCTTTACAAAATGGACGCAGGAATATGCCAGCATGACTAAGGTACAAACTGCATCTCCCTATCATTTTTTGTTCCATAGTTATTCCAGAGCGTAGCTGAAAGTTTTTAATTGTCCGGCCTATTTTTTGAATGACCCCCTTATTGTTGGTTGGAACCCTGACTGCGCCGTGTCTTTGTATCCGCTGTATACAAGCACAGGGTACGTCAATTTCTACTGGGTGCCTGCTCGCGCCGTCGCATCTGGCCTCGCCTTAAAAATCGTCAGAGCAATAAGTTTGGTACGAGAGGAAAGCCCTTGAACATGGCAATCCTGTGGTGGTAAAATTTTGAAGATTGAGCAGGAAACTGGGATCGAAATTACCCGTTGTACATTTTGTTTTTCTCTCCGACAGCTCTGTGCACAAAACTCCCATAGTGGAGGCTGTTGAAATCGTTTCTGAGCAACCCCGCCTACTTGAGGTTTTGTCTATCAAGAAGTGTGCAAGTCGCCCTCAACCTTTAAAAAATGGACGCAGGAATATGCCAGCATGACTAATGTACAATCTGCATCTCCCTAGCATTTTTTGTTCCAGAGTTATTCCAGAGCGTAGCTGAAAGTTTTTAATTGTCCGGCCTATTTTTTGAATGACCCCTTTATTGTTGGTTGGAATCCTGACTGCGCCGTGTCTTTGTATACGCTGTATACACGCACAGTGTACGTCAATTTCTAATGGGTGCCTGCTCGCGCCGTCGCATCTGGCCCCGCCTTAAAAATCGTCAGAGCAATATGTTTGGTACGAGAGGAAAGCCCTTGAACATGGCAATCCTGTGGTGGTAAAATTTTGAAGATTGAGCAGGATACTGGGATCGAAATTGCCCGTTGTACATTTCGTTTTTCTCTCCGACAGGTCTGTGCACAAAACTCCCCATAGTAGAGGCTGTTGAAATCGTTTCTGAGCAACCCCGCCTACTTGAAGTTTTGTCTATCAAGAAGTGTGCAAGTCGCCCTAAACCATTAAAAAATGGACGCAGGAATATGCCAGCATGACTAAGGTACAAACTGCATCTCCCTAGCATTTTTTGTTCCAGAGTTATTCCAGAGCGTAGCTGAAAGTTTTTAATTGTCTGGCCTATTTTTTGAATGACCCCCTTATTGTTGGTTGGAACCCTGACTGCGCCGTGTCTTTCTATACGCTGTATACACGCAAGGGTACGTCAATTTCTAATGGGTGCCTGCTCGCGCCGTCGCATCTGGCCCCGTCTTAAAAATTGTTAGAGCAATAAATTTGGTACGAGAGGAAAGCCCTTGAACATGGCAATCCTGTTGTGGTAAA
Source organism: Asterias amurensis (assembly GCF_032118995.1). Classification (NCBI taxonomy): domain Eukaryota; kingdom Metazoa; phylum Echinodermata; class Asteroidea; order Forcipulatida; family Asteriidae; genus Asterias; species Asterias amurensis. Next base: position 6,455,484 of record NC_092650.1, on the reverse strand, counting down.
ATTTTGAAGATTGAGCAGGATACTGGGATCGAAATTACCCGTTGTACATTTTGTTTTTCTCTCTGACAGTTCTGTGCACAAAACTCCCATAGTGGAGGCTGTTGAAATCATTTCTGAGCAACCCCGCCTACTTGAGGTTTTGTCTATCAAGAAGTGTGCAAGTCGCCCTCAACCTTTAAAAAATGGACGCAGGAATATGCCAGCATGACTAAGGTACAAACTGCATCTCCCTAGCATTTTTTGTTCCAGAGTTATTCCAGAGCGTAGCTGAAAGTTTTTAATTGTCCGGCCTATTTTTTGAATGACCCCTTTATTGTTGGTTGGAATCCTGACTGCGCCGTGTCTTTGTATACGCTGTATACACGCACAGTGTACGTCAATTTCTAATGGGTGCCTGCTCGCGCCGTCGCATCTGGCCCCGCCTTAAAAATCGTCAGAGCAATATGTTTGGTACGAGAGGAAAGCCTTTGAACATGGCAATCCCGTTGTGGTAATATTTTGAAGATTGAGCAGGATACTGGGATCGAAATTACCCGTTGTACATTTTGTTTTTCTCTCCGACAGTTCTGTGCACAAAACTCCCATAGTGGAGGCTGTTGAAATCATTCTGAGCAACCCCGCCTACTTGAGGTTTTGTCTATCAAGAAGTGTGCAAGTCGCCCTAAACCTTTAAAAAATGGACGCAGGAATATGCCAGCATGACTAAGGTACAAACTGCATCTCCCTAGCATTATTTGTTCCATAGTTATTCCAGAGCGTAGCTGAAAGTTTTTAATTGTCCGGCCTATTTTTTGAATGACCCCCTTATTGTTGGTTGGAACCCTGACTGCGCCGTGTCTTTCTATACGCTGTATACACGCACAGTGTACGTCAATTTCTAATGGGTGCCTGCTCGCGCCGTCGCATCTGGCCCGCCTTAAAAATCGTCAGTGCAATATGTTTGGTACGAGAGGAAAGCCCTTGAACATGGCAATCCTGTGGTGGTAAAATTGTGAAGATTGAGCAGGATACTGGGATCGAAATTACCCGTTGTACATTTTGTTTTTCTCTCCGACAGCTCTGTGCACAAAACTCCCATAGTGGAGGCTGTTCAAATCGTTTCTGAACAACCCCGCCTACTTGAGGTTTTGTCTATCAAGAAGTATGCAAGCCGCCCTAAACCTTTAAAAAATGGACGCAGGAATATGCCAGCATGACTTAGGTACAAACTGCATCTCCCTAGCATTTTTTGTTCCAGAGTTATTTCAGAGCGTAGCTGAAAGTTTTTAATTGTCCGGCCTATTTTTTGAATGACCCCCTTATTGTTGGTAGGAACCCTGACTGCGCCGTGTCTTTCTATACGCTGTATACAAGCATCAGTGTATGTCTATTTCTAATGGGTGCCTGCTCGCGCCGTCGCATCTGGCTCCGCTATTAAAAATCGTTAGAGCAATATGTTTGGTACGAGAGGAAAGCCCTTGAACATTGCAATCCTGTGGTGGTAAAATGTTGAAGATTGAGCAGGATACTGGGATCGAAATTACCCGTTGTACATTTTGTTTTTCTCTCCGACAGCTCTGTGCACAAAACTCCCATAGTGGAGGCTGTTGAAATCGTTTCTGAGCAACCCCGCCTAATTGAGGTTTTGTCTATCAAGAAGTGTGCAAGTCGCCCTAAACCTTTAAAAAATGGACGCAGGAATATGCCAGCATGACTAAGGTACAAACTGCATCTCCCTATCATTTTTTGTTCCATAGTTATTCCAGAGCGTAGCTGAAAGTTTTTAATTGTCCGGCCTATTTTTTGAATGACCCCCTTATTGTTGGTTGGAACCCTGACTGCGCCGTGTCTTTGTATCCGCTGTATACACGCACAGTGTACGTCAATTTCTACTGGGTGCCTGCTCGCGCCGTCGCATCTGGCCCGCCTTTAAAATCGTCAGAGCAATAAGTTTGGTACGAGAGGAAAGCCCTTGAACATGGCAATCCCGTGGTGGTAAAATTTTGAAGATTGAGCAGGATACTGGGATCGAAATTACCCGTTGTACATTTTGTTTTTCTCTCCGACAGCTCTGTGCACAAAACTCCCATAGTGGAGGCTGTTGAAATTGTTTCTGAGAAACCCCGCCTACATGAGGTTTTGTCAATCAAGAAGTGTGCAAGTCGCCCTAAACCTTTAAAAAATGGACGCAGGAATATGCCAGCATGACTAAGGTACAATCTGCATCTCCCTAGCATTTTTTGTTCCAGAGTTATTCCAGAGCGTAGCTGAAAGTTTTTAATTGTCCGGCCTATTTTTTGAATGAACCCTTTATTGTTGGTTGGAATCCTGACTGCGCCGTGTCTTTGTATACGCTGTATACACGCACAGTGTACGTCAATTTCTAATGGGTGCCTGCTCGCGCCGTCGCATCTGGCCCCGCCTTAAAAATCGTCAGAGCAATATGTTTGGTACGAGAGGAAAGCCCTGGAACATGGCAATCCTGTGGTGGTAAAATTTTGAAGATTGAGCAGGATACTGGGATCGAAATTGCCCGTTGTACATTTTGTTTTTCTCTCCGACAGGTCTGTGCACAAAACTCCCACAGTAGAGGCTGTTGAAATCGTTTCTGAGCAACCCCGCCTACTTGAAGTTTTGTCTATCAAGAAGTGTGCAAGTCGCCCTAAACCTTTAAAAAATGGACGCAGGAATATGCCAGCATGACTTAGGTACAAACTGCATCTCCCTAGCGTTTTTTGTTCCAGAGTTATTTCAGAGCGTAGCTGAAAGTTTTTAATTGTCCGGCCTATTTTTTGAATGACCCCCTTATTGTTGGTAGGAACCCTGACTGCGCCGTGTCTTTCTATACGCTGTATACAAGCACAGTGTATGTCAATTTCTAATGGGTGCCTGCTCGCGCCGTCGCATCTGGCTCCGCTATTAAAAATCTTCAGAGCAATAAGTTTGGTAAGAGAGGAAAGCCCTTGAACATGGCAATCCCGTGGTGGTAAAATTGTGAAGATTGAGCAGGATACTGTGATCGAAATTACCCGTTGTACATTTTGTTTCTCTCTCCGACAGCTCTGTGCACAAAACTCCCATGGTGGAGGCTGTTGAAATCGTTTCTGAGCAACCCCGCCTACTTGAGGTTTTGTCTATCAAGAAGTGTGCAAGTCGCCCTAAACCTTTACAAAATGGACGCAGGAATATGCCAGCATGACTAAGGTGCAAACTGCATCTCCCTAGAATTTTTTGTTCCAGAGTTATTCCAGAGCGTAGCTGAAAGTTTTTAATTGTCCGGCCTATTTTTTGAATGACCCCCTTATTGTTGGTTGGAACCCTGACTGCGCCGTGTCTTTGTATACGCTGTATACACGCACAGTGTACGTCAATTTCTAACGGGTGCCTGCTCGCGCCGTCGCATCTGGCCCCGCCTTAAAAATCGTCAGAGCAATAAGTTTGGTACGAGAGGAAAGCCCTTGAACATGGCAATCCCGTGGTGGTAAAATTTTTAGAAGATTGAGCAGGATACTGGGATCGAAATTACCCGTTGTACATTTTGTTTTTCTCTCCGACAGCTCTGTGCACAAAACTCCCATAGTGGAGGCTGTTGAAATTGTTTCTGAGAAACCCCGCCTACATGAGGTTTTGTCTATCAAGAAGTGTGCAAGTCGCCCTAAACCTTTAAAAAATGGACGCAGGAATATGCCAGCATGACTTAGGTACAAACTGCATCTCCCTAGCATTTTTTGTTCCAGAGTTATTCCAGAGCGTAGCTGAAAGTTTTTAATTGTCCGGCCTATTTTTTGAATGACCCCCTTATTGTTGGTTGGAACCCTAACTGCGCCGTGTCTTTGTATACGCTGTATACACGCACAGTGTACGTCAATTTCTAATGGGTGCCTGCTCGCGCCGTCGCATCTGGCCCCGCCTTAAAAATCGTCAGAGCAATAAGTTTGGTACGAGAGGAAAGCCCTTGAACATGGCAATCCCGTGGTGGTAAAATTTTGAAGATTGAGCAGGATACTGGGATCGAAATTACCCGTTGTACATTTTGTTTTTCTCTCTAACAGCTCTGTGCACAAAACTCCCATAGTGGAGGCTGTTGAAATTGTTTCTGAGAAACCCCGCCTACATGAGGTTTTGTCTATCAAGAAGTGTGCAAGTCGCCCTAAACCTTTAAAAAATGGACGCAGGAATATGCCAGCATGACTAAGGTACAAACTGCATCTCCCTAGCATTATTTGTTCCATAGTTATTCCAGAGCGTAGCTGAAAGTTTTTAATTGTCCGGCCTATTTTTTGAATGACCCCCTTATTGTTGGTTGGAACCCTGACTGCGCCGTGTCTTTCTATACGCTGTATACACGCACAGTGTACGTCAATTTCTAATTGGTGCCTGCTCGCGCCGTCGCATCTGGCCCCGCCTTAAAAATCGTCAGAGCAATAAGTTTGGTACGAGAGGAAAGCCCTTGAACATGGCAATCCTGTGGTGGTAAAATTTTGAAGATTGAGCAGGATACTGGGATCGAAATTACCCGTTGTACATTTTGTTTTTCTCTCCGACAGCTCTGTGCACAAAACTCCCATAGTGGAGGCTGTTGAAATCGTTTCTGAGCAACCCCGCCTACTTGAGGTTTTTTCTATCAAGAAGTGTGCAAGTCGCCCTAACCTTTAAAAAATGGACGCTGGAATATGCCCGCATGACTAAGGTACAAACTGCATCTCCCTACCATTTTTTGTTCCTTAGTTATTCCAGAGCGTAGCTTAAAGTTTTTAATTGTCCGGCCTATTTTTTGAATGACCCCCTTATTGTTGGTTGGAACCTTGACTGCGCCGTGTCTTTCTATACGCTGTATACACGCACAGTGTACGTCAATTTCTAATGGTTGCCTGCTCGCGCCGTCGCATCTGGCCCCGCCTTAAAAATCGTCAGAGCAATAAGTTTGTTACGAGAGGAAAGCCCTTGAACATGGCAATCCTGTGGTGGTAACATTTTGAAGATGGAGCAGGATACTGGGATCGAAATTACCCGTTGTACATTTTGTTTTTCTCTCCGACAGCTCTTTGCACAAAACTCCCATAGTGGAGGCTGTTGAAATCGTTTCTGAGCAACCCCGCCTACTTGAGGTTTTGTCGTTCAAGAACTGTGCAAGTCGCCTTAAACCTTTAAAAAATGGACGCAGGAATATGCCAGCATGACTAAGGTACAAACTGCATCTCCCTAGCATTATTTGTTCCATAGTTATTCCAGAGCGTAGCTGAAAGTTTTTAATTGTCCGGCCTATTTTTTGAATGACCCCCTTATTGTTGGTTGGAACCCTGACTGCGCCGTGTCTTTCTATACGCTGTATACACGCACAGTGTACGTCAATTTCTAATGGGTGCCTGCTCGCGCCGTCGCATCTGGCCCCGCCTTAAAAATCGTCAGAGCAATAAGTTTGGTACGAGAGGAAAGCCCTTGAACATGGCAATCCTGTGGTGGTAAAATTTTGAAGATTGAGCAGGATACTGGGATCGAAATTACCCGTTGTACATTTTTTTTTCTCTCCGACAGCTCTGTGCACAAAACTCCCATAGTGGAGGCTGTTGAAATCGTTTCTGAGCAACCCCGCCTACTTGAGGTTTTTTTCTATCAAGAAGTGTGCAAGTCGCCCTAACCTTTAAAAAATGGACGCTGGAATATGCCCGCATGACTAAGGTACAAACTGCATCTCCCTACCATTTTTTGTTCCTTAGTTATTCCAGAGCGTAGCTTAAAGTTTTTAATTGTCCGGCCTATTTTTTGAATGACCCCCTTATTGTTGGTTGGAACCTTGACTGCGCCGTGTCTTTCTATACGCTGTATACACGCACAGTGTACGTCAATTTCTAATGGTTGCCTGCTCGCGCCGTCGCATCTGGCCCCGCCTTAAAAATCGTCAGAGCAATAAGTTTGTTACTAGAGGAAAGCCCTTGAACATGGCAATCCTGTGGTGGTAACATTTTGAAGATGGAGCAGGATACTGGGATCGAAATTACCCGTTGTACATTTTGTTTTTCTCTCCGACAGCTCTCTGCACAAAACTCCCATAGTGGAGGCTGTTGAAATCGTTTCTGAGCAACCCCGCCTACTTGAGGTTTTGTCTATCAAGAAGTGTGCAAGTCGCCCTAAACCTTTAAAAATGGACGCAGGAATATGCCAGCATGACTAAGGTACAAACTGCATCTCCCTAGCATTTTTTGTTCCAGAGTTATTCCAGAGCGTAGCTGAAAGTTTTTAATTGTCCGGCCTATTTTTTGAATGACCCCCTTCTTGTTGGTTGGAACCTTGACTGCGCCGTGTCTTTCTATACGCTGTATACACGCACAGTGTACGTCAATTTCTAATGGGTGCCTGCTCGCGCCGTCGCATCTGGCCCCGCCTTAAAAATCGTCAGAGCAATAAGTTTGGTACGAGAGGAAAGCCCTTGAACATGGCAATCCTGTGGTGGTAAAATGTTGAAGATTGAGCAGGATACTGGGATCGAAATTACCCGTTGTACATTTTGTTTTTCCCTCCGACAGCTCTGTGCACAAAACTCCCATAGTGGAGGCTGTTGAAATCGTTTCTGAGCAACCCCGCCTACTTGAGGTTTTGTCTATCAAGAAGTGGGCAAGTCGCCCTCAACCTTTAAAAAATTGACGCAGGAATATGCCAGCATGACTAAGGTACAAACTGCATCTCCCTAGCATTTTTTGTTCCAGAGTTATTCCAGAGCGTAGCTGAAAGTTTTTAATTGTCCGGCCTATTTTTTGAATGACCCCCTTATTGTTGGTTGGAACCCTGACTGCGCCGTGTCTTTCTATACGCTGTATACACGCACAGTGTACGTCAATTTCTAACGGGTGCCTGCTCGCGCCGTCGCATCTGGCCCCGCCTTAAAAATCGTCAGAGCAATAAGTTTGGTACGAGAGGAAAGCCCTTGAAAATGGCAATCCTGTGGTGGTAAAATTTTGAAGATTGAGCAGGATACTGGGATCGAAATTACCCGTTGGACATTTTGTTTTTCTCTCCGACAGCTCTTTGCACAAAACTCCCATAGTGGAGGCTGTTGAAATCGTTTCTGAGCAACCCCGCCTACTTGAGGTTTTGTCGTTCAAGAACTGTGCAAGTCGCCTTAAACCTTTCAAAAATGGACGCAGGAATATGCCAGCATGACTAAGGTACAAACTGCATCTCCCTAGCATTTTTTGTTCCAGAGTTATTCCAGACCGTAGCTGAAAGTTTTTAATTGTCCGGCCTATTTTTTGAATGACCCCCTTATTGTTGGTTGGAACCCCGACTGCGCCGTGTCTTTCTATACGCTGTATACACGCACAGTGTACGTCAATTTCTAATGGGTGCCTGCTCGCGCCGTCGCATCTGGCCCCGACTTAAAAATCGTCAGAGCAATAAGTTTGGTACGAGAGGAAAGCCCTGGAACATGGCATTCCGGTGGTGGCAACATTTTGAAGATGGAGCAGGATACTGGGATCGAAATTACCGGTTGTACATTTTGTTTTTCTCTCCGACAGCTCTGTGCACAAAACTCCCGTAGTGGAGGCTGCTGAAATCGTTTCTGAACAACCCCGCCTACTAGAAGTTTAGTCTATCAAGAAGTGTGCAAGTCGCCCTAAACCTTTAAAAAATGGACGCAGGAATATGCCAGCATGACTAAGGTACAAACTGCATCTCCCTAGCATTTTTTGTTCCAGAGTTATTCCAGAGCGTAGCTGAAAGTTTTAATTGTCCGGCCTATTTTTTGAATGACCCCCTTATTGTTGGTTGGAACCTTGACTGCGCCTTGTCTTTCTATACGCTGTATACACGCACAGTGTACGTCAATTTCTAATGGGTGCCTGCTCGCGCCGTCGCATCTGGCCCCGCCTTAAAAATCGTCAGAGCAATAAGTTTGGTACGAGAGGAAAGCCCTTGAACATGGCAATCCTATGGTGGTAAAATGTTGAAGATTGAGCAGGATACTGGGATCGAAATTACCCGTTGTACATGTTGTTTTTCCCTCCGACAGCTCTGTACACAAAACTCCCATAGTGGAGGCTGTTGAAATCGTTTCTGAGCAACCCCGCCTACTTGAGGTTTTGTCTATCAAGAAGTGTGCAAGTCGCCTTTACCCGTTGTACATTTTGTTTTTATTCCGACATCTCTGTGCACAAAACTCCCATAGTGGAGGCTGTTGAAATCGTTTCTGAGCAACCCCGCCTACTTGAGGTTTGTTCTATCAAGAAGTGTGCAAGTCGCCCTAAACCTTTAAAAAATGGACGCAGGAATATGCCAGCATGACTAAGGTACAAACTGCATCTCCCTAGCATTTTTTGTTCTAGAGTTATTCCAAAGCGTAGCTGAAAGTTTTTAATTGTCCGGCCTATTTTTTGAATGACCCCCTTATTGTTGGTTGGAACCCTGAGTGTGCAAGTCGCCCTAAACCTTTAAAAAATGGACGCAGGAATATGCCAGCATGACTAAGGTACAAACTGCATCTCCCTAGCATTTTTTGTTCTAGAGTTATTCCAGAGCGTAGCTGAAAGTTTTTAATTGTCCGGCCTATTTTTTGAATGACCCCCTTATTGTTGATTGGAACCCTGACTGCGCCGTGTCTTTCTATACGCTGTATACACGCACAGTGTACGTCAATTTCTAATGGGTGCCTGCTCGCGCCGTCGCATCTGGCCCCGCCTTAAAAATCGTCAGAACTATAAGTTTGGTACGAGAAGAAAGCCCTTGAACATGGCAATCCTGTGGTGGTAAAATTCTGAAGATTGAGCAGGATACTGGGATCGAAATTACCCGTTGTACATTTTGTTTTTCTCTCCGACAGCTCTGTGCACAAAACTCCCATAGTGGAGGCTGTTTAAATCGTTTCTGAGCAACCCCGCCTACTTGAGGTTTTGTCTATCAAGAAGTGTGCAAGTCGCCTTAAAACTTTACAAAATGGACGCAGGAATATGCCAGCATGACTAAGGTAAAAACTGCATCTCCCTAGCATTTTTTGTTCCAGAGTTATTCCAGAGCGTAGCTGAAAGTTTTTAATTGTCCGGCCTATTTTTTGAATGACCCCCTTATTGTTGGTTGGAACCCTGACTGCGCCGTGTCTTTCTATACGCTGTATATACGTATAGTGTACGTCAATTTCTAATGGGTGCCTGCTCGCGTAGTCGCATGTGGCCCCGCCTTAAACATCGTTAGAGCAATAAGTTTGGTACGAGAGGAAAGCCCTTGAACATGGCAATCCTGTGGTGGTAAAACTTTGAAGATTGAGCAGGATACTGGGATCGAAATTACCCGTTGGACATTTTGTTTTTCTCTCCGACAGCTCTTTGCACAAAACTCCCATAGTGGAGGCTGTTGAAATCGTTTCTGAGCAACCCCGCCTACTTGGGGTTTTGTCGTTCAAGAACTGTGCAAGTCGCCTTAAACCTTTCAAAAATGGACCAGGAATATGCCAGCATGACTAAGGTAAAAACTGCATCTCCCTAGCATTTTTTGTTCCAGAGTTATTCCAGAGCGTAGCTGAAAGTTTTTAATTGTCCGGCCTGTTTTTTGAATGACCCCCTTATTGTTGGTTGGAACCCTGACTGCGCCGTGTCTTTCTATACGCTGTATACACGCACAGTGTACGTCAATTTCTAATGGGTGCCTGCTCGCGCCGTCGCATCTGGCCCCGCCTTAAAAATCGTCAGAGCAATAAGTTTGGTACGAGAGGAAAGCCCTTCAACATGGCAATCCTGTGGAGGTAAAATTTTGAAGATTGAGCAGGATACTGGGATCGAAATTACCGGTTGGACATTTTGTTTTTCTCTCCGACAGCTCTGTGCACAAAACTCCCGTAGTGGAGGCTGCTGAAATCGTTTCTGAACAACCCCGCCTACTAGAAGTTTAGTCTATCAAGAAGTGTGCAAGTCGCCCTAAACCTTTAAAAAATGGACGCAGGAATATGCCAGCATGACTAAGGTACAAACTGCATCTCCCTATAATTTTTTGTTCCAGAGTTTAATATTCCAGAGCGTATCTGAAAGTTTTTAATTGTCCGGCCTATTTTTTGAATGACCCCCTTATTGTTGGTTGGAACCCTGACTGCGCCGTGTCTTTCTATACGCTGTATACACGCACAGTGTACGTCAATTTCTAATGGGTGCCTGCTCACGCCGTCGTATCTGGCCCCGCCTTAAAAATCGTCAGAGCAATAAGTTTGGTACGAGAGGAAAGCCCTGGAACATGGCAATCCTTTGGTGGTAAAATTTTAAAGATTGAGCAGGATACTGGGATCGAAATTACCCGTTGTACATGTTGTTTTTCCCTCCGACAGCTCTGTGCACAAAACTCCCATAGTGGAGGCTGTTGAAATCGTTTCTGAGCAACCCCGCCTACTTGAGGTTTTGTCTATCAAGAAGTGTGCAAGTCGCCCTAAACCTTTAAAAATGGACGCAGGAATATGCCAGCATGACTAAGGTACAAACTGCATCTCCCTAGCATTTTTTGTTCCAGAGTTATTCCAGAGCGTAGCTGAAAGTTTTTAATTGTCCGGCCTATTTTTTGAATGACCCCCTTATTGTTGGTTGGAACCTTGACTGCGCCGTGTCTTTCTATACGCTGTATACACGCAAAGTGTACGTCAATTTCTAATGGGTGCCTGCTCGCGCCGTCGCATCTGGCCCCGCCTTAAAAATCGTCAGAGCAATAAGTTTGGTACGAGAGGAAAGCCCTTGAACATGGCAATCCTGTGGTGGTAAAATGTTGAAGATTGAGCAGGATACTGGGATCGAAATTACCCGTTGTACATGTTGTTTTTCCCTCCGACATCTCTGTGCACAAAACTCCCATAGTGGAGGCTGTTGAAATCGTTTCTGAGCAACCCCGCCTACTTGAGGTTTGTTCTATCAAGAAGTGTGCAAGTCGCCCTAAACCTTTAAAAAATGGACGCAGGAATATGCCAGCATGACTAAGGTACAAACTGCATCTCCCTAGCATTTTTTGTTCTAGAGTTATTCCAGAGCGTAGCTGAAAGTTTTTAATTGTCCGGCCTATTTTTTGAATGACCCCCTTATTGTTGGTTGGAACCCTGAGTGTGCAAGTCGCCCTAAACCTTTAAAAAATGGACGCAGGAATATGCCAGCATGACTAAGGTACAAACTGCATCTCCCTAGCATTTTTTGTTCTAGAGTTATTCCAGAGCGTAGCTGAAAGTTTTTAATTGTCCGGCCTATTTTTTGAATGACCCCCTTATTGTTGGTTGGAACCCTGACTGCGCCGTGTCTTTCTATACGCTGTATACACGCACAGTGTACGTCAATTTCTAATGGGTGCCTGCTCGCGCCATCGCATCTGGCCTCGCCTTAAAAATCATTAGAGCAATAAGTTTGGTACGAGAGGAAAACCCTTGAACATGGCAATCCTGTGGTGGTAAAACTTTGAAGATTGAGCAGGATACTGGGATCGAAATTACCCGTTGGACATTTTGTTTTTCTCTCCGACAGCTCTTTGCACAAAACTCCCATAGTGGAGGCTGTTGAAATCGTTTCTGAGCAACCCCGCCTACTTGAGGTTTTATCGTTCAAGAACTGTGCAAGTCGCCTTAAACCTTTGAAAAATGGACGCAGGAATATGCCTGCATGACTAAGGTACAAACTGCATCTCCCTAGCATTTTTGGTTCCAGAGTTATTCCAGAGCGTAGCTGAAAGTTTTTAATTGTCCGGCCTATTTTTTGAATGACCCCCTTATTGTTGGTTGGAACCCTGACTGCGCCGTGTCTTTCTATACGCTGTATACACGCACAGTGTACGTCAATTTCTAATGGGTGCCTGCTCGCGCCGTCGCATCTGGACCCGCCTTAAAAATCGTCAGAGCAATAAGTTTGGTACGAGAGGAAAGCCCTTGAACATGGAAATCCTGTGGTGGTAAAATTTTGAAGATTGAGCGGGATACTGGGATCGAAATTACCCGTTGTACATTTTGTTTTTCTCTCCGACAGCTCTGTGCAAAAAACTCCCATAGTGGAGGCTGTTGAAATCATTTCTGAGCAACCCCTCCTACTTGAGGTTTTGTATATCAAGAAGTGTGCAAGTCGCCCTAAACCTTTGAAAAATGGACGCAGGAATATGCCAGCATGACTAAGGTACAAACTGCATCTCCCTAGCATTTTTTGTTCCAGATTTATTCCAGAGCGTAGCTGAAAGTTTTTAATTGTCCGGCCTATTTTTTTTAATGACCCCCTTATTGTTGGTTGGAACCCAGACTGCGCCGTGTCTTTCTATACGCTGTATACACGCACAGTGTACGTCAATTTCTAATGGGTGCCTGCTCGCGCCGTCGCATCTGGCCCCGTCTTAAAAATCGTCAGAGCAATAAGTTTGGTACGAGAGGAAAGCCCTTGAACATGGCAATCCTGTGGTGGTAAAATTTTGAACATTGAGCAGGATACTGGGATCGAAATTACCCGTTGTACATTTTGTTTTTCTCTCCGACAGCTCTGTGCACAAAACTCCCATAGTGGAGGCTGTTGAAATCGTTTCTGAGCAACCCCTCCTACTTGAGGTTTTGTATATCAAGAAGTGTGCAAGTCGCCCTAAACCTTTGAAAAATGGACGCAGGAATATGCCAGCATGACTAAGGTACAAACTGCATCTCCCTAGCATTTTTTGTTCCAGATTTATTCCAGAGCGTAGCTGAAAGTTTTTAATTGTCCGGCCTATTTTTTTAATGACCCCCTTATTGTTGGTTGGAACCCCGACTGCGCCGTGTCTTTCTATACGCTGTATACACGCACAGTGTACGTCAATTTCTAATGGGTGCCTGCTCGCGCCGTCGCATCTGGCCCCGTCTTAAAAATCGTCAGAGCAATAAGTTTGGTACGAGAGGAAAGCCCTTGAACATGGCAATCCTGTGGTGGTAAAATTTTGAAGATTGAGCAGGATACTGGGATCGAAATTACCCGTTGTACATTTTGTTTTTCCCTCCGACAGCTCTGTGCACAAAACTCCCATAGTGGAGGCTGTTGAAATCGTTTCTGAGCAACCCCGCGTACTTGAGGTTTGTACTATCAAGAAGTGTGCAAGTCGCCCTAACCTTTAAAAAATGGACGCAGGAATATGCCAGCATGACTAAGGTACACACTGCATCTCCCTAGCATTTTTTGTTCCAGAGTTATTCCAGAGCGTAGCTGAAAGTTTTTAATTGTCCGGCCTGTTTTTTGAATGACCCCCTTATTGTTGGTTGGAACCCTGACTGCGCCGTGTCTTTCTATACGCTGTATACACGCACAGTGTACGTCAATTTCTAATGGGTGCCTGGTCGCGCCGTCGCATCTGGCCCCGTCTTAAAAATCATCAGAGCAATAAGTTTGGTACGAGAGGAAAGCCCTTGAACATGGCAATCCTGTGGTGGTAAAATTTTGAACATTGAGCAGGATACTGGGATCGAAATTACCCGTTGTACATTTTGTTTTTCTCTCCGACAGCTCAGTGCACAAAACTCCCATAGTGGAGGCTGTTGAAATCGTTTCTGAGCAACCCCTCCTACTTGAGGTTTTGTATATCAAGAAGTGTGCAAGTCGCCCTAAACCTTTGAAAAATGGACGCAGGAATATGCCAGCATGACTAAGGTACAAACTGCATCTCCCTAGCATTTTTTGTTCCAGATTTATTCCAGAGCGTAGCTGAAAGTTTTTAATTGTCCGGCCTATTTTTTTAATGACCCCCTTATTGTTGGTTGGAACCCTGACTGCGCCGTGTCTTTCTATACGCTGTATACACGCACAGTGTACGTCAATTTCTAATGGGTGCCTGCTCGCGCCGTCGTATCTGGCCCCGCCTTAAAAATCGTCAGAGCAATAAGTTTGGTACGAGAGGAAAGCCCTGGAACATGGCAATCCTGTGGTGGTAAAATTTTGAAGATTGAGCAGGAGACTGGGATCGAAATTACCCGTTGTACATTTTGTTTTTCTCTCCGACAGCTCTGTGCACAAAACTCCCACAGTGGAGGCTGTTGAAATCGTTTCTGAGCAACCCCTCCTACTTGAGGTTTTGTATATCAAGAAGTGTGGAAGTCGCCCTAAACCTTTGAAAAATGGACGCAGGAATATGCCAGCATGACTAAGGTAAAAACTGCATCTCCCTAGCATTTTTTGTTCCAGAGTTATTCCAGAGCGTAGCTGAAAGTTTTTAATTGTCCGGCCTATTTTTTGAATGACCCCCTTATTGTTGGTTGGAACCCCGACTGCGCCGTGTCTTTCTATACGCTGTATACACGCACAGTGTACGTCAATTTCTAATGGGTGCCTGCTCGCGCCGTCGCATCTGGCCCCGTCTTAAAAATCGTCAGAGCAATAAGTTTGGTACGAGAGGAAAGCCCTTGAACATGGCAATCCTGTGGTGGTAAAATTTTGAAGATTGAGCAGGATACTGGGATCGAAATTACCCGTTGTACATTTTGTTTTTCTCTCCGACAGCTCTGTGCACAAAACTCCCATAGTGGAGGCTGTTGAAATCGTTTCTGAGCAACCCCGCCTACTTGAGGTTTGTTCTATCAAGAAGTGTGCAAGTCGCCCTAACCTTTAAAAAATGGACGCAGGAATATGCCAGCATGACTAAGGTACAAACTGTATCTCCCTAGCATTTTGTGTTCCAGAGTTATTCGAGAGCGTAGCTGAAAGTTTTTAATTGTCCGGCCTATTTTTTGAATGACCCCCTTATTGTTGGTTGGAACCCTGACTGCGCCGTGTCTTTCTATACGCTGTATACACGCACAGTGTACGTCAATTTCTAATGGGTGCCTGCTCGCGCCGTCGCATCTGGCCCCGCCTTAAAAATCGTCAGAGCAATAAATTTGGTACGAGAGGAAACCCTTGAACATGGCAATCCTGTGGTGGTAAAATTTTGAAGATTGAGCAGGATACTGGGATCGAAATTACCCGTTGTACATTTTGTTTTTATTCCGACAGCTCTGTGCACAAAACTCCCATAGTGGAGGCTGTTGAAATCGTTTCTGAGCAACCCCGCCTACTTGAGGTTTGTTCTATCAAGAAGTGTGCAAGTCGCCCTAACCTTTAAAAAATGGACGCAGGAATATGCCAGCATGACTAAGGTACAAACTGTATCTCCCTAGCATTTTTTGTTCCAGAGTTATTCCAGAGCGTAGCTGAAAGTTTTTAATTGTCCGGCCTATTTTTTGAATGACCCCCTTATTGTTGATTGGAACCCAGACTGCGCCGTGTCTTTCTATACGCTGTATACACGCACAGTGTACGTCAATTTCTAATGGGTGCCTGCTCGCGCCGTCGCATCTGGACCCGCCTTAAAAATCGTCAGAGCAATAAGTTTGGTACGAGAGGAAAGCCCTTGAACATGGAAATCCTGTGGTGGTAAAATTTTGAAGATTGAGCAGGATACTGGGATCGAAATTACCCGTTGTACATTTTGTTTTTCTCTCCGACAGCTCTGTGCACAAAACTCCCATAGTGGAGGCTGTTGAAATCGTTTCTGAGCAACCCCTCCTACTTGAGGTTTTGTATATCAAGAAGTGTGGAAGTCGCCCTAAACCTTTGAAAAATGGACGCAGGAATATGCCAGCATGACTAAGGTACAAACTGCATCTCCCTAGCATTTTTTGTTCCAGATTTATTCCAGAGCGTAGCTGAAAGTTTTTAATTGTCCGGCCTATTTTTTTAATGACCCCCTTATTGTTGGTTGGAACCCCGACTGCGCCGTGTCTTTCTATACGCTGTATACACGCACAGTGTACGTCAATTTCTAATGGGTGCCTGCTCGCGCCGTCGCATCTGGCCCCGTCTTAAAAATCGTCAGAGCAATAAGTTTGGTACGAGAGGAAAGCCCTTGAACATGGCAATCCTGTGGTGGTAAAACTTTGAAGATTGAGCAGGATACTGGGATCGAAATTACCCGTTGTACATTTTGTTTTTCCCTCCGACAGCTCTGTGCACAAAACTCCCATAGTGGAGGCTGTTGAAATCGTTTCTGAGCAACCCCGCGTACTTGAGGTTTGTACTATCAAGAAGTGTGCAAGTCGCCCTAACCTTTAAAAAATGGACGCAGGAATATGCCAGCATGACTAAGGTACACACTGCATCTCCCTAGCATTTTTTGTTCCAGAGTTATTCCAGAGCGTAGCTGAAAGTTTTTAATTGTCCGGCCTGTTTTTTGAATGACCCCCTTATTGTTGGTTGGAACCCTGACTGCGCCGTGTCTTTCTATACGCTGTATACACGCACAGTGTACGTCAATTTCTAATGGGTGCCTGGTCGCGCCGTCGCATCTGGCCCCGTCTTAAAAATCATCAGAGCAATAAGTTTGGTACGAGAGGAAAGCCCTTGAACATGGCAATCCTGTGGTGGTAAAATTTTGAACATTGAGCAGGATACTGGGATCGAAATTACCCGTTGTACATTTTGTTTTTCTCTCCGACAGCTCAGTGCACAAAACTCCCATAGTGGAGGCTGTTGAAATCGTTTCTGAGCAACCCCTCCTACTTGAGGTTTTGTATATCAAGAAGTGTGCAAGTCGCCCTAAACCTTTGAAAAATGGACGCAGGAATATGCCAGCATGACTAAGGTACAAACTGCATCTCCCTAGCATTTTTTGTTCCAGATTTATTCCAGAGCGTAGCTGAAAGTTTTTAATTGTCCGGCCTATTTTTTTAATGACCCCCTTATTGTTGGTTGGAACCCTGACTGCGCCGTGTCTTTCTATACGCTGTATACACGCACAGTGTACGTCAATTTCTAATGGGTGCCTGCTCGCGCCGTCGTATCTGGCCCCGCCTTAAAAATCGTCAGAGCAATAAGTTTGGTACGAGAGGAAAGCCCTGGAACATGGCAATCCTGTGGTGGTAAAATTTTGAAGATTGAGCAGGAGACTGGGATCGAAATTACCCGTTGTACATTTTGTTTTTCTCTCCGACAGCTCTGTGCACAAAACTCCCACAGTGGAGGCTGTTGAAATCGTTTCTGAGCAACCCCTCCTACTTGAGGTTTTGTATATCAAGAAGTGTGGAAGTCGCCCTAAACCTTTGAAAAATGGACGCAGGAATATGCCAGCATGACTAAGGTAAAAACTGCATCTCCCTAGCATTTTTTGTTCCAGAGTTATTCCAGAGCGTAGCTGAAAGTTTTTAATTGTCCGGCCTATTTTTTGAATGACCCCTTTATTGTTGGTTGGAATCCTGACTGCGCCGTGTCTTTCTATACGCTGTATACACGCACAGTGTACGTCAATTTCTAATGGGTGCCTGGTCGCGCCGTTGCATCTGGCCCCGCCTTAAAAATCATCAGAGCAATAAGTTTGGTACGAGAGGAAAGCCCTTGAACATGGCAATCCTGTGGTGGTAAAATTTTGAACATTGAGCAGGATACTGGGATCGAAATTACCCGTTGTACATTTTGTTTTTCTCTCCGACAGCTCTGTGCACAAAACTCCCATAGTGGAGGCTGTTGAAATCGTTTCTGAGCAACCCCTCCTACTTGAGGTTTTGTATTTCAAGAAGTGTGCAAGTCGCCCTAAACCTTTGAAAAATGGACGCAGGAATATGCCAGCATGACTAAGGTACAAACTGCATCTCCCTAGCATTTGTTGTTCCATATTTATTCCAGAGCGTAGCTGAAAGTTTTTAATTGTCCGGCCTATCTTTTTAATGACCCCCTTATTGTTGGTTGGAACCCCGACTGCGCCGTGTCTTTCTATACGCTGTATACACGCACAGTGTACGTCAATTTCTAATGGGTGCCTGCTCGCGCCGTCGCATCTGGCCTCGACTTAAAAATCGTCAGAGCAATAAGTTTGGTACGAGAGGAAAGCCCTTGAACATGGCAATCCTGTGGTGGTAAAATTTTGAAGATTGAGCAGGATACTGGGATCGAAATTACCCGTTGTACATTTTGTTTTTATTCCGACAGCTCTGTGCACAAAACTCCCATAGTGGAGGCTGTTGAAATCGTTTCTGAGCAACCCCGCCTACTTGAGGTTTTGTCTATCAAGAAGTGTGCAAATCGCCCTAAACCTTTAAAAAAATGGACGCAGGAATATGCCAACATGACTAAGGTACAAACTGCATCTCCCTAGCATTTTTTGTTCCAGAGTTATTCCAGAGCGTAGCTGAAAGTTTTTAATTGTCCGGCCTATTTTTTGAATTTTTTTGACCCCCTTATTGTTGGTTGGAACCCTGACTGCGCCGTGTCTTTCTATACGCTGTATACACGCACAGTGTACGTCAATTTCTAATGGGTGCCTGCTCGCGCCGTCGCATCTGGCCTCGACTTACAAATCGTCAGAGCAATAAGTTTGGTACGAGAGGAAAGCACTTGAACATGGCAATCCTGTGGTGGTAAAATTTTGAAGATTGAGCAGGAAACTGGGATCGAAATTACCCGTTGTACATTTTGTTTTTCTCTCCGACAGCTCTGTGCACAAAACTCCCATAGTGGAGGCTGTTGAAATCGTTTCTGAGCAACCCTCCTACTTGAGGTTTTGTATTTCAAGAAGTGTGCAAGTCGCCCTAAACCTTTGAAAAATGGACGCAGGAATATGCCAGCATGACTAAGGTACAAACTGCATCTCCCTAGCATTTTTTGTTCCATATTTATTCCAGAGCGTAGCTGAAAGTTTTTAATTGTCCGGCCTATTTTTTTAATGACCCCCTTATTGTTGGTTGGAACCCTGACTGCGCCGTGTCTTTCTATACGCTGTATACACGCACAGTGTACGTCAATTTCTAATGGGTGCCTGCTCGCGCCGTCGCATCTGGCCCCGCCTTAAAAATCGTCAGAGCAATAAATTTGGTACGAGAGGAAAGCCCTTGAACATGGCAATCCTGTGGTGGTAAAATTTTGAAGATTGAGCAGGATACTGGGATCGAAATTACCCGTTGTACATTTTGTTTTTATTCCGACAGCTCTGTGCACAAAACTCCCATAGTGGAGGCTGTTGAAATCGTTTCTGAGCAACCCCGCCTACTTGAGGTTTGTTCTATCAAGAAGTGTGCAAGTCGCCCTAACCTTTAAAAAATGGACGCAGGAATATGCCAGAATGACTAAGGTACAAACTGTATCTCCCTAGCATTTTTTGTTCCAGAGTTATTCCAGAGCGTAGCTGAAAGTTTTTAATTGTCCGGCCTATTTTTTGAATGACCCCCTTATTGTTGATTGGAACCCTGACTGCGCCGTGTCTTTCTATACGCTGTATACACGCACAGTGTACGTCAATTTCTAATGGGTGCCTGCTCGCGCCGTCGCATCTGGACCCGCCTTAAAAATCGTCAGAGCAATAAGTTTGGTACGAGAGGAAAGCCCTTGAACATGGCAATCCTGTGGTGGTAAAATTTTGAAGATTGAGCAGGATACTGGGATCGAAATTACCCGTTGTACATTTTGTTTTTATTCCGACAGCTCTGTGCACAAAACTCCCATAGTGGAGGCTGTTGAAATCGTTTCTGAGCAACCCCTCCTACTTGAGGTTTTGTATATCAAGAAGTGTGCAAGTCGCCCTAAACTTTGAAAAATGGACGCAGGAATATGCCAGCATGACTAAGGTACAAACTGCATCTCCCTAGCATTTTTTGTTCCAGATTTATTCCAGAGCGTAGCTGAAAGTTTTTTATTGTCCGGCCAATTTTTTTATTGACCCCCTTATTGTTGGTTGGAACCCCGACTGCGCCGTGTCTTTCTATACGCTGTATACACGCACAGTGTACGTCAATTTCTAATGGGTGCCTGCTCGCGCCGTCGCATCTGGCCCCGTCTTAAAAATCGTCAGAGCAATAAGTTTGGTACGAGAGGAAAGCCCTCGAACATGGCAATCCTGTGGTGGTAAAACTTTGAAGATTGAGCAGGATACTGGGATCGAAATTACCCGTTGTACATTTTGTTTTTATTCCGACACCTCGTGCACAAAACTCCCATAGTGGAGGCTGTTGAAATCGTTTCTGAGCAACCCCGCCTACTTGAGGTTTGTTCTATCAAGAAGTGTGCAAGTCGCCCTAACCTTTAAAAAATGGACGCAGGAATATGCCAGCATGACTAAGGTACAAACTGTATCTCCCTAGCATTTTTTGTTCCAGAGTTATTCCAGAGCGTAGCTGAAAGTTTTTAATTGTCCGGCCTATTTTTTGAATGACCCCCTTATTGTTGGTTGGAACCCCGACTGCGCCGTGTCTTTCTATACGCTGTATACACGCACAGTGTACGTCAATTTCTAATGGGTGCCTGGTCGCGCCGTCGCATCTGGCCCCGCCTTAAAAATCATCAGAGCAATAAGTTTGGTACGAGAGGAAAGCCCTTGAACATGGCAATCCTGTGGTGGTAAAATTTTGAACATTGAGCAGGATACTGGGATCGAAATTACCCGTTGTACATTTTGTTTTTCTCTCCGACAGCTCTGTGCACAAAACTCCCATAGTGGAGGCTGTTGAAATCGTTTCTGAGCAACCCCTCCTACTTGAGGTTTTGTATTTCAAGAAGTGTGCAAGTCGCCCTAAACCTTTGAAAAATGGACGCAGGAATATGCCAGCATGACTAAGGTACAAACTGCATCTCCCTAGCATTTGTTGTTCCATATTTATTCCAGAGCGTAGCTGAAAGTTTTTAATTGTCCGGCCTATCTTTTTAATGACCCCCTTATTGTTGGTTGGAACCCCGACTGCGCCGTGTCTTTCTATACGCTGTATACACGCACAGTGTACGTCAATTTCTAATGGGTGCCTGCTCGCGCCGTCGCATCTGGCCTCGACTTAAAAATCGTCAGAGCAATAAGTTTGGTACGAGAGGAAAGCCCTTGAACATGGCAATCCTGTGGTGGTAAAATTTTGAAGATTGAGCAGGATACTGGGATCGAAATTACCCGTTGTACATTTTGTTTTTATTCCGACAGCTCTGTGCACAAAACTCCCATAGTGGAGGCTGTTGAAATCGTTTCTGAGCAACCCCGCCTACTTGAGGTTTTGTCTATCAAGAAGTGTGCAAATCGCCCTAAACCTTTAAAAAAATGGACGCAGGAATATGCCAACATGACTAAGGTACAAACTGCATCTCCCTAGCATTTTTTGTTCCAGAGTTATTCCAGAGCGTAGCTGAAAGTTTTTAATTGTCCGGCCTATTTTTTGAATTTTTTTGACCCCCTTATTGTTGGTTGGAACCCTGACTGCGCCGTGTCTTTCTATACGCTGTATACACGCACAGTGTACGTCAATTTCTAATGGGTGCCTGCTCGCGCCGTCGCATCTGGCCTCGACTTACAAATCGTCAGAGCAATAAGTTTGGTACGAGAGGAAAGCACTTGAACATGGCAATCCTGTGGTGGTAAAATTTTGAAGATTGAGCAGGAAACTGGGATCGAAATTACCCGTTGTACATTTTGTTTTTCTCTCCGACAGCTCTGTGCACAAAACTCCCATAGTGGAGGCTGTTGAAATCGTTTCTGAGCAACCCTCCTACTTGAGGTTTTGTATTTCAAGAAGTGTGCAAGTCGCCCTAAACCTTTGAAAAATGGACGCAGGAATATGCCAGCATGACTAAGGTACAAACTGCATCTCCCTAGCATTTTTTGTTCCATATTTATTCCAGAGCGTAGCTGAAAGTTTTTAATTGTCCGGCCTATTTTTTTAATGACCCCCTTATTGTTGGTTGGAACCCTGACTGCGCCGTGTCTTTCTATACGCTGTATACACGCACAGTGTACGTCAATTTCTAATGGGTGCCTGCTCGCGCCGTCGCATCTGGCCCCGCCTTAAAAATCGTCAGAGCAATAAATTTGGTACGAGAGGAAAGCCCTTGAACATGGCAATCCTGTGGTGGTAAAATTTTGAAGATTGAGCAGGATACTGGGATCGAAATTACCCGTTGTACATTTTGTTTTTATTCCGACAGCTCTGTGCACAAAACTCCCATAGTGGAGGCTGTTGAAATCGTTTCTGAGCAACCCCGCCTACTTGAGGTTTGTTCTATCAAGAAGTGTGCAAGTCGCCCTAACCTTTAAAAAATGGACGCAAGAATATGCCAGAATGACTAAGGTACAAACTGTATCTCCCTAGCATTTTTTGTTCCAGAGTTATTCCAGAGCGTAGCTGAAAGTTTTTAATTGTCCGGCCTATTTTTTGAATGACCCCCTTATTGTTGATTGGAACCCTGACTGCGCCGTGTCTTTCTATACGCTGTATACACGCACAGTGTACGTCAATTTCTAATGGGTGCCTGCTCGCGCCGTCGCATCTGGACCCGCCTTAAAAATCGTCAGAGCAATAAGTTTGGTACGAGAGGAAAGCCCTTGAACATGGCAATCCTGTGGTGGTAAAATTTTGAAGATTGAGCAGGATACTGGGATCGAAATTACCCGTTGTACATTTTGTTTTTATTCCGACAGCTCTGTGCACAAAACTCCCATAGTGGAGGCTGTTGAAATCGTTTCTGAGCAACCCCTCCTACTTGAGGTTTTGTATATCAAGAAGTGTGCAAGTCGCCCTAAACTTTGAAAAATGGACGCAGGAATATGCCAGCATGACTAAGGTACAAACTGCATCTCCCTAGCATTTTTTGTTCCAGATTTATTCCAGAGCGTAGCTGAAAGTTTTTTATTGTCCGGCCAATTTTTTTATTGACCCCCTTATTGTTGGTTGGAACCCCGACTGCGCCGTGTCTTTCTATACGCTGTATACACGCACAGTGTACGTCAATTTCTAATGGGTGCCTGCTCGCGCCGTCGCATCTGGCCCCGTCTTAAAAATCGTCAGAGCAATAAGTTTGGTACGAGAGGAAAGCCCTCGAACATGGCAATCCTGTGGTGGTAAAACTTTGAAGATTGAGCAGGATACTGGGATCGAAATTACCCGTTGTACATTTTGTTTTTATTCCGACACCTCGTGCACAAAACTCCCATAGTGGAGGCTGTTGAAATCGTTTCTGAGCAACCCCGCCTACTTGAGGTTTGTTCTATCAAGAAGTGTGCAAGTCGCCCTAACCTTTAAAAAATGGACGCAGGAATATGCCAGCATGACTAAGGTACAAACTGTATCTCCCTAGCATTTTTTGTTCCAGAGTTATTCCAGAGCGTAGCTGAAAGTTTTTAATTGTCCGGCCTATTTTTTGAATGACCCCCTTATTGTTGGTTGGAACCCCGACTGCGCCGTGTCTTTCTATACGCTGTATACACGCACAGTGTACGTCAATTTCTAATGGGTGCCTGCTCGCGCCGTCGCATCTGGACCCGCCTTAAAAATCGTCAGAGCAATAAGTTTGGTACGAGAGGAAAGCCCTTGAACATGGCAATCCTGTGGTGGTAAAATTTTGAAGATTGAGCAGGATACTGGGATCGAAATTACCCGTTGTACATTTTGTTTTTCTCTCCGACAGCTCTGTGCACAAAACTCCCATAGTGGAGGCTGTTGAAATCGTTTCTGAGCAACCCCTCCTACTTGAGGTTTTGTATATCAAGAAGTGTGGAAGTCGCCCTAAACCTTTGAAAAATGGACGCAGGAATATGCCAGCATGACTAAGGTAAAAACTGCATCTCCCTAGCATTTTTTGTTCCAGAGTTATTCCAGAGCGTAGCTGAAAGTTTTTAATTGTCCGGCCTATTTTTTGAATGACCCCTTTATTGTTGGTTGGAATCCTGACTGCGCCGTGTCTTTCTATACGCTGTATACACGCACAGTGTACGTCAATTTCTAATGGGTGCCTGGTCGCGCCGTCGCATCTGGCCCCGCCTTAAAAATCATCAGAGCAATAAGTTTGGTACGAGAGGTAAGCCCTTGAACATGGCAATCCTGTGGTGGTAAAATTTTGAAGATTGAGCAGGATACTGGGATCGAAATTACCCGTTGTACATTTTGTTTTTCTCTCCGACAGCTCTGTGCACAAAACTCCCATAGTGGAGGCTGTTGAAATCGTTTCTGAGCAACCCCTCCTACTTGAGGTTTTGTATTTCAAGAAGTGTGCAAGTCTCCCTAAACCTTTGAAAAATGGACGCAGGAATATGCCAGCATGACTAAGGTACAAACTGCATCTCCCTAGCATTTGTTGTTCCATATTTATTCCAGAGCGTAGCTGAAAGTTTTTAATTGTCCGGCCTATTTTTTTAATGACCCCCTTATTGTTGGTTGGAACCCCGACTGCGCCGTGTCTTTCTATACGCTGTATACACGCACAGTGTACGTCAATTTCTAATGGATGCCTGCTCGCGCCGTCGCATCTGGCCCCGTCTTAAAAATCGTCAGAGCAATAAGTTTGGTACGAGAGGAAAGCCCTTGAACATGGCAATCCTGTGGTGGTAAAATTTTGAAGATTGAGCAGGATACTGGGATCGAAATTACCCGTTGTACATTTTGTTTTTATTCCGACAGCTCTGTGCACAAAACTCCCATAGTGGAGGCTGTTGAAATCGTTTCTGAGCAACCCCGCCTACTTGAGGTTTGTTCTATCAAGAAGTGTGCAAGTCGCCCTAACCTTTAAAAAATGGACGCAGGAATATGCCAGCATGACTAAGGTACAAACTGTATCTCCCTGGCATTTTTTGTTCCAGAGTTATTCGAGAGCGTAGCTGAAAGTTTTTAATTGTCCGGCCTATTTTTTGAATGACCCCCTTATTGTTGGTTGGAACCCTGACTGCGCCGTGTCTTTCTATACGCTGTATACACGCACAGTGTACGTCAATTTCTAATGGGTGCCTGCTCGCGCCGTCGCATCTGGCCCCGCCTTAAAAATCGTCAGAGCAATAAATTTGGTACGAGAGGAAAGCCCTTGAACATGGCAATCCTGTGGTCGTAAAATTTTGAAGATTGAGCATTATACTGGGATCGAAATTACCCGTTGTACATTTTGTTTTTATTCCGACAGCTCTGTGCACAAAACTCCCATAGTGGAGGCTGTTGAAATCGTTTCTGAGCAACCCCTCCTACTTGAGGTTTTGTATATCAAGAAGTGTGCAAGTCGCCCTAAACCTTTGAAAAATGGACGCAGGAATATGCCAGCATGACTAAGGTACAAACTGCATCTCCCTAGCATTTTTTGTTCCAGATTTATTCCAGAGCGTAGCTGAAAGTTTTTAATTGTCCGGCCTATTTTTTTAATGACCCCCTTATTGTTGGTTGGAACCCCGACTGCGCCGTGTCTTTCTATACGCTGTATACACGCACAGTGTACGTCAATTTCTAATGGGTGCCTGCTCGCGCCGTCGCATCTGGCCCCGCCTTAAAAATCGTCAGAGCAATAAATTTGGTACGAGAGGAAAGCCATTGAACATGGCAATCCTGTGGTGGTAATATTTTGAAGATTGAGCAGGATACTGCGATCGAAATTACCCGTTGTACATTTTGTTTTTCTCTCCGACAGCTCTGTGCACAAAACTCCCATAGTGGAGGCTGTTGAAATCGTTTCTGAGCAACCCCGTCTACTTGAGGTTTTGTCTATCAAGAAGTGTGCAAATCGCCCTAAACCTTTAAAAAAATGGACGCAGGAATATGCCAACATGACTAAGGTACAAACTGCATCTCCCTAGCATTTTTTGTTCCAGAGTTATTCCAGAGCGTAGCTGAAAGTTTTTAATTGTCCGGCCTATTTTTTGAATTTTTTTGACCCCCTTATTGTTGGTTGGAACCCTGACTGCGCCGTGTCTTTCTATACGCTGTATACACGCACAGTGTACGTCAATTTCTAATGGGTGCCTGCTCGCGCCGTCGCATCTGGCCTCGACTTACAAATCGTCAGAGCAATAAGTTTGGTACGAGAGGAAAGCACTTGAACATGGCAATCCTGTGGTGGTAAAATTTTGAAGATTGAGCAGGAAACTGGGATCGAAATTACCCGTTGTACATTTTGTTTTTCTCTCCGACAGCTCTGTGCACAAAACTCCCATAGTGGAGGCTGTTGAAATCGTTTCTGAGCAACCCTCCTACTTGAGGTTTTGTATTTCAAGAAGTGTGCAAGTCGCCCTAAACCTTTGAAAAATGGACGCAGGAATATGCCAGCATGACTAAGGTACAAACTGCATCTCCCTAGCATTTTTTGTTCCATATTTATTCCAGAGCGTAGCTGAAAGTTTTTAATTGTCCGGCCTATTTTTTTAATGACCCCCTTATTGTTGGTTGGAACCCTGACTGCGCCGTGTCTTTCTATACGCTGTATACACGCACAGTGTACGTCAATTTCTAATGGGTGCCTGCTCGCGCCGTCGCATCTGGCCCCGCCTTAAAAATCGTCAGAGCAATAAATTTGGTACGAGAGGAAAGCCCTTGAACATGGCAATCCTGTGGTGGTAAAATTTTGAAGATTGAGCAGGATACTGGGATCGAAATTACCCGTTGTACATTTTGTTTTTATTCCGACAGCTCTGTGCACAAAACTCCCATAGTGGAGGCTGTTGAAATCGTTTCTGAGCAACCCCGCCTACTTGAGGTTTGTTCTATCAAGAAGTGTGCAAGTCGCCCTAACCTTTAAAAAATGGACGCAGGAATATGCCAGAATGACTAAGGTACAAACTGTATCTCCCTAGCATTTTTTGTTCCAGAGTTATTCCAGAGCGTAGCTGAAAGTTTTTAATTGTCCGGCCTATTTTTTGAATGACCCCCTTATTGTTGATTGGAACCCTGACTGCGCCGTGTCTTTCTATACGCTGTATACACGCACAGTGTACGTCAATTTCTAATGGGTGCCTGCTCGCGCCGTCGCATCTGGACCCGCCTTAAAAATCGTCAGAGCAATAAGTTTGGTACGAGAGGAAAGCCCTTGAACATGGCAATCCTGTGGTGGTAAAATTTTGAAGATTGAGCAGGATACTGGGATCGAAATTACCCGTTGTACATTTTGTTTTTATTCCGACAGCTCTGTGCACAAAACTCCCATAGTGGAGGCTGTTGAAATCGTTTCTGAGCAACCCTCCTACTTGAGGTTTTGTATTTCAAGAAGTGTGCAAGTCGCCCTAAACCTTTGAAAAATGGACGCAGGAATATGCCAGCATGACTAAGGTACAAACTGCATCTCCCTAGCATTTTTTGTTCCATATTTATTCCAGAGCGTAGCTGAAAGTTTTTAATTGTCCGGCCTATTTTTTTAATGACCCCCTTATTGTTGGTTGGAACCCTGACTGCGCCGTGTCTTTCTATACGCTGTATACACGCACAGTGTACGTCAATTTCTAATGGGTGCCTGCTCGCGCCGTCGCATCTGGCCCCGCCTTAAAAATCGTCAGAGCAATAAATTTGGTACGAGAGGAAAGCCCTTGAACATGGCAATCCTGTGGTGGTAAAATTTTGAAGATTGAGCAGGATACTGGGATCGAAATTACCCGTTGTACATTTTGTTTTTATTCCGACAGCTCTGTGCACAAAACTCCCATAGTGGAGGCTGTTGAAATCGTTTCTGAGCAACCCCGCCTACTTGAGGTTTGTTCTATCAAGAAGTGTGCAAGTCGCCCTAACCTTTAAAAAATGGACGCAGGAATATGCCAGAATGACTAAGGTACAAACTGTATCTCCCTAGCATTTTTTGTTCCAGAGTTATTCCAGAGCGTAGCTGAAAGTTTTTAATTGTCCGGCCTATTTTTTGAATGACCCCCTTATTGTTGATTGGAACCCTGACTGCGCCGTGTCTTTCTATACGCTGTATACACGCACAGTGTACGTCAATTTCTAATGGGTGCCTGCTCGCGCCGTCGCATCTGGACCCGCCTTAAAAATCGTCAGAGCAATAAGTTTGGTACGAGAGGAAAGCCCTTGAACATGGCAATCCTGTGGTGGTAAAATTTTGAAGATTGAGCAGGATACTGGGATCGAAATTACCCGTTGTACATTTTGTTTTTATTCCGACACCTCGTGCACAAAACTCCCATAGTGGAGGCTGTTGAAATCGTTTCTGAGCAACCCCGCCTACTTGAGGTTTGTTCTATCAAGAAGTGTGCAAGTCGCCCTAACCTTTAAAAAATGGACGCAGGAATATGCCAGCATGACTAAGGTACAAACTGTATCTCCCTAGCATTTTTTGTTCCAGAGTTATTCCAGAGCGTAGCTGAAAGTTTTTAATTGTCCGGCCTATTTTTTGAATGACCCCCTTATTGTTGATTGGAACCCTGACTGCGCCGTGTCTTTCTATACGCTGTATACACGCACAGTGTACGTCAATTTCTAATGGGTGCCTGCTCGCGCCGTCGCATCTGGACCCGCCTTAAAAATCGTCAGAGCAATAAGTTTGGTACGAGAGGAAAGCCCTTGAACATGGCAATCCTGTGGTGGTAAAATTTTGAAGATTGAGCAGGATACTGGGATCGAAATTACCCGTTGTACATTTTGTTTTTCTCTCCGACAGCTCTGTGCACAAAACTCCCATAGTGGAGGCTGTTGAAATCGTTTCTGAGCAACCCCTCCTACTTGAGGTTTTGTATATCAAGAAGTGTGGAAGTCGCCCTAAACCTTTGAAAAATGGACGCAGGAATATGCCAGCATGACTAAGGTAAAAACTGTATCTCCCTAGCATTTTTTGTTCCAGAGTTATTCCAGAGCGTAGCTGAAAGTTTTTAATTGTCCGGCCTATTTTTTGAATGACCCCTTTATTGTTGGTTGGAATCCTGACTGCGCCGTGTCTTTCTATACGCTGTATACACGCACAGTGTACGTCAATTTCTAATGGGTGCCTGGTCGCGCCGTCGCATCTGGCCCCGCCTTAAAAATCATCAGAGCAATAAGTTTGGTACGAGAGGTAAGCCCTTGAACATGGCAATCCTGTGGTGGTAAAATTTTGAAGATTGAGCAGGATACTGGGATCGAAATTACCCGTTGTACATTTTGTTTTTCTCTCCGACAGCTCTGTGCACAAAACTCCCATAGTGGAGGCTGTTGAAATCGTTTCTGAGCAACCCCTCCTACTTGAGGTTTTGTATTTCAAGAAGTGTGCAAGTCTCCCTAAACCTTTGAAAAATGGACGCAGGAATATGCCAGCATGACTAAGGTACAAACTGCATCTCCCTAGCATTTGTTGTTCCATATTTATTCCAGAGCGTAGCTGAAAGTTTTTAATTGTCCGGCCTATTTTTTTAATGACCCCCTTATTGTTGGTTGGAACCCCGACTGCGCCGTGTCTTTCTATACGCTGTATACACGCACAGTGTACGTCAATTTCTAATGGATGCCTGCTCGCGCCGTCGCATCTGGCCCCGTCTTAAAAATCGTCAGAGCAATAAGTTTGGTACGAGAGGAAAGCCCTTGAACATGGCAATCCTGTGGTGGTAAAATTTTGAAGATTGAGCAGGATACTGGGATCGAAATTACCCGTTGTACATTTTGTTTTTATTCCGACAGCTCTGTGCACAAAACTCCCATAGTGGAGGCTGTTGAAATCGTTTCTGAGCAACCCCGCCTACTTGAGGTTTGTTCTATCAAGAAGTGTGCAAGTCGCCCTAACCTTTAAGAAATGGACGCAGGAATATGCCAGCATGACTAAGGTACAAACTGTATCTCCCTGGCATTTTTTGTTCCAGAGTTATTCGAGAGCGTAGCTGAAAGTTTTTAATTGTCCGGCCTATTTTTTGAATGACCCCCTTATTGTTGGTTGGAACCCTGACTGCGCCGTGTCTTTCTATACGCTGTATACACGCACAGTGTACGTCAATTTCTAATGGGTGCCTGCTCGCGCCGTCGCATCTGGCCCCGCCTTAAAAATCGTCAGAGCAATAAATTTGGTACGAGAGGAAAGCCCTTGAACATGGCAATCCTGTGGTTGTAAAATTTTGAAGATTGAGCATTATACTGGGATCGAAATTACCCGTTGTACATTTTGTTTTTATTCCGACAGCTCTGTGCACAAAACTCCCATAGTGGAGGCTGTTGAAATCGTTTCTGAGCAACCCCGCCTACTTGAGGTTTGTTCTATCAAGAAGTGTGCAAGTCACCCTAACCTTTAAAAAATGGACGCAGGAATATGCCAGCATGACTAAGGTACAAACTGTATCTCCCTAGCATTTTTTGTTCCAGAGTTATTCCAGAGCGTAGCTGAAAGTTTTTAATTGTCCGGCCTATTTTTTGAATGACCCCCTTATTGTTGGTTGGAACCCTGACTGCGCCGTGTCTTTCTATACGCTGTATACACGCACAGTGTACGTCAATTTCTAATGGGTGCCTGCTCGCGCCGTCGCATCTGGACCCGCCTTAAAAATCGTCAGAGCAATAAGTTTGGTACGAGAGGAAAGCCCTTGAACATGGCAATCCTGTGGTGGTAAAATTTTGAAGATTGAGCAGGATACTGGGATCGAAATTACCCGTTGTACATTTTGTTTTTATTCCGACAGCTCTGTGCACAAAACTCCCATAGTGGAGGCTGTTGAAATCGTTTCTGAGCAACCCCTCCTACTTGAGGTTTTGTATATCAAGAAGTGTGCAAGTCGCCCTAAACCTTTGAAAAATGGACGCAGGAATATGCCAGCATGACTAAGGTACAAACTGCATCTCCCTAGCATTTTTTGTTCCAGATTTATTCCAGAGCGTAGCTGAAAGTTTTTTATTGTCCGGCCAATTTTTTATTGACCCCCTTATTGTTGGTTGGAACCCCGACTGCGCCGTGTCTTTCTATACGCTGTATACACGCACAGTGTACGTCAATTTCTAATGGGTGCCTGCTCGCGCCGTCGCATCTGGCCCCGTCTTAAAAATCGTCAGAGCAATAAGTTTGGTACGAGAGGAAAGCCCTTGAACATGGCAATCCTGTGGTGGTAAAATTGTGAAGATTGAGCAGGATACTGGGATCGAAATTACCCGTTGTACATTTTGTTTTTATTCCGACACCTCGTGCACAAAACTCCCATAGTGGAGGCTGTTGAAATCGTTTCTGAGCAACCCCGCCTACTTGAGGTTTGTTCTATCAAGAAGTGTGCAAGTCGCCCTGAACCTTTAAAAAATGGACGCAGGAATATGCCAGCATGACTAAGGTACAAACTGTATCTCCCTAGCATTTTTTGTTCCAGAGTTATTCCAGAGCGTAGCTGAAAGTTTTTAATTGTCCGGCCTATTTGTTGAATGACCCCCTTATTGTTGATTGGAACCCTGACTGCGCCGTGTCTTTCTATACGCTGTATACACGCACAGTGTACGTCAATTTCTAATGGGTGCCTGCTCGCGCCGTCGCATCTGGACCCGCCTTAAAAATCGTCAGAGCAATAAGTTTGGTACGAGAGGAAAGCCCTTGAACATGGCAATCCTGTGGTGGTAAAATTTTGAAGATTGAGCAGGATACTGGGATCGAAATTACCCGTTGTACATTTTGTTTTTCTCTCCGACAGCTCTGTGCACAAAACTCCCATAGTGGAGGCTGTTGAAATCGTTTCTGAGCAACCCCTCCTACTTGAGGTTTTGTATATCAAGAAGTGTGGAAGTCGCCCTAAACCTTTGAAAAATGGACGCAGGAATATGCCAGCATGACTAAGGTAAAAACTGCATCTCCCTAGCATTTTTTGTTCCAGAGTTATTCCAGAGCGTAGCTGAAAGTTTTTAATTGTCCGGCCTATTTTTTGAATGACCCCTTTATTGTTGGTTGGAATCCTGACTGCGCCGTGTCTTTCTATACGCTGTTAAACGCACAGTGTACGTCAATTTCTAATGGGTGCCTGGTCGCGCCGTCGCACCTGGCCCCGCCTTAAAAATCATCAGAGCAATAAGTTTGGTACGAGAGGTAAGCCCTTGAACATGGCAATCCTGTGGTGGTAAAATTTTGAAGATTGAGCAGGATACTGGGATCGAAATTACCCGTTGTACATTTTGTTTTTCTCTCCGACAGCTCTGTGCACAAAACTCCCATAGTGGAGGCTGTTGAAATCGTTTCTGAGCAACCCCTCCTACTTGAGGTTTTGTATTTCAAGAAGTGTGCAAGTCTCCCTAAACCTTTGAAAAATGGACGCAGGAATATGCCAGCATGACTAAGGTACAAACTGCATCTCCCTAGCATTTGTTGTTCCATATTTATTCCAGAGCGTAGCTGAAAGTTTTTAATTGTCCGGCCTATTTTTTTAATGACCCCCTTATTGTTGGTTGGAACCCCGACTGCGCCGTGTCTTTCTATACGCTGTATACACGCACAGTGTACGTCAATTTCTAATGGGTGCCTGCTCGCGCCGTCGCATCTGGCCCCGTCTTAAAAATCGTCAGAGCAATAAGTTTGGTACGAGAGGAAAGCCCTTGAACATGGCAATCCTGTGGTGGTAAAATTTTGAAGATTGAGCAGGATACTGGGATCGAAATTACCCGTTGTACATTTTGTTTTTATTCCGACAGCTCTGTGCACAAAACTCCCATAGTGGAGGCTGTTGAAATCGTTTCTGAGCAACCCCGCCTACTTGAGGTTTGTTCTTTTAAGAAGTGTGCAAGTCGCCCTAACCTTTAAAAAATGGACGCAGGAATATGCCAGCATGACTAAGGTACAAACTGTATCTCCCTGGCATTTTTTGTTCCAGAGTTATTCGAGAGCGTAGCTGAAAGTTTTTAATTGTCCGGCCTATTTTTTGAATGACCCCCTTATTGTTGGTTGGAACCCTGACTGCGCCGTGTCTTTCTATACGCTGTATACACGCACAGTGTACGTCAATTTCTAATGGGTGCCTGCTCGCGCCGTCGCATCTGGCCCCGCCTTAAAAATCGTCAGAGCAATAAATTTGGTACGAGAGGAAAGCCCTTGAACATGGAAATCCTGTGGTGGTAAAATTTTGAAGATTGAGCAGGATACTGGGATCGAAATTACCCGTTGTACATTTTGTTTTTATTCCGACAGCTCTGTGCACAAAACTCCCATAGTGGAGGCTGTTGAAATCGTTTCTGAGCAACCCCGCCTACTTGAGGTTTGTTCTATCAAGAATTTGCAAGTCGCCCTAACCTTTAAAAAATGGACGCAGGAATATGCCAGCATGACTAAGGTACAAACTGTATCTCCCTAGCATTTTTTGTTCCAGAGTTATTCCAGAGCGTAGCTGAAAGTTTTTAATTGTCCGGCCTATTTTTTGAATGACCCCCTTATTGTTGATTGGAACCCTGACTGCGCCGTGTCTTTCTATACGCTGTATACACGCACAGTGTACGTCAATTTCTAATGGGTGCCTGCTCGCGCCGTCGCATCTGGACCCGCCTTAAAAATCGTCAGAGCAATAAGTTTGGTACGAGAGGAAAGCCCTTGAACATGGAAATCCTGTGGTGGTAAAATTTTGAAGATTGAGCAGGATACTGGGATCGAAATTACCCGTTGAACATTTTGTTTTTCTCTCCGACAGCTCTGTGCACAAAACTCCCATAGTGGAGGCTGTTGAAATCGTTTCTGAGCAACCCCGCCTACTTGAGGTTTTGTCTATCAAGAAGTGTGCAAATCGCCCTAAACCTTTAAAAAAATGGACGCAGGAATATGCCAACATGACTAAGGTACAAACTGCATCTCCCTAGCATTTTTTGTTCCAGATTTATTCCAGAGCGTAGCTGAAAGTTTTTAATTGTCCGGCCTATTTTTTGAATTTTTTTGACCCCCTTATTGTTGGTTGGAACCCTGACTGCGCCGTGTCTTTCTATACGCTGTATACACGCACAGTGTACGTCAATTTCTAATGGGTGCCTGCTCGCGCCGTCGCAACTGGCCTCGACTTACAAATCGTCAGAGCAATAAGTTTGGTACGAGAGGAAAGCACTTGAACATGGCAATCCTTCGGTGGTAAAATTTTGAAGATTGAGCAGGAAACTGGGATCGAAATTACCCGTTGTACATTTTGTTTTTCTCTCCGACAGCTCTGTGCACAAAACTCCCATAGTGGAGGCTGTTGAAATCGTTTCTGAGCAACCCCGCCTAATTAAGGTTTTGTCTATCAAGAAGTGTGCAAGTCGCCCTAAACCTTTAAAAAATGGACGCAGGAATATGCCAGCATGACTAAGGTACAAGCTGCATCTCCCTAGCAGTTTTTGTTCCAGAGTTATTCCAGAGCATAGCTGAAAGTTTTTAATTGTCCGGCCTATTTTTTTAATGACCCCCTTATTGTTGGTTGGAACCCTGACTGCGCCGTGTCTTTGTATACGCTGTATACACGCACAGTGTACGTCAATTTCTAATGGGTGCCTGCTCGCGCCGTCGCATCTGGCCCCGCCTTAAAAATCGTCAGAGCAATAAGTTTGGTACGAGAGGAAAGCCCTTGAACATGGCAATCCTGTGGTGGTAAAATTTTGAAGATTGAGCAGGATACTGGGATCGAAATTACCCGTTGTACATTTTGTTTTTCTCTCCGACAGCTCTGTGCACAAAACTCCCATAGTGGAGGCTGTTGAAATCGTTTCTGAGCAACCCCTCCTACTTGAGGTTTTGTATATCAAGAAGTGTGCAAGTCGCCCTAAACCTTTGAAAAATGGACGCAGGAATATGCCAGCATGACTAAGGTAAAAACTGCATCTCCCTAGCATTTTGTGTTCCAGATTTATTCCAGAGCGTAGCTGAAAGTTTTTAATTGTCCGGCCTATTTTTTTAATGACCCCCTTATTGTTGATTGGAACCCTGACTGCGCCGTGTCTTTCTATACGCTGTATACACGCACAGTGTACGTCAATTTCTAATGGGTGCCTGCTCGCGCCGTCGCATCTGGACCCGCCTTAAAAATCGTCAGAGCAATAAGTTTGGTACGAGAGGAAAGCCCTTGAACATGGCAATCCTGTGGTGGTAAAATTTTGAAGATTGAGCAGGATACTGGGATCGAAATTACCCGTTGTACATTTTGTTTTTCTCTCCGACAGCTCTGTGCACAAAACTCCCATAGTGGAGGCTGTTGAAATCGTTTCTGAGCAACCCCTCCTACTTGAGGTTTTGTATATCAAGAAGTGTGGAAGTAACCCTAAACCTTTGAAAAATGGACGCAGGAATATGCCAGCATGACTAAGGTAAAAACTGCATCTCCCTAGCATTTTTTGTTCCAGAGTTATTCCAGAGCGTAGCTGAAAGTTTTTAATTGTCCGGCCTATTTTTTGAATGACCCCTTTATTGTTGGTTGGAATCCTGACTGCGCCGTGTCTTTCTATACGCTGTATACACGCACAGTGTACGTCAATTTCTAATGGGTGCCTGCTCGCGCCGTCGTATCTGGCCCCGCCTTAAAAATCGTCAGAGCAATAAGTTTGGTACGAGAGGAAAGCCCTGGAACATGGCAATCCTGTGGTGGTAAAATTTTGAAGATTGAGCAGGATACTGGGATCGAAATTACCCGTTGTACATTTTGTTTTTCTCTCCGACAGCTCTGTGCACAAAACTCCCATAGTGGAGGCTGTTGAAATCGTTTCTGAGCAACCCCTCCTACTTGAGGTTTTGTATATCAAGAAGTGTGGAAGTCGCCCTAAACCTTTGAAAAATGGACGCAGGAATATGCCAGCATGACTAAGGTAGAAAATGCATCTCCCTAGCATTTTTTGTTCCAGAGTTATTCCAGAGCGTAGCTGAAAGTTTTTAATTGTCCGGCCTATTTTTTGAATGACCCCTTTATTGTTGGTTGGAATCCTGACTGCGCCGTGTCTTTCTATACGCTGTATACACGCACAGTGTACGTCAATTTCTAATGGGTGCCTGCTCGCGCCGTCGCATCTGGCCCCGCCTTAAAAATCGTCAGAGCAATAAATTTGGTACGAGAGGAAAGCCCTTGAACATGGCAATCCTGTTGTGGTAAAATTTTGAAGATTGAGCAGGATACTGGGATCGAAATTACCCGTTGTACATTTTGTTTTTATTCCGACAGCTCTGTGCACAAAACTCCCATAGTGGAGGCTGTTGAAATCGTTTCTGAGCAACCCCGCCTACTTGAGGTTTGTTCTATCAAGAAGTGTGCAAGTCGCCCTAACCTTTAAAAAATGGACGCAGGAATATGCCAGCATGACTAAGGTAAAAACTGCATCTCCCTAGCATTTTTTGTTCCAGAGTTATTCCAGAGCGTAGCTGAAAGTTTTTAATTGTCCGGCCTATTTTTTGAATGACCCCTTTATTGTTGGTTGGAATCCTGACTGCGCCGTGTCTTTCTATACGCTGTATACACGCACAGTGTACGTCAATTTCTAATGGGTGCCTGGTCGCGCCGTCGCATCTGGCCCCGCCTTAAAAATCATCAGAGCAATAAGTTTGGTACGAGAGGTAAGCCCTTGAACATGGCAATCCTGTGGTGGTAAAATTTTGAAGATTGAGCAGGATACTGGGATCGAAATTACCCGTTGTACATTTTGTTTTTCTCTCCGACAGCTCTGTGCACAAAACTCCCATAGTGGAGGCTGTTGAAATCGTTTCTGAGCAACCCCTCCTACTTGAGGTTTTGTATATCAAGAAGTGTGCAAGTCGCCCTAAACCTTTGAAAAATGGACGCAGGAATATGCCAGCATGACTAAGGTACAAACTGCATCTCCCTAGCATTTTTTGTTCCAGATTTATTCCAGAGCGTAGCTGAAAGTTTTTAATTGTCCGGCCTATTTTTTTAATGACCCCCTTATTGTTGGTTGGAACCCTGACTGCGCCGTGTCTTTCTATACGCTGTATACACGCACAGTGTACGTCAATTTCTAATGGGTGCTTGCTCGCGCCGTCGTATCTGGCCCCGCCTTAAAAATCGTCAGAGCAATAAGTTTGGTACGAGAGGAAAGCCCTGGAACATGGCAATCCTGTGGTGGTAAAATTTTGAAGATTGAGCAGGATACTGGGATCGAAATTACCCGTTGTACATTTTGTTTTTCTCTCCGACAGCTCTGTGCACAAAACTCCCATAGTGGAGGCTGTTGAAATCGTTTCTGAGCAACCCCTCCTACTTGAGGTTTTGTATATCAAGAAGTGTGGAAGTCGCCCTAAACCTTTGAAAAATGGACGCAGGAATATGCCAGCATGACTAAGGTAGAAAATGCATCTCCCTAGCATTTTTTGTTCCAGAGTTATTCCAGAGCGTAGCTGAAAGTTTTTAATTGTCCGGCCTATTTTTTGAATGACCCCTTTATTGTTGGTTGGAATCCTGACTGCGCCGTGTCTTTCTATACGCTGTATACACGCACAGTGTACGTCAATTTCTAATGGGTGCCTGCTCGCGCTGTCGCATCTGGCCCCGCCTTAAAAATCGTCAGAGCAATAAATTTGGTACGAGAGGAGAGCCCTTGAACATGGCAATCCTGTTGTGGTAAAATTTTGAAGATTGAGCAGGATACTGGGATCGAAATTACCCGTTGTACATTTTGTTTTTATTCCGACAGCTCTGTGCACAAAACTCCCATAGTGGAGGCTGTTGAAATCGTTTCTGAGCAACCCCGCCTACTTGAGGTTTGTTCTATCAAGAAGTGTGCAAGTCGCCCTAACCTTTAAAAAATGGACGCAGGAATATGCCAGCATGACTAAGGTACAAACTGTATCTCCCTAGCATTTTTTGTTCCAGAGTTATTCGAGAGCGTAGCTGAAAGTTTTTAATTGTCCGGCCTATTTTTTGAATGACCCCCTTATTGTTGATTGGAACCCTGACTGCGCCGTGTCTTTCTATACGCTGTATACACGCACAGTGTACGTCAATTTCTAATGGGTGCCTGCTCGCGCCGTCGCATCTGGACCCGCCTTAAAAATCGTCAGAGCAATAAGTTTGGTACGAGAGGAAAGCCCTTGAACATGGAAATCCTGTGGTGGTAAAATTTTGAAGATTGAGCAGGATACTGGGATCGAAATTACCCGTTGTACATTTTGTTTTTCTCTCCGACAGCTCTGTGCACAAAACTCCCATAGTGGAGGCTGTTGAAATCGTTTCTGAGCAACCCCTCCTACTTGAGGTTTTGTATATCAAGAAGTGTGCAAGTCGCCCTAAACCTTTGAAAAATGGACGCAGGAATATGCCAGCATGACTAAGGTACAAACTGCATCTCCCTAGCATTTTTTGTTCCAGATTTATTCCAGAGCGTAGCTGAAAGTTTTTAATTGTCCGGCCTATTTTTTTAATGACCCCCTTATTGTTGGTTGGAACCCCGACTGCGCCGTGTCTTTCTATACGCTGTATACACGCACAGTGTACGTCAATTTCTAATGGGTGCCTGCTCGCGCCGTCGCATCTGGCCCCGTCTTAAAAATCGTCAGAGCAATAAGTTTGGTACGAGAGGAAAGCCCTTGAACATGGCAATCCTGTGGTGGTAAAATTTTGAAGATTGAGCAGGATACTGGGATCGAAATTACCCGTTGTACATTTTGTTTTTATTCCGACAGCTCTGTGCACAAAACTCCCATAGTGGAGGCTGTTGAAATCGTTTCTGAGCAACCCCGCCTACTTGAGGTTTGTTCTATCAAGAAGTGTGCAAGTCGCCCTAACCTTTAAAAAATGTACGCAGGAATATGCCAGCATGACTAAGGTACAAACTGTATCTCCCTAGCATTTTTTGTTCCAGAGTTATTCCAGAGCGTAGCTGAAAGTTTTTAATTGTCCGGCCTATTTTTTGAATGACCCCCTTATTGTTGATTGGAACCCTGACTGCGCCGTGTCTTTCTATACGCTGTATACACGCACAGTGTACGTCAATTTCTAATGGGTGCCTGCTCGCGCCGTCGCATCTGGACCCGCCTTAAAAATCGTCAGAGCAATAAGTTTGGTACGAGAGGAAAGCCCTTGAACATGGCAATCCTGTGGTGGTAAAATTTTGAAGATTGAGCAGGATACTGGGATCGAAATTACCCGTTGTACATTTTGTTTTTCTCTCCGACAGCTCTGTGCACAAAACTCCCATAGTGGAGGCTGTTGAAATCGTTTCTGAGCAACCCCTCCTACTTGAGGTTTTGTATATCAAGAAGTGTGGAAGTCGCCCTAAACCTTTGAAAAATGGACGCAGGAAGATGCCAGCATGACTAAGGTAAAAACTGCATCTCCCTAGCATTTTTTGTTCCAGAGTTATTCCAGAGCGTAGCTGAAAGTTTTTAATTGTCCGGCCTATTTTTTGAATGACCCCTTTATTGTTGGTTGGAATCCTGACTGCGCCGTGTCTTTCTATACGCTGTATACACGCACAGTGTACGTCAATTTCTAATGGGTGCCTGCTCGCGCCGTCGCATCTGGACCCGCCTTAAAAATCGTCAGAGCAATAAGTTTGGTACGAGAGGAAAGCCCTTGAACATGGAAATCCTGTGGTGGTAAAATTTTGAAGATTGAGCAGGATACTGGGATCGAAATTACCCGTTGTACATTTTGTTTTTCTCTCCGACAGCTCTGTGCACAAAACTCCCATAGTGGAGGCTGTTGAAATCGTTTCTGAGCAACCCCTCCTACTTGAGGTTTTGTATATCAAGAAGTGTGCAAGTCGCCCTAAACCTTTGAAAAATGGACGCAGGAATATGCCAGCATGACTAAGGTACAAACTGCATCTCCCTAGCATTTTTTGTTCCAGATTTATTCCAGAGCGTAGCTGAAAGTTTTTAATTGTCCGGCCTATTTTTTTAATGACCCCCTTATTGTTGGTTGGAACCCCGACTGCGCCGTGTCTTTCTATACGCTGTATACACGCACAGTGTACGTCAATTTCTAATGGGTGCCTGCTCGCGCCGTCGCATCTGGCCCCGTCTTAAAAATCGTCAGAGCAATAAGTTTGGTACGAGAGGAAAGCCCTTGAACATGGCAATCCTGTGGTGGTAAAATTTTGAAGATTGAGCAGGATACTGGGATCGAAATTACCCGTTGTACATTTTGTTTTTATTCCGACAGCTCTGTGCACAAAACTCCCATAGTGGAGGCTGTTGAAATCGTTTCTGAGCAACCCCGCCTACTTGAGGTTTGTTCTATCAAGAAGTGTGCAAGTCGCCCTAACCTTTAAAAAATGTACGCAGGAATATGCCAGCATGACTAAGGTACAAACTGTATCTCCCTAGCATTTTTTGTTCCAGAGTTATTCCAGAGCGTAGCTGAAAGTTTTTAATTGTCCGGCCTATTTTTTGAATGACCCCCTTATTGTTGATTGGAACCCTGACTGCGCCGTGTCTTTCTATACGCTGTATACACGCACAGTGTACGTCAATTTCTAATGGGTGCCTGCTCGCGCCGTCGCATCTGGACCCGCCTTAAAAATCGTCAGAGCAATAAGTTTGGTACGAGAGGAAAGCCCTTGAACATGGCAATCCTGTGGTGGTAAAATTTTGAAGATTGAGCAGGATACTGGGATCGAAATTACCCGTTGTACATTTTGTTTTTCTCTCCGACAGCTCTGTGCACAAAACTCCCATAGTGGAGGCTGTTGAAATCGTTTCTGAGCAACCCCTCCTACTTGAGGTTTTGTATATCAAGAAGTGTGGAAGTCGCCCTAAACCTTTGAAAAATGGACGCAGGAATATGCCAGCATGACTAAGGTAAAAACTGCATCTCCCTAGCATTTTTTGTTCCAGAGTTATTCCAGAGCGTAGCTGAAAGTTTTTAATTGTCCGGCCTATTTTTTGAATGACCCCTTTATTGTTGGTTGGAATCCTGACTGCGCCGTGTCTTTCTATACGCTGTATACACGCACAGTGTACGTCAATTTCTAATGGGTGCCTGGTCGCGCCGTCGCATCTGGCCCCGCCTTAAAAATCATCAGAGCAATAAGTTTGGTACGAGAGGAAAGCCCTTGAACATGGCAATCCTGTGGTGGTAAAATTTTGAAGATTGAGCAGGATACTG
This sequence comes from Asterias amurensis, assembly GCF_032118995.1. NCBI lineage: Eukaryota > Metazoa > Echinodermata > Asteroidea > Forcipulatida > Asteriidae > Asterias > Asterias amurensis. The sequence goes on along the minus strand of NC_092650.1, from coordinate 6,414,903 downwards.
GGATCGAAATTACCCGTTGTACATTTTGTTTTTCTCTCCGACAGCTCTGTGCACAAAACTCCCATAGTGGAGGCTGTTGAAATCGTTTCTGAGCAACCCCTCCTACTTGAGGTTTTGTATTTCAAGAAGTGTGCAAGTCGCCCTAAACCTTTGAAAAATGGACGCAGGAATATGCCAGCATGACTAAGGTACAAACTGCATCTCCCTAGCATTTTTTGTTCCAGATTTATTCCAGAGCGTAGCTGAAAGTTTTTAATTGTCCGGCCTATTTTTTGAATGACCCCCTTATTGTTGGTTGGAACAACGACTGCGCCGTGTCTTTCTATACGCTGTATACACGCACAGTGTACGTCAATTTCTAATGGGTGCCTGCTCGCGCCGTCGCATCTGGCCCCGTCTTAAAAATCGTCAGAGCAATAAGTTTGGTACGAGAGGAAAGCCCTTGAACATGGCAATCCTGTGGTGGTAAAATTTTGAAGATTGAGCAGGATAATGGGATCGAAATTACCCGTTGTACATTTTGTTTTTATTCCGACAGCTCTGTGCACAAAACTCCCATATTGGAGGCTGTTGAAATCGTTTCTGAGCAACCCCGCCTACTTGAGGTTTGTTCTATCAAGAAGTGTGCAAGTCGCCCTAACCTTTAAAAAATGGACGCAGGAATATGCCAGCATGACTAAGGTACAAACTGTATCTCCCTAGCATTTTTTGTTCCAGAGTTATTCCAGAGCGTAGCTGAAAGTTTTTAATTGTCCGGCCTATTTTTTGAATTTTTTTGACCCCCTTATTGTTGGTTGGAACCCTGACTGCGCCGTGTCTTTCTATACGCTGTATACTAGTCTTGGTCCCAAGACCATTGGTGTTGCGCGGTCACAAACAACCAACGTTCCGATTATGCACGGCAAAAACTGTCCACGCTTGTAATGAACGAACGCTAGCGGGCGCTCTGTTTCTCTGATTTAGATCTCACCATGGTCTTGAATATTTGCAACGACGGGTCTTAACTTTTTTATTGTTTTTCGGCAAATCTCCCCCGACTTTCCGGTGGAGCCAATCAGAGGCTGCGTTGCGGTTGGCTCATGAATAATTCATCAGTGTTGTGCATGTAGTGTACAATGCATGCAGTAATTCCATTGCATGACTTTTGCTTTACTCTGTGTGTGGGTATATATGTTTTTATCGGAGTATAATAATGTCCAGACTAGGATTTGAAACTTTCACACAGGGTGGAAATACGATAAAGAAAGGTTTGTGGTACCAGCACAAACATTTCTGTGTATAATGTCCAGATCCAGACACCTGCATTGCCATGATATGCAGCTTGAAATGCGATCGTGGCGTTATGCTCCCGACGTGCCAGGGCCCACACATGAAGCCTGTATTGGCTAAACAATTTGCTTATAGTTAGCACAAAATAGTATTGCTTAGCAGAAACTGGTTGCCAGCCAATTTTTAATTAAATTTGAAATTTTGTAGTGCCCAAGTAAATTTTTGGATAGTAAAGAAATTGTGTACAGTATTTTCTGCCAAACAGATATTAACTGGTGGGCCCTGTAGTGTTATTCACAGTGAAAGTTTTTTAATCTTGGGGGAAGGAAATCTTGAGGGATTCAAAAGCATCTTTGTGAGAACGTATTTTGAAACGTAACCGTAGCTGCATATCTTGGAACGTAAGCGTAGCTTGACTTGGGATTGAAAGCGTACTTTTTGATATTGTAGCGTAACCTATTAGTATCTTGGAGTGTATAAGCGTAGCTGAGTAGCTGCGTAGCTTGGAACGTAACAGTATCTTTTGGTGGAGCGTAAGCATATCTTGGAACATAATTCATAGCTGCGTATCTTGGAACGTAAGCGTAACTTGACATGGGATTAAAAGCGTACCTTTTGATATTATGGCGTAACTTGAAGGAACGTAAGCAGATCTGTAAGCGCAGCTGAGTAGCTGTGTAGCTTGGAACGTTGACATCTTTTGGAACGTAAGCATATCTTGGACAGAAGCGTAGCATCTTGGAACATAAACGCAGCTGCGTATCTTTGAACGTAGGCATAGCTTGACTCGGGCTTTGAAGCGTACTTTTTGATATTATAGTGTAACTTGAAGGAACGTAGACCTAAGCGTATCTTGGAACGTAAACGTAGCTGCGTATCTTGGAATGTAAGCGTAGCTTGACTCGGGCTTGAAAACATACCTTTTGATATTATAGTGTAACTTGAAGGAACGTAGACCTAAGCGTATCTTGGAACGTAAACGTAGCCGAGTAGCTGCGTAGCTTGGAACGTAACCAAATAACATTTTTTTGGGAATGTAGTCGTAACAATATCTTTTGGAATAACTCATGAGAAATTTCGAGTTTTGATTGCTTGTCCAGCGGCGACTACTGCTATTCAACTCCCAGTTATTTGAGGCGAATAGTCGGGTCATTAAATTCCACTAGTTGCCCAGTTTAATCATTACCTCAAAAATAACTCTTCATTCACAGAATTAAAAAAATAATACTTTGTTTGACAAAATTATGCTTTGAGGGAATTTTGTTTTAGCATTATTTTTATTTAAACCTTTTATAAAAAATTCTCATAATTTTTTTAAGCTACTCACACAATAACACTGTCAATATAACAATATGCGATATTCCTAGGTTTTGACATCATCAAAGTTACCTGAAAACTCATAACAAAAAGAAATTAGGGGCCATGAATTAAAATGGAGCATATTGGAACGTTGCGATCATAAGAAACAACGGATTCGACACCCGCAAGCTGGGAGTTCATAGCGCCTGGGATTTAACACCTTCAACCCCACGAGACACGGCATGGGCGGTATACGTGATATTCCACAAGGCTTATTTCACGTTCCGATTGCTCCACGCCGTGGGGCCATACAGCGTCCGATACACGGACTCTCTGAATGCTAATTTTACGTTCGATTTTTGACCATTATTTACGATTTCTAATCGTCACGTATCCATAATCTGAATAGGTACCTATACTTAAAATTTCACTGTTTTCCTTTTAATAGGCCTATAATGACCACGGAATCACTCTTTGAGCAAAGATTATTAAAAAAAGACCGCCGATCATATTGACCTTTGACTCGATCTAGTTTGAATAGTCATCTTCAATTCGTCACGTGATATGAATATTGCATACATTAAAAGTAATTTACATAGTCTGGCCACGCCTTCAATTTGCAAATATCCAAGACTATGGTGAGCACAGGACATGGTGAGATCCGTAAATCAGAGAAACAGCGCCCGCTAGCGTTCGTTCATTACAAGCGTGGACAGTTTTTGCCGTGCATAATCGGAACGTTGGTTGTGTGTGACCGCGCAACACCAATGGTCTTGGAACCAAGACTAGCTGTATACACGCACAGTGTACGTCAATTTCTAATGGGTGCCTGCTCGCGCCGTCGCATCTGGCCTCGACTTACAAATCGTCAGAGCAATAAGTTTGGTACGAGAGGAAAGCCCTTGAACATGGCAATCCTGTGGTGGTAAAATTTTGAAGATTGAGCAGGAAACTGGGATCGAAATTACCCGTTGTACATTTTGTTTTTCTCTCCGACAGCTCTGTGCACAAAACTCCCATAGTGGAGGCTGTTGAAATCGTTTCTGAGCAACCCCGCCTAATTAAGGTTTTGTCTATCAAGAAGTGTGCAAGTCGCCCTAAACCTTTAAAAAATGGACGCAGGAATATGCCAGCATGACTAAGGTATAAACTGCATCTCCCTGGCATTTTTTGTTCCAGAGTTATTCCAGAGCGTAGCTGAAAGTTTTTAATTGTCCGGCCTATTTTTTTAATGACCCCCTTATTGTTGGTTGGAACCCTGACTGCGCCGTGTCTTTGTATACGCTGTATACACGCACAGTGTACGTCAATTTCTAATGGGTGCCTGCTCGCGCCGTCGCATCTGGCCCCGCCTTAAAAATCGTCAGAGCAATAAGTTTGGTACGAGAGGAAAGCCCTTGAACATGGCTATCCTGTGGTGGTAAAATTTTGAAGATTGAGCATGATACTGGGATCGAAATTACCCGTTGGACATTTTGTTTTTCTCTCCGACAGCTATGTGCACAAAACTCCCATAGTGGAGGCTGTTGAAATCGTTTCTGAGCAACCCCGCCTACTTGAGGTTTTGTCTATCAAGAAGTGTGCAAATCGCCCTAAACCTTTATAAAATGGACGCAGGAATATGCCAGCATGACTAAGGTACAAACTGCATCTCCCTAGCATTTTTTTGTTCCAGAGTTATTCCAGAGCGAAGCTGAAAGTTTTTTATTGTCCGGCCTATTTTTTGAATGACCCCCTTATTGTTGGTTGGAATCCTGACTGCGCCGTGTCTTTGTATACGCTGTATACACGGTCAGTGTACGTCAATTTCTAATGGGTGCCTGCTCGCGCCGTCGCATCTGGCCCCGTCTTAAAAATCGTCAGAGCAATAAGTTTGGTACGAGAGGAAAGCCCTTGAACATGGCAATCCTGTGGTGGTAAAATTTTGAAGATTGAGCAGGATACTGGGATCGAAATTACCCGTTGTACATTTTTGTTTTCTCTCCGAAAGCTCTGTGCACAAAACTCCCATAGTGGAGGCTGTTGAAATCGTTTCTGAGCAACCCCGCCTACTTGAGGTTTTGTCTATCAAGAAGTGTGCAAATCGCCCTAAACCTTTACAAAATGGACGCAGGAATATGCCAGCATGACTAAGGTACAAACTGCATCTCCCTAGCATTTTTTGTTCCAGAGTTGTTCCAGAGCGTAGCTGAAAGTTTTTAATTGTCCGGCCTATTTTTTGAATGACCCCTTATTGTTGGTTGGAACCCTGACTGCGCCGTGTCTTTGTATACGCTGTATACACGGTCAGTGTACGTCAATTTCCAATGGGTGCCTGCTCGCGCCGTCGCATCTTGCCTCGCCTTAAAAATAGTCAGAGCAATAAGTTTGGTACGAGAGGAAAGCCCTTGAACATGGCTATCCTGTGGTGGTAAAATTTTGAAGATTGAGCATGATACTGGGATCGAAATTACCCGTTGGACATTTTGTTTTTCTCTCCGACAGCTATGTGCACAAAACTCCCATAGTGGAGGCTGTTGAAATCGTTTCTGAGCAACCCCGCCTACTTGAGGTTTTGTCTATCAAGAAGTGTGCAAATCGCCCTAAACCTTTATAAAATGGACGCAGGAATATGCCAGCATGACTAAGGTACAAACTGCATCTCCCTAGCATTTTTTTGTTCCAGAGTTATTCCAGAGCGAAGCTGAAAGTTTTTTATTGTCCGGCCTATTTTTTGAATGACCCCCTTATTGTTGGTTGGAATCCTGACTGCGCCGTGTCTTTGTATACGCTGTATACACGGTCAGTGTACGTCAATTTCTAATGGGTGCCTGCTCGCGCCGTCGCATCTGGCCCCGTCTTAAAAATCGTCAGAGCAATAAGTTTGGTACGAGAGGAAAGCCCTTGAACATGGCAATCCTGTGGTGGTAGAATTTTGAAGATTGAGCAGGAAACTGGGATCGAAATTACCCGTTGTACATTTTTTTTTCTTCTCTACGACAGCTCTGTGCACAAAACTCCCATAGTGGAGGCTGTTGAAATCGTTTCTGAGCAACCCCGCCTAATTGAGGTTTTGTCTATCAAGAAGTGTGCAAGTCGCCCTAAACCTTTAAAAAATGGACGCAGAAATATGCCAGCATGACTAAGGTACAAACTGCATCTCCCTATCATTTTCTGTTCCAGAGTTATTCCAGAGCGTAGCTGAAAGTTTTTAATTGTCCGGCCTATTTTTTGAATGACCCCCTTATTGTTGGTTGGAACCCTGACTGCGCCGTGTCTTTCTGTACGCTGTATACACGCACAGTGTACGTCAATTTCTAATGGGTGCCTGCTCGCGCCGTCGCATCTGGCCCCGTCTTAAAAATCGTCAGAGCAATAAGTTTGGTACGAGAGGAAAGCCCTTGAACATGGCAATCCTGTGGTGGTAAAATTGTGAAGATTGAGCAGGATACTGGGATCGAAATTACCCGTTGTACATTTTGTTTTTCTCTCCGACAGCTCTGTGCACACAACTCCCATAGTGGAGGCTGTTGAAATCGTTTCTGAGCAACCCCGCCTACTTGAGGTTTTGTCTATCAAGAAGTGTGCAAATCGCCCTAAACCTTTACAAAATGGACGCAGGAATATGCCAGCATGACTAAGGTACAAACTGCATCTCCCTATCATTTTTTGTTCCAGAGTTGTTCCAGAGCGTAGCTGAAAGTTTTTAATTGTCCGGCCTATTTTTTGAATGACCCCCTTATTGTTGGTTGGAACCCTGACTGCGCCGTGTCTTTCTATACGCTGTATACACGCACAGTGTACGTCAATTTCTAATGGGTGCCTGCTCGCGCCGTCGCATCTGTCGCCTGCCTTAAAAATCGTTAGAGCAATAAGTTTGGTACGAGAGGAAAGCCCTTGAACATGGCAATCCTGTGGTGGTAAAATTTTGAAGATTGAGCAGGATACTGGGATCGAAATTACCCGTTGTACATTTTGTTTTTCTCTCCGACAGCTCTGTGCACGAAACTCCCATAGTGGAGGCTGTTGAAATCGTTTCTGAACAACCCCGCCTAATTGAGGTTGTGTCTATCAGGAAGTGTGCAAGTCGCCCTAAACCTTTAAAAAATGGACGCAGGAATATGCCAGCATGACTAAGGTACAAACTGCATCTCCCTAGCATTTTTTGTTCCAGAGTTATTTCAGAGCGTAGCTGAAAGTTTTTAATTGTCCGGCCTATTTTTTGAACGACCCCCTTTTTGTTGGTTGGAACCCTGACTGCGCCGTGTCTTTGTATCCGCTATATACACGCACAGTGTACGTCAATTTCTAATAGGTGCCTGCTCGCGCCGTCGCATCTAGCCCCGCCTTAAAAATCGTTAGAGCAATAAGTTTGGTACGAGAGGAAAGCCCTTGAACATGGCAATCCTGTGGTGGTAATATTTTGAAGATTGAGCAGGATACTGGGATCGAAATTACCCGTTGTACATTGTGTTTTTCTCTCCGACAGCTCTGTGCACAAAACTCCCATAGTGGAGGCTGTTGAAATCGTTTCTGAGCAACCCCGCCTACTTGAGGTTTTGTCTATCAAGAAGTGTGCAAATCGCCCTAAACCTTTAAAAAATGGACGCAGGAATATGCCAGCATGACTAAGGTACAAACTGCATCTCCGTAGCATTTTGTGTTCCAGAGTTATTCCAGAGCGTAGCTGAAAAATTTTAATTGTCCGGCCTATTTTTTGAATGACCCCCTTATTGTTGGTTGGAACCCTGACTGCGCCGTGTCTTTCTATACGCTGTATACACGCACAGTGTACGTCAATTTCTAATGGGTGCCTGCTCGCGCCGTCGCATCTGGCCCCGTCTTAAAAATCGTCAGAGCAATAAGTTTGGTACGAGAGGAAAGCCCTTGAACATGGCAATTCTGTGGTGGTAAAATTTTGAAGATTGAGCAGGATACTGGGATCGAAATTACCCGTTGTACATTTTGTTTTTCTCTCCGACAGCTCTGAGCACAAAACTCCCATAGTGGAGGCTGTTGAAATCGTTTCTGAGCAACCCCGCCTACTTGAGGTTTTGTCTATCAAGAAGTGTGCAAATCGCCCTAAACCTTTACAAAATGGACGCAGGAATATGCCAGCATGACTAAGGTACAAACTGCATCTCCCTATCATTTTTTGTTCCAGAGTTATTTCAGAGCGTAGCTGAAAGTTTGTAATTGTCCGGCCTATTTTTTGAACGACCCCCTTTTTGTTGGTTGGAACCCTGACTGCGCCGTATCTTTGTATCCGCTGTATACACGCACAGTGTACGTCAATTTCTAATAGGTGCCTGCTCGCGCCGTCGCATCTAGCCCCGCCTTAAAAATCGTTAGAGCAATAAGTTTGGTACGAGAGGAAAGCCCTTGAACATGGCAATCCTGTGGTGGTAAAATTTTGAAGATTGAGCAGGATACTGGGATCGAAATTACCCGTTGTACATTTTGTTTTTCTCTCCGACAGCTCTGTGCACAAAACTCCCATAGTGGAGGCTGTTGAAATCGTTTCTGAGCAACCCCGCCTACTTGAGGTTTTGTCTATCAAGAAGTGTGCAAATCGCCCTAAACCTTTACAAAATGGACGCAGGAATATGCCAGCATGACTAAGGTACAAACTGCATCTCCCTAGCATTTTTTGTTCCAGAGTTGTTCCAGAGCGTAGGTAAAAGTTTTTAATTGTCCGGCCTATTTTTTGAATGACCCCCTTATTGTTGGTTGGAACCCTGACTGCGCCGTGTCTTTGTATACGCTGTATACACGCACAGTGTACGTCAATTTATAATGGGTGCCTGTTTGCGCCGTCGCATCTGTCGCCTGCCTTAAAAATCGTTAGAGCAATAAGTTTGGTACGAGAGGAAAGCCCTTGAACATGGCAATCCTGTGGTGGTAAAATTTTGAACTCGAGCAGGATACTGGGATCGAAATTACCCGTTGTACATTTTGTTTTTCTCTCCGACAGCTCTGTGCACAAAAATCCCATAGTGGAGGCTGTTGAAATCGTTTCTGAGCAACCCCGCCTACTTGAGGTTTTGTCTATCAAGAAGTGTGCAAATCGCCCTAAACCTTTAAAAAATGGACGCAGGAATATGCCAGCATGACTAAGGTACAAACTGCATCTCCCTAGCATTTTTTGTTCCAGAGTTATTCCAGAGCGTAGCTGAAAGTTTTTAATTGTCCGGCCTATTTTTTGAATGACCCCTTTATTGTTGGTTGGAATCCTGACTGCGCCGTGTCTTTCTGTACGCTGTATACACGCACAGTGTACGTCAATTTCTAATGGGTGCCTGCTCGCGCCGTCGCATCTGGCCACCCCTTAAAAATCGTCAGAGCAATAAGTTTGGTACGAGAGGAAAGCCCTTGAAAATGGCAATTTTGTGGTGGTAAAATTTTGAAGATTGAGCAGGATACTGGGATCGAAATTACCCGTTGTACATTTTGTTTTTCTCTCCGACAGCTCTGTGCACAAAACTCCCATAGTGGAGGCTGTTGAAATCGTTTCTGAGCAACCCCGCCTACTTGAGGTTTTGTCTATCAAGAAGTATGCAAGTCGCCCTATACCTTTAAGAAATGGACGCTGGAATATGCCAGCATGACTAAGGTACAAACTGCATCTCCCTAGCATTTTTTGTTCCAGAGTTATTCCAGAGCGAAGCTGAAAGTTTTTTATTGTCCGGCCTATTTTTTGAATGACCCCCTTATTGTTGGTTGGAACCCTGACTGCGCCGTGTCTTTGTATCCGCTGTATACACGCACAGTGTACGTCAATTTATAATGGGTGCCTGCTCGCGCCGTCGCATCTGTCGCCTGCCTTAAAAATCGTCAGAGCAATAAGTTTGGTACTAGAGGAAAGCCCTTGAACATGGCAATCCTGTGGTGGTAAAATTTTCAAGATTGAGCAAGATACTGGGATCGAAATTACCCGTTGTACATTTTGTTTTTCTCTCCGACAGCTCTGTGCACAAAACTCCCATAGTGGAGGCTGTTGAAATCGTTTCTGAGCAACCCCGCCTACTTGAGGAATGTCTATCAAGAAGTGCGCAAGTCGCCCTATACCTTTAAAAAATGGACGCAGGAATATGCCAGCATGACTAAGGTACAAACTGCATATCCCTAGCATTTTTTGTTCCAGAGTTATTCCAGAGCGAAGCTGAAAGTTTTTTATTGTCCGGCCTATTTTTTGAATGACCCCCTTATTGTTGGTTGGAACCCTGACTGCGCCGTGTCTTTGTATACGCTGTATACACGGTCAGTGTACGTAAATTTCTAATGGGTGCCTGCTCGCGACGTCGCATCTGGCCTCGCCTTAAAAATCGTCAGAGCAATAAGTTTGGTACGAGAGGAAAGCCCTTGAACATGGCAATCCTGTGGTGGTAAAATTTTGAAGATTGAGCAGACAACTGGGATCGAAATTACCCGTTGTACATTAAGTTTTCTCTCCGACAGCTCTGTGCACAAAACTCCCATAGTGGAGGCTGTTGAAATCGTTTCTGAGCAACCCCGCCTAATTGAGGTTTTGTCTATCAAAAAGTGTGCAAGTCGCCCTAAACCTTTAAAAAATGGACGCAGGAATATGCCAGCATGACTAAGGTACAAACTGCATCTCCCTAGCATTTTTTGTTCCAGAGTTATTCCAGAGCGTAGCTGAAAGTTTTTAATTGTCCGGCCTATTTTTTGAATGACCCCCTTATTGTTGGTTGGAACCCTGACTGCGCCGTGTCTTTGTATCCGCTGTATACACGCACAGTGTACGTCAATTTATAATGGGTGCCTGCTCGCGCCGTCGCATCTGTCGCCTGCCTTAAAAATCGTCAGAGCAATAAGTTTGGTACTAGAGGAAAGCCCTTGAACATGGCAATCCTGTGGTGGTAAAATTGTCAAGATTGAGCAGGATACTGGGATCGAAATTACCCGTTGTACATTTTGTTTTTCTCTCCGACAGCTCTGTGCACAAAACTCCCATAGTGGAGGCTGTTGAAATCGTTTCTGAGCAACCCCGCCTACTTGAGGTTTTGTCTATCAAGAAGTGCGCAAGTCGCCCTATACCTTTAAAAAATGGACGCAGGAATATGCCAGCATGACTAAGGTACAAACTGCATCTCCCTAGCATTTTTTGTTCCAGAGTTATTCCAGAGCGAAGCTGAAAGTTTTTTATTGTCCGGCCTATTTTTTGAATGACCCCCTTATTGTTGGTTGGAACCCTGACTGCGCCGTGTCTTTCTGTACGCTGTATACACGCACAGTGTACGTCAATTTGTAATGTGTGCCTGCTCGCGCCGTCGCATCTGGCCCCGTCTTAAAAATCGTCAGAGCAATAAGTTTGGTACTAGAGGAAAGCCCTTGAACATGGCAATCCTGTGGTGGTAAAATTTTCAAGATTGAGCAGGATACTGGGATCGAAATTACCCGTTGTACATTTTGTTTTTCTCTCCGACAGCTCTGTGCACAAAACTCCCATAGTGGAGGCTGTTGAAATCGTTTCTGAGCAACCCCGCCTACTTGAGGTTTTGTCTATCAAGAAGTGCGCAAGTCGCCCTATACCTTTATAAAATGGACGCAGGAATATGCCAGCATGACTAAGGTACAAACTGCATCTCCCTAGCATTTTTTTGTTCCAGAGTTATTCCAGAGCGAAGCTGAAAGTTTTTTATTGTCCGGCCTATTTTTTGAATGACCCCCTTATTGTTGGTTGGAACCCTGACTGCGCCGTGTCTTTGTATACGCTGTATACACGGTCAGTGTACGTCAATTTCTAATGGGTGCCTGCTCGCGCCGTCGCATCTGGCCTCGCCTTAAAAATCGTCAGAGCAATAAGTTTGGTACGAGAGGAAAGCCCTTGAACATGGCAATCCTGTGGTGGTAAAATTTTGAAGATTGAGCAGGAAACTGGGATCGAAATTACCCGTTGTACATTTTGTTTTTCTCTCCGACAGCTCTGTGCACAAAACTCCCATAGTGGAGGCTGTTGAAATCGTTTCTGAGCAACCCCGCCTAATTGAGGTTTTGTCTATCAAGAAGTGTGCAAGTCGCCCTAAACCTTTATAAAATGGACGCAGGAATATGCCAGCATGACTAAGGTACAAACTGCATCTCCCTAGCATTTTTTGTTCCAGAGTTATTCCAGAGCGAAGCTGAAAGTTTTTTATTGTCCGGCCTATTTTTTGAATGACCCCCTTATTGTTGGTTGGAACCCTGACTGCGCCGTGTCTTTGTATACGCTGTATACACGGTCAGTGTACGTCAATTTCTAATGGGTGCCTGCTCGCGCCGTCGCATCTGGCCCCGTCTTAAAAATCGTCAGAGCAATAAGTTTGGTACTAGAGGAAAGCCCTTGAACATGGCAATCCTGTGGTGGTAAAATTTTGAAGATTGAGCAGGATACTGGGATCGAAATTACCCGTTGTACATTTTGTTTTTCTCTCCGACAGCTCTGTGCACAAAACTCCCATAGTGGAGGCTGTTGAAATCGTTTCTGAGCAACCCCGCCTAATTGAGGTTTTGTCTATCAAGAAGTGTGCAAGTCGCCCTAAACCTTTAAAAAATGGACGCAGAAATACTGCCAGCATGACTAAGGTACAAACTGCATCTCCCTATCATTTTCTGTTCCAGAGTTATTCCAGAGCGTAGCTGAAAGTTTTTAATTGTCCGGCCTATTTTTTGAATGACCCCCTTGTTGTTGGTTGGAACCCTGACTGCGCCGTGTCTTTCTGTACGCTGTATACACGCACAGTGTACGTCAATTTCTAATGGGTGCCTGCTCGCGCCGTCGCATCTGGCCCCGCCTTAAAAATCGTCAGAGCAATAAGTTTGGTACGAGAGAAAAGCTCTTGAACATGGCAATCCTGTGGTCGTAAAATTTTGAAGATTGAGCAGGATACTGGGATCGAAAGTACCCGTTGTACATTTTGTTTTTCTATCCGACAGCTCTGTGCACAAAACTCCCATAGTGGAGGCTGTTGAAATCGTTTCTGAGCAACCCCGCCTACTTGAGGTTTTGTCTATCAAGAAGTGCGCAAGTCGCCCTATACAAACTGCATCTCCCTAGCATTTTTTGTTCCAGAGTTATTCCAGAGCGAAGCTGAAAGTTTTTTATTGTCCGGCCTATTTTTTGAATGACCCCCTTATTGTTGGTTGGAACCCCGTCGCATCTGGCCCAGTCTTAAAAATCGTCAGAGCAATAAGTTTGGTACTAGAGGAAAGCCCTAGAACATGGCAATCCTGTGGTGGTAAAATTTTGAAGATTGAGCAGGATACTGGGTTCGAAATTACCCGTTGTACATTTTGTTTTTCTCTCCGACAGCTCTGTGCACAAAACTCCCATAGTGGAGGCTGTTGAAATCGTTTCTGAGCAACCCCGCCTACTTGAGGTTTTGTCTATCAAGAAGTGCGCAAGTCGCCCTATACAAACTGCATCTCCCTAGCATTTTTTGTTCCAGAGTTATTCCAGAGCGAAGCTGAAAGTTTTTTATTGTCCGGCCTATTTTTTGAATGACCCCCTTATTGTTGGTTGGAACCCCGTCGCATCTGGCCCAGTCTTAAAAATCGTCAGAGCAATAAGTTTGGTACTAGAGGAAAGCCCTAGAACATGGCAATCCTGTGGTGGTAAAATTTTGAAGATTGAGCAGGATACTGGGATCGAAATTACCCGTTGTACATTTTGTTTTTCTCTCCGACAGCTCTGTGCACAAAACTCCCATAGTGGAGGCTGTTGAAATCGTTTCTGAGCAACCCCGCCTACTTGAGGTTTTGTCTATCAAGAAGTGCGCAAGTCGCCCTATACCTTTATAAAATGGACGCAGTAATATGCCAGCATGACTAAGGTACAAACTGCATCTCCCTAGCATTTTTTGTTCCAGAGTTATTCCAGAGCGAAGCTGAAAGTTTTTTATTGTCCGGCCTATTTTTTGAATGACCCCCTTATTGTTGGTTGGAACCCTGACTGCGCCGTGTCTTTGTATACGCTGTATACACGGTCAGTGTACGTCAATTTCTAATGGGTGCCTGCTCGCGCCGTCGCATCTGGCCTCGCCTTAAAAATCGTCAGAGCAATAAGTTTGGTACGAGAGGAAAGCCCTTAAACATGGCAATCCTGTGGTGGTAAAATTTTGAAGATTGAGCAGGAAACTGGGATCGAAATTACCCGTTGTACATTTTGTTTTTCTCTCCGACAGCTCTGTGCACAAAACTCCCATAGTGGAGGCTGTTGAAATCGTTTCTGAGCAACCCCGCCTACTTGAGGTTTTGTCTATCAAGAAGTGCGCAAGTCGCCCTATACCTTTATAAAATGGACGCAGGAATATGCCCGCATGACTAAGGTACAAACTGCATCTCCCTAGCATTTTTTGTTCCAGAGTTATTCCAGAGCGTAGCTGAAAGTTTTAATTTTCCGGCCTATTTTTTGAATGACCCCCTTATTGTTTGTTGGAACCCTGACTGCGCAGTGTCTTTGTATACGCTGTATACACGCACAGTGTACGTCAATTTCTAATGGGTGCCTGCTCGCACCGTCGCATCTGGCCCCGCCTTAAAAATCGTCAGAGCAATATGTTTCGTACGAGAGGAAAGCCCTTGAACATGGCAATCCTGTGGTGGTAAAATTTTGAAGATTGAGCAGGATACTGGGATCGAAATTACCCGTTGTACATTTTGTTTTTCTCTCCGACAGCTCTGTGCACAAAACTCCCATAGTGGAGGCTGTTGAAATCGTTTCTGAGCAACCCCGCCTACTTGAGGTTTTGTCTATCAAGAAGTGTGCAAATCGCCCTAAACCTTTAAAAAATGGACGCAGGAATATGCCAACATAACTAAGGTACAAACTGCATCTCCCTAGCATTTTTTGTTCCAGAGTTATTCCAGAGCGTAGCTGAAAGTTTTTAATTGTCCGTCCTATTTTTTGAATGACCCCCTTATTGTTGGTTGGAACCCTGACTGCGCCGTGTCTTTCTATTTGCTGTATACACGCACAGTTTACGTCAATTTCTAATGGGTGCCTGCTCGCGCCGTCGCATCTGGCCCCGCCTTAAAAATCGTCAGAGCAATATGTTTGGTACGAGAGGAAAGCCCTTGAACATGGCAATCCTGTTGTGGTAAAAGTTTGAAGATTGAGCAGGATACTGGGATCGAAATTACCCGTTGTACATTTTGTTTTTCTCTCCGACAGCTCTGTGCACAAAACTCCCATAGTGGGTGGAGGCTGTTGAAATCGTTTCTGAGCAACCCCGCGTACTTGAGGTTTTGTCTATCAAGAAGTGGGCAAGTCGCCCTAAACCTTTAAAAAATGGACGTAGGAATATGCCAGCATGGCTACGGTACAAACTGCTTCTCCATAGCATTTTTTGTTTCAGAGTTATTCCAGAGCGTAGCTGAAAGTTTTTAATTTGCCGGCCTATTTTTTGAATGACCCCCTTATTGTTGGTTGGAACCCTGACTGCGCCGTGTCTTTCTATACGCTGTATACACGCAAAGTGTACGTCAAATTCTAATGGGTGCCTGCTCGCGCCGTCCCATCTGGCCCCGCCTTAAAAATCGTCAGAGCATTAAGTTTGGTACGAGAGGAAAGCCCTTGAATATGGCAATCATGTGGTGGTAAAATTTTGAAGATTGAGCAGGATACTGGGATCGAAATTACCCGTTGTACATTTTGTTTTTCTCTCCGACAGCTCTGTGCACAAAACTCCCATAGTGGAGGCTGTTGAAATCGTTTCTGAGCAACCCCGCCTACTAAAGGTTTTGTCTATCAAGAAGTGTGCAAGTCACCCTCAACCATTAAAAAATGGACGCAGGAATATGCCAGCATGACTAAGGTACAAACTGCATCTCCCTAGCATTTCTTGTTCCAGAGTTATTCCAGAGCGTAGCTGAAAGTTTTTAATTGTCCGGCCTATTTTTTGAATGACCCCCTTATTGTTGGTTGGAAACCTGACTGCGCCGTGTCTTTCTATTTGCTGTATACACGCACAGTTTACGTCAATTTCTAATGGGTGCCTGCTCGCGCCGTCGCATCTGGCCCCGCCTTAAAAATCGTCAGAGCATTAAGTTTGGTACGAGAGGAAAGCCCTTGAACATGGCAATCCTGTTGTGGTAAAAGTTTGAAGATTGAGCAGGATACTGGGATCGAAATTACCCGTTGTACATTTTGTTTTTCTCTCCGACAGCTCTGTGCACAAAACTCCCATAGTGGAGGCTGTTGAAAGATTTCTGAGCAACCCCGCCTACTTGAGGTTTTGTCTATCAAGAAGTGTGCAAGTCGCCCTAACCTTTAAAAAATGGACGCAGGAATATTCCAGCATGACTCAGGTACAAATTGCATCTCCCTAGCATTTTTTGTTTCAGAGTTATTCCAGAGCGTAGCTGAAAGTTTTTAATTGTCCGGCCTATTTTTTGAATGACCCCCTTATTGTTGGTTGGAACCCTGACTGCGCCGTGTCTTTCTGTACGCTGTATACACGCACAGTGTACGTCAATTTCTAATGAGTGCCTGCTCGCGCCGTCGCATCTGGCCCCGCCTTAAAAATCGTCAGAGCAATAAGTTTGGTACGAGAGGAAAGCCCTTGAACATGGCAATCCTGTGGTGGTAAAATTCTGACGATTGAGCAGGATACTGGGATCGAAATTACCCGTTGTACATTTTGTTTTTTCTCTCCGACAGCTCTGTGCACAAAACTCCCATAGTGGAGGCTGTTGAAATCGTTTCTGAGCAACCCCGCCTACTTGAGGTTTTGTCTATCAAGAAGTGTGCAAGTCGCCCTAACCTTTAAAAAATTGACGCAGGAATATGCCAGCATGACTCAGGTACAAGCTGCATCTCCCTAGCATTTTTTGTTCCAGAGTTATTCCAGAGCGTAGCTGAAAGTTTTTAATTGTCCGGCCTATTTTTTGAGTGACCCCCTTATTGTTGGTTGGAACCCTGACTGCGCCGTATCTTTGTATACGCTGTATACACGCACAGTGTACGTCAATTTCTAATGGGTGCCTGCTCACGCCGTCGCGTCTGGCCCCGCCTTAAAAATCGTCAGAGCAATAAGTTTGGTACGAGAGGAAAGCCCTTGAACATGGCAATCCTGTGGTGGTAAAATTTTGAAGTTTGAGCAGGATACTGGGATCGAAATTACCCGTTGTACATTTTGTTTTTCTCTCCGAAAGCTCTGTGCACAAAACTCCCATAGTGGAGGCTGTTGAAATCGTTTTTGAGCAACCCCGCCTACTTGAGGTTTTGTCTATTAAGAAGTGTGCAAGTCGCCCCAACCTTTAAAAAATGGACGCAGGAATATTCCAGCATGACTCAGGTACAAATTGCATCTCCCTAGCATTTTTTGTTTCAGAGTTATTCCAGAGCGTAGCTGAAAGTTTTTAATTGTCCGGCCTATTTTTTGAATGACCCCCTTATTGTTGGTTGGAACCCTGACTGCGCCGTGTCTTCCTATACGCTGTATACACGCACAGTGTACGTCAATTTCTAATGGGTGCCTGCTCGCGCCGTCCCATCTGGCCCCGCCTTAAAAATCGTCAGAGCATTAAGTTTGGTACGAGAGGAAAGCCCTTGAATATGGCAATCATGTGGTGGTAAAATTTTGAAGATTGAGCAGGATACTGGGATCGAAATTACCCGTTGTACATTTTGTTTTTCTCTCCGACAGCTCTGTGCACAAAACTCCCATAGTGGAGGCTGTTGAAATCGTTTCTGAGCAACCCCGCCTACTAAAGGTTTTGTCTATCAAGAAGTGTGCAAGTCACCCTCAACCATTAAAAAATGGACGCAGGAATATGCCAGCATGACTAAGGTACAAACTGCATCTCCCTAGCATTTCTTGTTCCAGAGTTATTCCAGAGCGTAGCTGAAAGTTTTTAATTGTCCGGCCTATTTTTTGAATGACCCCCTTATTGTTGGTTGGAAACCTGACTGCGCCGTGTCTTTCTATTTGCTGTATACACGCACAGTTTACGTCAATTTCTAATGGGTGCCTGCTCGCGCCGTCGCATCTGGCCCCGCCTTAAAAATCGTCAGAGCATTAAGTTTGGTACGAGAGGAAAGCCCTTGAACATGGCAATCCTGTTGTGGTAAAAGTTTGAAGATTGAGCAGGATACTGGGATCGAAATTACCCGTTGTACATTTTGTTTTTCTCTCCGACAGCTCTGTGCACAAAACTCCCATAGTGGAGGCTGTTGAAAGATTTCTGAGCAACCCCGCCTACTTGAGGTTTTGTCTATCAAGAAGTGTGCAAGTCGCCCTAACCTTTAAAAAATGGACGCAGGAATATTCCAGCATGACTCAGGTACAAATTGCATCTCCCTAGCATTTTTTGTTTCAGAGTTATTCCAGAGCGTAGCTGAAAGTTTTTAATTGTCCGGCCTATTTTTTGAATGACCCCCTTATTGTTGGTTGGAACCCTGACTGCGCCGTGTCTTTCTGTACGCTGTATACACGCACAGTGTACGTCAATTTCTAATGAGTGCCTGCTCGCGCCGTCGCATCTGGCCCCGCCTTAAAAATCGTCAGAGCAATAAGTTTGGTACGAGAGGAAAGCCCTTGAACATGGCAATCCTGTGGTGGTAAAATTCTGACGATTGAGCAGGATACTGGGATCGAAATTACCCGTTGTACATTTTGTTTTTTCTCTCCGACAGCTCTGTGCACAAAACTCCCATAGTGGAGGCTGTTGAAATCGTTTCTGAGCAACCCCGCCTACTTGAGGTTTTGTCTATCAAGAAGTGTGCAAGTCGCCCTAACCTTTAAAAAATTGACGCAGGAATATGCCAGCATGACTCAGGTACAAGCTGCATCTCCCTAGCATTTTTTGTTCCAGAGTTATTCCAGAGCGTAGCTGAAAGTTTTTAATTGTCCGGCCTATTTTTTGAGTGACCCCCTTATTGTTGGTTGGAACCCTGACTGCGCCGTATCTTTGTATACGCTGTATACACGCACAGTGTACGTCAATTTCTAATGGGTGCCTGCTCACGCCGTCGCGTCTGGCCCCGCCTTAAAAATCGTCAGAGCAATAAGTTTGGTACGAGAGGAAAGCCCTTGAACATGGCAATCCTGTGGTGGTTAAATTTTGAAGATTGAGCAAGATACTGGGATCGAAATTACCCGTTGTACATTTTGTTTTTCTCTCCAAAAGCTCTGTGCACAAAACTCCCATAGTGGAGGCTGTTGAAATCGTTTTTGAGCAACCCCGCCTACTTGAGGTTTTGTCTATTAAGAAGTGTGCAAGTCGCCCTAACCTTTAAAAAATGGACGCAGGAATATTCCAGCATGACTCAGGTACAAATTGCATCTCCCTAGCATTTTTTGTTTCAGAGTTATTCCATAGCGTAGCTGAAAGTTTTTAATTGTCCGGCCTATTTTTTGAATGACCCCCTTATTGTTGGTTGGAACCCTGACTGCGCCGTGTCTTCCTATACGCTGTATACACGCACAGTGTACGTCAATTTCTAATGGGTGCCTGCTCGCGCCGTCCCATCTGGCCCCGCCTTAAAAATCGTCAGAGCATTAAGTTTGGTACGAGAGGAAAGCCCTTGAATATGGCAATCATGTGGTGGTAAAATTTTGAAGATTGAGCAGGATACTGGGATCGAAATTACCCGTTGTACATTTTGTTTTTCTCTCCGACAGCTCTGTGCACAAAACTCCCATAGTGGAGGCTGTTGAAATCGTTTCTGAGCAACCCCGCCTACTAAAGGTTTTATCTATCAAGAAGTGTGCAAGTCACCCTCAACCATTAAAAAATGGACGCAGGAATATGCCAGCATGACTAAGGTACAAACTGCATCTCCCTAGCATTTCTTGTTCCAGAGTTATTCCAGAGCGTAGCTGAAAGTTTTTAATTGTCCGGCCTATTTTTTGAATGACCCCCTTATTGTTGGTTGGAAACCTGACTGCGCCGTGTCTTTCTATTTGCTGTATACACGCACAGTTTACGTCAATTTCTAATGGGTGCCTGCTCGCGCCGTCGCATCTGGCCCCGCCTTAAAAATCGTCAGAGCATTAAGTTTGGTACGAGAGGAAAGCCCTTGAACATGGCAATCCTGTTGTGGTAAAAGTTTGAAGATTGAGCAGGATACTGGGATCGAAATTACCCGTTGTACATTTTGTTTTTCTCTCCGAAAGCTCTGTGCACAAAACTCCCATAGTGGAGGCTGTTGAAAGATTTCTGAGCAACCCCGCCTACTTGAGGTTTTGTCTATCAAGAAGTGTGCAAGTCGCCCTAACCTTTAAAAAATGGACGCAGGAATATTCCAGCATGACTCAGGTACAAATTGCATCTCCCTAGCATTTTTTGTTTCAGAGTTATTCCAGAGCGTAGCTGAAAGTTTTTAATTGTCCGGCCTATTTTTTGAATGACCCCCTTATTGTTGGTTGGAACCCTGACTGCGCCGTGTCTTTCTGTACGCTGTATACACGCACAGTGTACGTCAATTTCCAATGAGTGCCTGCTCGCGCCGTCGCATCTGGCCCCGCCTTAAAAATCGTCAGAGCAATAAGTTTGGTACGAGAGGAAAGCCCTTGAACATGGCAATCCTGTGGTGGTAAAATTCTGACGATTGAGCAGGATACTGGGATCGAAATTACCCGTTGTACATTTTGTTTTTTCTCTCCGACAGCTCTGTGCACAAAACTCCCATAGTGGAGGCTGTTGAAATCGTTTCTGAGCAACCCCGCCTACTTGAGGTTTTGTCTATCAAGAAGTGTGCAAGTCGCCCTAACCTTTAAAAAATTGACGCAGGAATATGCCAGCATGACTCAGGTACAAGCTGCATCTCCCTAGCTTTTTTTGTTCCAGAGTTATTCCAGAGCGTAGCTGAAAGTTGTTAATTGTCCGGCCTATTTTTTGAATGACCCCCTTATTGTTGGTTGGAACCCTGACTGCGCCGTGTCTTTCTAAACGCTGTATACACACACAGTGTACGTCAATTTCTAATGGTGTCTGCTCGCGCCGTCGCATCTGGCCCCGCCTTAAAAATCGTCAGAGCAATAAGTTTGGGACGAGAGGAAAGCCCTTGAACATGGCAATCCTGTGGTGGTAAAATTTTGAAGATTGAGCAGGATACTGGGATCGAAATTACCAGTTGTACATTTTGTTTTTCTCTCCGACAGCTCTGTGCACAAAACTCCCATAGTGGAGGCTGTTGAAATCGTTTCTGAGCAACCCCGCCTACTTGAGGTTTTGTCGTTCAAGAACTGTGCAAGTCGCCTTAAACCTCTCAAAAATGGACGCAAGAATATGCCAGCATGACTAAGGTACAAACTGCATCTCCCTAGCATTTTTTGTTCCAGAGTTATTCCAGAGCGTAGCTGAAAGTTTTTAATTGTCCGGCCTATTTTTTGAATGACCCCCTTATTGTTGGTTGGAACCCTGACTGCGCCGTGTCTTTCTAAACGCTGTATACACACACAGTGTACGTCAATTTCTAATGGGTGCCTGCTCGCGCCGTCGCATCTGGCCCCGCCTTAAAATTCGTCAGAGTAATAAGTTTGGGACGAGAGGAAAGCCCTTGAACATGGCAATCCTGTGGTGGTAAAATTTTGAAGATTGAGCAGGATACTGGGATCGAAATTACCAGTTGTACATTTTGTTTTTCTCTCCGACAGCTCTGTGCACAAAACTCCCATAGTGGAGGCTATTGAAATCGTTTCTGAGCAACCCCGCCTACTTGAGGTTTTGTCGTTCAAGAACTGTGCAAGTCGCCTTAAACCTCTCAAAAATGGACGCAGGAATATGCCAGCATGACTAAGGTACAAACTGCATCTCCCTAGCATTTTTTTGTTCCAGAGTTATTCCAGAGCGTAGCTGAAAGTTTTTAATTGTCCGGCCTGTTTTTTGAATGACCCCCTTATTGTTGGTTGGAACCCTGACTGCGCCGTGTCTTTCTATCCGCTGTATACACGCACAGTGTACGTCAATTTCTAATGGGTGCCTGCTCGCGCAGTCGCATCTGGCCCCGCCTTAAAAATCGTCAGAGCAATAAGTTTGGTACGAGAGGAAAGCCCTTGAACATGGCAATCCCGTGGTGGTAAAATTTTGAAGATTGAACAGGATACTGGGATCGAAATTACCCGTTGTACATTTTGTTTTTCTCTCCGACAGCTCTGTGCACAAAACTCCCATAGTGGAGGCTGTTGAAATCGTTTATGAGCAACCCCGCCTACTTCAGGTTTTGTCTATCAATAAGTGTGCAAGTCGCCCTAAACCTTTAAAAAATGGACGCAGGAATATGCCAGCATGACTAAGGTACAAACTGCATCTCCCTAGCATTTTTTGTTCCAGAGTTATTCCAGAGCGTAGCTGAAAGTTTTTAATTGTCCGGCATATTTTTTGAATGACCCCCTTATTGTTGGTTGGAACCCTAACTGCGCCGTGTCTTTCTAAACGCTGTATACACACACAGTGTACGTCAATTTCTAATGGTGCCTGCTCGCGCCGTCGCATCTGGCCCCGCCTTAAAAATCGTCAGAGCAATAAGTTTGGGACGAGAGAAAAGCCCTTGAACATGGCAATCCTGTGGTGGTAAAATTTTGAAGATTGAGCAGGATACTGGGATCGAAATTACCCGTTGGACATTTTGTTTTTCTCTCCGACAGCTCTTTGCACAAAACTCCCATAGTGGAGGCTGTTGAAATCGTTTCTGAGCAACCCCGCCTACTTGAAGTTTTGTCTATCAAGAAGTGTGAAAGTCGCCCTAAACCTTAAACAAATGGACGCAGGAATATGCCAGCATGACTAAGGTACAAACTGCATCTCCCTAGCATTTTTTGTTCCAGAGTTATTCCAGAGCGTAACTGAAAGTTTTTAATTGTCCGGCCTAATGTTTTGAATCACCCCCTTATTGTTGGTTGGAACCCTGACTGCGCTGTGTCTTTCTATACGCTGTATACACGCACAGTGTACGTCAATTTCTAATAGGTGCCTGCTCGCGCCGTCGCATCTGGCCCCGTCTTAAAAATCGTCAGTACAATAAGTTTGGTACTAGAGGAAAGCCCTTGAACATGGCAATCCTGTGGTGGTAAAATTTTGAAGATTGAACAGGATACTGGGATCGAAATTACCCGTTGGACATTTTGTTTTTCTCTCCGACAGCTCTGTGCACAAAACTCCCATAGTGGAGGCTGTTGAAATCGTTCATGAGCAACCCCGCCTACTTCAGGTTTTGTCTATCAATAAGTGTGCAAGTCGCCTTAAACCTCTCAAAAATGGACGCAGGAATATGCCAGCATGACTAAGGTACAAACTGCATCTCCCTAGCATTTTTTGTTCCAGAGTTATTCCAGAGCGTAGCTGAAAGTTTTTAATAGTCCGGCCTATTTTTTGAATGACCCCCTTATTGTTGGTTGGAACCCTGACTGCGCCGTGTTTTTCTAAACGCTGTATACACACACAGTGTACGTCAATTTCTAATGGTGCCTGCTCGCGCCGTCGCATCTGGCCTCGCCTTAAAAATCGTCAGAGCAATAAGTTTGGGACGAGAGGAAAGCCCTTGAACATGGCAATCCTGTGGTGGTAAAATTTTCAAGATTGAGCAGGATACTGGGATCGAAATTACCAGTTGTACATTTTGTTTTTCTCTCCGACAGCTCTGTGCACAAAACTCCCATAGTGGAGGCTATTGAAATCGTTTCTGAACAACCCCGCCTACTTGAAGTTTTGTCTATCAAGAAGTGTGCAAGTCGCCCTAAACCTCTCAATAATGGACGCAGGAATATGCCAGCATGACTAAGGTACAAACTGCATCTCCCTAGCATTTTTTGTTCCAGAGTTATTCCAGAGCGTAGCTGAAAGTTTTTAATTGTCCGGCCTATTTTTTGAATGACCCCCTTATTGTTGGTTGGAACCCTAACTGCGCCGTGTCTTTCTATACGCTGTATACACGCACAGTGTACGTCAATTTATAATGGGTGCCTGCTCGCGCCGTCGCATCTGTCGCCTGCCTTAAAAATCGTCAGAGCAATAAGTTTGGTACTAGAGGAAAGCCCTTGAACATGGCAATCCTGTGGTGGTAAAATTTTCAAGATTGAGCAGGATACTGGGATCGAAATTACCCGTTGTACATTTTGTTTTTCTCTCCGACAGCTCTTTGCACAAAACTCCCATAGTGGAGGCTGTTGAAATCGTTTCTGAGCAACCCCGCCTACTTGAGGTTTTGTCGTTCAAGAACTGATCAAGTCGCCTTAAACCTCTCAAAAATGGACGCAGGAATATGCCAGCATGACTAAGGTACAAACTGCATCTCCCTAGCATTTTTTTGTTCCAGAGTTATTCCAGAGCGTAGCTGAAAGTTTTTAATTGTCCGGCCTGTTTTTTGAATGACCCCCTTATTGTTGGTTGGAACCCTGACTGCGCCGTGTCTTTCTATACGCTGTATACACGCAGAGTGTACGTAAATTTCTAATGGGTGCCTGCTCGCGCCGTCGCATCTGGCCCCGCCTTAAAAATCGTCAGAGCAATAAGTTTGGGACGAGAGAAAAGCCCTTGAAAATGGCAATCCTGTGGTGGTAAAATTTTGAAGATTGAGCAGGATACTGGGATCGAAATTACCCGTTGGACATTTTGTTTTTCTCTCCGACAGCTCTTTGCACAAAACTCCCATAGTGGAGGCTGTTGAAATCGTTTCTGAGCAACCCCGCCTACTTGAAGTTTTGTCTATCAAGAAGTGTGCAAGTCGCCCTAAACCTTAAACAAATGGACGCAGGAATATGCCAGCATGACTAAGGTACAAACTGCATCTCCCTAGCATTTTTTGTTCCAGAGTTATTCCAGAGCGTAGCTGAAAGTTTTTAATTGTCCGGCCTAATGTTTTGAATCACCCCCTTATTGTTGGTTGGAACCCTGACTGCGCTGTGTCTTTCTATACGCTGTATACACGCACAGTGTACGTCAATTTCTAATGGGTGCCTGCTCGCGCCGTCGCATCTGGCCCCGTCTTAAAAATCGTCAGAGCAATAAGTTTGGTACGAGAGGAAAGCCCTTGAACATGGCAATCCTGTGGTGGTAAAATTTTGAAGATTGAACAGGATACTGGGATCGAAATTACCCGTTGGACTTTCTGTTTTTCTCTCCGACAGCTCTGTGCACAAAACTCCCATAGTGGAGGCTGTTGAAATCGTTCATGAGCAACCCCGCCTACTTCAGGTTTTGTCTATCAATAAGTGTGCAAGTCGCCCTAAACCTTTAAAAAATGGACGCAGGAATATGCCAGCATGACTAAGGTACAAACTGCATCTCCCTAGCATTTTTTGTTCCAGAGTTATTCCAGAGCGTAGCTGAAAGTTTTTAATTGTCCGGCATATTTTTTGAATGACCCCCTTATTGTTGGTTGGAACCCTGACTGCGCCGTGTCTTTCTAAACGCTGTATACACACACAGTGTACGTCAATTTCTAATGGTGCCTGCTCGCGCCGTCGCATCTGGCCCCGCCTTAAAAATCGTCAGAGCAATAAGTTTGGGACGAGATGAAAGCCCTTGAACATGGCAATCCTGTGGTGGTAAAATTTTGAAGATTGAGCAGGATACTGGGATCGAAATTACCAGTTGTACATTTTGTTTTTCTCTCCGACAGCTCTGTGCACAAAACTCCCATAGTGGAGGCTGTTGAAATCGTTTCTGAACAACCCCGCCTACTTGAAGATTTGTCTATCAATAAGTGTGCAAGTCGCCCTAAACCTTTAAAAAATGGACGCAGGAATATGCCAGCATGACTAAGGTACAAACTGCATCTCCCTAGCATTTTTTGTTCCAGAGTTATTCCAGAGCGTAGCTGAAAGTTTTTAATTGTCCGGCCTATTTTTTGAATGACCCCCTTATTGTTGGTTGGAACCCTGACTGCGCCGTGTCTTTCTATCCGCTGTATACACGCACAGTGTACGTCAATTTTTAATGGGTGCCTGCTCGCGCCGTCGCATCTGGCCCCGTCTTAAAATTCGTCAGAGCAATAAGTTTGGGACGAGAGGAAAGCCCTTGAACATGGCAATCCTGTGGTGGTAAAATTTTGAAGATTGAACAGGATACTGGGATCGAAATTACCCGTTGTACATTTTGTTTTTCTCTCCGACAGCTCTTTCCACAAAACTCCCATACGGGAGGCTGTTGAAATCGTTTATGAGCAACCCCGCCTACTTCAGGTTTTGTCTATCAATAAGTGTGCAAGTCGCCCTGAACCTTTAAAAAATGGACGCAGGAATATGCCAGCATGACAAAGGTACAAACTGCATCTCCCTAGCATTTTTTGTTCCAGAGTTATTCCAGAGCGTAGCTGAAAGTTTTTAATTGTCCGGCCTATTTTTTGAATGACCCCCTTATTGTTGGTTGGAACCCTGACAGCGCAGTGTCTTTGTATCCGCTGTATACACGCACAGTGTACGTCAATTTCTAATGGGTGCCTGCTCGCGCCGTCGCATCTGGCCCCGCCTTAAAAATCGTTAGAGCAATAAGTTTGGTACGAGAGGAAAGCCCTTGAACATGGCAATCCTGTGGTGGTAATATTTTGAAGATTGAGCAGGATACTGGGATCGAAATTACCCGTTGTACATTTTGTTTTTCTCTCCGACAGCTCTGTGCACAAAACTCCCATAGTGGAGGCTGTTGAAATCGTTTCTGAGCAACCCCGCCTACTAAAGGTTTTGTCTATCAAGAAGTGTGCAAGTCACCCTCAACCATTAAAAAATGGACGCAGGAATATGCCAGCATGACTAAGGTACAAACTGCATCTCCCTAGCATTTCTTGTTCCAGAGTTATTCCAGAGCGTAGCTGAAAGTTTTTAATTGTCCGGCCTATTTTTTGAATGACCCCCTTATTGTTGGTTGGAAACCTGACTGCGCCGTGTCTTTCTATTTGCTGTATACACGCACAGTTTACGTCAATTTCTAATGGGTGCCTGCTCGCGCCGTCGCATCTGGCCCCGCCTTAAAAATCGTCAGAGCATTAAGTTTGGTACGAGAGGAAAGCCCTTGAACATGGCAATCCTGTTGTGGTAAAAGTTTGAAGATTGAGCAGGATACTGGGATCGAAATTACCCGTTGTACATTTTGTTTTTCTCTCCGACAGCTCTGTGCACAAAACTCCCATAGTGGAGGCTGTTGAAAGATTTCTGAGCAACCCCGCCTACTTGAGGTTTTGTCTATCAAGAAGTGTGCAAGTCGCCCTAACCTTTAAAAAATGGACGCAGGAATATTCCAGCATGACTCAGGTACAAATTGCATCTCCCTAGCATTTTTTGTTTCAGAGTTATTCCAGAGCGTAGCTGAAAGTTTTTAATTGTCCGGCCTATTTTTTGAATGACCCCCTTATTGTTGGTTGGAACCCTGACTGCGCCGTGTCTTTCTGTACGCTGTATACACGCACAGTGTACGTCAATTTCTAATGAGTGCCTGCTCGCGCCGTCGCATCTGGCCCCGCCTTAAAAATCGTCAGAGCAATAAGTTTGGTACGAGAGGAAAGCCCTTGAACATGGCAATCCTGTGGTGGTAAAATTCTGACGATTGAGCAGGATACTGGGATCGAAATTACCCGTTGTACATTTTGTTTTTTCTCTCCGACAGCTCTGTGCACAAAACTCCCATAGTGGAGGCTGTTGAAATCGTTTCTGAGCAACCCCGCCTACTTGAGGTTTTGTCTATCAAGAAGTGTGCAAGTCGCCCTAACCTTTAAAAAATTGACGCAGGAATATGCCAGCATGACTCAGGTACAAGCTGCATCTCCCTAGCATTTTTTGTTCCAGAGTTATTCCAGAGCGTAGCTGAAAGTTTTTAATTGTCCGGCCTATTTTTTGAGTGACCCCCTTATTGTTGGTTGGAACCCTGACTGCGCCGTATCTTTGTATACGCTGTATACACGCACAGTGTACGTCAATTTCTAATGGGTGCCTGCTCACGCCGTCGCGTCTGGCCCCGCCTTAAAAATCGTCAGAGCAATAAGTTTGGTACGAGAGGAAAGCCCTTGAACATGGCAATCCTGTGGTGGTAAAATTTTGAAGTTTGAGCAGGATACTGGGATCGAAATTACCCGTTGTACATTTTGTTTTTCTCTCCGAAAGCTCTGTGCACAAAACTCCCATAGTGGAGGCTGTTGAAATCGTTTTTGAGCAACCCCGCCTACTTGAGGTTTTGTCTATTAAGAAGTGTGCAAGTCGCCCCAACCTTTAAAAAATGGACGCAGGAATATTCCAGCATGACTCAGGTACAAATTGCATCTCCCTAGCATTTTTTGTTTCAGAGTTATTCCAGAGCGTAGCTGAAAGTTTTTAATTGTCCGGCCTATTTTTTGAATGACCCCCTTATTGTTGGTTGGAACCCTGACTGCGCCGTGTCTTCCTATACGCTGTATACACGCACAGTGTACGTCAATTTCTAATGGGTGCCTGCTCGCGCCGTCCCATCTGGCCCCGCCTTAAAAATCGTCAGAGCATTAAGTTTGGTACGAGAGGAAAGCCCTTGAATATGGCAATCATGTGGTGGTAAAATTTTGAAGATTGAGCAGGATACTGGGATCGAAATTACCCGTTGTACATTTTGTTTTTCTCTCCGACAGCTCTGTGCACAAAACTCCCATAGTGGAGGCTGTTGAAATCGTTTCTGAGCAACCCCGCCTACTAAAGGTTTTGTCTATCAAGAAGTGTGCAAGTCACCCTCAACCATTAAAAAATGGACGCAGGAATATGCCAGCATGACTAAGGTACAAACTGCATCTCCCTAGCATTTCTTGTTCCAGAGTTATTCCAGAGCGTAGCTGAAAGTTTTTAATTGTCCGGCCTATTTTTTGAATGACCCCCTTATTGTTGGTTGGAAACCTGACTGCGCCGTGTCTTTCTATTTGCTGTATACACGCACAGTTTACGTCAATTTCTAATGGGTGCCTGCTCGCGCCGTCGCATCTGGCCCCGCCTTAAAAATCGTCAGAGCATTAAGTTTGGTACGAGAGGAAAGCCCTTGAACATGGCAATCCTGTTGTGGTAAAAGTTTGAAGATTGAGCAGGATACTGGGATCGAAATTACCCGTTGTACATTTTGTTTTTCTCTCCGACAGCTCTGTGCACAAAACTCCCATAGTGGAGGCTGTTGAAAGATTTCTGAGCAACCCCGCCTACTTGAGGTTTTGTCTATCAAGAAGTGTGCAAGTCGCCCTAACCTTTAAAAAATGGACGCAGGAATATTCCAGCATGACTCAGGTACAAATTGCATCTCCCTAGCATTTTTTGTTTCAGAGTTATTCCAGAGCGTAGCTGAAAGTTTTTAATTGTCCGGCCTATTTTTTGAATGACCCCCTTATTGTTGGTTGGAACCCTGACTGCGCCGTGTCTTTCTGTACGCTGTATACACGCACAGTGTACGTCAATTTCTAATGAGTGCCTGCTCGCGCCGTCGCATCTGGCCCCGCCTTAAAAATCGTCAGAGCAATAAGTTTGGTACGAGAGGAAAGCCCTTGAACATGGCAATCCTGTGGTGGTAAAATTCTGACGATTGAGCAGGATACTGGGATCGAAATTACCCGTTGTACATTTTGTTTTTTCTCTCCGACAGCTCTGTGCACAAAACTCCCATAGTGGAGGCTGTTGAAATCGTTTCTGAGCAACCCCGCCTACTTGAGGTTTTGTCTATCAAGAAGTGTGCAAGTCGCCCTAACCTTTAAAAAATTGACGCAGGAATATGCCAGCATGACTCAGGTACAAGCTGCATCTCCCTAGCATTTTTTTGTTCCAGAGTTATTCCAGAGCGTAGCTGAAAGTTTTTAATTGTCCGGCCTATTTTTTGAGTGACCCCCTTATTGTTGGTTGGAACCCTGACTGCGCCGTATCTTTGTATACGCTGTATACACGCACAGTGTACGTCAATTTCTAATGGGTGCCTGCTCACGCCGTCGCGTCTGGCCCCGCCTTAAAAAATCGTCAGAGCAATAAGTTTGGTACGAGAGGAAAGCCCTTGAACATGGCAATCCTGTGGTGGTAAAATTTTGAAGTTTGAGCAGGATACTGGGATCGAAATTACCCGTTGTAAATTTTGTTTTTCTCTCTGACAGCTCTGTGCACAAAACTCCCATAGTGGAGGCTGTTGAAATCGTTTTTGAGCAACCCCCGCCTACTTGAGGTTTTGTCTATCAAGAAGTGTGCAAGTCGCCCTAAACCTTTAAAAAATTTACCCAGGAATATGCCAGCATGACTAAGGTACAAACTGCATCTCCCTAGCATTTTTTGTTCCAGAGTTATTCCAGAGCGTAGCTGAAAGTTTTAATTGTCCGGCCTATTTTTTGAATGACCCCCTTATTGTTGGTTGGAATCCTGACTGCGCCGTGTCTTTCTATACGCTGTATACACGCACAGTGTACGTCAAATTCTAATGGGTGCCTGCTCGCGCCGTCGCATCTGGCCCCGCCTTAAAAATCGTCAGAGCAATAAGTTTGGTACGAGAGGAAAGCCCTTGAACATGGCAATCCTGTGGTGGTTAAATTTTGAAGATTGAGCAAGATACTGGGATCGAAATTACCCGTTGTACATTTTGTTTTTCTCTCCAAAAGCTCTGTGCACAAAACTCCCATAGTGGAGGCTGTTGAAATCGTTTTTGAGCAACCCCGCCTACTTGAGGTTTTGTCTATTAAGAAGTGTGCAAGTCGCCCTAACCTTTAAAAAATGGACGCAGGAATATTCCAGCATGACTCAGGTACAAATTGCATCTCCCTAGCATTTTTTGTTTCAGAGTTATTCCATAGCGTAGCTGAAAGTTTTTAATTGTCCGGCCTATTTTTTGAATGACCCCCTTATTGTTGGTTGGAACCCTGACTGCGCCGTGTCTTCCTATACGCTGTATACACGCACAGTGTACGTCAATTTCTAATGGGTGCCTGCTCGCGCCGTCCCATCTGGCCCCGCCTTAAAAATCGTCAGAGCATTAAGTTTGGTACGAGAGGAAAGCCCTTGAATATGGCAATCATGTGGTGGTAAAATTTTGAAGATTGAGCAGGATACTGGGATCGAAATTACCCGTTGTACATTTTGTTTTTCTCTCCGACAGCTCTGTGCACAAAACTCCCATAGTGGAGGCTGTTGAAATCGTTTCTGAGCAACCCCGCCTACTAAAGGTTTTATCTATCAAGAAGTGTGCAAGTCACCCTCAACCATTAAAAAATGGACGCAGGAATATGCCAGCATGACTAAGGTACAAACTGCATCTCCCTAGCATTTCTTGTTCCAGAGTTATTCCAGAGCGTAGCTGAAAGTTTTTAATTGTCCGGCCTATTTTTTGAATGACCCCCTTATTGTTGGTTGGAAACCTGACTGCGCCGTGTCTTTCTATTTGCTGTATACACGCACAGTTTACGTCAATTTCTAATGGGTGCCTGCTCGCGCCGTCGCATCTGGCCCCGCCTTAAAAATCGTCAGAGCATTAAGTTTGGTACGAGAGGAAAGCCCTTGAACATGGCAATCCTGTTGTGGTAAAAGTTTGAAGATTGAGCAGGATACTGGGATCGAAATTACCCGTTGTACATTTTGTTTTTCTCTCCGAAAGCTCTGTGCACAAAACTCCCATAGTGGAGGCTGTTGAAAGATTTCTGAGCAACCCCGCCTACTTGAGGTTTTGTCTATCAAGAAGTGTGCAAGTCGCCCTAACCTTTAAAAAATGGACGCAGGAATATTCCAGCATGACTCAGGTACAAATTGCATCTCCCTAGCATTTTTTGTTTCAGAGTTATTCCAGAGCGTAGCTGAAAGTTTTTAATTGTCCGGCCTATTTTTTGAATGACCCCCTTATTGTTGGTTGGAACCCTGACTGCGCCGTGTCTTTCTGTACGCTGTATACACGCACAGTGTACGTCAATTTCCAATGAGTGCCTGCTCGCGCCGTCGCATCTGGCCCCGCCTTAAAAATCGTCAGAGCAATAAGTTTGGTACGAGAGGAAAGCCCTTGAACATGGCAATCCTGTGGTGGTAAAATTCTGACGATTGAGCAGGATACTGGGATCGAAATTACCCGTTGTACATTTTGTTTTTTCTCTCCGACAGCTCTGTGCACAAAACTCCCATAGTGGAGGCTGTTGAAATCGTTTCTGAGCAACCCCGCCTACTTGAGGTTTTGTCTATCAAGAAGTGTGCAAGTCGCCCTAACCTTTAAAAAATTGACGCAGGAATATGCCAGCATGACTCAGGTACAAGCTGCATCTCCCTAGCTTTTTTTGTTCCAGAGTTATTCCAGAGCGTAGCTGAAAGTTGTTAATTGTCCGGCCTATTTTTTGAATGACCCCCTTATTGTTGGTTGGAACCCTGACTGCGCCGTGTCTTTCTAAACGCTGTATACACACACAGTGTACGTCAATTTCTAATGGTGTCTGCTCGCGCCGTCGCATCTGGCCCCGCCTTAAAAATCGTCAGAGCAATAAGTTTGGGACGAGAGGAAAGCCCTTGAACATGGCAATCCTGTGGTGGTAAAATTTTGAAGGTTGAGCAGGATACTGGGATCGAAATTACCAGTTGTACATTTTGTTTTTCTCTCCGACAGCTCTGTGCACAAAACTCCCATAGTGGAGGCTGTTGAAATCGTTTCTGAGCAACCCCGCCTACTTGAGGTTTTGTCGTTCAAGAACTGTGCAAGTCGCCTTAAACCTCTCAAAAATGGACGCAAGAATATGCCAGCATGACTAAGGTACAAACTGCATCTCCCTAGCATTTTTTGTTCCAGAGTTATTCCAGAGCGTAGCTGAAAGTTTTTAATTGTCCGGCCTATTTTTTGAATGACCCCCTTATTGTTGGTTGGAACCCTGACTGCGCCGTGTCTTTCTAAACGCTGTATACACACACAGTGTACGTCAATTTCTAATGGGTGCCTGCTCGCGCCGTCGCATCTGGCCCCGCCTTAAAATTCGTCAGAGTAATAAGTTTGGGACGAGAGGAAAGCCCTTGAACATGGCAATCCTGTGGTGGTAAAATTTTGAAGATTGAGCAGGATACTGGGATCGAAATTACCAGTTGTACATTTTGTTTTTCTCTCCGACAGCTCTGTGCACAAAACTCCCATAGTGGAGGCTATTGAAATCGTTTCTGAGCAACCCCGCCTACTTGAGGTTTTGTCGTTCAAGAACTGTGCAAGTCGCCTTAAACCTCTCAAAAATGGACGCAGGAATATGCCAGCATGACTAAGGTACAAACTGCATCTCCCTAGCATTTTTTTGTTCCAGAGTTATTCCAGAGCGTAGCTGAAAGTTTTTAATTGTCCGGCCTGTTTTTTGAATGACCCCCTTATTGTTGGTTGGAACCCTGACTGCGCCGTGTCTTTCTATCCGCTGTATACACGCACAGTGTACGTCAATTTCTAATGGGTGCCTGCTCGCGCAGTCGCATCTGGCCCCGCCTTAAAAATCGTCAGAGCAATAAGTTTGGTACGAGAGGAAAGCCCTTGAACATGGCAATCCCGTGGTGGTAAAATTTTGAAGATTGAACAGGATACTGGGATCGAAATTTACCCGTTGTACATTTTGTTTTTTCTCTCCGACAGCTCTGTGCACAAAACTCCCATAGTGGAGGCTGTTGAAATCGTTTATGAGCAACCCCGCCTACTTCAGGTTTTGTCTATCAATAAGTGTGCAAGTCGCCCTAAACCTTTAAAAAATGGACGCAGGAATATGCCAGCATGACTAAGGTACAAACTGCATCTCCCTAGCATTTTTGTTCCAGAGTTATTCCAGAGCGTAGCTGAAAGTTTTTAATTGTCCGGCATATTTTTTGAATGACCCCCTTATTGTTGGTTGGAACCCTAACTGCGCCGTGTCTTTCTAAACGCTGTATACACACACAGTGTACGTCAATTTCTAATGGTGCCTGCTCGCGCCGTCGCATCTGGCCCCGCCTTAAAAATCGTCAGAGCAATAAGTTTGGGACGAGAGAAAAGCCCTTGAACATGGCAATCCTGTGGTGGTAAAATTTTGAAGATTGAGCAGGATACTGGGATCGAAATTACCCGTTGGACATTTTGTTTTTCTCTCCGACAGCTCTTTGCACAAAACTCCCATAGTGGAGGCTGTTGAAATCGTTTCTGAGCAACCCCGCCTACTTGAAGTTTTGTCTATCAAGAAGTGTGAAAGTCGCCCTAAACCTTAAACAAATGGACGCAGGAATATGCCAGCATGACTAAGGTACAAACTGCATCTCCCTAGCATTTTTTGTTCCAGAGTTATTCCAGAGCGTAACTGAAAGTTTTTAATTGTCCGGCCTAATGTTTTGAATCACCCCCTTATTGTTGGTTGGAACCCTGACTGCGCTGTGTCTTTCTATACGCTGTATACACGCACAGTGTACGTCAATTTCTAATAGGTGCCTGCTCGCGCCGTCGCATCTGGCCCCGTCTTAAAAATCGTCAGTACAATAAGTTTGGTACTAGAGGAAAGCCCTTGAACATGGCAATCCTGTGGTGGTAAAATTTTGAAGATTGAACAGGATACTGGGATCGAAATTACCCGTTGGACATTTTGTTTTTCTCTCCGACAGCTCTGTGCACAAAACTCCCATAGTGGAGGCTGTTGAAATCGTTCATGAGCAACCCCGCCTACTTCAGGTTTTGTCTATCAATAAGTGTGCAAGTCGCCTTAAACCTCTCAAAAATGGACGCAGGAATATGCCAGCATGACTAAGGTACAAACTGCATCTCCCTAGCATTTTTTGTTCCAGAGTTATTCCAGAGCGTAGCTGAAAGTTTTTAATAGTCCGGCCTATTTTTTGAATGACCCCCTTATTGTTGGTTGGAACCCTGACTGCGCCGTGTTTTTCTAAACGCTGTATACACACACAGTGTACGTCAATTTCTAATGGTGCCTGCTCGCGCCGTCGCATCTGGCCTCGCCTTAAAAATCGTCAGAGCAATAAGTTTGGGACGAGAGGAAAGCCCTTGAACATGGCAATCCTGTGGTGGTAAAATTTTCAAGATTGAGCAGGATACTGGGATCGAAATTACCAGTTGTACATTTTGTTTTTCTCTCCGACAGCTCTGTGCACAAAACTCCCATAGTGGAGGCTATTGAAATCGTTTCTGAACAACCCCGCCTACTTGAAGTTTTGTCTATCAAGAAGTGTGCAAGTCGCCCTAAACCTCTCAATAATGGACGCAGGAATATGCCAGCATGACTAAGGTACAAACTGCATCTCCCTAGCATTTTTTGTTCCAGAGTTATTCCAGAGCGTAGCTGAAAGTTTTTAATTGTCCGGCCTATTTTTTGAATGACCCCCTTATTGTTGGTTGGAACCCTAACTGCGCCGTGTCTTTCTATACGCTGTATACACGCACAGTGTACGTCAATTTATAATGGGTGCCTGCTCGCGCCGTCGCATCTGTCGCCTGCCTTAAAAATCGTCAGAGCAATAAGTTTGGTACTAGAGGAAAGCCCTTGAACATGGCAATCCTGTGGTGGTAAAATTTTCAAGATTGAGCAGGATACTGGGATCGAAATTACCCGTTGTACATTTTGTTTTTCTCTCCGACAGCTCTTTGCACAAAACTCCCATAGTGGAGGCTGTTGAAATCGTTTCTGAGCAACCCCGCCTACTTGAGGTTTTGTCGTTCAAGAACTGATCAAGTCGCCTTAAACCTCTCAAAAATGGACGCAGGAATATGCCAGCATGACTAAGGTACAAACTGCATCTCCCTAGCATTTTTTTGTTCCAGAGTTATTCCAGAGCGTAGCTGAAAGTTTTTAATTGTCCGGCCTGTTTTTTGAATGACCCCCTTATTGTTGGTTGGAACCCTGACTGCGCCGTGTCTTTCTATACGCTGTATACACGCAGAGTGTACGTAAATTTCTAATGGGTGCCTGCTCGCGCCGTCGCATCTGGCCCCGCCTTAAAAATCGTCAGAGCAATAAGTTTGGGACGAGAGAAAAGCCCTTGAAAATGGCAATCCTGTGGTGGTAAAATTTTGAAGATTGAGCAGGATACTGGGATCGAAATTACCCGTTGGACATTTTGTTTTTCTCTCCGACAGCTCTTTGCACAAAACTCCCATAGTGGAGGCTGTTGAAATCGTTTCTGAGCAACCCCGCCTACTTGAAGTTTTGTCTATCAAGAAGTGTGCAAGTCGCCCTAAACCTTAAACAAATGGACGCAGGAATATGCCAGCATGACTAAGGTACAAACTGCATCTCCCTAGCATTTTTTGTTCCAGAGTTATTCCAGAGCGTAGCTGAAAGTTTTTAATTGTCCGGCCTAATGTTTTGAATCACCCCCTTATTGTTGGTTGGAACCCTGACTGCGCTGTGTCTTTCTATACGCTGTATACACGCACAGTGTACGTCAATTTCTAATGGGTGCCTGCTCGCGCCGTCGCATCTGGCCCCGTCTTAAAAATCGTCAGAGCAATAAGTTTGGTACGAGAGGAAAGCCCTTGAACATGGCAATCCTGTGGTGGTAAAATTTTGAAGATTGAACAGGATACTGGGATCGAAATTACCCGTTGGACTTTCTGTTTTTCTCTCCGACAGCTCTGTGCACAAAACTCCCATAGTGGAGGCTGTTGAAATCGTTCATGAGCAACCCCGCCTACTTCAGGTTTTGTCTATCAATAAGTGTGCAAGTCGCCCTAAACCTTTAAAAAATGGACGCAGGAATATGCCAGCATGACTAAGGTACAAACTGCATCTCCCTAGCATTTTTTGTTCCAGAGTTATTCCAGAGCGTAGCTGAAAGTTTTTAATTGTCCGGCATATTTTTTGAATGACCCCCTTATTGTTGGTTGGAACCCTGACTGCGCCGTGTCTTTCTAAACGCTGTATACACACACAGTGTACGTCAATTTCTAATGGTGCCTGCTCGCGCCGTCGCATCTGGCCCCGCCTTAAAAATCGTCAGAGCAATAAGTTTGGGACGAGATGAAAGCCCTTGAACATGGCAATCCTGTGGTGGTAAAATTTTGAAGATTGAGCAGGATACTGGGATCGAAATTACCAGTTGTACATTTTGTTTTTCTCTCCGACAGCTCTGTGCACAAAACTCCCATAGTGGAGGCTGTTGAAATCGTTTCTGAACAACCCCGCCTACTTGAAGATTTGTCTATCAATAAGTGTGCAAGTCGCCCTAAACCTTTAAAAAATGGACGCAGGAATATGCCAGCATGACTAAGGTACAAACTGCATCTCCCTAGCATTTTTTGTTCCAGAGTTATTCCAGAGCGTAGCTGAAAGTTTTTAATTGTCCGGCCTATTTTTTGAATGACCCCCTTATTGTTGGTTGGAACCCTGACTGCGCCGTGTCTTTCTATCCGCTGTATACACGCACAGTGTACGTCAATTTTTAATGGGTGCCTGCTCGCGCCGTCGCATCTGGCCCCGTCTTAAAATTCGTCAGAGCAATAAGTTTGGGACGAGAGGAAAGCCCTTGAACATGGCAATCCTGTGGTGGTAAAATTTTGAAGATTGAACAGGATACTGGGATCGAAATTACCCGTTGTACATTTTGTTTTTCTCTCCGACAGCTCTTTCCACAAAACTCCCATACGGGAGGCTGTTGAAATCGTTTATGAGCAACCCCGCCTACTTCAGGTTTTGTCTATCAATAAGTGTGCAAGTCGCCCTGAACCTTTAAAAAATGGACGCAGGAATATGCCAGCATGACAAAGGTACAAACTGCATCTCCCTAGCATTTTTTGTTCCAGAGTTATTCCAGAGCGTAGCTGAAAGTTTTTAATTGTCCGGCCTATTTTTTGAATGACCCCCTTATTGTTGGTTGGAACCCTGACAGCGCAGTGTCTTTGTATCCGCTGTATACACGCACAGTGTACGTCAATTTCTAATGGGTGCCTGCTCGCGCCGTCGCATCTGGCCCCGCCTTAAAAATCGTTAGAGCAATAAGTTTGGTACGAGAGGAAAGCCCTTGAACATGGCAATCCTGTGGTGGTAATATTTTGAAGATTGAGCAGGATACTGGGATCGAAATTACCCGTTGTACATTTTGTTTTTCTCTCCGACAGCTCTGTGCACAAAACTCCCATAGTGGAGGCTGTTGAAATCGTTTCTGAGCAACCCCGCCTACTTGAAGTTTTGTCTATCAAGAAGTGTGCAAGTCGCCCTAAACCTTAAAAAAATTGACACAAGAATATGCCAGCATGACTAAGGTACAAACTGCATCTCCCTAGCATTTGTTGTTCCAGAGTTATTCCAGAGCGTAGCTGGAAGTTTTTAATTGTCCGGCCTATTTTTTGAATGACCCCCTTATTGTTGGTTGGAACCCTGACTGCGCCGTGTCTTTCTATACGCTGTATACACGCACAGTGTACGTCAATTTCTAATGGGTGCCTGCTCGCGCCGTCGCATCTGGCCCCGTCTTAAAATTCGTCAGAGCAATAAGTTTGGGACGAGAGGAAAGCCCTTGAACATGACAATCCTGTGGTGGTAAAATTTTGAAGATTGAACAGGATACTGGGATCGAAATTACCCGTTGTACATTTTGTTTTTCTCTCCGACAGCTCTGTGCACAAAACTCCCATAGTGGAGGCTGTTGAAATCGTTTCTGAGCAACCCCGCCTACTTGAAGTTTTGTCTATCAAGAAGTGTGCAAGTCGCCCTAAACCTTAAAAAAATTGACACAAGAATATGCCAGCATGACTAAGGTACAAACTGCATCTCCCTAGCATTTTTTGTTCCAGAGTTATTCCAGAGCGTAGCTGGAAGTTTTTAATTGTCCGGCCTATTTTTTGAATGACCCCCTTATTGTTGGTTGGAACCCTGACTGCGCCGTGTCTTTCTATACGCTGTATACACGCACAGTGTACGTCAATTTCTAATGGGTGCCTGCTCGCGCCGTCGCAGCAGGATACTGGGATCGAAATTACCAGTTGTACATTTTGTTTTTCTCTCCGACAGCTCTGTGCACAAAACTCCCATAGTGGAGGCTGTTGAAATCGTTTCTGAGCAACCCCGCCTACTTGAGGTTTTGTCTATCAAGAACTGTGCAAGTCGCCTTAAACCTTTCAAAAATGGACGCAGGAATATGCCAGCATGACTAAGGTACAAACTGCATCTCCCTAGCATTTTTTGTGCCAGAGTTATTCCAGAGCGTAGCTGAAAGTTTTTAATTGTCCGGCCTATTTTTTGAATGACCCCCTTATTGTTGGTTGGAACCCTGACTGCGCCGTGTCTTTCTATACGCTGTATACACGCACAGTGTACGTCAATTTCTAATGGGTGCCTGCTCGCGCCGTCGCAGCAGGATACTGGGATCGAAATTACCAGTTGTACATTTTGTTTTTCTCTCCGACAGCTCTGTGCACAAAACTCCCATAGTGGAGGCTGTTGAAATCGTTTCTGAGCAACCCCGCCTACTTGAGGTTTTGTCTATCAAGAACTGAGCAAGTCGCCTTAAACCTTTCAAAAATGGACGCAGGAATATGCCAGCATGACTAAGGTACAAACTGCATCTCCCTAGCATTTTTTGTTCCAGAGTTATTCCAGAGCGTAGCTGAAAGTTTTTAATTGTCCGGCATATTTTTTGAATGACCCCCTTATTGTTGGTTGGAACCCTGACTGCGCCGTGTCTTTCTAAACGCTGTATACACACACAGTGTACGTCAATTTCTAATGGTGCCTGCTCGCGCCGTCGCATCTGGCCCCGCCTTAAAAATCGTCAGAGCAATAAGTTTGGGACGAGAGGAAAGCCCTTGAACATGGCAATCCTGTGGTGGTAAAATTTTGAAGATTGAGCAGGATACTGGGATCGAAATTACCCGTTGGACATTTTGTTTTTCTCTCCGACAGCTCTTTGCACAAAACTCCCATAGTGGAGGCTGTTGAAATCGTTTCTGAGCAACACCGCCTACTTGAAGTTTTGTCGTTCAAGAACTGTGCAAGTCGCCTT
The DNA here is from genome assembly GCF_032118995.1 of Asterias amurensis. Classification (NCBI taxonomy): domain Eukaryota; kingdom Metazoa; phylum Echinodermata; class Asteroidea; order Forcipulatida; family Asteriidae; genus Asterias; species Asterias amurensis. Next base: position 6,375,538 of record NC_092650.1, on the reverse strand, counting down.
AAACCTTTCAAAAATAGACGCAGGAATATGCCAGCATGCTAAGGTACAAACTGCATCTCCCTAGCATTTTTTGTGCCAGAGTTATTCCAGAGCGTAGCTAAAAGTTTTTAATTGTCCGGCCTATTTTTTGAATGACCCCCTTATTGTTGGTTGGAACCCTGACTGCGCCGTGTCTTTCTATACGCTGTATACACGCACAGTGTACGTCAATTTCTAATGGGTGCCTGCTCGCGCCGTCGCAGCAGGATACTGGGATCGAAATTACCAGTTGTACATTTTGTTTTTCTCTCCGACAGCTCTGTGCACAAAACTCCCATAGTGGAGGCTGTTGAAATCGTTTCTGAGCAACCCCGCCTACTTGAGGTTTTGTCTATCAAGAACTGTGCAAGTCGCCTTAAACCTTTCAAAAATGGACGCAGGAATATGCCAGCATGACTAAGGTACAAACTGCATCTCCCTAGCATTTTTTGTGCCAGAGTTATTCCAGAGCGTAGCTGAAAGTTTTTAATTGTCCGGCCTATTTTTTGAATGACCCCCTTATTGATGGTTGGAACCCTGACTGCGCCGTGTCTTTCTATACGCTGTATACACGCACAGTGTACGTCAATTTCTAATGGGTGCCTGCTCGCGCCGTCGCAGCAGGATACTGGGATCGAAATTACCAGTTGTACATTTTGTTTTTCTCTCCGACAGCTCTGTGCACAAAACTCCCATAGTGGAGGCTGTTGAAATCGTTTCTGAGCAACCCCGCCTACTTGAGGTTTTGTCTATCAAGAACTGTGCAAGTCGCCTTAAACCTTTCACAAATGGACGCAGGAATATGCCAGCATGACTAAGGTACAAACTGCATCTCCCTAGCATTTTTTGTTCCAGAGTTATTCCAGAGCGTAGCTGAAAGTTTTTAATTGTCCGGCATCTTTTTTGAATGACCCCCTTATTGTTGGTTGGAACCCTGACTGCGCCGTGTCTTTCTATACGCTGTATACACGCACAGTGTACGTCAATTTTTAATGGGTGCCTGCTCGCGCCGTCGCATCTGGCCCCGTCTTAAAATTCGTCAGAGCAATAAGTTTGGTACGAGAGGAAAGCCCTTGAACATGGCAATCCTGTGGTGGTAAAATTTTGAAGATTGAGCAGGATACTGGGATCGAAATTACCAGTTGTACATTTTGTTTTTCTCTCCGACAGCTCTTTGCACAAAACTCCCATAGTGGAGGCTATTGAAATCGTTTCTGAACAACCCCGCCTACTTGAGGTTTTGTCTATCAAGAAGTGTGCAAGTCGCCCTAAACCTTAAAAAAATTGACACAAGAATATGCCAGCATGACTAAGGTACAAACTGCATCTCCCTAGCATTTTTTGTTCCAGAGTTATTCCAGAGCGTAGCTGAAAGTTTTTAATTGTCCGGCATATTTTTTGAATGACCCCCTTATTGTTGGTTGGAACCCTGACTGCGCCGTGTCTTTCTAAACGCTGTATACACACACAGTGTACGTCAATTTCTAATGGTGCCTGCTCGCGCCGTCGCATCTGGCCCCGCCTTAAAAATCGTCAGAGCAATAAGTTTGGGACGAGAGGAAAGCCCTTGAACATGGCAATCCTGTGGTGGTAAAATTTTGAAGATTGAGCAGGATACTGGGATCGAAATTACCCGTTGTACATTGTGTTTTTCTCTCCGACAGCTCTGTGCACAAAACTCCCATAGTGGAGGCTGTTGAAATCGTTTCTGAGCAACCCCGCCTAGTTGAGGTTTTGTCTATCAAGAAGTGTGCAAGTCGCCCTAAACCTTTACAAAATGGACGCAGGAATATGCCAGCATGACTAAGGTACAAACTGCATCTCCCTATCATTTTCTGTTCCAGAGTTATTCCAGAGCGTAGCTGAAAGTTTTTAATTGTCCGGCCTATTTTTTGAATGACCCCCTTATTGTTGGTTGGAACCCTGACTGCGCCGTGTCTTTCTATACGCTGTATACACGCACAGTGTACGTCAATTTTTAATGGGTGCCTGCTCGCGCCGTCGCATCTGGCCCCGTCTTAAAATTCGTCAGAGCAATAAGTTTGGTACGAGAGGAAAGCCCTTGAACATGGCAATCCTGTGGTGGTAAAATTTTGAAGATTGAGCAGGATACTGGGATCGAAATTACCAGTTGTACATTTTGTTTTTCTCTCCGACAGCTCTTTGCACAAAACTCCCATAGTGGAGGCTATTGAAATCGTTTCTGAACAACCCCGCCTACTTGAGGTTTTGTCTATCAAGAAGTGTGCAAGTCGCCCTAAACCTTAAAAAAATTGACACAAGAATATGCCAGCATGACTAAGGTACAAACTGCATCTCCCTAGCATTTTTTGTTCCAGAGTTATTCCAGAGCGTAGCTGAAAGTTTTTAATTGTCCGGCCTATTTTTTGAATGACCCCCTTATTGTTGGTTGGAACCCTGACTGCGCCGTGTCTTTGTATACGCTGTATACACGCACAGTGTACGTCAATTTCTAATGGGTGCCTGCTCGCGCCGTCGCATCTGGCCCCGTCTTAAAAATCGTCAGAGCAATAAGTTTGGTACGAGAGGAAAGGCCCTTGAACATGGCAATCCTGTGGTGGTACAATTTTGAAGATTGAACAGGATACTGGGATCGAAATTACCCGTTGTACATTTTGTTTTTCTCTCCGACAGCTCTGTGCACAAAACTCCCATAGTGGAGGCTGTTGAAATCGTTCATGAGCAACCCCGCCTACTTCAGGTTTTGTCTATCAATAAGTGTGCAAGTCGCCCTAAACCTTTAAAAAATGGACGCAGGAATATGCCAGCATGACTAAGGTACAAACTGCATCTCCCTAGCATTTTTTGTTCCAGAGTTATTCCAGAGCGTAGCTGAAAGTTTTTAATTGTCCGGCCTATTTTTTGAATGACCCCCTTATTGTTGGTTGGAACCCTGACTGCGCCGTGTCTTTCTAAACGCTGTATACACACACAGTGTACGTCAATTTCTAATGGTGCCTGCTCGCGCCGTCGCATCTGGCCCCGCCTTAAAAATCGTCAGAGCAATAAGTTTGGGACGAGAGGAAAGCCCTTGAACATGGCAATCCTGTGGTGGTAAAATTTTGAAGATTGAGCAGGATACTGGGATCGAAATTACCCGTTGTACATTGTGTTTTTCTCTCCGACAGCTCTGTGCACAAAACTCCCATAGTGGAGGCTGTTGAAATCGTTTCTGAGCAACCCCGCCTAATTGAGGTTTTGTCTATCAAGAAGTGTGCAAGTCGCCCTAAACCTTTACAAAATGGACGCAGGAATATGCCAGCATAACTAAGGTACAAACTGCATCTCCCTATCATTTTCTGTTCCAGAGTTATTCCAGAGCGTAGCTGAAAGTTTTTAATTGTCCGGCCTATTTTTGAATGACCCCCTTATTGTTGGTTGGAACCCTGACTGCGCCGTGTCTTTCTATACGCTGTATACACGCACAGTGTACGTCAATTTCTAATGGGTGCCTGCTCGCGCCGTCGCATCTGGCCCCGTCTTAAAAAATGTCAGCGCAATAAGTTTGGTACGAGAGGAAAGCCCTTGAACATGGCAATCCTGTGGTGGTAAAATTTTGAAGATTGAGCAGGATACTGGGATCGAAATTACCCGTTGTACATTTTGTTTTTCTCTCCTACAGCTCTGTGCACAAAACTCCCATAGTGGAGGCTGTTGAAATCGTTTCTGAGCAATCCCGCCTACTTGAGGTTTTGTCTATCAAGAAGTGTGCAAGTCGCCCTATACCTTTAAAAAATGGACGCAGGAATATGCCAGCATGACTAAGGTACAAACTGCATCTCCCTAGCATTTTTTGTTCCAGAGTTATTCCAGAGCGTAGCTGAAAGTTTTTAATTGTCCGGCATATTTTTTGAATGACCCCCTTATTGTTGGTTGGAACCCTGACTGCGCCGTGTCTTTCTAAACGCTGTATACACACACAGTGTACGTCAATTTCTAATGGTGCCTGCTTGCGCCGTCGCATCTGGCCCCGCCTTAAAAATCGTCTGAGCAATAAGTTTGGGACGAAAAGGAAAGCCCTTGAAAATGGCAATCCTGTGGTGGTAAAATTTTGAAGATTGAGCAGGATACTGGGATCGAAATTACCCGTTGTACATTTTGTTTTTCTCTCCTACAGCTCTGTGCACAAAACTCCCATAGTGGAGGCTGTTGAAATCGTTTCTGAGCAACCCCGCCTACTTGAGGTTTTGTCTATCAAGAAGTGTGCAAGTCGCCCTATACCTTTAAAAAATGGACGCAGGAATATGCCAGCATGACTAAGGTACAAACTGCATCTCCCTAGCATTTTTTGTTCCAGAGTTATTCCAGAGCGTAGCTGAAATTTTTAATTGTCCGGCCTATTTTTTGAATGACCCCCTTATTGTTGGTTGGAACCCTGACTGCGCCGTGTCTTTCTATACGCTGTATACACGCACAGTGTACGTCAATTTCTAATGGGTGCCTGCTCGCGCCGTCGCAGCAGGATACTGGGATCGAAATTACCAGTTGTACATTTTGTTTTTCTCTCCGACAGCTCTGTGCACAAAACTCCCATAGTGGAGGCTGTTGAAATCGTTTCTGAGCAACCCCGCCTACTTGAGGTTTTGTCTATCAAGAAGTGTGCAAATCGCCCTAAACCTTTAAAAAATGAACGCAGGAATATGCCAGCATGACTAAGGTACAAACTGCATCTCCCTAGCATTTTTTGTTCCAGAGTTATTCCAGAGCGTAGCTGAAAGTTTTTAATTGTCCGGCCTATTTTTTGAATGACCCCCTTATTGTTGATTGGAACCCTGACTGCGCCGTGTCTTTCTATACGCTGTATACACGCACAGTGTACGTCAATTTCTAATGGGTGCCTGCTCGCGCCGTCGCATCTGGCCCCGTCTTAAAAAATGTCAGCGCAATAAGTTTGGTACGAGAGGAAAGCCCTTGAACATGGCAATACTGTGGTGGTGAAAATTTTGAAGATTGAGCAGGATACTGGGATCGAAATTACCCGTTGTACATTTTGTTTTTCTCTCCTACAGCTCTGTGCACAAAACTCCCATAGTGGAGGCTGTTGAAATCGTTTCTGAGCAACCCCGCCTACTTGAGGTTTTGTCTATCAAGAAGTGTGCAAATCGCCCTAAACCTTTAAAAAATGGACGCAGGAATATGCCAGCATGACTAAGGTACAAACTGCATCTCCCTAGCATTTTTTGTTCCAGAGTTATTCCAGAGCGTAGCTGAAATTTTTAATTGTCCGGCCTATTTTTTGAATGACCCCCTTATTGTTGGTTGGAACCCTGACTGCGCCGTATCTTTGTATCCGGTGTATACACGCACAGTGTACGTCAATTTCTAATGGGTGCCTGCTCGCGCCGTCGCATCTGGCCCCGTCTTAAAATTCGTCAGAGCAATAAGTTTGGTACGAGAGGAAAGCCCTTGAACATGGCAATCCTGTGGTGGTAAAATTTTGAAGATTGAGCAGGATACTGGGATCGAAATTACCCGTTGTACATTTTGTTTTTCTCTCCTACAGCTCTGTGCACAAAACTCCCATAGTGGAGGCTGTTGAAATCGTTTCTGAGCAATCCCGCCTACTTGAGGTTTTGTCTATCAAGAAGTGTGCAAGTCGCCCTATACCTTTAAAAAATGGACGCAGGAATATGCCAGCATGACTAAGGTACAAACTGCATCTCCCTAGCATTTTTTGTTCCAGAGTTATTCCAGAGCGTAGCTGAAAGTTTTTAATTGTCCGGCATATTTTTTGAATGACCCCCTTATTGTTGGTTGGAACCCTGACTGCGCCGTGTCTTTCTAAACGCTGTATACACACACAGTGTACGTCAATTTCTAATGGTGCCTGCTTGCGCCGTCGCATCTGGCCCCGCCTTAAAAATCGTCTGAGCAATAAGTTTGGGACGAAAAGGAAAGCCCTTGAACATGGCAATCCTGTGGTGGTAAAATTTTGAAGATTGAGCAGGATACTGGGATCGAAATTACCCGTTGTACATTTTGTTTTTCTCTCCTACAGCTCTGTGCACAAAACTCCCATAGTGGAGGCTGTTGAAATCGTTTCTGAGCAACCCCGCCTACTTGAGGTTTTGTCTATCAAGAAGTGTGCAAGTCGCCCTATACCTTTAAAAAATGGACGCAGGAATATGCCAGCATGACTAAGGTACAAACTGCATCTCCCTAGCATTTTTTGTTCCAGAGTTATTCCAGAGCGTAGCTGAAATTTTTAATTGTCCGGCCTATTTTTTGAATGACCCCCTTATTGTTGGTTGGAACCCTGACTGCGCCGTGTCTTTCTATACGCTGTATACACGCACAGTGTACGTCAATTTCTAATGGGTGCCTGCTCGCGCCGTCGCAGCAGGATACTGGGATCGAAATTACGAGTTGTACATTTTGTTTTTCTCTCCGACAGCTCTGTGCACAAAACTCCCATAGTGGAGGCTGTTGAAATCGTTTCTGAGCAACCCCGCCTACTTGAGGTTTTGTCTATCAAGAAGTGTGCAAATCGCCCTAAACCTTTAAAAAATGAACGCAGGAATATGCCAGCATGACTAAGGTACAAACTGCATCTCCCTAGCATTTTTTGTTCCAGAGTTATTCCAGAGCGTAGCTGAAAGTTTTTAATTGTCCGGCCTATTTTTTGAATGACCCCCTTATTGTTGATTGGAACCCTGACTGCGCCGTGTCTTTCTATACGCTGTATACACGCACAGTGTACGTCAATTTCTAATGGGTGCCTGCTCGCGCCGTCGCATCTGGCCCCGTCTTAAAAAATGTCAGCGCAATAAGTTTGGTACGAGAGGAAAGCCCTTGAACATGGCAATACTGTGGTGGTGAAAATTTTGAAGATTGAGCAGGATACTGGGATCGAAATTACCCGTTGTACATTTTGTTTTTCTCTCCTACAGCTCTGTGCACAAAACTCCCATAGTGGAGGCTGTTGAAATCGTTTCTGAGCAACCCCGCCTACTTGAGGTTTTGTCTATCAAGAAGTGTGCAAATCGCCCTAAACCTTTAAAAAATGGACGCAGGAATATGCCAGCATGACTAAGGTACAAACTGCATCTCCCTAGCATTTTTTGTTCCAGAGTTATTCCAGAGCGTAGCTGAAATTTTTAATTGTCCGGCCTATTTTTTGAATGACCCCCTTATTGTTGGTTGGAACCCTGACTGCGCCGTATCTTTGTATCCGGTGTATACACGCACAGTGTACGTCAATTTCTAATGGGTGCCTGCTCGCGCCGTCGCATCTGGCCCCGCCTTAAAAATCGTTAGAGCAATAAGTTTGGTACGAGAGGAAAGCCCTTGAACATGGCAATCCTGTGGTGGTAATATTTTGAAGATTGAGCAGGATACTGGGATCGAAATTACCCGTTGTAAATTGTGTTTTTCTCTCCGACAGCTCTGTGCACAAAACTCCCATAGTGGAGGCTGTTGAAATCGTTTATGAGCAACCCCGCCTACTTCAGGTTTTGTCTATCAATAAGTGTGCAAGTCGCCCTAAACCTTTAAAAAATGAACGCAGGAATATGCCAGCATGACTAAGGTACAAACTGCATTTCCCTAGCATTTTTTGTTCCAGAGTTATTCCAGAGCGTAGCTGAAAGTTTTTAATTGTCCGGCCTATTTTTTGAATGACCCCCTTATTGTTGGTTGGAACCCTGAATGCGCCGTGTCTTTCTAAACGCTGTATACACGCACAGTGTACGTCAACTTCTAATGGTGCCTGCTCGCGCCGTCGCATCTGGCCCCGCCTTAAAAATCGTCAGAGCAATAAGTTTGGGACGAGAGGAAAGCCCTTGAACATGGCAATCCTGTGGTGGTAAAATTTTGAAGATTGAGCAGGATACTGGGATCGAAATTACCCGTTGGACATTTTGTTTTTCTCTCCGACAGCTCTTTGCACAAAACTCCCATAGTGGAGGCTGTTGAAATCGTTTCTGACCAACACCGCCTACTTGAAGTTTTGTCGTTCAAGAACTGTGCAAGTCGCCTTAAACCTTTCAAAAATAGACGCAGGAATATGCCAGCATGACTAAGGTACAAACTGCATCTCCCTAGCATTTTTTGTGCCAGAGTTATTCCAGAGCGTAGCTGAAAGTTTTTAATTGTCCGGCCTATTTTTTGAATGACCCCCTTATTGTTGGTTGGAACCCTGACTGCGCCGTGTCTTTCTATACGCTGTATACACGCACAGTGTACGTCAATTTTTAATGGGTGCCTGCTCGCGCCGTCGCATCTGGCCCCGTCTTAAAATTCGTCAGAGCAATAAGTTTGGTACGAGAGGAAAGCCCTTGAACATGGCAATCCTGTGGTGGTAAAATTTTGAAGATTGAACAGGATACTGGGATCGAAATTACCCGTTGTACATTTTGTTTTTCTCTCCGACAGCTCTTTGCACAAAACTCCCATAGTGGAGGCTGTTGAAATCGTTTATGAGCAACCCCGCCTACTTCAGGTTTTGTCTATCAATAAGTGTGCAAGTCGCCCTAAACCTTTAAAAAATGGACGCAGGAATATGCCAGCATGACTAAGGTACAAACTGCATTTCCCTAGCATTTTTTGTTCCAGAGTTATTCCAGAGCGTAGCTGAAAGTTTTTAATTGTCCGGCCTATTTTTTGAATGACCCCCTTATTGTTGGTTGGAACCCTGACTGCGCCGTGTCTTTCTAAACGCTGTATACACGCACAGTGTACGTCAATTTCTAATGGTGCCTGCTCGCGCCGTCGCATCTGGCCCCGCCTTAAAAATCGTCAGAGCAATAAGTTTGGGACGAGAGGAAAGCCCTTGAATATGGCAATCCTGTGGTGGTAAAATTTTGAAGATTGAGCAGGATACTGGGATCGAAATTACCCGTTGGACATTTTGTTTTTCTCTCCGACAGCTCTTTGCACAAAACTCCCATAGTGGAGGCTGTTGAAATCGTTTCTGACCAACACCGCCTACTTGAAGTTTTGTCGTTCAAGAACTGTGCAAGTCGCCTTAAACCTTTCAAAAATAGACGCAGGAATATGCCAGCATGACAAAGGTACAAACTGCATCTCCCTAGCATTTTTTGTGCCAGAGTTTTTCCAGAGCGTAGCTGAAAGTTTTTAATTGTCCGGCCTATTTTTTGATTGACCCCCTTATTGTTGGTTGGAACCCTGACTGCGCCGTGTCTTTCTATACGCTGTATACACGCACAGTGTACGTCAATTTTTAATGGGTGCCTGCTCGCGCCGTCGCATCTGGCCCCGTCTTAAAATTCGTCAGAGCAATAAGTTTGGTACGAGAGGAAAGCCCTTGAACATGGCAATCCTGTGGTGGTAAAATTTTGAAGATTGAACAGGATACTGGGATCGAAATTACCCGTTGTACATTTTGTTTTTCTCTCCGACAGCTCTTTGCACAAAACTCCCATAGTGGAGGCTGTTGAAATCGTTTATGAGCAACCCCGCCTACTTCAGGTTTTGTCTATCAATAAGTGTGCAAGTCGCCCTAAACCTTTAAAAAATGGACGCAGGAATATGCCAGCATGACTAAGGTACAAACTGCATTTCCCTAGCATTTTTTGTTCCAGAGTTATTCCAGAGCGTAGCTGAAAGTTTTTAATTGTCCGGCCTATTTTTTGAATGACCCCCTTATTGTTGGTTGGAACCCTGACTGCGCCGTGTCTTTCTAAACGCTGTATACACGCACAGTGTACGTCAATTTCTAATGGTGCCTGCTCGCGCCGTCGCATCTGGCCCCGCCTTAAAAATCGTCAGAGCAATAAGTTTGGGACGAGAGGAAAGCCCTTGAACATGGCAATCCTGTGGTGGTAAAATTTTGAAGATTGAGCAGGATACTGGGATCGAAATTACCCGTTGGACATTTTGTTTTTCTCTCCGACAGCTCTTTGCACAAAACTCCCATAGTGGAGGCTGTTGAAATCGTTTCTGACCAACACCGCCTACTTGAAGTTTTGTCGTTCAAGAACTGTGCAAGTCGCCTTAAACCTTTCAAAAATAGACGCAGGAATATGCCAGCATGACTAAGGTACAAACTGCATCTCCCTAGCATTTTTTGTGCCAGAGTTTTTCCAGAGCGTAGCTGAAAGTTTTTAATTGTCCGGCCTATTTTTTGATTGACCCCCTTATTGTTGGTTGGAACCCTGACTGCGCCGTGTCTTTCTATACGCTGTATACACGCACAGTGTACGTCAATTTTTAATGGGTGCCTGCTCGCGCCGTCGCATCTGGCCCCGTCTTAAAATTCGTCAGAGCAATAAGTTTGGTACGAGAGGAAAGCCCTTGAACATGGCAATCCTGTGGTGGTAAAATTTTGAAGATTGAACAGGATACTGGGATCGAAATTACCCGTTGTACATTTTGTTTTTCTCTCCGACAGCTCTGTGCACAAAACTCCCATAGTGGAGGCTGTTGAAATCGTTTATGAGCAACCCCGCCTACTTCAGGTTTTGTCTATCAATAAGTGTGCAAGTCGCCCTAAACCTTTAAAAAATGGACGCAGGAATATGCCAGCATGACTAAGGTACAAACTGCATCTCCCTAGCATTTTTTGTGCCAGAGTTTTTCCAGAGCGTAGCTGAAAGTTTTTAATTGTCCGGCCTATTTTTTGAATGACCCCCTTATTGTTGGTTGGAACCCTGACTGCGCCGTGTCTTTCTATACGCTGTATACACGCACAGTGTACGTCAATTTTTAATGGGTGCCTGCTCGCGCCGTCGCATCTGGCCCCGTCTTAAAATTCGTCAGAGCAATAAGTTTGGTACGAGAGGAAAGCCCTTGAACATGGCAATCCTGTGGTGGTAAAATTTTGAAGATTGAGCAGGATACTGGGATCGAAATTACCCGTTGTAAATTTTGTTTTTCTCTCCGACAGCTCTGTGCACAAAACTCCCATAGTGGAGGCTGTTGAAATCGTTTATGAGCAACCCCGCCTACTTCAGGTTTTGTCTATCAATAAGTGTGCAAGTCGCCCTAAACCTTTAAAAAATGAACGCAGGAATATGCCAGCATGACTAAGGTACAAACTGCATTTCCCTAGCATTTTTTGTTCCAGAGTTATTCCAGAGCGTAGCTGAAAGTTTTTAATTGTCCGGCCTATTTTTTGAATGACCCCCTTATTGTTGGTTGGAACCCTGACTGCGCCGTGTCTTTCTAAACGCTGTATACACGCACAGTGTACGTCAATTTCTAATGGTGCCTGCTCGCGCCGTCGCATCTGGCCCCGCCTTAAAAATCGTCAGAGCAATAAGTTTGGGACGAGAGGAAAGCCCTTGAACATGGCAATCCTGTGGTGGTAAAATTTTGAAGATTGAGCAGGATACTGGGATCGAAATTACCCGTTGGACATTTTGTTTTTCTCTCCGACAGCTCTTTGCACAAAACTCCCATAGTGGAGGCTGTTGAAATCGTTTCTGACCAACACCGCCTACTTGAAGTTTTGTCGTTCAAGAACTGTGCAAGTCGCCTTAAACCTTTCAAAAATAGACGCAGGAATATGCCAGCATGACTAAGGTACAAACTGCATCTCCCTAGCATTTTTTGTGCCAGAGTTTTTCCAGAGCGTAGCTGAAAGTTTTTAATTGTCCGGCCTATTTTTTGATTGACCCCCTTATTGTTGGTTGGAACCCTGACTGCGCCGTGTCTTTCTATACGCTGTATACACGCACAGTGTACGTCAATTTTTAATGGGTGCCTGCTCGCGCCGTCGCATCTGGCCCCGTCTTAAAATTCGTCAGAGCAATAAGTTTGGTACGAGAGGAAAGCCCTTGAACATGGCAATCCTGTGGTGGTAAAATTTTGAAGATTGAACAGGATACTGGGATCGAAATTACCCGTTGTACATTTTGTTTTTCTCTCCGACAGCTCTGTGCACAAAACTCCCATAGTGGAGGCTGTTGAAATCGTTTATGAGCAACCCCGCCTACTTCAGGTTTTGTCTATCAATAAGTGTGCAAGTCGCCCTAAACCTTTAAAAAATGGACGCAGGAATATGCCAGCATGACTAAGGTACAAACTGCATCTCCCTAGCATTTTTTGTGCCAGAGTTATTCCAGAGCGTAGCTGAAAGTTTTTAATTGTCCGGCCTATTTTTTGAATGACCCCCTTATTGTTGGTTGGAACCCTGACTGCGCCGTGTCTTTCTATACGCTGTATACACGCACAGTGTACGTCAATTTTTAATGGGTGCCTGCTCGCGCCGTCGCATCTGGCCCCGTCTTAAAATTCGTCAGAGCAATAAGTTTGGTACGAGAGGAAAGCCCTTGAACATGGCAATCCTGTGGTGGTAAAATTTTGAAGATTGAGCAGGATACTGGGATCGAAATTACCCGTTGTAAATTTTGTTTTTCTCTCCGACAGCTCTGTGCACAAAACTCCCATAGTGGAGGCTGTTGAAATCGTTTTTGAGCAACCCCGCCTACTTCAGGTTTTGTCTATCAATAAGTGTGCAAGTCGCCCTAAACCTTTAAAAAATGAACGCAGGAATATGCCAGCATGACTAAGGTACAAACTGCATTTCCCTAGCATTTTTTGTTCCAGAGTTATTCCAGAGCGTAGCTGAAAGTTTTTAATTGTCCGGCCTATTTTTTGAATGACCCCCTTATTGTTGGTTGGAACCCTGACTGCGCCGTGTCTTTCTAAACGCTGTATACACGCACAGTGTACGTCAATTTCTAATGGTGCCTGCTCGCGCCGTCGCATCTGGCCCCGCCTTAAAAATCGTCAGAGCAATAAGTTTGGGACGAGAGGAAAGCCCTTGAACATGGCAATCCTGTGGTGGTAAAATTTTGAAGATTGAGCAGGATACTGGGATCGAAATTACCCGTTGGACATTTTGTTTTTCTCTCCGACAGCTCTTTGCACAAAACTCCCATAGTGGAGGCTGTTGAAATCGTTTCTGACCAACACCGCCTACTTGAAGTTTTGTCGTTCAAGAACTGTGCAAGTCGCCTTAAACCTTTCAAAAATAGACGCAGGAATATGCCAGCATGACTAAGGTACAAACTGCATCTCCCTAGCATTTTTTGTGCCAGAGTTATTCCAGAGCGTAGCTGAAAGTTTTTAATTGTCCGGCCTATTTTTTGAATGACCCCCTTATTGTTGGTTGGAACCCTGACTGCGCCGTGTCTTTCTATACGCTGTATACACGCACAGTGTACGTCAATTTTTAATGGGTGCCTGCTCGCGCCGTCGCATCTGGCCCCGTCTTAAAATTCGTCAGAGCAATAAGTTTGGTACGAGAGGAAAGCCCTTGAACATGGCAATCCTGTGGTGGTAAAATTTTGAAGATTGAACAGGATACTGGGATCGAAATTACCCGTTGTACATTTTGTTTTTCTCTCCGACAGCTCTTTGCACAAAACTCCCATAGTGGAGGCTGTTGAAATCGTTTATGAGCAACCCCGCCTACTTCAGGTTTTGTCTATCAATAAGTGTGCAAGTCGCCCTAAACCTTTAAAAAATGGACGCAGGAATATGCCAGCATGACTAAGGTACAAACTGCATTTCCCTAGCATTTTTTGTTCCAGAGTTATTCCAGAGCGTAGCTGAAAGTTTTTAATTGTCCGGCCTATTTTTTGAATGACCCCCTTATTGTTGGTTGGAACCCTGACTGCGCCGTGTCTTTCTAAACGCTGTATACACGCACAGTGTACGTCAATTTCTAATGGTGCCTGCTCGCGCCGTCGCATCTGGCCCCGCCTTAAAAATCGTCAGAGCAATAAGTTTGGGACGAGAGGAAAGCCCTTGAACATGGCAATCCTGTGGTGGTAAAATTTTGAAGATTGAGCAGGATACTGGGATCGAAATTACCCGTTGGACATTTTGTTTTTCTCTCCGACAGCTCTTTGCACAAAACTCCCATAGTGGAGGCTGTTGAAATCGTTTCTGACCAACACCGCCTACTTGAAGTTTTGTCGTTCAAGAACTGTGCAAGTCGCCCTAAACCTTTAAAAAATGGACGCAGGAATATGCCAGCATGACTAAGGTACAAACTGCATCTCCCTAGCATTTTTTGTTTCAGAGTTATTCCAGAGCGTAGCTGAAAGTTTTTAATTGTCCGGCCTATTTTTTGAATGACCCCCTTATTGTTGGTTGGAACCCTGACTGCGCCGTGTCTTTCTATACGCTGTATACGCGCACAGTGTACGTCAATTTCTAATGGGTGCCTGCTCGCGCCGTCGCATCTGGCCCCGTCTTAAAAATCGTCAGAGCAATAAGTTTGGTACGAGAGGAAAGCCCTTGAACATGGCAATCCTGTGGTGGTAAAATTTTGAAGATTGAGCAGGATACTGGGATCGAAATTACCCGTTGTAAATTTGTTTTTCTCTCCGACAGCTCTGTGCACAAAACTCCCATAGTGGAGGCTGTTGAAATCGTTTATGAGCAACCCCGCCTACTTCAGGTTTTGTCTATCAATAAGTGTGCAAGTCGCCCTAAACCTTTAAAAAATGGACGCAGGAATATGCCAGCATGACTAAGGTACAAACTGCATTTCCCTAGCATTTTTTGTTCCAGATTTATTCCAGAGCGTAGCTGAAAGTTTTTAATTGTCCGGCCTATTTTTTGAATGACCCCCTTATTGTTGGTTGGAACCCTGACTGCGCCGTGTCTTTCTAAACGCTGTATACACGCACAGTGTACGTCAATTTCTAATGGTGCCTGCTCGCGCCGTCGCATCTGGCCCCGCCTTAAAAAATCGTCAGAGCAATAAGTTTGGGACGAGAGGAAAGCCCTTGAACATGGCAATCCTGTGGTGGTAAAATTTTGAAGATTGAGCAGGATACTGGGATCGAAATTACCCGTTGGACATTTTGTTTTTCTCTCCGACAGCTCTTTGCACAAAACTCCCATAGTGGAGGCTGTTGAAATCGTTTCTGACCAACACCGCCTACTTGAAGTTTTGTCGTTCAAGAACTGTGCAAGTCGCCTTAAACCTTTCAAAAATAGACGCAGGAATATGCCAGCATGACTAAGGTACAAACTGCATCTCCCTAGCATTTTTTGTGCCAGAGTTATTCCAGAGCGTAGCTGAAAGTTTTTAATTGTCCGGCCTATTTTTTGAATGACCCCCTTATTGTTGGTTGGAACCCTGACTGCGCCGTGTCTTTCTATACGCTGTATACACGCACAGTGTACGTCAATTTTTAATGGGTGCCTGCTCGCGCCATCGCATCTGGCCCCGTCTTAAAATTCGTCAGAGCAATAAGTTTGGTACGAGAGGAAAGCCCTTGAACATGGCAATCCTGTGGTGGTAAAATTTTGAAGATTGAACAGGATACTGGGATCGAAATTACCCGTTGTACATTTTGTTTTTCTCTCCGACAGCTCTTTGCACAAAACTCCCATAGTGGAGGCTGTTGAAATCGTTTATGAGCAACCCCGCCTACTTCAGGTTTTGTCTATCAATAAGTGTGCAAGTCGCCCTAAACCTTTAAAAAATGGACGCAGGAATATGCCAGCATGACTAAGGTACAAACTGCATCTCCCTAGCATTTTTTGTTCCAGAGTTATTCCAGAGCGTAGCTGAAAGTTTTTAATTGTCCGGCCTATTTTTTGAATGACCCCCTTATTGTTGGTTGGAACCCTGACTGCGCCGTGTCTTTCTATACGCTGTATACGCGCACAGTGTACGTCAATTTCTAATGGGTGCCTGCTCGCGCCGTCGCATCTGGCCCCGTCTTAAAAATCGTCAGAGCAATAAGTTTGGGACGAGAGGAAAGCCCTTGAACATGGCAATCCTGTGGTGGTAAAATTTTGAAGATTGAGCAGGATACTGGGATCGAAATTACCCGTTGGACATTTTGTTTTTCTCTCCGACAGCTCTTTGCACAAAACTCCCATAGTGGAGGCTGTTGAAATCGTTTCTGACCAACACCGCCTACTTGAAGTTTTGTCGTTCAAGAACTGTGCAAGTCGCCTTAAACCTTTCAAAAATAGACGCAGGAATATGCCAGCATGACTAAGGTACAAACTGCATCTCCCTAGCATTTTTTGTGCCAGAGTTATTCCAGAGCGTAGCTGAAAGTTTTTAATTGTCCGGCCTATTTTTTGAATGACCCCCTTATTGTTGGTTGGAACCCTGACTGCGCCGTGTCTTTCTATACGCTGTATACACGCACAGTGTACGTCAATTTTTAATGGGTGCCTGCTCGCGCCGTCGCATCTGGCCCCGTCTTAAAATTCGTCAGAGCAATAAGTTTGGTACGAGAGGAAAGCCCTTGAACATGGCAATCCTGTGGTGGTAAAATTTTGAAGATTGAACAGGATACTGGGATCGAAATTACCCGTTGTACATTTTGTTTTTCTCTCCGACAGCTCTTTGCACAAAACTCCCATAGTGGAGGCTGTTGAAATCGTTTATGAGCAACCCCGCCTACTTCAGGTTTTGTCTATCAATAAGTGTGCAAGTCGCCCTAAACCTTTAAAAAATGGACGCAGGAATATGCCAGCATGACTAAGGTACAAACTGCATCTCCCTAGCACTTTTTGTTCCAGAGTTATTCCAGAGCGTAGCTGAAAGTTTTTAATTGTCCGGCCTATTTTTTGAATGACCCCCTTATTGTTGGTTGGAACCCTGACTGCGCCGTGTCTTTCTATCCGCTGTATACACGCACAGTGTACGTCAATTTTTAATGGGTGCCTGCTCGCGCCGTTGCATCTGGCCCCGTCTTAAAATTCGTCAGAGCAATAAGTTTGGTACGAGAGGAAAGCCCTTGAACATGGCAATCCTGTGGTGGTAAAATTTTGAAGATTGAACAGGATACTGGGATCGAAATTACCCGTTGTACATTTTGTTTTTCTCTCCGACAGCTCTTTGCACAAAACTCCCATAGTGGAGGCTGTTGAAATCGTTTATGAGCAACCCCGCCTACTTCAGGTTTTGTCTATCAATAAGTGTGCAAGTCGCCCTAAACCTTTAAAAAATGGACGCAGGAATATGCCAGCATGACTAAGGTACAAACTGCATTTCCCTAGCATTTTTTGTTCCAGAGTTATTCCAGAGCGTAGCTGAAAGTTTTTAATTGTCCGGCCTATTTTTTGAATGACCCCCTTATTGTTGGTTGGAACCCTGACTGCGCCGTGTCTTTCTAAACGCTGTATACACGCACAGTGTACGTCAATTTCTAATGGTGCCTGCTCGCGCCGTCGCATCTGGCCCCGCCTTAAAAATCGTCAGAGCAATAAGTTTGGGACGAGAGGAAAGCCCTTGAACATGGCAATCCTGTGGTGGTAAAATTTTGAAGATTGAGCAGGATACTGGGATCGAAATTACCCGTTGGACATTTTGTTTTTCTCTCCGACAGCTCTTTGCACAAAACTCCCATAGTGGAGGCTGTTGAAATCGTTTCTTACCAACACCGCCTACTTGAAGTTTTGTCGTTCAAGAACTGTGCAAGTCGCCTTAAACCTTTCAAAAATAGACGCAGGAATATGCCAGCATGACTAAGGTACAAACTGCATCTCCCTAGCATTTTTTGTTTCAGAGTTATTCCAGAGCGTAGCTGAAAGTTTTTAATTGTCCGGCCTATTTTTTGAATGACCCCCTTATTGTTGGTTGGAACCCTGACTGCGCCGTGTCTTTCTATACGCTGTATACACGCACAGTGTACGTCAATTTTTAATGGGTGCCTGCTCGCGCCGTCGCATCTGGCCCCGTCTTAAAATTCGTCAGAGCAATAAGTTTGGTACGAGAGGAAAGCCCTTGAACATGGCAATCCTGTGGTGGTAAAATTTTGAAGATTGAACAGGATACTGGGATCGAAATTACCCGTTGTATATTTTGTTTTTCTCTCCGACAGCTCTTTGCACAAAACTCCCATAGTGGAGGCTGTTGAAATCGTTTATGAGCAACCCCGCCTACTTCAGGTTTTGTCTATCAATAAGTGTGCAAGTCGCCCTAAACCTTTAAAAAATGGACGCAGGAATATGCCAGCATGACTAAGGTACAAACTGCATTTCCCTAGCATTTTTTGTTCCAGAGTTATTGCAGAGCGTAGCTGAAAGTTTTTAATTGTCCGGCCTATTTTTTGAATGACCCCCTTATTGTTGGTTGGAACCCTGACTGCGCCGTGTCTTTCTAAACGCTGTATACACGCACAGTGTACGTCAATTTCTAATGGTGCCTGCTCGCGCCGTCGCATCTGGCCCCGCCTTAAAAATCGTCAGAGCAATAAGTTTGGGACGAGAGGAAAGCCCTTGAACATGGCAATCCTGTGGTGGTAAAATTTTGAAGATTGAGCAGGATACTGGGATCGAAATTACCCGTTGGACATTTTGTTTTTCTCTCCGACAGCTCTTTGCACAAAACTCCCATAGTGGAGGCTGTTGAAATCGTTTCTGACCAACACCGCCTACTTGAAGTTTTGTCGTTCAAGAACTGTGCAAGTCGCCTTAAACCTTTCAAAAATAGACGCAGGAATATGCCAGCATGACTAAGGTACAAACTGCATCTCCCTAGCATTTTTTGTGCCAGAGTTATTCCAGAGCGTAGCTGAAAGTTTTTAATTGTCCGGCCTATTTTTTGATTGACCCCCTTATTGTTGGTTGGAACCCTGACTGCGCCGTGTCTTTCTATACGCTGTATACACGCACAGTGTACGTCAATTTTTAATGGGTGCCTGCTCGCGCCGTCGCATCTGGCCCCGTCTTAAAATTCGTCAGAGCAATAAGTTTGGTACGAGAGGAAAGCCCTTGAACATGGCAATCCTGTGGTGGTAAAATTTTGAAGATTGAACAGGATACTGGGATCGAAATTACCCGTTGTACATTTTGTTTTTCTCTCCGACAGCTCTTTGCACAAAACTCCCATAGTGGAGGCTGTTGAAATCGTTTATGAGCAACCCCGCCTACTTCAGGTTTTGTCTATCAATAAGTGTGCAAGTCGCCCTAAACCTTTAAAAAATGGACGCAGGAATATGCCAGCATGACTAAGGTACAAACTGCATCTCCCTAGCATTTTTTGTTCCAGAGTTATTCCAGGGCGTAGCTGAAAGTTTTTAATTGTCCGGCCTATTTTTTGAATGACCCCCTTATTGTTGGTTGGAACCCTGACTGCGCCGTGTCTTTCTATCCGCTGTATACACGCACAGTGTACGTCAATTTTTAATGGGTGCCTGCTCGCGCCGTTGCATCTGGCCCCGTCTAAAAATTCGTCAGAGCAATAAGTTTGGTACGAGAGGAAAGCCCTTGAACATGGCAATCCTGTGGTGGTAAAATTTTGAAGATTGAACAGGATACTGGGATCGAAATTACCCGTTGTACATTTTGTTTTTCTCTCCGACAGCTCTTTGCACAAAACTCCCATAGTGGAGGCTGTTGAAATCGTTTCTGACCAACACCGCCTACTTGAAGTTTTGTCGTTCAAGAGCTGTGCAAGTCGCCTTAAACCTTTCAAAAATAGACGCAGGAATATGCCAGCATGACTAAGGTACAAACTGCATCTCCCTAGGATTTTTTGTTCCAGAGTTATTCCAGAGAGTAGCTGAAAGTTTTTAATTGTCCGGCCTAATTTTTGAATGACCCCCTTATTGTTGGTTGGAACCCTGACTGCGCCGTGTCTTTCTATACGCTGTATACACGCACAGTGTACGTCAATTTTTAATGGGTGCCTGCTCGCGCCGTCGCATCTGGCCCCGTCTTAAAATTCGTCAGAGCAATAAGTTTGGTACGAGAGGAAAGCCCTTGAACATGGCAATCCTGTGGTGGTAAAATTTTGAAGATTGAACAGGATACTGGGATCGAAATTACCCGTTGTACATTTTGTTTTTCTCTCCGACAGCTCTTTGCACAAAACTCCCATAGTGGAGGCTGTTGAAATCGTTTATGAGCAACCCCGCCTACTTCAGGTTTTGTCTATCAATAAGTGTGCAAGTCGCCCTAAACCTTTACAAAATGGACGCAGGAATATGCCAGCATGACTAAGGTACAAACTGCATCTCCCTAGCATTTTTTGTTCCAGAGTTATTCCAGAGCGTAGTCTGAAAGTTTTTAATTGTCCGGCCTATTTTTTGAATGACCCCCTTATTGTTGGTTGGAACCCTGACTGCGCCGTGTCTTTCTATACGCTGTATACACGCACAGTGTACGTCAATTTTTAATGGGTGCCTGCTCGCGCCGTCGCATCTGGCCCCGTCTTAAAATTCGTCAGAGCAATAAGTTTGGTACGAGAGGAAAGCCCTTGAACATGGCAATCCTGTGGTGGTAAATTTTTGAAGATTGAACAGGATACTGGGATCGAAATTACCCGTTGTACATTTTGTTTTTCTCTCCGACAGCTCTGTGCACAAAACTCCCATAGTGGAGGCTGTTGAAATCGTTTATGAGCAACCCCGCCTACTTCAGGATTTGTCTATCAATAAGTGTGCAAGTCGCCCTAAACCTTTAAAAAATGGACGCAGGAATATGCCAGCATGACTAAGGTACAAACTGCATCTCCCTAGCATTTTTTGTTTCAGAGTTATTCCAGAGCGTAGCTGAAAGTTTTTAATTGTCCGGCCTATTTTTTGAATGACCCCCTTATTGTTGGTTGGAACCCTGACTGCGCCGTGTCTTTCTATACGCTGTATACACGCACAGTGTACGTCAATTTCTAATGGGTGCCTGCTCGCGCCGTCGCATCTGGCCCCGTCTTAAAAATCGTCAGAGCAATAAGTTTGGTACGAGAGGAAAGCCCTTGAACATGGCAATCCTGTGGTGGTAAAATTTTAAAGATTGAGCAGGATACTGGGATCGAAATTACCCGTTGTAAATTTTGTTTTTCTCTCCGACAGCTCTGTGCACAAAACTCCCATAGTGGAGGCTGTTGAAATCGTTTATGAGCAACCCCGCCTACTTCAGGTTTTGTCTATCAATAAGTGTGCAAGTCGCCCTAAACCTTTAAAAAATGGACGCAGGAATATGCCAGCATGACTAAGGTACAAACTGCATTTCCCTAGCATTTTTTGTTTCAGAGTTATTCCAGAGCGTAGCTGAAAGTTTTTAATTGTCCGGCCTATTTTTTGAATGACCCCCTTATTGTTGGTTGGAACCCTGACTGCGCCGTGTCTTTCTAAACGCTGTATACACGCACAGTGTACGTCAATTTCTAATGGTGCCTGCTCGCGCCGTCGCATCTGGCCCCGCCTTAAAAAATCGTCAGAGCAATAAGTTTGGGACGAGAGGAAAGCCCTTGAACATGGCAATCCTGTGGTGGTAAAATTTTGAAGATTGAGCAGGATACTGGGATCGAAATTACCCGTTGGACATTTTGTTTTTCTCTCCGACAGCTCTTTGCACAAAACTCCCATAGTGGAGGCTGTTGAAATCGTTTCTGACCAACACCGCCTACTTGAAGTTTTGTCGTTCAAGAACTGTGCAAGTCGCCTTAAACCTTTCAAAAATAGACGCAGGAATATGCCAGCATGACTAAGGTACAAACTGCATCTCCCTAGCATTTTTTGTTTCAGAGTTATTCCAGAGCGTAGCTGAAAGTTTTTAATTGTCCGGCCTATTTTTTGAATGACCCCCTTATTGTTGGTTGGAACCCTGACTGCGCCGTGTCTTTCTATACGCTGTATACACGCACAGTGTACGTCAATTTTTAATGGGTGCCTGCTCGCGCCGTCGCATCTGGCCCCGTCTTAAAATTCGTCAGAGCAATAAGTTTGGTACGAGAGGAAAGCCCTTGAACATGGCAATCCTGTGGTGGTAAAATTTTGAAGATTGAACAGGATACTGGGATCGAAATTACCCGTTGTATATTTTGTTTTTCTCTCCGACAGCTCTTTGCACAAAACTCCCATAGTGGAGGCTGTTGAAATCGTTTATGAGCAACCCCGCCTACTTCAGGTTTTGTCTATCAATAAGTGTGCAAGTCGCCCTAAACCTTTAAAAAATGGACGCAGGAATATGCCAGCATGACTAAGGTACAAACTGCATTTCCCTAGCATTTTTTGTTCCAGAGTTATTGCAGAGCGTAGCTGAAAGTTTTTAATTGTCCGGCCTATTTTTTGAATGACCCCCTTATTGTTGGTTGGAACCCTGACTGCGCCGTGTCTTTCTAAACGCTGTATACACGCACAGTGTACGTCAATTTCTAATGGTGCCTGCTCGCGCCGTCGCATCTGGCCCCGCCTTAAAAATCGTCAGAGCAATAAGTTTGGGACGAGAGGAAAGCCCTTGAACATGGCAATCCTGTGGTGGTAAAATTTTGAAGATTGAGCAGGATACTGGGATCGAAATTACCCGTTGGACATTTTGTTTTTCTCTCCGACAGCTCTTTGCACAAAACTCCCATAGTGGAGGCTGTTGAAATCGTTTCTGACCAACACCGCCTACTTGAAGTTTTGTCGTTCAAGAACTGTGCAAGTCGCCTTAAACCTTTCAAAAATAGACGCAGGAATATGCCAGCATGACTAAGGTACAAACTGCATCTCCCTAGCATTTTTTGTTCCAGAGTTATTCCAGAGAGTAGCTGAAAGTTTTTAATTGTCCGGCCTAATTTTTGAATGACCCCCTTATTGTTGGTTGGAACCCTGACTGCGCCGTGTCTTTCTATACGCTGTATACACGCACAGTGTACGTCAATTTTTAATGGGTGCCTGCTCGCGCCGTCGCATCTGGCCCCGTCTTAAAATTCGTCAGAGCAATAAGTTTGGTACGAGAGGAAAGCCCTTGAACATGGCAATCCTGTGGTGGTAAAATTTTGAAGATTGAACAGGATACTGGGATCGAAATTACCCGTTGTACATTTTGTTTTTCTCTCCGACAGCTCTTTGCACAAAACTCCCATAGTGGAGGCTGTTGAAATCGTTTATGAGCAACCCCGCCTACTTCAGGTTTTGTCTATCAATAAGTGTGCAAGTCGCCCTAAACCTTAAAAAAATTGACACAAGAATATGCCAGCATGACTAAGGTACAAACTGCATCTCCCTAGCATTTGTTGTTCCAGAGTTATTCCAGAGCGTAGCTGGAAGTTTTTAATTGTCCGGCCTATTTTTTGAATGACCCCCTTATTGTTGGTTGGAACCCTGACTGCGCCGTGTCTTTCTATACGCTGTATACACGCACAGTGTACGTCAATTTCTAATGGGTGCCTGCTCGCGCCGTCGCATCTGGCCCCGTCTTAAAATTCGTCAGAGCAATAAGTTTGGGACGAGAGGAAAGCCCTTGAACATGGCAATCCTATGGTGGTAAAATTTTGAAGATTGAGCAGGATACTGGGATCGAAATTACCCGTTGGACATTTTGTTTTTCTCTCCGACAGCTCTTTGCACAAAACTCCCATAGTGGAGGCTGTTGAAATCGTTTCTCACCAACACCGCCTACTTGAAGTTTTGTCGTTCAAGAACTGTGCAAGTCGCCTTAAACCTTTCAAAAATAGACGCAGGAATATGCCAGCATGACTAAGGTACAAACTGCATCTCCCTAGCATTTTTTGTTCCAGAGTTATTCCAGAGAGTAGCTGAAAGTTTTTAATTGTCCGGCCTAATTTTTGAATGACCCCCTTATTGTTGGTTGGAACCCTGACTGCGCCGTGTCTTTCTATACGCTGTATACACGCACAGTGTACGTCAATTTTTAATGGGTGCCTGCTCGCGCCGTCGCATCTGGCCCCGTCTTAAAATTCGTCAGAGCAATAAGTTTGGTACGAGAGGAAAGCCCTTGAACATGGCAATCCTGTGGTGGTAAAATTTTGAAGATTGAACAGGATACTGGGATCGAAATTACCCGTTGTACATTTTGTTTTTCTCTCCGACAGCTCTTTGCACAAAACTCCCATAGTGGAGGCTGTTGAAATCGTTTATGAGCAACCCCGCCTACTTCAGGTTTTGTCTATCAATAAGTGTGCAAGTCGCCCTAAACCTTAAAAAAATTGACACAAGAATATGCCAGCATGACTAAGGTACAAACTGCATCTCCCTAGCATTTGTTGTTCCAGAGTTATTCCAGAGCGTAGCTGGAAGTTTTTAATTGTCCGGCCTATTTTTTGAATGACCCCCTTATTGTTGGTTGGAACCCTGACTGCGCCGTGTCTTTCTATACGCTGTATACACGCACAGTGTACGTCAATTTCTAATGGGTGCCTGCTCGCGCCGTCGCATCTGGCCCCGTCTTAAAATTCGTCAGAGCAATAAGTTTGGGACGAGAGGAAAGCCCTTGAACATGGCAATCCTATGGTGGTAAAATTTTGAAGATTGAGCAGGATACTGGGATCGAAATTACCCGTTGGACATTTTGTTTTTCTCTCCGACAGCTCTTTGCACAAAACTCCCATAGTGGAGGCTGTTGAAATCGTTTCTGACCAACACCGCCTACTTGAAGTTTTGTCGTTCAAGAACTGTGCAAGTCGCCTTAAACCTTTCAAAAATAGACGCAGGAATATGCCAGCATGACTAAGGTACAAACTGCATCTCCCTAGCATTTTTTGTTCCAGAGTTATTCCAGAGAGTAGCTGAAAGTTTTTAATTGTCCGGCCTAATTTTTGAATGACCCCCCTTATTGTTGGTTGGAACCCTGACTGCGCCGTGTCTTTCTATACGCTGTATACACGCACAGTGTACGTCAATTTTTAATGGGTGCCTGCTCGCGCCGTCGCATCTGGCCCCGTCTTAAAATTCGTCAGAGCAATAAGTTTGGTACGAGAGGAAAGCCCTTGAACATGGCAATCCTGTGGTGGTAAAATTTTGAAGATTGAACAGGATACTGGGATCGAAATTACCCGTTGTACATTTTGTTTTTCTCTCCGACAGCTCTTTGCACAAAACTCCCATAGTGGAGGCTGTTGAAATCGTTTATGAGCAACCCCGCCTACTTCAGGTTTTGTCTATCAATAAGTGTGCAAGTCGCCCTAAACCTTTACAAAATGGACGCAGGAATATGCCAGCATGACTAAGGTACAAACTGCATCTCCCTAGCATTTTTTGTTCCAGAGTTATTCCAGAGCGTAGCTGAAAGTTTTTAATTGTCCGGCCTATTTTTTGAATGACCCCCTTATTGTTGGTTGGAACCCTGACTGCGCCGTGTCTTTCTATACGCTGTATACACGCACAGTGTACGTCAATTTTTAATGGGTGCCTGCTCGCGCCGTCGCATCTGGCCCCGTCTTAAAATTCGTCAGAGCAATAAGTTTGGTACGAGAGGAAAGCCCTTGAACATGGCAATCCTGTGGTGGTAAAATTTTGAAGATTGAGCAGGATACTGGGATCGAAATTACCCGTTGTAAATTTTGTTTTTCTCTCCGACAGCTCTGTGCACAAAACTCCCATAGTGGAGGCTGTTGAAATCGTTTATGAGCAACCCCGCCTACTTCAGGTTTTGTCTATCAATAAGTGTGCAAGTCGCCCTAAACCTTTAAAAAATGGACGCAGGAATATGCCAGCATGACTAAGGTACAAACTGCATTTCCCTAGCATTTTTTGTTCCAGAGTTATTCCAGAGCGTAGCTGAAAGTTTTTAATTGTCCGGCCTATTTTTTAAATGACCCCCTTATTGTTGGTTGGAACCCTGACTGCGCCGTGTCTTTCTAAACGCTGTATACACGCACAGTGTACGTCAATTTCTAATGGTGCCTGCTCGCGCCGTCGCATCTGGCCCCGCCTTAAAAATCGTCAGAGCAATAAGTTTGGGACGAGAGGAAAGCCCTTGAACATGGCAATCCTGTGGTGGTAAAATTTTGAAGATTGAGCAGGATACTGGGATCGAAATTACCCGTTGGACATTTTGTTTTTCTCTCCGACAGCTCTTTGCACAAAACTCCCATAGTGGAGGCTGTTGAAATCGTTTCTGACCAACACCGCCTACTTGAAGTTTTGTCGTTCAAGAACTGTGCAAGTCGCCTTAAACCTTTCAAAAATAGACGCAGGAATATGCCAGCATGACTAAGGTACAAACTGCATCTCCCTAGCATTTTTTGTGCCAGAGTTATTCCAGAGCGTAGCTGAAAGTTTTTAATTGTCCGGCCTTTTTTTTGAATGACCCTCTTATTGTTGGTTGGAACCCTGACTGCGCCGTGTCTTTCTATACGCTGTATACACGCACAGTGTACGTCAATTTTTAATGGGTGCCTGCTCGCGCCGTCGCATCTGGCCCCGTCTTAAAATTCGTCAGAGCAATAAGTTTGGTACGAGAGGAAAGCCCTTGAACATGGCAATCCTGTGGTGGTAAAATTTTGAAGATTGAACAGGATACTGGGATCGAAATTACCCGTTGTACATTTTGTTTTTCTCTCCGACAGCTCTTTGCACAAAACTCCCATAGTGGAGGCTGTTGAAATCGTTTATGAGCAACCCCGCCTACTTCAGGTTTTGTCTATCAATAAGTGTGCAAGTCGCCCTAAACCTTTAAAAAATGGACGCAGGAATATGCCAGCCTGACTAAGGTACAAACTGCATCTCCCTAGCATTTTTTGTTCCAGAGTTATTCCAGAGCGTAGCTGAAAGTTTTTAATTGTCCGGCCTATTTTTTGAATGACCCCCTTATTGTTGGTTGGAACCCTGACTGCGCCGTGTCTTTCTATCCGCTGTATACACGCACAGTGTACGTCAATTTTTAATGGGTGCCTGCTCGCGCCGTTGCATCTGGCCCCGTCTTAAAATTCGTCAGAGCAATAAGTTTGGTACGAGAGGAAAGCCCTTGAACATGGCAATCCTGCGGTGGTAAAATTTTGAAGATTGAACAGGATACTGGGATCGAAATTACCCGTTGTACATTTTGTTTTTCTCTCCGACAGCTCTTTGCACAAAACTCCCATAGTGGAGGCTGTTGAAATCGTTTCTGACCAACACCGCCTACTTGAAGTTTTGTCGTTCAAGAACTGTGCAAGTCGCCTTAAACCTTTCAAAAATAGACGCAGGAATATGCCAGCATGACTAAGGTACAAACTGCATCTCCCTAGGATTTTTTGTGCCAGAGTTATTCCAGAGCGTAGCTGAAAGTTTTTAATTGTCCGGCCTATTTTTTGAATGACCCCCTTATTGTTGGTTGGAACCCTGACTGCGCCGTGTCTTTCTATACGCTGTATACACGCACAGTGTACGTCAATTTCTAATGGGTGCCTGCTCGCGCCGTCGCATCTGGCCCCGTCTAAAAATCGTCAGAGCAATAAGTTTAGTACGAGAGGAAAGCCCTTGAACATGGCAATCCTGTGGTGGTAAAATTTTGAAGATTGAGCAGGATACTGGGATCGAAATTACCCGTTGGACATTTTGTTTTTCTCTCCGACAGCTCTTTGCACAAAACTCCCATAGTGGAGGCTGTTGAAATCGTTTCTGACCAACACCGCCTACTTGAAGTTTTGTCGTTCAAGAACTGTGCAAGTCGCCCTAAACCTTTAAAAAATGGACGCAGGAATATGCCAGCCTGACTAAGGTACAAACTGCATCTCCCTAGCATTTCTTGTTCCAGAGTTATCCAGAGCGTAGCTGAAAGTTTTTAATTGTCCGGCCTATTTTTTGAATGACCCCCTTATTGTTGGTTGGAACCCTGACTGCGCCGTGTCTTTCTATCCGCTGTATACACGCACAGTGTACGTCAATTTTTAATGGGTGCCTGCTCGCGCCGTTGCATCTGGCCCCGTCTTAAAATTCGTCAGAGCAATAAGTTTGGTACGAGAGGAAAGCCCTTGAACATGGCAATCCTGTGGTGGTAAAATTTTGAAGATTGAACAGGATACTGGGATCGAAATTACCCGTTGTACATTTTGTTTTTCTCTCCGACAGCTCTTTGCACAAAACTCCCATAGTGGAGGCTGTTGAAATCGTTTCTGACCAACACCGCCTACTTGAAGTTTTGTCGTTCAAGAACTGTGCAAGTCGCCTTAAACCTTTCAAAAA
Organism: Asterias amurensis; assembly: GCF_032118995.1. NCBI lineage: Eukaryota > Metazoa > Echinodermata > Asteroidea > Forcipulatida > Asteriidae > Asterias > Asterias amurensis. Next base: position 6,347,717 of record NC_092650.1, on the reverse strand, counting down.
TAGACGCAGAAATATGCCAGCATGACTAAGGTACAAACTGCATCTCCCTAGGGTTTTTTGTGCCAGAGTTATTCCAGAGCGTAGCTGAAAGTTTTTAATTGTCCGGCCTATTTTTTGAATGACCCCCTTATTGTTGGTTGGAACCCTGACTGCGCCGTGTCTTTCTATACGCTGTATACACGCACAGTGTACGTCAATTTCTAATGGGTGCCTGCTCGCGCCGTCGCATCTGGCCCCGTCTAAAAATCGTCAGAGCAATAAGTTTAGTACGAGAGGAAAGCCCTTGAACATGGCAATCCTGTGGTGGTAAAATTTTGAAGATTGAGCAGGATACTGGGATCGAAATTGCCCGTTGGACATTTTTTTTTTCTCTCCGACAGCTCTTTGCACAAAACTCCCATAGTGGAGGCTGTTGAAATCGTTTCTGAGCAACACCGCCTACTTGAAGTTTTGTCGTTCAAGAACTGTGCAAGTCGCCTTAAACCTTTCAAAAATAGACGCAGGAATATGCCAGCATGACTAAGGTACAAACTGCATCTCCCTAGCATTTTTTGTTCCAGAGCGTAGCTGAAAGTTTTTAATTGTCCGGCCTATTTTTTGAATGACCCCCTTATTGTTGGTTGGAACCCTGACTGCGCCGTGTCTTTCTATACGCTGTATACACGCACAGTGTACGTCAATTTCTAATGGGTGCCTGCTCGCGCCGTCGCATCTGGCCCCGTCTAAAAATCGTCAGAGCAATAAGTTTAGTACGAGAGGAAAGCCCTTGAACATGGCAATCCTGTGGTGGTAAAATTTTGAAGATTGAGCAGGATACTGGGATCGAAATTGCCCGTTGGACATTTTTTTTTTCTCTCCGACAGCTCTTTGCACAAAACTCCCATAGTGGAGGCTGTTGAAATCGTTTCTGAGCAACACCGCCTACTTGAAGTTTTGTCGTTCAAGAACTGTGCAAGTCGCCTTAAACCTTTCAAAAATGGACGCAGGAATATGCCAGCATGACTAAGGTACAAACTGCATCTCCCTAGCATTTTTTGTTCCAGAGCGTAGCTGAAAGTTTTTAATTGTCCGGCCTATTTTTTGAATGACCCCCTTATTGTTGGTTGGAACCCTGACTGCGCCGTGTCTTTCTATACGCTGTATACACGCACAGTGTACGTCAATTTCTAATGGGTGCCTGCTCGCGCCGTCGCAGCAGGATACTGGGATCGAAATTACCAGTTGTACATTTTGTTTTTCTCTCCGACAGCTCTGTGCACAAAACTCCCATAGTGGAGGCTGTTGAAATCGTTTCTGACCAACACCGCCTACTTGAGGTTTTGTCTATCAATAAGTGTGCAAGTCGCCCTAAACCTTTACAAAATGGACGCAGGAATATGCCAGCCTGACTAAGGTACAAACTGCATCTCCCTATCATTTTCTGTTCCAGAGTTATTCCAGAGCGTAGCTGAAAGTTTTTAATTGTCCGGCCTATTTTTTGAATGACCCCCTTATTGTTGGTTGGAACCCTGACTGCGCCGTGTCTTTCTATACGCTGTATACACGCACAGTGTACGTCAATTTCTAATGGGTGCCTGCTCGTGCCGTCGCATCTGGCCCCGTCTTAAAAAATGTCAGCGCAATAAGTTTGGTACGAGAGGGAAAGCCCTTGAACATGGCAATCCTGTGGTGGTAAAAATTTGAAGATTGAGCAGGATACTGGGATCGAAATTACCCGTTGTACATTTTGTTTTTCTCTCCTACAGCTCTGTGCACAAAACTCCCATAGTGGAGGCTGTTGAAATCGTTTCTGAGCAACCCCGCCTACTTGAGGTTTTGTCTATCAAGAAGTGTGCAAGTCGCCCTATACCTTTAAAAATGGACGCAGGAATATGCCAGCATGACTAAGGTACAAACTGCATCTCCCTAGCATTTTTTGTTCCAGAGTTATTCCAGAGCGTAGCTGAAATTTTTAATTGTCCGGCCTATTTTTTGAATGACCCCCTTATTGTTGGTTGGAACCCTGACTGCGCCGTATCTTTGTATCCGCTGTATACACGCACAGTGTACGTCAATTTCTAATGGGTGCCTGCTCGCGCCGTCGCATCTGGCCCCGCCTTAAAAATCGTTAGAGCAATAAGTTTGGTACGAGAGGAAAGCCCTTGAACATGGCAAACCTGTGGTGGTAATATTTTGAAGATTGAGCAGAATACTGGGATCGAAATTACCCGTTGTACATTGTGTTTTTCTCTCCGACAGCTCTGTGCACAAAACTCCCATAGTGGAGGCTGTTGAAATCGTTTCTGAGCAACCCCGCCTAATTGAGGTTTTGTCTACCAAGAAGTGTGCAAATCGCCCTAAACCTTTAAAAAATGAACGCAGGAATATGCCAGCATGACTAAGGTACAAACTGCATCTCCCTAGCATTTTTTGTTCCAGAGTTATTCCAGAGCGTAGCTGAAAGTTTTTAATTGTCCGGCCTATTTTTTGAATGACCCCCTTATTGTTGGTTGGAACCCTGACTGCGCCGTGTCTTTCTATACGCTGTATACACGCACAGTGTACGTCAATTTCTAATGGGTGCCTGCTCGCGCCGTCGCATCTGGCCCCGTCTTAAAAAATGTCAGCGCAATAAGTTTGGTACGAGAGGAAAGCCCTTGAACATGGCAATCCTGTGGTGGTAAAAATTTGAAGATTGAGCAGGATACTGGGATCGAAATTACCCGTTGTACATTTTGTTTTTCTATTTTACAGCTCTCTGCACAAAACTCCATAGTGGAGGCTGTTGAAATCGTTTCTGAGCAACCCCGCCTACTTGAGGTTTTGTCTATCAAGAAGTGTGCAAGTCGCCTTATACCTTTAAAAAATGGACGCAGGAATATGCCAGCATGACTAAGGTACAAACTGCATCTCCCTAGCATTTTTTGAATGACCCCCTTATTGTTGGTTGGAACCCAGCTCTGTGCACAAAACTCCCATAGTGGAGGCTGTTGAAATCGTTTCTGAGCAACCCCGCCTACTTGAGGTTTTGTCTATCAAGAAGTGTGCAAGTCGCCCTATACCTTTAAAAAATGGACGCAGGAATATGCCAGCATGACTAAGGTACAAACTGCATCTCCCTAGCATTTTTTGTTCCAGAGTTATTCCAGAGCGTAGCTGAAATTTTTAATTGTCCGGCCTATTTTTTGAATGACCCCCTTATTGTTGGTTGGAACCCTGACTGCGCCGTATCTTTGTATCCGCTGTATACACGCACAGTGTACGTCAATTTCTAATGGGTGCCTGCTCGCGCCGTCGCATCTGGCCCCGCCTTAAAAATCGTTAGAGCAATAAGTTTGGTACGAGAGGAAAGCCCTTGAACATGGCAAACCTGTGGTGGTAATATTTTGAAGATTGAGCAGGATACTGGGATCGAAATTACCCGTTGTACATTGTGTTTTTCTCTCCAACAGCTCTGTGCACAAAACTCCAATAGTGGAGGCTGTTGAAATCGTTTCTGAGCAACCCCGCCTAATTGAGGTTTTGTCTATCAAGAAGTGTGCAAATCGCCCTAAACCTTTAAAAAATGAACGCAGGAATATGCCAGCATGACTAAGGTACAAACTGCATCTCCCTAGCATTTTTTGTTCCAGAGTTATTCCAGAGCGTAGCTGAAAGTTTTTAATTGTCCGGCCTATTTTTTGAATGACCCCCTTATTGTTGGTTGGAACCCTGACTGCGCCGTGTCTTTCTATACGCTGTATACACGCACAGTGTACGTCAATTTCTAATGGGTGCCTGCTCGCGCCGTCGCATCTGGCCCCGTCTTAAAAATGTCAGCGCAATAAGTTTGGTACGAGAGGAAAGCCCTTGAACATGGCAATCCTGTGGTGGTAAAAATTTGAAGATTGAGCAGGATACTGGGATCGAAATTACCCGTTGTACATTTTGTTTTTCTATTTTACAGCTCTGTGCACAAAACTCCCATAGTGGAGAATGTTGAAATCGTTTCTGAGCAACCCGCCTACTTGAGGTTTTGTCTATCAAGAAGTGTGCAAGTCGCCCTATACCTTTAAAAAATGGACGCAGGAATATGCCAGCATGACTAAGGTACAAACTGCATCTCCCTAGCATTTTTTGAATGACCCCCTTATTGTTGGTTGGAACCCAGCTCTGTGCACAAAACTCCCATAGTGGAGGCTGTTGAAATCGTTTCTGAGCAACCCCGCCTACTTGAGGTTTTGTCTATCAAGAAGTGTGCAAGTCGCCCTATACCTTTAAAAAATGGACGCAGGAATATGCCAGCATGACTAAGGTACAAACTGCATCTCCCTAGCATTTTTTGTTCCAGAGTTATTCCAGAGCGTAGCTGAAATTTTTAATTGTCCGGCCTATTTTTTGAATGACCCCCTTATTGTTGGTTGGAACCCTGACTGCGCCGTATCTTTGTATCCGCTGTATACACGCACAGTGTACGTCAATTTCTAATGGGTGCCTGCTCGCGCCGTCGCATCTGGCCCCGCCTTAAAAATCGTTAGAGCAATAAGTTTGGTACGAGAGGAAAACCCTTGAACATGGCAAACCTGTGGTGGTAATATTTTGAAGATTGAGCAGGATACTGGGATCGAAATTACCCGTTGTACATTGTGTTTTTCTCTCCGACAGCTCTGTGCACAAAACTCCCATAGTGGAGGCTGTTGAAATCGTTTCTGAGCAACCCCGCCTAATTGAGGTTTTGTCTATCAAGAAGTGTGCAAATCGCCCTAAACCTTTAAAAAATGAACGCAGGAATATGCCAGCATGACTAAGGTACAAACTGCATCTCCCTAGCATTTTTTGTTCCAGAGTTATTCCAGAGCGTAGCTGAAAGTTTTTAATTGTCCGGCCTATTTTTTGAATGACCCCCTTATTGTTGGTTGGAACCCTGACTGCGCCGTGTCTTTCTATACGCTGTATACACGCACAGTGTACGTCAATTTCTAATGGGTGCCTGCTCGCGCCGTCGCATCTGGCCCCGTCTTAAAAAATGTCAGCGCAATAAGTTTGGTACGAGAGGAAAGCCCTTGAACATGGCAATCCTGTGGTGGTAAAAATTTGAAGATTGAGCAGGATACTGGGATCGAAATTACCCGTTGTACATTTTGTTTTTCTATTTTACAGCTCTGTGCACAAAACTCCCATAGTGGAGGCTGTTGAAATCGTTTCTGAGCAACCCCGCCTACTTGAGGTTTTGTCTATCAAGAAGTGTGCAAGTCGCCCTATACCTTTAAAAATGGACGCAGGAATATGCCAGCATGACTAAGGTACAAACTGCATCTCCCTAGCATTTTTTGTTCCAGAGTTATTCCAGAGCGTAGCTGAAATTTTTAATTGTCCGGCCTATTTTTTGAATGACCCCCTTATTGTTGGTTGGAACCCTGACTGCGCCGTATCTTTGTATCCGCTGTATACACGCACAGTGTACGTCAATTTCTAATGGGTGCCTGCTCGCGCCGTCGCATCTGGCCCCGCCTTAAAAATCGTTAGAGCAATAAGTTTGGTACGAGAGGAAAGCCCTCGAACATGGCAAACCTGTGGTGGTAATATTTTGAAGATTGAGCAGGATACTGGGATCGAAATTACCCGTTGTACATTGTGCTTTTCTCTCCGACAGCTCTGTGCACAAAACTCCCATAGTGGAGGCTGTTGAAATCGTTTCTGAGCAACCCCGCCTAATTGAGGTTTTGTCTATCAAGAAGTGTGCAAATCGCCCTAAACCTTTAAAAGATGAACGCAGGAATATGCCAGCATGACTAAGGTACAAACTGCATCTCCCTAGCATTTTTTGTTCCAGAGTTATTCCAGAGCGTAGCTGAAAGTTTTTAATTGTCCGGCCTATTTTTTGAATGACCCCCTTATTGTTGGTTGGAACCCTGACTGCGCCGTGTCTTTCTATACGCTGTATACACGCACAGTGTACGTCAATTTCTAATGGGTGCCTGCTCGCGCCGTCGCATCTGGCCCCGTCTTAAAAAATGTCAGCGCAATAAGTTTGGTACGAGAGGAAAGCCCTTGAACATGGCAATCCTGTGGTGGTAAAAATTTGAAGATTGAGCAGGATACTGGGATCGAAATTACCCGTTGTACATTTTGTTTTTCTATTTTACAGCTCTGTGCACAAAACTCCCATAGTGGAGGCTGTTGAAATCGTTTCTGAGCAACCCCGCCTACTTGAGGTTTTGTCTATCAAGAAGTGTGCAAGTCGCCCTATACCTTTAAAAAATGGACGCAGGAATATGCCAGCATGACTAAGGTACAAACTGCATCTCCCTAGCATTTTTTGTTCCAGAGTTATTCCAGAGCGTAGCTGAAAGTTTTTAATTGTCCGGCCTATTTTTTGAATGACCCCCTTATTGTTGGTTGGAACCCTGACTGCGCCGTGTCTTTCTATACGCTGTATACACGCACAGTGTACGTCAATTTCTAATGGGTGCCTGCTCGCGCCGTCGCATCTGGCCCCGCCTTAAAAATCGTTAGAGCAATAAGTTTGGTACGAGAGAAAAGCCCTTGAACATGGCAAACCTGTGGTGGTAATATTTTGAAGATTAAGCAGGATACTGGGATCGAAATTACCCGTTGTACATTGTGTTTTTCTCTCCGACAGCTCTGTGCACAAAACTCCCATAGTGGAGGCTGTTGAAATCGTTTCTGAGCAACCCCGCCTAATTGAGGTTTTGTCTATCAAGAAGTCTGCAAATCGCCCTAAACCTTTAAAAAATGAACGCAGGAATATGCCAGCATGACTAAGGTACAAACTGCATCTCCCTAGCATTTTTTGTTCCAGAGTTATTCCAGAGCGTAGCTGAAAGTTTTTAATTGTCCGGCCTATTTTTTGAATGACCCCCTTATTGTTGGTTGGAACCCTGACTGCGCCGTGTCTTTCTATACGCTGTATACACGCACAGTGTACGTCGATTTCTAATGGGTGCCTGCTCGCGCCGTCGCATCTGGCCCCGTCTTAAAAAATGTCAGCGCAATAAGTTTGGTACGAGAGGAAAGCCCTTGAACATGGCATTCCTGTGGTGGTAAAAATTTGAAGATTGAGCAGGATACTGGGATCGAAATTACCCGTTGTACATTTTGTTTTTCTATTTTACAGCTCTGTGCACAAAACTCCCATAGTGGAGGCTGTTGAAATCGTTTCTGAGCAACCCCGCCTACTTGAGGTTTTGTCTATCAAGAAGTGTGCAAGTCGCCCTATACCTTTAAAAAATGGACGCAGGAATATGCCAGCATGACTAAGGTACAAACTGCATCTCCCTAGCATTTTTTGTTCCAGAGTTATTCCAGAGCGTAGCTGAAAGTTTTTAATTGTCCGGCCTATTTTTTGAATGACCCCCTTATTGTTGGTTGGAACCCTGACTGCGCCGTGTCTTTCTATACGCTGTATACACGCACAGTGTACGTCAATTTCTAATGGGTGCCTGCTCGCGCCGTCGCATCTGGCCCCGCCTTAAAAATCGTTAGAGCAATAAGTTTGGTACGAGAGAAAAGCCCTTGAACATGGCAAACCTGTGGTGGTAATATTTTGAAGATTAAGCAGGATACTGGGATCGAAATTACCCGTTGTACATTGTGTTTTTCTCTCCGACAGCTCTGTGCACAAAACTCCCATAGTGGAGGCTGTTGAAATCGTTTCTGAGCAACCCCGCCTAATTGAGGTTTTGTCTATCAAGAAGTGTGCAAATCGCCCTAAACCTTTAAAAAATGAACGCAGGAATATGCCAGCATGACTAAGGTACAAACTGCATCTCCCTAGCATTTTTTGTTCCAGAGTTATTCCAGAGCGTAGCTGAAAGTTTTTAATTGTCCGGCCTATTTTTTGAATGACCCCCTTATTGTTGGTTGGAACCCTGACTGCGCCGTGTCTTTCTATACGCTGTATACACGCACAGTGTACGTCGATTTCTAATGGGTGCCTGCTCGCGCCGTCGCATCTGGCCCCGTCTTAAAAAATGTCAGCGCAATAAGTTTGGTACGAGAGGAAAGCCCTTGAACATGGCATTCCTGTGGTGGTAAAAATTTGAAGATTGAGCAGGATACTGGGATCGAAATTACCCGTTGTACATTTTGTTTTTCTATTTTACAGCTCTGTGCACAAAACTCCCATAGTGGAGGCTGTTGAAATCGTTTCTGAGCAACCCCGCCTACTTGAGGTTTTGTCTATCAAGAAGTGTGCAAGTCGCCCTATACCTTTAAAAAATGGACGCAGGAATATGCCAGCATGACTAAGGTACAAACTGCATCTCCCTAGCATTTTTTGTTCCAGAGTTATTCCAGAGCGTAGCTGAAAGTTTTTAATTGTCCGGCCTATTTTTTGAATGACCCCCTTATTGTTGGTTGGAACCCTGACTGCGCCGTGTCTTTCTATACGCTGTATACACGCACAGTGTACGTCAATTTCTAATGGGTGCCTGCTCGCGCCGTCGCATCTGGCCCCGTCTTAAAAAATGTCAGCGCAATAAGTTTGGTACGAGAGGAAAGCCCTTGAACATGGCAATCCTGTGGTGGTAAAAATTTGAAGATTGAGCAGGATACTGGGATCGAAATTACCCGTTGTACATTTTGTTTTTCTATTTTACAGCTCTGTGCACAAAACTCCCATAGTGGAGGCTGTTGAAATCGTTTCTGAGCAACCCCGCCTACTTGAGGTTTTGTCTATCAAGAAGTGTGCAAGTCGCCCTATACCTTTAAAAAATGGACGCAGGAATATGCCAGCATGACTAAGGTACAAACTGCATCTCCCTAGCATTTTTTGTTCCAGAGTTATTCCAGAGCGTAGCTGAAAGTTTTTAATTGTCCGGCCTATTTTTTGAATGACCCCCTTATTGTTGGTTGGAACCCTGACTGCGCCGTGTCTTTCTATACGCTGTATACACGCACAGTGTACGTCAATTTCTAATGGGTGCCTGCTCGCGCCGTCGCATCTGGCCCCGCCTTAAAAATCGTTAGAGCAATAAGTTTGGTACGAGAGAAAAGCCCTTGAACATGGCAAACCTGTGGTGGTAATATTTTGAAGATTAAGCAGGATACTGGGATCGAAATTACCCGTTGTACATTGTGTTTTTCTCTCCGACAGCTCTGTGCACAAAACTCCCATAGTGGAGGCTGTTGAAATCGTTTCTGAGCAACCCCGCCTAATTGAGGTTTTGTCTATCAAGAAGTGTGCAAATCGCCCTAAACCTTTAAAAAATGAACGCAGGAATATGCCAGCATGACTAAGGTACAAACTGCATCCCCCTAGCATTTTTTGTTCCAGAGTTATTCCAGAGCGTAGCTGAAAGTTTTTAATTGTCCGGCCTATTTTTTGAATGACCCCCTTATTGTTGGTTGGAACCCTGACTGCGCCGTGTCTTTCTATACGCTGTATACACGCACAGTGTACGTCAATTTCTAATGGGTGCCTGCTCGCGCCGTCGCATCTGGCCCCGTCTTAAAAAATGTCAGCGCAATAAGTTTGGTACGAGAGGAAAGCCCTTGAACATGGCATTCCTGTGGTGGTAAAAATTTGAAGATTGAGCAGGATACTGGGATCGAAATTACCCGTTGTACATTTTGTTTTTCTATTTTACAGCTCTGTGCACAAAACTCCCATAGTGGAGGCTGTTGAAATCGTTTCTGAGCAACCCCGCCTACTTGAGGTTTTGTCTATCAAGAAGTGTGCAAGTCGCCCTATACCTTTAAAAAATGGACGCAGGAATATGCCAGCATGACTAAGGTACAAACTGCATCTCCCTAGCATTTTTTGTTCCAGAGTTATTCCAGAGCGTAGCTGAAATTTTTAATTGTCCGGCCTATTTTTTGAATGACCCCCTTATTGTTGGTTGGAACCCTGACTGCGCCGTATCTTTGTATCCGCTGTATACACGCACAGTGTACGTCAATTTCTAATGGGTGCTTGCTCGCGCCGTCGCATCTGGCCCCGCCTTAAAAATCGTTACAGCAATAAGTTTGGTACGAGAGGAAAGCCCTTGAACATGGCAATCCTGTGGTGGTAATATTTTGAAGATTGAGCAGGATACTGGGATCGAAATTACCCGTTGTACATTGTGTTTTTCTCTCCGACAGCTCTGTGCACAAAACTCCCATAGTGGAGGCTGTTGAAATCGTTTCTGAGCAACCCCGCCTAATTGAGGTTTTGTCTATCAAGAAGTGTGCAAGTCGCCCTAAACCTTTAAAAAATGAACGCAGGAATATGCCAGCATGACTAAGGTACAAACTGCATCTCCCTAGCATTTTTTGTTCCAGAGTTATTCCAGAGCGTAGCTGAAAGTTTTTAATTGTCCGGCCTATTTTTTGAATGACCCCCTTATTGTTGGTTGGAACCCTGACTGCGCCGTGTCTTTCTATACGCTGTATACACGCACAGTGTACGTCAATTTCTAATGGGTGCCTGCTCGCGCCGTCGCATCTGGCCTCGCCTTAAAAATCGTCAGAGCAATAAGTTTGGTACGAGAGGAAAGCCCTTGAACATGGCAATCCTGTGGTGGTAAAATTTTGAAGATTGAGCAGGATACTGGGATCGAAATTACCCGTTGTACATTTTGTTTTTCTCTCCTACAGCTCTGTGCACAAAACTCCCATAGTGGAGGCTGTTGAAATCGTTTCTGAGCAACGCCGCCTACTTGAGGTTTTGTCTATCAAGAAGTTTGCAAGTCGCCCTATACCTTTAAAAAATGGACGCAGGAATATGCCAGCATGACTAAGGTACAAACTGCATCTCCCTAGCATTTTTTGTTCCAGAGTTATTCCAGAGCGTAGCTGAAATTTTTAATTGTCCGGCCTATTTTTTGAATGACCCCCTTATTGTTGGTTGGAACCCTGACTGCGCCGTATCTTTGTATCCGCTGTATACACGCACAGTGTACGTCAATTTCTAATGGGTGCCTGCTCGCGCCGTCGCATCTGGCCCCGCCTTAAAAATCGTTAGAGCAATAAGTTTGGTACGAGAGGAAAGCCCTTGAACATGGCATTCCTGTGGTGGTAAAAATTTGAAGATTGAGCAGGATACTGGGATCGAAATTACCCGTTGTACATTTTGTTTTTCTATTTTACAGCTCTGTGCACAAAACTCCCATAGTGGAGGCTGTTGAAATCGTTTCTGAGCAACCCCGCCTACTTGAGGTTTTGTCTATCAAGAAGTGTGCAAGTCGCCCTATACCTTTAAAAAATGGACGCAGGAATATGCCAGCATGACTAAGGTACAAACTGCATCTCCCTAGCATTTTTTGTTCCAGAGTTATTCCAGAGCGTAGCTGAAATTTTTAATTGTCCGGCCTATTTTTTGAATGACCCCCTTATTGTTGGTTGGAACCCTGACTGCGCCGTATCTTTGTATCCGCTGTATACACGCACAGTGTACGTCAATTTCTAATGGGTGCTTGCTCGCGCCGTCGCATCTGGCCCCGCCTTAAAAATCGTTACAGCAATAAGTTTGGTACGAGAGGAAAGCCCTTGAACATGGCAATCCTGTGGTGGTAATATTTTGAAGATTGAGCAGGATACTGGGATCGAAATTACCCGTTGTACATTGTGTTTTTCTCTCCGACAGCTCTGTGCACAAAACTCCCATAGTGGAGGCTGTTGAAATCGTTTCTGAGCAACCCCGCCTAATTGAGGTTTTGTCTATCAAGAAGTGTGCAAGTCGCCCTAAACCTTTAAAAAATGAACGCAGGAATATGCCAGCATGACTAAGGTACAAACTGCATCTCCCTAGCATTTTTTGTTCCAGAGTTATTCCAGAGCGTAGCTGAAAGTTTTTAATTGTCCGGCCTATTTTTTGAATGACCCCCTTATTGTTGGTTGGAACCCTGACTGCGCCGTGTCTTTCTATACGCTGTATACACGCACAGTGTACGTCAATTTCTAATGGGTGCCTGCTCGCGCCGTCGCATCTGGCCTCGCCTTAAAAATCGTCAGAGCAATAAGTTTGGTACGAGAGGAAAGCCCTTGAACATGGCAATCCTGTGGTGGTAAAATTTTGAAGATTGAGCAGGATACTGGGATCGAAATTACCCGTTGTACATTTTGTTTTTCTCTCCTACAGCTCTGTGCACAAAACTCCCATAGTGGAGGCTGTTGAAATCGTTTCTGAGCAACGCCGCCTACTTGAGGTTTTGTCTATCAAGAAGTTTGCAAGTCGCCCTATACCTTTAAAAAATGGACGCAGGAATATGCCAGCATGACTAAGGTACAAACTGCATCTCCCTAGCATTTTTTGTTCCAGAGTTATTCCAGAGCGTAGCTGAAATTTTTAATTGTCCGGCCTATTTTTTGAATGACCCCCTTATTGTTGGTTGGAACCCTGACTGCGCCGTATCTTTGTATCCGCTGTATACACGCACAGTGTACGTCAATTTCTAATGGGTGCCTGCTCGCGCCGTCGCATCTGGCCCCGCCTTAAAAATCGTTAGAGCAATAAGTTTGGTACGAGAGGAAAGCCCTTGAACATGGCAATCCTGTGGTGGTAATATTTTGAAGATTGAGCAGGATACTGGGATCGAAATTACCCGTTGTACATTGTGTTTTTCTCTCCGACAGCTCTGTGCACAAAACTCCCATAGTGGAGGCTGTTGAAATCGTTTCTGAGCAACCCCGCCTAATTGAGGTTTTGTCTATCAAGAAGTGTGCAAGTCGCCCTAAACCTTTACAAAATGGACGCAGGAATATGCCAGCATGACTAAGGTACAAACTGCATCTCCCTATCATTTTCTGTTCCAGAGTTATTCCAGAGCGTAGCTGAAAGTTTTTAATTGTCCGGCTTTTTTTTTAATGACCCCCTTATTGTTGGTTGGAACCCTGACTGCGCCGTGTCTTTCTATACGCTGTATACACGCACAGTGTACGTCAATTTCTAATGGGTGCCTGCTCGCGCCGTCGCATCTGGCCCCGTCTTAAAAAATGTCAGCGCAATAAGTTTGGTACGAGAGGAAAGCCCTTGAACATGGCAATCCTGTTGTGGTAAAATTTTGAAGATTGAGCAGGATACTGGGATCGAAATTACCCGTTGTACATTTTGTTTTTCTCTCCTACAGCTCTGTGCACAAAACTCCCATAGTGGAGGCTGTTGAAATCGTTTCTGAGCAACCCCGCCTACTTGAGGTTTTGTCTATCAAGAAGTGTGCAAGTCGCCCTATACCTTTAAAAAATGGACGCAGGAATATGCCAGCATGACTAAGGTACAAACTGCATCTCCCTAGCATTATTTGTTCCAGAGTTATTCCAGAGCGTAGCTGAATTTTTTAATTGTCCGGCCTATTTTTTGAATGACCCCCTTATTGTTGGTTGGAACCCTGACTGCGCCGTATCTTTGTATCCGCTGTATACACGCACAGTGTACGTCAATTTCTAATGGGTGCCTGCTCGCGCCGTCGCATCTGGCCCCGCCTTAAAAATCGTTAGAGCAATAAGTTTGGTACGAGAGGAAAGCCCTTGAACATGGCAAACCTGTGGTGGTAATATTTTGAAGATTGAGCAGGATACTGGGATCGAAATTACCCGTTGTACATTGTGTTTTTCTCTCCGACAGCTCTGTGCACAAAACTCCCATAGTGGAGGCTGTTGAAATCGTTTCTGAGCAACCCCGCCTAATTGAGGTTTTGTCTATCAAGAAGTGTGCAAATCGCCCTATACCTTTAAAAAATGAACGCAGGAATATGCCAGCATGACTAAGGTACAAACTGCATCTCCCTAGCATTTTTTGTTCCAGAGTTATTCCAGAGCGTAGCTGAAAGTTTTTAATTGTCCGGCCTATTTTTTGAATGACCCCCTTATTGTTGGTTGGAACCCTGACTGCGCCGTGTCTTTCTATACGCTGTATACACGCACAGTGTACGTCAATTTCTAATGGGTGCCTGCTCGCGCCGTCGCATCTGGCCCCGTCTTAAAAAATGTCAGCGCAATAAGTTTGGTACGAGAGGAAAGCCCTTGAACATGGCAATCCTGTGGTGGTAAAAATTTGAAGATTGAGCAGGATACTGGGATCGAAATTACCCGTTGTACATTTTTGTTTTTCTATTTTACAGCTCTGTGCACAAAACTCCCATAGTGGAGGCTGTTGAAATCGTTTCTGAGCAACCCCGCCTACTTGAGGTTTTGTCTATCAAGAAGTGTGCAAGTCGCCCTATACCTTTAAAAAATGGACGCAGGAATATGCCAGCATGACTAAGGTACAAACTGCATCTCCCTAGCATTTTTTGTTCCAGAGTTATTCCAGAGCGTAGCTGAAATTTTTAATTGTCCGGCCTATTTTTTGAATGACCCCCTTATTGTTGGTTGGAACCCTGACTGCGCCGTATCTTTGTATCCGCTGTATACACGCACAGTGTACGTCAATTTCTAATGGGTGCCTGCTCGCGCCGTCGCATCTGGCCCCGCCTTAAAAATCGTTAGAGCAATAAGTTTGGTACGAGAGAAAAGCCCTTGAACATGGCAAACCTGTGGTGGTAATATTTTGAAGATTGAGCAGGATACTGGGATCGAAATTACCCGTTGTACATTGTGTTTTTCTCTCCGACAGCTCTGTGCACAAAACTCCCATAGTGGAGGCTGTTGAAATCGTTTCTGAGCAACCCCGCCTAATTGAGGTTTTGTCTATCAAGAAGTGTGCAAATCGCCCTAAACCTTTAAAAAATGAACGCAGGAATATGCCAGCATGACTAAGGTACAAACTGCATCTCCCTAGCATTTTTTGTTCCAGAGTTATTCCAGAGCGTAGCTGAAAGTTTTTAATTGTCCGGCCTATTTTTTGAATGACCCCCTTATTGTTGGTTGGAACCCTGACTGCGCCGTGTCTTTCTATACGCTGTATACACGCACAGTGTACGTCAATTTCTAATGGGTGCCTGCTCGCGCCGTCGCATCTGGCCTCGCCTTAAAAATCGTCAGAGCAATAAGTTTGGTACGAGAGGAAAGCCCTTGAACATGGCAATCCTGTGGTGGTAAAATTTTGAAGATTGAGCAGGATACTGGGATCGAAATTACCCGTTGTACATTTTGTTTTTCTCTCCGACAGCTCTGTGCACAAAACTCCCATAGTGGAGGCTGTTGAAATCGTTTCTGAGCAACGCCGCCTACTTGATGTTTTGTCTATCAAGAAGTTTGCAAGTCGCCCTATACCTTTAAAAAATGGACGCAGGAATATGCCAGCATGACTAAGGTACAAACTGCATCTCCCTAGCATTTTTTGTTCCAGAGTTATTCCAGAGCGTAGCTGAAATTTTTAATTGTTCGGCCTATTTTTTGAATGACCCCCTTATTGTTGGTTGGAACCCTGACTGCGCCGTATCTTTGTATCCGCTG
The DNA here is from genome assembly GCF_032118995.1 of Asterias amurensis. Classification (NCBI taxonomy): domain Eukaryota; kingdom Metazoa; phylum Echinodermata; class Asteroidea; order Forcipulatida; family Asteriidae; genus Asterias; species Asterias amurensis. Next base: position 6,332,420 of record NC_092650.1, on the reverse strand, counting down.
TATACACGCACAGTGTACGTCAATTTCTAATGGGTGCCTGCTCGCGCCGTCGCATCTGGCCCCGCCTTAAAAATCGTTAGAGCAATAAGTTTGGTACGAGAGGAAAGCCCTTGAACATGGCAATCCTGTGGTGGTAATATTTTGAAGATTGAGCAGGATACTGGGATCGAAATTACCCGTTGTACATTGTGTTTTTCTCTCCGACAGCTCTGTGCACAAAACTCCCATAGTGGAGGCTGTTGAAATCGTTTCTGAGCAACCCCGCCTAATTGAGGTTTTGTCTATCAAGAAGTGTGCAAGTCGCCCTAAACCTTTACAAAATGGACGCAGGAATATGCCAGCATGACTAAGGTACAAACTGCATCTCCCTATCATTTTCTGTTCCAGAGTTATTCCAGAGCGTAGCTGAAAGTTTTTAATTGTCCGGCTTTTTTTTTTAATGACCCCCTTATTGTTGGTTGGAACCCTGACTGCGCCGTGTCTTTCTATACGCTGTATACACGCACAGTGTACGTCAATTTCTAATGGGTGCCTGCTCGCGCCGTCGCATCTGGCCCCGTCTTAAAAAATGTCAGCGCAATAAGTTTGGTACGAGAGGAAAGCCCTTGAACATGGCAATCCTGTTGTGGTAAAATTTTGAAGATTGAGCAGGATACTGGGATCGAAATTACCCGTTGTACATTTTGTTTTTCTCTCCTACAGCTCTGTGCACAAAACTCCCATAGTGGAGGCTGTTGAAATCGTTTCTGAGCAACCCCGCCTACTTGAGGTTTTGTCTATCAAGAAGTGTGCAAGTCGCCCTATACCTTTAAAAAATGGACGCAGGAATATGCCAGCATGACTAAGGTACAAACTGCATCTCCCTAGCATTTTTTGTTCCAGAGTTATTCCAGAGCGTAGCTGAATTTTTTAATTGTCCGGCCTATTTTTTGAATGACCCCCTTATTGTTGGTTGGAACCCTGACTGCGCCGTATCTTTGTTTCCGCTGTATACACGCACAGTGTACGTCAATTTCTAATGGGTGCCTGCTCGCGCCGTCGCATCTGGCCCCGCCTTAAAAATCGTTAGAGCAATAAGTTTGGTACGAGAGGAAAGCCCTTGAACATGGCAATCCTGTGGTGGTAATATTTTGAAGATTGAGCAGGATACTGGGATCGAAATTACCCGTTGTACATTGTGTTTTTCTCTCCGACAGCTCTGTGCACAAAACTCCCATAGTGGAGGCTGTTGAAATCGTTTCTGAGCAACCCCGCCTACTTGATGTTTTGTCTATCAAGAAGTGTGCAAATCGCCCTAAACCTTTAATAAATGAACGCAGGAATATGCCAGCATGACTAAGGTACAAACTGCATCTCCCTAGCATTTTTTGTTCTAGAGTTATTCCAGAGCGTAGCTGAAAGTTTTTAATTGTCCGGCCTATTTTTTGAATGACCCCCTTATTGTTGGTTGGAACCCTGACTGCGCCGTGTCTTTCTATACGCTGTATACACGCACAGTGTACGTCAATTTCTAATGGGTGCCTGCTCGCGCCGTCGCATCTGGCCTCGCCTTAAAAATCGTCAGAGCAATAAGTTTGGTACGAGAGGAAAGCCCTTGAACATGGCAATCCTGTGGTGGTAATATTTTGAAGATTGAGCAGGAAACTGGGATCGAAATTACCCGTTGTACATTTTGTTTTTCTCTCCGACAGCTCTGTGCACAAAACTCCCTTAGTAGAGGCTGTTGAAATCGTTTCTGAGCAACCCCGCCTACTTGAGGTTTTGTCTATCAAGAAGTGTGCAAATCGCCCTAAACCTTTAAAAATTTGACGCAGGAATATGCCAGCATGACTAAGGTACAAACTGCATCTCCCTAGCATTTTTTGTTCCAGAGTTATTCCAGAGCGTAGCTGAAAGTTTTTAATTGTCCGGCCTATTTTTTGAATGACCCCCTTATTGTTGGTTGGAACCCTGACTGCGCCGTGTCTTTCTAAACGCTGTATTCACGCACAGTGTACGTCAATTTCTAATGGGTGCCTGCTCGCGCCGTCGCATCTGGCCTCGCCTTAAAAATCGTCAGAGCAATAAGTTTGGTACGAGAGGAAAGCCTTTGAACATTGCAATCCTGTGGTGGTAAAAATTTGAAGATTGAGCAGGATACTGAGATCGAAATTACCCGTTGTACATTTTGTTTTTCTCTCCGACAGCTCTGTGCACAAAACTCCCATAGTGGAGGCTGTTGAAATCGTTTCTGAGCAACCCCGCCTACTTGAGGTTTTGTCTATCAAGAAGTGTGCAAGTCGCCCTATACCTTTAAAAAATGGACGCAGGAATATGCCAGCATGACTAAGGTACAAACTGCATCTCCCTAGCATTTTTTGTTCCAGAGTTATTCCAGAGCGTATCTGAAATTTTTAATTGTCCGGCCTATTTTTTGAATGACCCCCCGTATTGTTGGTTGGAACCATGACTGTGCCGTATCTTTGTATCCGCTGTATACACGCACAATGTACGTCAATTTCTAATGGGTGCCTGCTCGCGCCGTCGCATCTGGCCCCGCCTTAAAAATCGTTAGAGCAATAAGTTTGGTACGAGAGGAAAGCCCTTGAACATGGCAATCCTGTGGTGGTAATATTTTGAAGATTGAGCAGGATACTGGGATCGAAATTACCCGTTGTACATTTTGTTTTTCTCTCCGACAGCTCTGTGCACAAAACTCCCATAGTGGAGGCTGTTGAAATCGTTTCTGAGCAACCCCGCCTACTTGAGGTTTTGTCTATCAAGAAGTGTGCAAATCGCCCTGAACCTTTAAAAAATGGACGCAGGAATATGCCAGCATGACTAAGGTACAAACTGCATCTCCCTAGCATTTTTTGTTCCAGAGTTATTCCAGAGCGTAGCTGAAATTTTTAATTGTCCGGCCTATTTTTTGAATGACCCCCTTATTGTTGGTTGGAACCCTGACTGCGCCGTATTCTTGTATCCGCTGTATACACGCACAGTGTACGTCAATTTCTAATGGGTGCCTGCTCGCGCCGTCGCATCTGGCCTTGCCTTAAAAATCGTCAGAGCAATAAGTTTGGTACGAGAGGAAAGCCCTTGAACATGGCAATCCTGTGGTGGTAATATTTTGAAGATTGAGCAGGATACTGGGATCGAAATTACCCGTTGTACATTGTGTTTTTCTCTCCGACAGCTCTGTGCACAAAACTCCCATAGTGGAGGCTGTTGAAATCGTTTCTGAGCAACCCCGCCTACTTGAGGTTTTGTCTATCAAGAAGTGTGCAAATCGCCCTGAACCTTTAAAAAATGAACGCAGGAATATGCCAGCATGACTAAGGTACAAACTGCATCTCCCTAGCATTTTTTGTTCAAGAGTTATTCCAGAGCGTAGCTGAAATTTTTAATTGTCCGGCCTATTTTTGAATGACCCCCTTATTGTTGGTTGGAACCTTGACTGCGCCGTGTCTTTCTATACGCTGTATACACGCACAGTGTACGTCAATTTCTAATGGGTGCCTGCTCGCGCCGTCGCATCTGGCCCCGTCTTAAAAAATGTCAGCGCAATAAGTTTGGTACGAGAGGAAAACCCTTGAACATGGCAATCCTGTGGTGGTAAAAATTTGAAGATTGAGCAGGATACTGGGATCGAAATTACCCGTTGTACATTTTGTTTTTCTCTCCGACAGCTCTGTGCACAAAACTCCCATAGTGGAGGCTGTTGAAATCGTTTCTGAGCAACCCCGCCTACTTGAGGTTTTGTCTATCAAGAAGTGTGCAAGTCGCCCTATACCTTTAAAAAATGGACGCAGGAATATGCCAGCATGACTAAGGTACAAACTGCATCTCCCTAGCATTTTTTGTTCCAGAGTTATTCCAGAGCGTAGCTGAAATTTTTAATTGTCCGGCCTATTTTTTGAATGACCCCCTTATTGTTGGTTGGAACCCTGACTGCGCCGTATCTTTGTATCCGCTGTATACACGCACAGTGTACGTCAATTTCTAATGGGTGCCTGCTCGCGCCGTCGCATCTGGCCTTGCCTTAAAAATCGTCAGAGCAATAAGTTTGGTACGAGAGGAAAGCCCTTGAACATGGCAATCCTGTGGTGGTAAAATTTTGAAGATTGAGCAGGAAACTGGGATCGAAATTACCCGTTGTACATTTTGTTTTTCTCTCCGACAGCTCTGTGCACAAAACTCCCATAGTGGAGGCTGTTGAAATCGTTTCTGAGCAACCCCGCCTAATTGAGTTTTTGTCTACCAAGAAGTGTGCAAGTCGCCCTAAACCTTTAAAAAATGGACGCAGGAATATACCAGCATGACTAAGGTACAAACTGCATCTCCCTAGCATTTTTTGTTCCAGAGTTATTCCAGAGCGTAGCTGAAATTTTTAATTGTCCGGCCTTTTTTTTGAATGTCCCCCATATTGTTGGTTGGAACCCTGACTGCGCCGTGTCTTTGTATCCGCTGTATACACGCACAGTGTACGTCAATTTCTAATGGGTGCCTGCTCGCGCCGTCGCATCTGGCCCCGCCTTAAAAATCGTTAGAGCAATAAGTTTGGTACGAGAGGAAAGCCCTTGAACATGGCAATCCTGTGGTGGTAATATTTTGAAGATTGAGCAGGATACTGGGATCGAAATTACCCGTTGTACATTGTGTTTTTCTCTCCGACAGCTCTGTGCACAAAACTCCCATAGTGGAGGCTGTTGAAATCGTTTCTGAGCAACCCCGCCTACTTGAGGTTTTGTCTATCAAGAAGTGTGCAAGTCGCCCTATACCTTTATAAAATGGACGCAGGAATATGCCAGCATGACTAAGGTACAAACTGCATCTCCCTAGCATTTTTTGTTCCAGAGTTATTCCAGAGCGAAGCTGAAAGTTTTTTATTGCCGGCCTATTTTTTGAATGACCCCCTTATTGTTGGTTGGAACCCTGACTGCGCCGTGTATTTGTATACGCTGTATACACGCACAGTGTACGTCAATTTCTAATGGGTGCCTGCTCGCGCCGTCGCATCTGGCCCCGTCTTAAAAATCGTCAGAGCAATAAGTTTGGTACGAGAGGAAAGCCCTTGAACATGGCAATTCTGTGGTGGTAAAATTTTGAAGATTGAGCAGGATACTGGGATCGAAATTACCCGTTGTACATTTTGTTTTTCTCTCCGACAGCTCTGTGCACAAAACTCCCATAGTGGAGGCTGTTGAAATCGTTTCTGAGCAACCCCGCCTACTTGAGGTTTTGTGTATCAAGAAGTGTGCAAGTCGCCCTATACCTTATAAAATGGACGCAGGAATATGCCAGCATGACTAAGGTACAAACTGCATCTCCCTAGCATTTTTTGTTCCAGAGTTATTCCAGAGCGAAGCTGAAAGTTTTTTATTGTCCGGCCAATTTTTTGAATGACCCCCTTATTGTTGGTTGGAACCCTGACTGCGCCGTGTATTTGTATACGCTGTATACACGCACAGTGTACGTCAATTTCTAATGGGTGCCTGCTCGCGCCGTCGCATCTGGCCCCGTCTTAAAAATCGTCAGAGCAATAAGTTTGGTACGAGAGGAAAGCCCTTGAACATGGCAATTCTGTGGTGGTAAAATTTGAAGATTGAGCAGGATACTGGGATCGAAATTACCCGTTGTACATTTTGTTTTTCTCTCCGACAGCTCTGTGCACAAAACTCCCATAGTGGAGGCTGTTGAAATCGTTTCTGAGCAACCCCGCCTACTTGAGGTTTTGTGTATCAAGAAGTGTGCAAGTCGCCCTATACCTTTATAAAATGGACGCAGGAATATGCCAGCATGACTAAGGTACAAACTGCATCTCCCTAGCATTTTTGTTCCAGAGTTATTCCAGAGCGAAGCTGAAAGTTTTTATTGTCCGGCCAATTTTTTGAATGACCCCCTTATTGTTGGTTGGAAACCCCTGACTGCGCCGTGTATTTGTATACGCTGTATACACGCACAGTGTACGTCAATTTCTAATGGGTGCCTGCTCGCGCCGTCGCATCTGGCCTCGCCTTAAAAATCGTCAGAGCAATAAGTTTGGTACGAGAGGAAAGCCTTGAACATGGCAATCCTGTGGTGGTAAAATTTTGAATATTGAGCAGGAAACTGGGATCGAAATTACCGTTGTACATTTTGTTTTTCTCTCCGACAGCTCTGTGCACAAAACTCCCATAGTGGAGGCTGTTGAAATCGTTTCTGAGCAACCCCGCCTAATGAGGTTTTGTCTATCAAGAAGTGTGCAAGTCGCCCTAAACCTTTAAAAAATGGACGCAGAAATATGCCAGCATGACTAAGGTACAAACTGCATCTCCCTATCATTTTCTGTTCCAGAGTTATTCCAGAGCGTAGCTGAAAGTTTTTAATTGTCCGGCCTATTTTGTGAATGACCCCCTTATTGTTGGTTGGAACCCTGACTGCGCCGTGTCTTTCTGTACGCTGTATACACGCACAGTGTACGTCAATTTCTAATGGGTGCCTGCTCGCGCCGTCGCATCTGGCCCCGTCTTAAAAAATATCAGCGCAATAAGTTTCGTACGAGAGGAAAGCCCTTGAACATGGCAATCCTGTGGTGGTAAAAATTTGAAGATTGAGCAGGATACTGGGATCGAAATTACCCGTTGTACATTTTGTTTTTCTCTCCGACAGCTCTGTGCACAAAACTCCCATAGTGGAGGCTGTTGAAATCGTTTCTGAGCAACCCCGCCTAATTGAGGTTTTGTCTATCAAGAAGTGTGCAAGTCGCCCTAAACCTTTAAAAAATGGACGCAGAAATATGCCAGCATGACTAAGGTACAAACTGCATCTCCCTATCATTTTCTGTTCCAGAGTTATTCCAGAGCGTAGCTGAAAGTTTTTAATTGTCCGGCCTATTTTGTGAATGACCCCCTTATTGTTGGTTGGAACCCTGACTGCGCCGTGTCTTTCTGTACGCTGTATACACGCACAGTGTACGTCAATTTCTAATGGGTGCCTGCTCGCGCCGTCGCATCTGGCCCCGTCTTAAAAAATATCAGCGCAATAAGTTTCGTACGAGAGGAAAGCCCTTGAACATGGCAATCCTGTGGTGGTAAAATTTGAAGATTGAGCAGGATACTGGGATCGAAATTACCCGTTGTACATTTTGTTTTTCTCTCCGACAGCTCTGTGCACAAAACTCCCATAGTGGAGGCTGTTGAAATCGTTTCTGAGCAACCCCGCCTACTTGAGGTTTTGTCTATCAAGAAGTGTGCAAGTCGCCCTATACCTTTAAAAAATGGACGCAGGAATATGCCAGCATGACTAAGGTACAAACTGCATCTCCCTAGCATTTTTTGTTCCAGAGTTATTCCAGAGCGTAGCTGAAATTTTTAATTGTCCGGCCTATTTTTTGATCGACCCCCTTATTGTTGGTTGGAACCTTGACTGCGCCGTGTCTTTCTATACGCTGTATACACGCACAGTGTACGTCAATTTCTAATGGGTGCCTGCTCGCGCCGTCGCATCTGGCCCCGTTTAAAAAAATGTCAGCGCAATAAGTTTGGTACGAGAGGAAAACCCTTGAACATGGCAATCCTGTGGTGGTAAAAATTTGAAGATTGAGCAGGATACTGGGATCGAAATTACCCGTTGTACATTTTGTTTTTCTCTCCGACAGCTCTGTGCACAAAACTCCCATAGTGGAGGCTGTTGAAATCGTTTCTGAGCAACCCCGCCTACTTGAGGTTTTGTCTATCAAGAAGTGTGCAAGTCGCCCTATACCTTTAAAAAATGGACGCAGGAATATGCCAGCATGACTAAGGTACAAACTGCATCTCCCTAGCATTTTTTGTTCCAGAGTTATTCCAGAGCGTAGCTGAAATTTTTAATTGTCCGGCCTATTTTTTAAATGACCCCCTTATTGTTGGTTGGAACCCTGACTGCGCCGTATCTTTGTATCCGCTGTATACACGCACAGTGTACGTCAATTTCTAATGGGTGCCTGCTCGCGCCGTCGCATCTGGCCCCGCCTTAAAAATCGTCAGAGCAATAAGTTTGGTACGAGAGGAAAGCCCTTGAACATGGCAATCCTGTGGTGGTAAAATTTTGAAGATTGAGCAGGAAACTGGGATCGAAATTACCCGTTGTACATTTTGTTTTTCTCTCCGACAGCTCTGTGCACAAAACTCCCATAGTGGAGGCTGTTGAAATCGTTTCTGAGCAACCCCGCCTAATTGAATTTTTGTCTACCAAGAAGTGTGCAAATCGCCCTTAACCTTTAAATAAATGGACGCAGGAATATGCCAGCATGACTAAGGTACAAACTGCATCTCCCTAGCATTTTTTGTTCCAGAGTTATTCCAGAGCGTAGCTGAAAGTTTTTAATTGTCCGGCCTATTTTTTGAATGACCCCCTTATTGTTGGTTGGAACCCTGACTGCGCCGTGTCTTTCTATACGCTGTATACACGCACAGTGTACGTCAATTTCTAATGGGTGCCTGCTCGCGCCGTCGCATCTGGCCTCGCCTTAAAAATCGTCAGAGCAATAAATTTGGTACGAGAGGGAAGCCCTTGAACATGGCAATCCTGTGGTGGTAAAATTTTGAAGATTGAGCAGGATACTGGGATCGAAATTACCCGTTGTACATTTTGTTTTTCTCTCCGACAGCTCTGTGCACAAAACTCCCATAGTGGAGGCTGTTGAAATCGTTTCTGAGCAACCCCGCCTAATTGAGGTTTTGTCTATCAAGAAGTGTGCAAGTCGCCATGAACCTTTAAAAAATTGACGCAGGAATATACCAGCATGACTAAGGTACAAACTGCATCTCCCTATCATTTTTTGTTCCAGAGTTATTTCAGAGCGTAGCTGAAAGTTTTTAATTGTCCGGCCTATTTTTTGAATGACCCCCTTATTGTTGGTTGGAACCCTGACTGCGCCGTGTCTTTGTATCCGCTGTATACACGCACAGTGTACGTCAATTTCTAATGGGTGCCTGCTCGCGCCGTCGCATCTGGCCCCGCCTTAAAAATCGTTAGAGCAATAAGTTTGGTACGAGAGGAAAGCCCTTGAACATGGCAATCCTGTGGTGGTAATATTTTGAAGATTGAGCAGGATACTGGGATCGAAATTACCCGTTGTACATTGTGTTTTTCTCTCCGACAGCTCTGTGCACAAAACTCCCATAGTGGAGGCTGTTGAAATCGTTTCTGAGCAACCCCGCCTACTTGATGTTTTGTCTATCAAGAAGTGTGCAAATCGCCCTAAACCTTTAAAAAATGGACGCAGGAATATGCCAGCATGACTAAGGTACAAACTGCATCTCCCTAGCATTTTTTGTTCCAGAGTTATTCCAGAGCGTAGCTGAAAGTTTTTAATTGTCCGGCCTATTTTTTGAATGACCCCCTTAGTGTTGGTTGGAACCCTGACTGCGCCGTGTCTTTCTATACGCTGTATACACGCACAGTGTACGTCAATTTCTAATGGGTGCCTGCTCGCGCCGTCGCATCTGGCCCCGCCTTAAAAATCGTTAGAGCAATAAGTTTGGTACGAGAGGAAAGCCCTTGAACATGGCAATCCTGTGGTGGTAAAACTTTGAAGATTGAGCAGGATACTGGGTTCGAAATTACCCGTTGTACATTTTGTTTTTCTCTCCGACAGCTCTGTGCACAAAACTCCCATAGTGGAGGCTGTTGAAATCGTTTCTGAGCAACCCCGCCTACTTGAGGTTTTGTCTATCAAAAAGTGTGCAAATCGCCCTAAACCTTTACAAAATGGACGCAGGAATATGCCAGCATGACTAAGGTACAAACTGCATCTCCCTAGCCTTTTTTGTTCCAGGGTTAATCCAGAGCGTAGCTGAAAGTTTTTAATTGTTCGGCCTATGTTTTGAATGACCCCCTTATTGTTGGAACCCTGACTGCGCCGTGTCTTTCTATACGCTGTATACACGCACAGTGTACGTCAATTTCTAATGGGTGCCTGCTCGCGCCGTCGCATCTGGCCCCGTCTTAAAAATCGTCAGAGCAATAAGTTTGGTACGAGAGGAAAGCCCTTGAACATGGCAATTCTGTGGTGGTAAAATTTTGAAGATTGAGCAGGATACTGGGATCGAAATTACCCGTTGTACATTTTGTTTTTCTCTCCGACAGCTCTGTGCACAAAACTCCCATAGTGGAGGCTGTTGAAATCGTTTCTGAGCAACCCCGCCTACTTGAGGTTTTGTCTATCAAGAAGTGTGCAAGTCGCCCTATACCTTTATAAAATGGACGCAGGAATATGCCAGCATGACTAAGGTACAAACTGCATCTCCCTAGCATTTTCTGTTCCAGAGTTATTCCAGAGCGTAGCTGAAAGTTTTTAATTGTCCGGCCTATTTTTTTAATGACCCCCTTATTGTTGGTTGGAACCCTGACTGCGCCGTGTCTTTCTATACGCTGTATACACGCACAGTGTACGTCAATTTCTAATGGGTGCCTGCTCGCGCCGTCGCATCTGGCCTCGCCTTAAAAATCGTCAGAGCAATAAGTTTGGTACGAGAGGAAAGCCCTTGAACATGGCAATCCTGTGGTGGTAAAGTTTTGAAGATTGAGCAGGAAACTGGGATCGAAATTACCCGTTGTACATTTTGTTTTTCTCTCCGACAGCTCTGTGCACAAAACTTCCATAGTGGAGGCTGTTGAAATCGTTTCTGAGCAACCCCGCCTAATTGAGGTTTTGTCTATCAAGAAGTGTGCAAGTCGCCCTAAACCTTTAAAAAGTGGACGCAGAAATATGCCAGCATGACTAAGGTACAAACTGCATCTCCCTATCATTTTCTGTTCCAGAGTTATTCCAGAGCGTAGCTGAAAGTTTTTAATTGTCCGGCCTATTTTTTTAATGACCCCCTTATTGTTGGTTGGAACCCTGACTGCGCCGTGTCTTTCTATACGCTGTATACACGCACAGTGTACGTCAATTTCTAATGGGTGCCTGCTCGCGCCGTCGCATCTGGCCTCGCCTTAAAAATCGTCAGAGCAATAAATTTGGTACGAGAGGAAAGCCCTTGAACATGGCAATCCTGTGGTGGTAAAATTTTGAAGATTGAGCAGGAAACTGGGATCGAAATTACCCGTTGTACATTTTGTTTTTCTCTCCGACAGCTCTGTGCACAAAACTCCCATAGTGGAGGCTGTTGAAATCGTTTCTGAGCAACCCCGCCTAATTGAGGTTTTGTCTATCAAGAAGTGTGCAAGTCGCCATAAACCTTTAAAAAATTGACGCAGGAATATACCAGCATGACTAAGGTACAAACTGCATCTCCCTATCATTTTTTGTTCAAGAGTTATTTCAGAGCGTAGCTGAAAGTTTTTAATTGTCCGGCCTATTTTTTGAATGACCCCCTTATTGTTGGTTGGAACCCTGACTGCGCCGTGTCTTTGTATCCGCTGTATACACGCACAGTGTACGTCAATTTCTAATGGGTGCCTGCTCGCGCCGTCGCATCTGGCCCCGCCTTAAAAATCGTTAGAGCAATAAGTTTGGTACGAGAGGAAAGCCCTTGAACATGGCAATCCTGTGGTGGTAATATTTTGAAGATTGAGCAGGTTACTGGGATCGAAATTACCCGTTGTACATTGTGTTTTTCTCTCCGACAGCTCTGTGCACAAAACTCCCATAGTGGAGGCTGTTGAAATCGTTTCTGAGCAACCCCGCCTACTTGATGTTTTGTCTATCAAGAAGTGTGCAAATCGCCCTAAACCTTTAAAAAAATGGACGCAGGAATATGCCAGCATGACTAAGGTACAAACTGCATCTCCCTAGCATTGTTTGTTCCAGAGTTATTCCAGAGCGTAGCTGAAAGTTTTTAATTGTCCGGCCTATTTTTTGAATGACCCCCTTAGTGTTGGTTGGAACCCTGACTGCGCCGTGTCTTTCTATACGCTGTATACACGCACAGTGTACGTCAATTTCTAATGGGTGCCTGCTCGCGCCGTCGCATCTGGCCCCGCCTTAAAAATCGTTAGAGCAATAAGTTTGGTACGAGAGGAAAGCCCTTGAACATGGCAATCCTGTGGTGGTAAAATTTTGAAGATTGAGCAGGATACTGGGTTCGAAATTACCCGTTGTACATTTTGTTTTTCTCTCCGACAGCTCTGTGCACAAAACTCCCATAGTGGAGGCTGTTGAAATCGTTTCTGAGCAACCCCGCCTACTTGAGGTTTTGTCTATCAAGAAGTGTGCAAATCGCCCTAAACCTTTACAAAATGGACGCAGGAATATGCCAGCATGACTAAGGTACAAACTGCATCTCCCTAGCATTTATTGTTCCAGGGTTAATCCAGAGCGTAGCTGAAAGTTTTTAATTGTCCGGCCTATGTTTTGAATGACCCCCTTATTGTTGGTTGGAACCCTGACTGCGCCGTGTCTTTCTATACGCTGTATACACGCACAGTGTACGTCAATTTCTAATGGGTGCCTGCTCGCGCCGTCGCATCTGGCCCCGTCTTAAAAATCGTCAGAGCAATAAGTTTGGTACGAGAGGAAAGCCCTTGAACATGGCAATTCTGTGGTGGTAAAATTTTGAAGATTGAGCAGGATACTGGGATCGAAATTACCCGTTGTACATTTTGTTTTTCTCTCCGACAGCTCTGTGCACAAAACTCCCATAGTGGAGGCTGTTGAAATCGTTTCTGAGCAACCCCGCCTACTTGAGGTTTTGTCTATCAAGAAGTGTGCAAGTCGCCCTATACCTTTATAAAATGGACGCAGGAATATGCCAGCTTGACTAAGGTACAAACTGCATCTCCCTAGCATTTTTTGTTCCAGAGTTATTCCAGAGCGAAGCTGAAAGTTTTTTTATTGTCCGGCCTATTTTTTGAATGACCCCCTTATTGTTGGTTGGAACCCTGACTGCGCCGTGTATTTGTATACGCTGTATACACGGTCATTGTACGTCAATTTCTAATGGGTGCCTGCTCGCGCCGTCGCATCTGGCCTCGCCTTAAAAATCGTCAGAGCAATAAGTTTGGTACGAGAGGAAAGCCCTTGAACATGGCAATCCTGTGGTGGTAAAGTTTTGAAGATTGAGCAGGAAACTGGGATCGAAATTACCCGTTGTACATTTTGTTTTTCTCTCCGACAGCTCTGTGCACAAAACTTCCATAGTGGAGGCTGTTGAAATCGTTTCTGAGCAACCCCGCCTAATTGAGGTTTTGTCTATCAAGAAGTGTGCAAGTCGCCCTAAACCTTTAAAAAGTGGACGCAGAAATATGCCAGCATGACTAAGGTACAAACTGCATCTCCCTATCATTTTCTGTTCCAGAGTTATTCCAGAGCGTAGCTGAAAGTTTTTAATTGTCCGGCCTATTTTTTTAATGACCCCCTTATTGTTGGTTGGAACCCTGACTGCGCCGTGTCTTTCTATACGCTGTATACACGCACAGTGTACGTCAATTTCTAATGGGTGCCTGCTCGCGCCGTCGCATCTGGCCCCGTCTTAAAAAATGTCAGCGCAATAAGTTTGGTACGAGAGGAAAACCCTTGAACATGGCAATCCTGTGGTGGTAAAAATTTGAAGATTGAGCAGGATACTGGGATCGAAATTACCCGTTGTACATTTTGTTTTTCTCTCCGACAGCTCTGTGCACAAAACTCCCATAGTGGAGGCTGTTGAAATCGTTTCTGAGCAACCCCGCCTACTTGAGGTTTTGTCTATCAAGAAGTGTGCAAGTCGCCCTATACCTTTAAAAAATGGACGCAGGAATATGCCAGCATGACTAAGGTACAAACTGCATCTCACTAGCATTTTTTGTTCCAGAGTTATTCCAGAGCGTAGCTGAAATTTTTAATTGTCCGGCCTATTTTTTGAATGACCCCCTTATTGTTGGTTGGAACCCTGACTGCGCCGTATCTTTGTATCCGCTGTATACACGCACAGTGTACGTCAATTTCTAATGGGTGCCTGCTCGCGCCGTCGCATCTGGCCCCGCCTTAAAAATCGTCAGAGCAATAAGTTTGTTACGAGAGGAAAGCCCTTGAACATGGCAATCCTGTGGTGGTAAAATTTTGAAGATTGAGCAGGAAACTGGGATCGAAATTACCCGTTGTACATTTTGTTTTTCTCTCCGACAGCTCTGTGCACAAAACTCCCATAGTGGAGGCTGTTGAAATCGTTTCTGAGCAACCCCGCCTAATTGATGTTTTGTCTATCAAGAAGTGTGCAAGTCGCCCTAAACCTTTAAAAAATTGACGCAGGAATATACCAGCATGACTAAGGTACAAACTGCATCTCCCGATCATTTTTTGTTCCAGAGTTATTTCAGAGCGTAGCTGAAAGTTTTTAATTGGCCGGCCTATTTTTTGAATGACCCCCTTATTGTTGGTTGGAACCCTGACTGCGCCGTGTCTTTGTATCCGCTGTATACACGCACAGTGTACGTCAATTTCTAATGGGTGCCTGCTCGCGCCGTCGCATCTGGCCCCGCCTTAAAACTCGTTAGAGCAATAAGTTTGGTACGAGAGGAAAGCCCTTGAACATGGCAATCCTGTGGTGGTAATATTTTGAAGATTGAGCAGGATACTGGGATCGAAATTACCCGTTGTACATTGTGTTTTTCTCTCCGACAGCTCTGTGCACAAAACTCCCATAGTGGAGGCTGTTGAAATCGTTTCTGAGCAACCCCGCCTACTTGAGGTTTTGTCTATCAAGAAGTGTGCAAATCGCCCTAAACCTTTAAATAAATGGACGCAGGAATATGCCAGCATGACTAAGGTACAAACTGCATCTCCCTAGCATTTTTTGTTCCAGAGTTATTCCAGAGCGTAGATGAAAGTTTTTAATTGTCCGGCCTATTTTTTGAATGACCCCCTTATTGTTGGTTGGAACCCTGACTGCGCCGTGTCTTTCTATACGCTGTATACACGCACAGTGTACGTCAATTTCTAATGGGTGCCTGCTCGCGCCGTCGCATCTGGCCTCGCCTTAAAAATCGTCAGAGCAATAAGTTTGGTACGAGAGGAAAGCCCTTGAACATTGCAATCCTGTGGTGGTAAAATTTTGAAGATTGAGCAGGAAACTGGGATCGAAATTACCCGTTGTACATTTTGTTTTTCTCTCCGACAGCTCTGTGCACAAAACTCCCATAGTGGAGGCTGTTGAAATCGTTTCTGAGCAACCCCGCCTAATTGAGGTTTTGTCTATCAATAAGTGTGCAAGTCGCCATAAACCTTTAAAAAATTGACGCAGGAATATACCAGCATGACTAAGGTACAAACTGCATCTCCCTATCATTTTTTGTTCCAGAGTTATTTCAGAGCGTAGCTGAAAGTTTTTAATTGTCCGGCCTATTTTTTGAATGACCCCCTTATTGTTGGTTGGAACCCTGACTGCGCCGTGTCTTTGTATCCGCTGTATACACGCACAGTGTACGTCAATTTCTAATGGGTGCCTGCTCGCGCCGTCGCATCTGGCCCCGCCTTAAAAATCGTTAGAGCAATAAGTTTGGTACGAGAGGAAAGCCCTTGAACATGGCAATCCTGTGGTGGTAATATTTTGAAGATTGAGCAGGATACTGGGATCGAAATTACCCGTTGTACATTGTGTTTTTCTCTCCGACAGCTCTGTGCACAAAACTCCCATAGTGGAGGCTGTTGAAATCGTTTCTGAGCAACCCCGCCTACTTGAGGTTTTGTCTATCAAGAAGTGTGCAAGTCGCCCTAAACCTTTACAAAATGGACGCAGGAATATGCCAGCATGACTAAGGTACAAACTGCATCTCCCTAGCATTTTTTGTTCCAGAGTTATTCCAGAGCGTAGCTGAAATTTTTAATTGTCCGGCCTATTTTTTGAATGACCCCCTTATTGTTGGTTGGAACCCTGACTGCGCCGTATCTTTGTATCCGCTGTATACACGCACAGTGTACGTCAATTTCTAATGGGTGCCTGCTCGCGCCGTCGCATCTGGCCCCGCCATAAAAATCGTCAGAGCAATTAGTTTGGTACGAGAGGAAAGCCCTTGAACATGGCAATCCTGTGGTGGTAAATTTTTGAAGATTGAGCAGGATACTGGGATCGAAATTACCCGTTGTACATTTTGTTTTTCTCTCCGACAGCTCTGTGCATAAAACTCCCATAGTGGAGGCTGTTGAAATCGTTTATGAGCAACCCCGCCTACTTTAGGTTTTGTCTATCAAGAAGTGTGCAAGTCGCCCTATACCTTTATAAAATGGACGCAGGAATATGCCAGCATGACTAAGGTACAAACTGCATCTCCCTAGCATTTTTTGTTCCAGAGTTATTCCAGAGCGAAGCTGAAAGTTTTTTATTGTCCGGCCTATTTTTTGAATGACCCCCTTATTGTTGGTTGGAACCCTGACTGCGCCGTGTATTTGTATACGCTGTATACACGCACAGTGTACGTCAATTTCTAATGGGTGCCTGCTCGCGCCGTCGCATCTGGCCCCGTCTTAAAAATCGTCAGAGCAATAAGTTTGGTACGAGAGGAAAGCCCTTGAACATGGCAATCCTGTGGTGGTAAAACTTTGAAGATTGAGCAGGAAACTGGGATCGAAATTACCCGTCGTACATTTTGTTTTTCTCTCCGACAGCTCTGTGCACAAAACTCCCATAGTGGAGGCTGTTGAAATCGTTTCTGAGCAACCCCGCCTAATTGATGTTTTGTCTATCAAGAAGTGTGCAAGTCGCCCTAAACCTTTAAAAAATTGACGCAGGAATATACCAGCATGACTAAGGTACAAACTGCATCTCCCGATCATTTTTTGTTCCAGAGTTATTTCAGAGCGTAGCTGAAAGTTTTTAATTGTCCGGCCTATTTTTTGAATGACCCCCTTATTGTTGGTTGGAACCCTGACTGCGCCGTGTCTTTGTATCCGCTGTATACACGCACAGTGTACGTCAATTTCTAATGGGTGCCTGCTCGCGCCGTCGCATCTGGCCCCGCCTTAAAACTCGTTAGAGCAATAAGTTTGGTACGAGAGGAAAGCCCTTGAACATGGCAATCCTGTGGTGGTAATATTTTGAAGATTGAGCAGGATACTGGGATCGAAATTACCCGTTGTACATTGTGTTTTTCTCTCCGACAGCTCTGTGCACAAAACTCCCATAGTGGAGGCTGTTGAAATCGTTTCTGAGCAACCCCGCCTACTTGAGGTTTTGTCTATCAAGAAGTGTGCAAATCGCCCTAAACCTTTAAATAAATGGACGCAGGAATATGCCAGCATGACTAAGGTACAAACTGCATCTCCCTAGCATTATTTGTTCCAGAGTTATTCCAGAGCGTAGATGAAAGTTTTTAATTGTCCGGCCTATTTTTTGAATGACCCCCTTATTGTTGGTTGGAACCCTGACTGCGCCGTGTCTTTCTATACGCTGTATACACGCACAGTGTACGTCAATTTCTAATGGGTGCCTGCTCGCGCCGTCGCATCTGGCCTCGCCTTAAAAATCGTCAGAGCAATAAGTTTGGTACGAGAGGAAAGCCCTTGAACATGGCAATCCTGTGGTGGTAAAATTTTGAAGATTGAGCAGGAAACTGGGATCGAAATTACCCGTTGTACATTTTGTTTTTCTCTCCGACAGCTCTGTGCACAAAACTCCCATAGTGGAGGCTGTTGAAATCGTTTCTGAGCAACCCCGCCTAATTGAGGTTTTGTCTATCAATAAGTGTGCAAGTCGCCATGAACCTTTAAAAAATTGACGCAGGAATATACCAGCATGACTAAAGTACAAACTGCATCTCCCTATCATTTTTTGTTCCAGAGTTATTTCAGAGCGTAGCTGAAAGTTTTTAATTGTCCGGCCTATTTTTTGAATGACCCCCTTATTGTTGGTTGGAACCCTGACTGCGCCGTGTCTTTGTATCCGCTGTATACACGCACAGTGTACGTCAATTTCTAATGGGTGCCTGCTCGCGCCGTCGCATCTGGCCCCGCCTTAAAAATCGTTAGAGCAATAAGTTTGGTACGAGAGGAAAGCCCTTGAACATGGCAATCCTGTGGTGGTAATATTTTGAAGATTGAGCAGGATACTGGGATCGAAATTACCCGTTGTACATTGTGTTTTTCTCTCCGACAGCTCTGTGCACAAAACTCCCATAGTGGAGGCTGTTGAAATCGTTTATGAGCAACCCCGCCTACTTGAGGTTTTGTCTATCAAGAAGTGTGCAAGTCGCCCTAAACCTTTACAAAATGGACGCAGGAATATGCCAGCATGACTAAGGTACAAACTGCATCTCCCTAGCATTTTTTGTTCCAGAGTTATTCCAGAGCGTAGCTGAAATTTTTAATTGTCCGGCCTATTTTTTGAATGACCCCCTTATTGTTGGTTGGAACCCTGACTGCGCCGTGTCTTTGTATCCGCTGTATACACGCACAGTGTACGTCAATTTCTAATGGGTGCCTGCTCGCGCCGTCGCATCTGGCCCCGCCTTAAAAATCGTTAGAGCAATAAGTTTGGTACGAGAGGAAAGCCCTTGAACATGGCAATCCTGTGGTGGTAATATTTTGAAGATTGAGCAGGATACTGGGATCGAAATTACCCGTTGTACATTGTGTTTTTCTCTCCGACAGCTCTGTGCACAAAACTCCCATAGTGGAGGCTGTTGAAATCGTTTCTGAGCAACCCCGCCTACTTGAGGTTTTGTCTATCAAGAAGTGTGCAAGTCGCCCTAAACCTTTAAAAAATGGACGCAGGAATATGCCAGCATGACTAAGGTACAAACTGCATCTCCCTAGCATTTTTTGTTCCAGAGTTATTCCAGAGCGTAGCTGAAATTTTTAATTGTCCGGCCTATTTTTTGAATGACCCCCTTATTGTTGGTTGGAACCCTGACTGCGCCGTATCTTTGTATCCGCTGTATACACGCACAGTGTACGTCAATTTCTAATGGGTGCCTGCTCGCGCCGTCGCATCTGGCCCCGCCATAAAAATCGTCAGAGCAATTAGTTTGGTACGAGAGGAAAGCCCTTGAACATGGCAATCCTGTGGTGGTAAAATTTTGAAGATTGAGCAGGATACTGGGATCGAAATTACCCGTTGTACATTTTGTTTTTCTCTCCGACAGCTCTGTGCATAAAACTCCCATAGTGGAGGCTGTTGAAATCGTTTCTGAGCAACCCCGCCTAATTGAGGTTTTGTCTATCAAGAAGTGTGCAAGTCGCCCTAAACCTTTACGAAATGGACGCAGGAATATGCCAGCATGACTAAGGTACAAACTGCATCTCCCTATCATTTTCTGTTCCAGAGTTATTCCAGAGCGTAGCTCAAAGTTTTTAGTTGTCCGGCCTTTTTTTTTAATGACCCCCTTATTGTTGGTTGGAACCCTGACTGCGCCGTGTCTTTCTATGCGCTGTATACACGCACAGTGTACGTCAATTTCTAATGGGTGCCTGCTCGCGCCGTCGCATCTGGCCCCGTCTTAAAAAATGTCAGCGCAATAAGTTTGGTACGAGAGGAAAGCCCTTGAACATGGCAATCCTGTGGTGGTAAAATTTTGAAGATTGAGCAGGATACTGGGATCGAAATTACCCGTTGTACATTTTGTTTTTCTCTCCGACAGCTCTGTGCACAAAACTCCCATAGTGGAGGCTGTTGAAATTGTTTTTGAGCAACCCCGCCTAATTGAGGTTTTGTCTATCAAGAAGTGTGCAAATCGCCCTAAACCTTTTAAAAATGGACGCAGGAATATGCCAGCATGACTAAGGTACAAACTGCATCTCCCTAGCAATTTTTTGTTCTAGAGTTATTCCAGAGCGTAGCTGAAAGTTTTTAATTGTCCGGCTTATTTTTTGAATGACCCCATTATTGTTGGTTGGAACCCTGACTGCGCCGTGTCTTTCTATACGCTGTATACACGCACAGTGTACGTCAATTTCTAATGGGTGCCTGCTCGCGCCGTCGCATCTGGCCCCGTCTTAAAAATCGTCAGAGCAATAAGTTTGGTACGAGAGGAAAGCCCTTGAACATGGCAATCCTGTGGTGGTAAAATTTTGAAGATTGAGCAGGAAACTGGGATCGAAATTACCCGTTGTACATTTTGTTTTTCTCTCCGACAGCTCTGTGCACAAAACTCCCATAGTGGAGGCTGTTGAAATCGTTTCTGAGCAACCCCGCCTACTTGAGGTTTTGTCTATCAAGAAGTGTGCAAGTCGCCCTAAACCTTTACAAAATGGACGCAGGAATATGCCAGCATGACTAAGGTACAAACTGCATCTCCCTATCATTTTCTGTTCCAGAGTTATTCCAGAGCGTAGCTGAAAGTTTTTAATTGTCCGGCCTATTTTTTGAATGACCCCCTTATTGTTGGTTGGAACCCTGACTGCGCCGTGTATTTGTATACGCTGTATACACGCACAGTGTACGTCAATTTCTAATGGGTGACTGCTCGCGCCGTCGCATCTGGCCCCGTCTTAAAAATCGTCAGAGCAATAAGTTTGGTACGAGAGGAAAGCCCTTGAACATGGCAATCCTGTGGTGGTAAAATTTTGAAGATTGAGCAGGATACTGGGATCGAAATAATTACCCGTTGTACATTTTGTTTTTCTCTCCGACAGCTCTGTGCACAAAACTCCCATAGTGGAGGCTGTTGAAATCGTTTCTGAGCAACCCCGCCTACTTGAGGTTTTGTCTATCAAGAAGTGTGCAAGTCGCCCTATACCTTAAAAAAATGGACGCAGGAATATGCCAGCATGACTAAGGTACAAACTGCATCTCCCTAGCATTTTTTGTTCCAGAGTTATTCCAGAGCGTAGCTGAAATTTTTAATTGTCCGGCCTATTTTTTGAATGACCCCCTTATTGTTGGTTGGAACCCTGACTGCGCCGTATCTTTGTATCCGCTGTATACACGCACAGTGTACGTCAATTTCTAATGGGTGCCTGCTCGCGCCGTCGCATCTGGCCCCGTCTTAAAAATCGTCAGAGCAATAAGTTTGGTACGAGAGGAAAGCCCTTGAACATGGCAATCCTGTGGTGGTAAAATTTTGAAGATTGAGCAGGAAACTGGGATCGAAATTACCCGTTGTACATTTTGTTTTTCTCTCCGACAGCTCTGTGCACAAAACTCTCATAGTGGAGGCTGTTGAAATCGTTTCTGAGCAACCCCGCCTACTTGAGGTTTTGTCTATCAAGAAGTGTGCAAATCGCCCTAAACCTTTACAAAATGGACGCAGGAATATGCCAGCATGACTAAGGTACAAACTGCATCTCCCTAGCATTTTTTGTTCCAGAGTTAATCCAGAGCGTAGCTGAAAGTTTTTTATTGTCCGGCCTATTTTTTGAATTACCCCCTTATTGTTGGTTGGAACCCTGACTGCGCCGTGTCTTTCTATACGCTGTATACACGCACAGTGTACGTCAATTTCTAATGGGTGCCTGCTCGCGCCGTCGCATCTGGCCCCGTCTTAAAAATCGTCAGAGCAATAAGTTTGGTACGAGAGGAAAGCCCTTGAACATGGCAATCCTGTGGTGGTAAAATTTTGAAGATTGAGCAGGAAACTGGGATCGAAATTACCCGTTGTACATTTTGTTTTTCTCTCCGACAGCTCTGTGCACAAAACTCCCATAGTGGAGGCTGTTGAAATCGTTTCTGAGCAACCCCGCCTACTTGAGGTTTTGTCTATCAAGAAGTGTGCAAGTCGCCCTATACCTTTATAAAATGGACGCAGGAATATGCCAGCATGACTAAGGTACAAACTGCATCTCCCTAGCATTTTTTGTTCCAGAGTTATTCCAGAGCGAAGCTGAAAGTTTTTTATTGTCCGGCCTATTTTTTGAATGACCCCCTTATTGTTGGTTGGAACCCTGACTGCGCCGTGTATTTGTATACGCTGTATACACGCACAGTGTACGTCAATTTCTAATGGGTGCCTGCTCGCGCCGTCGCATCTGGCCCCGTCTTAAAAAATGTCAGCGCAATAAGTTTGGTACGAGAGGAAAGCCCTTGAACATGGCAATCCTGTGGTGGTAAAATTTTGAAGATTGAGCAGGATACTGGGATCGAAATAATTACCCGTTGTACATTTTGTTTTTCTCTCCGACAGCTCTGTGCACAAAACTCCCATAGTGGAGGCTGTTGAAATCGTTTCTGAGCAACCCCGCCTACTTGAGGTTTTGTCTATCAAGAAGTGTGCAAGTCGCCCTATACCTTAAAAAAATGGACGCAGGAATATGCCAGCATGACTAAGGTACAAACTGCATCTCCCTAGCATTTTTTGTTCCAGAGTTATTCCAGAGCGTAGCTGAAATTTTTAATTGTCCGGCCTATTTTTTGAATGACCCCCTTATTGTTGGTTGGAACCCTGACTGCGCCGTGTATTTGTATACGCTGTATACACGCACAGTGTACGTCAATTTCTAATGGGTGACTGCTCGCGCCGTCGCATCTGGCCCCGTCTTAAAAATCGTCAGAGCAATAAGTTTGGTACGAGAGGAAAGCCCTTGAACATGGCAATCCTGTGGTGGTAAAATTTTGAAGATTGAGCAGGATACTGGGATCGAAATAATTACCCGTTGTACATTTTGTTTTTCTCTCCGACAGCTCTGTGCACAAAACTCCCATAGTGGAGGCTGTTGAAATCGTTTCTGAGCAACCCCGCCTACTTGAGGTTTTGTCTATCAAGAAGTGTGCAAGTCGCCCTATACCTTAAAAAAATGGACGCAGGAATATGCCAGCATGACTAAGGTACAAACTGCATCTCCCTAGCATTTTTTGTTCCAGAGTTATTCCAGAGCGTAGCTGAAATTTTTAATTGTCCGGCCTATTTTTTGAATGACCCCCTTATTGTTGGTTGGAACCCTGACTGCGCCGTATCTTTGTATCCGCTGTATACACGCACAGTGTACGTCAATTTCTAATGGGTGCCTGCTCGCGCCGTCGCATCTGGCCCCGTCTTAAAAATCGTCAGAGCAATAAGTTTGGTACGAGAGGAAAGCCCTTGAACATGGCAATCCTGTGGTGGTAAAATTTTGAAGATTGAGCAGGAAACTGGGATCGAAATTACCCGTTGTACATTTTGTTTTTCTCTCCGACAGCTCTGTGCACAAAACTCTCATAGTGGAGGCTGTTGAAATCGTTTCTGAGCAACCCCGCCTACTTGAGGTTTTGTCTATCAAGAAGTGTGCAAATCGCCCTAAACCTTTACAAAATGGACGCAGGAATATGCCAGCATGACTAAGGTACAAACTGCATCTCCCTAGCATTTTTTGTTCCAGAGTTAATCCAGAGCGTAGCTGAAAGTTTTTTATTGTCCGGCCTATTTTTTGAATTACCCCCTTATTGTTGGTTGGAACCCTGACTGCGCCGTGTCTTTCTATACGCTGTATACACGCACAGTGTACGTCAATTTCTAATGGGTGCCTGCTCGCGCCGTCGCATCTGGCCCCGTCTTAAAAATCGTCAGAGCAATAAGTTTGGTACGAGAGGAAAGCCCTTGAACATGGCAATCCTGTGGTGGTAAAATTTTGAAGATTGAGCAGGAAACTGGGATCGAAATTACCCGTTGTACATTTTGTTTTTCTCTCCGACAGCTCTGTGCACAAAACTCCCATAGTGGAGGCTGTTGAAATCGTTTCTGAGCAACCCCGCCTACTTGAGGTTTTGTCTATCAAGAAGTGTGCAAGTCGCCCTATACCTTTATAAAATGGACGCAGGAATATGCCAGCATGACTAAGGTACAAACTGCATCTCCCTAGCATTTTTTGTTCCAGAGTTATTCCAGAGCGAAGCTGAAAGTTTTTTATTGTCCGGCCTATTTTTTGAATGACCCCCTTATTGTTGGTTGGAACCCTGACTGCGCCGTGTATTTGTATACGCTGTATACACGCACAGTGTACGTCAATTTCTAATGGGTGCCTGCTCGCGCCGTCGCATCTGGCCCCGTCTTAAAAAATGTCAGCGCAATAAGTTTGGTACGAGAGGAAAGCCCTTGAACATGGCAATCCTGTGGTGGTAAAATTTTGAAGATTGAGCAGGATACTGGGATCGAAATAATTACCCGTTGTACATTTTGTTTTTCTCTCCGACAGCTCTGTGCACAAAACTCCCATAGTGGAGGCTGTTGAAATCGTTTCTGAGCAACCCCGCCTACTTGAGGTTTTGTCTATCAAGAAGTGTGCAAGTCGCCCTATACCTTAAAAAAATGGACGCAGGAATATGCCAGCATGACTAAGGTACAAACTGCATCTCCCTAGCATTTTTTGTTCCAGAGTTATTCCAGAGCGTAGCTGAAATTTTTAATTGTCCGGCCTATTTTTTGAATGACCCCCTTATTGTTGGTTGGAACCCTGACTGCGCCGTATCTTTGTATCCGCTGTATACACGCACAGTGTACGTCAATTTCTAATGGGTGCCTGCTCGCGCCGTCGCATCTGGCCCCGTCTTAAAAATCGTCAGAGCAATAAGTTTGGTACGAGAGGAAAGCCCTTGAACATGGCAATCCTGTGGTGGTAAAATTTTGAAGATTGAGCAGGAAACTGGGATCGAAATTACCCGTTGTACATTTTGTTTTTCTCTCCGACAGCTCTGTGCACAAAACTCTCATAGTGGAGGCTGTTGAAATCGTTTCTGAGCAACCCCGCCTACTTGAGGTTTTGTCTATCAAGAAGTGTGCAAATCGCCCTAAACCTTTACAAAATGGACGCAGGAATATGCCAGCATGACTAAGGTACAAACTGCATCTCCCTAGCATTTTTTGTTCCAGAGTTAATCCAGAGCGTAGCTGAAAGTTTTTTATTGTCCGGCCTATTTTTTGAATTACCCCCTTATTGTTGGTTGGAACCCTGACTGCGCCGTGTCTTTCTATACGCTGTATACACGCACAGTGTACGTCAATTTCTAATGGGTGCCTGCTCGCGCCGTCGCATCTGGCCCCGTCTTAAAAATCGTCAGAGCAATAAGTTTGGTACGAGAGGAAAGCCCTTGAACATGGCAATCCTGTGGTGGTAAAATTTTGAAGATTGAGCAGGAAACTGGGATCGAAATTACCCGTTGTACATTTTGTTTTTCTCTCCGACAGCTCTGTGCACAAAACTCCCATAGTGGAGGCTGTTGAAATCGTTTCTGAGCAACCCCGCCTACTTGAGGTTTTGTCTATCAAGAAGTGTGCAAGTCGCCCTATACCTTTATAAAATGGACGCAGGAATATGCCAGCATGACTAAGGTACAAACTGCATCTCCCTAGCATTTTTTGTTCCAGAGTTATTCCAGAGCGAAGCTGAAAGTTTTTTATTGTCCGGCCTATTTTTTGAATGACCCCCTTATTGTTGGTTGGAACCCTGACTGCGCCGTGTATTTGTATACGCTGTATACACGCACAGTGTACGTCAATTTCTAATGGGTGCCTGCTCGCGCCGTCGCATCTGGCCCCGTCTTAAAAAATGTCAGCGCAATAAGTTTGGTACGAGAGGAAAGCCCTTGAACATGGCAATCCTGTGGTGGTCAAATTTTGAAGATTGAGCAGGATACTGGGATCGAAATAATTACCCGTTGTACATTTTGTTTTTCTCTCCGACAGCTCTGTGCACAAAACTCCCATAGTGGAGGCTGTTGAAATCGTTTCTGAGCAACCCCGCCTACTTGAGGTTTTGTCTATCAAGAAGTGTGCAAGTCGCCCTATACCTTAAAAAAATGGACGCAGGAATATGCCAGCATGACTAAGGTACAAACTGCATCTCCCTAGCATTTTTTGTTCCAGAGTTATTCCAGAGCGTAGCTGAAATTTTTAATTGTCCGGCCTATTTTTTGAATGACCCCCTTATTGTTGGTTGGAACCCTGACTGCGCCGTATCTTTGTATCCGCTGTATACACGCACAGTGTACGTCAATTTCTAATGGGTGCCTGCTCGCGCCGTCGCATCTGGCCCCGTCTTAAAAATCGTCAGAGCAATAAGTTTGGTACGAGAGGAAAGCCGTTGAACATGGCAATCCTGTGGTGGTAAAATTTTGAAGATTGAGCAGGAAACTGGGATCGAAATTACCCGTTGTACATTTTGTTTTTCTCTCCGACAGCTCTGTGCACAAAACTCCCATAGTGGAGGCTGTTGAAATCGTTTCTGAGCAACCCCGCCTACTTGAGGTTTTGTCAATCAAGAAGTGTGCAAATCGCCCTAAACCTTTACAAAATGGACGCAGGAATATGCCAGCATGACTAAGGTACAAACTGCATCTCCCTAGCATTTTTTGTTCCAGAGTTAATCCAGAGCGTAGCTGAAAGTTTTTAATTGTCCGGCCTATTTTTTGAATGACCCCCTTATTGTTGGTTGGAACCCTGACTGCGCCGTGTATTTGTATACGCTGTATACACGCAGAGTGTACGTCAATTTATAATGGGTGCCTGCTCGCGCCGTCGCATCTGTCGCCTGCCTTAAAAATCGTTAGAGCAATAAGTTTGGTACGAGAGGAAAGCCCTTGAACATGGCAATCCTGTGGTGGTAATATTTTGAAGATTGAGCAGGATACTGGGATCGAAATTACCCGTTGTACATTTTGTTTTTCTCTCCGACAGCTCTGTGCACAAAACTCCCATAGTGGAGGCTGTTGAAATCGTTTCTGAGCAACCCCGCCTACTTGAGGTTTTGTCTATCAAGAAGTGTGCAAGTCGCCCTATACCTTTATAAAATGGACGCAGGAATATGCCAGCATGACTAAGGTACAAACTGCATCTCCCTAGCATTTTTTGTTCCAGAGTTATTCCAGAGCGAAGCTGAAAGTTTTTTATTGTCCGGCCTATTTTTTGAATGACCCCCTTATTGTTGGTTGGAACCCTGACTGCGCCGTGTATTTGTATACGCTGTATACACGCACAGTGTACGTCAATTTCTAATGGGTGCCTGCTCGCGCCGTCGCATCTGGCCCCGTCTTAAAAATCGTCAGAGCAATAAGTTTGGTACGAGAGGAAAGCCCTTGAACATGGCAATCCTGTGGTGGTAAAATTTTGAAGATTGAGCAGGAAACTGGGATCGAAATTACCCGTTGTACATTTTGTTTTTCTCTCCGACAGCTCTGTGCACAAAACTCCCATAGTGGAGGCTGTTGAAATCGTTTCTGAGCAACCCCGCCTAATTGAGGTTTTGTCTATCAAGAAGTGTGCAAGTCGCCCTATACCTTAAAAAAATGGACGCAGGAATATGCCAGCATGACTAAGGTACAAACTGCATCTCCCTAGCATTTTTTGTTCCAGAGTTATTCCAGAGCGTAGCTGAAATTTTTAATTGTCCGGCCTATTTTTTGAATGACCCCCTTATTGTTGGTTGGAACCCTGACTGCGCCGTATCTTTGTATCCGCTGTATACACGCACAGTGTACGTCAATTTCTAATGGGTGCCTGCTCGCGCCGTCGCATCTGGCCCCGTCTTAAAAATCGTCAGAGCAATAAGTTTGGTACGAGAGGAAAGCCCTTGAACATGGCAATCCTGTGGTGGTAAAATTTTGAAGATTGAACAGGATACTGGGATCGAAATTACCCGTTGTACATTTTGTTTTTCTCTCCGACAGCTCTTTGCACAAAACTCCCATAGTGGAGGCTGTTGAAATCGTTTATGAGCAACCCCGCCTACTTTAGGTTTTGTCTATCAATAAGTGTGCAAGTCGCCCTAAACCTTTAAAAAATGGACGCAGGAATATGCCAGCCTGACTAAGGTACAAACTGCATCTCCCTAGCATTTTTTGTTCCAGAGTTATTCCAGAGCGTAGCTGAAAGTTTTTAATTGTCCGGCCTATTTTTTGAATGACCCCCTTATTGTTGGTTGGAACCCTGACTGCGCCGTGTCTTTCTATCCGCTGTATACACGCACAGTGTACGTCAATTTTTAATGGGTGCCTGCTCGCGCCGTTGCATCTGGCCCCGTCTTAAAATTCGTCAGAGCAATAAGTTTGGTACGAGAGGAAAGCCCTTGAACATGGCAATCCTGTGGTGGTAAAATTTTGAAGATTGAACAGGATACTGGGATCGAAATTACCCGTTGTACATTTTGTTTTTCTCTCCGACAGCTCTTTGCACAAAACTCCCATAGTGGAGGCTGTTGAAATCGTTTCTGACCAACACCGCCTACTTGAAGTTTTGTCGTTCAAGAACTGTGCAAGTCGCCTTAAACCTTTCAAACATAGACGCAGGAATATGCCAGCATGACTAAGGTACAAACTGCATCTCCCTAGGATTTTTTGTGCCAGAGTTATTCCAGAGCGTAGCTGAAAGTTTTTAATTGTCCGGCCTATTTTTTGAATGACCCCCTTATTGTTGGTTGGAACCCTGACTGCGCCGTGTCTTTCTATACGCTGTATACACGCACAGTGTACGTCAATTTCTAATGGGTGCCTGCTCGCGCCGTCGCATCTTGCCCCGTCTAAAAATCGTCAGAGCAATAAGTTTAGTACGAGAGGAAAGCCCTTGAACATGGCAATCCTGTGGTGGTAAAATTGTGAAGATTGAGCAGGATACTGGGATCGAAATTACCCGTTGGACATTTTTTTTTTCTCTCCGACAGCTCTTTGCACAAAACTCCCATAGTGGAGGCTGTTGAAATCGTTTCTGAGCAACACCGCCTACTTGAAGTTTTGTCGTTCAAGAACTGTGCAAGTCGCCTTAAACCTTTCAAAAATGGACGCAGGAATATGCCAGCATGACTAAGGTACAAACTGCATCTCCCTAGCATTTTTTGTTCCAGAGCGTAGCTGAAAGTTTTTAATTGTCCGGCCTATTTTTTGAATGACCCCCTTATTGTTGGTTGGAACCCTGACTGCGCCGTGTCTTTCTATACGCTGTATACACGCACAGTGTACGTCAATTTCTAATGGGTGCCTGCTCGCGCCGTCGCAGCAGGATACTGGGATCGAAATTACCAGTTGTACATTTTGTTTTTCTCTCCGACAGCTCTGTGCACAAAACTCCCATAGTGGAGGCTGTTGAAATCGTTTCTGACCAACACCGCCTACTTGAGGTTTTGTCTATCAAGAACTGTGCAAGTCGCCTTAAACCTTTAAAAAATGAACGCAGGAATATGCCAGCATGACTAAGGTACAAACTGCATCTCCCTAGCATTTTTTGTTCCAGAGTTATTCCAGAGCGTAGCTGAAAGTTTTTAATTGTCCGGCCTATTTTTTGAATGACCCCCTTATTGTTGGTTGGAACCCTGACTGCGCCGTGTCTTTCTATACGCTGTATACACGCACAGTGTACGTCAATTTTTAATGGGTGCCTGCTCGCGCCGTCGCATCTGGCCCCGTCTTAAAATTCGTCAGAGCAATAAGTTTGGTACGAGAGGAAAGCCCTTGAACATGGCAATCCTGTGGTGGTAAAATTTTGAAGATTGAACAGGATACTGGGATCGAAATTACCCGTTGTACATTTTGTTTTTCTCTCCGACAGCTCTTTGCACAAAACTCCCATAGTGGAGGCTGTTGAAATCGTTTATGAGCAACCCCGCCTACTTCAGGTTTTGTCTATCAATAAGTGTGCAAGTCGCCCTAAACCTTTAAAAAATGGACGCAGGAATATGCCAGCCTGACTAAGGTACAAACTGCATCTCCCTAGCATTTTTTGTTGCAGAGTTATTCCAGAGCGTAGCTGAAAGTTTTTAATTGTCCGGCCTATTTTTTGAATGACCCCCTTATTGTTGGTTGGAACCCTGACTGCGCCGTGTCTTTCTATCCGCTGTATACACGCACAGTGTACGTCAATTTTTAATGGGTGCCTGCTCGCGCCGTTGCATCTGGCCCCGTCTTAAAATTCGTCAGAGCAATAAGTTTGGTACGAGAGGAAAGCCCTTGAACATGGCAATCCTGTGGTGGTAAAATTTTGAAGATTGAGCAGGATACTGGGATCGAAATAATTACCCGTTGTACATTTTGTTTTTCTCTCCGACAGCTCTGTGCACAAAACTCCCATAGTGGAGGCTGTTGAAATCGTTTCTGAGCAACCCCGCCTACTTGAGGTTTTGTCTATCAAGAAGTGTGCAAGTCGCCCTATACCTTAAAAAAATGGACGCAGGAATATGCCAGCATGACTAAGGTACAAACTGCATCTCCCTAGCATTTTTTGTTCCAGAGTTATTCCAGAGCGTAGCTGAAATTTTTAATTGTCCGGCCTATTTTTTGAATGACCCCCTTATTGTTGGTTGGAACCCTGACTGCGCCGTATCTTTGTATCCGCTGTATACACGCACAGTGTACGTCAATTTCTAATGGGTGCCTGCTCGCGCCGTCGCATCTGGCCCCGTCTTAAAAATCGTCAGAGCAATAAGTTTGGTACGAGAGGAAAGCCCTTGAACATGGCAATCCTGTGGTGGTAAAATTTTGAAGATTGAGCAGGAAACTGGGATCGAAATTACCCGTTGTACATTTTGTTTTTCTCTCCGACAGCTCTGTGCACAAAACTCTCATAGTGGAGGCTGTTGAAATCGTTTCTGAGCAACCCCGCCTACTTGAGGTTTTGTCTATCAAGAAGTGTGCAAATCGCCCTAAACCTTTACAAAATGGACGCAGGAATATGCCAGCATGACTAAGGTACAAACTGCATCTCCCTAGCATTTTTTGTTCCAGAGTTAATCCAGAGCGTAGCTGAAAGTTTTTTATTGTCCGGCCTATTTTTTGAATTACCCCCTTATTGTTGGTTGGAACCCTGACTGCGCCGTGTCTTTCTATACGCTGTATACACGCACAGTGTACGTCAATTTCTAATGGGTGCCTGCTCGCGCCGTCGCATCTGGCCCCGTCTTAAAAATCGTCAGAGCAATAAGTTTGGTACGAGAGGAAAGCCCTTGAACATGGCAATCCTGTGGTGGTAAAATTTTGAAGATTGAGCAGGAAACTGGGATCGAAATTACCCGTTGTACATTTTGTTTTTCTCTCCGACAGCTCTGTGCACAAAACTCCCATAGTGGAGGCTGTTGAAATCGTTTCTGAGCAACCCCGCCTACTTGAGGTTTTGTCTATCAAGAAGTGTGCAAGTCGCCCTATACCTTTATAAAATGGACGCAGGAATATGCCAGCATGACTAAGGTACAAACTGCATCTCCCTAGCATTTTTTGTTCCAGAGTTATTCCAGAGCGAAGCTGAAAGTTTTTTATTGTCCGGCCTATTTTTTGAATGACCCCCTTATTGTTGGTTGGAACCCTGACTGCGCCGTGTATTTGTATACGCTGTATACACGCACAGTGTACGTCAATTTCTAATGGGTGCCTGCTCGCGCCGTCGCATCTGGCCCCGTCTTAAAAAATGTCAGCGCAATAAGTTTGGTACGAGAGGAAAGCCCTTGAACATGGCAATCCTGTGGTGGTAAAATTTTGAAGATTGAGCAGGATACTGGGATCGAAATAATTACCCGTTGTACATTTTGTTTTTCTCTCCGACAGCTCTGTGCACAAAACTCCCATAGTGGAGGCTGTTGAAATCGTTTCTGAGCAACCCCGCCTACTTGAGGTTTTGTCTATCAAGAAGTGTGCAAGTCGCCCTATACCTTAAAAAAATGGACGCAGGAATATGCCAGCATGACTAAGGTACAAACTGCATCTCCCTAGCATTTTTTGTTCCAGAGTTATTCCAGAGCGTAGCTGAAATTTTTAATTGTCCGGCCTATTTTTTGAATGACCCCCTTATTGTTGGTTGGAACCCTGACTGCGCCGTATCTTTGTATCCGCTGTATACACGCACAGTGTACGTCAATTTCTAATGGGTGCCTGCTCGCGCCGTCGCATCTGGCCCCGTCTTAAAAATCGTCAGAGCAATAAGTTTGGTACGAGAGGAAAGCCCTTGAACATGGCAATCCTGTGGTGGTAAAATTTTGAAGATTGAGCAGGAAACTGGGATCGAAATTACCCGTTGTACATTTTGTTTTTCTCTCCGACAGCTCTGTGCACAAAACTCTCATAGTGGAGGCTGTTGAAATCGTTTCTGAGCAACCCCGCCTACTTGAGGTTTTGTCTATCAAGAAGTGTGCAAATCGCCCTAAACCTTTACAAAATGGACGCAGGAATATGCCAGCATGACTAAGGTACAAACTGCATCTCCCTAGCATTTTTTGTTCCAGAGTTAATCCAGAGCGTAGCTGAAAGTTTTTTATTGTCCGGCCTATTTTTTGAATTACCCCCTTATTGTTGGTTGGAACCCTGACTGCGCCGTGTCTTTCTATACGCTGTATACACGCACAGTGTACGTCAATTTCTAATGGGTGCCTGCTCGCGCCGTCGCATCTGGCCCCGTCTTAAAAATCGTCAGAGCAATAAGTTTGGTACGAGAGGAAAGCCCTTGAACATGGCAATCCTGTGGTGGTAAAATTTTGAAGATTGAGCAGGAAACTGGGATCGAAATTACCCGTTGTACATTTTGTTTTTCTCTCCGACAGCTCTGTGCACAAAACTCCCATAGTGGAGGCTGTTGAAATCGTTTCTGAGCAACCCCGCCTACTTGAGGTTTTGTCTATCAAGAAGTGTGCAAGTCGCCCTATACCTTTATAAAATGGACGCAGGAATATGCCAGCATGACTAAGGTACAAACTGCATCTCCCTAGCATTTTTTGTTCCAGAGTTATTCCAGAGCGAAGCTGAAAGTTTTTTATTGTCCGGCCTATTTTTTGAATGACCC
Organism: Asterias amurensis; assembly: GCF_032118995.1. Classification (NCBI taxonomy): domain Eukaryota; kingdom Metazoa; phylum Echinodermata; class Asteroidea; order Forcipulatida; family Asteriidae; genus Asterias; species Asterias amurensis. The sequence continues at coordinate 6,299,912 of NC_092650.1, read as the reverse complement.
CCTTATTGTTGGTTGGAACCCTGACTGCGCCGTGTATTTGTATACGCTGTATACACGCACAGTGTACGTCAATTTCTAATGGGTGCCTGCTCGCGCCGTCGCATCTGGCCCCGTCTTAAAAAATGTCAGCGCAATAAGTTTGGTACGAGAGGAAAGCCCTTGAACATGGCAATCCTGTGGTGGTCAAATTTTGAAGATTGAGCAGGATACTGGGATCGAAATAATTACCCGTTGTACATTTTGTTTTTCTCTCCGACAGCTCTGTGCACAAAACTCCCATAGTGGAGGCTGTTGAAATCGTTTCTGAGCAACCCCGCCTACTTGAGGTTTTGTCTATCAAGAAGTGTGCAAGTCGCCCTATACCTTAAAAAAATGGACGCAGGAATATGCCAGCATGACTAAGGTACAAACTGCATCTCCCTAGCATTTTTTGTTCCAGAGTTATTCCAGAGCGTAGCTGAAATTTTTAATTGTCCGGCCTATTTTTTGAATGACCCCCTTATTGTTGGTTGGAACCCTGACTGCGCCGTATCTTTGTATCCGCTGTATACACGCACAGTGTACGTCAATTTCTAATGGGTGCCTGCTCGCGCCGTCGCATCTGGCCCCGTCTTAAAAATCGTCAGAGCAATAAGTTTGGTACGAGAGGAAAGCCGTTGAACATGGCAATCCTGTGGTGGTAAAATTTTGAAGATTGAGCAGGAAACTGGGATCGAAATTACCCGTTGTACATTTTGTTTTTCTCTCCGACAGCTCTGTGCACAAAACTCCCATAGTGGAGGCTGTTGAAATCGTTTCTGAGCAACCCCGCCTACTTGAGGTTTTGTCAATCAAGAAGTGTGCAAATCGCCCTAAACCTTTACAAAATGGACGCAGGAATATGCCAGCATGACTAAGGTACAAACTGCATCTCCCTAGCATTTTTTGTTCCAGAGTTAATCCAGAGCGTAGCTGAAAGTTTTTAATTGTCCGGCCTATTTTTTGAATGACCCCCTTATTGTTGGTTGGAACCCTGACTGCGCCGTGTATTTGTATACGCTGTATACACGCAGAGTGTACGTCAATTTATAATGGGTGCCTGCTCGCGCCGTCGCATCTGTCGCCTGCCTTAAAAATCGTTAGAGCAATAAGTTTGGTACGAGAGGAAAGCCCTTGAACATGGCAATCCTGTGGTGGTAATATTTTGAAGATTGAGCAGGATACTGGGATCGAAATTACCCGTTGTACATTTTGTTTTTCTCTCCGACAGCTCTGTGCACAAAACTCCCATAGTGGAGGCTGTTGAAATCGTTTCTGAGCAACCCCGCCTACTTGAGGTTTTGTCTATCAAGAAGTGTGCAAGTCGCCCTATACCTTTATAAAATGGACGCAGGAATATGCCAGCATGACTAAGGTACAAACTGCATCTCCCTAGCATTTTTTGTTCCAGAGTTATTCCAGAGCGAAGCTGAAAGTTTTTTATTGTCCGGCCTATTTTTTGAATGACCCCCTTATTGTTGGTTGGAACCCTGACTGCGCCGTGTATTTGTATACGCTGTATACACGCACAGTGTACGTCAATTTCTAATGGGTGCCTGCTCGCGCCGTCGCATCTGGCCCCGTCTTAAAAATCGTCAGAGCAATAAGTTTGGTACGAGAGGAAAGCCCTTGAACATGGCAATCCTGTGGTGGTAAAATTTTGAAGATTGAGCAGGAAACTGGGATCGAAATTACCCGTTGTACATTTTGTTTTTCTCTCCGACAGCTCTGTGCACAAAACTCCCATAGTGGAGGCTGTTGAAATCGTTTCTGAGCAACCCCGCCTAATTGAGGTTTTGTCTATCAAGAAGTGTGCAAGTCGCCCTATACCTTAAAAAAATGGACGCAGGAATATGCCAGCATGACTAAGGTACAAACTGCATCTCCCTAGCATTTTTTGTTCCAGAGTTATTCCAGAGCGTAGCTGAAATTTTTAATTGTCCGGCCTATTTTTTGAATGACCCCCTTATTGTTGGTTGGAACCCTGACTGCGCCGTATCTTTGTATCCGCTGTATACACGCACAGTGTACGTCAATTTCTAATGGGTGCCTGCTCGCGCCGTCGCATCTGGCCCCGTCTTAAAAATCGTCAGAGCAATAAGTTTGGTACGAGAGGAAAGCCCTTGAACATGGCAATCCTGTGGTGGTAAAATTTTGAAGATTGAACAGGATACTGGGATCGAAATTACCCGTTGTACATTTTGTTTTTCTCTCCGACAGCTCTTTGCACAAAACTCCCATAGTGGAGGCTGTTGAAATCGTTTATGAGCAACCCCGCCTACTTTAGGTTTTGTCTATCAATAAGTGTGCAAGTCGCCCTAAACCTTTAAAAAATGGACGCAGGAATATGCCAGCCTGACTAAGGTACAAACTGCATCTCCCTAGCATTTTTTGTTCCAGAGTTATTCCAGAGCGTAGCTGAAAGTTTTTAATTGTCCGGCCTATTTTTTGAATGACCCCCTTATTGTTGGTTGGAACCCTGACTGCGCCGTGTCTTTCTATCCGCTGTATACACGCACAGTGTACGTCAATTTTTAATGGGTGCCTGCTCGCGCCGTTGCATCTGGCCCCGTCTTAAAATTCGTCAGAGCAATAAGTTTGGTACGAGAGGAAAGCCCTTGAACATGGCAATCCTGTGGTGGTAAAATTTTGAAGATTGAACAGGATACTGGGATCGAAATTACCCGTTGTACATTTTGTTTTTCTCTCCGACAGCTCTTTGCACAAAACTCCCATAGTGGAGGCTGTTGAAATCGTTTCTGACCAACACCGCCTACTTGAAGTTTTGTCGTTCAAGAACTGTGCAAGTCGCCTTAAACCTTTCAAACATAGACGCAGGAATATGCCAGCATGACTAAGGTACAAACTGCATCTCCCTAGGATTTTTTGTGCCAGAGTTATTCCAGAGCGTAGCTGAAAGTTTTTAATTGTCCGGCCTATTTTTTGAATGACCCCCTTATTGTTGGTTGGAACCCTGACTGCGCCGTGTCTTTCTATACGCTGTATACACGCACAGTGTACGTCAATTTCTAATGGGTGCCTGCTCGCGCCGTCGCATCTTGCCCCGTCTAAAAATCGTCAGAGCAATAAGTTTAGTACGAGAGGAAAGCCCTTGAACATGGCAATCCTGTGGTGGTAAAATTGTGAAGATTGAGCAGGATACTGGGATCGAAATTACCCGTTGGACATTTTTTTTTTCTCTCCGACAGCTCTTTGCACAAAACTCCCATAGTGGAGGCTGTTGAAATCGTTTCTGAGCAACACCGCCTACTTGAAGTTTTGTCGTTCAAGAACTGTGCAAGTCGCCTTAAACCTTTCAAAAATGGACGCAGGAATATGCCAGCATGACTAAGGTACAAACTGCATCTCCCTAGCATTTTTTGTTCCAGAGCGTAGCTGAAAGTTTTTAATTGTCCGGCCTATTTTTTGAATGACCCCCTTATTGTTGGTTGGAACCCTGACTGCGCCGTGTCTTTCTATACGCTGTATACACGCACAGTGTACGTCAATTTCTAATGGGTGCCTGCTCGCGCCGTCGCAGCAGGATACTGGGATCGAAATTACCAGTTGTACATTTTGTTTTTCTCTCCGACAGCTCTGTGCACAAAACTCCCATAGTGGAGGCTGTTGAAATCGTTTCTGACCAACACCGCCTACTTGAGGTTTTGTCTATCAAGAACTGTGCAAGTCGCCTTAAACCTTTAAAAAATGAACGCAGGAATATGCCAGCATGACTAAGGTACAAACTGCATCTCCCTAGCATTTTTTGTTCCAGAGTTATTCCAGAGCGTAGCTGAAAGTTTTTAATTGTCCGGCCTATTTTTTGAATGACCCCCTTATTGTTGGTTGGAACCCTGACTGCGCCGTGTCTTTCTATACGCTGTATACACGCACAGTGTACGTCAATTTTTAATGGGTGCCTGCTCGCGCCGTCGCATCTGGCCCCGTCTTAAAATTCGTCAGAGCAATAAGTTTGGTACGAGAGGAAAGCCCTTGAACATGGCAATCCTGTGGTGGTAAAATTTTGAAGATTGAACAGGATACTGGGATCGAAATTACCCGTTGTACATTTTGTTTTTCTCTCCGACAGCTCTTTGCACAAAACTCCCATAGTGGAGGCTGTTGAAATCGTTTATGAGCAACCCCGCCTACTTCAGGTTTTGTCTATCAATAAGTGTGCAAGTCGCCCTAAACCTTTAAAAAATGGACGCAGGAATATGCCAGCCTGACTAAGGTACAAACTGCATCTCCCTAGCATTTTTTGTTGCAGAGTTATTCCAGAGCGTAGCTGAAAGTTTTTAATTGTCCGGCCTATTTTTTGAATGACCCCCTTATTGTTGGTTGGAACCCTGACTGCGCCGTGTCTTTCTATCCGCTGTATACACGCACAGTGTACGTCAATTTTTAATGGGTGCCTGCTCGCGCCGTTGCATCTGGCCCCGTCTTAAAATTCGTCAGAGCAATAAGTTTGGTACGAGAGGAAAGCCCTTGAACATGGCAATCCTGTGGTGGTAAAATTTTGAAGATTGAACAGGATACTGGGATCGAAATTACCCGTTGTACATTTTGTTTTTCTCTCCGACAGCTCTTTGCACAAAACTCCCATAGTGGAGGCTGTTGAAATCGTTTATGAGCAACCCCGCCTACTTCAGGTTTTGTCTATCAATAAGTGTGCAAGTCGCCCTAAACCTTTAAAAAATGGACGCAGGAATATGCCAGCCTGACTAAGGTACAAACTGCATCTCCCTAGCATTTTTTGTTGCAGAGTTATTCCAGAGCGTAGCTGAAAGTTTTTAATTGTCCGGCCTATTTTTTGAATGACCCCCTTATTGTTGGTTGGAACCCTGACTGCGCCGTGTCTTTCTATCCGCTGTATACACGCACAGTGTACGTCAATTTTTAATGGGTGCCTGCTCGCGCCGTTGCATCTGGCCCCGTCTTAAAATTCGTCAGAGCAATAAGTTTGGTACGAGAGGAAAGCCCTTGAACATGGCAATCCTGTGGTGGTAAAATTTTGAAGATTGAACAGGATACTGGGATCGAAATTACCCGTTGGACATTTTGTTTTTCTCTCCGACAGCTCTTTGCACAAAACTCCCATAGTGGAGGCTGTTGAAATCGTTTCTGACCAACACCGCCTACTTGAAGTTTTGTCGTTCAAGAACTGTGCAAGTCGCCTTAAACCTTTCAAACATAGACGCAGGAATATGCCAGCATGACTAAGGTACAAACTGCATCTCCCTAGGATTTTTTGTGCCAGAGTTATTCCAGAGCGTAGCTGAAAGTTTTTAATTGTCCGGCCTATTTTTTGAATGACCCCCTTATTGTTGGTTGGAACCCTGACTGCGCCGTGTCTTTCTATACGCTGTATACACGCACAGTGTACGTCAATTTCTAATGGGTGCCTGCTCGCGCCGTCGCATCTGGCCCCGTCTAAAAATCGTCAGAGCAATAAGTTTAGTACGAGAGGAAAGCCCTTGAACATGGCAATCCTGTGGTGGTAAAATTTTGAAGATTGAGCAGGATACTGGGATCGAAATTACCCGTTGGACATTTTTTTTTTCTCTCCGACAGCTCTTTGCACAAAACTCCCATAGTGGAGGCTGTTGAAATCGTTTCTGAGCAACACCGCCTACTTGAAGTTTTGTCGTTCAAGAACTGTGCAAGTCGCCTTAAACCTTTCAAAAATGGACGCAGGAATATGCCAGCATGACTAAGGTACAAACTGCATCTCCCTAGCATTTTTTGTTCCAGAGCGTAGCTGAAAGTTTTTAATTGTCCGGCCTATTTTTTGAATGACCCCCTTATTGTTGGTTGGAACCCTGACTGCGCCGTGTCTTTCTATACGCTGTATACACGCACAGTGTACGTCAATTTCTAATGGGTGCCTGCTCGCGCCGTCGCAGCAGGATACTGGGATCGAAATTACCAGTTGTACATTTTGTTTTTCTCTCCGACAGCTCTGTGCACAAAACTCCCATAGTGGAGGCTGTTGAAATCGTTTCTGACCAACACCGCCTACTTGAGGTTTTGTCTATCAAGAACTGTGCAAGTCGCCTTAAACCTTTAAAAAATGAACGCAGGAATATGCCAGCATGACTAAGGTACAAACTGCATCTCCCTAGCATTTTTTGTTCCAGAGTTATTCCAGAGCGTAGCTGAAAGTTTTTAATTGTCCGGCCTATTTTTTGAATGACCCCCTTATTGTTGGTTGGAACCCTGACTGCGCCGTGTCTTTCTATACGCTGTATACACGCACAGTGTACGTCAATTTTTAATGGGTGCCTGCTCGCGCCGTCGCATCTGGCCCCGTCTTAAAATTCGTCAGAGCAATAAGTTTGGTACGAGAGGAAAGCCCTTGAACATGGCAATCCTGTGGTGGTAAAATTTTGAAGATTGAACAGGATACTGGGATCGAAATTACCCGTTGTACATTTTGTTTTTCTCTCCGACAGCTCTTTGCACAAAACTCCCATAGTGGAGGCTGTTGAAATCGTTTATGAGCAACCCCGTCTACTTCAGGTTTTGTCTATCAATAAGTGTGCAAGTCGCCCTAAACCTTTACAAAATGGACGCAGGAATATGCCAGCCTGACTAAGGTACAAACTGCATCTCCCTATCATTTTCTGTTCCAGAGTTATTCCAGAGCGTAGCTGAAAGTTTTTAATTGTCCGGCCTATTTTTTGAATGACCCCCTTATTGTTGGTTGGAACCCTGACTGCGCCGTGTCTTTCTATACGCTGTATACACGCACAGTGTACGTCAATTTCTAATGGGTGCCTGCTCGCGCCGTCGCATCTGGCCCCGTCTTAAAAAATGTCAGCGCAATAAGTTTGGTACGAGAGGAAAGCCCTTGAACATGGCAATCCTGTGGTGGTAAAAATTTGAAGATTGAGCAGGATACTGGGATCGAAATTACCCGTTGTACATTTTGTTTTTCTCTCCTACAGCTCTGTGCACAAAACTCCCATAGTGGAGGCTGTTGAAATCGTTTCTGAGCAACCCCGCCTACTTGAGGTTTTGTCTATCAAGAAGTGTGCAAGTCGCCCTATACCTTTAAAAATGGACGCAGGAATATGCCAGCATGACTAAGGTACAAACTGCATCTCCCTAGCATTTTTTGTTCCAGAGTTATTCCAGAGCGTAGCTGAAATTTTTAATTGTCCGGCCTATTTTTTGAATGACCCCCTTATTGTTGGTTGGAACCCTGACTGCGCCGTATCTTTGTATCCGCTGTATACACGCACAGTGTACGTCAATTTCTAATGGGTGCCTGCTCGCGCCGTCGCATCTGGCCCCGTCTAAAAAACGTCAGAGCAATAAGTTTAGTACGAGAGGAAAGCCCTTGAACATGGCAATCCTGTGGTGGTAAAATTTTGAAGATTGAGCAGGATACTGGGATCGAAATTACCCGTTGGACATTTTTTTTTTCTCTCCGACAGCTCTTTGCACAAAACTCCCATAGTGGAGGCTGTTGAAATCGTTTCTGAGCAACACCGCCTACTTGAAGTTTTGTCGTTCAAGAACTGTGCAAGTCGCCTTAAACCTTTCAAAAATGGACGCAGGAATATGCCAGCATGACTAAGGTACAAACTGCATCTCCCTAGCATTTTTTGTTCCAGAGCGTAGCTGAAAGTTTTTAATTGTCCGGCCTATTTTTTGAATGACCCCCTTATTGTTGGTTGGAACCCTGACTGCGCCGTGTCTTTCTATACGCTGTATACACGCACAGTGTACGTCAATTTCTAATGGGTGCCTGCTCGCGCCGTCGCAGCAGGATACTGGGATCGAAATTACCAGTTGTACATTTTGTTTTTCTCTCCGACAGCTCTGTGCACAAAACTCCCATAGTGGAGGCTGTTGAAATCGTTTCTGACCAACACCGCCTACTTGAGGTTTTGTCTATCAAGAACTGTGCAAGTCGCCTTAAACCTTTAAAAAATGAACGCAGGAATATGCCAGCATGACTAAGGTACAAACTGCATCTCCCTAGCATTTTTTGTTCCAGAGTTATTCCAGAGCGTAGCTGAAAGTTTTTAATTGTCCGGCCTATTTTTTGAATGACCCCCTTATTGTTGGTTGGAACCCTGACTGCGCCGTGTCTTTCTATACGCTGTATACACGCACAGTGTACGTCAATTTTTAATGGGTGCCTGCTCGCGCCGTCGCATCTGGCCCCGTCTTAAAATTCGTCAGAGCAATAAGTTTGGTACGAGAGGAAAGCCCTTGAACATGGCAATCCTGTGGTGGTAAAATTTTGAAGATTGAACAGGATACTGGGATCGAAATTACCCGTTGTACATTTTGTTTTTCTCTCCGACAGCTCTTTGCACAAAACTCCCATAGTGGAGGCTGTTGAAATCGTTTATGAGCAACCCCGTCTACTTCAGGTTTTGTCTATCAATAAGTGTGCAAGTCGCCCTAAACCTTTACAAAATGGACGCAGGAATATGCCAGCCTGACTAAGGTACAAACTGCATCTCCCTATCATTTTCTGTTCCAGAGTTATTCCAGAGCGTAGCTGAAAGTTTTTAATTGTCCGGCCTATTTTTTGAATGACCCCCTTATTGTTGGTTGGAACCCTGACTGCGCCGTGTCTTTCTATACGCTGTATACACGCACAGTGTACGTCAATTTCTAATGGGTGCCTGCTCGCGCCGTCGCATCTGGCCCCGTCTTAAAAAATGTCAGCGCAATAAGTTTGGTACGAGAGGAAAGCCCTTGAACATGGCAATCCTGTGGTGGTAAAAATTTGAAGATTGAGCAGGATACTGGGATCGAAATTACCCGTTGTACATTTTGTTTTTCTCTCCTACAGCTCTGTGCACAAAACTCCCATAGTGGAGGCTGTTGAAATCGTTTCTGAGCAACCCCGCCTACTTGAGGTTTTGTCTATCAAGAAGTGTGCAAGTCGCCCTATACCTTTAAAAATGGACGCAGGAATATGCCAGCATGACTAAGGTACAAACTGCATCTCCCTAGCATTTTTTGTTCCAGAGTTATTCCAGAGCGTAGCTGAAATTTTTAATTGTCCGGCCTATTTTTTGAATGACCCCCTTATTGTTGGTTGGAACCCTGACTGCGCCGTATCTTTGTATCCGCTGTATACACGCACAGTGTACGTCAATTTCTAATGGGTGCCTGCTCGCGCCGTCGCATCTGGCCCCGCCTTAAAAATCGTTAGAGCAATAAGTTTGGTACGAGAGGAAAGCCCTTGAACATGGCAAACCTGTGGTGGTAATATTTTGAAGATTGAGCAGGATACTGGGATCGAAATTACCCGTTGTACATTGTGTTTTTCTCTCCGACAGCTCTGTGCACAAAACTCCCATAGTGGAGGCTGTTGAAATCGTTTCTGAGCAACCCCGCCTAATTGAGGTTTTGTCTATCAAGAAGTGTGCAAATCGCCCTAAACCTTTAAAAAATGAACGCAGGAATATGCCAGCATGACTAAGGTACAAACTGCATCTCCCTAGCATTTTTTGTTCCAGAGTTATTCCAGAGCGTAGCTGAAAGTTTTTAATTGTCCGGCCTATTTTTTGAATGACCCCCTTATTGTTGGTTGGAACCCTGACTGCGCCGTGTCTTTCTATACGCTGTATACACGCACAGTGTACGTCAATTTCTAATGGGTGCCTGCTCGCGCCGTTGCATCTGGCCCCGTCTTAAAAAATGTCAGCGCAATAAGTTTGGTACGAGAGAAAAGCCCTTGAACATGGCAATCCTGTGGTGGTAAAAATTTGAAGATTGAGCAGGATACTGGGATCGAAATTACCCGTTGTACATTTTGTTTTTCTATTTTACAGCTCTGTGCACAAAACTCCCATAGTGGAGGCTGTTGAAATCGTTTCTGAGCAACCCCGCCTACTTGAGGTTTTGTCTATCAAGAAGTGTGCAAGTCGCCCTATACCTTTAAAAAATGGACGCAGGAATATGCCAGCATGACTAAGGTACAAACTGCATCTCCCTAGCATTTTTTGAATGACCCCCTTATTGTTGGTTGGAACCCAGCTCTGTGCACAAAACTCCCATAGTGGAGGCTGTTGAAATCGTTTCTGAGCAACCCCGCCTACTTGAGGTTTTGTCTATCAAGAAGTGTGCAAGTCGCCCTATACCTTTAAAAAATGGACGCAGGAATATGCCAGCATGACTAAGGTACAAACTGCATCTCCCTAGCATTTTTTGTTCCAGAGTTATTCCAGAGCGTAGCTGAAATTTTTAATTGTCCGGCCTATTTTTTGAATGACCCCCTTATTGTTGGTTGGAACCCTGACTGCGCCGTATCTTTCTATACGCTGTATACACGCACAGTGTACGTCAATTTCTAATGGGTGCCTGCTCGCGCCGTCGCATCTGGCCCCGTCTTAAAAAATGTCAGCGCAATAAGTTTGGTACGAGAGGAAAGCCCTTGAACATGGCAATCCTGTGGTGGTAAAAATTTGAAGATTGAGCAGGATACTGGGATCGAAATTACCCGTTGTACATTTTGTTTTTCTCTCCTACAGCTCTGTGCACAAAACTCCCATAGTGGAGGCTGTTGAAATCGTTTCTGAGCAACCCCGCCTACTTGAGGTTTTGTCTATCAAGAAGTGTGCAAGTCGCCCTATACCTTTAAAAATGGACGCAGGAATATGCCAGCATGACTAAGGTACAAACTGCATCTCCCTAGCATTTTTTGTTCCAGAGTTATTCCAGAGCGTAGCTGAAATTTTTAATTGTCCGGCCTATTTTTTGAATGACCCCCTTATTGTTGGTTGGAACCCTGACTGCGCCGTATCTTTGTATCCGCTGTATACACGCACAGTGTACGTCAATTTCTAATGGGTGCCTGCTCGCGCCGTCGCATCTGGCCCCGCCTTAAAAATCGTTAGAGCAATAAGTTTGGTACGAGAGGAAAGCCCTTGAACATGGCAAACCTGTGGTGGTAATATTTTGAAGATTGAGCAGGATACTGGGATCGAAATTACCCGTTGTACATTGTGTTTTTCTCTCCGACAGCTCTGTGCACAAAACTCCCATAGTGGAGGCTGTTGAAATCGTTTCTGAGCAACCCCGCCTAATTGAGGTTTTGTCTATCAAGAAGTGTGCAAATCGCCCTAAACCTTTAAAAAATGAACGCAGGAATATGCCAGCATGACTAAGGTACAAACTGCATCTCCCTAGCATTTTTTGTTCCAGAGTTATTCCAGAGCGTAGCTGAAAGTTTTTAATTGTCCGGCCTATTTTTTGAATGACCCCCTTATTGTTGGTTGGAACCCTGACTGCGCCGTGTCTTTCTATACGCTGTATACACGCACAGTGTACGTCAATTTCTAATGGGTGCCTGCTCGCGCCGTTGCATCTGGCCCCGTCTTAAAAAATGTCAGCGCAATAAGTTTGGTACGAGAGAAAAGCCCTTGAACATGGCAATCCTGTGGTGGTAAAAATTTGAAGATTGAGCAGGATACTGGGATCGAAATTACCCGTTGTACATTTTGTTTTTCTATTTTACAGCTCTGTGCACAAAACTCCCATAGTGGAGGCTGTTGAAATCGTTTCTGAGCAACCCCGCCTACTTGAGGTTTTGTCTATCAAGAAGTGTGCAAGTCGCCCTATACCTTTAAAAAATGGACGCAGGAATATGCCAGCATGACTAAGGTACAAACTGCATCTCCCTAGCATTTTTTGAATGACCCCCTTATTGTTGGTTGGAACCCAGCTCTGTGCACAAAACTCCCATAGTGGAGGCTGTTGAAATCGTTTCTGAGCAACCCCGCCTACTTGAGGTTTTGTCTATCAAGAAGTGTGCAAGTCGCCCTATACCTTTAAAAAATGGACGCAGGAATATGCCAGCATGACTAAGGTACAAACTGCATCTCCCTAGCATTTTTTGTTCCAGAGTTATTCCAGAGCGTAGCTGAAATTTTTAATTGTCCGGCCTATTTTTTGAATGACCCCCTTATTGTTGGTTGGAACCCTGACTGCGCCGTATCTTTGTATCCGCTGTATACACGCACAGTGTACGTCAATTTCTAATGGGTGCCTGCTCGCGCCGTCGCATCTGGCCCCGCCTTAAAAATCGTTAGAGCAATAAGTTGGTACGAGAGGAAAGCCCTTGAACATGGCAAACCTGTGGTGGTAATATTTTGAAGATTGAGCAGGATACTGGGATCGAAATTACCCGTTGTACATTGTGTTTTTCTCTCCGACAGCTCTGTGCACAAAACTCCCATAGTGGAGGCTGTTGAAATCGTTTCTGAGCAACCCCGCCTAATTGAGGTTTTGTCTATCAAGAAGTGTGCAAATCGCCCTAAACCTTTAAAAAATGAACGCAGGAATATGCCAGCATGACTAAGGTACAAACTGCATCTCCCTAGCATTTTTTGTTCCAGAGTTATTCCAGAGCGTAGCTGAAAGATTTTAATTGTCCGGCCTATTTTTTGAATGACCCCCTTATTGTTGGTTGGAACCCTGACTGCGCCGTGTCTTTCTATACGCTGTATACACGCACAGTGTACGTCAATTTCTAATGGGTGCCTGCTCGCGCCGTCGCATCTGGCCCCGTCTTAAAAAATGTCAGCGCAATAAGTTTGGTACGAGAGGAAAGCCCTTGAACATGGCAATCCTGTGGTGGTAAAAATTTGAAGATTGAGCAGGATACTGGGATCGAAATTACCCGTTGTACATTTTGTTTTTCTATTTTACAGCTCTGTGCACAAAACTCCCATAGTGGAGGCTGTTGAAATCGTTTCTGAGCAACCCCGCCTACTTGAGGTTTTGTCTATCAAGAAGTGTGCAAGTCGCCCTATACCTTTAAAAATGGACGCAGGAATATGCCAGCATGACTAAGGTACAAACTGCATCTCCCTAGCATTTTTTGTTCCAGAGTTATTCCAGAGCGTAGCTGAAATTTTTAATTGTCCGGCCTATTTTTTGAATGACCCCCTTATTGTTGGTTGGAACCCTGACTGCGCCGTATCTTTGTATCCGCTGTATACACGCACAGTGTACGTCAATTTCTAATGGGTGCCTGCTCGCGCCGTCGCATCTGGCCCCGCCTTAAAAATCGTTAGAGCAATAAGTTTGGTACGAGAGGAAAGCCCTTGAACATGGCAAACCTGTGGTGGTAATATTTTGAAGATTGAGCAGGATACTGGGATCGAAATTACCCGTTGTAAATTGTGTTTTTCTCTCCGACAGCTCTGTGCACAAAACTCCCATAGTGGAGGCTGTTGAAATCGTTTCTGAGCAACCCCGCCTAATTGAGGTTTTGTCTATCAAGAAGTGTGCAAATCGCCCTAAACCTTTAAAAAATGAACGCAGGAATATGCCAGCATGACTAAGGTACAAACTGCATCTCCCTAGCATTTTTTGTTCCAGAGTTATTCCAGAGCGTAGCTGAAAGTTTTTAATTGTCCGGCCTATTTTTTGAATGACCCCCTTATTGTTGGTTGGAACCCTGACTGCGCCGTGTCTTTCTATACGCTGTATACACGCACAGTGTACGTCAATTTCTAATGGGTGCCTGCTCGCGCCGTTGCATCTGGCCCCGTCTTAAAAAATGTCAGCGCAATAAGTTTGGTACGAGAGAAAAGCCCTTGAACATGGCAATCCTGTGGTGGTAAAAATTTGAAGATTGAGCAGGATACTGGGATCGAAATTACCCGTTGTACATTTTGTTTTTCTATTTTACAGCTCTGTGCACAAAACTCCCATAGTGGAGGCTGTTGAAATCGTTTCTGAGCAACCCCGCCTACTTGAGGTTTTGTCTATCAAGAAGTGTGCAAGTCGCCCTATACCTTTAAAAAATGGACGCAGGAATATGCCAGCATGACTAAGGTACAAACTGCATCTCCCTAGCATTTTTTGAATGACCCCCTTATTGTTGGTTGGAACCCAGCTCTGTGCACAAAACTCCCATAGTGGAGGCTGTTGAAATCGTTTCTGAGCAACCCCGCCTACTTGAGGTTTTGTCTATCAAGAAGTGTGCAAGTCGCCCTATACCTTTAAAAAATGGACGCAGGAATATGCCAGCATGACTAAGGTACAAACTGCATCTCCCTAGCATTTTTTGTTCCAGAGTTATTCCAGAGCGTAGCTGAAATTTTTAATTGTCCGGCCTATTTTTTGAATGACCCCCTTATTGTTGGTTGGAACCCTGACTGCGCCGTATCTTTGTATCCGCTGTATACACGCACAGTGTACGTCAATTTCTAATGGGTGCCTGCTCGCGCCGTCGCATCTGGCCCCGCCTTAAAAATCGTTAGAGCAATAAGTTTGGTACGAGAGGAAAGCCCTTGAACATGGCAAACCTGTGGTGGTAATATTTTGAAGATTGAGCAGGATACTGGGATCGAAATTACCCGTTGTACATTGTGTTTTTCTCTCCGACAGCTCTGTGCACAAAACTCCCATAGTGGAGGCTGTTGAAATCGTTTCTGAGCAACCCCGCCTAATTGAGGTTTTGTCTATCAAGAAGTGTGCAAATCGCCCTAAACCTTTAAAAAATGAACGCAGGAATATGCCAGCATGACTAAGGTACAAACTGCATCTCCCTAGCATTTTTTGTTCCAGAGTTATTCCAGAGCGTAGCTGAAAGTTTTTAATTGTCCGGCCTATTTTTTGAATGACCCCCTTATTGTTGGTTGGAACCCTGACTGCGCCGTGTCTTTCTATACGCTGTATACACGCACAGTGTACGTCAATTTCTAATGGGTGCCTGCTCGCGCCGTTGCATCTGGCCCCGTCTTAAAAAATGTCAGCGCAATAAGTTTGGTACGAGAGAAAAGCCCTTGAACATGGCAATCCTGTGGTGGTAAAAATTTGAAGATTGAGCAGGATACTGGGATCGAAATTACCCGTTGTACATTTTGTTTTTCTATTTTACAGCTCTGTGCACAAAACTCCCATAGTGGAGGCTGTTGAAATCGTTTCTGAGCAACCCCGCCTACTTGAGGTTTTGTCTATCAAGAAGTGTGCAAGTCGCCCTATACCTTTAAAAAATGGACGCAGGAATATGCCAGCATGACTAAGGTACAAACTGCATCTCCCTAGCATTTTTTGAATGACCCCCTTATTGTTGGTTGGAACCCAGCTCTGTGCACAAAACTCCCATAGTGGAGGCTGTTGAAATCGTTTCTGAGCAACCCCGCCTACTTGAGGTTTTGTCTATCAAGAAGTGTGCAAGTCGCCCTATACCTTTAAAAAATGGACGCAGGAATATGCCAGCATGACTAAGGTACAAACTGCATCTCCCTAGCATTTTTTGTTCCAGAGTTATTCCAGAGCGTAGCTGAAATTTTTAATTGTCCGGCCTATTTTTTGAATGACCCCCTTATTGTTGGTTGGAACCCTGACTGCGCCGTATCTTTGTATCCGCTGTATACACGCACAGTGTACGTCAATTTCTAATGGGTGCCTGCTCGCGCCGTCGCATCTGGCCCCGCCTTAAAAATCGTTAGAGCAATAAGTTGGTACGAGAGGAAAGCCCTTGAACATGGCAAACCTGTGGTGGTAATATTTTGAAGATTGAGCAGGATACTGGGATCGAAATTACCCGTTGTACATTGTGTTTTTCTCTCCGACAGCTCTGTGCACAAAACTCCCATAGTGGAGGCTGTTGAAATCGTTTCTGAGCAACCCCGCCTAATTGAGGTTTTGTCTATCAAGAAGTGTGCAAATCGCCCTAAACCTTTAAAAAATGAACGCAGGAATATGCCAGCATGACTAAGGTACAAACTGCATCTCCCTAGCATTTTTTGTTCCAGAGTTATTCCAGAGCGTAGCTGAAAGATTTTAATTGTCCGGCCTATTTTTTGAATGACCCCCTTATTGTTGGTTGGAACCCTGACTGCGCCGTGTCTTTCTATACGCTGTATACACGCACAGTGTACGTCAATTTCTAATGGGTGCCTGCTCGCGCCGTCGCATCTGGCCCCGTCTTAAAAAATGTCAGCGCAATAAGTTTGGTACGAGAGGAAAGCCCTTGAACATGGCAATCCTGTGGTGGTAAAAATTTGAAGATTGAGCAGGATACTGGGATCGAAATTACCCGTTGTACATTTTGTTTTTCTATTTTACAGCTCTGTGCACAAAACTCCCATAGTGGAGGCTGTTGAAATCGTTTCTGAGCAACCCCGCCTACTTGAGGTTTTGTCTATCAAGAAGTGTGCAAGTCGCCCTATACCTTTAAAAATGGACGCAGGAATATGCCAGCATGACTAAGGTACAAACTGCATCTCCCTAGCATTTTTTGTTCCAGAGTTATTCCAGAGCGTAGCTGAAATTTTTAATTGTCCGGCCTATTTTTTGAATGACCCCCTTATTGTTGGTTGGAACCCTGACTGCGCCGTATCTTTGTATCCGCTGTATACACGCACAGTGTACGTCAATTTCTAATGGGTGCCTGCTCGCGCCGTCGCATCTGGCCCCGCCTTAAAAATCGTTAGAGCAATAAGTTTGGTACGAGAGGAAAGCCCTTGAACATGGCAAACCTGTGGTGGTAATATTTTGAAGATTGAGCAGGATACTGGGATCGAAATTACCCGTTGTAAATTGTGTTTTTCTCTCCGACAGCTCTGTGCACAAAACTCCCATAGTGGAGGCTGTTGAAATCGTTTCTGAGCAACCCCGCCTAATTGAGGTTTTGTCTATCAAGAAGTGTGCAAATCGCCCTAAACCTTTAAAAAATGAACGCAGGAATATGCCAGCATGACTAAGGTACAAACTGCATCTCCCTAGCATTTTTTGTTCCAGAGTTATTCCAGAGCGTAGCTGAAAGTTTTTAATTGTCCGGCCTATTTTTTGAATGACCCCCTTATTGTTGGTTGGAACCCTGACTGCGCCGTGTCTTTCTATACGCTGTATACACGCACAGTGTACGTCAATTTCTAATGGGTGCCTGCTCGCGCCGTTGCATCTGGCCCCGTCTTAAAAAATGTCAGCGCAATAAGTTTGGTACGAGAGAAAAGCCCTTGAACATGGCAATCCTGTGGTGGTAAAAATTTGAAGATTGAGCAGGATACTGGGATCGAAATTACCCGTTGTACATTTTGTTTTTCTATTTTACAGCTCTGTGCACAAAACTCCCATAGTGGAGGCTGTTGAAATCGTTTCTGAGCAACCCCGCCTACTTGAGGTTTTGTCTATCAAGAAGTGTGCAAGTCGCCCTATACCTTTAAAAAATGGACGCAGGAATATGCCAGCATGACTAAGGTACAAACTGCATCTCCCTAGCATTTTTTGAATGACCCCCTTATTGTTGGTTGGAACCCAGCTCTGTGCACAAAACTCCCATAGTGGAGGCTGTTGAAATCGTTTCTGAGCAACCCCGCCTACTTGAGGTTTTGTCTATCAAGAAGTGTGCAAGTCGCCCTATACCTTTAAAAAATGGACGCAGGAATATGCCAGCATGACTAAGGTACAAACTGCATCTCCCTAGCATTTTTTGTTCCAGAGTTATTCCAGAGCGTAGCTGAAATTTTTAATTGTCCGGCCTATTTTTTGAATGACCCCCTTATTGTTGGTTGGAACCCTGACTGCGCCGTATCTTTGTATCCGCTGTATACACGCACAGTGTACGTCAATTTCTAATGGGTGCCTGCTCGCGCCGTCGCATCTGGCCCCGCCTTAAAAATCGTTAGAGCAATAAGTTTGGTACGAGAGGAAAGCCCTTGAACATGGCAAACCTGTGGTGGTAAAAATTTGAAGATTGAGCAGGATACTGGGATCGAAATTACCCGTTGTACATTTTGTTTTTCTATTTTACAGCTCTGTGCACAAAACTCCCATAGTGGAGGCTGTTGAAATCGTTTCTGAGCAACCCCGCCTACTTGAGGTTTTGTCTATCAAGAAGTGTGCAAGTCGCCCTATACCTTTAAAAATGGACGCAGGAATATGCCAGCATGACTAAGGTACAAACTGCATCTCCCTAGCATTTTTTGTTCCAGAGTTATTCCAGAGCGTAGCTGAAATTTTTAATTGTCCGGCCTATTTTTTGAATGACCCCCTTATTGTTGGTTGGAACCCTGACTGCGCCGTATCTTTGTATCCGCTGTATACACGCACAGTGTACGTCAATTTCTAATGGGTGCCTGCTCGCGCCGTCGCATCTGGCCCCGCCTTAAAAATCGTTAGAGCAATAAGTTTGGTACGAGAGGAAAGCCCTTGAACATGGCAAACCTGTGGTGGTAATATTTTGAAGATTGAGCAGGATATTGGGATCGAAATTACCCGTTGTACATTGTGTTTTTCTCTCCGACAGCTCTGTGCACAAAACTCCCATAGTGGAGGCTGTTGAAATCGTTTCTGAGCAACCCCGCCTAATTGAGGTTTTGTCTATCAAGAAGTGTGCAAATCGCCCTAAACCTTTAAAAAATGAACGCAGGAATATGCCAGCATGACTAAGGTACAAACTGCATCTCCCTAGCATTTTTTGTTCCAGAGTTATTCCAGAGCGTAGCTGAAAGTTTTTAATTGTCCTGCCTATTTTTTGAATGACCCCCTTATGGTTGGTTGGAACCCTGACTGCGCCGTGTCTTTCTATACGCTGTATACACGCACAGTGTACGTCAATTTCTAATGGGTGCCTGCTCGCGCCGTCGCATCTGGCCCCGTCTTAAAAAATGTCAGCGCAATAAGTTTGGTACGAGAGGAAAGCCCTTGAACATGGCAATCCTGTGGTGGTAAAAATTTGAAGATTGAGCAGGATACTGGGATCGAAATTACCCGTTGTACATTTTGTTTTTCTATTTTACAGCTCTGTGCACAAAACTCCCATAGTGGAGGCTGTTGAAATCGTTTCTGAGCAACCCCGCCTACTTGAGGTTTTGTCTATCAAGAAGTGTGCAAGTCGCCCTATACCTTTAAAAAATGGACGCAGGAATATGCCAGCATGACTAAGGTACAAACTGCATCTCCCTAGCATTTTTTGTTCCAGAGTTATTCCAGAGCGTAGCTGAAAGTTTTTAATTGTCCGGCCTATTTTTTGAATGACCCCCTTATTGTTGGTTGGAACCCTGACTGCGCCGTATCTTTGTATCCGCTGTATACACGCACAGTGTACGTCAATTTCTAATGGGTGCTTGCTCGCGCCGTCGCATCTGGCCCCGCCTTAAAAATCGTTAGAGCAATAAGTTTGGTACGAGAGGAAAGCCCTTGAACATGGCAATCCTGTGGTGGTAATATTTTGAAGATTGAGCAGGATACTGGGATCGAAATTACCCGTTGTACATTGTGTTTTTCTCTCCGACAGCTCTGTGCACAAAACTCCCATAGTGGAGGCTGTTGAAATCGTTTCTGAGCAACCCCGCCTAATTGAGGTTTTGTCTATCAAGAAGTGTGCAAGTCGCCCTATACCTTTCAAAAATGGACGCAGGAATATGCCAGCATGACTAAGGTACAAACTGCATCTCCCTAGCATTTTTTTGTTCCAGAGTTATTCCAGAGCGTAGCTGAAATTTTTAATTGTCCGGCCTATTTTTTGAATGACCCCCTTATTGTTGGTTGGAACCCTGACTGCGCCGTATCTTTGTATCCGCTGTATACACGCACAGTGTACGTCAATTTCTAATGGGTGCCTGCTCGCGCCGTCGCATCTGGCCCCGCCTTAAAAATCGTTAGAGCAATAAGTTTGGTACGAGAGGAAAGCCCTTGAACATGGCAAACCTGTGGTGGTAATATTTTGAAGATTGAGCAGGATACTGGGATCGAAATTACCCGTTGTACATTGTGTTTTTCTCTCCGACAGCTCTGTGCACAAAACTCCCATAGTGGAGGCTGTTGAAATCGTTTCTGAGCAACCCCGCCTAATTGAGGTTTTGTCTATCAAGAAGTGTGCAAATCGCCCTAAACCTTTAAAAAATGAACGCAGGAATATGCCAGCATGACTAAGGTACAAACTGCATCTCCCTAGCATTTTTTGTTCCAGAGTTATTCCAGAGCGTAGCTGAAAGTTTTTAATTGTCCGGCCTATTTTTTGAATGACCCCCTTATTGTTGGTTGGAACCCTGACTGCGCCGTGTCTGTCTATACGCTGTATACACGCACAGTGTACGTCAATTTCTAATGGGTGCCTGCTCGCGCCGTCGCATCTGGCCCCGTCTTAAAAAATGTCAGCGCAATAAGTTTGGTACGAGAGGAAAGCCCTTGAACATGGCAATCCTGTGGTGGTAAATATTTGAAGATTGAGCAGGATACTGGGATCGAAATTACCCGTTGTACATTTTGTTTTTCTATTTTACAGCTCTGTGCACAAAACTCCCATAGTGGAGGCTGTTGAAATCGTTTCTGAGCAACCCCGCCTAATTGAGGTTTTGTCTATCAAGAAGTGTGCAAATCGCCCTAAACCTTTAAAAAATGAGCGCAGGAATATGCCAGCATGACTAAGGTACAAACTGCATCTCCCTAGCATTTTTTGTTCCAGAGTTATTCCAGAGCGTAGCTGAAAGTTTTTAATTGTCCGGCCTATTTTTTGAATGACCCCCTTATTGTTGGTTGGAACCCTGACTGCGCCGTGTCTTTCTATACGCTGTATACACGCACAGTGTACGTCAATTTCTAATGGGTGCCTGCTCGCGCCGTCGCATCTGGCCCCGTCTTAAAAAATGTCAGCGCAATAAGTTTGGTACGAGAGGAAAGCCCTTGAACATGGCAATCCTGTGGTGGTAAAAATTTGAAGATTGAGCAGGATACTGGGATCGAAATTACCCGTTGTACATTTTGTTTTTCTATTTTACAGCTCTGTGCACAAAACTCCCATAGTGGAGAATGTTGAAATCGTTTCTGAGCAACCCCGCCTACTTGAGGTTTTGTCTATCAAGAAGTGTGCAAGTCGCCCTATACCTTTAAAAAATGGACGCAGGAATATGCCAGCATGACTAAGGTACAAACTGCATCTCCCTAGCATTTTTTGAATGACCCCCTTATTGTTGGTTGGAACCCAGCTTTGTGCACAAAACTCCCATAGTGGAGGCTGTTGAAATCGTTTCTGAGCAACCCCGCCTACTTGAGGTTTTGTCTATCAAGAAGTGTGCAAGTCGCCCTATACCTTTAAAAAATGGACGCAGGAATATGCCAGCATGACTAAGGTACAAACTGCATCTCCCTAGCATTTTTTGATCCAGAGTTATTCCAGAGCGTAGCTGAAATTTTTAATTGTCCGGCCTATTTTTTGAATGACCCCCTTATTGTTGGTTGGAACCCTGACTGCGCCGTATCTTTGTATCCGCTGTATACACGCACAGTGTACGTCAATTTCTAATGGGTGCCTGCTCGCGCCGTCGCATCTGGCCCCGCCTTAAAAATCGTTAGAGCAATAAGTTTGGTACGAGAGGAAAGCCCTTGAACATGGCAATCCTGTGGTGGTAAAAATTTGAAGATTGAGCAGGATACTGGGATCGAAATTACCCGTTGTACATTTTGTTTTTCTATTTTACAGCTCTGTGCACAAAACTCCCATAGTGGAGGCTGTTGAAATCGTTTCTGAGCAACCCCGCCTACTTGAGGTTTTGTCTATCAAGAAGTGTGCAAGTCGCCCTATACCTTTAAAAATGGACGCAGGAATATGCCAGCATGACTAAGGTACAAACTGCATCTCCCTAGCATTTTTTGTTCCAGAGTTATTCCAGAGCGTAGCTGAAATTTTTAATTGTCCGGCCTATTTTTTGAATGACCCCCTTATTGTTGGTTGGAACCCTGACTGCGCCGTATCTTTGTATCCGCTGTATACATGCACAGTGTACGTCAATTTCTAATGGGTGCCTGCTCGCGCCGTCGCATCTGGCCCCGCCTTAAAAATCGTTAGAGCAATAAGTTTGGTACGAGAGGAAAGCCCTTGAACATGGCAAACCTGTGGTGGTAATATTTTGAAGATTGAGCAGGATACTGGGATCGAAATTACCCGTTGTACATTGTGTTTTTCTCTCCGACAGCTCTGTGCACAAAACTCCCATAGTGGAGGCTGTTAAAATCGTTTCTGAGCAACCCCGCCTAATTGAGGTTTTGTCTATCAAGAAGTGTGCAAATCGCCCTAAACCTTTAAAAAATGAGCGCAGGAATATGCCAGCATGACTAAGGTACAAACTGCATCTCCCTAGCATTTTTTGTTCCAGAGTTATTCCAGAGCGTAGCTGAAAGTTTTTAATTGTCCGGCCTATTTTTTGAATGACCCCCTTATTGTTGGTTGGAACCCTGACTGCGCCGTGTCTTTCTATACGCTGTATACACGCACAGTGTACGTCAATTTCTAATGGGTGCCTGCTCGCGCCGTCGCATCTGGCCCCGTCTTAAAAAATGTCAGCGCAATAAGTTTGGTACGAGAGGAAAGCCCTTGAACATGGCAATCCTGTGGTGGTAAAAATTTGAAGATTGAGCAGGATACTGGGATCGAAATTACCCGTTGTACATTTTGTTTTTCTATTTTACAGCTCTGTGCACAAAACTCCCATAGTGGAGAATGTTGAAATCGTTTCTGAGCAACCCCGCCTACTTGAGGTTTTGTCTATCAAGAAGTGTGCAAGTCGCCCTATACCTTTAAAAAATGGACGCAGGAATATGCCAGCATGACTAAGGTACAAACTGCATCTCCCTAGCATTTTTTGAATGACCCCCTTATTGTTGGTTGGAACCCAGCTTTGTGCACAAAACTCCCATAGTGGAGGCTGTTGAAATCGTTTCTGAGCAACCCCGCCTACTTGAGGTTTTGTCTATCAAGAAGTGTGCAAGTCGCCCTATACCTTTAAAAAATGGACGCAGGAATATGCCAGCATGACTAAGGTACAAACTGCATCTCCCTAGCATTTTTTGTTCCAGAGTTATTCCAGAGCGTAGCTGAAATTTTTAATTGTCCGGCCTATTTTTTGAATGACCCCCTTATTGTTGGTTGGAACCCTGACTGCGCCGTATCTTTGTATCCGCTGTATACACGCACAGTGTACGTCAATTTCTAATGGGTGCCTGCTCGCGCCGTCGCATCTGGCCCCGCCTTAAAAATCGTTAGAGCAATAAGTTTGGTACGAGAGGAAAGCCCTTGAACATGGCAAACCTGTGGTGGTAATATTTTGAAGATTGAGCAGGATACTGGGATCGAAATTACCCGTTGTACATTGTGTTTTTCTCTCCGACAGCTCTGTGCACAAAACTCCCATAGTGGAGGCTGTTGAAATCGTTTCTGAGCAACCCCGCCTAATTGAGGTTTTGTCTATCAAGAAGTGTGCAAATCGCCCTAAACCTTTAAAAAATGAACGCAGGAATATGCCAGCATGACTAAGGTACAAACTGCATCTCCCTAGCATTTTTTGTTCCAGAGTTATTCCAGAGCGTAGCTGAAAGTTTTTAATTGTCCGGCCTATTTTTTGAATGACCCCCTTATTGTTGGTTGGAACCCTGACTGCGCCGTGTCTTTCTATACGCTGTATACACGCACAGTGTACGTCAATTTCTAATGGGTGCCTGCTCGCGCCGTCGCATCTGGCCCCGTCTTAAAAAATGTCAGCGCAATAAGTTTGGTACGAGAGGAAAGCCCTTGAACATGGCAATCCTGTGGTGGTAAAAATTTGAAGATTGAGCAGGATACTGGGATCGAAATTACCCGTTGTACATTTTGTTTTTCTATTTTACAGCTCTGTGCACAAAACTCCCATAGTGGAGGCTGTTGAAATCGTTTCTGAGCAACCCCGCCTACTTGAGGTTTTGTCTATCAAGAAGTGTGCAAGTCGCCCTATACCTTTAAAAATGGACGCAGGAATATGCCAGCATGACTAAGGTACAAACTGCATCTCCCTAGCATTTTTTGTTCCAGAGTTATTCCAGAGCGTAGCTGAAATTTTTAATTGTCCGGCCTATTTTTTGAATGACCCCCTTATTGTTGGTTGGAACCCTGACTGCGCCGTATCTTTGTATCCGCTGTATACACGCACAGTGTACGTCAATTTCTAATGGGTGCCTGCTCGCGCCGTCGCATCTGGCCCCGCCTTAAAAATCGTTAGAGCAATAAGTTTGGTACGAGAGGAAAGCCCTTGAACATGGCAAACCTGTGGTGGTAATATTTTGAAGATTGAGCAGGATACTGGGATCGAAATTACCCGTTGTACATTGTGCTTTTCTCTCCGACAGCTCTGTGCACAAAACTCCCATAGTGGAGGCTGTTGAAATCGTTTCTGAGCAACCCCGCCTAATTGAGGTTTTGTCTATCAAGAAGTGTGCAAATCGCCCTAAACCTTTAAAAAATGAACGCAGGAATATGCCAGCATGACTAAGGTACAAACTGCATCTCCCTAGCATTTTTTGTTCCAGAGTTATTCCAGAGCGTAGCTGAAAGTTTTTAATTGTCCGGCCTATTTTTTGAATGACCCCCTTATTGTTGGTTGGAACCCTGACTGCGCCGTGTCTTTCTATACGCTGTATACACGCACAGTGTACGTCAATTTCTAATGGGTGCCTGCTCGCGCCGTCGCATCTGGCCCCGTCTTAAAAAATGTCAGCGCAATAAGTTTGGTACGAGAGGAAAGCCCTTGAACATGGCAATCCTGTGGTGGTAAAAATTTGAAGATTGAGCAGGATACTGGGATCGAAATTACCCGTTGTACATTTTGTTTTTCTATTTTACAGCTCTGTGCACAAAACTCCCATAGTGGAGGCTGTTGAAATCGTTTCTGAGCAACCCCGCCTACTTGAGGTTTTGTCTATCAAGAAGTGTGCAAGTCGCCCTATACCTTTAAAAAATGGACGCAGGAATATGCCAGCATGACTAAGGTACAAACTGCATCTCCCTAGCATTTTTTGTTCCAGAGTTATTCCAGAGCGTAGCTGAAATTTTTAATTGTCCGGCCTATTTTTTGAATGACCCCCTTATTGTTGGTTGGAACCCTGACTGCGCCGTATCTTTGTATCCGCTGTATACACGCACAGTGTACGTCAATTTCTAATGGGTGCCTGCTCGCGCCGTCGCATCTGGCCCCGCCTTAAAAATCGTTAGAGCAATAAGTTTGGTACGAGAGGAAAGCCCTTGAACATGGCAAACCTGTGGTGGTAATATTTTGAAGATTGAGCAGGATACTGGGATCGAAATTACCCGTTGTACATTTTGTTTTTCTATTTTACAGCTCTGTGCACAAAACTCCCATAGTGGAGGCTGTTGAAATCGTTTCTGAGCAACCCCGCCTAATTGAGGTTTTGTCTATCAAGAAGTGTGCAAATCGCCCTAAACCTTTGGTACTAGAGGAAAGCCCTTGAACATGGCAATCCTGTGGTGGTAAAAATTTGAAGATTGAGCAGGATACTGGGATCGAAATTACCCGTTGTACATTTTGTTTTTCTATTTTACAGCTCTGTGCACAAAACTCCCATAGTGGAGGCTGTTGAAATCGTTTCTGAGCAACCCCGCCTACTTGAGGTTTTGTCTATCAAGAAGTGTGCAAGTCGCCCTATACCTTTAAAAAATGGACGCAGGAATATGCCAGCATGACTAAGGTACAAACTGCATCTCCCTAGCATTTTTTGTTCCAGAGTTATTCCAGAGCGTAGCTGAAATTTTTAATTGTCCGGCCTATTTTTTGAATGACCCCCTTATTGTTGGTTGGAACCCTGACTGCGCCGTATCTTTGTATCCGCTGTATACACGCACAGTGTACGTCAATTTCTAATGGGTGCCTGCTCGCGCCGTCGCATCTGGCCCCGCCTTAAAAATCTTTAGAGCAATAAGTTTGGTACGAGAGAAAAGCCCTTGAACATGGCAAACCTGTGGTGGTAATATTTTGAAGATTGAGCAGGATACTGGGATCGAAATTACCCGTTGTACATTGTGTTTTTCTCTCCGACAGCTCTGTGCACAAAACTCCCATAGTGGAGGCTGTTGAAATCGTTTCTGAGCAACCCCGCCTAATTGAGGTTTTGTCTATCAAGAAGTGTGCAAATCGCCCTAAACCTTTAAAAAATGAACGCAGGAATATGCCAGCATGACTAAGGTACAAACTGCATCTCCCTAGCATTTTTTGTTCCAGAGTTATTCCAGAGCGTAGCTGAAAGTTTTTAATTGTCCGGCCTATTTTTTGAATGACCCCCTTATTGTTGGTTGGAACCCTGACTGCGCCGTGTCTTTCTATACGCTGTATACACGCACAGTGTACGTCAATTTCTAATGGGTGCCTGCTCGCGCCGTCGCATCTGGCCCCGTCTTAAAAAATGTCAGCGCAATAAGTTTGGTACGAGAGGAAAGCCCTTGAACATGGCAATCCTGTGGTGGTAAAAATTTGAAGATTGAGCAGGATACTGGGATCGAAATTACCCGTTGTACATTTTGTTTTTCTATTTTACAGCTCTGTGCACAAAACTCCCATAGTGGAGGCTGTTGAAATCGTTTCTGAGCAACCCCGCCTAATTGAGGTTTTGTCTATCAAGAAGTGTGCAAGTCGCCCTATATTTTAAAAAATGGACGCAGGAATATGCCAGCATGACTAAGGTACAAACTGCATCTCCCTAGCATTTTTTGTTCCAGAGTTATTCCAGAGCGTAGCTGAAATTTTTAATTGTCCGGCCTATTTTTTGAATGACCCCCTTATTGTTGGTTGGAACCCTGACTGTGCCGTATCTTTGTATCCGCTGTATACACGCACAGTGTACGTCAATTTCTAATGGGTGCTTGCTCGCGCCGTCGCATCTGGCCCCGCCTTAAAAATCGTTAGAGCAATAAGTTTGGTACGAGAGGAAAGCCCTTGAACATGGCAATCCTGTGGTGGTAATATTTTGAAGATTGAGCAGGATACTGGGATCGAAATTACCCGTTGTACATTGTGTTTTTCTCTCCGACAGCTCTGTGCACAAAACTCCCATAGTGGAGGCTGTTGAAATCGTTTCTGAGCAACCCCGCCTAATTGAGGTTTTGTCTATCAAGAAGTGTGCAAATCGCCCTAAACCTTTAAAAAATGAACGCAGGAATATGCCAGCATGACTAAGGTACAAACTGCATCTCCCTAGCATTTTTTGTTCCAGAGTTATTCCAGAGCGTAGCTGAAAGTTTTTAATTGTCCGGCCTATTTTTTGAATGACCCCCTTATTGTTGGTTGGAACCCTGACTGCGCCGTGTCTTTCTATACGCTGTATACACGCACAGTGTACGTCAATTTCTAATGGGTGCCTGCTCACGCCGTCGCATCTGGCCTCGCCTTAAAAATCGTCAGAGCAATAAGTTTGGTACGAGAGGAAAGCCCTTGAACATGGCAATCCTGTGGTGGTAAAATTTTGAAGATTGAGCAGGATACTGGGATCGAAATTACCCGTTGTACATTTTGTTTTTCTCTCCTACAGCTCTGTGCACAAAACTCCCATAGTGGAGGCTGTTGAAATCGTTTCTGAGCAACGCCGCCTACTTGAGGTTTTGTCTATCAAGAAGTTTGCAAGTCGCCCTATACCTTTAAAAATGGACGCAGGAATATGCCAGCATGACTAAGGTACAAACTGCATCTCCCTAGCATTTTTTGTTCCAGAGTTATTCCAGAGCGTAGCTGAAATTTTTAATTGTCCGGCCTATTTTTTGAATGACCCCCTTATTGTTGGTTGGAACCCTGACTGCGCCGTATCTTTGTATCCGCTGTATACACGCACAGTGTACGTCAATTTCTAATGGGTGCCTGCTCGCGCCGTCGCATCTGGCCCCGCCTTAAAAATCGTTAGAGCAATAAGTTTGGTACGAGAGAAAAGCCCTTGAACATGGCAAACCTGTGGTGGTAATATTTTGAAGATTGAGCAGGATACTGGGATCGAAATTACCCGTTGTACATTGTGTTTTTCTCTCCGACAGCTCTGTGCACAAAACTCCCATAGTGGAGGCTGTTGAAATCGTTTCTGAGCAACCCCGCCTAATTGAGGTTTTGTCTATCAAGAAGTGTGCAAATCGCCCTAAACCTTTAAAAAATGAACGCAGGAATATGCCAGCATGACTAAGGTACAAACTGCATCTCCCTAGCATTTTTTGTTCCAGAGTTATTCCAGAGCGTAGCTGAAAGTTTTTAATTGTCCGGCCTATTTTTTGAATGACCCCCTTATTGTTGGTTGGAACCCTGACTGCGCCGTGTCTTTCTATACGCTGTATACACGCACAGTGTACGTCAATTTCTAATGGGTGCCTGCTCGCGCCGTCGCATCTGGCCCCGTCTTAAAAAATGTCAGCGCAATAAGTTTGGTACGAGAGGAAAGCCCTTGAACATGGCAATCCTGTGGTGGTAAAAATTTGAAGATTGAGCAGGATACTGGGATCGAAATTACCCGTTGTACATTTTGTTTTTCTATTTTACAGCTCTGTGCACAAAACTCCCATAGTGGAGGCTGTTGAAATCGTTTCTGAGCAACCCCGCCTACTTGAGGTTTTGTCTATCAAGAAGTGTGCAAGTCGCCCTATACCTTTAAAAAATGGACGCAGGAATATGCCAGCATGACTAAGGTACAAACTGCATCTCCCTAGCATTTTTTGTTCCAGAGTTATTCCAGAGCGTAGCTGAAATTTTTAATTGTCCGGCCTATTTTTTGAATGACCCCCTTATTGTTGGTTGGAACCCTGACTGCGCCGTATCTTTGTATCCGCTGTATACACGCACAGTGTACGTCAATTTCTAATGGGTGCTTGCTCGCGCCGTCGCATCTGGCCCCGCCTTAAAAATCGTTAGAGCAATAAGTTTGGTACGAGAGGAAAGCCCTTGAACATGGCAATCCTGTGGTGGTAATATTTTGAAGATTGAGCAGGATACTGGGATCGAAATTACCCGTTGTACATTGTGTTTTTCTCTCCGACAGCTCTGTGCACAAAACTCCCATAGTGGAGGCTGTTGAAATCGTTTCTGAGCAACCCCGCCTAATTGAGGTTTTGTCTATCAAGAAGTGTGCAAATCGCCCTAAACCTTTAAAAAATGAACGCAGGAATATGCCAGCATGACTAAGGTACAAACTGCATCTCCCTAGCATTTTTTGTTCCAGAGTTATTCCAGAGCGTAGCTGAAAGTTTTTAATTGTCCGGCCTATTTTTTGAATGACCCCCTTATTGTTGGTTGGAACCCTGACTGCGCCGTGTCTTTCTATACGCTGTATACACGCACAGTGTACGTCAATTTCTAATGGGTGCCTGCTCGCGCCGTCGCATCTGGCCCCGTCTTAAAAAATGTCAGCGCAATAAGTTTGGTACGAGAGGAAAGCCCTTGAACATGGCAATCCTGTTGTGGTAAAATTTTGAAGATTGAGCAGGATACTGGGATCGAAATTACCCGTTGTACATTTTGTTTTTCTCTCCTACAGCTCTGTGCACAAAACTCCCATAGTGGAGGCTGTTGAAATCGTTTCTGAGCAACCCCGCCTACTTGAGGTTTTGTCTATCAAGAAGTGTGCAAGTCGCCCTATACCTTTAAAAAATGGACGCAGGAATATGCCAGCATGACTAAGGTACAAACTGCATCTCCCTAGCATTTTTTGTTCCAGAGTTATTCCAGAGCGTAGCTGAATTTTTTAATTGTCCGGCCTATTTTTTGAATGACCCCCTTATTGTTGGTTGGAACCCTGACTGCGCCGTATCTTTGTATCCGCTGTATACACGCACAGTGTACGTCAATTTCTAATGGGTGCCTGCTCGCGCCGTCGCATCTGGCCCCGCCTTAAAAATCGTTAGAGCAATAAGTTTGGTACGAGAGAAAAGCCCTTGAACATGGCAAACCTGTGGTGGTAATATTTTGAAGATTGAGCAGGATACTGGGATCGAAATTACCCGTTGTACATTGTGTTTTTCTCTCCGACAGCTCTGTGCACAAAACTCCCATAGTGGAGGCTGTTGAAATCGTTTCTGAGCAACCCCGCCTAATTGAGGTTTTGTCTATCAAGAAGTGTGCAAATCGCCCTAAACCTTTAAAAAATGAACGCAGGAATATGCCAGCATGACTAAGGTACAAACTGCATCTCCCTAGCATTTTTTGTTCCAGAGTTATTCCAGAGCGTAGCTGAAAGTTTTTAATTGTCCGGCCTATTTTTTGAATGACCCCCTTATTGTTGGTTGGAACCCTGACTGCGCCGTGTCTTTCTATACGCTGTATACACGCTCAGTGTACGTCAATTTCTAATGGGTGCCTGCTCGCGCCGTCGCATCTGGCCCCGTCTTAAAAAATGTCAGCGCAATAAGTTTGGTACGAGAGGAAAGCCCTTGAACATGGCAATCCTGTGGTGGTAAAAATTTGAAGATTGAGCAGGATACTGGGATCGAAATTACCCGTTGTACATTTTGTTTTTCTATTTTACAGCTCTGTGCACAAAACTCCCATAGTGGAGGCTGTTGAAATCGTTTCTGAGCAACCCCGCCTACTTGAGGTTTTGTCTATCAAGAAGTGTGCAAGTCGCCCTATACCTTTAAAAATGGACGCAGGAATATGCCAGCATGACTAAGGTACAAACTGCATCTCCCTAGCATTTTTTGTTCCAGAGTTATTCCAGAGCGTAGCTGAAATTTGTAATTGTCCGGCCTGTTTTTTGAATGACCCCCTTATTGTTGGTTGGAACCCTGACTGCGCCGTGTCTTTGTATCCGCTGTATACACGCACAGTGTACGTCAATTTCTAATGGGTGCCTGCTCGCGCCGTCGCATCTGGCCCCGCCTTAAAAATCGTTAGAGCAATAAGTTTGGTACGAGAGGAAAGCCCTTGAACATGGCAAACCTGTGGTGGTAATATTTTGAAGATTGAGCAGGATACTGGGATCGAAATTACCCGTTGTACATTGTGTTTTTCTCTCCGACAGCTCTGTGCACAAAACTCCCATAGTGGAGGCTGTTGAAATCGTTTCTGAGCAACCCCGCCTAATTGAGGTTTTGTCTATCAAGAAGTGTGCAAATCGCCCTAAACCTTTAAAAAATGAACGCAGGAATATGCCAGCATGACTAAGGTACAAACTGCATCTCCCTAGCATTTTTTGTTCCAGAGTTATTCCAGAGCGTAGCTGAAAGTTTTTAATTGTCCGGCCTATTTTTTGAATGACCCCCTTATTGTTGGTTGGAACCCTGACTGCGCCGTGTCTTTCTATACGCTGTATACACGCACAGTGTACGTCAATTTCTAATGGGTGCCTGCTCGCGCCGTCGCATCTGGCCTCGCCTTAAAAATCGTCAGAGCAATAAGTTTGGTACGAGAGGAAAGCCCTTGAACATGGCAATCCTGTGGTGGTAATATTTTGAAGATTGAGCAGGAAACTGGGATCGAAATTACCCGTTGTACATTTTGTTTTTCTCTCCGACAGCTCTGTGCACAAAACTCCCTTAGTAGAGGCTGTTGAAATCGTTTCTGAGCAACCCCGCCTACTTGAGGTTTTGTCTATCAAGAAGTGTGCAAATCGCCCTAAACCTTTAAAAAATGGACGCAGGAATATGCCAGCATGACTAAGGTACAAACTGCATCTCCCTAGCATTTTTTGTTCCAGAGTTATTCCAGAGCGTAGCTGAAAGTTTTTAATTGTCCGGCCTATTTTTTGAATGACCCCCTTATTGTTGGTTGGAACCCTGACTGCGCCGTGTCTTTGTATACGCTGTATTCACGCACAGTGTACGTCAATTTCTAATGGGTGCCTGCTCGCGCCGTCGCATCTGGCCTCGCCTTAAAAATCGTCAGAGCAATAAGTTTGGTACGAGAGGAAAGCCTTTGAACATTGCAATCCTGTGGTGGTAAAAATTTGAAGATTGAGCAGGAAACTGGGATCGAAATTACCCGTTGTACATTTTGTTTTTCTCTCCGACAGCTCTGTGCACAAAACTCCCATAGTGGAGGCTGTTGAAATCGTTTCTGAGCAACCCCGCCTACTTGAGGTTTTGTCTATCAAGAAGTGTGCAAGTCGCCCTATACCTTTAAAAAATGGACGCAGGAATATGCCAGCATGACTAAGGTACAAACTGCATCTCCCTAGCATTTTTTGTTCCAGAGTTATTCCAGAGCGTAGCTGAAATTTTTAATTGTCCGGCCTATTTTTTGAATGACCCCCCGTATTGTTGGTTGGAACCCTGACTGTGCCGTATCTTTGTATCCGCTGTATACACGCACAGTGTACGTCAATTTCTAATGGGTGCCTCCTCGCGCCGTCGCATCTGGCCTCGCCTTAAAAATCGTCAGAGCAATAAGTTTGGTACGAGAGGAAAGCCCTTGAACATGGCAATCCTGTGGTGGTAAAATTTTGAAGATTGAGCAGGAAACTGGGATCGAAATTACCCGTTGTACATTTTGTTTTTCTCTCCGACAGCTCTGTGCACAAAACTCCCATAGTGGAGGCTGTTGAAATCGTTTCTGAGCAACCCCGCCTAATTGAGGTTTTGTCTATCAAGAAGTGTGCAAGTCGCCCTAAACCTTTAAAAAATGGACGCAGGAATATGCCAGCATGACTAAGGTACAAACTGCATCTCCCTAGCATTTTTTTGTTCCAGAGTTATTCCAGAGCGTAGCTGAAATTTTTAATTGTCCGGCCTATTTTTTGAATGACCCCCTTATTGTTGGTTGGAACCCTGACTGCGCCGTATCTTTGTATCCGCTGTATACACGCACAGTGTACGTCAATTTCTAATGGGTGCCTCCTCGCGCCGTCGCATCTGGCCTCGCCTTAAAAATCGTCAGAGCAATAAGTTTGGTACGAGAGGAAAGCCCTTGAACATGGCAATCCTGTGGTGGTAAAATTTTGAAGATTGAGCATGAAACTGGGATCGAAATTACCCGTTGTACATTTTGTTTTTCTCTCCGACAGCTCTGTGCACAAAACTCCCATAGTGGAGGCTGTTGAAATCGTTTCTGAGCAACCCCGCCTAATAGAGGTTTTGTCTATCAAGAAGTGTGCAAGTCGCCCTAAACCTTTAAAAAATGGACGCAGGAATATGCCAGCATGACTAAGGTACAAACTGCATCTCCCTATCATTTTCTGTTCCAGAGTTATTCCAGAGCGTAGCTGAAAGTTTTTAATTGTCCGGCCTATTTTTTGAATGACCCCCTTATTGTTGGTTGGAACCCTGACTGCGCCGTGTCTTTCTATACGCTGTATACACGCACAGTGTACGTCACTTTCTAATGGGTGCCTGCTCGCGCCGTCGCATCTGGCCCCGTCTTAAAAAATGTCAGCGCAATAAGTTTGGTACGAGAGGAAAGCCCTTGAACATGGCAATCCTGTGGTGGTAAAATTTTGAAGATTGAGCAGGATACTGGGATCGAAATAACCCGTTGTACATTTTGTTTTTCTCTCCGACAGCTCTGTGCACAAAACTCCCATAGTGGAGGCTGTTGAAATCGTTTCTGAGCAACCCCGCCTACTTGAGGTTTTGTCTATCAAGAAGTGTGCAAGTCGCCCTATACCTTTAAAAAATGGACGCAGGAATATGCCAGCATGACTAAGGTACAAACTGCATCTCCCTAGCATTTTTTGTTCCAGAGTTATTCCAGAGCGTAGCTGAAAGTTTTTAATTGTCCGGCCTATTTTTTGAATGACCCTTTTATTGTTGGTTGGAACCCTGACTGCGCCGTGTCTTTGTATACGCTGTATTCACGCACAGTGTACGTCAATTTCTAATGGGTGCTTGCTCGCGCCGTCGCATCTGGCCTCGCCTTAAAAATCGTCAGAGCAATAAGTTTGGTACGAGAGGAAAGCCTTTGAACATTGCAATCCTGTGGTGGTAAAAATTTGAAGATTGAGCAGGATACTGGGATCGAAATTACCCGTTGTACATTTTGTTTTTCTCTCCGACAGCTCTGTGCACAAAACTCCCATAGTGGAGGCTGTTGAAATCGTTTCTGAGCAACCCCGCCTACTTGAGGTTTTGTCTATCAAGAAGTGTGCAAGTCGCCCTATACCTTTAAAAAATGGACGCAGGAATATGCCAGCATGACTAAGGTACAAACTGCATCTCCCTAGCATTTTTTGTTCCAGAGTTATTCCAGAGCGTAGCTGAAATTTTTAATTGTCCGGCCTATTTTTTGAATGACCCCCTTATTGTTGGTTGGAACCCTGACTGCGCCGTATCTTTGTATCCGCTGTATACACGCACAGTGTACGTCAATTTCTAATGGGTGCCTCCTCGCGCCGTCGCATCTGGCCTCGCCTTAAAAATCGTCAGAGCAATAAGTTTGGTACGAGAGGAAAGCCCTTGAACATGGCAATCCTGTGGTGGTAAAATTTTGAAGATTGAGCAGGAAACTGGGATCGAAATTACCCGTTGTACATTTTGTTTTTCTCTCCGACAGCTCTGTGCACAAAACTCCCATAGTGGAGGCTGTTGAAATCGTTTCTGAGCAACCCCGCCTACTTGAGGTTTTGTCTATCAAGAAGTGTGCAAGTCGCCCTATACCTTTAAAAAATGGACGCAGGAATATGCCAGCATGACTAAGGTACAAACTGCATCTCCCTAGCATTTTTTGTTCCAGAGTTATTCCAGAGCGTAGCTGAAATTTTTAATTGTCCGGCCTATTTTTTGAATGACCCCCTTATTGTTGGTTGGAACCCTGACTGCGCCGTATCTTTGTATCCGCTGTATACACGCACAGTGTACGTCAATTTCTAATGGGTGCCTGCTCGCGCCGTCGCATCTCGCCCCGCCTTAAAAATCGTCAGAGCAATAAGTTTGGTACGAGAGGAAAGCCCTTGAACATGGCAATCCTGTGGTGGTAAAATTTTGAAGATTGAGCATGAAACTGGGATCGAAATTACCCGTTGTACATTTTGTTTTTCTCTCCGACAGCTCTGTGCACAAAACTCCCATAGTGGAGGCTGTTGAAATCGTTTCTGACCAACACCGCCTAATTGAGGTTTTGTCTATCAAGAAGTGTGCAAGTCGCCCTAAACCTTTACAAAATGGACGCAGGAATATGCCAGCATGACTAAGGTACAAACTGCATCTCCCTATCATTTTCTGTTCCAGAGTTATTCCAGAGCGTAGCTGAAAGTTTTTAATTGTCCGGCCTATTTTTTGAATGACCCCCTTATTGTTGGTTGGAACCCTGACTGCGCCGTGTCTTTCTATACGCTGTATACACGCACAGTGTACGTCAATTTCTAATGGGTGCCTGCTCGCGCCGTCGCATCTGGCCCCGTCTTAAAAAATGTCAGCGCAATAAGTTTGGTACGAGAGGAAAGCCCTTGAACATGGCAATCCTGTGGTGGTAAAAATTTGAAGATTGAGCAGGATACTGGGATCGAAATTACCCGTTGTACATTTTGTTTTTCTCTCCGACAGCTCTGTGCACAAAACTCCCATAGTGGAGGCTGTTGAAATCGTTTCTGAGCAACCCCGCCTACTTGAGGTTTTGTCTATCAAGAAGTGTGCAAGTCGCCCTATACCTTTAAAAAATGGACGCAGGAATATGCCAGCATGACTAAGGTACAAACTGCATCTCCCTAGCATTTTTTGTTCCAGAGTTATTCCAGAGCGTAGCTGAAATTTTTAATTGTCCGGCCTATTTTTTGAATGACCCCCTTATTGTTGGTTGGAACCCTGACTGCGCCGTATCTTTGTATCCGCTGTATACACGCACAGTGTACGTCAATTTCTAATGGGTGCCTGCTCGCGCCGTCGCATCTGGCCCCGCCTTAAAAATCGTTAGAGCAATAAGTTTGGTACGAGAGGAAAGCCCTTGAACATGGCAATCCTGTGGTGGTAATATTTTGAAGATTGAGCAGGATACTGGGATCGAAATTACCCGTTGTACATTTTGTTTTTCTCTCCGACAGCTCTGTGCACAAAACTCCCATAGTGGAGGCTGTTGAAATCGTTTCTGAGCAACCCCGCCTACTTGAGGTTTTGTCTATCAAGAAGTGTGCAAATCGCCCTGAACCTTTAAAAAATGGACGCAGGAATATGCCAGCATGACTAAGGTACAAACTGCATCTCCCTAGCATTTTTTGTTCCAGAGTTATTCCAGAGCGTAGCTGAAATTTTTAATTGTCCGGCCTATTTTTTGAATGACCCCCTTATTGTTGGTTGGAACCCTGACTGCGCCGTATTCTTGTATCCGCTGTATACACGCACAGTGTACGTCAATTTCTAATGGGTGCCTGCTCGCGCCGTCGCATCTGGCCTTGCCTTAAAAATCGTCAGAGCAATAAGTTTGGTACGAGAGGAAAGCCCTTGAACATGGCAATCCTGTGGTGGTAATATTTTGAAGATTGAGCAGGATACTGGGATCGAAATTACCCGTTGTACATTGTGTTTTTCTCTCCGACAGCTCTGTGCACAAAACTCCCATAGTGGAGGCTGTTGAAATCGTTTCTGAGCAACCCCGCCTACTTGATGTTTTGTCTATCAAGAAGTGTGCAAATCGCCCTAAACCTTTAAAAAAATGGACGCAGGAATATGCCAGCATGACTAAGGTACAAACTGCATCTCCCTAGCATTTTTTGTTCCAGAGTTATTCCAGAGCGTAGCTGAAAGTTTTTAATTGTCCGGCCTATTTTTTGAATGACCCCCTTAGTGTTGGTTGGAACCCTGACTGCGCCGTGTCTTTCTATACGCTGTATACACGCACAGTGTACGTCAATTTCTAATGGGTGCCTGCTCGCGCCGTCGCATCTGGCCCCGTCTTAAAAAATGTCAGCGCAATAAGTTTGGTACGAGAGGAAAGCCCTTGAACATGGCAATCCTGTGGTGGTAAAATTTTGAAGATTGAGCAGGATACTGGGATCGAAATAACCCGTTGTACATTTTGTTTTTCTCTCCGACAGCTCTGTGCACAAAACTCCCATAGTGGAGGCTGTTGAAATCGTTTCTGAGCAACCCCGCCTACTTGAGGTTTGGTCTATCAAGAAGTGTGCAAGTCGCCCTATACCTTTAAAAAATGGACGCAGGAATATGCCAGCATGACTAAGGTACAAACTGCATCTCCCTAGCATTTTTTGTTCCAGAGTTATTCCAGAGCGTAGCTGAAATTTTTAATTGTCCGGCCTATTTTTTGAATGACCCCCTTATTGTTGGTTGGAACCCTGACTGCGCCGTATCTTTGTATCCGCTGTATACACGCACAGTGTACGTCAATTTCTAATGGGTGCCTGCTCGCGCCGTCGCATCTCGCCCCGCCTTAAAAATCGTCAGAGCAATAAGTTTGGTACGAGAGGAAAGCCCTTGAACATGGCAATCCTGTGGTGGTAAAATTTTGAAGATTGAGCATGAAACTGGGATCGAAATTACCCGTTGTACATTTTGTTTTTCTCTCCGACAGCTCTGTGCACAAAACTCCCATAGTGGAGGCTGTTGAAATCGTTTCTGACCAACACCGCCTAATTGAGGTTTTGTCTATCAAGAAGTGTGCAAGTCGCCCTAAACCTTTACACAATGGACGCAGGAATATGCCAGCATGACTAAGGTACAAACTGCATCTCCCTATCATTTTCTGTTCCAGAGTTATTCCAGAGCGTAGCTGAAAGTTTTTAATTGTCCGGCCTATTTTTTGAATGACCCCCTTATTGTTGGTTGGAACCCTGACTGCGCCGTGTCTTTCTATACGCTGTATACACGCACAGTGTACGTCAATTTCTAATGGGTGCCTGCTCGCGCCGTCGCATCTGGCCCCGTCTTAAAAAATGTCAGCGCAATAAGTTTGGTACGAGAGGAAAGCCCTTGAACATGGCAATCCTGTGGTGGTAAAAATTTGAAGATTGAGCAGGATACTGGGATCGAAATTACCCGTTGTACATTTTGTTTTTCTCTCCGACAGCTCTGTGCACAAAACTCCCATAGTGGAGGCTGTTGAAATCGTTTCTGAGCAACCCCGCCTACTTGAGGTTTTGTCTATCAAGAAGTGTGCAAGTCGCCCTATACCTTTAAAAATGGACGCAGGAATATGCCAGCATGACTAAGGTACAAACTGCATCTCCCTAGCATTTTTTGTTCCAGAGTTATTCCAGAGCGTAGCTGAAATTTTTAATTGTCCGGCCTATTTTTTGAATGACCCCCTTATTGTTGGTTGGAACCCTGACTGCGCCGTATCTTTGTATCCGCTGTATACACGCACAGTGTACGTCAATTTCTAATGGGTGCCTGCTCGCGCCGTCGCATCTGGCCCCGCCTTAAAAATCGTTAGAGCAATAAGTTTGGTACGAGAGGAAAGCCCTTGAACATGGCAATCCTGTGGTGGTAATATTTTGAAGATTGAGCAGGAAACTGGGATCGAAATTACCCGTTGTACATTTTGTTTTTCTCTCCGACAGCTCTGTGCACAAAACTCCCATAGTGGAGGCTGTTGAAATCGTTTCTGAGCAACCCCGCCTAATTGAGGTTTTGTCTATCAAGAAGTGTGCAAATCGCCCTGAACCTTTAAAAAATGGACGCAGGAATATGCCAGCATGACTAAGGTACAAACTGCATCTCCCTAGCATTTTTTGTTCCAGAGTTATTCCAGAGCGTAGCTGAAATTTTTAATTGTCCGGCCTATTTTTTGAATGACCCCCTTATTGTTGGTTGGAACCCTGACTGCGCCGTATTCTTGTATCCGCTGTATACACGCACAGTGTACGTCAATTTCTAATGGGTGCCTGCTCGCGCCGTCGCATCTGGCCTTGCCTTAAAAATCGTCAGAGCAATAAGTTTGGTACGAGAGGAAAGCCCTTGAACATGGCAATCCTGTGGTGGTAATATTTTGAAGATTGAGCAGGATACTGGGATCGAAATTACCCGTTGTACTGTGTGTTTTTCTCTCCGACAGCTATGTGCACAAAACTCCCATAGTGGAGGCTGTTGAAATCGTTTCTGAGCAACCCCGCCTACTTGATGTTTTGTCTATCAAGAAGTGTGCAAATCGCCCTAAACCTTTAAAAAAATGGACGCAGGAATATGCCAGCATGACTAAGGTACAAACTGCATCTCCCTAGCATTTTTTGTTCCAGAGTTATTCCAGAGCGTAGCTGAAAGTTTTTAATTGTCCGGCCTATTTTTTGAATGACCCCCTTAGTGTTGGTTGGAACCCTGACTGCGCCGTGTCTTTCTATACGCTGTATACACGCACAGTGTACGTCAATTTCTAATGGGTGCCTGCTCGCGCCGTCGCATCTGGCCCCGCCTTAAAAATCGTTAGAGCAATAAGTTTGGTACGAGAGGAAAGCCCTTGAACATGGCAATCCTGTGGTGGTAAAATTTTGAAGATTGAGCAGGATACTGGGTTCGAAATTACCCGTTGTACATTTTGTTTTTCTCTCCGACAGCTCTGTGCACAAAACTCCCATAGTGGAGGCTGTTGAAATCGTTTCTGAGCAACCCCGCCTAATTGAGTTTTTGTCTACCAAAAAGTGTGCAAGTCGCCCTAAACCTTTAAAAAATGGACGCAGGAATATACCAGCATGACTAAGGTACAAACTGCATCTCCCTAGCATTTTTTGTTCCAGAGTTATTCCAGAGCGTAGCTGAAATTTTTAATTGTCCGGCCTATTTTTTGAATGACCCCCTTATTGTTGGTTGGAACCCTGACTGCGCCGTATCTTTGTATCCGCTGTATACACGCACAGTGTACGTCAATTTCTAATGGGTGCCTGCTCGCGCCGTCGCATCTGGCCCGCCTTAAAAATCGTCAGAGCAATAAGTTTGGTACGAGAGGAAAGCCCTTGAACATGGCAATCCTGTGGTGGTAAAACTTTGAAGATTGAGCAGGAAACTGGGATCGAAATTACCCGTCGTACATTTTGTTTTTCTCTCCGACAGCTCTGTGCACAAAACTCCCATAGTGGAGGCTGTTGAAATCGTTTCTGAGCAACCCCGCCTAATTGATGTTTTGTCTATCAAGAAGTGTGCAAGTCGCCCTAAACCTTTAAAAAATTGACGCAGGAATATACCAGCATGACTAAGGTACAAACTGCATCTCCCGATCATTTTTTGTTCCAGAGTTATTTCAGAGCGTAGCTGAAAGTTTTTAATTGTCCGGCCTATTTTTTGAATGACCCCCTTATTGTTGGTTGGAACCCTGACTGCGCCGTGTCTTTGTATCCGCTGTATACACGCACAGTGTACGTCAATTTTGTAATGGGTGCCTGCTCGCGCCGTCGCATCTGGCCCCGCCTTAAAAATCGTTAGAGCAATAAGTTTGGTACGAGAGGAAAGCCCTTGAACATGGCAATCCTGTGGTGGTAAAATTTTGAAGATTGAGCAGGATACTGGGATCGAAATTACCCGTTGTACATTTTGTTTTTCTCTACGACAGCTCTGTGCACAAAACTCCCATAGTGGAGGCTGTTGAAATCGTTTCTGAACAACCCCGCCTACTTGAGGTTTTGTCTATCAAGAAGTGTGCAAATCGCCCTAAACCTTTACAAAATGGACGCAGGAATATGCCAGCATGACTAAGGTACAAACTGCATCTCCCTAGCATTTTTTGTTCCAGAGTTGTTCCAGAGCGTAGCTGAAAGTTTTTAATTGTCCGGCCTATTTTTTGAATGACCCCTTATTGTTGGTTGGAACCCTGACTGCGCCGTGTCTTTGTATACGCTGTATACACGGTCAGTGTACGTCAATTTCTAATGGGTGCCTGCTCGCGCCGTCGCATCTGGCCCCGTCTTAAAAATCGTCAGAGCAATAAGTTTGGTACGAGAGGAAAGCCCTTGAACATGGCTATCCTGTGGTGGTAAAATTTTGAAGATTGAGCAGGATACTGGGATCGAAATTACCCGTTGTACATTTTGTTTTTCTCTCCGACAGCTCTGTGCACAAAACTCCCATAGTGGAGGCTGTTGAAATCGTTTCTGAGCAACCCCGCCTAATTGAGGTTTTGTCTATCAGGAAGTGTGCAAGTCGCCCTAAACCTTTAAAAAATGGACGCAGGAATATGCCAGCATGACTAAGGTACAAACTGCATCTCCCTATCATTTTTTGTTCCAGAGTTATTTCAGAGCGTAGCTGAAAGTTTTTAATTGTCCGGCCTATTTTTTGAATGACCCCCTTATTGTTGGTTGGAACCCTGACTGCGCCGTGTCTTTGTATCCGCTGTATACACGCACAGTGTACGTCAATTTCTCAAGGGTGCCTGCTCGCGCCGTCGCATCTGTCCCCGCCTTAAAAATCGTTAGAGCAATAAGTTTGGTACGAGAGGAAAGCCCTTGAACATGGCAATCCTGTGGTGGTAAAATTTTGAAGATTGAGCAGGAAACTGGGATCGAAATTACCCGTTGTACATTTTGTTTTTCTCTCCGACAGCTATGTGCACAAAACTCCCATAGTGGAGGCTGTTGAAATCGTTTCTGAGCAACCCCGCCTACTTGAGGTTTTGTCTATCAAGAAGTTTGCAAATCGCCCTA
Organism: Asterias amurensis; assembly: GCF_032118995.1. NCBI lineage: Eukaryota > Metazoa > Echinodermata > Asteroidea > Forcipulatida > Asteriidae > Asterias > Asterias amurensis. The sequence goes on along the minus strand of NC_092650.1, from coordinate 6,258,668 downwards.
AACCTTTAAAAAATGGACGCTGGAATATGCCAGCATGACTAAGGTACAAACTGCATCTCCCTAGCATTTTTTGTTCCAGAGTTATTCCAGAGCGTAGCTGAAAGTTTTTAATTGTCCGGCCTATTTTTTGAATGACCCCCTTATTGTTGGTTGGAACCCTGACTGTGCCGTGTGTTTCTGTACGCTGTATACACGCACAGTGTACGTCAATTTCTAATGGGTGCCTGCTCGCGCCGTCGCATCTGGCCCCGTCTTAAAAATCGTCAAGCAATAAGTTTGGTACAAGAGGAAAGCCCTTGAACATGGCAATCCTGTGGTGGTAATATTTTGAAGATTGAGCAGGATACTGGGATCGAAATTACCCGTTGTACATTTTGTTTTTCTCTCCGACAGCTCTGTGCACAAAACTCCCATAGTGGAGGCTGTTGAAATCGTTTCTGAGCAACCCCGCCTACTTGAGGTTTTGTCTATCAAGAAGTGTGCAAGTCGCCCTATACCTTTATAAAATGGACGCAGGAATATGCCAGCATGACTAAGGTACAAACTGCATCTCCCTAGCATTTTTTGTTCCAGAGTTATTTCAGAGCGTAGCTGAAAGTTTTTAATTGTCCGGCCTATTTTTTGAATGACCCCTTTTTGTTGGTTGGAACCCTGACTGCGCCGTGTCTTTGTATCCGCTGTATACACGCACAGTGTACGTCAATTTCTCAAGGGTGCCTGCTCGCGCCGTCGCATCTGGCTCCGCCTTAAAATTCGTTAGAGCAATAAGTTTGGTACGAGAGGAAAGCCCTTGAACATGGCAATCCTGTGGTGGTAAAATTTTAAAGATTGAGCAGGAAACTGGGATCGAAATTACCCGTTGTACATTTTGTTTTTCTCTCCGACAGCTATGTGCACAAAACTCCCATAGTGGAGGCTGTTGAAATCGTTTCTGAGCAACCCCGCCTACTTGAGGTTTTGTCTATCAAGAAGTGTGCAAGTCGCCCTATACCTTTATAAAATGGACGCAGGAATATGCCAGCATGACTAAGGTACAAACTGCATCTCCCTAGCATTTTTTGTTCCAGAGTTATTCCAGAGCGAAGCTGAAAGTTTTTTATTGTCCGGCCTATTTTTTGAATGACCCCCTTATTGTTGGTTGGAACCCTGACTGCGCCGTGTATTTGTATACGCTGTATACACGGTCAGTGTACGTCAATTTCTAATGGGTGCCTGCTCGCGCCGTCGCATCTGGCCTCGCCTTAAAAATCGTCAGAGCAATAAGTTTGGTACGAGAGGAAAGCCCTTTTACATGGCAATCCTGTGGTGGTAAAATTTTGAAGATTGAGCAGGAAACTGGGATCGAAATTACCCGTTGTACATTTTGTTTTTCTCTCCGACAGCTCTGTGCACAAAACTCCCATAGTGGAGGCTGTTGAAATCGTTTCTGAGCAACCCCGCCTAATTGAGGTTTTGTCTATCAAGAAGTGTGCAAGTCGCCCTAAACCTTTAAAAAATGGACGCAGAAATATGCCAGCATGACTAAGGTACAAACTGCATCTCCCTATCATTTTCTGTTCCAGAGTTATTCCAGAGCGTAGCTGAAAGTTTTTAATTGTCCGGCCTATTTTTTGAATGACCCCCTTATTGTTGGGTGGAACCCTGACTGCGCCGTGTCTTTCTGTACGCTGTATACACGCACAGTGTACGTCAATTTCTAATGGGTGACTGCTCGCGCCGTCGCATCTGGCCCCGTCTTAAAAATCGTCAGAGCAATAAGTTTGGTACGAGAGGAAAGCCCTTGAACATGGCAATCCTGTGGTGGTAAAATTTTGAAGATTGAGCAGGATACTGGGATCGAAATTACCCGTTGTACATTTTGTTTTTCTCTCCGACAGCTCTGTGCACAAAACTCCCATAGTGGAGGCTGTTGAAATCGTTTCTGAGCAACCCCGCCTACTTGAGGTTTTGTCTATCAAGAAGTGTGCAAATCGCCCTAAACCTTTACAAAATGGACGCAGGAATATGCCAGCATGACTAAGGTACAAACTGCATCTCCCTAGCATTTTTTGTTCCAGAGTTAATCCAGAGCGTAGCTGAAAGTTTTTAATTGTCCGGCCTATTTTTTAAATGACCCCCTTATTGTTGGTTGGAACCCTGACTGCGCCGTGTCTTTGTATCCGCTGTATACACGCACAGTGTACGTCAATTTCTAATGGGTGCCTGCTCGCGCCGTCGCATCTGGCCCCGCCTTAAAAATCGTTAGAGCAATAAGTTTGGTACGAGAGGAAAGCCCTTGAACATGGCAATCCTGTGGTGGTAAAATTTTGAAGATTGAGCAGGATACTGGGATCGAAATTACCCGTTGTACATTTTGTTTTTCTCTCTGACAGCTCTGTGCACAAAACTCCCATATTGGAGGCTGTTGAAATCGTTTCTGAGCAACCCCGCCTACTTGAGGTTTTGTCTATCAAGAAGTGTGCAAATCGCCCTCAACCTTTACAAGATGGACGCAGGAATATGCCAGCATGACTAAGGTACAAACTGCATCTCCCTAGCATTTTTTGTTCCAGAGTTGTTCCAGAGCGTAGCTGAAAGTTTTTAATTGTCCGGCCTATTTTTTGAATGACCCCTTATTGTTGGTTGGAACCCTGACTGCGCCGTGTCTTTGTATACGCTGTATACACGGTCAGTGTACGTCAATTTCTAATGGGTGCCTGCTCGCGCCGTCGCATCTGGCCCCGTCTTAAAAATCGTCAGAGCAATAAGTTTGGTACGAGAGGAAAGCCCTTGAACATGGCAATCCTGTGGTGGTAAAATTTTGAAGATTGAGCAGGATACTGGGATCGAAATTACCCGTTGTACATTTTGTTTTTCTTTCCGACAGCTCTGTGCACAAAACTCCCATAGTGGAGGCTGTTGAAATCGTTTCTGAGCAACCCCGCCTACTTGAGGTTTTGTCTATCAAGAAGTGTGCAAATCGCCCTAAACCTTTACAAAATGGACGCAGGAATATGCCAGCATGACTAAGGTACAAACTGCATCTCCCTAGCATTTTTTGTTCCAGAATTGTTCCAGAGCGTAGCTGAAAGTTTTTAATTGTCCGGCCTATTTTTTGAATGACCCCTTATTGTTGGTTGGAACCCTGACTGCGCCGTGTCCTTCTATACGCTGTATACACGCACAGTGTACGTCAATTTCTAATGGGTGCCTGCTCGCGCCGTCGCATCTGGCCCCGTCTTAAAAAATGTCAGAGCAATAAGTTTGGTACGAGAGGAAAGCCCTTGAACATGGCAATCCTGTGGTGGTAAAATTTTGAAGATTGAGCAGGATACTGGGATCGAAATTACCCGTTGTACATTTTGTTTTTCTCTCCGACAGCTCTGTGCACAAAACTCCCATAGTGGAGGCTGTTGAAATCGTTTCTGAGCAACCCCGCCTAATTGAGGTTTTGTCTATCAGGAAGTGTGCAAGTCGCCCTCAACCTTTAAAAAATGGACGCAGGAATATGCCAGCATGACTAAGGTACAAACTGCATCTCCCTATCATTTTTTGTACCAGAGTTATTTCAGAGCGTAGCTGAAAGTTTTTAATTGTCCGGCCTATTTTTTGAATGACCCCTTATTGTTGGTTGGAATCCTGACTGCGCCGTGTCTTTGTATACGCTGTATACACGGTCAGTGTACGTCAATTTCTAATGGGTGCCTGCTCGCGCCGTCGCATCTGGCCCCGTCTTAAAAATCGTCAGAGCAATAAGTTTGGTACGAGAGGAAAGCCCTTGAACATGGCAATCCTGTGGTGGTAAAATTTTGAAGATTGAGCAGGATACTGGGATCGAAATTACCCGTTGTACATTTTGTTTTTCTTTCCGACAGCTCTGTGCACAAAACTCCCATAGTGGAGGCTGTTGAAATCGTTTCTGAGCAACCCCGCCTACTTGAGGTTTTGTCTATCAAGAAGTGTGCAAATCGCCCTAAACCTTTACAAAATGGACGCAGGAATATGCCAGCATGACTAAGGTACAAACTGCATCTCCCTAGCATTTTTTGTTCCAGAATTGTTCCAGAGCGTAGCTGAAAGTTTTTAATTGTCCGGCCTATTTTTTGAATGACCCCTTATTGTTGGTTGGAACCCTGACTGCGCCGTGTCCTTCTATACGCTGTATACACGCACAGTGTACGTCAATTTCTAATGGGTGCCTGCTCGCGCCGTCGCATCTGGCCCCGTCTTAAAAAATGTCAGAGCAATAAGTTTGGTACGAGAGGAAAGCCCTTGAACATGGCAATCCTGTGGTGGTAAAATTTTGAAGATTGAGCAGGATACTGGGATCGAAATTACCCGTTGTACATTTTGTTTTTCTCTCCGACAGCTCTGTGCACAAAACTCCCATAGTGGAGGCTGTTGAAATCGTTTCTGAGCAACCCCGCCTAATTGAGGTTTTGTCTATCAGGAAGTGTGCAAGTCGCCCTCAACCTTTAAAAAATGGACGCAGGAATATGCCAGCATGACTAAGGTACAAACTGCATCTCCCTATCATTTTTTGTACCAGAGTTATTTCAGAGCGTAGCTGAAAGTTTTTAATTGTCCGGCCTATTTTTTGATTGACCCCCTTATTGTTGGTTGGAACCCTGACTGCGCCGTGTCTTTGTATCCGCTGTTTACACGCACAGTGTACGTCAATTTCTCAAGGGTGCCTGCTCGCGCCGTCGCATCTGGCCCCGCCTTAAAAATCGTTAGAGCAATAAGTTTGGTACGAGAGGAAAGCCCTTGAACATGGCAATCCTGTGGTGGTAAAATTTTGAAGATTGAGCAGGAAACTGGGATCGAAATTACCCGTTGTACATTTTGTTTTTCTCTCCGACAGCTATGTGCACAAAACTCCCATAGTGGAGGCTGTTGAAATCGTTTCTGAGCAACCCCGCCTACTTGAGGTTTTGTCTATCAAGAAGTGTGCAAATCGCCCTAAACCTTTAAAAAATGGACGCAGGAATATGCCTGCATGACTAAGGTACAAACTGCATCTCCCTAGCATTTTTTGTTCCAGAGTTATTCCAGAGCGAAGCTGAAAGTTTTTTATTGTCCGGCCTATTTTTTGAATGACCCCCTTATTGTTGGTTGGAACCCTGACTGCGCCGTGTATTTGTATACGCTGTATACACGGTCAGTGTACGTCAATTTCTAATGGGTGCCTGCTCGCGCCGTCGCATCTGGCCTCGCCTTAAAAATCGTTAGAGCAATAAGTTTGGTACGAGAGGAAAGCCCTTGAACATGGCAATCCTGTGGTGGTAAAATTTTGAAGATTGAGCAGGAAACTGGGATCGAAATTACCCGTTGTACATTTTGTTTTTCTCTCTGACAGCTCTGTGCACAAAACTCCCATATTGGAGGCTGTTGAAATCGTTTCTGAGCAACCCCGCCTACTTGAGGTTTTGTCTATCAAGAAGTGTGCAAATCGCCCTAAACCTTTACAAAATGGACGCAGGAATATGCCAGCATGACTAAGGTACAAACTGCATCTCCCTAGCATTTTTTGTTCCAGAGTTGTTCCAGAGCGTAGCTGAAAGTTTTTAATTGTCCGGCCTATTTTTTGAATGACCCCTTATTGTTGGTTGGAACCCTGACTGCGCCGTGTCTTTGTATACGCTGTATACACGGTCAGTGTACGTCAATTTCTAATGGGTGCCTGCTCGCGCCGTCGCATCTGGCCCCGTCTTAAAAATCGTCAGAGCAATAAGTTTGGTACGAGAGGAAAGCCCTTGAACATGGCAATCCTGTGGTGGTAAAATTTTGAAGATTGAGCAGGATACTGGGATCGAAATTACCCATTGTACATTTTGTGTTTCTCTCCGACAGCTCTGTGCACAAAACTCCCATAGTGGAGGCTGTTGAAATCGTTTCTGAGCAACCCCGCCTACTTGAGGTTTTGTCTATCAAGAAGTGTGCAAATCGCCCTAAACCTTTACAAAATGGACGCAGGAATATGCCAGCATGACTAAGGTACAAACTGCATCTCCCTATCATTTTTTGTTCCAGAGTTATTTCAGAGCGTAGCTGAAAGTTTTTAATTGTCCGGCCTATTTTTTGAATGACCCCCTTATTGTTGGTTGGAACCCTGACTGCGCCGTGTCTTTGTATCCGCTGTTTACACGCACAGTGTACGTCAATTTCTCAAGGGTGCCTGCTCGCGCCGTCGCATCTGGCCCCGCCTTAAAAATCGTTAGAGCAATAAGTTTGGTACGAGAGGAAAGCCCTTGAACATGGCAATCCTGTGGTGGTACAATTTTGAAGATTGAGCAGGAAACTGGGATCGAAATTACCCGTTGTACATTTTGTTTTTCTCTCCGACAGCTATGTGCACAAAACTCCCATAGTGGAGGCTGTTGAAATCGTTTCTGAGCAACCCCGCCTACTTGAGGTTTTGTCTATCAAGAAGTGTGCAAATCGCCCTAAACCTTTACAAAATGGACGCAGGAATATGCCTGCATGACTAAGGTACAAACTGCATCTCCCTAGCATTTTTTGTTCCAGAGTTATTCCAGAGCGAAGCTGAAAGTTTTTTATTGTCCGGCCTATTTTTTGAATGACCCCCTTATTGTTGGTTGGAACCCTGACTGCGCCGTGTATTTGTATACGCTGTATACACGGTCAGTGTACGTCAATTTCTAATGGGTGCCTGCTCGCGCCGTCGCATCTGGCCCCGCCTTAAAAATCGTCAGAGCAATAAGTTTGGTACGAGAGGAAAGCCCTTTTACATGGCAATCCTGTGGTGGTAAAATTTTGAAGATTGAGCAGGAAACTGGGATCGAAAATACCCGTTGTACATTTTGTTTTTCTCTCCGACAGCTCTGTGCACAAAACTCCCATAGTGGAGGCTGTTGAAATCGTTTCTGAGCAACCCCGCCTAATTGAGGTTTTGTCTATCAAGAAGTGTGCAAGTCGCCCTAAACCTTTAAAAAATGGACGCAGAAATATGCCAGCATGACTAAGGTACAAACTGCATCTCCCTATCATTTTCTGTTCCAGAGTTATTCCAGAGCGTAGCTGAAAGTTTTTAATTGTCCGGCCTATTTTTTGAATGACCCCCTTATTGTTGGTTGGAACCCTGACTGCGCCGTGTCTTTCTGTACGCTGTATACACGCACAGTGTACGTTAATTTCTAATGGGTGACTGCTCGCGCCGTCGCATCTGGCCCCGTCTTAAAAATCGTCAGAGCAATAAGTTTGGTACGAGAGGAAAGCCCTTGAACATGGCAATCCTGTGGTGGTAAAATTTTGAAGATTGAGCAGGATACTGGGATCGAAATTACCCGTTGTACATTTTGTTTTTCTTTCCGACAGCTCTGTGCACAAAACTCCCATAGTGGAGGCTGTTGAAATCGTTTCTGAGCAACCCCGCCTACTTGAGGTTTTGTCTATCAAGAAGTGTGCAAATCGCCCTAAACCTTTACAAAATAGACGCAGGAATATGCCTGCATGACTAAGGTACAAACTGCATCTCCCTAGCATTTTTTGTTCCAGAGTTATTCCAGAGCGTAGCTGAAAGTTTTTAATTGTCCGGCCTATTTTTTGAATGACCCCCTTATTGTTGGTTGGAACCCTGACTGCGCCGTGTCTTTCTATACGCTGTATACACGCACAGTGTACGTCAATTTCTAATGGGTGCCTGCTCGCGCCGTCGCATCTGGCCCCGTCTTAAAAATCGTCAGAGCAATAAGTTTGGTACGAGAGGAATGCCCTTGAACATGGCAATTCTGTGGTGGTAAAATTTTGAAGATTGAGCAGGATACTGGGATCGAAATTACCCATTGTACATTTTGTTTTTCTCTCCGACAGCTCTGTGCACAAAACTCCCATAGTGGAGGCTGTTGAAATCGTTTCTGAGCAACCCCGCCTACTTGAGGTTTTGTCTATCAAGAAGTGTGCAAATCGCCCTAAACCTTTACAAAATGGACGCAGGAATATGCCTGCATGACTAAGGTACAAACTGCATCTCCCTAGCATTTTTTGTTCCAGAGTTATTCCAGAGCGTAGCTGAAAGTTTTTAATTGTCCGGCCTATTTTTTGAATGACCCCCTTATTGTTGGTTGGAACCCTGACTGCGCCGTGTCTTTCTATACGCTGTATACACGCACAGTGTACGTCAATTTCTAATGGGTGCCTGCTCGCGCCGTCGCATCTGGCCCCGTCTTAAAAATCGTCAGAGCAATAAGTTTGGTACGAGAGGAAAGCCCTTGAACATGGCAATTCTGTGGTGGTAAAATTTTGAAGATTGAGCAGGATACTGGGATCGAAATTACCCATTGTACATTTTGTTTTTCTCTCCGACAGCTCTGTGCACAAAACTCCCATAGTGGAGGCTGTTGAAATCGTTTCTGAGCAACCCCGCCTAATTGAGGTTTTGTCTATCAAGAAGTGTGCAAGTCGCCCTATACCTTTAAAAAATGGACGCAGAAATATGCCAGCATGACTAAGGTACAAACTGCATCTCCCTAGCATTTTTTGTTCCAGAGTTATTCCAGAGCGTAGCTGAAAGTTTTTAATTGTCCGGCCTATTTTTTGAATGACCCCCTTATTGTTGGTTGGAACCCTGACTGCGCCGTGTCTTTCTATACGCTGTATACACGCACAGTGTACGTCAATTTCTAATGGGTGCCTGCTCGCGCCGTCGCATCTGGCCCCGTCTTAAAAA